>NC_132781.1:116254492-117550742 GCF_048418805.1 Vulpes vulpes
TTATTTTCTATCTTCCTCATCTCTGAGTCAGGTTCTACAGCGTGATTTTGATCACATCAATTATCAACTGAGTAAGAGAAGATTCTTCTGCTGGTCATATGTCGAGTCATCTATTCCCACCATCATATAGATCCTGTATCAGGCCTAAATCTCTGCAGCTACTTCTGACTTAAAGATTATAATCTTTTTTTTCATACTGGGGCTGAGCCTGATGCTCACTCTCTCCACACACACACACACACACACACACACACACAGTTACCACATAACTGATGCATTCAGTGTAGCGGGCCTGTTTTCTCCTAGGGTCTCAGGCTCGGAGGTGGAACACTCTTCGCTCAGGCTGCTATAACAGAAGCACCATGGGCTGGGCAGCTTATAAGGGCAGAGATGCATTTCTCATGGTTCTAGAGGCTGCAAGTCCTAGACCAGGGAGCCAGCACAGCCGGATTCCAGGGGAGCCCTCTTGTAGGTTGCTGAGGGCCGTCTTCTCATTTCACAGCACTTTCTTCACATGAGTGAAGAACAGTGAGAGGAAGGAAGCAAGGTCTCTCCTGACTGTTTTAGGGGCACTAATCCCATTCCTGAGGCCCATCTTTATGACTGCTTCTAATCCTAGTTACCTCCCAAAGGCTCCACCTCCAAATACTATCACATTGCTTTTTTTGACTTAGGACTTTTGAGGGACACAAATATTCAGTCCACAGCAAACACCTTTGAGACCACGATGGTCATATGTTCTGTTAAACCATCAATCCATTGTCCCTTTACATGATTTATTCACAATCAGTGCAGATCAACAATTTTAGTCTTTCAATTTGTTGAAATTGAACAGACCTACCAAACTCACTAGTTGGATAGGAACTGTGAGCTAGAATAGGTGTGAATTCAAAATCTCTTTAGTCATGTGATGATGGCGCATCGAATACCATGGAAATGATATTTCCGGGGTGCCCAAGTTGCAGATTTCGGGATCTGACTGTGTCCTACATAATACAAAAGTGTTGCATTGAGTGATGCCTGGGTGGCTCAGTAGTCGAGCATCTACCTTTGACTCAGGTCATGATCCCAGGGTCCTGGGATCGAGTCCTGCACCGGGTTCCCCACAAGGAGCCTGCTTCTCCCTCTGCCTATGTCTCTGCCTCTTTGTGTGTGTCTCTCATGAATAAATACATAAAATCTTTTTTTTTAAAGTGTTGTGATGAAAGTAGAGGAAATGAAGGCACAGTGCAGTGCTGACTTTATCCTCCAGAGAAAGTGGAGGCTCCATTTGAGACCTCAGGGATATGCCGCCATGAGTTAATCTCCTCGTCCGTTTAGCTGATGACTTTTTGACTTACCTGAGGCTCATAGACTGAGTATTCCTTTTGTATCAGGAGACCAGAGCTCCACCTGAGCAGAGGAACCATCAAATTTGGCTGTCCTACAGGGGCCAGATTGCATCTGGCTCCATCTAACTAGAATGCTGACTCACTCCACCAAGTCCCCTGTCAATTTTCCAAATGATTTCCATATTTCCATCAATATGTCCCAGTGTCTCAGACGTTGGAAGTTCCAAAATCTGCTTTCCAGCTCAATCCCAACCTGAAAGCCAGCGAGTGCACTTGGCCCCCTTCCCAAGTCAGCTACTCTCATCTTTGCATGTAGTTTCATGGGATACATGGATGCATGCTCGTGATGGGAGGTGGGGCCACTCATCCCCATAAGGGCTGCTGACATTTGTGTTATTTAGAAACCCCTGGGCAAGTGAAACAGGAAGACATCCACCAGTTTGGGTCTTTCAAACTGGTGCATGTCTGTCATGGGACATTTTCTTTGTTTGCTGAAATAGAGCTCAACCCCTCTTCCAGGACCTAATGGTGAATATGTGACTTGCATTTGGAGAGTCACACTGGAATATTTCCTAATTCCATTTTGGTAACCATGTGGTAACATGATTCATCTATTTTGCAAGCTAAGAACCTGGGGTAATAAGTGGTGTTAATAAGTCCAATCAGCAGTCCAGATCTCAGGATGGAATCAAATAAACTGCTCCTTACACACTTACACTGTTGAACACAATAGCAGATTAATGTAAAATAAATATGCTTCAGAGGAGGCTTTTACAAACTGGAATGAACATTTGGCATGTTTGGATGTAATTGGAAGTTTACCTTTAACCTACAGAACCCACAGAGGGAATCCTCCTTCTTCTAGATGTACTCACTTTCCTGTGCTAATGATACCATGACGACTACTTTAGTCTTTTTTTTTAAATTTTTTTAAATGACAAGAATAATAAATTGGTTTGGGGGATAAGTAGTAATTTTTTTAAAGATTTTATTTATTTATTTATTTATTTATTTATTTATTTATTTATTGACTTATGAGAGAGAGAACAAGCTGTGGGAGGGGCAGACGGGGAGGGAGGAACAGACTTCCCACCCAGCAGGGGTCCTGACATGGGGCTCCATCCCAGAACCTTCAGATCATGACCTGAGCCCAAGGCAGACACTCAACCAAATGAGTCACCCAGGTGCCCCAGGGATGAGTAGTAATTTTAATCATTACTGATTTTTTTTTTTCCTTAAAACTCACTACATAAACGCTCCTTGGAAACCTGAATCCCAGACGACATACCTCACTTTCTTCTGTTCCTGACTACAAATACTGGTTTATGTAACGAATCCTGACTTCTGAGACTGTCCACTCTGGTGTAGGTCTACACCCAATAGAAGCTCTCTCTGCTTTACATTTGCCCACCCTTAAGGGATTTATTACCCTGTCCTTTTTATCATTCACTTTTATCATATTCCCCTCCCTGTCCCCACCTCCACGTGGTTCTGTGGTGTTTTCACTAAGATTGCTTCTTATTGAGGTCCCAGTATTTCTCATTTCCCATAAAAGACTTGCCCTGGTTGCAGATGTCCCTCTCTTTATCCCTTTAGTAATTCCTGGGCAAGGTCACATGCCAGCAGGATAACTGATATATGACTTTCCAATGGCACCCCATAACATCTTCAAGGATGTAGTTGGTACATGGGCAAATCTGGGAGTCTGACCTGGCTGTTTCTTCCTCTGGGTGAGGTCGCTGCCCAGGAGGAAGGAGATATTTGAGATGCTCGTGGCCTTTTGTGGCCAACCACCTAATGTCTGGCCTGGATCCCTTCCCTGCAGTCTCTTGACGTCTGTTGCCAGTGGATGTGCTTTCACATCCAGACCCCGTACGGAAGCTTCTGAGTAGAGGAGCCTAGGGGTGTCTGGCTCCCTCTGTGGCCCATGCCTGCTAGATGGCCCCTACTCCTTGGTGGGGCCCGCTCTTCTTTCCCTGCTGGGTCCTATCCTATTGTCAGTCTGGTCTCCAAACCTCGGGTTTGGCTCCTCTTCCCTGCTCTCATCCTTCGGAAGACCAGAGTCCCGACCCCAAGCCCACTTCCCATGACTGGGCCCCACTTTCCCTGAGCACCTAGCCATCACCTGCAGACTGAACCCAATCAACTATTAATGGGGTTGTCACAGAGGTTGAAGAAGGTCCCGAGAGCAGGTGTCGCACAATGGAACATCGGTCGGGGGTCGGTAGGCATCAGTTGACTTTTCTTCTCTCTCGCTCCTGCGGGTACCTCCTCTCACTGCTTCGTAGGTCTGCACAGCTTCAGGCTTCTAATTATTTCACTGAATAAGGTTCCATTGTCTGGATTTACCCATCCACTTACTGAAGAATATTATGGTTGCTTCCCAGTTTTGGCAATTAGGAACAAAGCTGCTGTAAACATCTCTTTCATTTTTAAAAATCTTTGCAGCCAAATGCAGGTGGCATTGAATCCTTTACATCCCTCCCCACCCCCAACCCCCAGGCCTGTTCTATTCCACCTGGAAATGCCGCCACTTGGGTTCTGAGCATCATAAAAGGAAATCTAATAAGGAAAGTGATTGTGCAGGGTTCCTGATGAAGGCGGTGGGGGGTGATCCTGTTTCACTTGTCTTGGAGGATGGGATTCTCCTCCGAGGCCTGGGGACTGGGTGCTGGGCCCCCCTGGAGAGATGCTCACGGAACTCTCTCCACCCTGGTCGTGGCCTCTACGTGACACAGACACAGTTTTCAGGGTTTGGGGTGTCCCCCAGGACCCTCTGACAGCCAGCACGCAGAAGTTGCAAGTGTGCGTATCTCAATGTGTGTAAAGGCATGAGATATATTGTTTTGTTTTTACCTGTTTTCAGATTTTAAGAGGAGTATTTACCAGGTACCCTCGCCGGACCCAGCTTTGCTGGTCGGCTTGCCTGGGGTCTCCTCACTGGGTTTCTGAGGCTCATCCACCACGGTGGCTGCGATTCTCGGATCGAAGCTGCTCTCTGCCGTGGCTGTCCGCTGTCCACTTTGAATATGTGAAATGGGTTGTTTGTTTTACGTTGCCCCCTACGAACTCAGCATGATTCTTTCCTTTATAAAAATATGAAACCGTAATATACAATCATTGTAGAAAATCTAGGGAAAAATAATAAGAGAGGTTTTTAAAAAATCATCAAAGTTTCACAGTCGTGCTCTTACACAGTGACGGCTCGGCACCTCTCGCTCTGCTAACCAGGGTCCTGTCTTTGGGGTCCTTGTCCCTTTGCTCAGGGGACAGGCTTGCTTACACTATTAATGATTTTCATTATCTGCCAGAAAGCAATTCTTTGGCTTCCTGAAACGACTTGTAGCTTCCCTCCTGAAGCTATGGAGAAAAGCTATAAATAAGTTAATCTTGAAAAATTTGGTATGAAGTACCAGTGTGGTCTGAACGCTTTCACATAATTGGTGGGTTTGTTGGCAGGCTGTTTCAGGGAGCTCTCCTTTGCGTCTGTCCCTCGGAGGAAGTAGAGAGGGAGGGGAGTGATACCACAGTCACAGAGGGTACCACTGTCTATGGAAGGTGAAAGAAAGGTATACATACATTTTTTTTAAAGATTTTTTAAAAAAAATTGTCAGGAGAGAGAGAGAGAGAGAGCAGACTATGCTGAGCAAGGAGCCCAATGCAGGACTCGATCCCAGGACCCTGAGATCATGACCCGAGTCCAAGGCAGACCCTTCACCAACTGCGCCACACCCCAAAGGCCCAGAAAGGTACACATTCTGAAACCGGTAGTATTTTAATTGAAGAAGAAACATTTGAGCAATGCTTAGGCATAGATGGCGTTCCCTGTGTCCCTCAAATAAAACAAAGTAAATCTTGGTCTAAATCTTCTTTTTTTCTCTTCTGGAAGCCTACGATATTTATATTTCACTCTCCTTTTACCTGTCAGTTGGCATGAATGTATCTTCCAAGCGTGCTCTGAGCTGTTGAATAAAAAATGTATATATATATATATATATATATATATATATATATATATATATATTGCACATTTAGGAAAAGAATGAGATTCTTAGGAGATTCTTTTCCTTAAAAGGGAAATGGTGTATGTGCACTTTCTCGCCACACACCTCCACTAATAGGCATTTCCAGGCTCTGCTTCGGAATCTTCAAAAGTCTCCCGGTGGGACTCTTCTATATATGGTTTGGCTCAAAGTCAGAGGCGGAGTTCCTCTTCTTGAAGAAGCTTGCTGCAGGGAAAAACCCAGAGTCCAAACCAGGATTGTCACCCAGACCCTCCGGGAAGACAGCGTCTGTCTGTCCTTAGCAGAGGTGGCATCTTTCCTACCTTCTCCTCCCTGTGTTTCTTCCATTCCGCAGCAGATCGGGCCATCACAGAGCTGTTGTCTTGTGGATTCTTTTTTAGGTTAGTGCCAGTTGTCATTTCTGAAAACAACTTTTATCAGAGCTGCAAAGCCGTCGCTTGGGTGAATCTTGTTTTCTGAGAAGGAACTCAGGTTACACCAGGTGCCAGAGTTCCTGGTGTGTCACGCAGCATTCTCTAACTGGCTTCACAGAAAGCCTAGGTGCTTTCCTCGTTCTCAGATGGGTCCCTCTTTTATCCATGTGGGGGCAGGGGGGTGGGCGCAGGAAAACCAAAGAGCAGCACACGCCGCACCTGCATGCACATTCTCATGTGCTTTAGAATTTCCCTCGGTGGATTGTGGCACTTGGTGAATCTCTAAGGGAAGAAGATGCTGATCTTTTAATCCAGTTCTGGGGCGTGTGCCCCCCAGGGTAGCCCTCTGCAAAGCCTGGCAGCCCCCCCAATGGCCAGGGGTCGGGGCAGCCCCTGTGTGGCCTCTGTGCTGCTCGGTCCTCCTGGTTGCAGGAGCCTCTGGCATTTCTACTAAAATTAGTCACCCCTTGGAAGGAGTCTAACCACTTCTGAGGATCTGGTTTGCAATATCCATCCATCTTTCACTTTAGATAGTTTGAGGTCAAAATACCCATTTACTGGTTACGCTGATGTTGAACTGCCTCAGGATCAGAAGGAAGATGGAGAGTGCTACGTGTTGTTAGAGGAAAAGCAGCAAAATGATTATTTGCTCCCTCCCACATATTTATTTTCCTGGATCTTAAATAAAAACACCTATACATTCAGTTTCATTCATTCCTATTATACTGAATTTCTCTCATAGATTAACTATTCCTTACAAATACCGCGTTCATAAGCATGGAAGGGTTAGCTAATCCGCCTATAGTATGAACACAAGAATCCCAGTGGGTATTAACAATTTAGCACTGCTTTATTAACATAACGAATATGGCAGGAGTTTTTGATTATTGAAATGCGTGGAGCCTTAGTTATGCTATTGTTAAGAAAGACATATAGGGTCACCGTCATAAAGAAGGCATTAAATTCAGCCACTGTCCCTACCATTGAGGTTGTACCTTGAGGTCAGGAGACCTTTCATCCTACCTCTGCATTTTTTTTTCTGCATTTCTTGGAAGAGAAGATCCTGTCTCCTATAGGGCTGGTTGTGAGAACCTGCACTATCTGCTTGAGGAAAAGGCTTCTATACCTGATGCTAATAGGTGTACCTGACATCAGAGAGAGTGAGCCCCTCAGAACTATAGACACTTTGTATGGCTACATGTGTCTGCTTGCTAATATATGGCTGTGGGTATTTCATATACATATCTTTATCTGTCTCTATCAATCTCTATCTATCCATCATCTAATCATCTATCATCTATCTATTATCTATCTATCTATCTATCTATCTATCTATCTATCTATCTATCATCTATCTATTATCTATCTATCATCTATGGCAGAAATTGATTTAAAATTTACATGCATTAAAATGATGAAGCTTCTAGGCTATAGGGTGTCCTCATGTAAACATATAAAAAATATATAAAACATTACTTTCTAGACACTAGACCACGGGCAGCCTGAGAAAAGAGAAATAAAAATGTGAGCCCCCATATTGCCTCAGATGACACCTTGGAGGCAGTGTCCAGAGCCTACCATGCAGGGAGAGGAAATGGAAACAAGCTCTGGAGGTTGGGCTGAATTGAGGAGACTTGAGAATGGAATTTAGGAGGCCAGGTGGCTAAAATCTGTGGGACGGAGTTTTCGTGGAGGAGCTGTACAGAGTGAGTTGCTGAGATCTTCAGTGGGTCTTCTCTAACCTCTGGTGGGGAACGGACTCACACAGTCCTGAGTTGGGAGAAACCACGTCCAGGAAGCAACAGACCCAACATCCCTGGACCTTGCTCGATGCTGGTAAGAGGGTGTGTTCCATCAGTCAGGGTCAGAGTCCTAACAAGGGCCACGCCTTAACTGTGGGGATCACTGTCCTAGCCTAAAGGCTGTTCTGGACCTGGCCTATCCAGGCTCAAAAGCAATTTCATAAAGATGAAAAGGACTGCAGTCCCTCACCTGCATTCCAGATCTAAGGCCCATGTTCTTTAAAGGAATACAACCGAATCCAGTTCTCAATGTCCAGCAACCACTGAAAACTTACTAGGCATGGAAAGAGGAAAAAAAATATGAGTCATTATAGGATAAAAAGTCATCAGGAAAAGTAAACCTGGAAATGGCAGAGATGATGGAAGTAGCAGAAAAACCTTAAAACGGTTATTATTAATCTTGAAAATACGTCAGATAATGTAAAGAAAAAGATGGATATAATGAAGAAAGAGTCAGAAGATTTAAAAAGATCTAATTGGAAGGTCCAAGGATGAAAAACAGCAGCATTTAGAAGCCAGTCTGCAGAGGTGGGGACGTGATAGTTCTGTATCTTTCAGCTCGGGCTAAAAGTCCTGATATCCACAGAACAACTAAATTGGCTCAAATTGGACTCTAAAAATCCTATTTTTCCTAGATTAACCTTTGGCCTTTCAGCAGACCTTTTCTTCTCAAAGAATCTGGCCCAGCAACCCCACCAATTGTTCTCTGCTCTACTCTTGAGGATGAACAAGGCCTGCCCAGTACCGCAGTGCCAGTCATTCAGGAGCGACATCCTATAAACCATAAATGCAAAAGAAATCTTCTCATTTCTTCTCATCTTTGAAATCTAGTGTATTCAGCTTCTTTCCAGGCAATGTTTTCTCCCCACTTCTCTCTAGACTTGCAGGTTTTCATGTCTAGAACATTAAAGTATTCCTCCTCTCACTTGTGTGCTGTGAGTGGTGCATGTGTGTGCCATTTGTGTGTGCTGTATGTCCTGTGTGCATGCATGTGTGCTTCACTGCATGTATATGCTGGATGTATACACGTGAGCACGCATGTGTGTGTGAGCGCCAACGAACACATTTGTGTTACATGCTGTGTCACATGTGTTGTGCTGGATGTGTACATGTGTGCATGCATGTGCATGTGTGTGTACGTATTGTGTTGCATGTATACACATGCACGTCTGTGTCATGTGCTCATGTACCATGAGTCATCTGGGGCATACACATGTATTGTGTGTTGTGTGTATGCACATGTGCTATTTTGTGTGTTGTGTGTCTACATGTGTGTATGTGTTGTGTTCATGTGTTATGTGTATGTATTGTGTGTGTGGTGACCTTGGCGTGGTGTGGGGCGGTGTGGTGTGATGTGTATGTGTGTCTGTTATATCCCTGCTAGCTCCTGTTGGTTCCTTGGGGCTCATCTTGGGCCTCACATTTTCCACAAGAATTTCAGTTCTGTCTTAGCATTCTCCAATTGATCAGAGCTCATCACACCTTATTTAATTTTCTTTATTTTCTTTTTTTTAAAGATTTTATTTATTTATTCATGAGAGACAGAGAGAGAGAAGCAGAGACACAGGCAGAGGGAGGAACAGGCTCCCTGCAGGGAGCCTGATATAGGACTTGATCCCGGGACCCCAGGATCACACCCTAAGCTGAAGTCAGATGCTCAACCACTGAGCCACCAGGCATCCCCCATCACAACTCATTTCATTTTTATTTTTTTATTTTTTATTTATTATTATTATTATTATTATTATTATTATTTTTACACCTCCCTTTAAATGCTGTTCATGTGCATGTATCACCCAAGACCACATGCCCTTTGACAGTAGGATCATGTTTATCACTGCTCCCGGGGCTTGATGTCTTAGGTGGAACATGGCACCCTCACGCTGTCATTACTCACCATGAGGCTCGGCAAGACATAATTCCATTTGGAATCTAGAACCCGCCAAAACTTAACAAATCACAAGTGCTGAGCGATGTTAACGTTCCCTTGGGTGGTGATGTCAAAAAGAGAGTGCGGACAGGGAGGGGCAGTTTTATTTGGCAAAACACTTCCCAGCACAATAAATGTCTGCAAAAATGTCAGTGATACTCTGTGCAAAATGACCTTTGCATTTTTTCCTTAATCACCTTTTCTCACTGAATATGCTTCTTTTAATGCTAGAAATGATTAAATCTAGGAGATTTACTGAGGGCTATTTTTGGTCCCGTGTCTCATGACCCAGATGAGTGGTTTACTTTGCGATTTTATTTCCAGTTTGTTTTGAAAAATAGTTGATTCAGCCAATGAAATATTAGACAATGTATTTGGCAATCCAGTTGGGGTTAAAACCATTTATTTCTGGGCTTTGCTATTTTTCCCCAACAGGTCATTTATTAGGGGTCTCTTATTTGGGCAGTGACTTTTTTTCTCTTAAGCCACGTTGTTGAATTCACATTGTCATTATCACCACAAACTCTTTTTTGTCCAGGCTGTTCAAGAAACACTATTGCCCGAGGCTCAGACCAAGTTGGCTGTCTTTCCCAAAGGAAAACACCAGAAAAATCATTTATCACTTCATCCTCTTCCTTATCAAGGATTTCTTCTCACAGACTGAGGCTTGTCCCTGAGGCGCTTTGGAAATGGACAATTCAGGAAGAATCAATGGGGAGCTGCATTTTTGATGGATGAACCATTCGAAAATTCTATGGCATTCTTCCCATGACCTTTTCTGAAGACAGATAAATAGCCTTCCAAAGGTTGCATTTTATTTTATGTTAAAAAAAACCCTAGCCAGTCAAGGTATATTAGTAACAACTGAGTTACGTTCAGCTTTCCCAATATGAAAAAAAAAAAAAAATAAAGTGTGAGGGGGGAAGATAGTGGAACTTAGAGACTTCTGGAAGAGGAAGAGAGATTTCCAAAAGGAGAAACTTCAGTACCACAAGGCTCTGAACCACACGATGCAAGAATGCACAGAAGTTCTCCATTTCCTTAAAGATGATTTATTTTATTTTATTTTATTTTTACTTAAAGATGATTTCCAACATGGCATCCCACCCCGCTAGCTGTTTTGTACTTGAGAAATCTGATTTATATATCGCCCCACCTGTGCATTCCCAACACTGTGCAGTTATCCAGAGGGACACCTCTAATTTTGTGGCCCATGCTATGTCATGGAAGAAAACAATTAAATACATCAAGACAACAACACACCAAGAAGAGGAAATAGGGCCTTAGGAAAGTCTCAGTATTTAAATTCAACAAGGCCAGAGCAAATGTGAGTGAGGAATGGTTAGAGCATGGGCATCAGGAAGTACTTGGTTTCCTAC
The DNA here is from genome assembly GCF_048418805.1 of Vulpes vulpes. NCBI lineage: Eukaryota > Metazoa > Chordata > Mammalia > Carnivora > Canidae > Vulpes > Vulpes vulpes. The sequence goes on from NC_132781.1 coordinate 116,265,373, forward strand.
CAGATTTCAGTATGGAAATAGAAAGAAGCATCCAAAAGAAATTAAATAATGAAACAGAAAACAGGTAGAAATAATAGAATGAATGAAGCTCAAAGCATGTGGCCAGTGATAGAGAAAATGCTTGTGAAGAGCCAGGAAGGATGTGATGCGGGACACAGAGGAGAGCGCTGGACCGCCAGTGAATTACATCCCCAAACCCTGCCTACAGTCTGTCAGAATTAATATATCTTCAAATGCTTAAAATATAATTTTTAAAAAGATTTTATTTATTCCTGAGAGACACAGAGAGAGAGGCAGAGACACAGGCAGAGGGAGAAACAGGCTCCCTGCGGGGAGCCCGATATGGGACTGGATACCCAGACCCCAGGATCATGTCCTGAGCTGAAGGCAGATGCTCTACCACTGAGTCACCCAGGCGCCCCGGAATATAATTTTTTTAACCATACTTTCGGTTTTGTTTTGCTGTGCCATGTTTTATAGACTTTAGGTAAGCTGGAAAAAGAGAGGCAGGTGTTTCACCACATTGAAATTTCACACATGGATTTGTCACATGTATCAATGCTTTTTACCAGAGTCAGAAAAGATCCCTTGTATTGAGTGTTTACTTCACATGCCATGCCTTATTAATTCCCTTAACAGTCTGAGGGTGACTTAATTGTTTTTTTGTCCATTTTTATAACATCAGACAGTGATTACAGCGATGACTGCAAGAGCTTTGAAGAACTCTTCAGGAGGCAATTTGATAATGCAGCATCTCGGGCTCCAATTTTGAGAGATTTGTTAGCAGTGTTCTTCATGGGACTTGTTGCTGTCTTCCTAGATTCACCAGCAAAGCAGCAGCCAATTTAGAGATAAGGAAATCGAGAGTTATAATCTGTTAAAAACAGTCTCCGTGAAAGAGTTCCATGCAAACCATTTAGAAGAAGTAATAGAAACTATGACAAAAGCCAGCCACTTTTACGTAGGACACAGTGAGTAAGTCTACAAAATTCTAGAACACAACTGGAAAAAAACAAAAAACAACAACAACAAAAAATGAGCTTCCCAAGAATGAGATAAATCTCTAACCATAAAATATCTTTAGTAAAAACCTAAAGAAGGACAAGAAATAGTTTTTCAATTTTGACGCAGCCAAATAAAAATCTCTTTAACCCTCAGAGGGGCTTTGCTGTATTCATGATGAGTCAGCTGAACTCGATAAATGGAAGAAAAATTCTTCTCTGACTAAAGATGCTCTTTTTTTTTTTATGTTTTCTCTGACTCACTCAAGTGAAAAACACTTTGGAAAATGAAAATAATTCTCAGAATTTCAAGTAGGTTTTGCAAATTTTAAATCATCACTTTCTATCTTCCTGATCATGAAATCTGCATTGAATGCAGATTATGGGCTTGGCACTGAGTAAAAGAAGGAAAAAAGAAGACAAAGGGAACTGTGCTCAAAGCAGTCCAACCTAATAAAAAAAGCATGTTTGCAGTAGATGTGGCATAGAGAACATGACAGTATGAGATGCTATTCGTCAAGGGAGGAGATGAACACTTACCTTATAGACCACCATTTTCCCATTCCCATTTTCCTTTATTTAAGTTTGGAGACATATTATTTGGTTCTTTTCCTATAAATGTAATTACAAATGAGCTATTTAACAATACTAAAATTCCACGTGATGGTGAAAGTAAGAATACCTGGAAAGAATACTTTCTTCCATAGAATTACAACAGCGGAAGAAGAGATCCTGGTACTAGTAGGAGACTTAGTGGATTATAATCCAGCTGTGGGTTAAAATGTTGTCAATGGATCTTTAAGAAAAGCACGAACTCTTAGTTATTATTTAGAAACATTCATAATTTCATCACTTTGTTCACATAAAATACATCTGTCAAAAGACTGGTTGAAGTAGGAAAGAGGAAAACACAAGAGAGAGGAAGAACCAGACCCCACCTAGTCCTTAGCTTTGAGAGGGAGTAGGTCAAGGCTGTGGGTTTAGAGCAGGGTGGTCACTGGGTCTCTGGTGTAACATCCGGTCAATACCTATTTAGAGAAACTTCTGCAGCAGGATGGTGGTGGCCTTCATCAGTCTGTCCCCAGTTCAAAGACCTTTTGGTGTTAATCAAGCATCTCTCTGGGGCTCTCACCCCCCACTTCAAGCGTCTTGGGATATTCCTTCTGGCCCCATGGAACGTGCTCTTTCTGGAGAGCTCCAGCGAGTGTTGTGTTTTCCTCTGACTGCATTCCCAGGGCTGATTCAGGGCCCCAGTCTTTCCTCGCCCCTTTTGTATTGGCTCCCCAAGGAGCTACCGGGCTGCACCTGAATCCGTCATTTCATCTAGCTCCGTTCTAGACAACAATTTCATATTGTGGAGCAGCATTTTCCAAAACATCCTCAGAACTCTAGTTTTATAAAAGCTCAACACATCCTCCCTCCATCCTCCCATCCTCAAAGCTCTTCTGTTGCTTTGAATAGTTGTCTACCTGTTCACGATGTATAGTAATGTGTTCAAGAGTCTGAGAACTCCTTGAGCAGAAACATGCTTTGTATCTTAAATCATTACCGTGTTTTTACACGATTACGGGACCGCGGCATCATTTCGGCAAGCATACCTCAGCATACGTGTTACAGATTACAGTCTGGACAATGCTGAGCTACCATTCTCGAATCCTCCCTCCAGAGAAATACATAGAAGTTCTACAGACTGGCAAGGCCGTCTTCGGAATTATTCAGGTTTTGTGGTCCCTTTTGTCATTATGCACTCTCCTTTCCAGCTGTGAATGTGTTCGGATGATGTGCACAACTGACATAATACACGTCGGAGGCTGTGTTTGTGGAGTTAATGCAAGAGGCCTGATCCGGTCGCTTGAGCTCTTGGGGGGGTCCAACATGGAAATACTGGGGAACCCCAGCAGACCAAAAGGCCATGAGAAAAAAACATATGATGTCATTCATCAGTGAGGTGACCCTGGAGGCGGGTTTTCCTGTGGCATAAGATAAACTACATGACCTTCCTGGGTCTGTGCACTCAGAGAAAGTCAGAGCCAAGAGCCAAGTAAAGACTTTGATCCCGCTTCATAGAGTGTGAGTGACCATGTGGGTCCCTCGGGTGAAATCCACTTGGGGAGCAGCTTCAGTTAAGAGGGGAAACTGAAGCTTGTTTCGTTGTGTTTACTGAAATGCCACCAAAGGGGTTCAGTTCCAGGAGCCGGTTCAGGGGATAAAGACTAATCGCTGTGTGTCCCCAGAGAGCCAAACACAGTTTTCTCCTCCCTGTGGTCTTACTTGCTTTGGATTGATAGGATAGGCCAGGAGACTTCTGGGTGGAAGTTAGAGGTTTGTGAAGAAGCCCATTAGGTCTCTGAGAACATGGAAAACTGCATCCTCTTTAATCCACTTTGAAGCACTACGCAGAAATCATCTGATTATCCTTAAAATAGCTCTTCCGATGAATGTTGTAGCATGTTTCCAGGAATGGATATTTAGCATACAGTATTCCGTTTTAAATATTGTTGGCATTTTATCATTCAGACCAATTGCACCCTTTGGACTTCAGTGGGTCTCACCATGTGTTCCTTGACAACGCTCTTCGGTGCTCGCGTAGTGGTACTTACTGAGCACTTACTATGTGCTCCTGTAGCGCCGTCTCCTACCTGTGCCTCACAGGGCTCTGTGAAGGGCATTACTGTTATTATCATCATGATCTTACGGGTCAGACAGCTAGTCTTGGCCGAGCTAATGCTGTCTCTGGACCAAGGATTCTTCATGACTGCTCCATGTGGATCTTTTCCTGTCTTGTAAAATATATCCCAAAGAAGAAAAAAATATATAAAAATATATCCTGAAAAAGAAAAAAAATATATATATAACCGTCCTGTGTCTAGACCTCACTATCTTTTCATTATTTGTCTGTGTTTCGCACAAAACATCTCCCCAACCAAGTCCTAGATTATTAACCGTGAACATTAGCCAATGTCTAATTTATTTAATAATTATGTCTAATGTTCATAATAAAACACATCATCAGACATTTGGAAAAATCATTCATAATAGAAAAAAAAAGGAGAAAGAATAGAGCAGTGTTTTCTCATTGCCAATTTGAGACAGCTTGTTTTTTTTTTTTATCATCTCCATTATAGTTCCAATTACTGAGATATTTAAAGGGCTAGCTTAAGAAAAGACAAAGTATTGAAAAGAAAGTAAAGAAAAAAAATCTCTGGGCCCGTTTAACAGTATTCCTCTGCAAATCGGTGTCAACAATCATTAAACCTTCACGTGAAAACAGTGAAGGGAGACGTATAGTTCACTAGAGCAAGGACACAGAACTGCTCTTCTATGTGTTTTAAATATTTTTAGTTTCTCAAAAATGAGTTAATTTTTGTTCATGGTGTTTTGCATCCAATACTGGTAAAGACATTGATGGGCAACCAGAAATCACCACACAGTCCGTAGGAGGCCATGGGTCATGATGGTGCAGGCCGAGCTCTGGGGCGCGAGCTGGGACGGGGCACCTGCCCAAGTATACGTCACTTGTCTGCCCACGAGTGACACTCTCATCCTCCTCCGGGAGGGTGACGGGAGCCGCTTCACAGGCCAGCTCCAGAGAGCAGCAGGTGGACACCTGAAGGCTGGCGCACCCGAGGGCCTCACCAGGTGAGCGAGCGCCGCTAGCCCGGTTCGCGGCCCGAGTCGGGAAGACGGCAGGTTTCCGCGCGCTTGCCAGTCACGAGGCCCACGACTGTCCTCTCTTTTTTCATGCAATCATTTCAACTTAGAATTTGACTTAAAAATGTATTCTTAAACATTCACGCCTCAGTAGAATTGCACATTTCAGAAACCAAGAACAAGAGACCCCCACCCCCCACCCGGGGCCATCCCCTCTTGCACCATCCTGCTGGTCTGTGTCTTTTCTACTGCGTGGGACATTCCTGGACACCACGGTTTAAAAGGTGTTCTCCTCCCTCCCCTAGTGACAGTTGCTTTCCTAGGACACATCCTTTCACTTTTCGCCCACAGCGCCGTCTTCTTGGTGGGCTGGGGTCTGTGGCAGGTGCATCTCGCTCACCCTGAGAAACACCTGCAGACAGCTGGCCGCAGCACCCGCCGCGCGTCTGGCTCAGGATTTATGCTGCCTCTTCTTGGACTCCAGCTCGGGCTTGTCTCCCTCGGAGCTAATTATTAAGTTCTCAAAGGGACGTTTTGTCTGATGAGGTTGTTTTTTTTGTCTAAAACTCAGGGCTTTTCTAGTCTAGGAAAAAAAAATCACGTAAACGTTCTGAAAACGTAAAATATGTGTGTGTATATATATATATATATATATATTTTCTTAGAAAAGACAACAATTTTGTGCTCAATTTCTGTCTCCCTGCATGTGAACATTATTTTGGGGGTTTCTTTGTTGTTTTTCATTTTATGTGTGTTTGTATGTGTGTATGTATTCATCTATGTATCTAGAACTTGTTCACCTTCGCATGTCATTTGACAGAGTTACAATCGTAATGTAGGTGATTTTTTTTAAAAGATTTTATTTATTTATTCATGAGAGACAGAGAGAGAGAGGCAGAGACACAGGCAGAGGGAGAAGCAGGCTCCATGCAGGGAGCCCGACGTGGGACTCGATCCCGGGACCCCAGGATCATACCTTGGGCTGAAGGCGGGCACTAAACCGCTAAGCCCCCCAGGGATCCCCAATATAGGTAATTTTTTAACAGAGACCATTTTCGGTTCCTCTGTGTTGTCTTCCCCATACCAAAAGAAGCTGTGAAAGCAGGTCAGGGATTTGGACAGTTGAGGGAAATGCAGGGAGCTGCAGAAATGATATATTGGGAGGGCAGTGATGGAAAGTATGGCCTCTGGAGTCCCCACCCAGGGCTCAGGTGGCCACTCTGCTCAGTGGCCGCCCTAGGTCACCCCTTTGGGTGCCGGTGCTTCCTCATCCAACGGGGGCTCTGATTTCTACCCCAGCGCCCGCCTAAGGATCTGATGAGGACCTGCCTGCCAGCAGTGGGCCCACCACGTGGCAAGTATCATCGCTGGCATCACGATTCCTCCGTCCTGCATAAGTAGCTCCCCTGCATTTGCACCCTGGCGGACCTGGGGGCGGGGAGCAGATGCTGAGCCAGTGTCAAGTTCGCTGGCCACCCGCCGTGGCGTTTCAGCCTACATCATCGCTTCCGAATCTGTCACCCGAGTCTCTCAGACTTGTCTTCCGCGGGACAAAGAGCGCTTCTGTTCCTGCTTAGGATGAAGAGCTGGGTCCCCGGGGCAGCCAACAATTTGATGGATTCACCCACCTTGCTACTGAGTCTTTGACATTCCCAGGGTCAAAACATGGGACGAGTCAAGGGGAATTTATATTGTGTGTAAATTCTTATCGCGTGGAAACCACCCGGGGTCACAGCAGGGCTCTAACCACCTCTGCACCGAATAGCGAGATGCAGAAACCAGGGGGGCGGGGGGCTGTTTATGTCCAAATGACCGAAGCCCTGGGAAGGAGTCACTTTATTAAGGGTCCTCCGTCATCACGTAGAGAATAATTTTAATAGACTCCTGGTGCTGTCGGTCAATGTCTAGTTTTCTCAGGCTGGGGCTGTTCTGGGCTCACCTAGATCACAGCATCGCGGGTGGTTATGTCCCCAGTTAATGCTTAGTTAGCCAAACTCTTCCTGCTTAGCATTAACGTTCCTTACGAGTAAATACTGAGGTCCCATCCACTCTGTCATCTTTGTGTCACCCATGTCTCCCCTGCTTTGTCTATCTTTTTGGAATAATGAGATTCGCAAAGGAACTTAATACATCGATTTCATGCCCGGTAGAATTCCCCTATGAGTCACAATGCAGAGCACCAGCAGGTGTAGAGATCCTAGACCACACAAACTCGTAGACGGGAAGAGAGATTACCCTGCATGGGCGAATGGTTCAGAAGCCAAATAAGTGCACGGGAAAGCTCAATGTAACGGAACGTGCAAAGTTCTGAATTTCTGGCCGCAGTTAGTGAGAGGAATTAAAGGCTTGAAATATCCCAGGCTGATTTTTCTTTGTGATAGATGATGCTGTGTTAATGACAAAGCATCCCTTTTAGCATGCTGAGAGCCTCCCAACTGTCTCCCAGCCACTTCTGTTTAATCCTCACAAAAGCATACGAGACAAATACATAACTCAGGAAGCTTAACCCTTTTGAACAGACCTCACAGGTTTATGGATGAGGCTTGAGCCAAATTTATGTCAGAACAAGCTAAGCGAACGGATTGTCAGTGGCTAATTGCCTCTGGAATATGGATCATAAAAATGCAATAAAGGAGGAATCAAAATCAACACACATAAAAAGAAAAGCTCAAAAAAATGTTAAGCCATTTGGTTTTTGAAGGACAGGATTATTTGATATAAGCAGTGTTTTGTTGCGTTGGTGAAACCCCCTCCTGGCTTCTGCTCTCAGAGTTTGACAGAAACAGCTCTTGCAAAGGTCACTGGTTATCTTCATGTCACCAAACGAAAAAGGCATTTTATCTTCCTCCTTTTTTGAATTTCTAGCAACATTTGATGCAATAAACGGACAACTTCCTACTTCTTGAAACGCTTTATTTCCATGGTCTCTACAATATCCTATTTTTCTGATTTTTCTTGTACCGTGCTGGATGATCTTAGACCTCTTTGTTGGGTCCTCTTTTCTACATAAATCTTTTTTTTTTAATGTTTTATTATTTATTTGAAAGAGAGAGAGAGAGAGAGATCCTGAGTAGAGGGGAGGGGTAGAGGAGAAGCAGACTCCCCGCTGAGCAGGGAGCCCACCGTGGGGCTCCATCCTAGGACCCTGAGATCATGACCTGAGCTGAAGGTGGACACTTCACCACCTGAGCCACCCAGGCGCCCCTTTTCTACTTAAATCTTAAATGTCGCCTCTCCACTAAGTTCTGATCCAGGTTGATGGCCCCAATTACTGTCTGACTGCTATTGTCTTTCCATCTGAGATTTCTGGCCCAAGCTCCTGCATCCAAGTGTTTATTAGACATTGCCTCTTGGATGTTTCAAAGCATCTTTAATGCTTTTAAACACTCTGGGTTTCTTTTGCTCCCTCCCCCTGCACCCACTTACTGTGCCCCCTTTAAAGTCCCATAGCTCAGGGAAGGGCTCCTTCATCTACCTGTCTTCACCAGATGTTTGGGAAAACCTTGCCACTTATCAAAAAGGCAGATACATCACCTGTTTCTCCATACATCACCAGAAAGACCTGTGACCTGCCAACCGGACTACTGTACATTGGGGAATGGAAACCATCCAGATTTTCTAGGGATTATAAAATAATCTCTCTGATAGGATGTTAATCCCTCGAGACACAAAATACCATGGTGGTCTGTTGGCCAAAGAAAAGCAGCAGGTGATAGACATGCCGCATGAATCTATTTCACAGAGGATCTAGTTAGGCCATGAGTTTATCTGTGGCTATTTACAAAGTCTTGGAGACTATAAATATATTTAACCACCACCAGAATCCCCACAGAGGTCTTCTTACCATCAGAGTAGGCATTATTATGGTAGCAAGGACCCAAATGGAAATTCCTGAAAGTGCCCTCATCTTCAAAACAGTGAACGGACTGACAGGGGAGAGGAATGGAGATTTGTGTCTCCATCAAGATGTCAAGATGTAGAAGTGGGGATTCCTATCACACCCTCCTCTAACTCACTCCTTTGGCTGACAGGAAAGCCAGATGGATCTTGCAGAATGACTTGGATTATCACAAACTTAATCATTAGTGATAACAATCACAGCTGCTGTACCAGATGTAGGATGTTCATTGGAATAAATCAACATAGCCTCTGGCCACTGATACATCCATGCACCCATTGATGGAGTAAACTTTCACTGCAATGCCCATCAGTAAAGATAACCAGGGGAAGTTTGCCTTCATCTGCCAGGGAAGCCATAAACCTTTATTGCCATACCACAGCGCTGTGCCCAGCCTCCTGCTTTTTGACACAATTCTGGAGGAGCCTTGACTATCCTGTATACTGTTATCACGCTGGTCTATTATACCAGTAACTTCATGCTGAGTGGACGTGGGAGACAATTTTTACAAGCTACCTAATTGCCAGCGTGAGGGGATAATCACTCTGGATCTCCAGCTGTCTGCCAGGTTGGGGAGTTCCTCGGGGCCCACTTGTCTCACATGTAAAGATGTCTCCTCCCAAGTAAGAGGCCAGTTGCAGGGCCATATCCTCTGGATTCGGACCCAACATAGATAGTGTTGGATTTGCTGCTCCGACTCCGGGTAGGCTTCAATTTCTAAGATTTGGAAAGAGTCTGGAGTAAGAGGAGGCTGTGTGTAGAGCTGAGGTGTGGTGAAAACTGTCTTGTTACTTGGACCTTAATCCCCAGTAGACCCAGCGGTACCTGGAAGTGTCTGTGGTAGAGGGAGATAATGCCTGTTGGAGGTCTGGCAAGCTCCAGTGGCAAATAGACACACAGGCCTAGGGGCTTTGCGTAAGACCATGTCCACTCCTGATCACAATATTCTGTTTGGAAAGCCGCTTCTGGTTTGCTCCTGGACCCAGGTAGAGACTGAACATCTTGACCCAGGAATATCTGCAACTATGTTGTATGCTATGACACCATCTGTCAAAATTGGGGTTTATAGGAAGCATTGGGTCATAAAAGTTTATTTTGAATACGCACAGTGGCATTTATTATAACATGGAAATTGTATATGCAAGACTGGGCACAATCAGGTGTACCAAGTGCAAGCAAATCGCTTGGGATTGATTCCCACAAGCCTTGCTCCTGTGGCTTTGCCACCACTCCCTTATCACATAGTAAGAGGCCTCATAGGGAGTTCCCTGTAATGAGCTAATGGAGGAGGAAAAGCGTTTACCTGGCTGACAGGTAGGCCATCACAGCTCATCTGCATCAACTAAGAGTAGATGGATGTTCTACCACAGTTCTCTCAGGATGGCCAAAAAGTTAGTATACACATCTCCAGCACTCTGCTGGTTGTCCAGCTCATGGAGGGGAGATGGCCTGATGCCCAGATTTGATTCTTGGATACTGGCTGCTTGGAAGATTAGTGACCAGGAGGCCAGGGAAGAGGAGTGCAGAAGAACCATTCAGAATGGTGACAGGGTAAAGATACCATGTCTTGCAGATATGCCAACTAGAGGACACTCCTTTCCCAGGAAGCCCTCAGCAACTGGTGGACAATGTGACCTCTCATGTGATGGTCTGAGACCACCTATCCCTGCAGATGCTCCGTGTTGCCCTCAGCACCTTGTGCAAGTGACCTGGCAGCAGGGATGAAGCTCTTCTGAGAGACTAAGAACATGGGCTTCCTGGTACCATGTGCAGCTTCAGCCACTCCTGAAGGGCCAACCTCCCAACACAAGAGGCCAACACTGAATGCTTGATATGGCATTTCTCAGGGGGCGACTTGGCCACATATTGGATATTGTCCTAGAACTGCTTCATTGTGGAGGCGGCTGTGATTTGTCCTTGATACTCAAAATACTCATCTGCTTACCCTACCCATAAAATTTGTGCCAACATCATTTGTGGACTTCCAGAATGCCTTACTATGCTTACTAATAAGTGTATCACCACAGAGACCATTCCCTGAGACTAAGGAACTCCTATTTTGGCAGTGGTCTCCCTGCCACTCAGAAGCAGGTGGCATGATACTGTGGTAAATTTGATGAATACTAAATTATGGCACCAATTAGGATGGAATATCCTGCAAGGTTAAGACACTGTCCTTCAAGGCATAGTACAAGCCTTTACACCAGGTCCAAGGTATGGTATTCTTTTCCGCAGTCACCAAACTCTGTGGGTCCAGGAGCCACGGGGCAGAAGCAGGAATCCTGTATCACTGTCACATCTAATTACCCAGTTTCAGAAGTTTGCCTCACATGTCTGCAGTCTTAGGCTTCCTGTAGCTGCAGACATAGCATCCAAGGGAGGAAAACTTCTGGGAACACTGCCATGGTTTTGTTAAGTTACAAGCTAAGGCTGCCCCTTAACATTTGGGGCATAGAAGGAGAAGCAGAGGAGGTTACTGTACTACTCAGTATGGCTAATCTCAATCACTAAGGGAACATTGGGTTGATTTCACACAATGAGGGCTGGGAGGTTGTAAAACCCCCAGATTCACTGAGGTGCCACCTATTGCTGCTGTGTCCCATCATCATGGTCAATGGGAAACAATAGGAACTAAACAAATGCGTGTCCACTAGTGATTTATATCCTTTATTGATAGGATTTAGGCAGAAACCAATAAACAAGCACAACATTTTGTGAGCCAACATGCCATGCCAGCTGAAGATAAGGGGGATGTGCATGATTGGTGAGAGAAGGAAGCTGGGATGGCGAATTTAGGTCTTGGATGGAGGGTCGGTAGAGCCTGTGTTGTATGTTTACCCTTTCTTCTCTCCATGCCTTCCCCCACCCACACACTACTTTTCACAAAGGACTCTGGATATGGATAACATTATCATTTGGTTCTTAGGGGAAGTTTGATTAAACGGACATCACTCTATGGGGAGACAGTGGTTGATGAGAAATGAATTTCCTTTTGTTGGGTGTGTGAAATTTTCCATCTTAAAGGACAAATTGTATGTTAAGTGGTGAAAAGGGCGGCTCATCCTGGTGATTGTCTTCATGTCCCCTCCAAGTCCATTGCTTGCCACTTTCTGCCCTGCCTGTGCTCTGTGACACTTACCTCCATGGACTGTATTGTCTGGTCTTTCTGGCCTCTTTAATGAATATAGCCACGGAGAAGCATAGAAGGAAAGAGCATGGGGGTGTTATCCTATTATCCTATTCCCTTGCCACAGGCCCGTGGCTTCGGCAATGTTTGTGAACTTTTACTTCCAGCTGTCTACGGAGACACTCGTGCATGGAAGTGGCCATCAATGGGTCCGGCAAAACCCACTTCAGGGCTAGGGCTCATAACTACCATTGCTTATTCTCACTGCTTCACTGTTGGTTTTCTTAACATTCCCTATACTGATGCAAATACCCTTTTTATTAATGTCCTCAATTAATTCTTGTTAATGTGCCATCTGTTTCCAGCCAGGACACTGGCAGATATACTGCATAAATAGCTCTTAAACCTGTCTACTTTTCTCAATCTCTACCTGCATCAGTGAGCTTGGGCTGCTACAACAAGACACCACAGCCCATGTGGCTTACACCATGATGACTTATATCTCACTGTTTTAGAGGCTGGACACCTGAGATCAAAGTGCTGGCAGATTCTGTTCTTGGAGAGAGCTCACTTCCTGGCTTGCACATGGCCACCTTCTCACTGTCTTTGCATGATGGAGAGAGAGAGAGAGAGAGAGAGAGAGAGAGAGAGTTCTGGTCTCCCCTTCTTTTCCTATAAGGACATTATTTCCATCATGGGGCTCCACCCTCATGGCCTCATCAGAACCAATCATCTCCCAAAGTCTTCACCTCCAAATACCAATGCAATGGGGCTTCAATACACAAGTTTTGGAGGACACAGATGTTCAGTCCGTAATTCTACTGTTACCAACCTACTCCTAGATTAGCCTCAAGTCTAGTCTTACTACTGCTGCTGAAGACACATTCTACTCTTACCACCTTCCCAACCTGAGCATGTATGGAGATGGTTAGTGTCCCCAAAGCATCACTTCTCCAGGGTTACCATTAGACATCCTTGCAGCGCCATCAATAGAATGTACAGAATAACACGTCCTGCTTCATTGGCTTTTGCTTTGATGGGTGGAGAGCTATAGGCTGTAATGTTTGAGGAGACGCTAAATGTGCTCCTATGATTTGATCTCTCCAAATTCACTTGTGCCATCCGATGAGAGGAACCAGCCCTGGTGGACTATAGAATGAGAGCTCCATATAAGAAGCAGACCTGATGGGCAGCCCGGGTGGCTCAGCGGTTTAGTGCTGCCTTCAGCCCAGGGTATGATCCTGGAGATTGAGGATCGAGTCCTACGTCAGGCTCCCTGCATGGAGCCTGCTTCTCCTTCTGCCTGTGTCTCTGTCTCTGTCTCTGTCTCTCTCTCTCTCTCTCTGTGTCTTTCATGAATAAATAAATAAAATATTTAAAAAAAAGAAGCAGACCTGAAACCACCCTACAGCCTGAGGGCACATTTAGCCCATTGTAGCAAAGCCCATCAGATATGCTGGGTAGCTGAAAGTTACCTAATTTCCACCACCCAGGAGTAAGTAACCTATTAACCTGTGTATAACAGTCACAGGCTTCATACAATATAAAGATGGTTGTAATGATTATGTAGTAACCTGAGACCCTCTGAAAGGTATACCATTAAGAGGAATGGGTTATAAATTGTGTAAATAATACATAAAAAGCCACACATAAAAGAAAGGTTGGAAAGAAAAAATGCTGATAGCCATTGCATTTTTGAAGAACAAGTATTTCATAATTTCTTCATATTCGAGGCAACTTAATAGAACAGAAAGAGCAAAGGTTTTGAAATCACACAGTCCAGAGCTTGAATCCCCACTTAGCAAATCCTTAGCTCTCTGATGTCGGAGGTTATTGAACTTCTCGGAGCTTCTGTGTTCTTATTTGCTTCCTTATCTTTATCTTGCTCATCTCAAGTATCTATTGAGTGGATAAACAAGAAAAATGCATGTAAAACATCCGCGGCTAGTTGCTCTCTATTTTCTTCTTATTATATCACTTAGTGTTATTTATAAAGAAAAAATAGAGGAAAAGAAAGGTAGGAAAGATGGAGGGAGTGAGGAAAGAAAGGGAGGAGGGCTCCAAGGAGGGAGCAAGGAAGCAATTTTCCTCAAATGAAGTAAATCACTGTCTTTCTAAGGAGTTACCAAGTGAACACCATTGCAATGATATACCCTCTGACAGCCAGTAATACATACTTTTTAAAAGTTCCTGTGACCAGCAGTTACGTCAGGCATCACTGATGGCACTCTGGAAGAACGAGCATCATCTCGAGGGAAGTCTGAAAGTGGATTGTGCGGTAGCTTCTGGAGGTTGGCTGGAGCACACGGCTCTGCCTGCCATGCTTTAGGGTAGCTCTGGTTTCTCAGAAATGTCTGTGAAACCAGGCCCGTCTTTTCCATATGTCCATTAGTGTACATGAAGACAGAAGGACAAAGAAGAGTAAGTTAAGAATGAATTGGAAAGTCTATAATCCCCATCCTGTCCTGTTTAAAAAACAAACCCAATGACCCAGATGGGCCTGGTTGGGCTTTTATGCTGGCGGCCACATCTTGTCCTTCATTTCCTGGGCTCTGTGCATAAGTCAGGACAGGATGTCATTGCTCTAAGTGACCTATGAACCAGATGTTTCAGGATGGAGTTTTCTGATGTATAAAGCTTTAGGGACCACAGGGCAAAATGTTAAATGAGTTCGGGGTGAAGATATCTGATCCAATGCAAGTGCCTCTGTGATTAGGAACCGATCTGCCAACACAATTCTGCGTCTAGGTAGAGTGTGCCTATTGTAAGGATTCCTAAGTCTATTTGCCAGTGAGAACTCCAGAATAATTGTGATCGTCGGGGAAGGGAATGAGTGACTAGTCCCAGCTGCCCTCTGAGGGACTCCCTTTTGTCAGGCAGCTTGGATGGAGCAGCTCTGGGCAGCACCTGTGAATGTGGAGATAAGCACACAGGTGCGCTAGGCCACAGCCCCCCACACAGAGCCAGTGTGGGAGGAAAATGGGGGTGATTCCCAGAGCAAAGGGCCAGAGACAGACTTTGTAAACACCAGATCTGGGGGGGGGGGGTTAGGCTCTGAATGTCTTTAGCCCCACAAGTCCCTGTCCGTTGGAAATGGTCAGAATTGCTACAATGGTGCAATGGGCACACATAGAACGTTTTGTGTGATTGGAACAACTTGAATGATTGTGTAAAGCCACGGTGCTTCCTATTTCAATAAGGCGGTTATATCGGAACATATTCCTAAAGGGAAGGATTTGACTCCTGATTCCTCCAACTAAAATCACAAAGCATTGCTTTAGAAGTTACAGCTTAAAAAATACATTAAGTACCCAAACATGTGCTTAGTTTATTAACTACGTGCTAGAGGTCACGAAGATGGTCAGATCCTTAGTCACTCAAGTAGGCAAGCTGCCTTTACTCAACTGTTTTGAGAATGAAAATCAAAAAAAAAAAAATAAAGTCAGTGGTTTGAGATAATAATGAACTCTCTCTCTTGAGAGAGATTTCTCTCCTAGGCCTCGGTCACCTTCTTCAATTTCCGTCATTTGTAGAGAAACTGAAAGTGTTCTGATCTTTCAGCACCTCCTTGGAGCTAAGATTTCTGTTCAGGAGGCTGCTTTCTAAGCAAGACAAAGCCTTTTTATTCATCATTTGAGAGAATCATTGGGCTCCTTGGCTTGTTTTGCAACTCCCTTGAACACAAAAGTTGCTGTGACATTTCTTATCACCCTTGTCCCTTGTGAATATTCATCTCCAGTTTTTAAGAAAGCACTGAAACCTCTCTGCAGAATATTCTGACCTCACCACGCCTTTCGAAGCAGGCTTCAGTCACGACTAAGCGCTGGCCACCTTTCATTTCCATGCCTCTCGTTTGTTTTCTGTCTTCTTGGCTGAAAGTGACCTTTATTAGTTACGTAGAACATCACCCTCCAATATAAATACACAGGCGACCTGGATCCAAAGTCTGAGAAGAGTGAGGAGCGGACATTGGCTAGAGCAAGTGGTCTTCAAGCATCCTGTAGGCTGCGTTTACCCAGGGCTGAGAAGTGTTCGTGCCTTTCTTTGAGGAATGGAGAGCTTTCGGGCTGATGCTCTTGATGGTTGGACAAATCATTCTAGTAAATTATTTGATTCTTTATTTTTTCATTGTAGACAAAATACTTGAGTTTGGAGGGAAAGTAGTGTTGCCGATAAAAACCCTGAATGTTACTACATTTTCATCTTTGGTGACCAGATGGTAAAATACCAAGTTGGCCTCAGTGCTTTACCACTAATTCTTTTTACTCGGACAAAACCATGTACCCCACCTGCCTGCAGAGCCAGCAGTGCAGATCGTCTATACCTCTAAGGGCATGAGCCACTTGTCTCTACCCCGCATGGAAGCATGTGTGTTCTATCAGGGGAGCAGCATGACCTTGGGATGAGGAGTCTTGTGTTGGAACATTGACTCTGGCACAATCTGCTCTGTGCTCAGAACAAGTCACCTTACACTTCTCACCAGGGTTTTTTTGTTTTTTTTTGTTTTTTTTAGAATAGGATGATGAGCTACGTGAGTTCTGACTTCCATCCATACCTCCCTTTATCCTGTCCTCACGGAGTTTTTGAGATGAAATGAAGCAGCTCATACAAAGCACTTTGGTAGCCCTTCTGGCATGCGGACAGTTATTGTCTTCGTCTTTCTAAGATGCACAAGCATTGTGGATTTCTGTGGTCCTGTGCATTTCTGTGGTCAGGTATGGGATTTAGCTAACCTGCATTATCATGGGCCCTTATGTGTACAGGGACCACGCTATTTACTGGGACGACTATGTTTGCTGTGCTTCTGCTGCTACTGGTTTAGGGGTGGAGAGATTCTCAGGGAACAGGAAATGCAAATAGGCAAAGAAGGGAGTTGACTCACAGCATTCCACCTAATTACCCACTTGCTTTATCTTCTGCCTAAGAGGTGTTCTCTTTCCTTAGAAATTATTTAAATCAGGCATGGGACGCCTGTCTGGACTTATTTGCAAATTATATGGACTATTCCTCTTTATTTTGCCTCAGGTCCTACTCACATTGTATCGTTGTACTTTGGCAAATAGGCGGATACTGACATATTTCCCAGGAGCATCTTCACAGGTGTGCAGCGCCCTTCATTGCATGTCAGTTTGATGAACGAATAAATGAAGGCATTGTTGGTCAACATTTTAGTTCTTCTTTATTTTATTTTTTTATTTATTTTATTTTTTTTATTTATTCATAAGAGAGAGAGAGGCAGAGACACAAGCAGACGGAGAAGCAGGCTCCATGCAGGAAGCCCAACATGGGACTCGATCCCGGGTTTCAGGATCACACCCTAGGCTGAAGGCAGGTGCTAAACCGCTGAGCCACCCCGGCTGCCCTTTAGTTCTTTAAATGATGGTAAATCAAGAGTTCAGGATTCTTATTTTCACCCATGACTTTATTTAATTAAAACTAACTTTTAGGTGTCTATTTTCTGAACAAGGGAGTTATTTCATTTCATGTCTTTAACAATGAAGCCACTTGTGTTTTGATCTTCCAAAACATTCAATTTCTGTATATAAATTTTATCTTTAAGAGCTTAACCTGCTTCTAAAGCAAGGGCACTTTTCCCCTGTGCCTCACAGTTCTTTGGGAATAAGAAATGAAAATGCACTGGGGCTAGAAATCTGAATTTCAGCTCCGGCCCTATTGTTTATCTTATCATTTCTGGCTTTTCTGGGGGTAGAGTGAAAGAAAACTTCTCCTCCTACCCAAAATAGCTCACATAATTTTTTGAGAATCAAATAAAAAAAATGTGTGAAGCTTTGAAAACTATGAGGAACTGCCTAGTTATACATCCTCATTTGCAAATAAAATCACTGTAGAGGGGAGATTCATCAGTTGCATGCCGTAGGTATAGACTTCTGTTTCTATTTGTGAATGTGACTCTGCAACTGAGTTTTGTTATTCTTGTTATGAAACTGTGTTATAAACCTGTAGCATATTTATTCCAGAAATATAATTTGTTACGAGATAATTAAATGTAACAAATATATTCCAAAGTCACCATTAATGAAGTATTTTTAGAACAACTGAGCAACTATCCTCATTTCTTTTTTAAAAATGTGAGAATTCTTTACTAGAGTTCTGTTTAAGTCTATCCAGTGATACCCTAATGACATGCCAAGAAGCAGTGATTTGTATTCCACTCAAGGTCCTCAGTATTGATGACATCTATTCCCACTTCTGGCTAATAGGAAGGTGTTGACAAAATTGAATTCCAGTGAGCTTTCCTCAGGTTAGCTACAAAAAAAAGCATTGCACACAAACCATAATACTTGAGCGACCATTTATTCAACAAATATTGGCTGTCAAGTATATTCCAGAATGGATTTAGGGCCTAGGAATTCAGAAATAACATCCACACAGCCTTTGCCCTCCGGGAAAACTCTGTCTCCTGGGGAGGAGTGGATGAATAACATCTAAAGAAACAAGAATGATACCTTGCAGCAGATATCAGGATCCAGGTATGTAGAAGGGAGTGTGGGAGCAGTGAGGACAGCATCGTTTGTGCTCTGGAGTCTTGATAAAAATTTGTCCTAAACAGTAAACTCTCCAGTGGATGTGGACAATGATGCTACCTTGTGTTACATAGCTGCTAACATAACATAATTGGGGAATTCTCAGGAAGCATCCTCTCTGATTTTAGCAGGAACTGCTTGTGAGCAGATACGTGGACCTGCTAGAATGATTTTAAGACCAAGGAGAAATGGGGTCGAGTGTGAGTGACTGCCAGATATATCTTAAAGCTCCATGGCAGCATTTCAGAAAGTTATCGACGTGATGAGCCCGGGCTAACGTATGGAAGTGTTGAATCACGATATCGTACACCTGAGACTACAAGACCAATATGTTAACTAACTAGAATTAAAGTGAAAACTTAAAAAAAAAAAAGACAAAAAAATACCGTCTGTTCTCTTTGGCTGCTCCCTCTCCTCCCACTTCAACTAGACCTCTGTGGAGTGAGTTTCAAGCTTTCTAGGCATGCCATCCTATTTGATTGCAGGGTGTATTAAAAAATAACAAGGAAATGCCCATTTCAAATGATTGACTCATAGACTCTATGAGTTCAGAATACCTACTTAGACCTTACTGTTGCCCTGGAAGGAATCTTACCACAAGTTCTATTTGAGTAGCAAGTGAGGGCATTATGTGCATCATGTGGCCCACAGAGTGCCCACTCTCTCTTCTAAATAACATCCTTCGAAGTATTGAGGACAATAGGTCTACTCTAACCAAATATCTCCAGTTCCTTCAACTTATTTGTTTAGTGACTTCATTTATAACTCTCTTTAGCCATCATAGTATTTTTAATATGTTCTTTTTTTGTCATTTTTAAGGTTTATTTATTTACTTAAGTAATCTGTACAGTCATGGAGCTCGAACTCATGACCCCGAGATCAAGAGTCGCATGCTCTTCTGACCAAGTCAGCCAGGCACCCCAATATGTTCTTCTAAACTTACTAATATTCCTCTTAAAATGAAATCTGTTAATTAAGAATATCAGATGTAAATGATGGGAACCCAATTCAAATTGATAAAAGTAAATAAAAGCCAAACAAAAACCAAGGTGGGAGATAACATAGATTCATGAAGCTACAGAATCCAAGAGTCTTCAGCCATGAGTAAATCCAGGGGCTCTAATGATGTCATCAGGAATCGATCAGACTTTGTATTTCTTGTGTAGATTGATTCTCATGTAGGCTGTCTCCAATGAGTAAAAAAGAAGGGCTTCTAGGAGGCTGAGACTGGCATTTGGCAAACCCCAGAGAAAAAACCACCTGTTTTGTATGAGTTCCAGTAAAGGAGCTGGGATTGAGTTGAATTGCAGTGGACTGGGTCATTTGCCCAAGAAAATGAGGCTTGAATCACATGCCTACTCTTGGAAATGAATTTAAATGAATTCTAAGCACATGGATTGAAAGTTCAGAAGGAGTAGCTTTGATTTCTGGAAGAAGGGGGGATGAATGCTCATAAGGGCAAAAGCAATGCATGTCTGCCACATACTCCACTGCAGGTCTTGACCTCATCCCTGGGAACTCACGCCAGCAGATGTGCCACAGAGAAGCATTAATGACACTCAGGATAGTGGCACTCTTCCAGAATTTGAATTCCACTAATCCCACTTACCCTGTAGTCATCAAAATCACTACCTTGGCAAAGAACAAACTTCTCTCATCCCTTTGGAAAGAATTGTACACAACCGATGAATAATAAACATGGCAGAAATGGAAGGGAAGTAAAGAAGCGGCTGTCATGTACTTCTCTGTGTGATGTTTTTAATCCTAATTTAAAATTTTTGAAAGGATGAGCCTTATTACTTATTCGACTGTCCCTGACATTCAAGAGTCTCTTCTCATCTTTAACCACATTTTATGTTAAAAATTCTAATACTTGAAATCAGAACTCCATCTTTGATTTCCAGATTTAACTAAAACTGATAATCTCATTTAATTATATCTTATCTGCTCATTTAACTCTTTAATGTTTCCCTTCTTTCCTGGACCCTGTTAAGGATTCCTCAAGCTTTTTTCCCTTTTACCTTGGAGAGTATGGTTATTTCTGATGGTTCTGCTCCATGCAAGGTATTATGGAAAAGTTAATTTCCAGCCTACGGACATATTTTTTTAAAATTTTATGTCCAGGTAGAGTGGCTATGAGCACAAAAAGGAAAATAAAAGGTACCCTAAAACCAGCCTTTCTTGACAAAGAGAAAAGTCCAAGGGAAGAGGATGTGTTCTGTGCATACAGATCCTGGTGGCAACCTCGTAGATGGTGAGCCAGAGAAGACCATTGACCACGCCTTTAAAAGTTGGAAGATTCTCGGTGCATTAACTGAGAATTTACAGCAACAGAAATTGGGGCTAAATTGAGTTTACCTGTCTATTACCTGCAACCAAAGGATTTCCTAAATGAGTTAAAAACCTATAAAGGCAGTTAATATTTCAACTATTCAGAGAGCCAACTGTTCTCCAGTACACAATGGGGTAGGTGACCCGTTTAGAAATAATTGAAAGGTTACATAGGATGAAACTCCGTCTTTTCTTAAAATGTGAATGAGGGATCTCTGTGTCCCCAGATATCAGACTTCATCCTCTGTTCCTTCTTACCTGGCATATGATGTGACATAGTTCTTCCAAGTAGCTGCTGAGAATATACTTCTACCAATGACGGGGTTTTTCCAGGCACACCCCTTGAGCAGAACCTCCCACAGCTTCTATGAGAAGTCAGGGAGGCTTGTTAAGATGATGATGAATGGACCTGGTAAAGGTCCAGGTCACAGGTGACCGGTTGCTCCAGCGCCGATGCCCAGGGAAACAAAAGGGTATTGAAAACCACATCCATCTCCAGACCTCCAGAGCCTTGAATTTCCTTCACTTTTTTTCTATCAATCCTCTCCTTACCCATTCCTGTCCTCAATTTATTTCTTCTACTATTTCCTCTTAAACGGCTTTTAAGCACAATAGGCAGGGAACAAAAGTGAACATAAAATCCATTATGTGGGTCGGATACATTTTACATTGTCTGCTTTGATTTTAAACTTCAGCTTAATTTAATATGTAAGTACAGTTCAGAAAAACTGTGTGTGTTTGCATCTTAGTTATTTTTTCTCCTGTGGGTTGGTGATTTTCAGGCTGAGCCAGTTCCTTAAAATCACCGACATTCATAGCTTAGACTGGTTACATTAACTGTATGTGTCTGAAAATAGTAGCATGGGGTTTCTTTAAATAACTTACCATTCAGGCCTCAAATAAACTCAGTCTGGCCTTCTTTTATATTCATCTCCCGTAGTGTGATCAGTTTAATGAAAGAGGCGGGATAAACTTGATCGGATTATTAAAATCTTCCCCAAAGTAATCTGACATGGACCAGAATCCTATCCCAGTGACTGGGGGAGACCAGGTGTGAGACACAACAACTGCTAAAGGTGAGAACATCTTATACCGCATCATAGTTACCAGCTGCATAGTGCATCGAGTACACAGGAGAGGGGTCACGTTGATTAAAGCAGGGTCGGTGAGGGAGCGGGGTGTGAGCAGGACCTGGCTAGCTCATCCTCTCCCCTCCAGCAGCCCCCTCTCTCCATGCAAGTCCCCATACCATCCCCAGGCATCATCTTGGGAAGCCAAAGAGCCCCGCAGAACAGTGGGTAGAGAGCTAGGTGGTTGGAGGTGATGCGTGATGAAGCAGGAATATGTCACCTGAGCCCAACTTTGCCTTGACATCGTTCAAGGATAGACCAGAGCAGAGGTTTTTCACTTGAAAAATGGACGGAGGGAATCCCTGGGTGGCTCAATGATTTAGCTCCTGCCTTCAGCCCAGGGCGAGATCCTGGAGTCCCGGGATCAAGTCCCACTTCAGGCTCTTTGCATGGGGCCTGCTTCTCCCTCTGCCTGTGTCCCTGCCTCTCTCTCTCTCTGTATGCCTCTCATGAAAAAATAAATCAAATCTCAAAAAAAAAAAAAAAAGTTTGAAAAATGCATGGAACGCTCACTGTGGCTTCTAGTGAGCATTGCACCTCTGAGGCCCAATTCCTAAGGGTGTGGTTTGCTGCATCTTACAGCTTTGAAAGCTGCACTATAATCCGCTTGAGCTGCTACTAAGCACCTGCTACCAAAACTGCCTTTTAAGAGAGACACTGGTCCAAAGTTTCTTCTCAATGGTCCTCTGAATGACTTCTTTCATGAAGAAGAGGATCTTTGGTTCCTTAGATTCTTTTTCTTTCTTCGTTTCAGGTTTTTGGGTGGTATTTGTTCCCAACGCACCACCCACCCTGACCTACAGATGCTCAGAGACACAGACAGAGCCAGGGAGTCGTCTCCTGCGAGTGCTGGTCTGGCACGGGCCACAGGTTCAGCCTGCTGCGAACTGCAGACACCCGGGAACTCTAAAGTGTCCCCATCCTAAGCCAGCTCAGTGGTGGCCCTACTTAACCAACGACTTGGAGGGAGGGAACAGTATTCTTTCCCATAAACGACTAGGCTACATTGAATTTAGACGAACGCGCCTTAAGGAGTTTGCTTTTATTTTCAGTCTCAAATATGAAATGCCAATCCAACAGCGGTCCAAAGAAAAACTGGTTAAAATCCTGCCAGTTTGCTGTTGTCAAATCACCCCATGCTAAGAATACCTCAAGTTTCTGCAGGGAAAGTCATTGTTTCTGGTGTCTACGGAGCTGCACCCCACACACGGAAGGCGTGACAATTATTGTTCCGGGGGGAGTGATTCACTGGTTAAGGTAAACACGTGGTACATGCCTAGTGAATTATTTTGAGTTGCTGAAGTTCTGTTGAAACATATAATTGGAGTGTGAACTTACCAGGTACATCTGAAGCTGGAAATGACTGCATGGGGCACCTGGGTGGCTCAGGGGATGAAGCATCTGACTTGGGCTCAGGTCATGACCTTGGGGTCCTGGGCTTGAGTCCCCGCAGCATCGGGCTCCCTGCTCTATGGTGGTGGGGGGGGTGTCTCCTTCTCCCTCTGCCCCTCCTTCTGTGATTTCTCTCTCTCACTCCCTGTCAAATAAATAAATAAAATCTTGGGGGAAAAAAAAAAACAATGACCAAATACAAATCATATTTCCCAGGAAGACATAACTATGTGAGCTACGGCTAAAAATCTATACATTAGAAGGATCTACTTAATTAAAATTTTATCTTTTTTGGGTACTTAAAATATGTGAAGGCAAAAACCATGATTTTTAATACAGCCAGATGTTTTCTCACTAAGAAACACAAGAAAAGGTTTCCTTTAATTCTGCTAATATATTGGAACATTCTCGCTAATCAGTAAGAACCAGTCTGCTCACAGATTTTGGTTTCACTTGTAATGTACTCAGTCCCTTCAGCACAGGTGGACTTGAGTCTCAGGAACTTCACCTCTGTAATCTTTGCTGGGTGCATTTGGCTCCAACATGGCTTTTTTTTTTTTTTTTTTTTTTTTTAAGACTTGAGTCTTTCAGAGTAATTTTAGGTTCACAGGAAAATTAAGGGGGAAAAGTTCAGAGATTTCCCTTCCGCCCCTGACCCGCACACAGGCACAGCCTTCCTCACTCTCCACGTGCCCACCAGAGTGGTGCGTTTGTTACAGTCAATGAATGTACATTGACTCATCACCATCATCATCACCCAAAGTATATACCTGACATTCAGGTTCACTCTTGGTGCTGGACATTCTTCAGGTTTGGAGAAAATGTAGAGTGACGTGTCCGTACTTAGGGTATCATAGTATCCAAGTAGTTTCACTGCCCTGAAAATCCTTCTGCTCCACCGTCCATCCCTCCTTCCTCCCACTGCTGGTGACCACCGAGCTCTTTATTGTCCCCACCGTGCTCCTTATTGTCTATAGTTCTGCTTTTTTCCAGAAATGTCATGGAATTGGGATCACACAGCATGGAACCTTTTCATAATGGCTTTGGCCCCTCAGGAATACGCATTTAAGTTCCCTCCACGTCTTTTGGCTTGATAGCTCATTTCTTTCCAGTGCTGAGTAATACTCCATTATAGATGTGTCATAGTTCTTGGCCGATCCACCTACTGAAGGGCATCGTGCTGCTTCTGCCATTTGGAAATTATGAATAAACCTGCTATAATTATCCACGTGCTTTCTGTGTGGACCTGAGTTTTCAGCTTCTTTGGGTACACGGCAAGGGGTGCGACTGCTGGATCGTACAGCAAAAATGTGTAGTTTAGTGATCAAGCACCAAACTGTCTTCCAGGGTGGTTGTACCATTTTGCATTTTGTGTGGCTTTCTTCGTCTACCCTGGAAACTCACCCTTGCTCTCAGTGCTGGGGCCCAAATGCCACCGTCCGTGCTGCTGGCGTCCGCATCTGGGGCTGTGTGTTAGCATGCAGACCGTTACCACTTGGCCGATGAGACAGGCCACCGAGGATTGATCTGCTTTGTGCCTGTCGGGCCTGCACACTCCAGAGGAAATCTGCAGCCCCCACCTGCTGTGTGACCATGCGGGCTTTTTCTTTTTTGTATATATATTTAATGTGGGCTTTTTTGTTTCTTTTTTTGTGTGACAAAACCTCAAGCTTCAAGATATGCCTTTCCTTTTGTGCTTCCCTATCTTTTTCTATTTTTTTCTTTTTTCTTTCTTTCTTTCTTTCTTTCTTTCTTTCTTTCTTTCTTTCTTTCTTTTTTTGCAGAGAATAGAAGTGGGAAATATAGAAATGCCTCATTGCTTTGACCCCAGTAACTGCGGAGTGGCTGGTACAGCCGAATGCAGAGCACAGCTGCTCAGGGTCACTGCTCTAAACGTGGATGCTGCTGTGCAAATGCAGGACCGGGTCCTGAAATGCAGCTCAGAGCCAAGAAGAAGCAGAGAGAGAGAGAGAGAGAGAGAAACCGTGTGAGGTGGAGAGGAAGGCAGTATTTATCTTGATCCGTTTCTTCACCGCCCTCTTGTTAACTTTATCACTATTATTACTCCTAATATGGCCAGCCCCTTTGCACTCTGTTTATAGATGCGGCGACGTGCCATTTGGGGTAATAGCGAGGGGGACCCAGCTTGCTGAATCAGCGGCCCCAGCTGGCACACCAATCTCTTAATTATACCCCGAGCCTTTTGGAGACAAAAGCTTGTTTTACTGCAGAACCAATCCGCTTGACATTTTACCAATGACAGGGTGCTCTTTCTTTCTCTTTGCGAGGCCACGCATCCCTAATTATAGTTTTCCATAAATTTTTTTCACGTGTTAAGATCCTTCTTATGTAAAGGTAACAAATGCAAACCACCTTGTGATTTTTCTCCTGTGAGTTACCACCCAGATTTAAAGTTTAGAGCGAACAAAACCAAGAGGACAGCAATTAGCAGAGACCTGTGGCGTCCAGCCCTCCCTTCTCTCTCATCCTTCAGAGTGATTTCCACGGGGAGGGTTAGTGGCCTGCAGGCTCATCAGTGGTTCAGGCAAAACCACTTCTTTGCCTGCTTCTGCTAAAATCTGCCCAAATCAATTGTGTTTATTGCAGGAAATCTTGGAAAGCTTCTTTTTTTCCAAGTAAGCTGAGACAGGAAATGTAGATATTGCTCTTTTTTTTAAAAAAAATTATTTATTCATGAGAGACACAGAAAGAGGCAAAGACACAGGCAGAGGGAGAAGCAGGCTACCTGTGGGGAACGGGATGCGGGACTCGATTCCAGGACACCAGGATCACACCCTGATCCAAAGGCAAACACTCACCACTGAGCCACCAGGGTGCCCCTGATACTGCTTTTAGGAACATTTTTTTCCTTATCCTCGATGTGATTTTCATGGCATGGGGCAGAGAGCATCAGCCGTGAGCTGCTCTTTCAGAGCAGGGCTCCTGGTGCATTAGTGGGAAGGTGTACTCACAGAGATGAGGATTCCAGGTCAAAAAACAGCCAGGTTACCAGACAGTCTAGTAACTGGCATTTTCATGGCTTCAAGATGTTAAGGTGGGCTGGATCACGCTACAGCCAAGATGCCATAGCAGTGACAGCCGCGTAGACTTCGGAGCTACCCCGGGATCCTTTGGAGACCAACAGAGAGCCCTGTTCATGGCCTGAGATGTGCAATGCACTCAGGGAAACCACTGAGTGGTTTCTCAACTCTTGATAAATCTGCAGTGGCCTCCAGGATTTAGTCTTTAAAGTACTCGGGTGTCCAGTTAACCTGGAAAAATAATTCTGGAAGGATGAATTGTGGCAATAGGCAGGGATGTTACTTTGCAACAAAATTTAGATTTTGCCCTGGGTGTGAACAGTTGGGTATTCAATATTAGTTTAATTTATTCCTAGGCATGTAGGTATGTGGATAATTGAATCGATTTATGATGTTCTCATATTTGTGCCTGGTCACATAGAGCTGAGTGTGTAAGGTGTGGCATCACATGGATAATCATAAATCTCTGTTCATTTGGAGTTACGTATCGTTCAGCTCTGTGCAGACTCCATGCCAAAGTGCTGTAGACTGGGTAGCTTGTGGACAGCAGGCACTGCTCTGTTGCAGTTCTGGGGGCTGCAGCTCCACGTCCCAGCATCTGCAGATTTCGTGTCTGGTGAAAGCTCATGCTCTGGTTCAAACACCACTGTCTTCTCGCTGTGTCCTCAGGGAGTCAGGGCGGGTAGGCACGAGGGGACTCCCTAGGGTCTGTTTTATAAGGACACTGACCCCATCATGCAGGCTGCACCCTCCAGACCTCATCACCCCTGGAAAGTCCCATCTCTGAAGACCATCAGCCTAGGTTTCCACACGGATCTTGGCAGGGACACAAAAGTGTCGTCCATCACAGTAACACATTCGCAAAAGAATAGAATGTAGGAGGAGGTGGTCTACACTGAGCCTATTCAAAGAAATGCATCTTTCAGAACCTAGTTCTGAGCACAGTGATGTGCTGTGTGTGAGGAGGGGCTCAAGTGGTGTGTGCTTGCCCACGGCTTACACCTGCATTGCCTGTGACCGTCCCAGGTTGGGTCAACATGGAGACAGTATTTGAAGTCACCAGTCCCAGTGCCAGGCTGCAGAGGGAAGAAAATGAATAGACGGTTTATGTGCATGTCGTATTTGTGCTTATAAAACCATAAAACTACAAAGAGAGGAAGAAGAAAGCTACCTAGAGTTGACCTGTGTCTACTCACCAGTGTAGACAGTGAGCATGAGTTGGCAGCAGGCTGAAGAGAAGGGACGGCCATTCAGGAATAATTATCCTAAAGTTGACCAGCAGGTCAGTTCATTAGGCCCCAGCTCTGGGCTTCCGCTCTATTCTCAAGCCCTCTGCACGATCTGACCTGCCGGAGCACACACCTCCCTCTCTGCATTCCTGCAGGATGCAGGAGGAGGAGGGGGGGAGTGCACAAAAGCGCACGTCCAATTTGAATCGGACAACTGTAATGAGTTTTCCAGAAGCGTCTCACCAAGACTTCCTCTTACATCATTAGTCACTACTACGTAGGGTGGCCAAATATTTTAATTGTGCAAACTCGGACACTTTTGAAAGCACCATGTGGATCATTATTGATAATTGTGTCAGCACATCAGGCTGGAAAAGATACTCTTACAGGCAAACCTGAATATATAGTCTTTGAGTTGAGTGCTTTGCTGCCCCAAATAAACCGTGTCCTGTGTGAGTAAAGGGGGAGGGAATATGGCCATCAGTTGGGTGACAGGCAGGTCTACCACAAAGCCCATCTCCAGCAATGTTTCCTACAGGTGACTGAAAAATCAGCTGCTTAATATCATTCCTTCCTGTCTTCTCTCTTTCCCTCTTAAGAAAACTACATGGTCAGTCCCTAACATTTTAGTCTTAATGATTCGGGCAGAGCATGGTCTCCTACCAGTAGCACGGATGAGGCTATCCCAAAAACGCTGCCATTATAGGGACCGGAGAGATGGGGGTATTTCTTCTGTTGCAAACTTAAGCTGTGGGTAGAAGGAGGCCTGGGTCAGGGACACCCAAATGGGGGAGAAGATGGGTAGTGTTATCTAGCCATTAACTTATCACCCCGCCCCACCTCACCAGCTGATTTTGTAGGAAGGAGACTTGAGGCTGCTAATTTGGGGCTAACCTAATCTGACAGCTACAACAGTAGAGACATTTAGGATATTAGGTTAATAGGAGCACCACGCAGAACATTGACAGCCGTATTTGGGAATAATGAATCAATCTGTTGGATCCGTATCCAATTAGAAATGATTACTACGCAGCTTGTCTTTTCACTTGTTCATTAGGAGAAGTGGGTGCCCTTCATGGTGGACAGCTCAGTGCAAAAAGCATGAAAAGCAGCATGTATAGGGCATCTTGATGGAGGACAGGCCCTTGTGTTTCATCACGGTGGGGAATTCATTCTGGGCTCCCAGCACTGGCAGCTCCACTTGTTGCGGAGCTGAGTGGACACCGAAGCCCCGAAGTCTCAGTAGCTTGGCACCTCACTCTAAGTGGGAGCAACTGGCAAAGAGGGTTTCCAACTAACTTAGTATTTATTTTATTTTATTTTATTTTTTTATTTTATAACTTAGTATTTAAAGCACAGACCCTGTAACTCCTCGTAAAGTCAAAACACAGCATGTAGCTCCAGGTGTGGCATACTGTGACCCAGAAAATGGACCTGAGTCTGATGAAGGCCTTAGAGTGACTTGAGTTTATGGGAATGTGGGGGCCAGGGACAATTGAAATCTCCCTGGAGGGAATAAACAGAAAATCTAGAGCGTGGGCTTCTCCAGGCCAGCTCCCTGGTTTCTTCAGCATGTCAGCACCACGGGAAGAAGAAAGGGAGACTGGGGTAAGATGGAAGGAACCAGAGAACCACAACAACCAGTGAACGTGTGGGCTTCTTTGGAATGTGGCTTGTGTGTGTGGGAAACCCCTAATACAACCTTGTCCAGGCCTCCCTTGAACCTGGAATAAGATTCTGCGTTAGCTCGCATTGTTAATTTTGTTAGGTATAAAAACAGCATTGTGTTTACATCAAAAAGCTCTCCTTTTAAGAGACGTGTACTTATGTACGGAGGGAACTACATGCTGATGTCTGCTACTTGCTCTAAAACGCATCAGAAAAGAAAATGAAAGAAAGTAAGGAGTTTGAACCAGTGTGGTGCCATTCTGGGAAGTGGCCAGTCTGGCTCATAGGCCCCTATGGGTTCCTTATGCCTGATGTTCAACATTTTCTTATTCTTTTCATATTTTGATTTTTTAAATACTATATCCCTACAGAGCATTTCAGCTCTGAGGTTCTGTATGATTGAACCTCAATCAGCCCTGCTGACCTAGGACAGTACTGGCGATGCGGCTAGAGGAATGTCTTAAGGGATTCTAAAAATCTACCTGGGAAATTGAGTGGTTGGAGGTTTTAATTGCTTCACAGAATTCTCTACTTGACTCGATTGTTGGAGGTTTGCCGATAATGAAATAATAGCATATATATTTATATAACATATAAGTATCAGTACCTGTATATACGCACACACATATAACGTCCTTCAGAGAACTCTGAGTGATAGCTGATGCTCAGGTAACTTCCTACCTGAGCTTCTACCTCTGTGCTTTTGCAAACACCAGTGGAAAATGGCCCCTGATCAGCTCCGAGAAGCTTTGGAGTCAGAACCAAGAGATATAAACATCTCTGTGCTACTAAACACCCTGGCCCGGTGGCCCTGGACAAGCTCTGTACTCGCTGGGCTTCAGTCTACTTCTCTATAGTTATAAATACAACAAGACCTACTGATTTGTATTGCCACCAATTGGTGGTTTAACATATGCAAAACATCCAAGGCAGTATCAGCCCTAAGAATGAGAATTCCCTGCTCCTAAGAGCTCTCAGACGTAGCCTCCAAATTTAAAAATCGATTTTATTGATGTGTAGTTTATATGCAATAAAATGTATCCATTACAGGTCACCAGTCTGGTCAAGATCTAGAACGTTTCCATCACCTGTCAAAGCTCCCTGTGCTTCTTTGCAGATTGTCTGTCCTCTTCCCTGCATGGATCCTGGCAACCACCCCTCTGCTGTCTGTCATTGCAGATGAATCTGGCCTCAGCTGGGATTTCACAAAAATAAACCCTACCTTGAGCGTGGTGTCCTGTGTGTGGCTTCTTTCACTGAACTAAATGTTCTGGGATCCATCCGTGACACTGCACATCATCAGTAGTACGTTGGTGGTATCCCACGATAGAGAGAAATCCCAATTTGTTCACGCATTCACAATGTGATAGATATTTCAATTGTTTCCAGTTTGGGGCTATTATGCTTGAGAAAGTGTACGTGTAACTTAAATGATAAGTGTAGGTTTCACTTTATAAGAAATGTCCCCACTGTTTTCCAAAGTGGCTGTGCCTTCAGACGTGGGAGAGGTCTACTTGTTCCATGCTTCTGCCGCACGTTTTAGGTTCTTGCTTATGTGTTCATTTGACAGATGGTTTAGTAGGTAAGTGGAATCCTGGTGTGGTTTCCTTTATTTTTAAAATTTGTATTTATTTTTTTAAGAGAGCGAGAGAGATCACATGAGCAGGGAGTAGACAGAGAGGGAGAAGCAGATTCTCTGCTGAGCAGGGAGCTCCATCCCAGGACCCCAAGATCATGACCTGAGCCAAAGACAGACATTTCACTGACTGAGCCCCTTAGACACCTCCCAACCCCCTATGGTTTTAATCTGGGTTTGTCTGATGACTACTGGTATTAATGAGCATCGTCATGGTTTCTGGACCACCCTTCTTGGGCTAAAGTGTTTGATCAAATCTCTTCCCTAAATGTCAGATATCTGGATTTTAAGTATTCATCCCCCAATCTGTGCTTGTGCTTTCATGATCTTACTAATGCAGAATTTTAAAATTTTGGTGAAGTCCGACTTACCCATATTTAAATTTTATAGATTATTCTCTTGTATCCTACCCATGAGATCTTTGCCTAGGATGGCGTGAGAACAAAGATTTTCTACTATGTTTGCTTTCAGGAGTTCAATAACTTCAGATTTTATGTTTGGTCCCATGGCTCATTTGTGTGTAATGAGAAGTGAGTTAAGTTTTCCTTTCCATTGGGTTATAGAGCTATTCCAGAACAACTTGTTGCAAATATCATCTTTTCCCATCGAATTAGTTTAGCACTTTTGTAAAAAATCAAATATATATACATATATATTTGTAACTTCTATTTCTAACTTCTCTGTTCTGTTTCATTGTCCACATTTCCATCTTCACATCAGCATTGCGCTGTCTTGATTACTGCAGCTTTATCGTAAGTCTTAAAATCAGTCAAGGCAAGTCTTCCAGCTTGGAAACCACGTAAAGAAAGCAGGACTAAGGGGATACTAGCATCGTGCTCTAGAATAGCCTCTCTCACTAACTAGCTGTGTGAACCCAATGAGCTCACAGAGCCTCTCTGTGATTGAGGTCAAGTTCTAAGAATTGAAAAGGACTTTGGAGCTACCCTCAGTGTCTTCCCCTGTTACATAATGATGCCAGTGACAAGCAGTGTGCACGCAGCACCCCCCTGAGTGCCCAGTATGGTCCCCAGCATCAGGCACATGTCCCTCACCTTCATGTTCTGAGGCACATCAAATTGTTTTTCCAGTTTGGCCGTGAAGGTACCGGAACACAGACACGAAGTGAGTTGCCCAAGGTCACATAATTAGGACACCATCAAGCCGGGACTTGGACTCTCCCTTGTGCAGTTGCTGTGAACAGCTAATAAGGAACACAGGCAACGTTAGGGTTTGACAGAATGTGCTGATACACAATGGGTTATTTACACAACATGGTAGTTTCTCAAGCTGTAATTTAGCAATACAAGATGTGTTTCTCTGATAGAGGCAAGAAGAGGAAGGAGCGCCCGTGGAGGAGACCGCACGCACATCTGATACAGCTACACCCAAGTAGGTATTATTTCCATCTTTGGAGATGTTTCCAGTAGGTGACCATTTAGTTCTTTATTGACATAACTTTTTTTTGACTCAAAATCAACATACTAATGTCTAGGTTATAGCCTGGCCATGATCTGTGACCTGAAAATGAGATCACCTGAAACCAGTCCTGGCATCACCACCGGCTCACGCCGAGCCTCTGAGCACGCTCGTACGGCTGTGTATGGCACCTCCATTCCTTGAACCCGGCACTTAGCTTTCAGAAGGCCTGTCCTGGTGCTGCATTTCTAGGATGCAGAACACAGTCAAGGGTGCAGATTTGCAAAGCCTCAAGGCAGGCCCCCATTCGCACATCATCTAAATGCCAAACAGTGTTGTGCAGCTTACTGACAAATCTTCAACAAGCTCAAAGGATACAAGTGAGATTTCTTTTCTCTTTATCATGTGAAAATATCTTTCCTTCTGTAATATTCTTGATCTAGTCAAGTTTCTCCTGGAGTGCACGCAATGCATGGGGCATTGTCATCTCATACCGCCATATTTGTCTTCTAGAACCAAAGCCCATTGGAGGACCGGGAGTAGAGTTGCACACATCCCAGCTAAATTCTAGCCCTCTCATCTGGAAGCTGGTGCTTACTTTTATCTGGTTCTCTGACTCCCTGCACCCAGAGAAACAGCTCAAGATCTAAAGCGCTTACTCATTTAATGGAAAAAGGCAGGTGGCAGGGGTGGTGAAACAGTGGGTAAGCCAGATACGAAAAATAAAGTGAAAAAGTAGTTTAAAAATATCTGATTTGCTGTATGCCCCAGCCCCAGCCTCTGTTGCTCTTCTTCGGGGACACGTAGAAAAACGACTACCATCCTCTGTTGTGGGTTTTTATCCAAGCTCTAAGTGCGAACTCCTCCCCGGTTAGTGTTCAAACCTGGGACAGTAAAATCTTGGCATCTCCAGTGTAACAAAGACCACAGCAAAAGCTTTTATCAGATAAATTATTAATCATTGCAGTAGATCCCCCTTGACATCAAGAGAGCCAGAAAAATCAATTCGTCTCCGTCCCGGGTGTGCTGGTGGCTGCTCTGCTTTGTAATGTAGGTCAGACTCGGATCCAATTCTCTAGACCAGGAACATGGGGTCCAATATAGGATTATGTGATTGAAGGTGGTCCTCTCCTGCCCCTCCAAGGGATGGGTTCCAAATACAGAGCCCAGGGAAGCAGCAGCAGTGGGGGGAGGGGGCTCCGAGCAGAGAGCTGAAAGGCCCCCACCTAAGTGGACATCACCTCTTTGGTTGCTGGAGCATTTGGTAGCGATGTACGGAGAATCCACAGCATCCGCCCCCCACCAACTCTCGGCGCTGTTCCTGCCGGGAAGGGGCCCGCCAGTGAGCGTCGTGGAGATGGGGCACCGTGCGTCTAACCCGGGTTTACCACTGCAAGAGGTGAAAATGAAGATTTTTTTTTTCCTCCAGAGGGAGCACGGGAATAGAAGTCTTGTAGCCTTTGGACGTTTTTGAGAGGGAGAGAGCAAAGGGGAAAGATGCTGGAACCATTTCTCTTAATACAAAACAAACCGGGCTAGCAGGCTAGCGTAGTTAAAAATAAATTTCAGCTGGGGTCCCCTTGTGTCTTGTTGCTGCTCATGTCAGTAGAAACTAACCCTTAGAATAAAAAGGCCGGGGAGTGGCATTGTTCCTTTTTACCAGTGAGCCCTGTATGTGGCCTATCTGGTTGGGAAATAAGGTCAGGAGACCACGTCGGGGCTCTCTGTGGGCTG
Source organism: Vulpes vulpes (assembly GCF_048418805.1). Classification (NCBI taxonomy): domain Eukaryota; kingdom Metazoa; phylum Chordata; class Mammalia; order Carnivora; family Canidae; genus Vulpes; species Vulpes vulpes. Next base: position 116,299,172 of record NC_132781.1, read on the forward strand.
CATGGGGGGGTGCCTGCATGCACCCTGCTGCACACGTTGTCCTAAGTGCATCCTCAGGCCCCTGCACTCAGGGGTCCCCAGGCCTCTCCAAACATGCACACAGCTGTGGAGAGCCAGCCAGGCTCCCAGGAAGCCTCGTAGCAGGTGCTCAGGTGTGGATGTTCTGGGGGCTCTGGCTGCTGCCACAGCATGTGCCACACGTGTGCCCATCAGCCATGGGCCACGACCTCGCTGGGCATCCTCTGAGCTGCTGGTCAGGCATCTGGTGAGCTGGCCAGGCGTGCAGGGCACCAAATCCAGGGAAGACCAGGACTGGCCTGACAAAACCAGTCCAGCCACTGGCACCGAGGGTCTGTGCATCCTCCCAGACCAGCCCCCAGGGTGGCCGGCAGGGAGCGGGGAGTCAGCCTGCCTGGGTTCAAGTGCCCCATTGCAGCTGGGGCACTTGAACCCTGCAGCTGGAGATCCTGCAGGCCTCAGCTTGCAAACCATAGTATGTGCATCTGGTAGACGTAAAGAGCAATATGGTACATGACGTCTTCAGTCACTACTATTAAGGAACGAGCCGTCGGGGACCCCAGAACTCAGTGAGTAAAACATGCGTCCGAGGTCCATAGAGTCTGTGGGTCAGGGGATGACATAGCCAGAGCGTCCAGCTCGCCTCCGGGCCTCAGTGTGAGGGTCTGGGAGACGTGGCCCGTTGCCTTTCCCATGGGTCCTAGCGGATGCTGGCCGCTGGCCGGGACTTCAGCTGGGCTGTGGGTGGCCCTTAGGGCTGAAGCGGGTTCCCTCCAAATCCACCTGCTGAAGCCCCAAGCCCAGGCTTTTGGGCAGGACCTGTCTTTGGAGAGAGGATCTTCAAGGAGGAAGTTAAGTTAAAATGAGGTCCCCTGGTGGGTCCTCGTGGGGTGTGACCGTTGTGTTTATAATAGGTTAGGAGACAGGTGTGCCCGGAGGGAAGCCCGCGTGAAGACCCCGGACAACACGAGCTTTCAGTACCGTCCCAGACTGACGAAGGCCACCTGTCGACAGCTTGGGCCCATCCCCTGAGTCTGGGCTCTTATGCCCGTTTACTTCTTCTCATTTCCACTCGAATCTCATGCAGGGCCTGGCACAAAGTAGGTGCTACCTAGTTACTGAATAAATCGTAGCAAGTACCTAGCCTTATGAATGATACCTTGCTCTTGCATAAAAAACAAAATCCTGGAGTATATTGCAATCATTTCTTAGGTAACCTTTGGGACTGCCCAATGCTCTCATACTGCAAGAGTTAGCCCTTGAACCTGAACACCCTCCTGCTCACGCATCATTGGCCTAAGTGTGTAAACGCTGCACACACCATCTCCTCCTTCCTGGTTTTCCGTAAGCAACAGCTGACCGAATGCTTGCTGATGCTGGTCTTCGATCAAGCTTCCTCACAGCCACCCAAAACGGGGGCTGGAAACCCACCAAGATCTTCCTCTCATCCTTCGTGCGTCCAGAGGAGCTTGAGGACGCCAGGCTGCCCCGGCCTGCATCTCTGGCCTCACCAACCCCCACCTACCCTCTGCTTCAGTTAAGAACTCTCCCCTTTATCCTTTAGGGCACTTTCAGCTGGGACCCCAGACCCTCCAAACTGCTGATAGGAGGCGTTGCCTCGCATCTCCTTTGTGATAAACTGTCTTCTGCCCCAAACCGTGAGCTCGCCGAGGAATGTTACCGGATGAGTCACTATTTGTAACGGGCTCAAAACCATGCCTGCTAGTGCTAAAAGTGACTTAATTGTTGAAGAGTTGAATGAAAAGAACTGCATATAGTTTCAGTTTTCACCCTCTCCTTGGGGAGCAGCCCAGTGGGCAGCCAGTGGATGACAGCTAAGGGGATGAAGGAGGCCCACAAAATGCGGGTTACCATGGTAAGGAATGGAGGTCATTGCATGAGTCACAAAAGGCTTGACTTCTAGAGAAATATTTCGGTCAATACACTCTGATTACCTTCACTGTGTCCCGGCCCCCCGGAGCCCCCAGCCCTCCTCATGATCCCTGAGCGAGTTTCTCCGGGGCTCTTCACAGGGTCTCTGCCTGTGAGGTCTGCTCGTGGAGCCCGTTCAGAGGTCTGCCGCCGACCTGTTTCGTAGGAGGCCTGTCCTTCCGGCAGGTTTACGAGGCCTCGGATGCACTTTCTCCCATGCAGGCTCAGCAATGCACCCATTATCCTATGTGTTTACCCTACATTGGCTCATCTAATTATTTTTGCCATCTAGGCCTTGTGGGATTGATCACAGTTTGTGAATTAGTGGGGCCTGAAATCATCAGGTTTTTCAGGATCTTTAATTATCTGTAAAGGTGGCAGGATAATTGCCTCATTTAAGGCAAGACAAAGGGAATTAGTTAAACACAAGAAAATGAGACGCAGAGGTTGGATCTGAGAAAGGGTTAAGTCTCTACAAATGTAGATTCACATTCAGGACTGCACCCAAGGGTTCTGATCCCAACAGGTCTTTGCTTATGAGCCCTGCTTACGTGTGATGGCCCTCGTCGATTTTTGTGCCGTGGAGGCCCAGGCTACAGAAAAATCTCTTATGGAGCCTGTCCAGGCTCCGATGCTCCAGGTTTGTGATTTTATTACCATCATTTTCTGAAGTGAGGAAGAGGGAGGTCGTATTGAAATAACCTACTGCCAAAGAAGGGGTTCTGCAGAAGTGTGACACCTAAAAATAAGTATTACAGGAATTATCATTGTTTTCATTCTAAATTTACTTAATCATACACACACATGCACATGGCTTTCTTTTACATCTAAAAACGCTTTCCAGTCCATGTAGGATCACTTTTTTTTCTCCGTTCTTTTGATGGACTTCTGTGTGTACACCCATCATCATAAAAACCTTGTTTTATTTTATTTTTTATTATTTTTTTTTATAAAAACCTTGTTTTTAAAAGAAAACAAGGCACTGTTCGAACGATCTTGCTCAGTAAGCTATTCTCGACTTTGCTAGGCATGGAGGCCAGGTCTGGTTTCTTCGGTGACCTTTCCTGTCTGCCCAGCTTCTGGCCTCTGGCTGAACTGGCCCCCATGGGCTCTGGAGGACCCAGCGTGGGTGTGATGAGCAGATCTGTGTTCGGGGGAATAGTGTGGAATTGGGAGCCTGAAACTGGCCCTGGTGGGAGCTTCACATCGTAGAAATCGGCAAACACTACAGCGAGGGCTCTATCATCCCTCCCAGAGCCAGTGGTTGTTTGAAGATATTTTATTTATTTATTTGAGAAACAGCACAAGCAGGGGGGAGGGGCAGAGGCAGAGGGAGAAGCAGACTCCTCATTGAGCAGGGAGCCCAACGTGAGGCCCGATCCCAGGACCCTGAGATCGTGACCTGAGCCGAAGGCAGGTGCATCACCGACTGAGCCACCCGCCCCAGAGCCCAAGCCCATGTGCACAGTGCTGCTCGCTCAATATTTACACCGAGTAAAGAATCACAAATGTGTATGACTGCAGATAAACTTTGCTGACAGGAAAAATGAAGCAGTTTGAAATTGTTCCAGATTATCACGTATCCATTTTATTCCATTTTGGTAAGATCATGACATGTCACCGCTAAGGAGGCATGACATCTTCACATTTTGCAAGCTAGCTATGGAGACTCAAGATTCTCCGTAAGGAATCAGTCAGTGGAAAGTTTCAAATCTAAGAACATAACACATCGGTCTCGAAAAATGTCTTCAGGACAGAAACCCAGACCTTTGTGGAAGCCCGGCTTTGAGGTGTGGTGTCTTAGCGTCTTCCCAGAGCTGACTTCGGTCTTCAACCAGCATGACCTTCTGGACTAAAGCCGATGTGAGACCACATCGACCAACAAATGATTTTTTATATATATATTTTTGAAAACGAAATTGGCATTCTGCAATTAAATTAACGGGTGACTCTATATGCAAGCACCTGTGTAGTTTGAGACTGTGTTTTAATTGTAGTTCATTGGCCCCGGGGCTGATTTCTTTCTTAGAGAAGGAGATGCATTCTCATGGACTACCATAAAAATCAGTTTTCCACTCCCTGTCCTCTAAATTTCGACTGTATTTTTTCATTTGTTCCTTGGATTTTATTTATTTATTTATTTATTTATTTATTTATTTATTTATTTATTTCTCTGGATTTTAAACTTCCACAGGTCCAGAGTGCTTGTAGAGTGTGGGTGATGACTTGCTTATCACCACTCTGCTTGTCACCTCCACCTCCTTGTGGCTGGGTTCACCATTGTCCCTTTGTTGGCAAGACCTTTGTAGACTTTAGTACATGAAAAAGTGTTAAGTAGGGCACCCCCCCACCCCCCAGCCCACCCAAGTGGCTCAGTGGATGGAGCATCTGCCTTTGCCTCAGGTCACCATCTCAGAGTCCTGGGATGGAGCTCTGCATCATCAGACTCCCTGCTCAGTGAGAAGTCTGCACCTCTCCCTCCCGCTCTCCCTGTCTGCACTCTCTCTTGCTCTCTCACACACTCTCAAAATAAATAAGATCTAAGAAAAAAAAAAATAGAAAAAAATTGTTAGTTCACTATAAAGAGAAGATAACTCCACCAATACTTCGTAAGCATATTACCCAGCTACCTAAATTCGCTGAATTTTTCTCCCTGTATTACCTTCCGGATTAATTAAACAAGATACACATATGATCTCCACCTAGGCCCCTGCCCAAAAAAGGGGGAGGGACATTCATTACGTATTGATTTCAATGACTTCTGAAAGGTTTGAGAAAAAGAACAGTGTTCTTTGGTATCCCTTCCTGCCATGCTCCCACACGAGCCTCCCCTTCTCTGTGCCTGTTTCCTCCTCGCCCTGACTGGAAATGTTGGAGCATCACAGGTCATGGATCTGGGATCCCCATTTATCTCCATGCACCACTTATAAATGCATCTAATTCTATAGTTTTAAGTACTCCAGGAGTTTGTGATTCTCAGATTTCTATCTCTACTCCAACCTTTCTCCACATGCTTATATCCAGTTGCCTACATGGCCAATCTGAACCCGACAGTGTTATTGCTTTTCACTTGTCTCATCTCAGAAAATGCATCAGTATCTGTAGTTCCTGAGGCTAAAAACCCCTTGGGAAGCAACCTGCTTCCAAAGCATGTCTCAAATGTGTGCTCTGCTAGCACATCGTCTGCCTGAACCATCACGTCAGCTCCCTGTGTGGTCTTCCTTCTCCATTCCTATGCCTTCTGTATTACCCTCCACAAAGCAGAGAGGGTGAGCCATGAAAAATTATACTGAGGTAGTATCGATTCCTTTTCATACCATGCAATGGCTTCTCCTTGCCTAACCTGAGAGGTCTGTATGGTGGCCCCCGTCACCCATCTGTGTTTCCACTGCTTCTTGCTACCTTACTGTTCATCCTACCCCATCACCCTGGGACTTCTGATGTTTCCCAAACAACTCAAGCTTGTTCCTGCCTTAGAGCCCTTAAATGAGTCACTTCCTCTTCTTTAAGTGATTTTTAAATTTTTTTAAATATTTTTTTTTTTTACGTATTCTTACACACACTTACTCTTGTCCTTCACGTCTTAGCATGAACATCACTTCTCAGAGAGGTACCTTCTGAGGACACAATCTTACATAGCCTGCTGAATCATCCTCACATTGCCCTGGTTTGTTGTAATCATGCCACTCCTCTCCATCTGATGTTAAAGGTTTCATTTGTGTGTGTGGTCCAACTCTCTCCCTTCTGGTGGAAGCTCCTTGAGATAGACTTGTCTGCTTACTCATTGTGGCATCCCTAGAGTCTAGAACAGTGTCTGCTTCTTATTAGGGGCTCAATCCAGGTATAGAGGAGTAGATAGATTAATGACTATTTCTTCGGTTTCAGTGGAATCTTGGATTGGATTAAATGTAAGAGAGAAGAACAAATTTCACTGATGTTCAGCTTTTGTCAAAGAGATGATCCCTAGCTTGATCATATTTATCATATCTGTCCTACTCTTTACGTGTATGCACACACACATACGCAGATAACTGCGTGACAACTTCCTGGGCTATTTTGTGTGTGTGGTATGTTAAGACCATCTTTCAATCAATATCCTGATCATATGTAAACTTAGAAGAATCATAAAATATAAAATATGAACAGTATAGAAGGGAGAAGGAAGAGTTGTAAAAAAGGAAAAAAAGAAAATGTTTGCTTTTCAAAGAGCAGAGAGAGAAATTCATCTGTGTGATTACGGGTTCATTTCATCTCCTTTTACTTTCTAAGAGATTTCTGGAAACTATGGGATTTCAAAGTCATGTTCTGTAGTTGGAAATTCTGAGTGATATAAATAAGTCTCAGTAGGAAATAAAATGACTGATAGACATAAATAGGAAAGAAATGTTCTTGGATTGATATTTCCAAAAGTTTTCCAAACCAGCTTCACATCTTGGCCTAAGTGCATATAATCAGAATTCCCATCAGCTGACTCGGGCCAGTTAGGGCAAAACAAATGGCAGTTTGAACCACTCCTTACATTGCCAAGACATGTAGATGGTCTCTAAGAATTTGGCAATATAAGTAGCAAAGGGAAATAATCCAAACATAATACATGTTGAAAAGATATGGGGGAGAGAATTCTAGAAAGGAGTATTTCACCATGATAAGGGCAGCAGAAAAAAATACAAAAATAATGATCAACAGTCTAAAAAAAAAGAAAACACACACACACACAAAAAAAAACAACAAAAACAAATCCAACTATTACAATTAGATTCAGGGCTCTTACACAGCAGGATCCTTATTCCAGCAGGGAAATGTCACTTCTTCCATAGCAGAGAGAAGGACTGGATGAGTAAGTAAAAATTAACAACAGTTGGAAAACACTGTATTCTATTCCTTGAATTTCCCTTATGATTCAAGGGTTAGTCCTTATGGCAAAATACTATTCCTAACAAATGCTTCATTCGGAAACTTTGAAGTTAGAATTGGAAATAAATTCCACTTAGAAAGCAAAAGAGCTCTCTCTTCACATCTTCCCTGCAAACATCATCGTAGTAGTGAGATGGCATTTCAGAGGAAAACTTAAAGCATTCCGCAACTCTCCCTCTCTCTTCCATATTTGGGTGGTAGGTACCTGAGGACAGTTCTATATTAGCTCCAAGAGCGACCTGGAGATTGTCATAAATGTCATTTTAGCCTTCCAGATGATGGTATCTACTCCTTTTTGCGAATTTATTTATTCATTTATTTGTTTATTTATTTTGGATATTGTCACCATTTTGGCTTATTCCTACGTAGTTTTCAGGCTTGTGAAACATAAAAGGAAAGAGGTTTTAAACCAAAGCCCTTAATGATATTTCCTATATTTTCAGGGAAGCCACAGGCAAAGGAAAGTCTCCGTTAAGAGCCGTGGTGTTACATTTACCTGCTTGACTTTCTGCCCTCGTCTATCCCAGGATGGACTGAACTTGTAAACTCAGAGCATATCTGTGGACTCAGGACATACCTGCTTTACAAGGGAAACCATCTCAGGTGGGTGGGTGTGCATATATATCTACCTGTGTTGTGCCCACTTTGACTCTGTCCCAAGGATACCAACAATTGAGGCTCTGTTTGTCTCCCCCTCACCTGGCCTCTATCTTGGGCCTTGGCAACTCTGTTTTAGCTGAGCTTCACCGCAGTGGCACACCTTGCGTTTCCTCCTCCAGTCTCCTCTCAGCAAAGAGTCACTGTGTTTGCCTGAGCCCCTTCCCCAAATGCCTGTTTGCTAGATGGCCTCCAGGTCTTGCACATCCCCATCTGCTCAACGTTATGCCCATCAGATCTTGGTTAAGTCAGTTGGTTTGCCTAATTTATAGATGATGTCGCCGTCTAAGGCCAACATGGAGGGCCAGAGGGAACCAGCCTTCAGGAAGCTCCTCCCGTCTTGTGTCTACTTTAGTAATTCTTAAATAGCTTCTGTGAACAACCAGCATGCTCATATTAAATTAAAATGTGAATGTTTATTTTGGAGGAATTTTGTGTGTTCCACCTTCCCAGCTCCTGCTACAAGCTCATCATCATACTCTATAGCTCTGCTTATTTTGTTGAACTTCCCTTTCACAGATGGAGATATTGAAAGAGTTATTGATCATGAAATACTGAGCAATCAGGCCTTCCTTCCCACTGTGTGGAAATACATCTTTTCAAAGAATCACCTAATCACAGTTATTTGGTCAGAACAAATTTATGATTATTTTCTTGTTAACGTGAAAGGAATAACACTGGTAAATTTTCTAGGTGAACGAAAGAAATTCAATAAGTCAATTTAATCTTTCTGTTTGGTTGCACTTTTGGTAAGTTTTACAGATCCTTATTCCTTTTGACATGAGTACTTTGTTACTTCCGTGATGGTTAATTTTGTGCGTCAGCTTGACTGGTCTAAAGGATGCTCTTATAGTTGGTAAAACATTCTGTTTAGATGTGTCTGCGAGGGAGTTTCTGAAAGAGATGAGCATTTGAATCAATAGACTAATGAGGAAGATGGCCCTCCCCAGTGTGGGAGGGCCATCTTCTGAGTAGTTGAGGGCCTGAATAGAACAGAAAGGGAGAGGACAGGCAAATTTATTATTATTATTATTATTATTATTATTATTATTATTGCTCAAGCTGAACTTGGACATGTGTCTTCTCCTGACTTAGACATCAGTGTTCCTAGGGCTTAGGCCTTTGGACTCAGATTAGATTACACCCCTGGCTTTGGTGGCTATCCAAGTTGCAGAAGAAGATCATGAGCCCTCCTGGCCTCCATAATTATGCCAGCAAATTCCTATAATAAATCTGTGTGTGTGTGTGTCTATATAATTATAACAACATATTATGTAATTATACAACACATATTTATATTTGTATAATATATAACATATACAATATAATATTCCCCCCCTCCATTTTTATTTCTGTTTCCTCACAAGGAAACTCAGTATTTCGGTGATGATGAGACCACTTTAAACACATGGAATTACTGACACGAAACACTTTTTTTTTTTCTATTGCAATTTAAAAATATATATAAAGACACCATTAAGGTCATAAATTGACCTCATTAACCCATTCTAATGCCACCATTCACCATTTGGGGGGTGCCTTCTAAGAACCAACTGGGCTTCTCTTCCCTTAGAAGCAAGGAGTCAGTACTCTTCAGGTAAGTTATCTCAAGTACAACAAAGGCTATGGTATTCAAATAAAAACAGCACCGGATAACAAGGGTAAGTGGATCATATAGGTAGAGTGTACCTGTATGTGTTAAAAAGACTTCCTTTTAGTTTCTTCTAGGCTGTAGTAAGAAATAAAATGATGCTAATATTCATAAATCACTTAAGCAGCTTTAAAGTTAAATCATTGTTTTGAACTCTCATCTAGGAGCTGTACCTATAGTCTGTTGAGTGAATAGCAAGGAAGTCTAATAAGAGAGATCAAGAACACCTAAGTCTATTTTAGCTACATGATAGGGTCAAGAGGGCAGGGGGCACAAAAAGTTGGTGAAAATCTTGACTTTGAGGTAAATGAGGTGAATCTTGAATGCCATATTGGGACGCATCAATTTTCTTCGATAAGTAAGGGTAATATATGGGAGTTTTAAAATAGGAGAAATGAGATAGAGAAGTCTTTGGTGGTGGTGATATAAGGGTTTACCAAAGTGGCAGAAAGTTTTGGGGCATTCAAGGAGTTATTTTGGCCAGAGGTGTTGGAGGCTTGAGTTGGAAAAATGGCAATGGGAACAGCAGAATGAGCTGGTATTGATGGGATTTGATGGTGAGCTGTACTAGGACATTTGTCAAAAAGAAGAAGTAAATGATCCCACAGAGATGCCTGGTAACTTGGTGGTTGGTGCCTTGCTAAAACACCCAGAAAGGAAAACTGGCACATGTGGAATATCCATTGGGCCATATCTTGTGTGCAGATGAAAATATGGTGTGGGTTTGAGGAGAGCCCTCAGTCCTAGCAACACAGATGATTCTCAGCACCTTAGAAGTTGTTGAGAATGTTCATGAAAGGCTGAAAAAGAGAAAGAGAAGGCAGAAAGTGGGGGAAGGCATCCCTCTAAGGGAGGATAAAAGACAATGTGAGAGTCAGAAGGAAGATCGGAGAGGCCAGGGGGAAATGAGAAAGTGGAGACTCAAAGGCTAAGAGCACAAGGGTTTACAGGGGTGGAAGTGGGTTACAATTAGAAATAGGAAAAACAATTATAGAGGATGGCAATCAAAGAGAAGGTGTTGAACTGACAATTCCGACATTGATGGCGACCTTTTGTGAAAGAAGACAGAATAGGAGGGGTTGAGGGGTGAGTGGCAGATGAGGAAAGGGGACAAGGAGACCCAGCTCTGATCTAAAACAGGCTGAGAAAAGGGAGACTCTGGGCGGTAGACTGACAATAAAGCTGAGTTTTTCATTTATAAATGGGGGTGATTATATCCACCTTCAGGGACATTTGTGAAGCTTAACTCCAGGTAGTGTTTATAAAACACATAATAAAGTGCCCAGTAGGTAATAAGTTATAAATTTCTGTTTCTATTTTTATTAGTTTTCTGGGGTTTTTTTAAAATATTTTATTTCTTTATTCATGAGAGAGACGGAGAGAGAGGCAGAGACACAGGCAGAGGGAGAAGCAGGCTCCCCGTGGGAAGCCCAATGCGAGACTTGATCCCGGGACCTCGAGATCATGCTCTGAGCCAAAGGCAGATGCTCAACCACAGAGCTACCCCAGTGCCCCATTTTCTGTTTGTTTTTTTTGTTTCTATTTTCATTATCATTAGTTATTACTAAAATTAACAGTGGGTTAAAAAAAAGATGCTGTATGAAAGGGAACGGAGGATAAGACTGCTGATGCTGGGGACCTGGAGGAGTCAGCCTGGGGAAGGCTCCCTGGGGAGGGGAGAAGGAATTGAAAGTGTTTTTATGCTTCACAACACTTCTGACCCCAAATGTGTGGGTTTCCCACACCAAGCAATTCTCCAGCTGTCTGGACACCAATGACGTGTCCTGTAATTCAATTCAATCCTGACATTAATCACCAGGACTCAGCTCTGACCCCACAGGGTAAGGACTCAGCCCCGCAAGACTGTCCCCCACCTCAGATGCCAGTCGTCAAGTGTTGGGTGCCCATGCGTTTCCATCCGACATGGTTGCCAATCGGGCATTCCCACAACATCCCCTCTTTCAGGTCCCTGAATTGGCTAGAAAGGTCCTCAAAACTCCACAAAAGCACTTTACTTACTATTGCTGGTTTATTACAAATGGGCAGAGCTCAGGAAGAGCCAAGTGGAGGTGACATCTACACCAAGGAATGGGGGGACGAGGCCCAGAGCTTCCAGGCCCTCTGCACCACCCTCCTGGTACCTGGTCGTGTTCACCAACCAGAAGCTCTCTGACTGTCATCCTGTAGGAGTATTTATGGAGATTTCCTTACATGGGCACAATTGATTCAATCACAGCCCAGTGGTGGTTGAACTCTCCAGCCCCCCTCCTCTCTGCAGGGGGTTGGGAAGTTCCAATCCTGTGGGTCTGATTAGGCCTTTCTGGTGACCAGCCCTCCTCTGAAATGATCAAGGGCTTCCCAGCTATCGGTCAGCTCATTAGTATGCAAAAGATGCACATCACTCCATGAGATACCAAGGGTTTTAGGATCAGCACTCCAAGAACTGGGGATAAAGACCATAAATGTATTTACCAGTCATTAATTTGGGAAAGAAAGACTGTGTGTGTGTGTCTATGTGTGTGTGTAATGGTGTCATTTAGGGATAGGTAGATTTGAATTCAGCAACATGGAGAAAGGCTAGTTTCCAAAGAAGGAAAGAATAAGCGAGCAAAAAGTCTGAAAAGTATCCTATTTCTTTATTTTTATTTAAACCACAACGTGAGCCTTATGTCCACTGAATTTAGATCCCCCAGCAGTCAAATGTATGATATAGAATAAAATTAAAGATGATTGCAATGTATTCTCCCATAAAGTGGTTAAGTTGAAGCAAGTAAAATAATCAGGAGAGATGGAAGCTTGCAGGTCTTTAATGTTGCGTCATGTTCATCCTGGAGAGTTGGTAGGAAGATCCACTGTTAATCCCTTAAGAACCGTGGCTGACCTAGTTTCCCGTGGGCTCATGTGTCCTGGGATCACAATGCTGCTGCTGGCGGCGAGTGGCACTTGTTCTTCTAGCCGTGGCACCATGCAGCAGCCTCAGCGGATGCTTGATGCCCCCACGTGTGTGTGCACGTGTGCATGTGTGTGTGCACAGAGTGTGCAGCTGAGGCTGGCTCCACGGGCAGGCTTTAATCCCAAAGATCGACTCCTCTGAGGTGCGGTGGGAATTGGCACCGCCCAGTGTTGAGTCTCCTGGCCTAGGGTTGCAACAGCACGGTCTGAAGAGGACCTGGGCACTTCCATGAGCCTTTTTCTCCTGGCTAAGCAGAGCAGCAACTAAACTTGGATTTCTTTTTAATCACATCTGATTAAGTAGGACACAGGCCTCACGCTGGGAGAGTGTTCCCCCACTCCTCACCTGCTCTCGGCAGGATGTGCTATTTCAAGAGCATCCTAAGATCTACTTACAGGCCTTCGTGTGGACAGGCAACTTGGAAGGAGCAGGTGAATCTTCTGGTACAGAAACCATTTAGTAAAATTAAATTTGCCGAGGTTATTTTTACATACGCCTCAGCTCTGGGTCAGAATCAGGGGGTTCCCCAGAATAGTTCCAGCGGTGAGCTGCTCGTGCCTCAGAGAGAATTTTTTCGTAACTGAAAGGGCTGGGTGTTCTTACGAAGATGATGTGATATCTAACTAGGTGATTTTTTTTTAAGGTTTTATTTATTTATTCATGAGAGACACACAGAGAGAGAGAGAGAGGCAGAGACACAGACAGAGGGAGAAGCAGGCTCCATGCAGGGAGCCTGACGTGGGACTCAATCCCGGGTCTCCAGGATCATGCCCTGGGCCAAAGGTAGGCACCAAACCACTGACCCACCAGGGATCCCCTAATAAGTGATTTTGAATGTGAACCTTCTATTGAGATATAGCATAACTTACCAAAAAAAGTGCATTTATCAGCAGATTCCGGGCTTTATTATTAGCCTCTTTGGAAGTCTGAAAACACTATTCCTTCTTGAAAATAAATTTTCTTTCACATAGAAATTATTTTATGACTTCCTTCTTTCCTGAAGACTAGCCAATAATTCAGCCCTTCCTTTATAATATCATAACTTAGCGTCTTCCATACTTGGAAGGACAAGTATTGCAACATCACTCAACTATCATATATCCTGTCTGCCCATCAATATTTTAAGTGCACGAACCTATAATACTTGTCAGCATAAAAAGAAGCTTCTAGTAACAATGGAGAGATGATTCCTCCTCTAACAAGATGAAAAGAACAGGAGGTGGCAGTGGTTTGGAGAGTGGCTGGCCAGTGGCCAGAATGAACGGATTTCGCGCAGTTAAAGTTTCTACTTTTTCATCTTTGTGGCTCTCATACTGTGTTTATCTGACTGTCCCAGGAGTGGGCTATGACCCAGGGCATTGAGGGTCACTTCATCCCTTAAATGATGGAGACTTAGCATTTCATGACCCCCCCCTATGTTAGCTCTCTACAAGCCCACCTCTTCCTCCTTGGTCTCCTTCATCCCTTTGAAAATTCCTCCAGGACTCTATGCTTTCTCTGGGTTCGGATGTCCTCTGACCTCCAGAAAAGCATCTACAGATCCCCCTATAAAATGTTACCTGGGTTCTAGTCCCTGAAAACTAGTCTCCTGTGTCATAACGTAGCAGGTCGTTATCCAGTTGTTATCAACGATGGAAAATGTCGCCAGGGGGCTCATCGTGAGGACATTTACTCTCTACCAAGAGAACCATGGTGGATGCAGTGCTCAACAGTAAAAAAGGAAGATGCTTGCATAATATAAAGCACCCTTTCTTGGCCTCTTGTTATATATCCAGAGCATGTAAAACTTTCTTTAACAGTAGTCCTATAACATGGGCATTAGTAGGACAGCTTTTCATAAAAGGAGACTTAGGCTCAGAGTCGTTAAGTGACCTGTCCAAGTTCCTACAGGGTGGATGTTACAGTGAAAAGATTCAGATCCAAACAAATCTACATTCAAAGTCCCCAGACAGCAGGAGATATTGAAAAGCAGTGAGTGGCTTACCTGGGGGAGGTATCTGTGGTCTTCTCCTGCTCTTGTTGAACCCCCGAGGCAGAGCAGGGTCCCTCACAAGGTGTTACGGTTACCCACTTCCCAGATGGAAAGGAAAAACTAGGCTCATCGAAGAAAAAGACCAAAGGATCCATGCTACGTCACAGGGGTTGTAATAAGAACACTTAACAAAGTGTCACCGTGTAAGGAAACCGTGAAGACAGAGAAGCCTTCCTTCCTTCTACTGTTTATGGACAGACCTGGACTCAAGAGCACTGTGGCACGTCATTGTTGGCCAAGAGGCCCCTTGGCCGTCCCACCTGCTCACATAATGAAGCCCACGTTCCCACCATCATGCAGAAGGCCCATCTCAAGGCCGCTAATCCTGCCGGCCCAGCCTCATACCTCACCGTCCCTCCCCGCACACTCCTGTAGCATCCCAACTGCGTTATCTTTATTTTCTGTATATTCACTATTTTTACGTATTTGGTATTAGAACATGAACTTCCAGGCTTCGATGCTTCTGCCCGGAAGCCTCTTCTGACGTCTTGCTGGATGCACTCACTTTTTAAGATCCTTCTGGGTCCTGATTCAGCAATGCCCGGTGCAGCATGAGCGGGCCCTCCAAAGTGTCCCCTGCCAGCTCGCATGTCCTTTCTTTCCTTGATTGGAGTTACCGCCACACATTTACAAAGCACTTCTTACGTGCTGTGCGTGACACTCAATTTATCTCATTTAACTTTATGTGGTAATGTCCCTGGGATGCATTTTAATGCCTACTTTATAATTCTGAAATTGAGATTTGGGGGTGGTGGGGAGGGGCATGCCTCATGTCCCTATGGCTAGGTAACTAGTAGTTCCAGAATCAGGATTCAGACTTGGTAGTTCTGATGCTCGAGTCCATGAGAATGATCAATGGCGTTCTCCAACACACACACCTCATCTAATTTAGCCAACACTACAGCTATAATGGTAGCTGTAATGGTAGTGTATGCTTACGGGAGCCAAGGGAAGTTGGGGTCAGTTTTACCTCTTTTCCCGCTCTAGAACCTTCCCTCCTAGGCTATTCTGTGGCCAAACTGAGAAAGCAGGACCAGCTAGAGTGGCAGGTCCCAAGCCGTAGCTCCCATACAGCAGCCTCCCATCTTCTGGGAACTTAATAGATATGCAAACTTCTGGTTCCTGGTCTACAGAATGAGAACCCCATGAGTGAGGACCCTAAATCCATCGTAACTGGCCTCCCAGTGAATTCCAGTATACGCTTAAGTTTGCAAACTGCTGAGCTGGAGCCAGGAAACAGAAGTCAGGTGTGTGCAAATCATCACCCTTAACAATGGAGTGGGCATGTGTCTTATGACAGTGGTTCTCAAACTTGGCTGCACGTTGGCACACCTGAGCGCCTGGGGGTGTTCAAGGGGAAGCCATCCTCGGGTAATTCTATGATCAGAAGCTAAGGGGCCGGAGAAGCCACAGTCTTTCACGTTATCACCAAAGGCAAGCCAGGTACCCTGAAATAATCATGCAAACCCGAATAGCAGTAGGCCGGTCCTTATTGGAAGGCAGGGGCAGCGCACCTGTAACAGATTTCTAGAACCAGTTGACCCAAGTCTTTGCTACGCTGTGCTTGCACAATTAATATTTTGTTGTTGTTGTGTATGTTGTATTGATCCAAGAGAATATTCAGGAGGGTTTTATGGAAGGAGATAGTTTGTAGGCATCAAGTGAATGAGGTCAGTAGATTTAGGGAACAGGGTGGGAGTTGATGAGGCTTTAGGGACGAACAGCAGACCAGCAGACAGGGCGCATTTTGCATCCTTTCAGAAGCGAGGGAGGCACGAGTGCCTTGGGGTAGGCCTGGCCGCACGGTGGAGCCCTTGGAGGAGGAGCAGGCAGGGAGAACCTGCAGGGGAAGGTGCCGACACCTGCTCAGTGTCTGGCTGTGGTGCTGAGTCCTGGAGGGTGTGCTGCAGAGGGGGGGCCGGTGAGGCAGACATTGGCTTCCATGGAAAACCAGCTGCCCTGAGGCCAGCAACTGCTGAGGGGTTTGGAGCTTGCAGATACCTCCTCTTCTGCTGACCTTGGTGGTCCTCTGGTTGAGGTGCTAAAATGACCTGAGTGGCTGCCCCTTGGTACCTTTGTCTGCTCTCAGTTCAGAAGGTAGAAGGAGGAGTCGTGGGGAGCCAGCAGTCCGGTAGGATGATCCATTTCTCTCTAACAAAGTCTGGGCTTTTAGACCTCTCTCTCTCTCTCTCTCTCTCTCTCTCTCTCTCTCTCTCTCTCCAGCAGGTGTCCTAATCTGTGATATACAACTATTAGACTAGATGAGTGTGAGGAATCTTCTCCAGATTTAATTTGTTTAACGATCTGCATTGTGACTCTGATACATAGCAATTCTATTGGACAACAGGCCAATTGGACTGACTTACTTGCCGTTTAGCTTGCAAGGGAGGTGCCAGTCTCGCCTCCAACACCTTCTTGTAAAACGATCAAATTAGAATTCTCGGGGGTTTTCAATCATATAAATAAAGTTGGGTTTAATTAAGCTTATATACTTACATGGCTTGTAAATTCTTAAGAAGGAAAATGGTTGGCAGCAATAATAACTGTGTATTGATTATCTACAGGGTTTTGCCAAGAGTTTGACATAATTTATCTCCTTTAAATCATATAACAACCCTAGGCTGCATAGAGGAATTCATTAATTTGTGGAAGTCACAAAGTCAGCGAGTGACAGTGATGGATATTTGTACCTGTTCTCTCCCTCACCTTCTGCTAATGTCATCTCTTAATGTGGGGAATGGCCTCTGTCAGCCCTGTGGGGCTTCTGAATAAAGGGACCACCCCAAATCCATGGGTGGGCATAGCCTTAAGGACTGGCCAATTCTTTGTTCTTTCCAGACATAGCAGTTGGTCTGAAGATGGACAAGTGAGCCCAGTGAAACACTCTGTGAAACAGGCCTTCCCTGGGATCATAGAAATAGCCACTGAGAAAGGCCTGTGTTCTCTTTCTGGTGGAGTCGTCAGGCTGAGGCAAGGTATACAGAGTGGGTCCTACCCCAAAGCCTGCAGGAGGCTGGCTTCTTCTGTCACAGGGCTGCAAAAAGAGGGAAGACAAGACAAGTACCTCTTTCCCTAAATAGCCAGGCCAGCTCCATGTCTAGTTATCTTAGCCACAGAGGAATCAAATCCCATTACTGGTTATATAGTTTGAGTTGGATTTTTATCCCTTCTAGTCAGCATCCTGGCTGGACCCTGGGCGGTGTTGGAACGTGACCTTCTTGTCTTGGTTCTCAGGCACAGCTCTACAGTGAGTGGAGGAAGCACAAGTGAGAGCTATTACTGTGAACCTAGTTTCAGCACCCAGCACACCTAGTGGGCTAGAGTTTCCTGGACGTTGGGGGAGGGAGCACAGTGGCTCACCTGCCATCTGGCCCAGAGCACTGGTAGCCACAAAGAGACATCTTTCAACTTGTTATATGGTTGTCGGTCAACCCTGTCCTACCATCCCAGCCCCAGGTCAATCTTCCAAGTTCTCTAAAAGAAAATTATAAAATAAATAAATAAATAAATATTATAAATGTACCTCCTGTCATGAAATAAAAGTCTTTTGGGGGGCACCTGGGTGGCTCAGTGGTTGAATATCAGCCTTCAGCTCAGGTCACAATCTCAGGGTCCCAGAATCGAGACCTGCATCAGGCTCCCTGCTCAGCAGGGTGTCTGCTTCTTCTTTTGCCCTCCATCCCACCCATACTCTCTCTCTCTCTTGCTCTCTGTCTCTCAAATAAGTAAATAAAATATTTTTAAAAGTTTCATTTCTTATTTCTTTTCTTATTCACCAAGACTAAGATAATTTGCTCCCAGTTACTTTGGTACCTCACCAAGCATACACATGCATGCACACATGTAGGCAGGCAGGCATGCACTGAGACACATGTGCACATTCTCCTAACTTTATAACAATAGAAGCAGGTTAAAATGAACTTCAAAGGGCACCTGGGTGGCTCAGTCAGTTGAACATCTGACTCTTGGTTTCAGGTCAGGTCATGATCTCATGAGTTGTGAGATCGGGCTCCATGTCAGGCTTCCCACTAAGTGGGGAACCTCCTTGAAGTTTCTCTCCCTCCCCACTCTCATATAAATAAGTCTTTATAAATGAATGTTGAGAGCAGATTTAGATTGGGAAGAATAAGAGCATGGCATCCTAAAGTCTATCTGTGGGGATAGGGGGGGATAGGAAACAAGGAAAAGACTAGATGCTGGCCTTTAACCTTGTTTGAACAAGAGCCACAGATGCAATATGGAAACTCTCTTCCCCTCCAGGTAAGTGGTGTATTTGTCTCTGTTCCCCCCCATCATAAAACAGTCATTCTGAAACTTCCATACTTATCTCGATCATCTGGGAAGTATATTAAAATGCAGATTTCTTCCTTCCTTCCTTCTTTCCTTCCTTCCTTCCTTCCTCTCTCTCTCTCTTTCTTTCTTTCTTTCTTTCTTTCTTTCTTTCTTTCTTTCTTTCTTTCTTTCTTTCTTTCTTTCTCTTTCTTTCTTCTTTCCTCTTTCTTTCTTAAGCTTTATGCCCAGCATGGGGCTTGAACTCATGACCACAAGATTAAGAATCACATGCTCTACTGACTGAGCCAGCCGAAACCCCCTAAATGTCGATTTCTAATAGAGTATGTCTGGGATAGGAGCCACCATTTATCTTCCTTAACAAGCCCCTTTGGAGATTCGGATGTGTATGAACATTTGAATAGTTTAAAAACCCAGGCTATGGGGATTGCCTGGATTCTTTGCCGTCTTCTGATGCTGCATTTCACACCTGCTCATCCCATGCAAAGATGAAATGTTTCAGGTTAACCTCAGGTTTTCTCTTTTTACACTTTTATTTTCATGGTTAACTCTTCCCCTGTCACATTGATTTCCAAACTTCATAATTCCTCAAACTGTCTCCTATTTTTAACTGTAAAAAATTTACTTCTGGTGGACAAACTGATGAGTCAGAAGGTGGGCTAAATGCTCTGGCATCACCTCCCTTACTGGGTTTATTAATATGTCTGGAAGCTTTGGCTATGGAGACAGAGGTGCCTACGGGGTTTTGTCCATGTAACTACGTGTTTATGACTATGCTTCCTATTGGCATCAGCAGTTGCTTAGTCTATAATGAAGTAATGAAGAAGCAACATTCCTGCTTATTATTGAGAATTGTATTCAACTCTGGAAGAAAGTATCGGTAAACAATTAAAAAAGAGCAATGACCTTACAGAATTAGATCCTACCTTTATTTGCTTTCACCAGTAGCAAATTTATGTCTTAGTTTGTTGTCATAAGATAAAGGCAAGAAGTTGTTTTTTTTTTTAATCATTTCCCTTCTTGATATTAGGAAACTGTCTTGTAATCTGGTTGCCAAGCCTTGCTTTATGGCTGGCATAGCTGATCTATATTTCTCTATTCCACGTTGGTTTTAATCCAAGTGTATGTGTTAGCAGGAAATGGCTTTTGCAAATGCAAAGTATGCTGCTATAGGAGCCAAAATTCTCTGCAGATTCCTAGTATTTGTCTAAATCCACAAAAATGTCTGAGTTAGAAAGATGCATCTCTGGTTCTCACTACACTGTGCCTCGTTGAGTCCAAGAGCTGCCTGGAGTCTGTCCTGTTTTCAGGGACTTCCTGGCATCCAGAACAATGTCCAGCAAATAGTTGATATAATTGCATATTTATTAAGCAAATAAATCTTAACTATGATTATACTATTAACATGGCCATCACACTAGGAACAAAGAGAAAATCCGACTAGTTTCCAGAGAGAAAACAAGCAGGTCAACATAAAGCAACAAGGTGGAAAATATTCAAAGTTCTCAACCAAAACAGTGGAAGCTGAATGATGATAGAAAATACCTTCAAAATCCTAAAGGAAAGTGACTTTGAACTAAAGTTTTATACCCAGCCCAACTGTTGATTAAGAATGAGGTTAGAATAAACATATTCATGTTTAAATATGCAAATTCTCCGTATTTATCTTCAAGAATCCTTTCTGAAGAAGTACTGAAGAGCACACTACCCACAAAAAAGAAGGAGGCATAAATCAAAAATAAGGTTTCCAATGCATCAGTGGCTCCCAGGATGCTGGTGAGGGAACCAGAGGGTGACCAGACCCAGAGTATGGCCAGGGCTGGGTCAGAGGGCTCCAGGAGCTGTCCTTCAAAAAGCCCAAACTGACAAGATACCTGATACATCTGACACTGTTGGGAGGAGATTTAGACAATGAGCGGACTGTTTGGGGTCAACTCTATGGAAAATATAGATAGCTAAGCAATGAAAGTGGAGATAATGATTAATTATTAAAACAAAGATAATAAAATGTACAGGAAAGGAAAGGCCATCATGTTATACTACTTGCTTCACCTGTGGCTAGTGTTCATATAGTTAAAACAACAGAAACAGAAGATTGATAAAACCAAAATCCATTATATTAGGAGGAAGGAGGACAGTTAGGGTGCTTTTAGATGCTCGAACAGTATGATGAAAGAAAGCTAAATCCTGGTTTCCAGAGTGGCTAGTAGCAATATAACCATTTTATTTTTTAAAAAAGTGGAAACAAACACACAAAATAGATTGAGTTTGGTTACTCTGAGAAATAGGGGAGGATGTTGGGATACTGTTCTTTTCCTGATAAGCTTTGTAAGAATCATTTTTAAAACATTTTTAAACCATAAGCAACTATTTTTAAAAATATATAAATAGGAACCAAACCAGCAAAACATTTGCATCACATGGACAACTTGTAAGACTGCACACAATCCTAGAAGTCCCTTCGGAGAGCTATAGGTCAGTTGATCGTGGGGGAGCTCTGGCCCCTTTTGCAGCTCCTGGTCATAGCCCCCCAGAAGGCTATGGCCTCTCTTAGAAGGTGGTGCATGAACAATTAGGCATACCCTTGCATCTCCTCAGCTGGGCGAACATTATGTTTTCATACAACCCTTTTGCTACCACCGTTGAGCCCAGGGACATTTTGACACGACCTAAAAAAGATATCATTAAGCGTTCAGCTATTTTTATTCCAAGTAATGTGCTCAACAAACATCCTCTCCTCTCCCCATGGGCTCAACCCTTCCTAAAACTCCCCGAATCCCATCTAAGGATGATTGCCGGGGGAAGGTCAGCGAGAGAAAAAAGAATCCAGTTGTCTTACTGATAACACGTTCTCTGCTGACATTTCATAGTGTGGCATTTGGACACAGCATGATTAAAAAGAGCTCTCTTAAAATGGAATAGCAGCAAGCTGTGAAGCATCCACAGGGAAGACGAAGCAACACGGAGAGAACCCGTTGCAGAGTCGAAGTGCTTTCGGTGCTGAGACTTCATTCTGCCTTGTAATTCGAGAGCCGTGTGGAAGCAGAATGGAATAAGGGAAAGTGTTCAGCTTTGGAATCACATCAATATCCAACTCCCTTAGCGACTTGTTCTGTGACAAATTCCCTGTGTTTCCTTTTCCTCGTGCGTAGAATAGAAATAACTGTTTTGTCGCAGGATTACTACAGAGGTAAGAGGGGGTGCTGCAATTAATTGTTGAGACCCATGTCTTATTCATCTTTGATGACTTCTGCAGAAGACATTGCTCGGCACATGGGAGATATGAAATAAGAATCTGCCAAACGAACATACATTGAACCGACGAGCATGGAGCCAGGTAAAGGGCGTGCCCATCTCTTCCCACCTCATGGAAGCCTCACCCCCTGCCTTTTGGCCACAAAGAAACTGAGAGCCTCTGACATTCAATGCTGCATTTGAGTCAGTGGCTGAAATTGAATTTGGATGAAGGTTGCCAGACTTGGCAAATAAATAACACACGATGTCTACTTCAACTTCAACTTTAGGTAAGTAGGCAATAGTGGCTACATGAAACAGAACACTAAAAAAAAGGGGGTGTACCTGAAATTCAGCTTTAACTGGGAATCTTGTATTTTATCTGATAGCTCTAATTTGTATAAAACCCCTCAGAACCCAGTGCTAGTTCTGTGCCCATCTAGAGAAGGAAAGCGGGGAGAAGTCAGAGCAAGGGGAGCTGGCTGGCTGGAAGACCCAGCCATGTGTGCACGTGTAGGGATGTGATCAAGTGTCCTGTGGCCACACTCACAGCACTGCCAGATTGTCCACTGAAGCCCAAGGGACATGTGACACAGCCCTCCCTGATGGGAAGAGATGTGCCTGGATAGGACAAGCGTTTGACGCACTCTGAAAAATATGCAAGGGATTGCTCACTCCTGGCTGCTTGGCAGCCTGCCTGCCATTCTCTCAGGTGTCCTGAAAAAAGAATCTCAAGATGCTTCCTCTGTCATTGCCGCGTCCCCTTCACTCAGGGGCCCCTGTATCAGGTTTATGCATTACGCATCTCATTGTGCGTCTGGATTACTCACAGAGAGGGCTGAGCTTCCATATAGGGCATTTTTTTGGCCGAGGCAGCAAGGCCAACTTTTCCTCTGCTGCTCAAATCAGTGCTTGTTTCCTGGGCGACACTAGGCTGAGCTTGTAGTTGCTGGGGGGTGGCTTTGGAATTGGTCATCTGGGTTATCCTGATGTAACTCAGTGGGAAACCACATCAGCCAGCTCTCATCCTTCCCCCCGTGACACATACCTCCCATTAAATTCAAACCAGCAGAGTCATAGTATACGCTACAGGCCCTTTTCAAAATCCCCTATGAAATAACCAGAGTTACGGCTCCTGTCCCAGGGACAACTTCCTCTTGCCAAGAGACACACCTCGCAACATGAAGCTGCCGGGGGATGGCTGTAAAACAGGGTTATACTTGAACCGCAGGTAAGAAAACAAGTCAGTGCGGGAGCAATCGAAACTTCCCTTCTGCCAGGAAAGATCAGCAGAAACTATGAGTAGAAAAAGAAGAAGAAAGAAGCAGAAGAAGAAGAAGAAGAAGAAGAAGAAGAAGAAGAAGAAGGAGAACTTCAAGGTAAATGGAACGGTTTCAGCTTAAAGAAAGGCTCATTGTTTTCACAAAGATCCCCACAGACCTGGCAGCGATTATTAAAGAAATGATTACTGAGGATCAGGGCATGGTGATTTCGGATGAATATGCAAACGACCAAAGTCGTGTTTAATGCAGAGAAGGAAGCAAACAGTAGAAATAATTAAAAGCTGCTAAGGCATATGTCTGTTTGGCTGACACATATGTTATTAAAAAACAAGGGAGTCTATAGGCAGTTGCCTCCAAGAATCTGTCTTTGCTACAAACCATTCCCATTAGTAATGGTGTGTAATAATATTTTAGACCTGCGGAGTGCCTTTCATCAACTACATCAGGGTTTCCACTCCACCTTGCTCCTCAGCAGACACACGTTCCCCATGGAGGTAACTTGCCTCTGGCTCTATCAACCCGGCTTCGGTTACCTGCTCCAGACAACTATTAATTATCTACATATGGACACCAGGACACCGGGAGATGCCTTCCTGCACCCTGCTAGCTGGATACCTGGCTTGCCACCCCTGGAACTCCTCCAGCTGAAAGGCAGACGGGGAAGGAAGGGGGATGCTCAGCCCCCACCCCCGAGGCAATCACTGGAACTCATCCAAGGGGGTGGCCCTTGGTCACCTGGCCTCCTACCCCTGGCTGGAACGTGGTCTTTATTCCAAGTGGCTCTGGAGTTCCTTGAAAATCAGAAGGTCCGTTACTAAAAAAGAAGGCACAAATATTGAGGAACAACTAAATAGAGCTTCAGCAGAGCCTCCAAAATCCTTCAGTCAATTGGATCTATATGCCTAATTAGCTTAGGTATCGACACACCGAGATTGCCTGTTGAGTGTAGGGCGGTGAATGTGATGCTACGCCTAATGTGAAGTGACCCATTCATTTGCTCTGTAAGACAGATGATACACTCAAATAGATACTCATAATACTTGATTAATGAATTTTATTGCCAATATTTAAAAATCACTTAAATAAGGACGCCTGGGTGACTCAGCAGTTGAACATCTGGCTTTGGCTCAGGTCGTGACCCCGGGGTCCTGGGATCGAATCCCACATCTGGCTCCCTGCAGGGAGCCTGCTTCTCCCTCTGCCTGTGTCTCTGCCTCTCACTGTGTGTGTCTCTCATGAATAAATAAATAAAATCTTAAAAAAAAGACATAGGGCAGCCTGGGTGGCTCAGCAGTTTAGCGCCGCCTTCAGCCCAGGACGTGATCCTGGAGACCCGGGATTGAGTCCCACATCAGGTTCCCTGCATGGAGCCTGCTTCTCCCTCTGCCTGTGTCTGCCTCTCTCTCTCTCTGTCTGTCTCTCTCTCTCTGTCTTTCTCATGAATAAATGAATAAAATCTTTTAAAAAATTTAAAAATGTAAAAATTATGTAAAAAATAATAATAAATAAAATCACTTAAATAAGGTGATTTATTAATTTAAGAAATATTTTTTTAAAGAACAGACCCACCAGCACCTTTCTCTTTCCAGAATGAAGATGGTGCGTGGCTAGTAGCACAAATTGATTTCCTGATCTTCAGGGATTCTTGATTTACCCAGAAGATCAAGAATTCATGTTTATCTCAACTGCTTAGGACCTAAATAGATAATTGTCCCTTTGTTGATTGTGATGATGATTCAAACAGTAATTGACAGTGGAAATTCCACTGATAATTTAAAGTTTCCTTCATAGATACTGTTAGAAACTCTAGCTCAAGATAAATAGATGTCGAGCATCTTCATGAACGGCCTAACCCTTTAGAACCATTTTATAAAATACAGGTACAAAATACATTTTTTTGGCAGCCAGGGGGTGGAACAACCTGTTCTTTCCAGGAATATGGAGAAAGGCCCCCAGACTCATGCTGCCTGAAACTCAATATTCGGCCTTTCATGGTGGAGTCTGAGGGATGGTACAGTTCATCACAGCCATCGCTCTTGATGGGGTGCATCATCCTTGAAACCACCCTTGAAATAGCACAGCCCGGAGGAACAGAAGTTTAGCATTTCTAACTTTATTAACTTGATCTGTTTTATTACACACATAACCTAAAATTACCTGTTGGTACTATTCATTAAGAAGTCTGGAGTAGTGATTCTTCAGCCTGGCTGGTTATCATAGTCAGTGGGGCAAGTCTGTTTTTAATTACAGACTCCTGGGCCCTACCTACAGCACACGGAATAGGGATTTTTGGGACAGGACTCTAGAATCTCTATTTTTCCAAAGTTCCTGAGGAGACTTTGAGGCAGCCAACCTGACATTATTCCTTGGAAACATTGGCTAAAACTTTCAAGAATATCCTCCTCAAAGTCTGGAGGGTGGCGTCAGAATTTAGGAGGCAACGCTCTTTGGCATAAGTGGAAGAAAGGACACTTGAACAAATAGGAGGTGATTTAGAAGATTTAGATTGGTTTCTTTTGTTTTTGTTTTTTACTATGAATTTTTTTTTTCTTATAGAAAGCATATTCAGTGGAGCTTCTGGCTTGAATGCTTCCCAGGATCTGATGGCTTTTTCTTTCTCTTCCTGTTCCCTCTCGCGTCTTAACGTCCATGGCAATAAACAGGCTCCAGTGTATCATGCTGTCTCCCTCCACTTTTATAAATGCACAATTGAATCACTGGATCTTGATTTAGAACTGAAATTTGGCAGAGAGCTCAACTGCTCATTTCTAAGGCGTGTGAGTTATCAGGTAAATCAGTTACTTCATGTATCAAAATCTTGGAAGGTCCTCCCACCAACGCCCACCACATACCTGACTCATTTGAATAGTACAATCGCAGTTTCCAAACTGGGGAATTTAATGATCTACTTTCTTCCAAATGATAGTTTACCTAGAGGACTGTCTGGAAAACTCAGGATGAAATTTTTACCGTCAGCTGGGTCACAGAATTTGCCATTCCACCTTCACCTAGAAACTGTGCCTCCCTTACTCACATTTGAGAGGCTGTCAGAATAGGCAAGAGGGGAATCAGGTGTGGTGAATGGGGAGCGGAAGCGCACGAGAGGTCCCACCACTCAGGGTGGCGTAGCATCGCCTTCCTCAGATGTGTTCCTGTTTGCAAGAAAGAGGAAGGCATGAGACTCCATCCCTCTTTCTCCCTCAAAACCCTCTATTTCTCTGAGGTACATGACACCATCTGCCACAACATTTCTCTCTCGCGCTGAAGATTGGCTCTTCACCTGGGCAGCCGTGTTTCTGGGTAAGGCCAATCATCGCCTTTCTCCTTCTCTGCCCACCAGCAGCTGATCCCTGACGCACAAAATCACACCAGGCTTCTGTGTAAATTTACACCCACAAATCCCAAGTGGGCACTTCCTATCAACTAGCAGTCCTGGTTTGTTTTCCTAATATTTGCCTTCTAGTCGAGAAGGTCTTACAAATCACATGACCTTTCCTTGCTTGTTTCTTCCTTCTGGCCCATCCCTCTTCCCACCCAATCACTTGGTTATTTGGGAATTGGTTGTCCGATCTTGCTGTCTCCAATTTCTTGTTGATGTCTCCAAATCACCTTCCAGTCCAATCAGCCCTGTGTCGTCGTTATCCCTGAAACCTCCCCATGCCATGTTCACTTACTAGGGCCATCACCACATCGACCATTGTGGTCACCACCTCCCTATCTGGAGTCCCACAGGACCTGGCTCTTCTCTCCCTCCTGGAGATGTTCTCCTCTACCAGCCCCAGAGCATGGTCTTTCCTCTTTTCTGCCTTCACCTTTTTTCTAAGGGATTTCATCCTGTTTTCTCTGTGTGGATGATCTCCCAGTCTCTATCTCTAGTCTGGGCACTCCTGGCTTCCTTTTGGACATGTCCTCTCCCATGACTAACAAACATCTCAGGAATGATATTCCAACTCTTAGTTTCTATTCTCTGCCTCCAAATCACTTCTGTATTTTTCTTCATTTCCCTTATCTACAATAAAAGCCAAAGTGTCCTTGATTTCATATCTTCTTTCAACCACCATATACATATCTTTAAGGAGAAATTAAGATTATATGCACTGAAAGTGTTAGAAATTTTTAGAAAAAAAAAATGTATGTCAAACTAAGGCAGAATGAAATGAAAACTCACCAAGCCATAATACATGGTGATTGGAAAGGGTATAATGCTGACAATTTGTATCAAGAGAGTAAAAATTTTGCAGTGAGAGCCCCTCTCCAAAAATAACAGAAGACGTTATTTATGCCAATTGGGCATTCCAAGTGAAGAAACGGCCACGAGCTCCATTTAGGTTTTTAGAGGTGAGTTTTGCATAAAGAACCTTGAATTGCATTAATATGCTCAAATCACAAGAGAGCATTGAGCTTTTTAATGGGATATAATTAAGTTTCTTCCTGGAGGTTTGATGATGCCACTGGGTCAATGCTTTTCTTGAATAATCTGGCTTCAAATACCTTTTCACCTTCTCATTCTAAATGCAGGATAAAATAACAATGAGGGTTGCCTTTTATATTACCATAAATCATGTTTAAGATGATAGGATGATGGCAGGTGAAGGGAGAGATTTAGAATCACACACTTCGGTGTACAAGAGGCTGTGACAGGGTTCGCCAGCCTGTGGGTTCCAAATGCCCGGTGGTTATAAGGGAATATTGGCGGGGCGGGGGAGAAGGGAGTGCATTGTGTTATAAACAGGAAACCACAAATCCATATGTGATAATTATCTCACAGGTGTGGATTTCTCTCCTTTTTACACTTAAAAGTGCTATATAAAGTTTATAGCTGAATTTGGAAATTACATTTTTTTTTCCAAATGACAATTACAATTGCAAAAAAAATGTAACTGCTCTCATGAGTTGGCCCATGAGATTTTTGAACCTCGACATGTAAATTTGAATTCATATCTCTTGCCTTGGAGCAGAACAAATTTCAGATGAATCTAAGACCTAAATGTAAAATATAGGTAAGTCTATGATAAAAAGCCAGAGGAAAATATTTTTAAAAATAATCTTGGGGGTGCCTGAGTGGTTCAGTCAATAGGCATCTGACTTTTGATTTCAGCTTGGGTCATGATCTCAGGGTTGTGAGATTGAGCCCTGTGTCAGGCTCAGTGCTGGGTATGGAGGGGGCTTAAGATTCTCTCTCCTTCCCTTTCCCTCTGTCCCCTGTCTCTATATAAATAAGTAAATAATCTTAGAACAAGGAAGACTTTTTAATATGGCCTATAACCCAAAAGCTGTGAAAAAAAAGGGGGTAAGAAAGACTGTTAAATTGTGCTCCATAAATCAAAACTATATGTGGAAAATTGCCATAGTCAACTACATTTGTGACTTCTATTACAAAGGGCTCTTTCTATCAATATATGAAAAGCTCCTAACATCAATAAGAAAATGCCTAGAACTCAATAGATGAAAGGGCACATTTTGTGATCAGTTGAAGGACAGGAAATATAAATAGATTTTAAATAAGTGAGAAGTGCAGATTTAAACCTCCCGGAGCTATTTTCTGCCAATCCTATTGTTAGAGCACAAAGGGTGGAATGCACATTCTGTTGGCAAACGTGTAACATCATAGAAAGTCCCTTACATCAGATGGATACACCTCTAGGAAGTGAGGGTTACCAAGAGCATAGAAGTTGCAGAGTATGGACGCCGTTTTGCAGGCATTTTCTCTTTTAAGAACATACCCCATAGATGTAATCCACATATGTGTAAAATAGATTTTCTAATGGGCCACTTATTACAGCATTATAACTGATAGCAAAACACTGAAATAATATAAATGCCCATCACTAGGTTGGTAGTTAAACAAGTTATGAAAATCCACACAGTGGGATGTTAGGTGACTGTCAACGGATAGGACTCTTTTTGTAAAAAGATGGAATTATCTCTTTATACTGTTAAGTGAAAAAAAAAAAAAGCAGTATGCAAAGTAGTCCACATGGTCTGTCTGCACTTGTGCAAGAGGAGGAAAAAAAAAAACCTCATGTCTTCTTGTATGTGGATAATATGGCTTGGAAACATTAAATGAGAATCTGTTGATGTTGGTTGCTTCTGGAAAGGAGGACAGGGTGGAGAAGGGAAGTTTTTATTGTGTATATTTATGCACATTTGCATTTTTAAAGACAAGAGTTTTATGAAGCAGACAGACCATAAGGAGAAGTGTTTGATGACCGCATCTCGGTGTGTTCCCTCCTTTGAGGCACATGTTTAGGGCTTGGGAGGAGATGTAGTTTGCTCAGGGTCAGGTAGCTCAGTTGCTGAGCCAGAGAGGGGTCTTTATGCTCGGTCTAGGCCTCTTCCCCACACCGACCATCGGCAGAGAGGGGGACAGACTAGGAATTCTTAGTTTCAGGATTTGGAAACAGCTGAAACACCATGACTGCAAGCATGGAGATTGGAAAGCGGAGAGCATGCCCAGCACCCACTGAGTGGAAGAAACAGGTAGCATAATATGTAGAATACATGAAAATGGGAAGGGAAGTGAGCCCAGAATGTAGTGCGGGTGGTGTGCGAGCAGCTGGTATGAAGGAAAAGGAGGGACTTAAAGGATCCTCTCTGGAGTTTGGGAGCTTTTGCCCCTGGGCAGTGGGTTGCTGAGGAGAGACTTTCCACTCACAACCAACGTGAAAAATGTGGACTTAGATTTGGAAAGAGTGTTCTGATTACGGTGTGTGCAGTGGACTCGTAACAAAGAGACCCAGTCCAGTAGGGTCAAGCCAGAATTCAGGCAGGGCTGCAGTGTTGCACAGTGCAGTAGGTGTGAGTTAACCTTTCTATATTGTGCATGGACAAATGAGGGGTGACCACCACATTCACTTCAGTAAACAGAACTCGGGAACTACTGGTTGGCATATGAAAGCTGTGAATCTCTATGAATGACTTGGTTTGGATGGATTATTGCTGAAGATTATCTTGAAATCCATAAGCATCAGTCCTTCCCGATGCCCACCATACCATTGGGTTATTTTCTTTCTTCATTAATGGTGTGATGTGATGGGTAACTGTGCGTGGCGTCTTGGAGAGTGTTTATGGATGGATTGACCTTTAAATCTGTGGACTCTGAGTAAGCAGATTGCCCTCCCCAATGGGGGTGGGCTTTACCCAATCTGTTGAAAATCTGAGTAAACTAAAAAGATGGGCATCCTCAGGCCAGAGGGAACTCTGTCAGCAGGCAGCCTTTGGCCTCAATCTGCACCGCTTATTCTCCTGGGTCTCTCTGCCTGTTGACTCACACTACAGATTTGAACTTGCCAGCCTCCATAATTCTGTGAGTCAATTCCTTATAACCAATGAGATATCAAATCATATATTTAATAGTTTATAATTCATGTGAAATTTGTATCTTATTGATCCTATTGGTTTGGTTTCTCTGGAGAACCCTAATACCGTGGTAACACCTCACAATTCCTGCCTCTCTCAGAAGTGGGCTTTTTTTTTTAACAGATAAGTAAAAATCTTTTTTTTTAAGATTTTATTTATTAATTCATGAGAGACATAGAGAGAGAAAGAAAGAGAGGCAGAGACACAGGCAGAGGGAGAAGCAGGCTCCATGCAGGGAGCCCGACGTGGGACTCCATCCGGGGACTCCAGGATCACACCCTGGGCCGAAGACAAGGGCTAAACCATTGAGCCACCCAGGGATCCCCTAAAACTCATTTTTAAGCACTTAAGAATACTCTTTAAAATGATAAACATCAAAATGTACAGAAAAACATG
This sequence comes from Vulpes vulpes, assembly GCF_048418805.1. NCBI lineage: Eukaryota > Metazoa > Chordata > Mammalia > Carnivora > Canidae > Vulpes > Vulpes vulpes. Next base: position 116,329,891 of record NC_132781.1, read on the forward strand.
CCCAAATCCTAGGCATACAGGCTGATGAATGATCGCAATGTGAGTGAACCAGTATAGCTGCTTTCTGGCTTGAGACAGAGAGCATAACCACGGGAGACGAATGCCCCCTTCTCGCCATTCACTTCCCCTGGGTCCCCAAAGCGATCTCTGTTCCCATCTCTAGCACTGTTTTTAGTTGCTACCATTTTGAAGTTGTGTGAACAGAACCATAGAGCACGCAGACCTTTTCATCTGGCTTCTCACGCCCAGCATCATGCTCGTGTTTCTCACATTGCCGGGCGCTTTTGCAGCGTGTTCACTTCATGGCTGCGTAGGGTTCTACGTGTCTGCTCCTGATGGACATTTGAGCTGTCTCCATCTGGGGGCTGTTATGAGAAATATTGCTGCAGGCATCCTTGTATCTGTCTTTTGGTGACATATGGGCACATTCTACTGAGTATATGCCCAAGTGTGGAATTGCTGGGTCACAGGATGTGCGTGTTGGAACCTTGCAGATAGCGCCAATATGTTTCCCATAGTACTAGAACCAATTTACAATCCGAAAGGCAGAGTTCCAGCTGCTTCTCATCCTGGCCTACACCTGTTATTGTCAGTGTCTTTATTTGAAGGCATCCTGGTAAAAATGTAGATATATAATATTATAGGATGCCTCATGATGTCTGAATGTCAGGGAAACAATAAATACTTTTAGTGTAAGTATGCCCTAAGGATTGCAGAGACATACTTTGATCAAAAATTGCTGGTTGCTGGGGCACCTTGTGGCTCAGTCAGTTAGGCGCCTGCCTTTGGCTCGGGGTGTGATCCTGGGGTCCTGGCTTCCCGCTTGATGAGGAGCCTGCTTCTCCCTCTCCTCCCTGCTCATGCTTTCTTTCACTATCACTGTCTCTCTCTCAAATACATAATTTTTTTTAAAGTACTCATTGCTTATCTGAAACTCAAATTTAACTATGTCCTGTATTTTTATTTGTGAAATTGGGAGATCCTACCTTGGTACATTTACAATATCTTCCATCAACTTTTTATTTTTTTATTATTTTTTTTAGCTTTTTATTTAAAATATATATGTTTTTCGTAGTGTGCCTCATTGTTTTGAGTTGGAAGGCAGGTCAGAAACCAGATAGTTGGGTAATTGCCTGAAGAAGAACTCTCACTGTTTTGGCAGAAAAAAAATATATTTTTAAAGATTTTATTCATTTGTATATTGAGAGAGAGCAAGGGGAGGGGCAGAGGGAGACAATCTCAAGCAGACCCCCCCCCCCACCCCGCTGAGTGTGGCCACCAACGCGGAGCTCCGTACCACAACCCTGCCCCCCCCCCCCCCCCATTAAGACCTGAGCCAAAATCAAGAGTCAGGTGCTTAACTGAGCCACCCAGGCGCCCATGGCAGAAAGTCCTAACTTGAGAGTTCTGGAGGACTGGACATGCCTCATTTCACACTTGCCTTTCTTCGTCCTAAGAAGCAGAATAAATACTGGCCAGATGGAGATGAATTAACCCACTGCAGACTCCAAACACACCCACCTCACACTGCCATTTACCTGGGCTGCTACCTCAGGTAAATGGCAAGACAAGACTCATCGTTCTGGTGAGTGATGGACGTCAGCTACCATCTTCAGCTGGGTAGAAGGATTCTCCTAGGATGCCTCCAGCAGCTCTGTCTAGCGTTCTATATGTCCCAAGACTGAAATTGTTCAGTTCTTGATGTCTCTTTCCTTATGTGGATTTTCCCTCTCTGCTCCTCGTGACCTGGCTGGCTTTGTGTTGCTCAAGGAGCAAGTCTGCAGATCATCAGCCTCACTCACCATTACCCAGCAGAGCCAGAACTATAGGTACACATTCATCGTCCCATTAATAGTCACCAACTGTAGACATGGGGTCTCCTGCGTGGTGGAGGAGGAGGGCTTGGACAGCCCAGGCTATTTTATTGTTCTAAAGTCATAATGGGTTGAGGACACTTTCCTCCTTAAGGAGTGGAATGATCAGTAGCTTAATTGAGCTGAACATAAACGGCCCTATTTAAATCTCTTAAAATCTGCAGAGGAAACAAATCTCTCCCTTGTTGAGTGTTAAATTGAAACAAATGGTGAAAGGATTTCTCGATGTTCTTTTAGCTGACTTTACCCCTGCTACCAAATCAGGAAAAGAAAAAAAAAAAGCCTTATAATAAAAAAAAGGGGGGGGTGCTGCTTGATAAGTCAATTATTTTTTTATGATACAAAAGTCAAGGTGAGTTTTCTTAAAAATAAAAAGAATTTTAGCTTAAGGAATTTCCCGAAGGTTCTGAAATACCAAGTAATTAAAATCACTCAGAGGAAATCATATAATCCAATGGATGCTGTTTTTGTATTTACAATTAATTAATCTCGCTTTTCTTAAGCACAAACTACTCCCAGATTGCTGCATTACCTTTTTCTTTAGGACACATTTCAAGCTGTCAAAGACTAATTAGGTAAATCATCACTTGTATTTCAGAATAATTTATCTCTTTATGCTTCCCTTAGGTCATTAAGGGATAATCTCCATTTGTCCCTCTCATTCTCGTTCACAAGCCTCTAGGCTAATTTTTTAAAATGCAAATTTAGTGGTCTGAAAGAGTGACAGGATCTAAGTACCTGCCTTTCCTCAAGTAGACTCACACACCAGCCAGGAGTCCTGCGAAACCCATGTGAAGGGTCACAGCTGGCTCTAGGATGTTTACCATCTCAAGTCTGTTCCCTGGAGTGATTGGAAAAACCCTTTCCTCCCTCCCCTGAAGAGCAGGGAATCGTTGGAGAGTCAACATCTTGCAACAATTCCCAAGGGTTAGACGTTGAGGGAGGCACACAGAGTCCACGCCCGCGTCCCTACCACGTGCACACGCGCACACTGCATGATTGTGGGGGTTCGGTGGCCTGTTCTTCACGCTGGGACGCGTGCTTCCAAGTCTGGCCCTGAGAGCCCCTGGCCTTCCACGCCATGTCAGGACCACCCCTGGAAGCCGTGGTGGTGGAGATGCCCTCCCGTGCCCAGGGCTGCAGCCCATCCCATTGGGTGCCCTGTGCGAGTTCTCATGAGCAGTAGCTCAACCCACGGGGAAGGGCAAGAGTGTAACTAACTGCGTGGAGTTTATCACCTGGGAGTGTTATTGAAGTTACTTAGACACACAGAAAACACACACAGAGACACTAGGATGGCTTATCCTTACCCTCCAGTTAGACTTTGGGTTGTTCTAGTTACTCAACGCCCCTCGTGTCCTTGCCACTCCCAATGTCAACTGTGTCCTTGAACATGTGGTAGCGCTGCTCGGGGGACTCTACGTAGGAATTCTCTCCGGGAGAGAGGACCCGATGCATGTGCTCAATGGGGTCTTTGTTGAGTCTTCGGAGACTGACGTTCATGTTCATGGGATTGTGTGGTGTCTTGTAACCTTTCTCCCTGTCCTTCTATTTATGGTGCACACATGTTTGCCAAGCCTGGCCCAGGAACTATGTCAAAAATTCCAGCAATGCCGCAGCGTTGAATTCCTCAACACAGATCGCTTCTCCCCGGCTTTGGTTTCGTAACCGTCGTGTCCTCATGAACTGAAGGGTTTTGCTTCTATTTTAACCCATCTGTTAGACTCATTAGCATTCCCGGTCGCTTGCCCTACATAGCTGGCGCTGCTTCCCTCTTTAGGTGTGAGAGCAACAGCTGTGGAAAATATTCAAATTAAACCGGTGACCTTGTTAGCAAGGAACCTGTGAGCACATTTACCTCCGTCGGCACTGTAATTTATAAAAATATAATTTGGCCACCGCGCTATGGTAAAATGGGTTAACAATTATTTTTATCGTCTGGGCTGTTTTGTTGTGTCATTCCATATTTGTTATTCAAATTGCCATAATAAGAACAAGGCATTTTACCGTTCTCATTACAAGCCATATAATGTCTAACCCAAGCAGTGATGTAGTAGAAAAATTGGACTGTAGGAAGGGGTGATAGCAATAAGTTTCTTTTGTGCGTAAACTCCACAAGGCCAGAAGAGCCATTTCCAGCAGCACCAGCGCCGTGCTGGGCCGGACCCCGGGCCCCCGCCACCCTGGCCTCTCCTCGCTGCCCCTCTGACGACAGGCCCCCAATCCGTGTAGGTGCCTTGGGCCAACTCTCTGTGAGCAAGATCCTCGATGCCATCCATTAACTCAGATTGTAAAGGTCCCTTCCTTGGATGATGTTTAGCAGAGGACGGAGAAAACGCCCCTGCCTGCCCAGCAGAGCATCCTCTTGGCTTCTGAGCTCCTGCTGCAGATGAGCGGGGTGTCTGGGGCTCTGCTGCGGCGGGGCTGTTGCCGGGTGTCCTTTCCTTAGGCCAGGCAGTTGTCCTTCCAGCTCTGTGCGTCCTTCCACTCCGGCTGGACTCGTGGACAGCCAGCCCCCTGACACTGGCCTTCTGCGACCCTGCGCTGCAGAGACTGGGCCCTGCCTGGCTCACACTCTGTCCCCACGCCCGTGGGCCTGGCCCCGCAGGGCTGCTTCTCCCTGCTGGACGCCGCGATGCTGCCCGCATCCTCGATGCTGATGCCACTCGTGGCACATCTAGAGGGTGCAGCCCGGCCCAGCTGTCCCAAGCTACTCTTCTCTATGCCTCTTGTTAGACTGTCTGTTTTTAAATGCTTCCCGGGGGCCTCAGAAGGAGTGGGTGTGGGGAGAGTAATAAAATTGTATGGACTGATGAAATGCGTACAGATGCGGGTGGGAAATCTCTCTTTTTGCTCTCGGTCTGGTGTTTCTTCAAGTCATTTCAAATTAGCTTTGATTTCAGATTTATACGGTTCTGAGTATAAATTTCAACAAGGACAGGTGACCAGGGTAGACTCTTAGGAAAATGGATGAGAAAACTTGAAGCCACACATTCATTAGGGAAGTAAAGTGGCACTTGCGCACGTGCGCATCTACACACACATATACATTTTTTTTTTATTTTCTATTTTTTTTTTTTTTGGTAGATTCTTGCTGCTGATACTTTTATGGCAGCTTACAAACCTGTAAAGTGTATCTGTCCCTCCCAGCCAGTTCCATGTGCCTTGCGGGTCCCTGGCAGAGAAAGGAGATCGGCAGGCTTTCATCCATCCACCTCCTGGGCTCCGCATCTCGGCCACCCCATTCCTCTGCTACTCTTTCTTTTGCAATGTCACTCAGAAATCCAGGTTGTTGTTGTCTAAACCCATCTTCCAGTCTTTATCCTGACACATATTGCTTGAGAATGGAATTTCAGGTGGCTCCTTCCTTGATTGCTTTGCCTTCTCATGAAGTATGTGTGTGCACGAGTGTGATTACATGGGTGCCTGTGCATGTGTGTGTGTCCCTGTGCATTCAAGGACATAGAATGTGCATTCTGTACCAATGCAGAGGAGCGTGAAGCTACAAGGTCACTGTCTGGCACATCACAAATATTTTTAAAAGGAGAAAGGGACAGGTAATGGTTCTACTGGCACTAGAAATTAATAAAAGGAAACATTTCTAAATTTGGAGTAGCCTTTTGAATGCAGTAGTCCTATATAGTTATCACTCATTTCCACCTCAAATTTTTAATCTAAGGAGGACTTCTTTCTTTCTTTCTTTCTTTCTTTCTTTCTTTCTTTCTTTCTTTCCTTCTTTCTTAAGAGAAAGGTGGAGGGAGGAGCAGAGGGAAAGAGAAAATTTAAAGCAGGCTCCATGCCAATGCACAGGCCCAATGCAGGCCTTGAAATCCTGACCTGAGCTGAAATCAAGAGTGGAACGCTTAACCAACTGAGCCACCCATGTGCCCCTAAGGACCATTTCTCAAAGTGTGTCTACCTGATGTTAATGTAACTAAAAACTGAGGAACTATTTAAAAATCGTTTCAATGACCAAAAAAAAAAAAAAAAAAAAAAAATCCTTGTGAAATGGGTTCTTTTCTGCAGGGCTTGGCAGTACTGCTAATCTGCTGGATTGCTTCATGACTCTCTAAGGGTTGGGGCGGGGGGGTGGGGGGCTCTATTATGGACCTATAACTCATAATTATTTGACCACAGAATACTTTTTTAGGAATAGTGTTTGTTTGTTTTGTTTTTTTGGTTTTTTTAAATGTCACTGTGGGAAACAGAAGTCTGGAGAATCCAGAATTACCAGGGTTGTACGGGATTTGTAGCGGGGAGCACTAGAACCGTCTCCCCTGTCTGCAACGGGAAGCCTGTGCTGTGTTGTGTGCCCATCTGTGTGATAGCTCAGCCCCTATGTTAATTTATGTCCCAGACATTTTCTAACTCTTGTCTCTGAAATTGGAAGGTCAACATTTTCCCTTTAAGAATATATTGTAACCTCCCCCAAGGGAAACTGTCTGAACTATCCCTTCTTTTCCTGTTTGAGTTCAACAGAGTTTCATCTATCTTTCCTTTATCATTTTATGGAGGATTAAAATGGAATATACAAATTTGTAATAAAACTAACACAATTTATGATCACCTTTCCTGTGAGAATTGTTAGGGATGATCGTAAATCTGGGGTGTTTCCTTCTGGGAGAAGCTCTGGCAAGCCCCTGGGAGCCATGGTGCTCTTGCTGGCGGAGAGGAGCCATTGTGATTCAAGGCCATCCTCACCTGGTCTTAATAACACCTTGTAGCAAAATTAATTTACTCTTAAAATTCCTGTTGCCATAACAACTTGGTGCTGCTGGTCATGTGATTTAATGAGATTCTAGAAGAGAAACATTCTAGAGGGAGGAGGGATCAAATGGAGATCACCTGCCTTACGTACTTGTAGTTAGTTAGCTGAGAGCTGAAGGAGGCGCTTGCTGGGGAAGAAGAGGCACAGACTTTTGTTTCTGTTTTTGTTTCCCTTATTCTTTAATCCTAAGGAAGGCCTTGCTTCTTCTCTTCTCCCGTTTCCGGGGTTTTCCATGGGAAGCTGTGCATTTTAGCTGGGTTATGGCAGGCTGAAATGAAATGGAGATTATTTTGATTACAGGAAAATAGAGATTACTTTATATTCTTGTATTTCTTTTTTTATTATGCAGCCTGCTGCTAGTATGGTCCAAACACATTATATGTGGAATAGGAAATGTATCTACAGTAAAGTTTACTTGCATTCTTCTTGTTTTTTTTGCTTGTTGACACTGTATATACTGTCCTAAAACACGATACATCAGCTAAAAACCTGAGTTTGAGCTGGTCTTGTACTGGGCTGACCAAACCAAAACGTCACTTTTCTTTCAAGCTTTGTAACCCATTCTTCCATCAGGGAATAAAAAATGGAACTCTAAGCATGACAAAAACCATCAAAAGAATTGTGTGTGTGTATGTGTGTGTGTGTGTGTGTGTGTTTAAGCAGTTAAGTAGGTGGTAAGATCAGCAAAAGTGTTGTGTGTGGGCTTCAGCGATGTGCTTGTTTAATTTCATACATGTTGTTGAAAATTTGGAAAATATAGGAAAAAAGATGGGAAAAACAAAAATCTTCCTTATCTCATCATCTGGAGATAATCATGCCCTATAATATATTCACAACCATTCTAGAAGAGAACCTATCCTGTTAACTATATGATTAAACATCCTTCCACAGTGTGTCTCATAATGGTGGCCCAAATTTTGTTGTGTCATTGTATAATAGATATTTAAGTCAATCTCCTTCATTAAAAGTTTAGAGTATATTCATCTTTTGCTTTTATTAATAATTGTGTAAAATATATGTCTCCAGATTTTCGAGGAACCTCTGTTCCTGTAGCTGATTTCCTAGGGATGGAGTTCTTGAGTCAACACATATGAGTAAGTCATGTTTCGGTGCACCTTGCCACATTCCTTGTACAAAGGCTGTACCAGTGTCCCCTTGTACCAGGCAAATAGGAAAAGGCTCTTTCCCCCTCCTACTCACTACTCACTCACATCCTGGATACTATCATCAAAATGTTCTCTTACACACCTATTAGGGTGGCCAAAATATGACCACTGACAACACTGGATGCTGGTGAGAATGTAGAGCAACAGGAACTCTCATTCTCTGCTGCTGGGAATGCAAAATGGTGTACCCACTTTGGAAGAAAGTTTGGGAATTTTCTTACAAAACTAGATATACTCTTATCATATGATCCAGTAATGATGCTCTTGGTATTTACCCAAAGCAGCTGAGAATTTATATCCACCAAAAACCTGCATGTGGATGTTTTCACCATAACAAGAAGAGAAGAAGATGCCCTCCAGTAGGTGAATGGGTAAACAAACTGTGATACATCCAGACAATGGACTATTATTCAGCACTAAAAAGAAAGGATCTATCAGTCCATGAAAAAATATGCAGGAAGCAGTACTAAGTGAAAGGAGCCGATCTGAAAAGGCTGCATACATATATGTGTGACTCTAATTTTGTGACACTCTAGAAAAGGCACAACTATGGGGACAGTGAAAGGACCAGTAATTCCAAGGGGCTAGGAGGGAGGGAAGGATGGATAGGCTGAGCACAGAGGATTTTTATGACAGCCTGTGTGTGATATAGAGAGAAGAGTACTCTGTGTGATACCAAAATTATGGACACATGTCATTCATTATACATTTGCCTAAACCCATGGCATGTACATCACTAAGAATGAACTCTAATGTAAACTATGGGCTTTTAATGATCACTGTGCGTCCGTGTAGGTTCATCAGTTATAACAAATGTACCATTTGGTGAAGGATGTGAGTCAGAGGGTGACTCTGTATGGAAACTCTCTGTACCTTTCCTCTATTTTCCTGTTAACCTAGAACTACTCTAAATAAATAAACTTTTTAAAAAATGTTCTCCAGTTTGATAAGTGAAAAGTAAAATCTCACTTTATTAGCACATTCCATTGATTGTCAGGACCACGTTCAACTTTTATCGGCCTGTTCACACCAGAGAACCATCAGCTGGTCCTTTGAGGCCTCAGTCAGGATGGAGGGAGCTTCACCCAGGCCACCTAGACATGAAGGTCCATGTGTTTAACTTGTTCACTTCTGGTCCGAGTTCCAGCTTCTTTGGATTTCTTGGGTTCTATGCACACGAACCCAAATGAGGAATGAGGATCCCACCTCTATCTATGTGTGTGCTCTCGGAGGCGTATACACAGGTTGTTGATGTAGCTCGGAGAGCATCATAGGAAGAGCTGGGGAGGACATTACACTGTGAAAGTATAAACAAATTAAGGAGAATATCATACCTCCCCGTTCTAAAAGGCCTTTCAGCCCTTCATTACTTTCCTTGGTCAGCACCCTCTTTTCAAATCTCTCATCTCCCCTCCATAATTTTCTTCCTGTATTTCTAGATTTGGAAAATGGTGCCCATGCACTCCATACCTCAAACAGCTCCAGGTTGCTGCTCTTCTGCGCCTGATGCACTCACCTCTTCAAGGGAGTATCTGCCCCACACTTCAACCTGCTGTCCCATCCAGTGTCAGAACAGGGGAAGGAACAGGATGGATGTTTCCTCTCTCCCTTGACATATTGCAATTTTCTTAGGAAGCTGAAGCAGCTACGGTTTTAAATAATAATTTTATTTTCCTCACAAGAAGCCTGTAGCACAAAGGACATTGACTGGAGGTGAGGACAGATTGGTCCCTGAGAGCTACACCAGAATAAAGGACCTGGAATACAGAATCGAGAACCAGAGTTGGCAGCTTTCTAGCAGAATAACAGCAGAATCGGGTGTTCAAATTGCTATGCGGATTTTCTGATGTTGAGATGAAGTCTACCTCCTGGTGATATCACATCACTGGGCCTCTTTGCACTCAAAATTTTAGAAATAAAACTGCATGCTGTGTAGAGGTCAAATCTGTATATTTGCTGGAAAAAAAAAGGAAAAGATGTGCCTATCCATCTGGGATAGGAATTAAGACCAGCATTTCTGATGTGGTGCTCAGGATATCACATGTACAGGATGCTAGCAAAAAGAGCAAAAGGTCATGCAAGGCTGTGTGTGCCCATCGCTCTGGCAGATACTGGGTTGAACAATGCAGCCCAGCAGCTCTGCTTGGGGTTATGGGGACATTGTCGTCAGTGCTTCCTGGGCGGGTTTGACCATGTAGTCTCTTTCCAAGGGGAATCTCACCGGGCTTAGTTGTACACAGGAAAATACTTTGGGGAAAAGTATATAATGTGGATAGTGGAGACTGTTGAAGGTAATCCCATGTTTGTATTCCCTTGGCTTTCAACAACCTGTCAGTCAAGCAGCCTCACAATGTCTCCATCTTCATCCCCTGCCTCCTCCAGGTGAAGCGAGCCTATAGATCTTATCGGTTCCCAGCAGGTGCTGACCATGTCTGGCTTAGTTCCTCTAGTACCCTATAGCCTAACGTCATAGGCAAATACAGGTTCACAAGACCTCTACAGCACTATGGTAGTTGAACGCTCACCTTATAACTTCACAGAATTATGTTTGGTTATTTCTATTCATAGCTGTTATCCTTCAGGCTCTGTGATTTGACCTGCATTATGAATTTGTCGATGCAATAATGATCCGTGTTATAGCAGTAATCTATTCTAATTATTTTGGTCATGATTTACTATTTTCCTATTAATAACCATTCACCCAGGAGGTTAAAATGTTCCACATAGCTTATGTATTTAATATATTCCGTGATTTCCCCACATATAGCTTTCAGATTGTTCAGCGGGCATGGGAATTAGCTCATGTTGACAGAACCGCCCCCATGTCTAATCCCCATTTTGTTTAAAAAATATCTCATGTAGCTCACTACATGTCAATAGAATGGAAACAAATTTCTCTTCCTTATTTTTTCTCCAGGAGAGTTTTATCTGACTTATGTATATTTCTCCGCCAACTATAGTGGATATTGCTGAATGCCTTCCCTCGCATTGCGTCTAGGTCATAGGAGTCCTAGGGCATGCTATGAGTCGAGGCTGGAGGTGGTTTCCATCCCTGAAGGAGCAGGGACTCTAAACAGAAACTAAACTTGATTACAGGAAAAAATAAGAAATTTCCCCCATGCCTGAATTTAATGGCCTATTACTCATGTCACCTGGGATCTCTCTGGTTCTTTTTGGAACCATGTTGGTCCATAGCTGATGAAAACTTGGACTAGAATTAGAGTCAGTATTCAGACAGTGTTCATGACCGCTTGCACAACCAGGGACACAGAAGAAAAATGAGGGGACTACCTGAAGATGAGCTCAAAAAATACTGCTGGATGCTTTACATTTTGAGATTTAAAGAGTGTTCTGCGGAGGATCAAGAAGCTGGCCTGGACGCCCTCTTAGGGTCTGTGCATGAGGGTAACCGATGCCACTGAGCTTTTGCTGCAAAGGAATTTCCACAAGAGGAAAACACGACTACCAAGCCTTCTGAGGGACTCTACTGTCTGCCATCAAACCCAGGCACTCGAATCTGTCCCAGCAAGGGAGGCCTGGGGTGCTTGCAAAGGGCCTGGACATAGGTGAGGACGCTGGTCTGCTCCATGTGGAACAGTGAACCAGACCTAGTATTCTCTCCCGTGGAGAGACCTCATATGCTAAAATTTTGCCTGGGCATCTCTGAAGATGGAGATCAGAGAATTCTCAGAAGGGGGACACGCTTGGATATGCGAGTTGTTTTGCAAACAGTCTCCTTTATTGTGCATTATTAGACAAGATTCAGTGGGGATTTGCTGCTTTGGTGACAGTGGCAGGCACTGAGTATTACCTGGGGCCCTGGAATACAGATAATGAGCATCACTAGAGATAGTCCTGGGTAGTATCTTAGTGGCTCCTTAATACTTTCTTCACAGTATCCTACTCATCTGTGTATTTATCTCTTAAAATATTAGTAAAATTTAATAAAGTAAGGGCACTTGGGTGGCTCATTTGGTTAAATGTCTGCCTTCTGCTCAGGTCATGATCTCAGGGCACTGGGATCCAGCCCCCTATCAGGCTCCCTGCTCCACAGGAAGCCTGCTTCTCCCTGTTCCTCTGCCTCCCACTCACCCTGCCTGTGCTCTCTCTCTCTCTCAAATAAATAAAATCTTTAAAAAAATCTTAATAAAGTAAGAAAACATTGTTAGGAAGTCAAGATTTATGACATTTAAAAGATATATGAGTACCTGGTTATTTAGAACCAGTTTCAATAATGATTCTAAATCCTCCTTGTTCCACAGGGAAGGAAAGAGAAGGAGAGGTGAGAGGGAGTAATTGGGAGAGGAAAGGGAGGAGAGTTAGATATTTGTAGGTGTTCCAGAGATAGGGCCTTCACCCCACGCCCCGATCTTGGCCTGAATCTCAGGTGAGGGTCATCCAAGGAGATCCTAGATTACACACTGTACCCAGCAAACTGCAGAGAGCAGCCAGTATTTCTTTGGTATCCAGGAGGGACAGGCAAATATTTGTAAAGCAGATACTTTGCATTTGCAGGGACGAGGACAACCATGTGTGGGACCCAATGGCTGGAGACACAGTGGATCTTAGCCATCTCATAAGGTATTAGTGTGGATGGGAAGACTTGTCCCATGACCAGATTCCTCCCTCCCCACCCCAGACTTTGGCAGTCCTGTGTCCCTGAAACGTGGGCACAAACCCAGCCAAAATTGGCTGAGATCATCTGAATTGGCCAAGACTGAGTTTCTGTTGTTTGTTGAAAATGAGGCTTAATATAAGGAATTAAATTCAGTATCCTGTGTTTGTGTTTACAAATTCATACATAAAGAAGTCCAGCTAAGGAGTAACTATTGGAGAGCCCTCGGATCCCAGAGATTTATTGGCATATATGACCATGGTTTAAGCACGTCTTCGATGGCATCGTTGTCCTCATAGCCTGGTTAAGAATCATTTCCTTCAAGATACACAGTTGTTTGAGTGCTCTGGACTAGAAGAAATGGGAGCAGGGAGAGGAGGAAATATTTAAGTAGGGTCCCTGAAATATTTGGGTAGATTTTAATAGCATGACTAGATGGTGATTTATGATACCCAGAGGTCACCAAGGAAGGGGTGATTGCCACTGATGTGTCATCCAAAGGCAGTGCTGGTCCTAGATGTGAAGAAAAGGAGGCAATTTGTCATTGAAGGCCCTGGCTTTTGTGGTCTGTTTTCCTCTCTCAGATACCCACAAAATCCACTAGGACTGCATTGTCTTCTTCACCCTCCCAAGCTGTATGTCCTTGTGTCCTATGATCAAACAGAGGTAGGTGACACAACGAAAGGCATTTGGACTTCTGGAACATTTCTATCATGATGCATCTCAGTCTGGCTCTGTGGCATTTTTCCCTCTTATTGTTATCATGTAATGATTTCATTTCCTAATGAAACCAAACCTATGGAAATATTAAAGTATTTTTCATGTAGCAGAAAGCATGATCCATCAGAAGATCTGATTTAGCCCAACCGCAGCAATAAGAGGTAAAAAACAAGTTCTGTACATTAACTAGAGTTTGGTGTTTACTCACTTTCTCCTATCTTTGGAACTTGGGAATATAACACAGCAACTTGGCACTTTAAATTTCAAAACATATTGGAGTATATTTTGATTCATTAGCATGGAGCAGAACTTTAGCAAAAGAGATGCATTATAAACTGCGATATGTTCCTTTTTGTAATAAAACAAACCACATTTTGCAAGTTTGGAAAATGTTGAAATGCACATGGTTATTATGAATTCCCTAACATCGCACTTACTGAAGGCAAATTTGGAATGTTTCCCAAGATACTCTGTAAAACCTTCATAACACAGAGCATGAGGCAAGGCCAGAGTCAATGAATTTGCATTTCTACCGGAGATTTCATGGTGATACTCTTTGTTTGTGGTATATCTTAATGTTCCATTTACTGTTGTCTAGAGGTCTTTCTGTAAAAAGACTTAAAATGCTCTAGTTCAGCCATTTTGATTTTTTAAAAATATTTTATTTATTTATTCCTGAGAGACACACACAGAGAGAGAGAGAGAGAGGCAGGGACACAGGCAGAGGGAGAAGCAGGCTCCATGCAGGGAGCCCGATGCGGGACTCGATCCCGGGTCTCTAGGATCACGCCCTGGGCTGAAGGGAGGCATTAAACCGCTGGGCCACCCAGGCATCGCGAGCCATTTTGATTTTATAATTACTGGTCAGTTAAATCCAGTTGCAGCCTTCTGATCCATCACTGGGGCTTATGAAAAATGACAGCATTGGAGAGAGAAGTCGTTTTTTTTTTTTTGTTTTTTTGTTTTCCAGGATGAATTGGCAAATAGCCATCTCCCATTAAATAATCTGTTTTTTTCACCTCTTCTTTATGGAATCATATCTTAGATTCAGAGAGAAGATATTGAGATGTGAGAATATGATCATTCTCTCATTTTATTCAACCGCTGCCTTTGTCACTCACCCAGATAATGGAATTGTCCAGAAACGTCCTCGACTTGTACCAAACACTGATCTGCTGGCTCAACTGAAAAGTGTTCTTTCCCTTCGGGTACCGCTCTGTCATAAAGGAGATAGTTGCAGCATTTTTAACTCGCTAGCAGCGAAGGCCTTGTCATCCATTCACTCAGGAAATGTTTCCGAGGAAAGCTCCCGCATCAATAAAAACGTCACACAGCTGTGAGGTTCCTGTCACTGCAATCCCGTTAACCTGTGATGGGCTTTGAAAAATCCCTGAGACCTAAAGGGAAATGGATGTGTGTAACCAAATGGAAGACGGGCTTCACCATAGCTTCTCAACAAACCCTTAGTACAACACTGTCTCTCTCCCTCGCACACATAAACAGGAGTTATCCTACAACATGTTGTCATGGCAACAAAACCACTAAACACACTCGGAGAGAAAACACTTGGAAAAATAAAAAAAAATTGAGCATAATTTTACGAGAATTTAAAATTATATGTGTGTATATATGTATGTATGCACACACACATATGTGTGTATATATAAAAGTTTCTTGTTTTTCTTTAAGTGAGGGCCTTAAAGTAAATGCAGATGCAATGTATAAGTTTAATAAAATCAAATGCCCTTTATTCCCAATTTGTGATTTCTGTAGCTTTTTAATTTTGAATGGTTCTTTCTGTAATCTAGTTTTCTGGGAATTTATTGTGCTTTTATCTTTGGACTCCCAACTCATCCAAATGATTACTGTGATTCCATTCATACTGGCAAGCATCTGGCCCTGACTCTGCATTTTCTATTTTGTTTTCAATTTTATAAGTCTTCTCTGGGTCTTTCATGCATTTTTCACCTCAACCACCTGAAATTAAGTAAACCTCTACCCCTAAAAATTTAGCATGAAAGGCAGGCCAGTAGCCATCCTCCTCCAAAACCTTTTATTTGGGTAGCTAACTTACTCAAGTAATTAATTTTGTTGTTTTCTGTCCATTTCATCCTACATATCACATCACATCACATTTTTTTCTAGAAAGAATACTTAATGTACACTTGCATGAATCTTCCAGTACCTTCCTGAAGCCAAATCAGAGGTATCAAATAAGATGAAGGATGTGCAAACAAATTGAATTTACATATTTCCCTTCTGTGTATTTGCCAGATTCTATGGAGGCAACCGATTTAAAAATTGAGGCGGGGATCCCTGGGTGGCACAGCAGTTTGGCGCCTGCCTTTGACCCAGGGCGCAATCCTGGAGACCTGGGATCGAATCCCAAGTCGGGCTCCCGGTGCATGGAGCCTGCTTCTCCCTCTGCCTGTGTCTCTGCCTCTCTCTCTCTCTTTTTGTGTGACTATCATAAATAAAAATAAATAAATAAAAATAAAAAAAGAATTGAAGCGTATCTTTGCAGGATGTATTACTGTATGGTCACAGAAATCAGAGGCCATCACATGCTTTGAAGGCATCAGTGGAGTATAACATGGAAAGTAATGGGATGAGATTTGGAGAGGACTTGTACCAACCTGGTTCTAAGCCAACCTCTTGTTATTAATATTAGATGGTGCTTTAAAAAGTGTTTTAATGGGGGCACCCGGGTGGCACTGTCAGGTATGTGCCTGACTCTTGGTTTTGGTTCAGGTCATGATCTCAGGGTCATGAGATCGAGCCCTGAGTCAGGCTCGGTGTTGGGTGTGGAGCCTGCTTAAGATTCTCTGTCTCTCCCCCTGCCCTTCTCCCCCTACCCCTTAAAAAAAGTGCAATGTATTTGTCAGGATATGGAAAGATTTATCTGATGTATTTTTTAAATTGACTTTTAAAATATGTACAAAGAAATGCTAAATGTGTAATTCTATGTACTATTTTTAAAGTAAACTCTATGCCCAATATGGGTCGTGGACTCAACCTAGGATCAAGAGTCTCCTGCTCTGTCGACTGAGCCAGCCAGGCGCCCCTTATTTCACGTATTTTGATGAATACATATGCCCAGGGCCAGTAACTCAGTCAAGATATGAGACATTGTCATCATCCCAGAAACTCCTTCTCTGGCCCCTTCCAGTAAATTCCCACTCCCTTTTGGCAACCACTATTTTGATTTCTATCATCACAATTAGTTTTGTCTGTTCTCGAAGTTCCTATAAATGAGATCACACGGAACATTTCCATTTGTGTCCCGCTTCCTAGGGCAATGTGTCTCTGTGATTCATCCATGTTGTTGCATGTATCAGCAATTTATTCATTTTATTGCTGATCCGAGTTCCATGAGATGATTACGAAAAGTTAATCTGTTCCCCTGTTGATGAAATTTGGATTGTTCTCAGTTTGGGGCTATTAGGAATGAAAAATTCTAAAAACAGTCTTGTGCAAGTGTTTTTGTGGACATTGTTTTCATTTCTCTTGAGTTAATACCTACAAATGAAATTGCAGAGTCATAAGGTAGAAGCGTGTTTAATTTTGTAAGAAAATGCCGGTTTTCCAAAGTGGTTGTACCGTTTGACATGCTCCTCGTCACTGTAAGAATCCCCTGTTCCTCATCCTCTGCCTTGGCTCTTGAGAGCAGCATTCTATTTTACTAAGGTCGTAACTCGATAAATTTTATTTTACATTTCTCTGCTGGCTAATGATGTAGAAAGCCTTTTAAAACATTTGTTAGATATTTGCTTTTATTTTCTTCAAAAATTTGCCCCCCTTTTATTTTTGTTTTTTTTTTTTTTCAGTATTATTTATTTGGTCTTATTACTAGTATGGAAGAGCTCTATATATATATGGAGCCAAGTCCTTTTGCAGATATATATATCACCATATAGTCTCCTCTTACTTTTTCATTTTCTTAACCTTTGATACCTAGAAGATTAAAATTATGATGAAATTTATTTTTTTTTCTTTCAAAGTTGGTACATCTGTGTCCTAAGAAATCTTTGCCTACCCCAAAGTTGTGAAGTTATTCTCTCATGTTTTCTTCCAGAAGCTTTAGGTTTTTGCTTGTATGTTTTTCTCCATGGGATGAGCTAACATCTGAGGTTCATTCTCCCATGATTGTGCTGATCCAGTTACTCAGCACTGTTTCTTGAAAGATTTTTCTTTCCACGTTGCACTGTCAAGCTGCCTTTGTGAGGGTCTGTTTCTGGAATTTCTACTATGTTTCTATAATCTACGTTTTAACCTTTTGCCAATACCATGCTGTGTTGATTTGGTAGCTTCATACGTCTAGAAATCAGGCAGTCTGAGTCTTGCAAATTTGTTTTTTCAAACACATATATTCTTAAATTTAAAAGACCAGTACTTATTTTGGCACAAGGAGATAATATATGAACAGATGCATAAATAAATGTACACATTATCTCCCTCCTCTGTGGACAAAGCAAGAAACTATAAGCCATGGTTTATCCTCTGGGAATGAAAATTGTTATTGGAATGGGGACAGAATCTTGCACTTTTGATTTTATGCTTTGTTGAAGGTATGTTCAATTCTTTTAACTTAACTCATTAATTACTTCATGTTTGAAGTGTGTTCATGGTGAAATATGAATCTTCTTTCCTTAATTTACACTGTATTTGATTTTTTTATTTTTATTCTTATTTTTTATTTTAATTCCAGTATAGTTAACATGCAGTGTTATATTAGTTTCAGGTGTACAACGTAGTGATTCAATACTTCCATATATTACTCAGCGCTGTTCATGAATAGGTGTCCTATTAATCCCCATTACCTGTTTCACCCACCCTTCATCCCCCTCCCCTCTGCTATCTAGAGCTGAAGAGTCTGTTTCTTGGTTTGTCTCTTTTTCCTTTGCTTTTTTTGTTTCTTAAATTCCACATGTGCATGAGATCACATGGTATTTGTCTTTCAGTGACTGACTCATTTCACGTAGTGTAACACTCTTTGGCTCCCTCCATGGAACTAATGGCAAGATTTTATTCCTTTTTTATGGCTGAGTAATATTGCATTATGTGTACATATCCCATCTTTATCACTCAGTGGACACTTGGGCTGCTTCCATAATTTCACTATTGTAAATAATGCTGCAATAAACATAGGGGTGCATGTATCCCTTCAAATTAGTGTTTTCATTTTCTCTGAGTAAATATCTTAACAGTCGAATTCCTGGATCATAGAGTAGTTCAATTTTTAACCTCTTGAGGCCCCTCCATACTGTTTTCCAAAGTGGCTACATCAGTTTGTATTCCCACCAGCAGTGCACGAGGGTTCTCTTTGTTCCGCATCCTCCCCAACATCTGTTGTTTCTTGTGTTGTTGATTTGAACTGTTCTGACAAGTTTGAGGTGGTACCTCCTCATAGTTTTGATTTGCATTTCCCTGGTGATGTGTGACGTTGAGTGTCTTTTCACTTGTCTGTTGGCCATTTGGATGTCTTCTTTGGAGAAATGTCTGTTCATGTCTTCTGAACTATATTTAAGATTTAAAAAGCACTTGTCTCTAAACAAATTTACCAATGTTCCATTGACAGGCAGAGCTGATGGACAAAGGAAGACAACTCTTATTTCTCATTGCCTGGTGTGGATCAATGCTGAGAGATACATTCTCTATACAAGAAGACATTACAGACTTGGGGGGCGGGGTTGGTAACATGTTCCAGAGGTTTTGGTCAGTAGGTGATACAAGTGGGACAGAACTCAGATATTTCAAAGTAACCTCTTTTTTTTTTAACCATATTACCTCTTTATTAAAAAGAAGAAGAAGAAGAAGAAGAAGAAGAAGAAGAAGAAGAAGAAGAAGAAAAAGAAGAAAGAAAAAGAAAGAAAGAAAGAAAGAAAGAAAGAAGAAAGAAAGAAAGAAAGAAAGAAAGAAAGAAAGAAAGAAAGAAAGAAAGAAAGAAAGAAAAAGACTTACCTTGTGCAGGTACATTGGACTTGAGAAACAGAATGCAATTGCTACAGGCACACACGGCCCCTGCAGAGGCTGGCCCGAACTCCACAGAGCTCCCACACTCCGTGAGGCCCATGGATCTGAGTTGACTGTTGCTCACCAGTGCTCTGCTCAGAGTTTCTCCAGAAGCAACTCCAGGTATCTTTACTGAGAAACAGGAAGACCATCCTTTACATTCTGGGGGAAAGACCCAAGTCTGGCTTTCAAGGCCTCAGGGAAAGAATTTTCCAGCTGGGAGCATATAGCCACTGTGAGCCATCAACCTGTAGGATGTTGCATAGCCACGGACAGGGTTAGATGTCCCTCAGTGAAAAAGAAAGTCAGACCTTGATTGAACACCCAGGGAAATACCACACATACAAAAAACTTAATGAAGAGATTTTCCAAAAAGCTGCAGACAGAACACAGCTTTGTGTCTCATCCCCAAGTGCACATCCCCCTTGACTCACAGCATGGAAGCGGCCACAAAGGAACATCCTCATCTTCCCAGGACCCTCCCAGCCTGTGTGCTGCCCTCCTGCTGAGAAGGATGAGATGGGGGCTCCTGCGGCAGTCAGGCTGGACTAGATCTCAGCTTCTTCCCAGTGCCCACACTTGGTGTCTACAAGCGAAGTCCATTGTCTCCCTGCCCTTGGTCTACCCCTCCATCCGAGGGTCATTCCTGCACAGTCTGCTCTCCACCGTCCCGTCCTGAGGCAGGCTGCCCCCTTGATGCAGACCCCACTCCTGTGAGGCTCTTCCAGGCAGAGCCTTTGGGAGAGTGACATGCTGCACCTCTGCTGCCCACCTTCACCTCCTCCTGCTGCAACAGCCAAGGGCCTTCACCTTGCCCTACACTTCCTCTCACCACATTGATGCCCCTGGCTTCAGACCCACCTGCAAGCCCATGACACCCACAGTCTTCTCTCTCCCAGAGAAGTCGCCCTGATTCTCACCTGCCATTGCAAACTTCTTGTATCCTTTTATATTTTTCTTGTATTCCCCCAGCTTTGCTCTTATCAAACTCCACATTATCTGCCTTTATGGTGTGTTTAAAGTAAAAACCCAGTAGGTCTTCATTAAAATGGAAAGAAACGGGATGCCTGGATGGCTCAGTGGTTGAGAGTCTGCCTTTGGCCCAGGGTGTGGTCCCGGGATCCGGGATCAAGTCCCATTTCGGGCTCCTTGCATGGAGCCTGCTTCTCCCTCTGCCTGAGTGTCTGCCTCTCTCTGTGTCTCTCATAAATAAATAAAAAATCTTAAAAAAAATGTTTAAAAAAAATAAAATAAATAAATAAAATGGAAAGAAACATGAATGTTCTCCTGAAAGCATATGGGATCTCCCCTAAACATATGGGATCATTTGAATATCAATATAATAGCAATTTAGGAAAAATGACCTCAGATATCAAGCCATGTGTCTTTCTCCATTGTCTCTACATTCAACAATGTAGGGACATTTTTCAAGATTTTTTTTTCAAGATTTTATTTATTCACTTGAGAGAGGGAGAGATGGAGATCACAAGGTGGGGAGGGGCAGACGGAGGGGAGAAGTGGACTTCCCACTGAGCAGGGAGCCCGATGCGGAGTTGGATCCCAGGACCCCGAGATCATGACCTGAGCTGAGAGCTGTTGTGTCACCGACTAAGCCCCCCAGGCTCCCCTTTCTGTTGAGTGTGACTTGTTTGGGACAACCTCACAGATCTGGCCTTGCCCACCCAAGCTCTCATGAAGGGCAGGCTTACTGGGTCAGTTGCCTCCACACACCTGATCTTGATTAGAGCTGTTTATTGGGTTTTTAACTAGATCATATTCCTCTTTGAAAAATTATAGAAAGCCACTTTGCTCTTAATTTGTGGCTTTATGATGACAGCAGAAAGGATTATGTGATGGACTGTGACATATGTACAGGTTGTGGTTTTTTAAATATTTTATATTATTTATTTATGAGAGAGAGAGAGAGAGAGAGAGAGAGAGAGAAGCAGAGACACAGGCAGAGGAAGAAGCAAGCTCCATGCAGGGAGCCTGATGTGGGACTTGATCCTGGGTCTCCAGGATCACACCCTGGGCGGAAGGCAGGCACTAAACCACTGAGCCACCCAGGCGTCCCCTACAGGTTGTGTTTTTAGACACACTTCACAATTAAGACACTGTGCACATAGTGGCCACGTGTGTTTTTCCCCAGGACACAGGCCACCACGCTGGGATGTGGCTGCAGGACGTGTGAACATCTTCATCGGTCGAGTCTTCTTTCTTCACACCAGCTCTGTGTGATCCTCTTTTCCTGTTTTATGTCATGTTCACAGAATTTACTCTTCATTCCATGGCCTTTATGATTATTGAAGGGACGTCTCATTGTGTATCTGACCGTGGGTCTTTAGGTCTCCAATGTGAAGCCAGGGATCAGAAGCAGGGGGCGGGCATGTCTTAGGCTAACTACACCTGAACCTATTCCTTCCTTTTGGTCCCACGCCACACTTTATCTACAAAATGCAAATAGGGGTGATTTGTTGAGTTCAGGAGCAGGATATTTGACCCAAGATGAAGTTTCCAGTTGCTTTTGAAAAAAACAGGAGATCTGGGCCAGTGTTTGCCTCCATAGAGCAGTCATGGATAGGTGCGGGGTGCTGCTTTACTCTTCGTAGAAGCCATGGGGTCCCAGGCTCGCCCCTCTCCACCAGCGATCACCGACTGCAATTTTCTTTTTCTTTTTCCTCTCGATCCCTTTTGGCATCTCAGTCGGTGCATCCCAGGCCCTGCGCAGTGTCCAGTCCACCATCTGGCCCTCATTGCCAGCACATCAGGAGGGATGGACAGACACACGGCCGCTCCTCCTGTCCACACCTGCTCTGTGCCTGCCTGTCCTGTAAGATGCCCGGACCCAGAAAGGGTCGCCTTGTCCATTCCATGAGACACGAAACACCTATAGCTCTTGCCACCTCTAGCTGAGGGTGCTTGCAGGTTTTCCGAGAGGCGCTTACGGACCGGGCGCGCTCTGGGCAGGCGGCAAGCATCCTTCGGGTTGAGCGCTCCTGAGTGTCTTTACTCGGGGCTGAGCTGTTGCTGTGCCACCAAATGTCCCCCTGGCACAGCCGCCGGCCCTTCTAGCACTTAGCGACTCGTGCCCTGCGTGTATCTGTGTGTGAAAAACAAGTGATCTATTCACCCCAAATGAAATTACCTACCGTGTTCCCTTTTCCTCAGCAGATTTGACCCCCTGGGACATACAGAAGTATAATGTGTTTTTAGTCGGGTTACCTTGTGGTCACAGGGGCTTCCTGCTATTCATTTATATACTGTGTTAGCCTGGAACACAGAAACAGTGGGGCTACCCAGGCTTATTGATGAACAATAACATTTTCAATATTTTTTTCTGTGAAAGCTTCAAATTCATTTTGAATTTGTTGGACATGCATTTTGAAGGTATTAAAAAAAAACACAACTCTTTCCCCCACTTACTTGCTTAAATGGCATGCACATGATTGTTGTGAGCGTCTTGAGGTGTAGAATTAAGGATTTTATGTTTCCGTCACTGCAGTAACACTATTTTTCCAGGAAAAACACAGCAATTTTTTTTTGGCTTTCAAATATGCTCCTTTAATTATGCATGGCCTGGAAGCCAGTTTTTATTAGGCTAAGCGCTAATGGCTGATTAAAGGTGATAGCCATCATCCTTTACAGTCTTCTCAAATGCTGGCTGAAGTGAGAGCATAATGCTTGAATTTCCTGTTAGGAGAGAATTATAAGCTATTTTACTATTATCAGCAAAAATGCCTGTGAATATCGAGCCTTCAAACAGCCAAAGCTTTGTGAGAAAAAAACATGACCACACTTGGTAATAAATCCTAGGACTGTAATGGTGTCAATCGGCCTTTTCATTGATGACTCAGTAAAGAGCATGTGTCTTTTGTAAACATCTCAGAGGGATTTCACAGAGTGGCAGGTTGATTCAACAGAAATGTTGTAAGACCAAAGAGCACACGTTAATTCCCCTCCTCGCATCACAAAGGCAAACTAGTCATGGGATTGGCACTTCTCCTGCTCTCCAAGTGCATCTCTGTTCCATAAATATCCCCTCAGCCGAGACCATAGGACTAAATAATAGGATGAAAAAAACCACAGAAACCAAAAAAACCAAAAGGCTAGTCAGCGCTGAGTGTGCTCTCCTCCCGCCCATCCTCTGATTCCCTGGTTTGTAATTACTCGATAAACTCCAATGAGTTGTAGCTTAAAAACACAGCAAAAGGGTTTCTTCTTCATCCACATTTTACTGAGCCCAGCAGGCTGGTGGGTGTCACCTTGGACAGAAGGGTGGGGAACGCCGGCAGTGGCTCCGGGTTCTCAGAAATTCACGTTTGCACTTACCAGTCATAGACTCCAACCCCAGGGCTAGAAGGGGTCTTTTATATTATTTTATCTGATTATTTTAATTTTTCTTTTCTCCCCCTACCCCAGAAAACCCTTCCTTCATATCCCACACCTCCCCTTGTCCCCTCACATGTCCCTTTTTTTTTTTATCTCTCCAAGGACTTTATGGAGCACATTTTTAAAGTGCCTACACGAGCCACTCCTGTGTCAGAGACAGCATAGTGAGGTTTCTGCAAGGACAGGACTTTGTGGGGTGAATCTATCCGGATAGACCCGGGCATGCTGCAATAACAGGTTAGTTTTGAAACCCCACTGCTTTGCACAGCTGCCATGGTATCTTGCTTGTAGGGCATCCGCTCTAGGTGTGGGTGGCCATCCAGGATGCAGGCCTCCAAAGTGTGTTGCCATGCCGGCTGTGGCACTGGCGGGCTCCTTGGTTAGCACTGGGGGAAGGTGCAGTTGCCAAGCGTCATGGGGCTTCTTTATTCCCTCAGCCAGGAAGTGACCAACCATGCATCTCTGCTCACTTCTCATTGGCCAGACCAGATGACAGAGCCTCGCATAACTGCAAGGAAGCTAAGCAATGTGTTTGTGCTAAGGAGAAAAGCCTGGATTGAGGTCGGGTGAACAAAAGGTGCCTGGGAGATCCAGGCTGGGCCTCTGGGCTCCAGCCCCATTGCTTTCTCCATGACACAGCACGTGTCCTGCTATCTCTCTGCTGACCCATCCTAGAGGTAAACGGCAGCGTTAACGCTGGATGCTCCGTCGGGATGATCTGTGCGTGTTCACCTGGCGCCCACCACGTAGTTCAGAGTAACTGCTTGTTTTACATATGGCAGGACAAGCCCAGCCAGCAATTAGAGCCTTTAGTTTGGTAATGTTAAACAGTAAACTAGCAAATACAATTTCTTAATAAGAACTGGGGATTTAAACACCTTTTAAGAACCAAGTTGGTGGGGCACCTGGGTGGCTCAGTCGGTATCTGAGTTGTTTTCCGCCTTCGGCTCTGGTCATAATCTTGGGGTCCTGGGATCAAGTCCTATGTCAGGCTCCCTGTTCAGTGGGGAGTCTGTTTCTCCCTATCCCTCTGCCCCACCTCCCCAGCTCATTCTCTATCTCTCTTTCTCAAATAAATAAAATATATATATATTTTAAAATATAAATATATATATATAAAATATATAATATATATATTTATATATATATTTAATATATATTATATAAATATATTTATTTATATATTTATATATATATATAATATATATATTTAAAATATATATATATATTTTAAAGAACCAAGTCAGTTATCAGTTAGGTAATATATACACTTAGACATATCTAGTTTGAGAGTTAGACTTGAAACCAAGGCAGAAAAGCATCACGTATTCTCAGGGAGGTCACCTGTAACTCCTTCTGCCTTGGGCAGATACACAGGTTGATCTACAACCAACTAGTGGTCTGACCCTCAGCAAACCAGTGAACCCTTCCTACTCTCTTTTCTCTAATTAGTTTTCTGACCATAAAAAAGAAAACATATGTATTGTGATAAATTTGAAACTTACTGACAATTATAAGGAAAATAAACAGAATAAAATATTCTTAACACGTCAGTGTTTCTCTTTACTCATGTATGCTTGTGGGTGTGTATGTATCCATATATATGTGCATATTTAAACAAAATTCATACTTAGGTAATATTATCTTGTCTCACATGTTTTACTTAACATAAAAATGTGGAAATTATATTTCCATGGTATTAAATAGTTCTTGAAAACATAGTATTAACATTTAACAGTAGAATAGAAGCACAGTTAACATCACATCTTACTGAGTTATTTCCTTATTTGGGGTATATAAGAAATTTCTATTTCATAGTATCCTATGTAATGCTGTAGAAAACATCCGTGTAAATAAATGTTGTGTACATCTCTGATCATTTCTTCTGAAGACACAACAAGAATTGTAACAGTGGAAATATAGCTATGTTTCATATTATTTATGTATATTGCCAAATTACCCTGAAAAATCTTGAGTGCATTATTATAATTTTCTTTTAAATCTTTCCTTTTAAAATAATTTATATACAGTATTGCCTTATTACTTATTACTTTTGGATAGTTGATCAGGTCAGGCTTTTTTAATCATCTATGTATTGGTTGGTTATCCTTCTTTTGTTAATTGCTGCTTTTCTATCCCCAGTTTTTCTAATGGGTTATTGCACTTTCTTGCTTTCTTTTAAAAAGCTCATTTTAAATAAATAATATTAATGTTATCCCTTTAAATTCCAGTTACCCGTACTTCAACATGACAAAAATCGTATCAGTCTTGGATTAAAAGAGAAAAAGACACAAATGTTGAGTTATCAGCATTAAGTAAGAATGTCAAGTAAAATGTAATGCAAAAGCATTAGTCTTATGGTAACACTACTAACAATTACCATTTTTTGACTGTTCACTGTGCGAATGGAGTTACACGCTCCACACACACTAGCTGTTGAGGACTTCTGGAACATGGGTATTATTTTTCCCAGTGTTCCCATGAGAAAGCCGAGGATGGGCAAGATCACATAGCTTGTCTGTAGTTGTGCAATTGGCATCTTCTGGAGCCGGGATTCAATTCTCGGTTTTGTGTGCTCCAAGGCCTGCCTTCCGGTCATTATGTTCATCATAAAAAGCTCAGCCACAAGCACCACAAAATGTGTGGGAGTAAGATCCCAGGGAATCCTGCAAAAGCTATTATAGCCATCTCCAGGATCCTGATCGTCAAACTTCATCTAAATGGTTTGGTAGAGATCTTCCACACTCCCAGCCCTCTGCCATGAAAATGCAAGTCCTCCAGCTAGAGCTGGAAAAGTCAGAAACTGACGTATCCAATGTCATGTCCTGAATAGTTCTGGGAGAGTTTCTAAAATGATTTTTATTTTGTACCAGGGATTAAAAATTACATAAAATGCACAGGGAAGATTTCATCGTATGTAAAAGGTGTCTGAGTTTGGGGGACTTTGAGATGAAATCTCTAACCACATGCCCCGCGTACTGCAAACCCCTGGGAGCTGTGCAAGCATCAGGGCTCCCATACCTAGGCTCTGATGAGAGGAACCTTAGAACAGACTGGAAAGCAGAAATTAAGACCCCAAACCAGCACAGTTGAAGGACTGTTTTACTATTACTGTGCATTTCCTTCCACAAAAGTGGAAGGCAGAGGATGATGCTGAACATCCTTGGCTCAAGCACTGTGCTGAAGAGACGATCATTTGGATTCTGTTTATGCATGTAAGTTAATATCTATTTGGGAACTGTCTCCGTCTTTGTACTTAACACTTCCTTAAATTAAGGGACTTAAGGATCTAGCAATATCAGTCTCAGAGAGGTGGACGTAATGGTTCTGTTTTCCAGACAGACACAGAAGAAAGCATTTGCTGGAGGACTTGTTGAATAGGATGGGGGCCTGAGAACCCAGGACGTCTCAGCCTGGTGTTCTCTGGTCTGGTAGGAGGTGAAAGGGGGGGGAGGGGACCAGCATTACTCATGGCCAGCAAGTCCGGCCCATTGTGTATAAATTCAAATTCTGCAAATCGATCACATTTCAGAAGAGCTTAAGGGGCTCAACATTACTCATTTACATTCCTTCCTTGTGATTAAACATTTATTAAGCACTTGAAGCATGCCAAGCAGTTACACTTTCTAGGATTCTGATTGCAAGTTTGGAAAATTATATTAAAATCTACAAATGTTCATACTCCTTACTTAGTGCTGGTTTAGAAATTTATTCTAAATAAATGTCAGATATGCACCTAAAGATTGATTATGAGGATCAAAACATTATTGAGTTTAGAATAAAAATGTCATTTAAAAATAAATTGCTCTGTGTCTGTCTCTCTCACACACACACACCACACACAGCTATCAGACCATGTGATTGTTATCACATTAATGTCAAATAATTGATTGGTTGACAAAATAATCAACCTTTGAACTAGCAGTGTTTGTTGAGAGTAGAGAATTTGTAATTTCTGTGCTCTTTCTAGCCAGTGGAAATGGAGCCATATTTATGATTTTCCTTAGAGAACAAAAGAGTATTGACTCTACTGAGAGTTATTTTTAAATGTCTCTTTAATTCTCATGAAAATGTGAATATTTTTCTTAAGTAGTGCTTACTTATTTTTTTTATTTCTGGTTTTATTCAAGTACAGTTAACATTCAGTGCTATATTAGGTTCAGGTGTACAATATAGTGATTTCACATTCTATACATTTTTCAGTGCTCATCACAATAACTGACTCTTAATCTCCTTGACCTATATCCCCCATCCTTCCACCAAGCTCCCTTCTGGTGACCACCTGTGTGTTCTCTCTATTTAAGATTCTATTTTTTTGTTTATTTCCTTTTTTCTCTGTTTGTTCATTTGTTTTGTTTCTTAAATTCCATATATGAGTGAAATCATATGGTATTTGCCTTTCTCTAATTTATGTCACTTAGTGTTATACCCTCTAGCTCCATTCGTGCTGTTGCAAATTGCAAGATTTTATGTTTTTATTGCTGAGTAAAAATCCATTGTATATATACACCTCATTTAATTTATTCATTTATTATAGATGGACACTTGTCCATGTCTTGGTTATTGCAAATACTGCTTCAGTAAACAAGGGTGAATATATATTTTTGTGTTAATGTTGTCATTTTCTTTGGGTAAATACTCAGTAGTAGAATTACTAGATCATGTGGTATTTATGTTTTTAACTTTTTGAGGAACCTCCACACTGTTTTCTGTAGTTACAGCATCAGTCTGTATTCCCACCAACAGTGCACGAGGGTTCCTTTTTTCCCACATCCTTGCTAACACTTGTTATTTCTTGTACTTTTGATTTTAGCCACTCTGACAGGTGTTAGATAACATCTCATTGTAGTTTTAATTTGCATTTCCCTGATGATGAGTCATATTGAGTATCTTTTCATGTGTCTGTTGGCCATCTGTATATCTTCTTTGGAAAAATGTCTATTCAAGTCCTCTGTGTTTCATTGGATTATTTAGTTTTTTGGCATTGAATGGTATAAATTCTTTATGTATTTTGAATCTTAACCCCTTATTAGTTATGTTGTTTGCAAATATCTTCTTCCATTCAGTAGGTTGCCTTGTTTTCTTGATGGTTTCCTTCACTCTGTGAAAGCCTTTTAATGGGCAAAGGCTATAAAGTTTAATTTTGCTTTTGTTTCCCTTGCCCTTGGAGACATATCTAGAAAAATGTTTCCATGACTGATGTCAGTAGTTTCCAAGAAACTACTATCAATATATTCTTCTAGGGATTTTATGGTTTCAGGTCTCACATTCATGGTTTCAGGTCTCACTTAAGTAAGATATACATTTGTGATATCATTTTGTTGAATTGTTCCTTTTATCATTATATAGTGTCCTTTGTCTCTTGTTACATCTTTGGTTTATGTTTGATTTTTTTTTAAGTAAGCTCTATGGCCAATATGGGCTTGGGGCTTAATCTCACAGCCCTGAGATTAAGAGTTGTACGCCATACTGACTGAGCCAGCTAGGCACCTTTACATCTTTGTTTGAAAGTCTATTTTGTCCAATATAGGTATTGCTACCCCAGCTTTCTTCTCACTTCCATTTGCCTAGTAAATTCTGCTCTATCTCTTCATTTTCAGTTTGCATTTGTCTTTAGATCTGAAGTGAGTCTCTTATAGGCAGCACATAGATGGGTCTTGCATCCATTCAGCCAGCCTGTGTCTTTCAATTGGAGCATTTAGTCCATTTACATTCAAAGTAATTATTACTAGGTATGTATTTATTGCCATTTTGTTACTTGTTTTCCAGTTGTTTTTATAGTTCTCTGTCCTTCTTGCTGTCTTCCATTGTGGTTTAATGGTTTTCCTCAGTGATCTACTTGAAGTCCTTTCTCTTTATTTTTTGTTTATCTATTACAAGCTTTTGACTTAAGGTCACCATTAGGTTCATTTAACATCTTATGCATATAGCAGTCTGTATTAAGTTGATGTTTGCTTCAGTTTGAACCCACTCTAAAAGCACTATATTTTTAGTTTACCCTCATGTTTTGTGGCTATGAGGTCGTATTTTATATCCTTTTATTTTGTGAATCCCTTGACTGATTTTTATAGTATAATATATTTTACTACTTCTGTGTGCTTTAACCTTGTACTGGTCTTAGAGGGTATTAATCTACCAGTTTTATTATGTATGCATTTACCTGTGAGATTTTTTTTTTCATGTCATAGCTTTCTTACTCCTGCTTATGGTCTTTTCTTTCTACTCAAATACTACCATTTAACATTTCTTGTAAGGCTGGTTTTATGGCCATTAACTCCTTTAACTTTTGTTTGCCTGGGAAACTGTTTATATCTCCTATTCTGAATGACAGGCTTGCTGGATACAGTGTTCTCGGCTGCACATTTTCTCCTCTCAGCACCTTGAATGTATCATGCCACTCTCTTGGGGCTGCCAAGTTTCTGATGAAAAATCACTTCATAGCCTCTTGGAGTTTCCCTTACATGTAACTATTTTCTCTTGCTGCTTTTAAAATTCTCTCTTTAGCACTAATTTTTACCATATTAGTTATTATGTGTCTTGGTGAGGACCTCCTTGGGTGAATTTTTATTGGAATTCTCAGTGTCTCCTGGATGTGGCTGTCTGTTTCCTTCCCCAGATTCAGTAAGTTTTCAGCTACTATTTTCAGCTACTGTTTTCTGCCCCTCTTTCTCTCCCTTCTCTTTTTTGGGATCCCTGTAATACAAATGTTATTATGCTTGATAGGAATCACTGAGTTCCATTAAATTATTCTCATTTTTGTATTATTCTTTTTTCATCTTGCTGTTCAGTGTGGTTGCTTTCCATTACTCTGCCTCCCACCTCACTTATCTATTCTTTTGCTTCCTCTAGTGTACTATTTATTTCTCTCCAGTGTATTTTAAATATCAGTTACTAAGTTCTTAACATCTGATTGGTTCTTTTGTATATGTTCTATCTCTTCATTGAAGGTTTTACTGAGATCCTCTATTCTTTCTTACATCCAGTATCTATCTTTATGACCATTACTTTTAATTCTCTATCAGGCATATTGCTCATATTCATTTAACTATTTTGCTGTGGTTTTGTTCTGTTCTTTCATTTGGGAAACATTCCTCTGTCTCCTATTTTGTCCAACTGTCTGTGTTTGCTTCTATGTATTGAGAGTCAGTTTCATCTCCTGATCTTGAAAATAGTAGCCTCATGAAGAAGACGTCCTGTGGTGCTCTGCAGTGCAACGTCCCCTCTGTTTACCAGAACCTGACACTTCGAGAATGTCTCCTATGTATGTGGTGTGCATCCTCCTATTGTGTTGAGCTGTATTTGTCTTCAGTCCAATTGACTGCAATGACCTGCTTTGCCTGTTGTCAGCAGGTTTTGATCCCTGTGCTGCTAATGGGCTAGTCTGGAGCTGCTGTGGTTTTGTAGTTGAGTGGGGTCGGCAGTTAGAGCAGGTGCCTGCCTTCAGCCTGTTTTCTGGGGCTACAGCTGCTTGGAACTGCAGTGTGATTTCCCTGCCTTGTCCTCTGGGAGTCTTTTGTTGGTGGATTAAGCTTGCTTACAAACCACATGCCTGCCTCCAATCCATCTGCCCAGGCTCCAGTGACCCTGAACTGCAAGACTCTCTCCCTGTGCTGCCCCCTGAGAGGTTTCTGTTAGGGGGCAAGACTGCAGTTAGATCAGATGCCTGATTGTAGACTGTCTTTCCAGCCAGGGCTATAGACACACAGATCAGCAGAGGACTCTCTCTGCACTGCCAGTTAAAAGGTTTGGCCACTGTGGCTTCAGTCAAATTTGTGGTTACCTTCTCCTTTCTCCAAAGCAGGAGTCACATTGGAGTGGGGCTGGTCCCTGCCCAGGCCTGCTTGCAGGATGAGATGCAGCAGGAGCAGCCTTGGGGGGACTCCTGCTGAGAGGGGCAGGTTGGATGGGCGGATCCATGGGAGGGTCTGCAGGGTGGAGCTTGTGATGTTAGCAAAGTTGGTGGACACTGTTCATTCTCGTTCCCACAAGTGCCTGGGTATCTCTGCTGGCGGGGCAGAGGGTTGGTGCCTGCCAGCTCTTTTGTTCTTGGAGAAGACTCCTGAAGATCCATGTGCCTCCTGTACATGTTCTGAGATCAGTAAATAAACCTCCTTCAAGTATGCCCCAGGCAGTTTTCAAACTGCTGTTTCTATGCTGCCTGTACCGAGGGGTGGTTTTTGTTATGTTGCCTTTAAGGGTAGAGACTCAGTTTCCTATCACACTCAGGCTCTCCCAGAGCTAAGCCCACTGATTTTTAAAGTACTCAGTTAAGGCTCACTGGTTGTTAAATCCTGTGATGTTAAGTCCCACTGGTTCTTGAAGCTAGATGTTATGGGGACTTACCTTCCCAGTGAGGGTCCCTCGTGCGTGGGGTGTCTGGGGTGGGGTCTGCCCCTCCCCATTCTCTGGGCTTGTAGTGTGTCCTGTTTCTGGTTAGTCTAATCGAGAGTTTGGTCCCTGACCACGTCTCTGCCCCTCCTGCCCTTTTCATGGCCTCCTGTCTACAATGAACTATGGGGACTCGGTCATTGTCAGGGGTAGTAGCACTGGTGTGGCTGTTATCCAGGGGTGTCCATAGGGCCAGGTGAGCTTAGGATCCTCCTACTCCATCACTTACCAGAAGTCTCTCACTTGCTTCTTTCTTGACCATAGGCATTTCTGTTTCTAAGGAATCTCAAATTATTTTTCTACAGCTTACCTCTCATTAAGCAGCAACCCCAACACCAGAGAGATAAATGGCAGTTATGTTCCAATATTGATGTGTTTGTTCCTCATCTCATTTTCTAATTTGGCAAAGATAATAAACACTTTTCTTAAAAGAATCTTAAAGGTAAAGAAAAATTGTAGAAATAGCTTTATCGTATTCAAGCCTTTTCAGTATCTAATTTCGGTGAAGTAAAGGGTAAGATTGAGTAAAGAAAGGAAATAGAATATAAATTCCGACTGTATTTGCTCTTTTCATTTTACTAGGGGAGCAAAATACTGTTTAGCAAAAATGTCAGGGCAAGGCACATTTAATGAAATACACACCAGGGTTGACTTATCTTGGTTGAAACTATAATAGCTATAGACAATTAATTATTGCACACAATGTCTCCAAAACTTCTTTGAAAGGACAATTTCCACTTTTTAAAAAAACTGAAACATTTTGGGGGAGAAGGAAATGATGAAAAAAATTATCCATTTTCATATACTTAAACCTGGGCTTGAGTTAGTTTTACTCGAGCAAATCTGATAGATTCCTGTTGCAAGTACCTGCTCTTGACCCATGACCCTGGCCTCTGAGGGGCCTGTTAACCAGCAGTGTCTTGACCTTTCTCTGGAGCTTACGCTCCCACCTCATGCTGTCTCAGTCCCATCTTGTGTTACTGGGGACCTCATAGCCTAATTCACTTTCCCTCACTCCTTGTGCACTGCAGCAACCCTAAGTTTTTATCTGAGAAAACCTTTATTTTGCTTTGTAAGTTCAGGGATCTGCCATCTTATAGATATGTGCACACACACGTACAGATAGGCATACACACATGTGTGCACATACAAACACATATAGAGAAGTGCACATCCAGACAGACACACATAGAGACACACACACGTATACACACATCCATACAAACACATACAGAGACACACACACAGACAGACACACATGCACACACGCACAGACAGGCATACACACCCGCACAGACACAGGCACATATAGCTAACACTGCTCAGGGCACTTTTTCCACATCTAGGGGGACTATTTTATGGACTTCCTGACCTGAAATTCAGAGTTAATATCAATTCAGAAATAATGTAATGAAAGATCAGTTTTGTAAGGCTATTCGAGCAAAGGCTGCCTTGAGGCATTTTAGAATCCCTTAGTGAACAAGTCATCGTTTTAATTGTCACCAGACTACTCCCCACATCAAAACACGTGGTGATGGGGTTAAGGTCTTCACAACATGGTCACAACATCTGTTGATCTTCATAAGAACAGGTCTTAATACTTGGGGATATGAGATTTCTGTTCCTTGCTCAGAGACTTCTGTTCCTGCTTCAGAATATGTGAGAATGCTCAAGCCTCTCTTAAGAGATGGATGAGACGTACATGGGCCGTTGGCTCATGCCCCTTTCCAGGTGGCATTGCCATGATCTACTCCATTCAGAGGGCAGCTCGGTTTTCCCATGGAGGCCTCAGCCAGGTAGCTCGGCCCCTCTGGCTCATTTTCTCAGATGGAACAGGAACAACATGAAAACAAGCCCAATAGGATTGGAACGGTGAAGCACAGAGTTTGAAAGGGGCTCTGGCAGACGAAGTGCCTGCAAGGGGAAGGGACAGCCCTCCCAGGTGTCGCTTGCCTGTACCCCTGTGTGCTTTGGCCCCGCCATGCACATCCTGTCACGTTTTACTATAAAATGCTCTTTTTGTCAAAACAGGTGAAGGGACTGCTGTCTGTGCTGAGTGAGCATCATTTACAAATAGATCAGGTGTTATGCAAACATCACGGCTGGATTGTAATTTGCCCTGCACCAGCCCCCCTCCCTAGTGGGATTGCCATGTGTAAGATGCCTGACTGACCTCAAAGAAGGCTCTAGTATTTGCAGAGATGACTAATAGCACTGACCTGAATAGGTGATTGTTATCATTTGATGAGAAGTGAGCAGAGCTAAATGCCCACAGAGCTGAGACCAAGTCTGCCGGCCACTCAGTAACTGCTTTTCCAATACAGGCTCCTCAGACAGGACACTGCACTCATCACCAGACCTTGGAGGAACGATTTAGAAGGTTCCTATTTCGGGGCCACCACTACATCCAAATCTCTGTGGTTTGCTAAGGTTTCCAACGGGTCAGGGGATTCCTCCCAAAGACAATTCAAAAAGCAATGCAGACCCTCAGCCTGGTCAGGGTGAGTTTCCTGACTAGCCTTCAGATCATGTCACATCAGGACTCTGGAGACTTGAACAGAAGCCTGCTCCCCAGAAGGTTCGAATGCTGTGCTATAGCTTCTGCTTTGCAACAATTAAAACAGAAACAAGGAGGCAATTCTCATGATTTTGTGTAGTAATGAGAGCCAGAATGTATTGATTGACTTCTATGTGTCAAGCCCTATCTGTGGTAAGTTCTTCCAGACATGATTATTTTCTGTTACAAAAGCTCTATACATATTTTTTAACCTGCATGTCCCAGATGAGTAAACTGAGGCTGAAGTTCAGGGAAATAAGGTGTTTTGCCAAAGGATTCTGCTCATAAATGCAGATTAATCTGTGATGCTTAAGGTGATTTCATTTTATGACAAATGGAAAATTATTATTTGAATAAAAAGACAGTATTTTCATTGATTACCTGTTTATTTGTTTCTTTCTGCTTTTTGTTTCCATGGAGATCTGAATTCCTTCCTTAACACTCCTGACTATGGCAGTGACAACCGTAGACCTCTCTTCCTTCCAACCTTAGAACTGCAGGTCGGGAGTGGAGCTGTGTCTCCTTGTATTTGGGGGCAGCCTCCTAGAGTCACAGCCACCCTCAGGCTTCCAGAAGACAAAGGATCAAGAAGTCAGATGGAGGGAGATGGGGAAACGGAAATGCCAGGAAGGTCTTCTCTCCTCTCTGGCCTCCCTATCCTCTCATTTTCTTCCTTCTCCCTCCATACCAAAGATAACTGACACTGAAGTTGGTTAAAACTGGTAGCATGTGTCCATATGGCAATAAGGCACTGAGTGTTAACCACATGAATAGTAGATTCATACCCTTTTAACCAGGATCTCCACTTCATTTTAAGAAAACCAAAAACCAAAATAGACGAAGAAATATATTCACGGACATTCATTGCAATGTTGCTTGTAAGAACACAAAATATGAAAAATGCCTTATAACAATACAAATGTATGATCTTACATTCCTGTAGGTTAGAAGTTTCTCAAGGATCTCCCTGAAAAAAATCAGGGTATGGGCAAGGCTAATTCCTTTTTGGAAGCTCTGGGAGAGAGTCTGTCTCGGTGCCTTGTCCAGTTCCTAAAGGCCGCCATGTCCCTGGGCTCGAGGCCCCTCCTCTTGTCTTCAGGCAACATCACCTCTTTCTGATACTACATGTGCCTCCACAGTTTTCCATGGACACAGGTGGGAAAAGCTCTCTGATTTTTAGGATCATCTCTGATGATCTTGGGCTGACAGGGGTAATCAGGATAACCTCTCATCTCAAGGTCCTTAATCTTATGGCATCTGTAGGTTCCAGGGTTATGAAGTGGATGTTTTTGGGGGGACCACAGTGTTACCTTACCACACAGACATTGTCTTTCATCATGAGACGTTACCCTTATCTTGCTGTTATTATAGTTGGGATTAGTTCTGCCAAGTGGTTTTGTAGTTCCCATGCTTTCCTTTCACTTTTGACAAAATTTGTTCTCCTTCCCTAATTGATGTTGAGTTGATAGAATTAATTCTTTTCTCCTTCTACCAGTACTATTAACTTACTGGCTACACTTAATTTTTAAAACTGTTTCCTTTCATTTTTTTTCATAAAAAAAATGTTCAAAGACAGTTTCTTCAACAAGACCGTTATCTGTTTTAACTCCCCTCCAAATAGCGATTTTCCTATATTCGGGTTACTATTGTCTAAGGTTTAATTAGAGCTTGTTTGTCTAACACAAGTGGTCACCATCCTCACCATAACCACCACTGTCATTTGCTTCTCAACAATAACACAGATTCAACTATGCTTACTCAGGATTGTACCACTCACTCTCGGCTCTTCTATTTTTTTTTCTTCTGAGTTATTTTTTCCTCATGGAAGGATATGCTTTGTTATTTTTGTTCCCTGAGGAATTGTAAGTAGTAAACTGTCTTTTTTTGAATTTATTTATTTATTTGAGAGAGAGAGAGTATGAGTGGGGTGGGGCACTCCGTGCTGAGTATGGAACCTGTTGCGGGGTTCCATCTCATGACCCTGAGATCATGACCTGAGACAAAACCAAGAGTTGGACACTTAACCAACTGGGCCACCCACGTGCCCCAGTAGTGAACTACCTTTTTATTGAATGTCTGAAAATACTTTTATTTCACTATGGAGTTCTGGTTACTGTTTATTTTCCCTTAGACTTGAAAAAATCCATGTTTCTCTGGCTTCTGCATCTTTTATTATTGATGAGAAGTCAAGTATCAAATGCTGCATTGTTTTTATTTTTTTTATAATTTAACCTTTTTCTACAACATATTCTAAAACATAATCTATCTCCTGTACATTGTAGGTTTAGCATGATGAATGCAAGCATAGATTTTTATGGTTTTACAAGGCCGAGTACTTGTTACGATGTTTGAATGCTTTATGAGTTTCTTTAGTCCTGAAAATATTTGAGTCATTATCAAATTAAGTATTTGATTTAATTTGTATTGCCCCTCCCTATGCACTCATTTTTCTTCATTTAAAACTTTCTTAATCTATCTTTGACATCCTTTGACTCATTGTTTTTCATTTCCATCTATTTATCTCTCTGCCTAGCATTCGGGATTACATCTCCAGTTGTGTCTACCTGACTATTCCCATCTATTGAACTTTTGAACCAAATTATTAGGTCATTAATTTCCAGACTTTGTGCTTGATTCTTTTTCATTGTTGCCTCTTCTTGCTGTTGTTTTATGAATGTCCATTATCCATCTGTATATTTTTTACATACTTGTCTGATTATCTTTTTCAGGTTTCTCAGTTGTCTCTTTGATCCTTCTATTAACGTAGTGGTTCCTATTCATGGCTGTGGAATTCTTCATCCATGCTGTCATCACGATGGAGCATCATTTCATGTGAATATATTCTCCCCACATTAGTGAGCTTCCTTCCTGGGCAGGCCTGTTGTTTTGTCAACCTCCTGGGAATATGGTCCTGAATCACTTCGGCTAGTAGCTCAAGGGCTTTCAGCCTGCAGAGAGACCGTGTTCCCCAATCCCTTGTCCATATCTGAGTGCCTCTGCTGTCTTCTTCTTCTTCTGAAAGCACATGTTTTTGTCCATAGCCTCAATGACTGGGCAGAAATATTTCAGCTTCGGTTGCAGGCAAAGATTGAGGTCTCAACCAATAGCTACCCTCCAGAAGTTCAAGTCCAGCTCCTTAGCGTTCCATAAGGGAATTAAAACCCTATCCTAAGTGCCCAAATATGGTTTCAGTTTACCATGAGCCATGCAACATGCCTCTCTATTTCTGTCCACAGAAATTACGCTCTTACTTTTGACTACAGCTTGCCTCTCTAAGAATTATCTATCATTGTTATGTAAATGTTCTACATATGGCATATATTATGCAATTACAAAAAAGACAGAAAAAGATGATAAGGCATATTAAACAAATATTTAACAAAACCCAAAAAAGTAAAAGCAATATAATGATGATAAAAGCTGACATCTATTAAGCTTTTAATATGAAGTAATTAATTAATTCACTTCTCACAATGATCCTGTGCTTTGTTTACTAAAATCATTACCATTTTACAAAGGAGAAGACAGGCACACAGAGTTAGAGTAACCTGTCAGAGATGCACAGCACAAAAGTGGCCGAGCTTGTCCTCTTACACGATGATACACCAACTCCCCT
The DNA here is from genome assembly GCF_048418805.1 of Vulpes vulpes. NCBI lineage: Eukaryota > Metazoa > Chordata > Mammalia > Carnivora > Canidae > Vulpes > Vulpes vulpes. The sequence continues at coordinate 116,367,996 of NC_132781.1, forward strand.
ACAGCTGACAGCTTGACCCTTGAGTTCAGAAATCTTGAACTCAGTCCAGTTGGACATCTGCCTATAACTTTTAACTTCCCCACCAAACTTAACTATCAACATCCTACTGTTGCCCGGAGGCCTTACTAATAACATAATCACTGGATTAAGGCCTGTTTTGTATGTTATATGTATGACATATTGTGCTCTTACAATAAAGTAAGCCAGAGAAAAGAATGTCACTAAGAAAATCATGAGGGAGAGAAATTCCATTTATAGTATGTACTGTATTTATTGAAAAAAAAAATTCTGTGCTTACGTGAACCCACACAGTTTCAATCCTTGTTCAAGAGTCACCCACACTCAGGGGTGCGTGGGGAGTGGAGATCTACATGTGAAAACAGACTCAACCTGGGTGGTTGGGAATAAAAGTTTGTGGGTTTTTTCTTTTTTCATAATTTAGGTTGAATTTTTAAAACTGTCTACCCTGAACCTGTAACAATCATGTAATTAGAAAAAATAGTAATGAAAGCTACTTTTTTTACTCTGCCTTTTAAATGCAAACAGTGCCCCATCTCAAATAAACATTCCATTGCCAGGTAAGAGTAGCCAGAGGTAAAGTCAGCCAAGAGCCATATGACCTGCAGTACTGGCTGGCCGGCTGAGAAGGCGGGTGGGCGTGGCTCAGGGACACCAGGGGAGGTACACCCCGGGTGGGGTGAGGAGGTACCCATTTGATCTCTTTCACTGCAAGTCTCCAGCTGGTTCTAACTATAGGCTCGAAATCACATTGAGCCCCTTCTGGCTTACAGGCTTGGTTTGGCACACCTTCTCCCATGTGCGGTTAACTAACCTTCTTTCTGTGTATTTTAGTTCGAGAGTGTTCAGTTTCTATGGCAATGATGCTATTTGAAATGTAGAAAAAGGCCACTCTATAGATGCAACATTTCTTTCTTGTGCAACGTACACTCATTAAAATCCATGTAAAAGACCATAATCTCATGTCCACATGGAGCCCTGGGAAGGGGGAGGAGGTGACAGAGATGACAAACCAGTGCTGGTGAGGGACCACTCTCACTGCTGCGATGCTCTCCTGGGGCCAAGCAGTGGGGTGGACCCTAACCCTGGAGCAAGGACAAAGAGCAGACAGTGGGACTCCGGAGCCAGAGCGATGGGCTCCAGGTGTCATGGAGGAGTGTCCATGAGACCAAGCCATGCAGCCCATCTGCGGCATTTGATAGGATTTCTGGAGCTAGGCTGGTCAGAGGAGGGAGAGTTTAAGCCCTTGAAGCAAAAGCACAAAGCAATGGTTTGTCTGTGATCCTTCTGGAACTTCCAGAGCTGATGTATCTTGTTCTTACATCCAGAGAGCCTGATTAGGAAAAGATGGGAAAAATTCTACAGGCTTGACCATGAGTTAGCAATTAATCATTAAAGAAGTCTTACCCCAGATTCGCGGTGGCCACTACAAGTATGATACAGACACTGTGTTATTTATGAGGCATATTTTATATGCACGAAACTACACAGCCTGCATCTATAGAAGGATAAATCACCAAGTACACGTATATGGTCTCACTCTGAGTTTTGCAACATCACCAGCAATCCCTCCCCTTCCATGCATATTCCCTTTCTGCTGGCCACCGACAAGACTTTTGCGCAAAAAAAGAAAGAAAGAAAGAAAGAAAGAAAGAAAGAAAGAAAGAAAGGTTACATCCAAGGTTAAATCTCTGGTTCTTCCAGAGTAGGCAGTGGTGCTCATTGCAATCAGAAATAAAAAGTAAGTCCCAAATAACCACATGCGTGCCTTGTAACCTATTCATCAGAGAGAAAGCAAATGTCCATATCCCAAGACTTGACAAAGAAAAGCAGAATTTGCTCTTTTTTTCTGAGAATGTTTTATAGAATGGTGCTTTCCTTAATCAAAACATGTGGGATTTCACGGCCACGATCTTGATTTACATCAAACCGAGGCAAATGTATGAATTTTATGACAGGAATTTGTGGGTTGCATGGAGGGATGTGCCAATAAGAGGAAGCAACATTCCAGCTAAGAATCAGTAATTCTTGATGACAATTACCTGTCAAGGGGAAAAAGGAGTAATAGAGTAATAAGTTTAGAAATGTCACAAATTAATAAATCATAATATTAGTAACTCTAAGCGTGTGATGAGCTGTGATTACACCTACAATGTGGGCTGCCAGTGAGATACACGAATAAAATATTTCAATTCATTGTCTTTGAAAAGTTCCTATTAGTGTTTTCCAAAGGAGCTTTCCAATCTGTCAGGTTCATCTAAGACGACTCAGAAGTTGATTTTTATGCTGCTATAAATGGTTTTTACAGTTGTCATAAACTCAGAAACATAATATGCTAGATACTATAACAGCAAGGGTCCCAATTAACATGTTCCATGCCTGATTTTAAATAAACGTCAGTTTCTATATCATTAATTTTTCCTTTGATTTTTTTTTTCCTCTAAGAAAAAAACCCAGGAGTACATGTGACAATGCAGTAATGCATATTTTCAAATATCAAAATAAAATATGGCCTAGCTGGATCTGACATAGTGCACAAATGAATTCAGAGGCAATTAAATGGAATTTCAACATTCCGTATAAAAAGGGCTTGAGCAGGAAATGCGGTGAGTTGTATGCAGACATTTGATTCACTCTTTTTGTATCTATAATTTTGGGGCATCTGGAACTTTGCTAGATCATCATTTGCAATGATAAATGGTGAGTCTATTTTGGACTCTACAGAAGCCATTTCATATTCTAAAGTATGGACTTCGTTTAAAAAAAAAAAATCCAAACAGGGGCGCCTGGGTGGCTCAGTTGGTGAAGCATCTGCCTTCGGCCCAGGTCCTGATCCCGGGGTTCTGGGGTCGAGCCCTGCACTGGGCTCTTCTATCAGTGGGGAGCCTGCTTCTCCCTCTCCCTCTCCCTCTCCCTCTCCCTCTCCCTCTCCCTCTGCCTCTGTTTGCCACCCCCCTGCTTGTGCTCCCTCGATCTCTCTCAAATAAATAAAACCTTTAAACAAACAAATGGAGTTTGTTGTGTGTCCTACTCAGAGTTAGAATACAAGGATGTTTGCATTATCAATGTTTCCAGGGATCGTGGGCTCTTTCTCTCTTGATGGTCTCCTATTGGATGATCAATCAGCTGGAGTAGACAATGTTTGCAGTGATTTGGATTTCTGAGGGGCTCAGTCCTTTATATATAAAGCATCCTTGTCCATGTTAATGGGGATAGGTTTGCTGTTGTGCATGGTGACACATGGATCCAGCCTGATTCCTTACACGCCGTAGCGGTCACAAGGGAGATGCTGGTCACAAGGGTTAAGAACCCCCGAGTTCTGAACCCCGACAGTAGAGTAAGTTAGGGAGCCAAGGGCACCGCAGGTTGCCGCTCCTAAGTCCTGGTGGCACGGCGCTTCTCAGTCAAGGAGGGCACCAGGCCACAGTGCTCGTCCTGCTGTCCTGCCGCTGCTCCCTAGCTCCCCAGCTCCCCCACCCTCGTGCGGATGGGTCTCTACTCTGCTCCAGCCCAGCTGTCCACTGCCGGTCACTTGCCCCCAGTCACTGCTCTGTGAGAGCATTTTTGCAGAGTTGAACGTCTGCATCATCTTTAGACCTGAGACCCTTAGAGGAAAGAGTTCTAAACTCACACACTTAGCTAAATAAAATAAATAAATGAAAAGGGGTGCAACGTCCCTTACTTTGTTCTTTCCTCCAGGACCATGAACACCTCATCACCTGGGTCATGCTGCAACCCCTCCTGCTCCTTCCAGTTGAAACCGTGTGGAAGACACACGTGGTGAGTGGCTGTCAGTGTTCCCCACCTGTGCTTACCCATGGGAGATGGGGAGTAAAAGTAGCCACGGTTCTGGGAATCAGAGACTTTAGATTCTCATCATAACCTTGTTGTTATTAACTTTCTGACTGGCCCTGGGCCACTCACAGAATTTCCAAGTCTGAATTCTCTTATTGACAAAACAGCAAGGATAGGATTAAATGAAGGGTATTTTTCTTTCCAGCTGTTTTCTTTCTTTCTTTCCTTTTTTAAGATTTTAATTATTTATTTGACAGAGAGAGAGAGCAGGAGGAGGGACAGAGAGAGAGGGAGAGAATCTCAAGCAGATTCCCTGCTGAGCATGGAGCCTGAGGTGGGGCTCGATCTCACGACCGTGAGATCATGACCTGAGCCAAAACCAAGAGTTGGACACTCAACCTACTGAGCTGCCCAGGCACCCCCCCCCCCCAGCTATGTTGTTTGCACCCTGTTCTTAAGTTTACTCAATGCAGAGCATCCCAGGAGATGCTACAAGGTGGTATAAAGTGGAGAGGAGGCCGAGGGTCCTGTCACATTTACTCTTGTACTGGGGGGAGGAAATGTGCGCACCTCAGCAACATGGCAGAGGGAGAGCTCAGGTGTTCATGGACCAGTTCTGGAAGAGTCTACAGTTAGCAGATGACAGTCACACATTTGCTGTGTAGACATGAGGACAGAAACGAGACCCCTGAAGCCCCATCAGCCCCTCACCACCCTCACATTGACTTCAGTCTGGAGCACCAACCTCCTTATAAATCACGGAGACCTAGGGACACCTGGGGGGGGCTCCGTCGGTGGAGCATCAGGTCATGATCTCAGGGTCCTGGGATCGAGTCCTGCTCAGCAGGGAGCCTGCTTCTCCCTCTGACTCTTCCCCACTCATGCTTGTTCTCTCTCTCAAATAAATAAAGATCTATTTAAAAAACCAACAACAACAAAGCATGGAACTTTGGAAAGTGATGTACACAGGATGCAACTATTAACGGAAGCCTCAGAGCAGAGGAGGGGAGCATACCCTGTGTCGCTGAGACCTGCCTTCCCTTGCTTTCCCTCACTGACGGGTGGTTCCTCCCTGCATCAAGGCAGAGCACTCCCGCCCGTGACCTGCTGCTGCAGGGGAGCTCAGGAGAGCTCCAGGTAAAGCATCTTTGCCTTTCCTATTTTAAACATTTCCTGCTACTCCTTCGAAATGTCATGCAGTTTAGGCAAACAGACGTCGGTCTGAAATGTGGCGAAGGGAATTCTAGGACCTAAGAGCAGTGGACGCCAGCAGGCTGGACCTGGGCAGCTGGGGTGGCCTGTCACCTGCCCATGTTGATGGGTGTCCTTGCTCACCACGCGCTGTCCCTTCGCAGAGCCACACAGGCCACCCTGCAGGCACGTGGCTGGGAAGCCCCTGAACACGGGCATGTTGACCTTTGCATCAGGTCACGGCCACCCCTCTTTGCCTCCTTCCTGACGTCCCTCAAAGCTGGCCATGCCTCTCCATGGTTCTCCTTTGCCCCTGACTTTTTTGTCATTTGGCCCAAGCCAATGGGCTTATCTTGAAGGTCCTTCTGAAGAGGCCATTTTTTCTGGGGAGCTTTCCGCACTTTTCCGCTGTACTGTGGCCCGTCTCATTCTGAAATGACTTGTTGGGAGAGATGGTTGCACTGACTGTGTCCCCATCTCCTTCCCAGTCTTTTCTGTCTTCAAATGATAATGGGATGCTTGGCATATATAAAGGACTCTACTGGAGCTAGCAAGTATACAAAAGCATTTTTAAAAACAGATTCTAGTCTCAAGAAACATAAGATTGCCTGCGATAATGTGAATAAATACAGCTTGATAAATGTTATATGGTAAATGTGTTCTAAAAGTTCCCTTGAAAGACTGTTAACTTTCTCTAACTACTGGTAAGTCTTTTGCATTTTGAGTATTTCATGTAGATTGGATTTGTAGTTGGCCTATATCTTCTTGATTAAATCCAGTTTTAACAAAGGATTTTTTTTTTTTTTATTGTGATGGAAGAATGTAAGATCACATTACTGAATTGCTGAATTTAGGAAGGGAAGTTCCAAAATTATTTTTTACTAACAATGGCCTTTAGGATAAGTTCACAGCCTACTGAGTGGATTTTTGAAGAAACTAATACTGATCTATATGTACAAATTATTGTGAGTTTCAAAGAATAATTTATTTTGTTTGAATGTTACTATGAAGGAGGAGAGGAATAAAAGAGTGGAAGGGAGGAGGGGGAGAGAGAAACAAATGTCAAATTTAGAACATTGAACTGTAATGATGCTTTACGCAAGAAAAATTTCATACATTTTTTATTTTACATTTTTAGTTTGCTTGGAAATGACTCTAAATCCGATAATGTAACATTTTTGTTCTAGAAAATGGAAATTATTTTTTTCTATCCTCAGGAAAATTATTTGTTGAACTTTTGTAGCATCGCTCATTAGTGAATTAACCAGATTAAGACCTAAGACTGATTAATTCTGGGGGTAGACCTCCGCGTTGGAAGACCTTTTGCAGACATTGTAGACTTAGGGAAACTTTGAGGGGGGTGCAGCTTACCCAGGGGGCCTTTATCTTCTCATCGGGGTGCTCTGATAACAGATTTCTGGGCTAGAACGTTGTGTTCTCACAGAGGGGAGATGCTGAATGCCTGCTTGCAAACAAGTCCTTTCAGGGGCAGTCAGAGCCCGCCACACCCAGTGAACCAGGAACCACACTCGGTGCCATGTGGCCAGCACCATCTCTGCACTGTGGAGACAAAATTTGCTGAAGGGGACTTGAGACCCCTGCTGAGCTTGGCAGTGTCCTAGTCCACTGATGATGAAGGTGGAAAGGAAGGGGAGATGGGGATTTGGCTCTAAGCAGATTTCAAGCTAACTGGAAAAAAATATATACATAAAATAAATAACAATGCAAAGTAGTTCGTGAGCAAGTGCTGATATGCATAATGGAGAAGATAACAAGAGAACTAAGGAGGTGCGGATCCGTGCCAGAGCCCCACTGAAAGGCAGATGAAAGGCAGAGAGTGGGTCTGGATGGTCCGGGTGGGTCAGGATCTGGGTAAACAAGAAAAGCAGGGTGAGCGGCTCGGAGGATGAATGAGCAAGGCCGGAGGCTCCCGGGTGTCAGCTGGAAAGAAGGAGGCCTGGACAGAGACCCGATTGTGAAGCGTGTTGATGACTAAGCCAAGGAATTTGGAAGTTTTCCACCAGCAGGGGAAGGCTCTAAGAAATCATTCTTCAAAATTTTAGGGGTGCTCTTCTCTATTACTTGTCAATCTCACAATCACAAACAGCTCCTTGTGGGAAATTTGTAGTCTGCAGAAACATGGAGAATGGCTGTTTAAGATTAAAAAAAAAAAAAAAAGAATCTAGTCCCATATGAAGAAAGGGTGGGGGGGTGGGTGAGGGGGAAAAAAACAAAATATATGGGGATCGATGAGTGGAGCTGAAGCACACGGCTGCGTTCCCATCGCCTGTAGTCATCATCAGCATAGACGCAGAAGGTGAGATGTGAAGCTCAGGGACTAACAACTGCAGGAGAGAGAAGAGAGAGAAAGAAACAAAGGGGCTCTGAGGTTTGCTCTCGGGGGAATAATTCTACTGTGTGTGGAGGGAGGCCCCGAGAGACCCAGCCAGCCAGCCCAGGGACCTCTTCCAGGGGTCCAGTGGCGTCCAATAGGAATACAAAGTGAGCCACATATGGAACTTTGACTTTTCTAGTAGCCACATCAGAAAAAAAAAAAAAATTGAAGCGGAAAGGTTTTTATGTTAATACTATTTTATTTAACCTGATATATCCAAAATGTTATCATTTTAACATGGGATCGACACATACAATTTATTAGTGAGATAGTTTTACTCTTTATGCTGAGTGTTTGAAATTCAGCACGCATCTTACACTGACAGCAGACCTCATTCTGTGTTCAACAAGTGACCACCGTCTTGGACCTGCAGCCCTAGACTTCGAGCTGATGGTGTCATAAAGGGTTAACACCCCTTCCCAGACGGGGTGACGTAGGTATTTCAAGGTTCAAATCTATAGACGGTGCACGTGCACAAACACTGCCGCACCTGGACTCTCGATTCATGAGAGGCCTTGAGAGGAGAGCCAAGAAACCATTTCTAGAACATTCTTCGGAAGAGTTTGTTGCTATCATTCACCAAACTCATGGCGAACGTTCACATGTCGAAATCCTTTTTTTTTTTTTTTTTTTTTTTTCGGAAAAGAGGCATACAAGGAGAATTTCCTAAAGGACTAATCCTTTTGCCTAGTGAGAGATCGTCCACGGAAGTCCTTGGACCCCGAAGCGGTGTGTAGCCTATAGCTTGCAGCTGACTTCCGCCTGGACTGCCAGGTGTCTAAATAATTCAAACACAGCCATAGCAACTTTTGAGCATCTTCAGGCAAAGCACGTACCCCCACACTCCACACACCATCGCCTACATCCAGCATCTCCACGTGTCCCTGTTACCCGCTGGCCTCTGACAGCACTTTTGCTCTCGCTATTCAACATTCATGCCTGTGGAAGCCAGACTAACTGGGAGCCGAAAACCAGGGCCCCGACACTTGGGTTCCCTGGTTGACTGACTTTGATGGAATTGCTTTGTGCCTTCAGACCATCAGCCCGGATTACCGCGCTCACCCTTACGACGTCGTTAGTGGCATTTAATACACTGCACCCTGACTCCTTCTGGAGCTGAAGGACAGATTTTCTCTTGTCTTGGTACAGAAATAGCTGAGCTTCTCTCGAGCAGCTAATTAGGAGACTGAGAATCATTTCCTCTTCTATGTACATCTTGCAAGGCCTGCCAGAAAACTGATGGCCAGATTCTTATCCCACTTCTGCCAATGAATAGATAGGCCAATAATATAGTTGTTTTCTGCTAAATTCGCTCATGGCTGTTTTCTGTAGAAATTTCTTTAGATAATTATTTAATGTTTATTTTATTTGTTGTTATACTTTAATGTGGATATTCTATCTATCTATCTATCTATCCATCTATCTATCTATCCATCTATCCACCTATCCATCTATTTATCAACTCAATCCACCTACCACATTTCTCAAACACGATGCTTCTACCTCACTCCATTTATTTGTTTTCAGGCAGGTCTCATATTCTTTGCTTATCTGATGCTGAGACATATCTGGTTGGTCTAGAGTTGGCCACTTGGTTCAGGGCTGGGCCACTAAGTCTTTCCCACCATTTTTTTGGATTTGGGGCTCAGAGCAGTGGCTCCCCAATGACTGAATTTGTAATACCAATACTCAAGTCATACTAGCAACAATAGAAAGGTAGAAGTAATAGTAACATTGGAGTAGCAACATAAGGGCATGAATAGTAGTTGCAGTGCTATAGTAGTAAGGTTAGCGCAGTAATAGTAACATTACAATACCAACGCAAGGACTCTTGAACAACAAGTATTTTGAGCCGCACTCTGTGGATTTCTTTTTTACAAATACAATACAGTTCTATGAACAGATCTTCTCTTCCTTACGATTTTCTTAGTGACATTTTCTTTTCTCTAGCGTACTTTTTGTAAGAATACAGCATGTAATATATATAACATGCAAAATAGGTGTCAATCAACTGTTTATGTCATCGGTAAGGCTTCTGGTCAACACTAGGCTATTAGAAGTTCAGTTTGGGGGGAGTCAAAAGTTGTATGTAGATTTTCAGCTGCGTGGGGGTTGGTACTGCTAATCCAGGGTTGTTCAAGGGTCAACTATAATTATAACAGTCACATTGAATAGCAATACAAGGGCAGTATAGTAATACTCAAGATTTGTCAGTGTCCATGCATAGCACCAGGCAAAGACCCCATTCTGGAGAAAGAATGAATCTAAGACACTGGGGTGGTGAGAGGGACAATGAATGGGGAAAGAGGCCACAGGATGTCAAAGCTCAGGTATTTTAGTTCCCCATGCTTAGCACAACCTCACTTGGGTGAAGTTGGCTGTTTGATTTTGGTTTGAACTCTGTGAGACACTGCTACTTTTTCCAGTAAAGGTCTTTCTAATAAAGATAGTTACAGGTGGAAAGGGGCTCTGGGTCTTGCAACTTAAGTGACAACTAACACACTATTTTGAAAGACAACCTAGGAAACACAGTAGAACAAATAGATTTAGAAATACAATTGGTGGGGCCCCCGGGTGACTCAGTGGTTGAGTGTCTGCCTTTGGCTCAGGGCATGACCTTGGGGTCCTGGGATCAAGTCCCACATCGGGCTTCCCGCAGGGAGCCAGCTTCTCCCTCTGCCTGTGTCTCTGTCTCTCTCTCTCTCTCTCTCTCTCTCTCTCTCTGTGTCTTTCATGAATAAATAAATAAAATCTTTTTAAAAAAGCAAATACAATTGGTTTGGAAAATTTGTCAAGAGGGAAGCAGAAAAGACCCAAAACCTGTCATTACTTTTGGACAAATGTTTGCTACAGATGAACCAAACCAACTGTAGACTTTGATGAGTGTACTCAGTTCTGAAACATTAAGAACGATGCATAAATGACGTGCCTGTTGTTTATGAACCAGATTCATTGAAGTGAAAACTTCTTCCTTTTTAACTTTTTTTTAAATTTGAGTGTACGTGACATATGTTACATTAGTATCAGGTGTATAAAATAGGGATTTGACAAGTCTCTGTGTTGTAATGCTCACCACAAGTGCAGCTGCCGTGTCATGACACAATGATATTACAATACCATTGATTATAATCATTATGCTGTGCTTTTTATTCCCATGACTTACTCATTCCGTAACTGGAAGCCTGAACCCTCCACTCCCTTTTACCCACTTTGTCTTCCCTACCCCTCTGCTTTTTTTTTTTTTTTTTGTATTTATTTATGATAGTCACAGAGAGAGAGAGAGAGAGGCAGAGACACAGGCAGAGGGAGAAGCAGGCTCCATGCACCGGGAGCCCGACGTGGGATTCGATCCCGGGTCTCCAGGATCGCGCCCCGGGCCAAAGGCAGGCGCTAAACTGCTGCGCCACCCAGGGATCCCCCCTACCCCTCTGCTTTGCAACCGTCAGTTTGTTCTCTGTATCTATAAGTCTGATGATGCTTTTTGTTTGTTTACTCACTGGATTTTTTAATTTTTTAAAAAAGATTTTATTTATTGATTATTGATTGATTGATTGATTGATTTATAGAGAGACGGAGAGAGAGGCAGAGGGAGAAGAAGGCTCCTTGTGGGGAGCCCAATGCAGAACTCCATCCCAGGATCCCAGGATCACAACCTGAGCCGAAGGCAGATGCTCAACCACTGAGCCATCCCGGCGTCCCTTCACTGGCTTTTTTAGATGCCACCTATGAGTTGATCTGGAATGATCTTCACTTTCTCATTTTTTATACATAGGTCATAGTCTAAGACTAGTATGTAAGAAGGAATCATGTACATGGATTCCTTAGGAAGGTACCATTTTGGAACTCACTAATGACTGACACAGCCAGTTTCTCCTTCTTCTTTTGAATGGGTCCATGTTCTTAATTGACCTGGCACAAGATGAAGCAATTGGATGGCATAGAGATAATACTGCATAAAAAATAAACAAATCATTAAAAAAAAACCTTTTGTCTTTAGACATGAAAGATACAAAAATACAGTAAAATTCTCTCCCTAGGAGAGACACATAAGAACTTAAATTGTTGAAATAGTAGATAAATACCAAAATACTTCATGGTCACACCTATTTAAGACAAACATTCACTGATGGAATTAGCTATATTGACTGAACTGTATAAGTTAATAAATTATTCTCTCTTTATCGAAAATGTGAAAGAATTCTCAATAAGTTGGATTAATGTATCCCACAACTACAATATGTAATTTTATGGTGCACATTTCATGTACCACCAGAAATAATAACCACTGCATTAAATACTAAAACTTATTTGGATTTTTTTGGTCTTTTCTTAATTTATTGCTCTATTATGCCCATAGTGTAGACTATTAACAAAATGAGAAACAATTTTAATATTACAATTTTATGATGTTTTCATCTCAATATGGTACCACCAGAGAAGAGTAAAGTGTCATGGAGATGCTAAAACAATGAATGTTGTCCATCAGTTTTTAAAAAAATGCTCAAAATTCCAGAATAAAACAAAATCCATAACACTATACCTGGTTCTTAAGAATTTTGGGATCTACTTGTATTTCCAATTTCCAATATATTCCCAAAGTTTTCTCTTTCATCTGTTCAGTAAAGACTTCCAAAATAATTTCCTAGGATTCTTTTTCACCAGGCTTTTTCCTAATGAATTTGACACCTTTTGATATACATCTCTACAATGTTACAATAGTTGAATAAAAAATTCAAATATAGCCAAGACTACACATTTTTGTCTTCTCAGTTTGTAGATGCCATAAAACAGATTTAGCACACTCCCAAAATGAACTGGTTATCTGACTCATAAGTTACTTCTTTGATCTTTTTTTTTTCTCAGTATTGTGAGGACAGAAATCTCAGAAAATGCTGGTAGCGCATTGAAGTTAGCTCTATTTAAACATAGTTTCCCCAGGTCTGACTCCAGCCTCTTGTCTTAAATTGCACACTTGCTGAATTTACATTCCTACCCAAGTCTGTGCTACCATACTGGAAAAAATATGTTTTCCTTCAAATACCCACTCTTTTAATCTTTCAATACTACCACCTTACTCTGGGATGACTGCTGTCTTCTACAGAACTACTGAACCAATTACAAATAATTACTTGAGACACATTGCCACAGTGTTAGACTCTAGGATAGTCTCACTTCCTCTTTCACATTTTATTTTTCCCTTCTGAGTCAAAATAAATATTCTGTTTTCTAGCTGAAGAATAGCATATATCTTACAAATTTCCCGTCATTAATAATTGGGTTAAAATGACATCTTAATACACATGGAACATCCTTTATAAACTTTTCTTAAATTTCTTTCTAAAAAGTTAACTTTTATTGAGGTATAATTAATGCAGAGTGCTATGTTAGTTTCACACATACAATATGATCTATTTTTCAGCACTCATCAAGATAAGTGTGCTCTTAATGCCCTTTGTGTAGTTCATCCATGCTCCCACCCACTTCCCCTCTGGCAACCAGAAGCTTGATCTCGGTATTTATGGGTCTGTTATTTTTGTCTTTTTTTTCTTTGCTTGTTTTGTTTCTTAAATTCCACATATGAGCAAAATTACATGGTATTTGTCTTCTTCTGACAGACTTATTTCAAATAGCATTGTACCCTCTAGATCCATCTAGATGGCAAGATTTCTTAAGAAATGTGAGATAAGCACTTTGAATTTGAACAAATATTTGTTGAGCACTCATCATAAGTTGGACCTTCTTGCAGTTGGAACTGTGAAATGCATATCTTCCATTTATGCCCATGAAAATTTTGCATTCTAACAGGTGTGGGTTTTACAGAAAATACATTTTTTATAGCCCTTTGGTCATTATACTTTGATAACATTTCTTTCTCTTCTAGAAGACATGAGCTTTGTGGCGTCAAAACCCACTTTATACCCAACACAGTTTCTGTCATTCAATAGATATTAACAAATATTTGATGGATGAATAGAATTAATAGATCTTTTATCCTAGTTTCTTTTCTTACTACACATCCAAATATTCTGAAAAATTGTCATTATGTTTCTAATATATATTTCATCATTCTGCTTTCAACTTATTTTTCACTTTCTTTAAAAAAAGATTTTATTTATTTATTGATGAGAGACATAGAGAGAGAGGCAGAGACATAGGCAGAGGGAGGAGCAGGGTCCCTACGGGGAGCCTTATGCAGGACTGGATCCCAGGATCCCAGGATCACGACCTGAGCTGAAGGCAGATGCTCCACCACGGAGCCACCCAGGTGCCTCTATTCTTCACTTTTAGCTCCGTTGTAGTCTTTATTCATTTGATCCTCTACTTTTTTTTTGTTTTATTTTGCTTTGTTTTCTTAAATGCTAAGCCAATAATGAGCATGACAGTACAAGATAGAAATGGCTACAGCCTGGTTGAGGATTTGAAATTTTATTTTTTTAATTCTTAATTTTAATTCCAGTTAATTAATATACACTGCTATAATAGTTTCAGGTGTACAATATAGTGATTCAACACTTCCATACATCGTCCAGTGCTCATCACAACTGGTGAGTACCTTAATCCCCATGACCTAGTGCACCCATCCTCTCACCCACCTCCCCTCTGTGAGGTTTATCCTCTATAGTTTATCTCCTACAGTTGTCTGTTTCTTGCTTTGTATCTCTCTCTTATTTTTTTTCCCATTTGCTCATTTGTTGTGTTTCTTAAATTCCACATATGAGTGAAATCGTATGGTGTTTGTCTTTCTCCGACTTATTTTGCTTAGCATAATACCCTCCAGCTTCATCCATGTCCTTGTGAATGGCAAGATTTCATTATTTTTTATGGCTGAGCAATCTTCCATTGCAGTATATATAACATGTCTTCTTTATGGACCATTAATCATTGGATACTTGGGCTGCTTCCAATCTTGGCTATTGAAAATAATATTGCTATAAACATAAGGGTGCTGAAATCTGATTCCTATTCGGATTTCAGAATGTGGGTAACATCTTTGGGTGAATAAGAAATAGATAAATTAGTAAGGAACTCTAGTTATGAGTTTAGAAGAGCTGTTTGTGTACTTGTCTCAATATATTTTCATACCTCAAATATTAAAATTTTTAATAGCTATGTTTTACTTGTTGGGTTCTCCACGTGTGAGAAGCAGTTGACTCTAAGAATATATGAAAAGTTACTTTTGGAGTCTTTTCTTCTTTAAATCTTTTATTAATACCAACACATGCAGCTGTTGTGAGCAATTATTCAAACTGGCTGCCCACTTATATTTTAGATCAAATAATCATAAGTTTCACATTTCATAAAGGACTTGAAGCTTGTTTCCTCAAAAACCTGGTGATGAGGCAGGAAAAACAGGAATTAGTGCCCTGTCTTGAATATGTGACATTGGAAATGTGACCTTAAGAAAGTTGATCATTCAGAATCAACCCCAGTCATCTGAGCATGAGGCTCAGACCCCTTATCCTAAGAGTAACTTTGTCTAAGTCACCCATCACCAGCTGATTTGTATTTTAAGAGAAAAAAGCCAGTTGACCAGGTTACCAAGGACCTCGGTCAGAATCTGGAATTTCTTCCTGGTCTTCATTCCTAGGCCTGGAAACTGACTGATGAAGTATGAATAACTCCCTTCTCAGAATGGTTGAAATTCCCTCCAGCAGGTGTGTTAGAGAGTACGACTCAAAATGCCCAGGAAGGCTTGTGGAACAGACACACCTCTAGCTGCCGACAGGCCCACTCAAGACCTGCAAGAGGAACGCAAAGATGACATTGCAATGTCTAGTCAAAATGTGTCCCTCATGAGCCTAAATGTCTGGTGTCCAGAGGAATAACAGGTTGCTAGCAGACCGCATCACCAAGGAAGTAGTAGAAAATTCTGGTGACTACAAGTTGATGAATTTCAGCTCCAGCCATGAGAAATTGATTTTAAAAAATGAAAAAAGAATTCAATTTGTTGAAGAAAAATACAAACTCTCTTAATGGTAAAAGGAAAAGTGGTTTTATAATGGACTATCTCACAAAACTAATCAATAGTTTTGGAAAGATGTACCATAAAGATGCAAGCAAAACAAAGGACGCAATTTCCACCCGTCTCCACAGAATTTGCATTGACCTTCTTTTTTTTTAATAATAAATTTATTTTTTATCGATGTTCAATTTGCCAACATACAGAACAACACCCAGTGCTCATCCTGTCAAGTGCCCCCCTCAGTGCCCATCACCCATTCACCCCCACCCCCCGCCCTCCTCCCCTTCCACCACCCCTAGTTCATTTCCCAGAGTTAGGAGTCTTCATGTTCTGTCTCCCTTTCTGCCATTTTCCACCCATTTCTTCTCCCTTCCCTTATATTCCCTTTCACTATTATTTATATTCCCCAAATGAATGAGACCATATAATGAATGTCCTTCTCCGATTGACTTATTTCACTCAGCATAGTACCTTCCAGTTCCATCCACATTGAAGCAAATGGTAGGTATTTGTCGTTTCTAATGGCTGAGTAATATTCCGTTGTATACATAGACCACATCTTCTGTATCCATTCATCTTTCGATGGACACCGAGGCTCCTTCCACAGTTTGGCTATTGTGGACATTGCTGCTATAAACATCGGGGTGCAGGTGTCCTGGCGTTTCATTGCATCTGTGTCTTTGGGGTAAATCCCCAGCAGTGCAATTGCTGGATCGTAGGGCAGGTCTATTGTTAACTCTTTGAGGAACCTCCACACAGTTTTCTAGAGTGGCTGCACCAGTTCACATTCCCAGCAACAGTGCAGGAGGGTTCCCTTTTCTCTGCATCCTCTCAAACATTTGTGGTTTCCTGCCTTGTTAATTTTCCCCATTCTCACTGGTGTGAGGTGGTATCTCATTATGGTTTTGATTTGTATTTCCCTGATGGCAAGTGATGCAGAGCATTTTCTCATGTGCATGTTGGCCATGTCCATGTCTTCCTCTGTGAGATTTCTCTTCATATCTTTTGCCCATTTCATGATTGGATTGTTTGTTTCTTTGGTGTTGAGTTTAATAAGTTCTTTATAGATCTTGGAAACTAGCCCTTTATCTGATAGGTCATTTGCAAATATCTTCTTCCATTCTGAGGGTTGTCTTTTAGTTTTGTTGACTGTATCCTTTGCTGTGCAAAAGTTTCTTATCTTGATGAAGTCCCAATAGTTCATTTTTGCTTTTGTTTCTTTTGCCTTCGTGGATGTATCTTGCAAGAAGTTACTGTGGCCGAGTTCAAAAAGGGTGTTGCCTGTGTTCTCCTCTAGGATTTTGATGGAATCTTGTCTCACATTTAGATCTTTCATTCATTTTGAGTTTATCTTTGTGTATGGTGAAAGAGAGTGGTCTAGTTTCATTCTTCTGCATGTGGATGTCCAATTTTCCCAGCACCATTTATTGAAGAGACTGTCTTTCTTCCAGTGGATAGTCTTTCCTCCTTTGTCAAATA
This sequence comes from Vulpes vulpes, assembly GCF_048418805.1. Taxonomy (NCBI): domain Eukaryota; kingdom Metazoa; phylum Chordata; class Mammalia; order Carnivora; family Canidae; genus Vulpes; species Vulpes vulpes. The sequence continues at coordinate 116,384,837 of NC_132781.1, forward strand.
TTAGTTGACCATAAAGTTGAGGGTCCACTTCTGGATTCTCTATTCTGTCTCATTGATCTATGTGTCTGTTTTTGTGCCAGTACCACACTGTCTTGATGACCACAGCTTTTTAGTACAACCTGAAATCAGGCATTGTGATGTCCCCAGCCATGGTTTTCTTTTTTAAAATTCCCCTGGCTATTCAGGGTCTTTTCTGATTCCACACAAATCTTAAAGTAATTTGTTCTAACTCTCTGAAGAAAGTCCATGGTATTTTGATAGGGATTGCATTAAACGTGTAAATTGCCCTGGGTAACATTGACATTTTCACAATATTAATTCTGCCAATCCATGAGCATGGAATATTTTTCCATCTTTTTGTGTCTTCCTCAATTTCTTTCAGAAGTGTTCTATAGTTTTTAGGGTATAGATCCTTTACCTCTTTGGTTAGGTTTATTTCTAGGTATCTTATGCTTTTGGGTGCAATTGTAAATGGGATTGACTCCTTAATTTCTCTTTCTTTAGTCTCATTGTTAATATATAGAAATGCCACTGACTTGTGGGCATTAATTTTGTATCCTGCCACACTGCCAAATTGCTGTATGAGTTCTAGCAATCTTGGGGTGGAGTCTTTTGGGTTTTCTATGTAGAGTATCATGTCATTGGTGAAGAGGGAGAGTTAGAAAGGAGAGATCACTACCAACACCAAGGAAATACAAACAATTTTAAAAACATATTATGAACAGCTATACACCAATAAATTAGGCAATCTAGAAGAAATGGACGCATTTCTGGAAAGCCACAAATTGCCAAAACTGGAACAGGAAGAGATAGAAAACCTGAACAGGCCAATAACCAGGGAGGAAATTGAAGCAGTCATCAAAAACCTCCCAAGACACAAAAGTCCAGGGCCAGATGGCCTCCCTGGGGAATTCTATCAAGGGTTTAAAGAAGAAACCATACCTATTCTACTAAAGCTGTTTGGAAAGATAGAAAGAGATGGAGTACTTCCAAATTCGTTCTATGAGGCCAGCATCACCTTAATTCCAAATCCAGACAAAGACCCCAGAAAAAAGGAGAATTACAGACCAATATCCCTGATGAACATGGATGAAAAAATTCTCAACAAGATACTAGCCAATAGGATCCAACAGTACATTAAGAAAATTATTCACCATGACCAAGTAGGATTTATTCCTGGGACACAAGGCTGGTTCAACACTTGTAAAACAATCAATGTGATTCATCACATCAGCAAGAGAAAAACCAAGAACTATATGATCCTCTGAATAGATGCAGAGAAAGCATTTGACAAAATACAGCATCCATTCCTGATCAAAACTCTTCAGAGTGTAGGGATAGAGGGAACTTTCCTCGACATCTTAAAAGCCATCTACGAAAAGCCCACAGCAAATATCATTCTCAATGGGGAAGCACTGGGAGCCTTTCCCCTAAGACCAGAAACAAGACAGGGATGTCCACTCTCACCACTGCTATTCAACATAGTACTGGAAATCCTAGCCTCAACAATCAGACAACAAAAAGACACTAAAGGCATTCAAATTTGCATTGACCTTCAAGTAAAATCACTCATTTTTGTTTTCTCCATAGCACATACATCCTACTTTATGCACACCAGGCACTTAATAAATATTTTGTTTTAATTAAAGTTTTTATGTTAAAACTCATATTTTAAAGTGATTTGTTGCAGGTTAGAGGGGATGTTTTGTCACAGACTTCTTGCAGAAACAAAGAATGGAGATGGAAAAAAAAAGATGAGATCCTCTCTGGTTGAAAGATGAAGAGATAATTTTCTGAGAGTCCATGTGTGAACCAATATTTAAAGGGTATTTTATGAATTATCTGGTATAAGAGAACTTCTTTTTTCTTTGGTTTTTTTAGAGAGAGATAGAACAAGAGTGTGAGGGGAGGGGTAGAAGGAGAAGGAGAAGGAGAGAGAATCTTAAGCAGATTCCTCACTGAGCATAGAGCTGGATGCAGGGCTCAGTCTCATGACCCTGAGATCATGATCTGAGCTGAAATCAAGAGTCAGTGGCTTGACCAATTGAGCCATCCCAACACCCCAAAGAGGATTTCTTTCTAATTCAGATTTTGTCGCCATTTTGTGTAAACTCAGTGAAGAAACATATTCTGTGCCTGAATGCCATCATTTGGAAAACTAGAATTAGCAGGCTGTGAAGTGGACCTCCCCCCCTCACTATTTCGTGCTCTTTTTCCCAACTATTTTTAAATGTAGCTCTCCCCTCTGCACACTGTCCAGCCTGGGCTATAAGCTCTTGTTTAAGACCAGGGATTGGAGCGTCACCGAAGGGTGCGTCGACTGCTGACATGCAAGTGTATCTGAACATCTCTCACCACTAGTGGGACCCAAGAGGCTGATGTCCTCTGGGGAAAGGGCGTCCTGAGCATGGACATACGCACCCTCTGGTAACAACAGCCCTTTCCTACAAATGATTGTCCTGAGCTCCTATTCCCCGAATTTTAGGAAAAGAATAGGCTATACGCTAAAAAAAATAAGTGAGTTTGTAAAACAAACTAAAAACTCTGAGACGCATCGGGGCACAGGTGATTTTGACTTGGACGAGAACACCAAAGGGGAAGGGCTTTTCTTCTACAATTTGGTCAACAATTGACATTTAATTTGGCTCCGCCAGATGGCTAATGTTGTGAAGAAGAACATCAGCTAAAGGGAGGGAGATTTATTTTTGGTCGCAAATGAGATACTTCTTGAGGTCCTCCCAGAAAATATCCAGTTTGCCAAAATTCTGGTGTGAACAAGTGGGAATAGAGTATGGAGTTGGTTTATTGTTACAAAAACCTGTGCAAGAATCTTGAGGCCAGATAAAACACATCTCCTGTTCATATTTGTGTCCATCCCTCACATTAGCTCTCAGGACCTAGAATTGTGTCATTCACATACAGTGAATACTCAGTAGTTTTTAAAATAAAATAATATTTTTTCCAGCTGTTTGATGATAAACATGTTTTTATTTTCAATCTAAGGATAAAACTAGCACGAGTTATCAGAAGCTATTTTTTTCTTGCAAGAATGGATAAGAAGAAATAGCCTATACCTTTGGTGTGGGCAGTGGAACCAGGGTTCTTGGAAAAAGTAATCTCGATTGTGGTCTTCAAATGTGATGAGTCACGGGCTTGTACTACACACCGTTAGGAAATCGGTTGAATGTGTCACTATTTTAGGAGAAAAGGTTAACAGTACTTTGAATGATAAAATGTGACGTTTAAAAGTCTAAACAACATATTTTCCTACTCTTCAAAAACATGTATTTTTGTCTGTGTGTGGAGTACTATGTATCTGTGTGATTTTGATTCTTGGCGTACACATAATGGATAGATGGATAGACAGATATGCCAATGCCATATTGAAGGGGCGGCGTGCAAATGTCATCGTGCTGTACAGAACATCTTCCGTGTGAGAACAGACTAGAAAATGAGGGCTCTTGTCTGAAAGAAGATGAAGGCCGGATGAAAATATGATCAAAGTTTATAAATTTCATGAAAGCCATTGCTAATGTTATCACGGACTTGTTAACCAAATTTCAGAATATTTGAACTATAGGGTTGTCTTTGAAGTTTGCACAGAGTGGTTTTAAGACAGATGAAAGGAAGTATTCTCTTATAGTGATAAGGACATTTATGGAACTTTTATAAAGTTCCAGGTTGAAAATACTGTATCAACATTTTCAAGGGGAGTGATAGACAAGATTTATTTATGGAAGCTTGGGGTACATGCAAAACCTTTTAAGGTAACAGAAAGTAGCCATGTTCTTTATAGCATTCTTTCAGTTTTACTTTCTAAATCATAATGTATATGGAGAAACATTTACTTATTATAAGATGCTCAGACCCGGTAAATGAATTTTCATGTACGGACTCAGTGTAAAAATACTAAGATGCCATCAGTCAGTGCCCAATTAGACAATGATTTCTAAAATTCTTCTTTCTGGAAGAGATTGGTGTTGTCTAATTGGGGTCAATGGGATTTCTCTCTTCGTAGAGACGTGGCCTCTTGTTTATCTTCCAACTTTCAGCTTCGGTCCCTGGACACGGACATAATCAATCCTCCTCCTTCCCCTTGGGTTGGGGAGGGGGCAAGCAACTCATATGTCACTTTATTTTTCTTTCGTGTTATAATCCCATTGTGTGTGAACAACGACTTCTTAACAACACATTTCGCACATGGACTCTGCATCCGGATTTAGATGATCTGTGCAGAAATACCTTTCCTTCTGCCCTTGCCATCTGTCTGACTTGAAAAAGCCTTCTCTGAGGCTCCATCCTGAGCCAGGCACAGCTCTGCCTTCGCGTGGGGCTCACTCCTCCTCCTAACTACCTGGGAAAGTGCACGCAGTAGGCTTCCAGGCTGGCCACCTGCACACTTGCCTCGTCCCTATGCCTGGACGGGCCCTGTGCTGGGTTGTTTGACATGCTCACGTCACTGCCTGGACATCCCTGATCATTTCCATCCATTGGGGGCCTTACGTTTTCCTGTCACACTGGGCCCTGAATATTATGTCATTGGTGCTGAAGAAATGTGCTTTGATCCGGTTTTACAGATGGAGAAAGCGAGGCCCATTGAGACCTAGAGAGCCCCAGAGTATCTCTTGAGAGGGCAGAGCCAGGGAGTGGCTGAGATGGGCTGTCAGGACTGTCACCTCTGGGGCTTCTGCTCGCAAACTCCCGCTACTGAGGTGGTCACACCGCGCCCATATCCCCCTGGCGGCGTAGCCCTCGGTCCCCGTGCTACTGCCCTTCGACAAGCGTCTCAGCCAGGAGGGCCGGCTCTCCAGCGGCTGCAGGGGCGGCAAAGCCACCTGGTGCTTCTCAGTTGAAGCCTCATTTCCTCCCAGTGACCTTGGACTGGCCATGCCTGCCGTGCAGGGCCTGATGGCCAAGGGCTGGAACAGGGCCTGATGGCCAACAACACTGGCACACGCTTCCAAAGCCACGACTCCGTACAGGGTCACTCTGGCCCCTGTGCACTAGCATCTGGTGTGGAACGAGGCGTCCTGCCCACCCGCGCCCTCGCCTGCGCCCTGGGCCTGGCGAGCTGGGCCGTGACCCAGCCGTGATGTCACCTCCCGGGCAGCCTGGCCGCGGCCCTGTCACCACAACACAACAATGATGCTATTTTCCTCTCAAGCTGGGAGCTCTTTTTTTCAAAGCAAAATAAAAGGTCCTAGGTCTCCCTGCCTTTGTTTCTTGCTGACGTGCCCCCGCCCCCAGTGGCCTGCTGTCCCTCTCAGGCTCTTGCGGTGTCGCCAGCCGGGCCACCCCTGCCCTGATGACGGCTCCAGCACTGCGCGGTGCCGCTCTTCAAAGTGTCCATCCAGGACGCATCGTTTACTTGCTTACAGCCTCTGTCCACACCAATGACAAAAGATGATCCTTTCTTTTCTAAAAAAACAAAATGACTTTTCGCTAAAGGTGGGTGTAGGAGGCCAGATGGAGAGTCGGGGTCCTGGTGCCACTGGCGGTCTTCACAGCAAAGGGCCGGGCAGAGACCAGGAAAGCATTTTGCCTGCGAGGAGGAGGGGGAACTCGCCCCTGAAGCCCTCAGCCTGGGCAGCCACCTGCACCCCGAGCACCCTGGAGGCTCCTGCGGTGGTCCCTGCCCATCGCTCCATCTGCGACGTGGGTTTGGTCCAAGGGTCCCAGAGGAAGAAGACACTCCATGGCCTCATGGGCTTGTGACAGCCACTTAGTTTAATGCTCTGCTGTCACTGTCTTGACCTTCTTAGTTTCTTTCTTTTTTTTCTTTTTTTAAGCATTTTTAATTTATTTATTCACAAGAGACACACAGAGAGAGGCAGACACAGGCCGAGGGAGAAGCAGGCCCCCTATGGGGACCCCTATGCAGGACTTGATCCCAGGACCCTGGGGTCACAACCTTAGCTGAAGGCAGACGCTCAACCCCTGAGCCACCTGGGTGCTCCGACCTTCTTAGCTTCTTAATAAGGAGATCCCACATTTCCATTTTGCCCTGGCCACACGCATCAGTGATTTCCCACCAACTCTGATACCTGCCACTGAATTCCCATAATTCCTATCCATGATGATGTGGAGTGGCTTTGTTCTCTACTGAAGATTGGAACATGTGTATGTATGTATATGGGCACACACACGTGTATGTGTAGCTCTGTTTTTAAAGAAGTATGTGTGAATACAAGAAAACCCCTCCTACATGTATTTTGAAATAGAAATAAAATAAAAGAAAAGCTCTTGAGTCTATTCCATGTCTATTCCTGAGTGTATTTATTCCATCTTTTCCAGGTAATTTTATACCTGGTGCCTGAATGACCCTTCGGTGTATGCGGTTAACACATGATACAATGGGTGGCCCCTGTTCTTGAGATGCACCATGGTGGAGTTGGGGGTGCCTTGCTAATATTAAAATATCACATCTCTGACCTCTAACACCAGTCAGCCAAAGGCTCACTCTCCTGGACGTTGTTAAATTTGGCAAATTCACTTCAGCGAGGTTCTTTCTTTAAAGATTTTGAAATCTTAATTGTATCAAGCCATTGACAGAGCAGTCTTGGTTTCAGGCATGATTGCTTACTTTATTTGGCTTCTAATTATAGGAGTCACCATAGGTTTTGGAATACATGTAAATAATTGAATGCCTGCATATATAATTACAAGAAGGAAGAGAGCAGATGAGTAAATGTTCCTAACAGCTATCTACCTTAGGAAGCTAAGCCACATGAAATTACCTAAAGGGATTGGGGACTTGACCTCCTTCTCCATATTTCTTGAGTACTTCTAGGGTCTTTTTTGTGGCATCCTATCGCAGAAGTTGGCACACGTTTTCTGCAAAGTGCCAGCTAGTTGATAGCTTAGGCTTTGTGGGCTGTAAATCTCTGTTACAAGTACTCGGCTCCTTAGCTGGAGCACAAAAGCAGCCATGAGCAATATGTGAACAAGTGATACCTAATAGCTGTGTTCTAATAAAGAAAAATAAAACAGGGACACCTGAGTGGCTCAGTGGTTGAGTGTCTGCCTTTGGTTCAGGGCGTGACCCCACGGTCCTGGGATCAAGTCCCCCATAAGACTCCCCGCAGGGAGCTTGCCTCCCCCACTGCTTGTGTCTCTGCCTCTCTCTCTCTGTGCCTCTCATGAATAAATAAATAAAATCTTAAAAAATAAATAAAACAGAAAGAGGGCTGGATCTGGTCCATTGGTCATAGTTTGGGGAACCCAGGATCATACAAACACTTCATATTTATTTATTCCTCACCCTTAGTAGACAAGTTGATCCTACATAGGCCCAATACAAGTAAGATCATATTATCTTCTTTTTCCACCCTAGTTTTAGAAAAGGGTCTAAAAAAAAAAAAATTCACAGAAGTAAATGGCTAACAGGGCTTAATTTATAATCCTGAGGCATAGATGTCTGTGTGTGGTGGTGAGGGGAAGAGAAATAAAGGGCTTACATACTAAGGTCACAAGGAAATGTGCTCTGGTTTGGCTTCAAACAAATGAAGGAAGCCCCATGTTTGTAATCAGCATTTTGGGGGAGGGGGGTTGTGAGGCCTTTCCGTACCTTGTCTTCACACTTCACCCTACACTTACCTTCCACCAAAGACTTCTCAGTTACCTCCCCAGGGTGTGGAAGGCACTTCCACACAGGGATTCCCTGAGGAGACCAAACCTATTAGATGGCATACTCGATAAACCAGATTTGGCAGGATGCAATGAAAAAGGCAACTCCACTCTTCTGCACTGTCCTGTTACTGATGTTTCCATCCCCAGTGGGCAAGATTTTAGACCAGTCTCATCATGAGTCTGCTCACATTTGGGGAGATAAATCTAGGTGAATGTATTAGCTAGGGCTCTCGAGGGAAACAGACTCAATAGTGTGTATATATATATAGGGAGAGAGAGAGAGAGAGAGAGTCATATATATATATGGAGAGTTATATATATATATATATATATAGAGAGAGAGAGAGAGAGAGAGAAAGAGAGAGAAACAGAGAGAGATTTATTATAGGAATTGGCTCATGTAGTTATGGAGGCTGATGTGTCATGTGCAAGCTGGAGAACCAGGAAAGCCAGTAGATAATTCAGTCCAAGGCCAAAGGCATTGATATCTGAGGGCAGAGGATGGGTGTTGCTGCTCAAGCACGGAAACTATTTGCGCTTCCTCTGCTCTTGGTCCCATTCATGTCCTCTGGATTGGGTGGTGCCCTCTAGCAATGGGGAAGGGGATCACCTTTACCAGTCTACAGATTCAAATGCTGATCTTTTCCAGAAATGCCTGCACAGACACACCTACCTGGAGTTACTGTCTTACCAGTTACTGGGCATCCCTAGTCCAGTCAAGTTGACACATAAAGGTAATCATCTCAGCCTTGCTCGTTGTCTCATGCAGTGAGCCCAGGGGATGATGTAGGGGAGATGGTGATCACCAGAAAGAGGACCTCCTGGAGTCCTCAGTCTCTATACTGATTGTGGACTCTGCCCCCATGAGGATCTAGACGATGGGTATTTCCCCAGATAGAGGAAGGACGTTAGGTGCTGCACAGCTACAACAGCAGGGAAAGGCAACTGTCTCTTCCATCCTTGTCTGTTGATCCTTTCTGCATTTGTGCCAGTTCATTTTCAGGACAGAGGCCTAGCCATGTGCTATCTGCATCAAAGACCTATATGTGTTTCAAAATTTGGTGATGTTTCCAAATCTCTCCTACAAAAAGTTTATGCTAGTTTACAATCCTACTAAGAGGGCATGAAAGTTCTGATTTCCCCACTCCCTTCAAACACTGGATATTTTCTGTTATTCAAGTGAAATGTTCTCAGGAGAAGTACCAAAGTTCCTCAAGACATTCCTAATTGGCACAGTCTAATCTTGCTCTGTCTGTGATTTTATATATGCCACAAATGTGGTTTCCCTTAAAACAATAAACAACATTTTCAGAGAGAAGTAAAGCTGCTAAGATGTTAACAAATTTACTTTAAATCTTTCAGAAGATTCTAAATGTGTTCCATAGTATCGCATACACATTCATAGACATCAGAATATATCATTACCCATGTATGCACATGTAATGTGTGAGCACGTGACACTGAAATGTGTGTGTGTGGGGGAGAGAAGTCATAAGGGAGAAAACTAATTTAAAATTGTTTTTAAATCTTAAATTACTTTCCAGCTACTATAAAACGTATTAATACGTTATATGGCTAATATACTTCATCGAAGTGAAATGAGCTCAGAAGATGAGATGCCAAGCAAGGCATCTACGCTGAAAGATAATCTGTAGTGTTTTATCAGTACCTCACTGAGGACAGGACATTACACATCTGATCTACGTTTCCTGACACGTAGGTGTTAAAAATTAGTGTTCAAAAATAATAGGGATGAAGGTGCATGACCTAAAAGTGTGAGACAGACCAGGGTTTAGCAATATTAAAGAGATTTCCTTGCTGCAGGGGGTCCATGTGCCTTCTATACTACCACGAGTTTCATTTCCAAACAGAAAATAATGGGAAGGTTTTCCCCATTGATAAAATAAAATAAATCTCTTTTGTCATTGGACTCCATCTGTTCTGGGATTGTGTATGAAAAATTCCTAGTGCTCGAGTATTTTGAAAACAAGAGCGTTTGTCCAGTCCCCATGCCCTGTTGAGGACTGTAGCTGGGCTGTTTGCCTGGGCACGGATCCCCTAGGTCAGGGGTGTTCACTAGAGCTGCCTTGTTTCCTACTTAACGAAAACACTCACAGTGCTGGAATGACCGGATATGCAAATGGATCCCCTAATTCCACTTAATTGGAATCCAGACAACTAACATTCTCTGCTGATTTCAAGCCTCGCCTTGTGCTGACGTTTGTGACGTCTAGAACCCACTCCAACTTCACATTTGCATATTTATTAGTAACCTCAGAAGTCTCCTCCGACTGAGCAGTTACTATGCAAATCTAATTTTGGCATCTTCTATTTCAGCCCAGTCTTCTAATATTATGAAATATTATCATTTCTCAAGGACAGAAGTGGCTTCTGCTCCTCCTTCTGTGGGTTTTTTGGTGAAGAGAACAGAGATTAATTATGGAGCTTATTTGTGTTATCTGCTTGCCTAAGTCGTCGGCTGATGTCTTCATATTTTGTCTATGTCGGGTGGGTGCGGAACACGCACCCCAGTGGATTCAGTCACCCACTGAACACTGCTTATCTTTCCAAACCAAGCTCTTCGCCCCTAAGCTGTGTGTCCACCGCACTCCGTACACACTCCTGTCCTCCAGTGTCTCATTCATCAGAGCTGTGGCACCTCCAGCCTCAGATGGGCGGGCGTGGAGCACACAGTAGCATCTGTTAATGCTTGTTGGACAAATAATTGGATGATCGTGTTGAAAGTTCTGCTTCCTAGAACTATATTTTTCTTTGATAAAGCTTGTTGTTTCTGGAAATGAAAACTTCTAAGTTAGACTGAGTGTAGCTAGAAATGAGTTCCCTAGCTCATTATTTCTCCAACTTGGATCATACAAGCATGCATTTAAAGAAAGAGATCTCATGGACTCACAGTATTTATTTAAACAACCTATGGTATTATGTAAATATATGTGAACTCTAAGCCAGCTATAAATACTTCATGCTTATAAATCCAATAAAATAAAAACACATAAATTTATACCTGAGTATAACTAAAACCAGAAAAATTCCAATGAACATTACTTAATTTGGCAAATTAGGTTTGCTATTAAGAAAGTGCCATTGAGATGTAAGTATAATATCGTACTTAGGGAAGTCTCCTGATCTCAGTGTGACTGGTGGTTGCTGTGTGATGGCCAAGGCTCCCCTGCTTCCCTATATTCAAACTTGTGACCCCTGAGACCCTTGGTCATCACAGCATTGCCAAAGTGTTCTTATTTCCCTTTATGGAAACATTTATGCCGTAAGTATACCTTAACACACTGAATTCACATAATACATTATCAAGGAGATGAAATCACAGCCTTCAGAACTGTGGTCATTAAAACAACTCATGAAACACATACACTGGTTTGAAAATCATTTCTGAAGCCAGGGGTGTTTGCATTCTTCCCAGGCACAATTTTGCCCAGTACAAGTGTTAGAGTGTAAAATCATTAACTTAAAGAAAGATGAACAACTCCGTTAATCAGAGCACATTACTCCTTGACCATAGACATTGCCTGAGGTGTTTCTCTGGGTGTTTCAATAAATATGTCATGCTCATTGTGTCTCTTGATAAATAATATTTTTACAGCATTTTCCATTACACAATACTTTAAACAAAAGGTTTCTAAATGTCAGATTTTTTTAAATATTTTTATTTATTTTTTATTTAAGAGAAAGAGAGCACATGAGGGGAAGGCTGAGGGAGAAGAAGAGACAGAGTCTCCAGCCGACTGCCCTGCTGAGCTCAGAGCCCGGTGTGGTGCTCGATCCCATGACCCTGAGATCACGGCCTACGCTGAAACCAAGAGGCGGACACTTAGTCGACTGAGCCACCCAGGGGCCCCTTGTTTTTCATCTATAACAAAGGGACAATTCTATCAGCGTTTCAAGGTGACTGTGAGTCACATAAAAGTTAAACGAGATCATATGTGCAAAGTGCTTGGTGAGGGCCTAAGGCAGCCAGGAGTCCTGCAAGCCAGCTTTTCTCCTTCTTCCAGCAAGAGCGTGGACACTGCCACAGCCACTAGGTAGGTTCCTGCAGACTCCTGCTGTGTTAACTTGTCCCACGCCACTGCCTTTATTCTGCAAACTTGTGACAACACCAGGATCCTTTCTAAGAGGTGCTTGCATTCAAGGGAACAGAGGACTCTAGGAGCCAGGAGCACCTCGTGGCTTCTGTGCCGAAGAGTGAGTCACTGAGAAAGGCAGCTCATTTCTCTAGGATGCCTGCATGTCCTTCCTGTTGTTAATGTATATGCAGAACTTGAAACAGTTTCTAGCAGAGTGACTGTGGATAGGTGCAAGGCCTTGCTCTTCATGTGCCCTTGAGCTCTCCCTACTTCTATGCTGAGAACACCGCAGAAAGAGAGGAATAAAACACTTGGAATGGCCCACACTCATGTGGGAGAACAAATTTGTGAGTCTTCTCTAGACTGCCAAATCGTTTGAAGAGTGTAGAGCTGGAACTGCAGTTGGGTAGGATAAGGCTTAAAATGTCAGGCGTGCACAGTCTACACACCAACATCTTCAACAGTGGAGAACACTGAAGCTTTCCCTGTTGATATCGGAAATGAGACAAGGAAACCTTGCACTGAAATTGGAAGAAAAACTAAACATTGCAGATAAAGGATGCTATCCTGGAGGGAAGAAAGAGCAGGACGTATCAGGGAGGGAAGTTAGACTTCCCCGAATACATCTTATTTTATAGATTTGATTTCAGGGCTATGCATAGTTTTACTTAAGACGAAATTAACCAAAATTTAAAAAGCAATCTCCAAATATCGAAGAGAAAAAAAGGAAGTACATGATCCTACATATTAAGGTAGTCATTAGCTGGCAAATAAAATAGCGTTTCAAATAATGCCACACAATAATCTAACTGGACGACAGTGGGCGTGTGCACTCAGGAAAAAGATCATAACGATGTCGGCAGCTATTCAGCAATGACAGCCTCAGTGATAACACTGGTATTCTCCTTTTTTAAAATTATTAATATATTTTTTTTATTGGAGTTCGGTTTACCAACATATAGCATAACAACACCCAGTGCTCATCCGGTCAAGTGCCCCCCTCAGTGTCCGTCACCCAGTCACCCCAACCCCCCCCCCCGCCCACCTCCCCTTTCACTGCCCCTTGTTCATTTCCCAGAGTTAGGAGTTGCTCATGGTTTGTCAACCTCTCTGATTTTTCCCATTCATTTTCTCTCCTTTCTTCTATAATCCTTTTATTAACTTTTATGTATTCGTACATAGAATCAATAACTGTGTTCATGTTTTTAGAAAACAAGGACTTTAGAACAAAGAAAAAGAGATGACAGAGATAAAATTATTTTAAAGTTAATAACTATCATTACAAATGTAAACCTAACATACTAGTATGTACTTATGATGTATTTTCTCTCTCTTTTATTTAAAGATTTTATTTATTTATTCATGAGAGACACAGAGAGAGAGGCAGAGACACAGGCAGAGGGAGAAGCAGGCTCCACGTCGGGAGCCCGATGCGGAACTCGATCCTAGGTCCCCAGGATCACGCCCTGAGTTGAAGGCAGGCACTCCACCGCTGAGTCCCCCAGGTGCCCCAGTATTTTTCTCTTTTAAAGCAAAGGCATTTGTTAGTTCTGTCCCCTGAAAAAGTCCAGAAATAGCATCTCACCCAGAAACAATCAGCTGGCTAACACCCTCCTCGTGATCTCTAAGTACCATCTCCCACTGAAAGGAACTAATTCTCCTTGGAGAAAATGCTCCTTCCTCCAGGTGTCAGCAGGAATCGTACCCGGATCCTAGTGAGACCAGCTTCTTGTCCCAGAAAGGGAGAACTCTTTCTGAATTACTAGAGTCAGGACAAAAAGAATCAGAAGCCAGCATGCAAGGATTCCCACTGGCCGCAGGAGCGATAGGTGCAACTGATGGTGGGGATCCAATGGCCAGATCCATTAGATCTCAATGCTAACTACAGAACTGACCCCACAGTCTGTAATGGCACAAAAATCAAGGTAAGAGTCACCAATGCTGCCAAAACCATTAGGCGAGGAGCTGATACAGATATGCAGATGGTTCGCCCATTGCAATACCCAAGGGAAGCCAGCAGAACCCTGGGTGTCAGTGTTATGCTATGGGGGGTGACAACCTGCACCCCATTCTCACCCCAGAACCAATCTCCTTCTGATTATATCTCTACACCAGTGCTGTTCAGTAGAAATACGAGAGCCAGAGAGAACCCTTCATTTTCAAATAAGTACCTTAAAATGGTTAAAAGAAATAGGCAAGGATTACTTTTGAGTATTTATTATTTAACCCAATGTATCCAAAATATTATAAATTCATAATCCTATCAATGAAAAAAATACTGATGAGATATCCTGCATTCTTTTTCTTTCCATACAAAGTCTTTGAAATCTGGTGTATATCTTATAGTTAAAAGATATCTTACTTTGGTTGCTTAATTTCCATTGGAAAAACACAATCTGTGTTTAGATTTGATAAGATTCACAATAAAAAAGCAGATTCACATGCCAAAGCCGTTCCAATCATACAAAGCTTTTCCGATAACTGAATAGAGTATCAGTTTTTAAATTTCCATTAATTTAAATTAAATTAAATGACACGAAAATGAAAAATCCTTTCCTCAGTCACAGAAGCTACACCTCGAGTGTTGACTGTACGAGTGAGGCGCAGCTCTCTTGCATAGAGACGTAGATCTTTCTATCACATCACATCACAGGAGCATTCAAGGTTCCAAGAAAGAGAGAGCACATCACAGGCATGCAGGCCCCCACATCCAGAGTGTGGGAAACTCAACAGGATAAGGAATCCAATTTATTGCAAGTTGAAAAATAAATAAATAAAAGGAGAGAGAACCGGAAGATTAAAGAGATTTAAGGGATTTGTCAGCCAAATGCAATGTTTGGAATGTGCTGGATCCTGATTTTGACAAGTCAGCAGCTATATACATATTCATATACACAGACACACACACACACGTGTATATAAATGTATACTTGCAACTAGGTGATTGGAATTACGTGTTTAAATATAATACCTATAAAAAATAAATAAATATAACACATATATAATGGCGTCAAGTTATTGCTAATTATAGTTATTATGGATGTTGGTATGGTAGTGATCCTTTATGAAGGAGAAGGCTTACTGAGAGAGACACAGACCAAAGAGTTGACGAATGAAACGATACTGAGGAGAGAAAAAAAGGATTATGTGGGATTCGTTGATGAAACGAGTTGGCCCTGTGTTTTTGTGGTTGCAGCTGGGTGATGGAGATGTAGGGGTTACTGCAAAATTGGCAGCATATCCAGTAACTTTGCTGCTGACCATTTGGTCAAGCACAACGGTGTCATGCACTGGCATCAGGGAGTGGTTACAGTCAACATGAAATCCTAGGAGGTCTCAGACTTGGCTTCAAATTTGTCCAGGAAAGATGGAGACTCGGGGACCTCCCTGAGCCTGGTGTGGGAGCCATCCTCCATGCACCCCAGGGCACGACTCACGTCCGCTGGCCTCCCCTGAGGGCCCCCCTGGAAGACACAAGGCTCGGGACAGCGCTCCCCATCAGGAGCAGAGACTCAGGGACAGAGCCCGGCTGGTGGCCAGAGCATTCAGAGACCAGAGACACGCGCCATCAGGTCCCTGGCATCTCTCACTAGAGGTCCAAGCCCAGGGCCTTATGTTCTGGGTTTGCTTTGTTCCCTGAAAATCTGGACTTTCTCAGACTTGGGTGTGCGAGTCCTTTGCTGAGGCTCCTGAGGGCGGACCAAGAAAAGTAGCTTCAACAGTCTGGGCTCCTTACCCTCGTTCCCCAATAAAAGGCAACGCCTGGGTTTGTTTACTACTATTGCATATGGGATCATTAAACCCAAGTGGAGTAATGCTGATTATGGCCTTCGTCGCTCCAGAAATCTTGACCTGGGCGATGACTTTCCCTGCCATCAGTTTGAATTACATCCACTGTGTCAGCGCTATTTTAAGAGGATCAATGAAGGTTTATGAAGAAAAAAAGCCTTGTCACCTCCTCCAAAATGGACCAAATTAATTAAGCTTCTGGAGCCAAATCTATGACACTTTTTATATACTGTTACTTTTTATGGGCCCGAGGCTGACATTGATGAGAATAAAAAGATGCACCTTTTCCGCTGAGCACAGGAGATGTTTTTCCAACAAGCAGGTATCCATAATTTAACTTTCTCAGTTGCCAGAATGGGAGTTCACTAGCATATTTCTTACAAAAACATGAGCAGCTCCTCGCATGTGGCAGGAGTAGAGAATTTCAGCTACCAGAAGTCATTATGGGTGCCCTGTGTGAAGGCTTTCTACTCTAGGGCCAAGGAGTGTTCAAACAGACAAATTAAAACCCACAACTACCAGTTCATAGTGTCCCCAGGTCTGAGGTCCCTAAGTCCCCAGCAGGAAGACGTTTCTCCTCCCTGACAAGGATGTTGATCTTGGTTATTCCAGTTAGGTTTGGGGCTGTCCATGCAGGTGAGCTGGCCGCGGGGTGGGGGGTGGGGGGTGGGGGGGTGCTGTGGGCAGAGGGAGATGCCCGGCGGTGTGGTCCTGGGCCAAGTGAGGAAGCAGGATGTGTTTGTTCTTGTATTTCTCCATCTCACCCTTTGTGCCCTGAGAGCCTCCTTTTAGCTGTGTGTCAGGCAGGAAGTTGAAAGGGATGGAGCCAAAGCCAGGACTTCAAGTCTCTGCCATGCTTCGAGCCCTCAGACACAGCAGCGACCCCTCAGACGCAGCAGCACGTCACTTAGTCCCTGACTCTCCCTGGCCTCCTCGCTGGATTGGCGCCCTGATCAAATGCAACCGGCTCTGGAAGCAGCCTGTTGACCGACGTATCCACCCACCTTGTCCCATTTCTACCTTTCAAGACTTGTTCTGAGTCTTTCTCTTTCTTTTCTTTTTTCTTTTTCTTTTTCTTTCCTTTCTCTTTCTTTCTTTCTTTCTTTCTTTCTTTCTTTCTTTCTTTCTTTCTTTCTTTCTTTTCTTTCTTTCTTTCTTTCTTTCTTTCTTTCTTTCTTTCTTTCTTTTCTTTCTTTCTTTCTTTCTTTCTTTCTTTCTTTCTTCTTTCTTTCTTTCTTTCTTCTTTCTATTTTATTTATTTATTTATTTATTTATTTATTTATTTATTTATTTAAAATATTTAACTTATTTATTCATGAAACACAGGGAGAGAGAGAGAGAGAGTGAGAGAGAGAGAGAGAGAGGCAGAGACACAGGCAGAGGGAGAAGCAGGCTCCATGCAGGGAGCTCGATGTGGGACTGGATCCCAGGACTCCAGGATCACGCCCTGGGCTGAAGGCAGGCGCTAAACTGCTGTGTCACCCAGGGATCCCCTTTCATATTTTATTTATTTGTTTGACAGAGAGAGAGCACCTGAGCAAGCAGGGGGAGCTGGAGAGGGAGAAGCGGACTCCCCACTGAGTAGGGAACCTGACACGAGACTCAATCCCAGGACCCTGAAATTAAACCCAGAGCCAAAGGCAGATGCTCCACCCGCTGAGCACCACCCCCCCCCCAGGTACCCTTCGATCTCAGTCTTCACATGTTAGAGGGCTAACCCTCGAAACCCATTCAGAATGGAACACCGATGGTTGACAATAGGCTTCTGTAATTTTTAACAAGTCTCTCCTATCAGTATTACTCTGCTCCCCCAATAGTGGGTACTTAGTGCTTGCTTCGGCAGCACGTATACCAATAGTGGACACTTTGGACACCCTGGAAGGCCAGTGAGGGACAAACTGGTGGGCAAGGGAATCTTTCCAAAAGTCCCCTCAGTTGTACCCGATGCCATCCACAGCGTACTTAAAAGCAGACCCGGCATGCAGACAATGGATGGAAGACCCTGGTAGAAGGAGCTTATTTTTATTTTTATTTTTGTTTTTGTTTTTGTTTTTGTTTTTATTTTTATTTTTATTTTTATTTTTATTTTTATTTTTATTTTTATTTTTATTTTTATTTTTATTTGTTTTAGGAGTTTATTTTTAAAACATGGTTTCCCTCCCTGCTTCCATGGCTTTGTAGTGGGGAAGCTGACCCCAAGGATGAGCATAGCATGTTCAAGCCTGTTGGGGGCTGCTTTGTACTCCTGGCCCATTCCGCTGTCATGGTGTAGCAGTGGGGGCTCTGTCCACGCAGGGCCAAGGAGACAGGCAGGTGGACAGTGTGGTGGGGGAGAGTCATATGGGAAAGGACACAGGACTGGAGAGCAGAGACCGGAGCATCACCTGCTGGCCGGTCAGCATCTGGCACCTGGGAACCACCCTGCGCTATTCCATCGTGTGAGCCCGTGACTTCCTTTCAGTGTCCAGCTTGGGTTGGGCTTCCCCTACTTGCAGCCCAAAGGTCTTCCTTGATATGGCGCCACCCGGCTGGTCAGACCAATGCTCGGTGCAACATAAAGTGAGCAGAACAACTGGGGTGCTTGTGGATTGGTGGTTCTGGGCTGATGGCCCTTTGTCACCTCATCATGTTTTTGTGGAATCCACAGACACTCAGTATTGTCACACCCACAAGCCCACGTGTGTCACCCACAAGTCAATGTTGTATCCTAAGTTTCCCTTAGTTGTTCAGAACCTGGACCCCTTCCCAATGAGGACAATGGAAGATGTGGTGTCCACCTGCGTTAGTTCTGGTATCATCTGAACATCACACACACCAAATAAACGGAGGTTTATAACCCCCAGTGTCCTTAATAGGGTGAAAGAGCTCACTGGTGAATTGTAAAACGTAAAGATTAGATTCGCCAGCACACTTGGTGGAATGCCCCCAGGACGCCAGGGCACCTCTTTGCTCGGGGCCTTCTGTGTGGTGTTGACGCCTACCTTGCACCAGCTCCCTGTTGACGCTCAGCAGAGATTTGCAACACGATCCTCATGTACGCTTCCCCAGGCTGCAGGCGCTGCTGAATAAAGTATAGAAGCCCTCGACACATTCAAGTCTGAAATAGAAAGGGAAGGGGATGAAGCCTTCTCTGTTGGGGAAACCACAGTCACAAACGATGGTGGGTCTGGGGCGTGTGGGAGAGGAAAGTCATGGAAGACGGAAGGTTCTGGGAGAAGGCGGCTAGAAGGGCCTGTGAAGCTGCATTAACATCACTGCCTCTGCCCTCACAGAGACAAGGGCAAGGTTCTACCTGGATTGCAAGCAAAATACAAGCACACCTTGCTCATGTGACACACCTTGCTACCACGTACAGAATTAGGAAGTTCGTCTCTGGGAATGCATTTCAAGACACCATGGACATTCTTTGCATAGCTTCTTCCTGGAACTGCTGTCTTCTTGAGGCTGGGCATTCGGGGACAGTGAGATGTTCCTGATGTGTCACCCTAATGGCCCAGGTTCCCCTAGACAATTGCAGTCACTGACAAACCAGAGCAGGCTCCATATGCAGCCTCGAATGCAGAGGGGCATGGCCCCATAGGCTCGAGGTTCTGAAGAAGTGAATTTGGAAATTAAGAAATCATAAAAGTCTGGGGCACTTGATGGAATGAGCACTGGGTGTTATTCTATATGTTGGCAAATTGAACACCAATAAAAAATAAATTTATAAAAAAAAAAGAAATCATAAAAGTCAATGACAGCTCGCACTCCTCCACTGCAGGTGCATCCAGAGGGTGTGAACCCGCCTTTCTCGCCCGCACCTTCCTCTGCGACCCGGTTGGCTAATCACGCTCTCCAGCTTGAGAACTACTGACCTCGCCCTGTGGCCGGCCACACAACCAGGAGCAAGGGTTGTGTGGTTTTGCAGACTTCCTGAGACACTCACACTCCTGATTGTGTCTGATTCTCAGAAGATTCCGAGGTGAGAGGACATGGATCATTGTTGCGATTTTGTACACGAGCGACATTGGGGTCCTTCCACAGCTCTCCAGCTTCCGTCCAGGCTCAGAAACTGGACACCAGAGCCTGAGATCAGGATTTGAAGAACAAAATCCCACCCCATGTGCTTTCTCCTTAGGGGCAGTTCCGACTCTGAGTGGACGCACTGGGGGATCCGGAGGGTGGACGGACAGGGGGAGATCTTGGGGAGCCGGCACTTGGGCTTGTGCAGGTTATAAGAGGTAGATGTAGTTGTCACCACTAATGTCGGTGGTGAGCGCGCTCACTCGTGCTGCCGAGGAAGCAGGTCACAGGTGCAGATCTACCTTAGCAGGTCATTCGAACCCCTCTCTGTCCCCCCAGCACAGCTTCCTCCTACCTCCCTTTGCAAACTCCAGCTCCTCTTGCCCAGATGTGGCTGCACAGCGTCCCAACAAATTGCACCTTCCGGTGCTCTCCCTCTCGCGTTTCGGTCACGAGTAGCCTGCGCTGGGCCCCGCGTGCTATGGCTGTCAGCCCCCTCTTTGCGGCTCAGCCCCCACAGACAGAACCGTGCTCCGGCCGCCGGCCCCGCACGAGAGGATGCACAGAGCATTGCACACCTGCACGGAGGAGGATTTCCAGCCGTGCTTGCCGCCTCCCAAGTCATTTAGGGCTGCATCTCCGTTCTTCCCCTATGAAGCGGTTCTCCCGCAGCTGAATGGGGAAAATCCCATGTCACCAAATGGGAAACAGCACCGACTTGGTTTGCTGTCAAGTTTTAGAGGCTGAAATCGGTTGCAGCCTATAAACAAACCTACTGTAAGTCACAAAAGGCATGGAAGGTGAATTCAAACCCATGCTTGCACAAGAATCCTTTTTGTCTCCACTTAAAAATGTCTCAAGAGGAACAGAACAGAAACCACACTGTGCCCGTGGCTGCTCATGATAATCAAAAAAAAAAAAAAAAAAAAAAAGACACTGGTATAAATATGCAATCATTGGAGAGTCTTCCTGTCTCTTCTAATTACTCCTGAAATTCCATGGCAAACAGATTTAACTTCCAAAATCATCAAGACTGTTACAATTAAATGCACATAAAAAGAATTATAAAATAATAATATTCATTTCTGAAGTGCTGTTTCTCCCAAGGAGCCCATTTTCGGACCGAGTTGCATTTGTCCCTGTGGCAGAGACACAAGGAGAGTAAATACACAGAGACAGAGGACTATCGATGTATCAGAAGGTGACACCCAGCAGCTTGTGCCCCAGCAGGGGCAAAATAGGTGGGTCTGGACACGGGGGAGCCTCTGAGCCCAGAAACCTTGGCCCGCAGGAGCCTCTCACCTGCGAACCCTGGACTCCAACAGCACAGATGGCCATTCAGATGTCACTAGTGGGCAGAAAGTTCCAATTTCATGGCTTCTTCACCCAAAATTGACAGTGTGGGGGACACCTGAGTGTCTCCGTGATTGAGCACCTGCCCTCGGCTCAGGTCATGACCCCGGGGTCCTGGGATCGAGTCCCAGGTTGGGTTCCCTGCATGGAGCCTGATTCTCCCTCTGCCTGTGTCTCTGCCTCTCTCTCTCTCTCTCTCTCTCTGTCTCATGAAAAAATAAAATCCTAAAAAAATAAAAATAAATAAAAATAAAATAGACAATGTGCCTCCGTCAGGGCACATTTCAATCGTGCTTATTCTATCGAAGGTGAGATGTAGGGGCATTGTTGTCCTGTGCACAGGGGCTGCCTCTGTTTCTAGGTTTCCGTGAGCTTTTATGCTTGTCGAGGACCAGCTCCCTTTCCAAGGGCCACCAGCGAGGTGGCGGGACTCCCTCTCCCTGTTGCTGGTGATCCCAGTCCCCTCACGTCACAACCCAGGGAAAGAAGACTGAGCAAGCAGACACGGGTCAATGAAGAGCAGAATCTCCATTTGGAAAGTCCACCTTAGCAACGAGGCGTGTACTGAACAACAGAGCCGATTGACATCCACGGCGAAGGAGGAATTGCTACGGGTGGGTCTGTCAGGTGGGTCGGTCTGGGCACTGCACAAAATGAAGTGGGTGGAGGGAGTGGAAATCACCCACGGGGCTGCACCAGTGGAGGCTTCAGGGACCCCTGAGGTGCCACCCTGTAAGTCACACCAGGCCCCGTCCCTACGGGTCTCTGCGACGTGGTGGAGAGATGTGATCTCAGTCCCGTGGGCAGCTATCGAGCAGGGCACTGCCAGGAGGTGTCCCGAATCAAGAGACACAGTAGGAATCGAGGATCTTCTGGGATCTGGAGGCAGCAGGGGCTGGTCGCACACCGAGGCACAGGCTCCAGGATGTGGCCAGGCGCCCAGCCAGGTGTGTCTGCTCTGTCCACGCCCCACCCCCAACGTGGGCCGTTGCTGACTGTAGGGGCGAAGCACACAGGTGAGGCCTTCCTCCCGGGAAAGTCTCCAACCAGACAGAATGGGGAATGCTCACCTGAGATCTCTGGGTGCTCCTTCCTCCCTTCCTCCCTCCCTTCCTGCCTTCTTTCCTTCCTTCCTTCCTTCCTTCCTTCCTTCCTTCCTTCCTTCCTTCCCTCTTTCCTTCCTTCCTTCTGTTTTATTTATTTATTTAATTTTTTAATTTTTTTTTCTAGGATGTATCCACGCAGGCTCCTCAGCTTGCACATTCCGTATAAGTTCTTAGACCTTATGATTCTACGTCCTCTCATCATTGTGGGTCTGTGACGATACAGTCTGATGGTTCTAATCATCGCAGGGTTGGTAAACAAGGACTACTGAAACTCGGTCAAGCACAGCATACGGGAATTCACCGATGCCTTTGGCTCACGCTTTCTCTTTTAATCCTCGCAATGCTCGGGGAGCATCTAGCATGTGTTCCGTTCCACGTTCCAGGACAAAGTCCAAACCAAACATGGCATTTGCTGAGAGTCTTGCATTTCTCATCCCATGGACCAAATAAGCAGGCTGACATTTGAAAATATGTTTAGCCCCAAACTGATGTACTTGCATCGTCCGTGAGAAGGCTGTGTGTGTGCAGGGTTTCGGCAACGTGGAAGCTTCGGGAACAGGGCAGCGAGCCCAAGAGAAAGTGATGTGCCCACGGCGGGGTCGCGTCTCTGAGGAGGCTAAATGCAGAGGGGGAGCAAGTCCTCTGTCTCTCGGGGCTCTGCAGAGCTGCCCCAGGGGGGACCTGGTGTCGGAACTGAAATCAGTCAACGGAGCTCACTCGGGTCCCCTTCAACACACCCCACAAATGTGCTACTTCGTGAGCTACTTCTGGGCAGGCGCTCCAGCGCCTGTAGTCCTTGCTCTGATAGGAGTTCCTGTGGGTTATCCATCCAAGGCTACTTGGAAAGAAAGGACCCAATTTCAAATGGACCTGCAGACGTCATAAAAATTTGGATTGGAATATGCACTTTGAAATTTTGATTGGCACACTTTTACCAACTTCAAACCCAAGAAACATGGAAGGTAAGTAAAACCACCTTCATGTCCCCAAACAAGTCGGGGGTAACGTAAGAATTCAGAACTCACACAATGAACAGATTTAAATTTTTAAGGCATGAGACCATTTTTAAATTGCTTTACATTCAGAGTATTTCGATGACTTAAGGAGTTGTACGTGAATACCAGTTGGTCCCTCCCCACTCCAGCCCCCACTTTTTTTTTTTCCAGAAATAAGCACTTCTTTTCACATGGACCAACCATGTCTTAGTGCAGCTGATGACCACTATCTGCGATCGTGCTGTCGGCCGCATTTATCACGACATCCACACATATTGACAAAAATATACCAAATGCTTGCACATACACATCCTTACGTATGTATATAGTCCTCCTCGCAGGAATGACGTCTTTCCATGTGGAATCTGAAATGAGCCTTCAGAACATGAAATTGGAGTCACTTGTGCAGCGGAAGCCCCTGGGTTTAGAATCCAAAATACTTGGATCCAGGTGTCACATATCTTCACTTTGTACCTGATTTTCCTCAGAGGAATCATGGACACTTCCAGTCAGACAAGATTGCCTCCCTGGGGAGATGGGTGGTCCTGCCACTGCCCAGTAGGGAGGAGGCCGAGCTCCCCTGCAGGCGGGCCACTCTGCACCTGCACAGGTGTGCAGAAAACAGCAGGGCGGGGAATGGCTGTCCGAGCGTCCGTAATGACTTGGGGTGTCTTAGCCGGAATTGCATCGCAGAATCCTAGCACACTGGAAAACCCTCTCTTGTCCATGCCACCTGCAGGCCATTCCTGACAAAATATACCCAGGATTAGAAACATCCCAGGTATTTTAGGATTGTGTGAAGAGTCTGTGAATATTAAACAAGCAAACAAACAAAAAACTATGACATGATTATTGTCGGGTGTTTGTCTCTGAACCAGACCAAATCTCATGGATCATTTAGGCCGGGTCCCCAGGGCCCCACCCATCTAGGAGGACTACTAGCTTGAGGGTGAGAGTGTAGGGGTTTGAGCTTTGATGCAGCCTAGGTGTGAGGACCTGCGAAGACCAGGTAATGTTACCTGTAAGATGTTACCTGTAATGTTACCAGTTGGGGGGGGGGAAGCGTTTCCGAGGTGTGCTCCCGGGGCCCTGACAGCAGGAGGTGAGAAGGCAGAGTGGAGGAGGGACAGGCCCTGCAAGGCCCTGAGCCATGCTAAGAAGTCTGCTTCACCTTAATGCAGCAGGAAACTTCTGAAGGACTTGAACTGGAGGTGGAAGGTTAAAACTGACGCTGGCCATGGCGGGCGAACCCCTGGAGGCAGGAAGGACGTACAGGGGATCAACACAGCACATGTGTGCTTGCTCACATGAGGCTGTGAGCCCCAGCAGGACGGTGACCACCTGCGACAGAACACATGTGATGGGGTCCCAATGTGAGGGGGGGAGGATGGGGACCCAGGATGGGTCCAGATGTGACGACAGAGAGGACAGGGATGCAGAATGAGTCTAGATGTGAGAGCAGAGAGGATGGGGACCCAGGGTGGGTCCAGGTGTGAGGGCTGGGAGGATGGGGACCCAGGGTGGGTCCATATGTGAGGTAGAGATGTTAGTGAGCCTCTGTGGCCACTGGATGTTGGGGCACTGGGGTCAGAATCTGTCCTTGGATATGTCTTCCGAGCTCATTGGCTGGAGTGTTGAGGAGGTAGCTGGCACTTGGGGCTGGAGTTCGAGGAGGCATCTGGGTAGGCGAGGCAGCTGTGGAGCGAGTATGAGGGAATTGTGGAGAAGCACGGCACCAGGAGAGGTCTCTGCCAGTCATGGACGGGTGGTCCTCCGGGGGCAGGGCAAAGGGAGGGAGAGCACAGCCTCCCCGCGGCCCTGCCCGGTCAGGTGGCATTTCACGGAGGGAGCGGTCAGCGGGTTGGGCCCTCAGACACGGCCACTGGAGCAAGCACGGGCATCTCAGATTGAGCCACAGAAACTGGCGAAGGTCCTGGGGAGGCTGAAGCAGCGAGGAATGGGGGAGGTGCCGGTGTGGAAGTGCGGTGTGGCCGTGGCAGTGCCGGGGGGACCAGCGCCCTCGCGCGTGCCCAGGGCTCGGGGCCACACTGACCCCTTGTGCCCTCTGTTCTCCAGCTAGTGCCGCACGCATGCCCACAGGTCCTGTGCTTCAGCAAAATCCAAGCGTGGGATCCTGTGGGTCCCCAGGACAGCAGCCCCACACCCCCAGCCCTGACCGCGGGACCTGGCACGGCCTCGGGACAGACGAACACGAAGACACATGGCTGGAGTTCTGGGTCCACGTGGGGCTGTGCGTGGAGAGCGGGTTGGAATTACCATCCTCGCACCGCGTCCACCCCCACGATGTCCACTAGTCCCCTGCGGTTGTCGGAATTTAAACTCAACAGCTGACACGAAAGCCAATAGCGTATTTGGAGCACCCTAAGGCCGCGGTGGCTCAGGTCCGGGCGTGCTGGCAGGTGCAGGGCACCCCCTGACAGATCGGGCCGCAGGCTGCATGCAGCCTGAGACTAATAGGATGAGCCTGGGGGCCGCCCAGACCCACAGACAGGCATCCTGAGTCAGCGACCCACACCTCTGCCACCCAAACAGGGCAGCAAGGTGAGGATCCGGGGGCCACAGGGACTGACCCTCAGAGAAGCAAACCCGCCATTGGGACTGCATCTCCCTGCAGCCTGGCCGGGTGCCCCCTACTGCCCAGGGCCGCCTCCACCGCCCAGACACCTCATCTCCTACGGATGCCCCACCAACACTCTTCATCTCTGGTCAGACCACAGGGACATATTCTCACATGGTCGAAGGACTCACAGGTAAAACACAAATTTCCAAGGAAGATTCTAGAAAAAAAAATAGAAGAATGTGAGCGAGTGCAGGGGGGCCACCCGGATGGGAGCTGCAGGAGGTGACAATCCTGGCATTGCGGGAAGAGATTCGCTCTCCCAGAAGCAGATGCTAACAGACAGAAACTTAGCGAGTAACGAAGACAGACAATTAGTTCAATAAACGATGTTGAAAAATTTGGAGACTCAGTTGGAGGGAAAAGAAAATCAATTGAGACCTGTAATTCACACTATCTATAAAAATAAATTGAGGAGGAATTAAGTGGAATATATAAAAAGCTAAAAATAACAACAATTTAAAAGAATCGAGGAAGCTTTAACTCTGTCAAGAAGAGAAGACGACTTTCCAAGAAGAAAATAAATGGAAGAGGTTGCCGGCGAGACACAGGTGGATCTGATGAACTCAGGGTCAGCACACCTCATGGTGGCACATCTCCCCTGCACCCTGGGGGCTGCTCCTGCTTTGTCCTTGGAGCTGCCAGGTCTGGCTCCGCATGGCCACTGCTGGTCAGCTGGTCATCTCCTCGGGCCACCTGGGCTTGTGGACACTTGGATGAAATGAAAACCATCAATAAGTCAAAAACATTCATTGCAAAGTGTATGAGAAGCAAGGGAGGGCGCGTGGGGGGCTCAGTCGGTGAAACATCTGCTTTTGGATCAGTTCATGTTCTTGGGGTCCTGGGGTCGAGCCCCATGTCAGGCTCCCTCCTTGGTGGGGAGCTTGTGTCTCCCTTTACCCCTCTGTGCACATTTGCTCTCTCTCTGTCTCTGTCTCTCTCTCTGTCTGTCTGTCTGTCTCTCTCTCAAATAAATACAAAAATCTAGAAGAAGAAGAAGAAGAAGAAGAAGAAGAAGAAGAAGAAGAAGAAGAAGAAGAAAAAGAAGAAGAGGAAGAAGAAGTAAAGGAACCGTGTGTGACTAAGATTACAGGCAAGTTGCTTTCTACAGCAAAGCAGCTCACAGGGTTACCCCGAAAATGAGAAGTGCAGGGACTGAAAATCAGAGGAAAAACCCTTCAACCTACGAATGAAAAGAAATTCAAATTCTTAAAAATGTTGAGATGGCACTATTTTGCCTAACATGTTGGCAGCAGTGTCTTTTCTTTCTTTTAATAAAAACTCCCATTTCCATTAGAATTCCTAGTAGATAGTCTCATTCGCTTTTGGCCAAAGCCTAAATCTTAGGTCCCTAATTCCCAGAAGCAGTTTCTTGATGTACAGCCCCCAACTGAAAAGCCTCCATGCCCCCCAAGCTGGCAACTGCACCCCGAGGAATGCGCGTGAACACGGAACGTGGCTCCCCTGCAATGACCCGTGTGCCCAGGCGTTGATGATAGTCATGCACAACTGTGAACAGCAGAAGTGGTCAAGACTCGGGGATGGACTACATCATGGGGTATGTTGTTGAGATAAAATACGGTGCAGTCACCAATGGAGGCTGTGCATGTGCACAGTCATCTGGGAATGGAAAGCTCCCGAATCAGGGGGGCCGTATCCAGGAGGGCACCTGCTCACCCCAGCAAATGCATCAGGAGTTCTTTGACTTCACAGGCCTGGGGCAGGGTCCCTACTCTCAATGTCCCAGCCACAGAGACTGAGGGTACACACCCCATCCCCCAAATAACAGTAGTAACTGCTGTGTTTAGCTACCGCAGATGGGTTCTGTTCTCTCCTAGGGGTTTTGTCCACATTTTCCAACTTTTTTCAGAAGAGCATTCAGTCATCATTTCCACCGAAAATGTCAAGACACAGATTTTTATTTATTTATTTATTTATTTATTTATTTATTTTTATTTTTATTTTTAAAGATTTTATTTATTTATTAATGAGAGACACAGAGAGAGAGAGGCAGAGACACAGGCAGAGGGAGAAGCAGGCTCCATGCAGGGAGCCTGACGTGGGACTTCATCCTGGGTCTCCAGGATCATGCCCTGGGCCAAAGGCAGGTGCTTAACCACTGAGCCACCCAGGGATCCCAAGACACAGATTTTTAGAAAGAGGTTTCACTGACGAGTGGCTTGGGCCTATGGAAGTCCCCGTTAGCCTCACTTCTATCCTCCTCCAAGGAGCCCAAGGATGTTTCATTTCACCAAGTGTGAGAGGGCACCGGGCAGGGGCCAGAGGCCAAGAGTCTCTGCTGAACTGGGAAGGAAATGTAGCCCCCACCACTGGCAGGAGAGAAGACCCTCAGGGAGGAGGGTACCTCATGTGGGGGTCTCTGTGGTGGAGACTCTTAGGGAGGAGGTGTCTGTAGAGATTGTGACGCCAGGCAGATGTTGGTTGGAAAAAGATAGGCATGAACTCTATAAAGCTTAAAAGCTTTATTATAGGCTTTTTATACATATTAAGTGTGTAGCACATGTCAGGTTTGTTCAGCTCTTCTCTACTTATCCGTCCAAGAGAAGCCAGAACACAGAAGGAGGTTTCAGAAATCCTAGTTTTCTCAGCCAGAATGTTAGTCCAGGACCCAGGGAACACAAGGCAGATGCAGCTCCTGAATATTCAAGAAAAGAACGGTGACGGGCCGAAGTTAGAACGATCAGAGTTGAATTACTTAGATTATCAGAGTGAGCACCTAACAGGTGCCCATCCCTGTGCCGGAAACCCCCAGAAGCCATGAAAAGAAGCCCTCAAACTGCTCATCACCGGGTACATTGATATTCAGAGACAACCACAAAATGTTTTTTGGTTTCACATTTTTTATTTAAATTCTAATTAGTTAACCTAGAGTGTGATGCTTGGTTTCAGGAGTAGAACTTAGTGATTCCTCACTTACATCCAACACCCAGGGCTCATCAGGACAAGTGTCCTCCTCAATACCCATTGCCCATCTAGTCTCACCCCTGCCCACCTCCCTCTATCCCCACTTTGTTCTCTATAGTTAAGAGTCTCTAATGGGTTTGACGTCCTCTCTGATTTTTCTCCCTATGTTTTGTTCCTTAAATCCCATATGGTGCAAAATCACACGGTATTTGTCTTTCTCTGACTGGCTTATTTCACTTAGTGTGATACATTCTAGCTCCATCCATGTCACTGCAAGTAGCAAGATTTCATTCTTCATGATGACTGAGTAATATTCCATCATGCATATAGACCACCTCTTCTTATCCATTCCTCAGCTGATGGGCATTTAGGCTCTTTCCATAATTTGGTTCTTGTTGATGATGTTGCTATAAACATTGGGGAGCAGGTTCCCCTTCAAATCAGTATTTTTGTATCCTTTGGGTAAATACCTAGTAGGGCAATTGCTGGGTCATAGGGCAACTCTATTTTTAACTTTTAGAGGAGCCCCCACACTGTTTCCAGAGTGGCCGCACCAGTTTGCATTCCCATCAACAGTGTAAGTGGGTTCCTCTTTCTCCACATCCTCACCAACATCTGTTGTTTCTTGTGAGGTTAATTTTAGCCGTTCTAACTGGTGTGAGATGGTATCTTATGATTTTGATTTGCATTTCCCTGACAATGAGTGATGTTGAGCATCTTTTCACGTGTCTCTTGGCCATCTGGATGTCTTTGGAAACATGCCTATTCATGTCTACTGCCCATTTCTTAACCAGATTATTTGTTTTTTGGGTGTTGAGTTAGATACTTTCTTTATAGATTTTGGATACTAACCTTTATCTGATATGTCATTTACAAATATCTTCTATCTTTTAGTTTTGTTGACTGTTTCTTCAGTTCAGAAACTTTCTATCTTGATGGAGTCCCAGTAGGTCTTTTGTGCTTTTGTTTCCCTTACCTCAGGAGATATGCGTACTAAGAAGTTGCTATGGCTGAGGTCAAACAGGTTACTGCTTATGTTCTCCTCAGGATGTTGATGATTTCCTGTCTCACATTTAGGCCTTTCACCCATTCTGAATTTACTTTTGTGTATTGTGTAAGAAAGTGGTTCGGTTTCATTCTTCTGCATGTGGCTTTCCAGTTTTCCCAACAACATTTGTTGAAGAGATTATCTTTTTTCCATTAGATATTCTTTCCTGATTTGTCAAAGATTAGTTGACCATGTGGTTGTGGGTCCATTTCTGGGTATACTTTTCTGTTCCATTGATCTCTGTGTCTGTTTTTGTGCCAATACCATGCCTTCTTGGTCACTACAGCTTTGGAATATAGCTTGAAGTCTAGAATCATGATGTCTCTAACTTTGCTTTTCTTTTTCAATGTTCCCCTGGATATTTAAGGTCTTTTGTGGTTCCGTATGAATTTTAGGATTGTTTGTTCCAAATCTGTGAAAACTGCTGGTGATATTTTGATAGGGATTGCATCAAGTGTGTAGATTACATTGGGAAGTAAAGGTATTTTCACAATATTTGTTCTTCCACTCCATGATCATAGGATGTTTTTCTGTTTCTTTATGTCCTCTTCAATTTCTTTCATAATAAGCATTGTCTAGTTTTCAGATCCTTTGAGTCTTTGGTAAGGTTTATTCCTAGATATCTTGTGGGTTTTAGTGCAATAGTAAGTGGGATCACATCCTTGATTTTTCTTTCTGCTGCTTCATTATTGGTGTATAGATATGCAGCAGAATTCTCTACATTGATTTTGTATCCTTCTGAATTCATGTAGTAGTTCTAGCAAGACAAACACAAAATGTTTAAATGGCAGTACAAGACTGTGTAAGACTTAGAGGGGTCAACCCCAAACTCTTCAACTGAATACTACTACCTACAGATTTTGAAAGGAAACACAAATACAGATACACACAAATGTAAAGGGCTGAGTCCCACCTTTTTCCCAAATTCATATGTTGAAGCTCTAACCCCCAGAATCTCGTATGTGACTGTATTTGGAAATGGGGTCTTTACTGAGGTGATTAAAGTAAAATGTGGTCATAGGGGTGGGCCCTAATCCAACAGGATTGTCCTTTGGAGATCAGACACAAATACACACATAGGGAAGAACAGGTGAGCACAGGGGGAGAGGTGGCCATGCATAGGTAAGGAGAGAGGCCCCAGGAGAAACCAGCCCTGCCAACACCTTCATCTGGACTTCCAGTCTCCAGAAATGTGGGGAAATAGATTTCTATTGGCTAGGGCACGTGAAACCCTCGATGGTGTTCCTCGTCGCAGAGTTACTTGTCATTCATCACTACTCTTCCAATGGAAGTTCGACTTTCCAATTGCTCTGTCTCCTTCCTTCTCAGCCATCACTGCCAATAAGATAGCTCTGACCTCTGATTTAACTGCTGACCTGGAAGTGGATAGTGTTTTCCTGTTTAACTTACATATGAAGAAATGGGTATTACAAGGGCTGAACATGTATCTTTTTGTGTCAAATACAGAAGGACAGGGGCATCACCATACTTTTTCCCACCTCTCTCCATGGTCCATTTTAGATTCCACATCAAGGTCTTTAAGGAAAAGAGCCAAGTTAGAGCCACATGGTCTCTCTGTGGCTGGTGGGCCCTGGACCAGGGCCCTCCTGACTCCCTCTCCCAATTAGCTTTCTGTGTATGTTTCCTTGAAACCAGACCCACCATGTGCCAGGGGACCCAGGCATCCTCTGACATGAAATGCTGTGTTGAGAAAAATAGCAGCAAATGTGAACTTTCTTCAGACCAATAAAGGACCTGTGGCCTCAAAACACTTGAAAGCTACCAGGGAACTTCCTGTGTATTGGTGGAGTGTATATAGTTCAGCCCTCCTGTCCACCACGTTCTGTTCTTTCCCTGCTTCAAATTCACCTCCTGATGCAGCCTTGGAAGGCAGAGCTGGAGGAAATGAATTGCATTGCACACGTGCCTTGCTCAGGATTGCCAAGCAAATGAAAGTGTCATAAGAAATGGTCAATGTGGTTTAAGCCTCTGGTCCCCCAGCATGTGCATCTTCATTTGCCTTAAAGCCTTTTTTAGGAAGGAAGTGTGGGGAGCCTCCACAGCCCTTTCCTCTGCTGAAATCTCTCCTGTGATCAGCAAGTGTGACTCATTGATTCCAGCTCTGACATGAACATCTCTAATGAATGCCAGCTAGCAAGAAGCAGGGTGACTACTTTCTTTAAGTATATTCCAGAAAGTTCTGGCAAGTTTGGAAAAATTGTAATGCTGTTAGGTCATCACAGTACAACATAGCTTTGGCTGAAGCAGAAAACAGGCAAACGAAGGGAGGCAGTAGGTGGGCTGCAGGCTACAGAGGAACTGGTTTGCAAATTGGTTCCCTGGAGCCACTGTGGCCTGCACAGTTATAAATTCTGTGTAGCTTTTTAGCTAAGAACTCACATCAGCCTTTGAGAGAAACGGAGTTCTGATCTGACCTCCTCCTAA
Source organism: Vulpes vulpes (assembly GCF_048418805.1). Classification (NCBI taxonomy): domain Eukaryota; kingdom Metazoa; phylum Chordata; class Mammalia; order Carnivora; family Canidae; genus Vulpes; species Vulpes vulpes. Next base: position 116,416,864 of record NC_132781.1, read on the forward strand.
TGGAGAACACAGATGTGGGAATCCAGAAGCCACTCGATGTTCTGAGCCCGGGGCTGGGATCACAGGAGCAGGAAGACAGGCATTTTGTGCAACTCAGTCCTGAGCCTTGCATTAACTGCCAGTACCTCTAGGGTTTTATAATTCAAGTATAACTTGGTTGCTAAAAAGAAAACATGTTACTTTGTTATGTTAGTTGTTCAAATGTTTCTTTTTTCCTAAAGAAAAAAATAATGTTCAAAATGAGTTCATTTCTCTTATAATACAGTGCTGTTTAGTAAGAATTCATTTCCATGAAGATCCAGTGATCTAATCAACAGACATTCATTGAGCAAGTATCTGAATACACATGCAAAACACCATATCTTTGATGTAAAACAATAATAAATGTGAAAAGCAATGTTCTTATTCTGGTATTATTGTATAATAATCATAATCATAACAAAATTTTGTTTGTGTCCCTCTGTATAGTTTATGCTTCAATGAGACAATGGAACTGCATACCCAGACAATCCTGAACTAAGCGTCCGAGCAGCTAAGAGGCATGCCAAGACCAGACAGGTCATAGACCTCAGAATCAGGGCCAGATGCCCATTCACTGAGTCTATACCATCTCATGGACACACACACAGCAGCAACAAGCAGCCAATAAATATATCAACACAAACACTGCCTATATAGAAGTTGCTGCTGCTGCAATTTGGTGGCTGGTGGTCACCGAGTTCTGTCCCTGCTCTACAACTTGCCAGCCAAGTGGTCTTGGGGGGCTGGTCGCCCTGTCCATCCTCCATTTCCTCACTTCTAATGAGACAAATAGTAATATATCTCAGGGGTGTTGAAAGTGTTTTATGAGTCAGTGTAAGTGAAAGGCTATACTGTGCTCGGCATCAAGGAAGCCTCCAATTTGAGGAATGTACAGAAATAGTTTGCTGCAGCCTGGGAGGCAAATAATTAAGAATAAAGAATACCGATGGGTAGGCTACCTGGAGGGAAGTGCATGGAACACCAGGAAATAGGCAATTGAGAAAACTGTACCAGAATGGCACAGTGTTTAGGAGCTGATTCCAGAAACCAAACAAGCATCTGGTAAGTTCTGTGTCTAGCAAAGTACTAGGGATTGTGAGGACACAGACTTTTTTACAATCCTTACCTTGGAAATAGCCCCCAGAGAATAGGGCTATTCTCTAACAGAACAGATTTACCTTACAGCAGACCACCTTTCTGGTGGGAGGACTAGATCTGTTTTAGATGGCACAACACAAACACAGTAGAGGTGCCGGAAAATGGTTGTAATAGCTAGGGAAGTCTTCTTGGAAGAGGTAAAATTTTAATGAGATCTTGAAATATAGGTAAATATTGTGAAAGAAAGTAATTTGAATAGGCATAAGATCATAAATTAGAATACCATATCAAGGCAGTCCTGGGAATTAAATTACAGAAAAGCCTAAGAAGTGGCAATCCCAAAATTGAGGATCAAGTTAAATATTCAAAACATTGTACTGAATTGACATGGAAGCATAATTTTTTAAAAGGATTTAAATTTTTTCCCCAAGTTCTATTTTGTCCTTAAATGCCTCTATATTCCTGACACAAATTTGATGCTTCTATTTTTGACTAGGAAGAGTGGAATATTTTTAACCAAGAGCATTCAGTCTTGAGGCTTCAAATTGCCAATTTGAAATGATCTTGGTTGTAGCTCAAAAAAGCATATTAAGTTACACAGATGCAATTACACGTAGATTAAGGCAAGGAATTCTAGGCTCAAAATATTGCTATTGCTTTTATTATTACTCCATTGTTGTGGCATTACACATGTCTTATATATATTTCCTTTGTGGGAATGCCTTTATTTCTGAGGGTTTCTGTAGTTTCAGCAAGTCATTTCATTATTCTTATAACTGTCTCTGGAGGGTCTTAAAAGAATGAGAAAATCTACATTATTATAACTAGTGGTTATAAAGGTCTATTTTTTAATAGATTGTATTCTTTTTTAAAAAAAAAAAAAGATTGTATTCATTTATTTGAGACAGAAAAAGAGAGAGACAGAGAGCACAAGCAGGGAGGAGGGTCAAAGGCAGACGGAGGATCAGACTCCCTGCTCAGCAGGGAGCCTGACACGGGGCTTCATCCCAGGACCCTGAGATCATGACCTGAACCAAAGGCAGACACTTCATGAACTGAACCACCCAGGTGCCCCCAATAGATTTTATTTCTTAGAGCACTTTTAGATTCACAACAAAATTGAGAGGAAGGTGCAGAGATTTCCCAAACACCACCTCCCCAACCCACATGAACATAGCTTCCCCATTATCAATACCTCACCAGAGTGGTACACTTGTTACAACTGATGAACCTACACTGTCACATCATCATCATCATCATCCACAGTCCATATTTGATTTTAAGGTCCAGTCCTGGTGTTGCCTATTCTAGGGATTTGTATAAATGTATCGTGACATGTGTCCACCATTGTGATATAATATAGAGCACATATGATCTATTTTAACCTTATGTATTTCATGTTTGTTTTTTGTTTTTTTTAAATATTGGAGAATGTATGATCAGGATTATTTTGATATCTGTATTTATTTATTTTTTTAAATTTTCATTTACTTATGATAGTCACACAGAGAGAGAACGAGAGAGAGGCAGAGACACAGGCAGAGGGAGAAGCAGGCTCCATGCACTGGGAGCCCGACGTGGGATTCGATCCCAGGGCTCCAGGATCGCGCCCTGGGCCAAAGGCAGGCGCCAAACCACTGCGCCACCCAGGGATCCCTGTATTTCATGTTTGAAACAAGTATTGTTCACTATACTATTTACCCGTTGTTGCAGGAGCTTTTGATACATATATATAGAGAAAGGGAATATACAAATAAGCATAAGGTGTGTAGTGGTTTGATTGATGGATCTTAAAGTTGTTAACAGGACAATTAAACCCAGTGATTTGATTGGATTCACTTTCTCATTTGTAAAATAGGGAAAAATGATAGCTTCTTATTCCCAGGACTACAACTGGGATTGAAAGTCAACACATGAGTGGTATTTGGGAAAGTAGCTTCTGCAGAAAGTTACAAATGCTAGTGATTATTATAAAGGGGGGAGTTAAGAGAGGAGAGCAATGCTTACTGATTCATAGTTTCATTTGACAAACATTTCTTGAGTGATTCCTGGCAGGAACTACATTGAAGGCCTGGAATTAAAACATAAACACATGAATTCCTAAAACTTCACTGTTTTTTGGGGTAAAATTACATATAAACAGTTCATTTCAGTATATGGTGCAAGGCAATTAATAAAGTATCTTTCAAGTGCTCTTGATATACAGAGAAAGAATCCATTCTTAACCCATGTGACAGTAAATTTGTGTCCCTGAAGAAGAATGAATAGTTAATCATGTTCTGTAGATGGAATCCAGTATCAGAAACATCCAGATAGAAATTGTCATTGTTCTTTTGGGCTGCTAGAGCAAAATTCCACAGACTTGGTGGCTTATAAACAACATGCATTTATTACTTACTGTCTGCAGACTCGAAGTCCAAGATCAAGTGCCAGCAAATTCCATGTCTGGTGAGGCCCTATTTCCTGGTCCATACATGGCATCTTCTCGCTGTGTCCTCACATGGTGGGAGGGATGAGCGGGCTCTCTGGGGTCTCTTTTTAAGAACATTAATCCCTTCATGGGGGCTTCAAGGTCGTGACCTTATCACTGCCCAAAGTCTACATCTTGTAAGACCATCCTTTTGTGAGATAGCTTTCAACACATGAATTTTGAGAGGACACAAACGTTCAGTCCATAGCAGAAAGGCATATGAAGCAAGAGTCAAGGTGACCTATGTGGCTGCTGTGGGTTTTTGAAGCAGAAATAAGATGTACAGATGCCTGGAACAGGATCTGACCACCCCATGGGAGGAGAAGGTGGCCTGCCAATCAGGCAGTGCTTCCATGGCACCACATGGATATGTTTGTCTGAGGCCAAGCAAAGATGGCACAAGCCATGTGTAATGGGGTGAGGATCCAATGAACCCCAAAGTCCTGAGTCCTATAGATCCACAGCCTATGAAATGCCTCTGCCCTTCTTTATTTAAAAATGGTATTCCAGACTCCTTTTTACAGGATTTGAGCTCCATCTCTGCATTGGGTTTAACCTCTGAAGTCAAGGTGAATAGCACTACAGGGTGGTGCTGTTCTTGAGGACTGCACCCAAATCAGAACCTGGGAGATGTGAGAGCATCCCCTGCAGAAGCCCAGACTGCACCGTTCCGTGAGAAGGTACCTCTTATCTCAGAAACCAGCCTCTTTCAATTCCTAAATGCAATGATGTAAAAGGAAAAGTGTGAGACCAAATAAGATGCAGCCTATGTGCCCACTGCAGGCTTCAGGACTTCTATGAACAGAGATTATACCGAGGGCCCACACTTGTCCGAGAGCTATCGGGCTGCCTCAAGGGCTTTAAAGAGCTTCACACACCAAACATTCTTACAGCGGTCATGAGCTATTCCAAGGTATGTGCACTCCCTCTGGGCTCTCCTGCTTGGAACGATAGCCAACATTAGAGCAGTCACCTGAGGTTCTCATAATGTGTCAGTGGGTCCAGCCTTTAGGATCCAAGTTGTAACGGTCTCATGCTCTAAACAAGAGAGCTCTGATATTTTTCACATGGAAACAGACATAGGAAATGTTAACAGTTAGCTAGCCCATGGAATAATAGGGTGCTGCTGCTCCCAGCCACAGGCTCAAGAGTTGGGATACCAATACCGCCACACACCTGTGGCCCACCCACCACTACCAACTCAACTGGCTGTGTGGCTTTGATCTCTACAGCAGACCCACAAAGAGTTCTGATCCTCTTTATCCTCTTTTAATTTATCCTAGTGTGTTTCTGCATTTTAAGCATTTTCACAAGACTTCTTGAACCGTTTCTGAAAGAAAAAGCAATATACAAAAAGAACAAAAATTAAACGAATAGCCCCAACCTAGAATTCACTTACAAATATCAAAAAGATATTTTGATATCTATCCCAAAATGGGTCTAGGGGAAATAGGGCAGAGAATGAACTGTTCCCCTCCGGTGTTCTGGGTCCTCGGTGATAGGAGAAAGAACACATTGGCTGCTCTGTTGAGGCCATTTTGCTTGGTGGCTTTCTGCCCCTCCCCCACCCCCATTTTATTAGTGAAGAAATATATCCGAAGCACAAACCACCGTCTGTTCAGAATATGATAAGTTGAGCCACTGAAGCATCACCATGTGCTAATGAGCTACAGGCAGCCAAATTGCTGGGGACATACTGGCATGATGTCTGTCTTGCTGTGGGTGAGACACGGGGCAGCAACAGACAGCAGCAAAGGCCCACGGAGACCACGGACACTCTAAGGAGACAGCTTCGCTTGCTTGATTTTTGACAAAGCCCGAGCGTGGCTCCTGATGAGGAGGGGTTGTTCAACTAGACAGGCAGGAGAACAGGATACCTTCTTTCCTTTGTTTTGTCGGGACACCTGCATGTCACAGAGGGCACCAGAGGCCCACCTAGGGGCTGTCGCATTTGGACTGTTCAGGGAGCTAAACACTACGCAGTTCAGACAATGTCCCTCTGAACTACAAACACTTAGGATTCCCACTACAGGCTTCTGCAGAGGTTAGGTTGACTTTCTAAAATCTCACCAACAACACTTTTTGTTTTGTTTTGTTGGCGAGTCCATTATTTTAGGAATCCTATTTCACTTCAGTGTGAAGTGGAGGTTGTTACTTATTAAGCTTTGTATAATTTTGTGGGTTTGTTTTTTCTCCTTAGCGTAGAGTACAAAGAAGTTTGTCTTTCTTTGTGGTTTTTTTCCCCTTTGTGTAATGTAAATGTAAATAGGTAAAAAAAAAAAAAAAGTCAAAGATGAATCCAAGCGACTGAGAGATCTCATTACTCCTCATGTCACTTCACTCCTGAAGGCATCCGACACCCAGCAGGGCCATCCTGGCGAGAGGTAAGGGGACACAACGCAAAATGACATACAAGGCTGCCCCGAGTGAGTCCATGAGTTAGTGAGGACTACACAGCCCACATAGTTTGAATTTCTCAGTCAATTGCCTGGTCAGTGTCCTACTATGGATGATACATTAGGCAAAATCGTTAGTATTGCACAGACTGAGCGTTTCTCTCTATTTTTGGAATGTCTGCAGAGGTGTGAAGTTACAGCAAAGCAGACATGAGGAAGAAGAGGGAGTTCATCAGGAGAGTCAGAGAAAATGGTGGGCACATACACTTGTGTAGACACAACTATGTGGTAATGGGGCTGGACAACCATTGGCTCCCTCCAGAAACAATGAAGGACACAGAGTTCTCACTTTCAGTTGTGTCATTAATGAGTCTTCAAATTCAAAAGAAGAGTATGCATTTTGCAACTTTAAAAAATGTGTAAACCTGCAAATTAAGATTTCAAAACACCCCATCATGATAAATGTGACTGTTAGGTCTAGATAAGTAGTATGTGGATTTTTACATTGGTCGGAGTCTTTACAAAGGAGCCCAGGATCTCGAAGTGTAGACTATTTCCAACTAGGCCGTGTACAGGTGGAGAAGCTGAATGTGGAGCACTGCACATTAATTGGTGCAAAATCTGGGTATGTGTTTTGAGAGCTCCTTGGGCATGGCCAGTGGTATTTTCCATCCTGAATCAGTAACATACATGTTTTTTAAGTTATACCCTCCTGTCTGGGGGCATGAAACACCCATCAGCAGAAGCTGGCCAACACCATTACCCAGGATTTCCCAATCCCACTACGGCTGGGCCTTTCTAACCAAGGCCCACTTTCACTGTCTGGTGATGTGCTCTCCCTTCTGCCTCCATTATAAGGTCTCTTTATAGTGAGTGAAGGCTTCTTCTCTGAACCTTCTTTCAGGAATGAGAGGGAAATCTTGGAGATCAGGAAAAGAGAAAGATGGAGCAGAGCCTTGCTAAGGTGGTCTAAGGAGCCCCAACTCTTTTGTAAGTGAGGGGAATAAATGCCTTTCACAACTGTCTTCAGGATGAGCAGCCCAACAAGACAAGAAAGCAAATGGAGTTGCAGGCCTGCAGCTTGTTCCCAGGGGCAGGAGGAATGCATGAGTCGATTCCTGAAAATATAGGTGGTGAAGAGGGTATCAGCCAATTGAGGAGACTCAGCCAAGCCCAGTTCAGGGAGTACTGTCCCAGCTTCAAAGACTGGTGAGGAGACTGTGATTACCCTACGTTACCTGAGCAAGACCAGAAAAGGTGCATCAGATGCCACATTGGATGAAGTTGAGGAGGGGCAGGTGGTAAGAAGCATTGAGAATTCCCACAGACCTGCCACTAGAGGTTCCCAGGGTGACTGGTTCAGTGCTTATTCTGGAACCTGGCCAAACCTCGACCGAACAGTAGAATAATATGTCCATGGAGAAGGAAGGGACGTCCTCATCTGCCTGACCTAGACAGAGCTACAGCCCATCTCCAGTCCATATTCAGTCCAGCCCAATAGGAGGAACGGCTGAGGGAACTCCCAGGGCGCTGAGCCCCTGACCTGCTGCTGTACTATGTCAACATTTTCTTCAGATCCCACCAATAAGCAGATCACAGCTCTGTACAGAATTAGGCCACGGGACTTTTCTTCCACATAACTGATGTTCTGCTGGAAATGACAAGGAGCAGCACTTCCCAAACTGGACTGATAAACCTCATGATGCAAATAAACTGTGCACCTTGGACACTGCAAAGGAGTTGACACTGTTCCTGGCGCATCGGCCGTATTGTTAAGTTTCCTTAAAAAAGATACGCATTGAGTTACTCTAGTAGTAAATCCAAGGTGCGCTTGGATCCGTACCACTCTCCAGCAGGAGCAAATACTGAAATTGTTGATACCTCATAAAGTGACGGGGAAAATGGGAATGGCCTACCCATGGACAGCTTATCTACCTTAAGCTTCTGCAAAAGAGGAAGTTTGTGCATTTGTTTGTTTTTCCCCACAGCAGTACGCGCTACGCATGCATAGACCAGGGGCAACTGTGGAGAGAGCATTGCAAACAGAGCTGATGTGGATTGTGGAGGGATTGCTCGTGTCATTCTTGGTCATCTGAGATGGGATGGACCTGAGAATATTTGGGGAGACAACTGTCCACATGAGAAGCTGACTAGCTTTGGGAAGTGTGTAGGATGCACAACCGCTCTCCCTGTCCGTGGAATGCAGCTCCCTCCCTCACTGTATAGATATAATTAAGGCAAAGTGACAGGGTGGCCACCCTCAGGGCAGCAGAGGAAAAGGAACTGCAAGTGGAGTTTATGCAGTTGCGATGGGAAACCCCTACTCTCTCCCACCTGGGTGCAAAGGACAGAAGCAAGAGAGGTCTGTAGTAATAGTATTTCTCAAAACAAAAACAAAATCAAAGAGCCTGAGGATGATATTACCTCAAAACAGAGTCAAGTTGTGACCAGGCCATCAAAGATAGGAACAGCATTAGCCATTTCCCCACCCCATTCCCCACCCCACATCCCAATCCCAGGTTCCTATGTTTACACTGGGATTCTTGTATAGGAATGAGTATAAAGCTTTGATGTGAGGGACTGTGTCTTCCATTCCAGGAAGCATGGTGTCCCAGATGTCCGGGAACAGCCATCAACCAACCAGCATCCATCCAGGAACCAGCTTTCATGGGGAAGGATCTGGACACCATTTTGTGCGACTAACAGCTTTGAGGTCCGTAAGATGTCTCACGTGAAGTGAGCTGGTGTGGAGTAGAAACTGGGGTCTCTCTTCAGGTACTTTAAGAGACGTCAGAGGGAAGATGAGGCTGGCTGATACTTTAAGTCACCAAAGGAAAGATCTAGAAACAAGGGGGCAGAAGTTACTTGGAAGCAGACTACCACTCAACATAAAAGAGAACTTTAGGCTATAAAAGTTCCACCAACGCTTGTGAGCGTTGAGCTGTACATCTCTGTACATCCCCAAACTGAAAATGAGTAACTCCTTTGCAAATCCCATCCCCAAGCATCAGGATTTGCTCAAAAGTCTATCAAAGAAGAAGAGTTGTGTTTGCATGACAGGTAAGCACTTCGGAAATGCATGAAAGTCTGGTTAAAAAAAATAAAATAATTTGTTGTCACAAAACCAGAACATTAAGTGAATCCAATTGGCCTTATCACTGTTACATAATACCAGATGATTAAGGAAAGATGGCTAGATCCCTTGAGTTACAACTTTTAAACCTGACGGATCTTACTGTGGAATTAATGAACCTGGCACTTCTGATTTCTGCTACAAGGCTCAGCCGTCCACACAGCAACACGACACATTCCGGTTGACTGACCATCTGGTTGTTCCTGGTGGGCTACAGGGGCCAGCGTGGCCTGTTGGGATGAGGCTCCAACTTACCAGGCTCTGCTCAGTGAGGGCACGAGGCGAGCGGCCTCACACCCTGGACTCGACAAGGATTCTCTGCAATCAGCACGTAAGCGGATGTGCCGCCAGGAGGGTTTCTGTTCTGAGAGGAGCCTGATAGAATTAGTGCAACGTACTGAGCCAGATATTCCTAATTTTCAAAGAAATCTTGTTAGGAAAAATAGGTTCTTAAAACATCATCGAAACTGAAAGCCAACGACATCTTAGACCAGTGCTGACTTTTCTAAATATCTGCTGTGTCAGTTTTCATGAGGGGGAGGCTCCAAGGCCGTGCCCTGGTCATGAACGCTGGGTGGCTAAGCAACCAGAACCGTCTCTAACCAATACTCATGGGTACACCAACCTCGCATGGCCCAGGTCCATCGATGCTTGATACAAACACAAAGTAAGTGGTGATGCTTGTGTCATGTTCCCTGCTTTTAGTCGTGTCTGTCTCAGGACTCTGCTGAGTTTTCTCTGAACCAGGGGCTGCTGACATGGGAGGGAGCCAGAGAGGGAGACGAGGGAGTGTCTCCATGTTGGGGAGGCACAAGGCTTTGAAGGCCAGGCCTGGAGGAGAGGAGGAGCAGGGGAGAGGCCGAGGAGCACCCCGGCTCTAGCATCGGCTGCCTGCCCTCTCCCGGGCCAGGGAATATGGGTCTGCATTCGCTTCCCCGTGAGACCTGGCACTAGATCCAGGGTAAGTAGATCTCCTGGTGACGATGTGCAATCAGGGAACTGCAACAGCCGGCTGCTTTTACCCTATCTACCCCTTAGAATCCTCAGAACAAGCGAGTTAAAAAGCATCTAAGAGGTGGTAAAGTTTCAGGAGGGAATACGTGGAAAGGATTAGAGAGCAAAGTGAGGAGTTTCAAACGTGGATCTGTTATTGGCTGAGGAACAGCTTTCTTCTCTGAGTGATTTAGGGGTGTTTCTGCTGCTCTGTTCTTACCCGATTTATTTTTTTTTACGGGGACAGATCGGTACATCTGATGGCCACATGCCATTCATTTGGGGGTGCTGCTTAGAAATTGTCATCATTTAAGATTTCTGTTAATTGATTTCTTTTTTTTTTTTTAATTTATTTATTTTGGGCAGCCTGGGTGGCTCAGCAGTTTAGCGCCGCCTCCAGCCCAGGGCCTGATCCTGGAGACCCAGAATCGAGTCCCGCGTCGGGCTTCCTGCATGGAGCCTGCTTCTCCCTCTGCCTGCGTCTCTGCCTCTCTCTCTGTCTCCCTCTCTCATAAATAAATAAATAAATAAATAAATAAATAAATAAATAAATCTTAAAAAATAAAAATAAATAAATAAATAGATTTATTTATTTTGTCAATTGGTTTCTATAACAATCGTATAAACTAGAAGGTGCCAATCATTTGGATTGATGCTGTGTGTCCTGCTTGTATAAATTATTAGTACCTGCTGCACATTTGCATTTATGGCTTATGTTGTGCTTAGGTGTGCTATTGGCTCTTGGTTTTCCTCTGGAACAAATTGCTAGTCTATCCCCCACACATCTTCATCTGAGTCTTTCCCTCTAACTGCCCCCAAATAGTCAGAATATCTGAATTCAGTATATCAATTGGCTCACGTGCCGTGGTGAAGAAATCATTTGTGTTCGGAAAAAAGAAAACATTGTCCGTAAGGAAAAAGTAAAAATATAAATTAGGGAAAACATACATTTTGCCGGCCTGTTCTGGTAACACACTCGTACATACAAAGAAACTGCACCTCAGTGAGAAGAATAAGCCAAGCAGGTAATTCAGGAAAACAAAATGTTCAAGCGAAGAAGCCAAAGAAAAACAAATTCTAAGTGTATAATTGTATTTGGACTTAAATGATCTCAGAATGTCAGAAGTAACAGCATAGAACTTCTTTTGAATGGTAGGAAAACCAAACCCCAAAAACCCCGATGTGAGGTGAGAGATCCTCGTCTCAATCCTTCTAAAAGGGAAGCCATATGGAACCGCCAAAGTGTGGAAAAATCCCAGAATGGCTCACGTTATCTTACCAGTCACACTGTCCTCAAGAGATTTTTTTTCTTAGAATATTTTTTTTTTAAGTTTTGGGGGTTCCTCACTGGCTCAGTTGGAAGAACATGTGACTCTTGAGCTCCTGGTTGTAAGTTCGAGCCCCATGTTGGGTGTAGAGATTACATAAATAAATAAAAGTTTAAAAAATCATTTTATTTACCTTCCATTAACTCAGACTCTAGGACTGATGAGGTTACTGTTATGCCAAGGTGAGGGGAATAGACCAACCCACCTCGTGTTCCAAAATTGACGGCTGCATAATTTATTTTGCATTTATTTGTAGCTCTCTTATCTGCCTACCTTAGGGCACAAATGATCTGAGAAAGGGAAATAAAATAATTCGCTTTTTTGCTTCCATTTATAATTTATGCCCCAACTGTCCTCAGATGGGTTTGAAGCCCAACGGTCCTGGTTAGTTGACCAGCTGGGAACTAAATTATTAAAACAATCTTTTGAAAATTAAAAAGATGCTTTCATATTCACTCCTCTTTTTTTTTTCCCATGACTCGCTCATTTTTCGTGTTTTTCGTGACATTTCAAATTTTGATCTAAATAACAGCAATAACTATCTTCAGATTCCCAAAATATTATAAACCAACAGTTATCTCATGTGACATTATGCCAGACGCAGATGACAGAGGCCGCACATGGCGCATCTTCCCCCGGGCGGGGAGGCGGCACGTCTGCGAGGGGCCTACAAGTCTCTGCGAAGCCAAGTGCGAGGAAGAGATGGATGGTGATGAACTTCGGTCTGTGGTGTTGGAGGACAGACTCATTCTGAGGACACTTAGGGTTGGTGGGAGCTGGAGTCATAGAGATAGCCCTGCTTTAAAGGATAAATATATAAATATGGGGCTTGCGGTTTTCCCAGATGCTCCCAGTTTACATCAGCTCATACCTGGGGAGAGCTAGGAAAAAGGAAGGATCCTCAAGACTGGATAGAGCAAAGTTTGATCCCAAAGGTAAGAAAAAAAAGGGCAGCTTGGAAAAGGATCAGGAGTCACGATGGAGTAAAAAGAAGAAAATTCGCATCCTCCTTCTTTGACTTTGAAACATTCGTCTCACCCCAGGGAAATCAGAAATTTCTTAGAAATGAGCTCCACGGGAGCTGCGACGTGGAAAATTATCTTTAACCACAAATAAATCCATGGGAGACACAACTCCGTTTCTCAAGTATGTGGAAACCATTGATGCAAAATGCATTTGACTCATCGTTGGAAGGGAAGTTTTATTTAGCCGCGAAGCTGGGATGGTATTTTTAGAAAGAGTAAAGTTCAGGGAATTTTTAAAGTGTGGAATGCCTGCAGCAGATGGCGGTTGTGGGGGGGGGGGGTGTGCAGGAGTGACCGCCCTCCCCCTGCTGCCCCGCATCCCTGCACAGCAGCGGCCGAGGCCTGGGCTGCCTCGGGGGTCGGGGTCTGGGGGGTGCTCCCCCGGAGCAGCCGTGCCTGAATTCTCTCAGGTTCTCCAGTGAGACCCGGCTCCCCGGAGAACACCATGTCAGAATTTCAGGACCGGGGAGGACCTGACTGGCCCATGGGTGCACCCCCCATCCCAACGTAACCCTGAGGAGCGAGGCCCAGAGTTCTGGAAGCTTCCAACATCCCCACCAGCCAGGCTCCTCTGGGCACCGCTGCCTTCACTTATCACCAGAGGATGTCACACCGGAGGCCCCGAGGGAGGGGGATGCTCTCACCGCCTCCAGAGAAGGAGCACTCTGGGTGGAGCCAGGCTGTGCTGCCTGGCAGCCTGCGGCCTTCAGGGGAAGGGAGCAAGCGCTGCCCCCCACCCCCCGGGGAGAACCAGAGGTGCCATACCTCCACCTTCCAGGAACGCGCCCGCCCTCCTGCCGTCGCCCTGAGGCTTCTGCAGCCTCTGGACCTGCTGGGACTCAGACTCCGTGGGCAGGTGCGCCCTTCACTCAGCGCCTCCCGACAGGTGGCCCGTGGCCGTGTCCTGAGCCCACCACGCCGGCCAGAGCGTGGACAGGGACCAAGATACCGCCCACGTACGGCAAATCCATCCTTCTCCCTCTAAAAGGAAAACCCTGCATCATGCTGATTCAACAGAACCTGATAAAGCCCAGGAGTCATGATGGATTTGAACACTTGATCTTTCTCATTGGTGTTCCGCTCTGCGCGCTGACCTTTCCAGGCCTGGTTCTCTTAAGGGCCGTAGAAACCAGGCCCCGGGGAAACCAGCAGGCCACAAAGTCGCATGATTGACTTTCAAACCCTCTCTGAGGGGCCCCTGGGTGACTTTGTGGCTGAGCGTCTGCCTTCGGAACAGGGCATGACCCAGGGTCCCAGGATCGAGTCCCACGTCAGGCCCCCCCACAGGGAGCCTGCTTCTCCCTCTGCCTGTGTCTCTGCCTCTCTCTCTCTCTGTGTCTTTCATGAATAAATAGATAAAATCTTAAAAATAAATAAGTAAAAAATAAACCCCTCTCTGAGCCGAGTGGATCAGATATTTTGGCATCCTTTTTTCTCATTTCCCCCCATTCCTTTTTAATCATTTCCCACACTGGATGGAAAGCGTTTTGCCACACAACTAAGATACAAGCATGTCGCTGTCCTTCGGACCCGTCTGGCTGTCAGAGACTCAGACAAATATCTTGATCATTAGGAGGGACTAAAGGATGCCTGAGGATACATGGGACGTTGCCCGGTCAAGCAGCTCTAAAACACAACGTGGGGAATTCCCGATTTCCTAGCATGAAGAATAACACAGCGTGTTTGCTGACACACCCCCTCCAGCCCACCCCTCCACCTCCACGTGGAATTCGGAGCTGGCACTTGGGGCAGAGCACTGGTCAAGCGCAGAAAGGAGATGCAGCCCCCCATCTTCGGCTCTCCGACGGTGTACCGGCCACACGCTTTAGAAGTTCCCTTCAGAATTCAGATTTTTGGAAATTCAGACAAAGACACATTTTGGTTTCGTTTCTGAAATATTAACTCAGGGGGCAAAAGAAATCACTCTCAACGAAAAAATAAAAAAATACATTGTACTGCTCTGTGCTTCCTAATCTGCCTCCTTAGTGGGGACTTTCTTGTTTTCTTTTTTATCTCCCCACCCCTGGGATAAGGAAGCATTACATACAGCACAGAGGGCTCAGTATGTAAACAGGCAGCTTGAAACATGCATCCAGCCTGTGGGACCAGCTTCTAGATCATGCCAGGACCTCCCTGAGATACAGCCTGCCCCCCCCCCCAGCCCATTCTCCAGGGGTCTCATCAAGGATCCACATTCAATCCCTGGGAGGTCTACAATCTTGATGAGAGGTGTCATTCATTTAACTCGATGCATGCGAGAGAATGGGTCGGGGTCTCCCCTGGTAGCAACTTTAACTTGTGACAAAGCAGGAGGGGATGTGGAGGCCTCAGGGCTCCAGACGCCTCCTCTTCTCTCACTGCTCCCTTGGCGCGAGGGTACCGTGCAGTGGCTCAGGCTGCTCCAAGAATGATCAACCACCGTGTGTGTACTTCAATCCCAGACCTACCTCATCCACGTTCCAGACAGTGTATCAACCCACCTGCTGGGCGTTGCCACCTGCACGGTCCGGTGGTGCATCCCAATGGGCAAGTCCAACACGAAGCTGGTGCTTCTCTCCTGCCAAACGGCTCGTCGTTCAGCCTTCCTGGTGTCACCGATGGCAGTTCCATTCTTCCCATTGCTTGGGACAGAAATCTGCAGTTAACTTGGTCTTGCCCTCCTGCTGCACATCCACAGCACCAAGGAACCCTATCAGATGCCTGGGTCCGGCCACTCTTCCCTGTCGTTACAACACAGGTGTGAGTAATTCGAGCCTCTCACCTGGATTATCCAACAGCCTCGTAGCTGATCTTCGTGCTTCCATCCATGCTCCATTAGGGTTTATTCTTGACACAGCAACCAGGGTCAGCTTTAAGTGCCAAATAGCAGCATCTCTGGACTCAGTAGCTCCCTACTTCACTCCGAGCTGGAGTCACGTCCTGTAGGCAAACACCCAACAGCACCTGCTGCCCTATTCCCCTCGTGTACTCTGCTTGGTCTATTGGAGTTTACTCTGCTCCAGCCCCCGTGCATCCTGGCCAAGCGTCGTCCTCCCGGAGATACCGTCCTGCCCGGCCCTGCTCCTGCTCCTGCGCGGCCCCACCCTGACCTCCATCCCTCCCCATACTGCACTCATCACCCTGTGACAAAGTGGAGCTGCCCAGTATGAGCTTCTGTTTAATGAACACCTGCCACCACCAGAGTGTCGTTGCCACACACGGGGAGACCTTTGTTTTTCTCGTTTACTATATCTCAAGTGCCGGCAAGAGTGCCTTGCACACAGTAGGCATACATTTAATATTTGTTGAATGAATGCACATCTCTATGTGATCATGAGGGCCCTGAAGGATGCAAATAATTCTATCTCCACACACAAACACATATACCTCCTAACAGAGCCCACTCTTGTGTTTCCATCTCCCACTGGGAAACACGGTTCAACATTCTTGTGATGATTAACTCACTTGACTCATCGATCCAAGCCTTATCTCCCCTGTTAGACTGTGACCAGCTGAAGTACAGACAATCCTCACATTTTCCTTCCTTGAAATCTCCACATCCTTAAATATAGTAATGATTTTGGGGAAAAAAAAATTCTTAATGACAAGGAATTTCTCTTCAAGTCCAAAACCTAAGGTTGGAGGTAGTAAGTATCCCCATGTTCTAGTGTATCTTCTGGAACACTCCAAAGAGAATGCTACAGAGCTCCCAGAACCATTCCCTCTCGATCAGATTAACCTGTAGGTGACTTGACCTTCCACACTCTACAACCCATAACCCATCTAACCTATAAATCCTATAAAAATGGGAACTAGAACGCATTTTTCTTGAGTTGAGGATTTTTCTTGGGCCAGTCTTGGCTCCTTAGAAGTGTTGTAGTGAATGAGTGGTCAAAGGCCCCAAGACAAGGCCTGGGCTCTAAGAGAACTGCTCCTAGAGACTGGGGTGCCTGGCAATCCAAGCCCTCACTGAGCAGTCATGAACAGCAGAAGTCTTCCCCATGTGGTTTCTGCATGGAACTTGGGAGGAGATTCTGAAGATTCCATGTAGACCCAAGTACCCTCCTCTTTACTGAGATGGGAAGCTGACAGGGTGAGAAGAGAGCCAACGATGGGCAGTCCACATGTCCATGTGCCTCCTCCACTCTCAACATTTGGTATGGAAACAAGCCTTGAAGGGACATTACTCAGAGGTGGCCTTGAGTGATAGCCTGCTTCCCTGATGAGTCTTCTTATATGTGGCAGAGTTTTTTAAAGGGAGGACAAGAGTGGGATGCTTTTCTAATTTACACAAAATACTCCTGCTATTTGATATGGTCCTTTCTAGTCTTAGATGATTAAAACAAATGGCACAGAGAAGAAGGAAATTGTGTCTGGGAGACTGTGTTTCAAAGTCAATGGGAAACATAACAAATTTCTATTTGTGGATAATAGACCAGCATCCTCTTTCTTTTTATCCATTTCCCCGGGGCACTAAGGTGTGATTCTTTGAAGCACAGTGTCACCTCCATGACACGATATTTCACAGAAAGGAT
Source organism: Vulpes vulpes (assembly GCF_048418805.1). Lineage (NCBI taxonomy): Eukaryota > Metazoa > Chordata > Mammalia > Carnivora > Canidae > Vulpes > Vulpes vulpes. The sequence continues at coordinate 116,433,842 of NC_132781.1, forward strand.
GCTTTAGCACTGATCAATCTATACTCAAGCCATTGTGTAAGTAACATATCCAGAAGTTTTGTGCTTGAGGAAATGGGTCTTTTTCAACAAAATACTATTTGTAGGACATCCCCTTGTGTGGACCCAAAGTGCCTAATACAAACACTGAGGAAAATAAACATAGCTCAGACACAAAGAAATCACACATGATAAGTTGTAATTAATTAGAAGATTAACTGCATAGATGAGACTATATTCTCTTTAATTTTATGGTTTCATAGATAAATGCCATGTCCAGAATAGCTCCAAAAGCCTAACAGGATACAGGAATATCTATTCTCTCCCAAGGACATTTTTAATGAGAAAATGAAGAAGTAATTCATCTTAAAAATAATAACTTTATTGGGTGCACCCCATTGAATTATTAGAAGGAAGCTCGTTTTGAGTTGATTTTAATGATTTCTCCTTCACTGTTTCATCCATAACAGACAGAACTTTTGACTCTGTCCCTGACTTAGAGTAGAATTATCAATAGAAAGAAAATTTTGCAGCCACTTGGTTCATTTACCTTCTGCTAACAGTTAGCTTGGTCTTCTGAAATGTGCAGAGCCGGGTATGCTGGGTAGGGCTCTTGTCCAGAGTCAGGGCCTGCTGTGGGCTTCTCACTGTCTTTACTAATTCCAGCCTCTGTCATTGACTAGCTTGTGAACTTGGGCCTCAGTTTCCTCATTAGTTAGATGAAAGAGGTCAGTTAGATTGTCTCCGAGATATAGAATCTCTAAGACTCACAAAGATCCTAGTAATGGACAAAAATCCCCTAGCATCATGGAAAGTGTCTGATCCAATGAAAATTACAAAATTATTTGTGGAACGTATTTCCATTTGGCAATCCATTATGTAACCAATGGTTCATGCATTTTTCAATGGCTCAAACATTGTATTATTTTTTAAATTTTAAAAATATATTTTTATTTATTTATTTGAGAAAGAGAGAACACACAGGGAGAGTTGAAGAGGGAGAGGGAGAAGCAGGCACCCTACAGACCAGGGAACTCAATGCAGGGTTCGATCCTGGGACCTGGGATCATGACCTGGGCCAAAGGCAGATGCATAACTGACTGAACCACCTTGGGCCCTTTATTTTTTTATTTTTCATCTATGAGAAAGTACCTGCTGGAATCACACTATGTGCAGCCTAAGTGGTCACCCACAGAGGTCCTGCAATGCAACCTTACTGGTCAACTCAGTTCCTGGATGGTTTAGAAAGCCCTCTCTGTCCACTCTCACCATCTCTGTTCATTTATCTTATAAAATCAGTGATGCACAGATCCTTTGGCATTTAATATGACAATCAATCCTTTGCAGCCTTAACCTCTGTTGTATGCAGCTACTGGTATTGTGTATGTTTGCGTGTTCTGTACTCCATCTTCCCATGTAGTCTGCTAGACGGAGTGGGTTGTTTTTATTTACCAGGTAGCATTTGCTTCAAGGCTCAGGGGAACTCAAGTGTTGGAATGGATGGTAAAGTGGTAGACCTGGGACCCTGAATGTAACGTATGCCAGCAATGTTAGAGATTGCCAAGGAAGATGAGCCTTTCAGTGGAAGGAGCCTCTGTGGGGCTTGGCATTGATCTGCCATGCTAAATTTTCCATGATTCACAATCTGGTTTTCAGCGATATTGGCCCCCAAATTTATCAAGAATGATGACTTACACAGCATCTTAAAGAGTTCTAGCTTCAAATACATCTCAGAAAGAGAAACACAATCAGATGACTTAGAGGGATGCATTAGGTTAGACCAATCGCAGGTTAACCAATCGCAGGTTAGAGCTACACTGATTGCGAGCCACGTGATACACCAGGGTTTTTGCATAAATGCTTTCTGCAGGAGTTTTACACAAGATAACACTCAAGACAGGAGATCTGATAAAGGTATATCTCCAACACTGAAGCTCAGGTTTTCTCCGTTACTCCTCACTAGATCTTTTATCAAAACCATCAAGAGAAAATGAAGGTAGAAATAGTACTTGTAAGGATGTAATAAAGCTGAGGTGTTTTCATGTGCATTATTTCACTCAATACCATAAGGAAGTAGGGTTTCTCCATTGTAGAAATGAGATAACCCTCTCAAAATGGCACAGTTAGTAAGTGGGTTAATATATGGATTAATGAATGCAAAACTGTCGGAGTTCCAGATGTAGTCAAAGTGGGCCACACAAAGATCATTAACAGAAATAATGCAGTCATTATATCAACTTAAAATGCAAATAGAAACTGGTAATGAGAGACACCTATTAACTTGTGTCAAGGAGAATAACTCTGGAGCTAAGAGAGAATATCTCAAAAAGGAAAATCCTAAAGCAAGCCCTCAGAAATGTGTATTTTGTGTCTGCAGACACCGTGGAGCTGGAGATAGTCTAAACTGAATCCCTTCTATTTTGTGCCCAGCCTGAAACTACAATCCCATCCTTTACCTGGACATCAGCTAGGAAACAGAGGAACCGCATGGAGCCCGGCCCTGACATTTACGACATTGATGGAATAAATCACATCAGACAAACTTGATGTCTTTTCCTGGTGGAATTATAAAATTCTAGAAATGGAGATGACAGTAGATGCCACCTATGTTTATTTTAGTGAAGTACTGGATATCATATTTTCATGACACCTTCCTTTAAAAAGAAATTCCAAATGGTTTGGAAATAATGACTGTCATCTATGTTTTGAAGGTAGCTATGGTGTTGTAAATAAAAGGGAATACTGAATAATTCAATGGAACCCAGTCTCTCCCAGGTGGTGAGAGCCAAGGAGGACGAGAGGGTTGGACCAGAGAATGCCTGATACATTGGGAAAGATGGAGGGATGAGAAGGCACAGGTGGTTTGGGACAACGATTTTAAACATAACGAAAAGAAGAAAAACTTTAGAAATAATCTTAAAAGAGAATCAGAGGTAATTCACTGGATGAGTCCAAACCCAAAGGTTCCAGAAGGTGCTTGCCAAGTTAGAAGCACAGTGAAAGTGCACGAGCATAGCAGACTGCTGGATTCTAGTGTCCTGACCACGAGCCCCACGACCTCTTGCTAGAGAGTCTCCCTGGTGAGGGTCAGGGGGACGCTCGCCGTGGAGCCGCTGGTGCTGGGCATCTGTCTACAGAGCTGTGACTCCACCTGACATGCCTCCAGAATCCCCAGCCTGGGCCCTGGATCCATCCGACCACAGCATTATAAACAGGCAGGTTGTTCCTTTCCAAGATTTTCACCATTACTTTTATTTCCTCCCTGCCTATTCAATACTATTTTTCTCTTTCTACTAGAAAAAAAAATGTATTGGAAGGATTCTATTCTTATATTTTAAAAAATTGCCCTGGAGTTTCAGTGATTTCTTGGGAAGTAGAATAGAAGGAAACATGTCAATAAAAGTACCTTTATACATATATTATATATATATTTTTAATAGGTCAAGAAATTTTTTCTGGCAAAAGTTTTTCAAATGATTCACTTATAAAAATATCGACTTTTTTGTACTTTTGATTATGTTACCAGTAATGGGCTTCTCCTGAGAAACGTAGCCCAGATAAATAGGTATGTGGGTAGATAGATAGATAGATAGATAGATAGATAGATTAGAGAGATGGAGGTTGATTGATTGATTGACTGATTATGAGATATTGGCTCCTGCAATTATGGAGGCTGAGTCCCGTGATCTGCTGTCTGCCAGCTGGAGATCCAGAGAGCCAGTGGTATAATGCAGTCTGGACTCTGCGACCCCGAGAACCGGGGAAGCCAATGGTGTAATACGTAGTCTGAGGGCAGGAGAAGAGATGTCCCAGCTCCTTTGTGAGGCAGGAAAAAAGGAACGAGATCCTCCTTTTTCTGCCTTTTGTTCTCTTTGGGCCATTGGTAGATTGGATGACACCCACACCCACCCACGCTTGGGAAAGGCCACCCACTTTGCTGGGTTCAACGGATTCAGATGCTCATATCTCATCTGAAAACACCCTCAGAGACACCCCCAGAAGAAATGTTTCATCTGAGCGCTCTGCGGCAGGTCAAACTCACACGTTAAATTAATCATTGTAGCTACTTAACCTCAATATCTGTCTTCATCCTTTGAAATCAGTGGCGAAAGATTTAACATCCAAAGACCACCCAACCCTTCCTCTCAGATATATTAAAGGATAGATGGAGTCACACACATTTAAATCTGAAAGAATTCTCGGGATCACAGGCTAAGGGATAGAATTTCCTCAGCTGCGCCTTTGCTTTTGGTCAAATGTAGTCAATGTGCTTGGAATCTGACATCAAAGGGGGCCTTGTATAAACAACCATACGTTCAATGGGATGCCGGCTAGGTTGACACGGGCTCACCGAGGACCAAAGTCTCTATGTCTCTTGTCATAGTCCAGAGGCAGGCAGGCTCCGGGGGCTGTGGGCAGCTCTGTCCCTTGAGGTCATCCAAGGGCCCAGGTACCTTCTCTCTTGTCGCTCACATCCTCCAGAACGATTGTTTCTGGTCTGCGGAGATGAAGCTGGCCCCAGTCCGCGAGATGAGAGAAGGGAGGGCTGGTGGAAACCATGCACGGGTCTGGGATCTCGCTCCTTTACCCGGAAAGTGGTCACAGGCCCCTCCTTAGCTGTACCTTCTTGACTCCCAAGGAGCAGGGGACGAAGGGGAGAGGTGGAGCCTGCTGCTATAAGGAAAAAGCAGGAAGGTGTGGGGTGACAATCAGAGCCTTTCCACATTCAGCGCCCACATGCAAAAGCCTGGTAGCACAAGATTAAGGTGACGTGGTAGGGATCAGCTAGAAACGAAGATAAAGTAGCCACTGGAAAGAAATCCCTGTTTTGTTTTTGTTTGTTTGTTTTTTAAAGACATTATGTTTTATTTTATTTTTTTAATTTTTATTTTTATTTTATGATAGTCACAGAGAGAGAGAGAGAGGCAGAGACATAGGCAGAGGGGGAAGCAGGCTCCATGCACCAGGAGGCCGATGTGGGATTCGATCCCGGGTCTCCAGGATCATGCCCTGGGCCAAAGGCAGGCGCCAAACCGCTGCACCACCCAGGGATCCCCCTGTTTTGCTTTTGGATAAAATACAGGAAAGATATTGCCAGTAGAAGCCAGCAGGAGAACGGGCATCCAGGCCGCAGACCCTTCTCCCTCAATGTTGGGCAAACGTGTCCCTTGATCTCCAGCTGCAGATGCCATCAGCCTCTTGTCAAGGCCCATGAAACACACCTGCAGCCTCCCCTGGTCTCCACGTGTCCGGGCTTCTCCCGCACACGACCTACTGCCCGTCTAGACACCCATCACCCGCTGAGGCCACCGGAGGCTGTGAGCGCCCTCGCGTCGCCCTGTGCTCCTCTCGCTGGCCTCCGTCACCTGGCCCCATGCAGGCCCCTTGCCGGGTCTCATCCCTTCGGAGACATGCCCACGATCGCCCCTGTGACCACCAGGGCTCCTGACCCTTTTATCCTTGGTTAGAAAAACGCTTTTCATTGCAATGCCTCTGTACTTGCTGTCTGTGTTTGAAGTCCTTTTCCTGTTAAGGACCCCACGGCAGATGCGTCCCTACAGTAGGCAAGCACGATAAAGCCTTGGCCCTCAGCACCTGACCTGCGGCCCATGGCTGTGGCTCTGTCGGCCAGCGAATGACGTACAGACAGCTGTCATCGGGGCGCTTTTGACCCTACGCTCCCGGGGTAATGAAGGAGTAGTGGCAGGTCGCTGTGAAGCACCGCAGCTGCAAAACTGGCAACTCTCAGAAACGGTCACTCCTTACGGGTCCCAAACAATCCGTATGTATCTTTAGGGACGGAAACCCTTTATGACCATCGGTGAGCCAGCCTTAACGTGATGACTTGGCAACGCTGGAAAGATAAAAGTCACTGCCCAGACCTTTCATGTCGGTTGGCTACTGCACCAGCCCAGGAGGACAACATCTGCTCCTTTTACGGGGCCAGGTTGGCTAATGGGTGGCCTCTCGGGGCAGAGGACGCAGAGCCTGCTGGCGGCTGGCGGAGCAGCGGTGCCCCCTCCCGCCCCGCTCTGTCACCCTGTCTCGTCATATGTGCTCCGTGGTCCAAACGCAGCTTTCGTCTTCTGCTCTTGCCCTTCCCAGAGCAGTTTGTTCCTCCCCTTCTGACATCTTATTAATATTTGCTCTTGGGAAAATGGGGACTGTGATCGAATTTTTAACTGTGCTTGATTGGATGCGCATGCCACCTCTCCAGGATCCCCTTCCCCCAAAGAGTCATCCCATCTCGTGGAATCCACACCACGGCCCCAGGTTGGCAAACATTCAGCTCCCCAGGAGTGAGGAGCTGAGTAGTTTTCTAAACAGTGATGGTGACAACGAAGGGTGTAACTCAATGGTTGTATTCAGACAAGACGAGACTCGATGACCCACAGCGAGTCTGTGACGGCCCCGAAGCAGCCAGAAAGGCGCAGCCAGGTGGGCAGGGGTTCTAAGAGCGACAAAAATACATCAAAAGAAAGATTGAGACACAGGGTAGCCACAGGGGTGCCGTGTCCACGCTCGATGCCAGGGACTCTCGCTTCCATTCCATCAAGGAACTTCCAGGCCGAGGTGACGCTCCAGGTCCCAGCCCGCCAGGGTTCCTGGGGACGCATCGAGGGGACAAAGCCGCAAGGAGGGTCTGATCTCCATGGGCGCACGTGCTCTCGCAGGGGCCAGCGAGGCAGTGGCCTGGCAAGGAACAGTCATCTCTTTCTAGCTCTTTGTTTGCATTTTAACTGGCAACGCATGTTAGAACAAGGGCACCTTGAGAGTGCCTCGAAATATCACATTTGTGGGTATTTGCTCACTTGGCCCAGAGGTGCAGCACAGTTCTTGCAGACCAGTGCAGGACATCTTTTACCTTAGCTTTTATTTATGTATTTTACATGTTTTTTAAATTTAAGTTCAAGTTGCCCACATAGAGTATAACCCCCAGTTCTCATCCCGTCATGTGCCCTCCTCAGTGCCCATCACCCAGTTTTTTTTAATCTTTTTTTATTTTATTTTATTTTATTTTATTTTATTTTATTTTATTTTATTTATTTATTTATTTATTTATTTATTTATTTATTTATTTATTTATGATAGACACACACAGAGAGAGAGAGGCAGAGACACAGGAGGAGGCAGAAGCAGGCTCCATGCCGGGAGCCCAATGCGGGACTCGATTCTGGGACTCCAGGATCGCGCCCTGGGACAAAGGCAGGCGCTAAACCGCTGAGCAACCCAGGGATCCCCACCCAGTTTTTTAAATGTACCTTTCCCTGGGGGTTCCCCAGGATCTGGAGCAACAGGAAATAGTGCTTTTGCTTCACTAATTTTTTGTTTGTTCGTTTGTTTCTAAAGTGCAGTGACCTCATATAATTTCACTCACTTGAAATACAGGCTCTGACTCCAGTTCTGGCAAAGCACAACCAGCTTAGGTTAAATTTACATATTATAATGGCTCGTGCTGCTACCTCGGCTGGCAGTCATGGCCCCGCAGCCCCTGCCCGGCTCCCCACGTTTGCCTTGGTGCTGCTTTCCCTTGGGCAGGAATCCCATCAGCAGTGAGACCTCCTCCAGGGATATTCCCCCCACCACCACCCTGTTTCCCCTCACTTGCTCTTCCCATGGCTTCTCTCCTCTGAGTGACCTTAAGCTCCAGGCACTGCACTTAACACGTCTCAGCATGCTCAAGATGTGCATGTCTGTCTCCTCCAAAACTCCGTGGCTTGCTCCTCTTTATGCTCTTCGCACCGGGCACAGCAATGTAGGGGACGTGCGATGTGCCCAAGTAAACACGTGAGCAGAAACGAGGAACTGTGCGTGAGACACGCTAGTTATTTGGCCAAAGAGGCTGTGGATGAAGGACCCCTCCCGTGACTGTGTGTAAACTCAAGCCTGCAGCTCACAGCCTGGGAATCACTGATCAGGATGGGCCTAGGAAAAAAATAAGAGGTGACACATTAATTCCTGTGGGCCCCACAAAGCTGAGCTGGTTCTGAGGGCATCTCTGCTGATGCCCCAAGACAAAGCCTCCGGAGATGGACTCTGGACAAGAGCTCCGTTGAGTCTTTAGCGAGATGCCCTCCCCCCGCCTGACAATATCAGCGCAGAATTCAGAAATCCTACAGATCTCCTTACATGAGGAAACTGGCTTGCTGCTGAGTAGTCTGGGAGCCGCCATGCAAGTCAGACTCTAGGCCCATAACGTAGATGTCGCGGTCTAGTGATAGGAAGGCGCGTTACGTATTTTATTTAAACTTTGCACCAACCCTATGAGGCAGGTGTTACTGCAATCCCTACTCTACATATGTGAACACTAAGACTCAGAGGGGCTGAGGAGCTTCACCTGGTGTCCATCCTTCTCTAAAGCCTACCAGTATCGCCAGGGAAAGCACCCAGACATGTGGAAGCTTCCAGCCTTGCCTCATCGCTGCTCCAAAGGCCTCACACTGCATCTCCCACCAAGGCATTCGCGCTCAGCAGCATCTCAGCTGTGACACCTGCTCTGACTGTCATACTCATCCACTGGTGTACTTGACACAGTGGGAAGGCGGCTGGCCTGGAAAACAGCCCAGTTTTTTTGTTTTGTTTTGTTTTGTTTTTCATTTAAATATTTTATTTATTTACTCATGAGACACAGAGAGAGAGAGAGGCAGAGACACAGGCAGAGGGAGAAGCAGGCTCCATGCAGGGAGCCCGACGTGGGACTCCATCCTGGGATCCCAGGCTCAACTGCTGAGCCACCTGGATGCCCCAACAGCCCATATTGATGTTGCGCCTCAGCTGCAAGCTGGGGATAGGAGCATGGGTGCGTCTCCTAATCTTGCTTCCTAAAACAGAGGAGATTGACTGAGCATCATCCCCCATGTAAGAGCAAACAGTCTACTCTTTCTTTTTCTTTCTTTCTCTTTTTCTTTCTTTCTTTCTTTCTTTCTTTCTTTCTTTCTTTCTTTCTTTCCTTCCTTCCTTCCTTCCTTCCTTCCTTCCTTTCTTTCTTTCTTTCTTCTTTTTCTTTCTTTCTTCCTTTTCTTCCTGAGTAATTAACAATAATGATTGAATTGTTTTTGCCATTTCTTATTTTATGGGAGCTTAATTTTGGAGAAAATTAAAACTCAAACACTAAAGAGATGCCCAATGCTGACTACATGGAACACGGACAAGAAGCCTTTCCTGGCTGTCTCGTGTTGTGTGGCCTGAGGCCCGGAACGTATGCAGCGTGCCTCCTCGGAAGGTCTGGGGCAGAAAATCATGTGGTCTCCGCCGGCTCATGGTGGACACTCAGGCTAGAAGAAGGATCTTGAGATGTGCACAATGCTGGTCATTTTCCAGGTAACAGCCTGAGCATTGTCACAGAAGAGACTTTTGACATCACCCTCTCTGGAGCTTTCGCTAAAGGAACATGCCATCCTTGAGAGTCTCCATCATTAAATGAGAACCTGTGGCCTCTTTCCCCACTACACCTATTCGCAGGGGCCTTGGGTGCTGACTGCTGCGTTGCCACCATCATTTCCTGAACCACATATTCCTCCAGAAGCATCCTCAGATTTTTGTATAATTAGGCAGCATTTCAAGTAAGTACAGCTTTAGACCTGTTGTGTGGTGTGGGTGCCAGAGCAGAAGGTCAACAGGAACCATTTTCATCATCAGCCACCTGAGCGGATCATGCTGGGGCCATGTGTGCCACGGTAGCTTCTTACACTGACTGCTTTGTTTTACACACTTGTGTTGGTTCCCTTCCATGTTCACCTTGTTAAGCTCTTGGTTTCTGGAGTCCGGCTGCCCCCAGGCAGGGACTGAGGGACGTGTAGATGCCAGTGCAGCTCAACACTGACCTCCAAGTTCTTTCCTTTCTCTGTCAGTATCCTGGGAAACGCTGCTGCCATCACCTACTCGATAGCCGGCTAATCTTTGAATTGGTCAAAAAGTCACTTATAAAGAGGAGCTGTTTCTTGTATAAAGGTTGGCACTCAGCAGAGCTGTTTTACAGGAAAACAGGGGGCCATTCGGACATCAGTGTGCCCAACCGGCATTAACTGTTCTTGACAATCCTGCCTCAATAACTGTTTTTTGTTTTGTTTTGTTTTGTTTTGTTTTGTTTTGTTTTGTTTTGTTTGTTTTGTTTGTTTTTTGCCTAGTGCTGATGCCAGAGAAGCATACTGGGCTAAAGCAACCCAAGTGTGTCATCCTGCAGTTCTGGAGATCAGAGTAGGAACGGGTCTCATGAGGTTTAAGTCAAGCTATCGAGAAGGTGTCTTCCTTTCTGGAAGCTCCAGGGGAGAATCTGTTTCGATTCCTTTCCAGCTTCTAGAAGTCACCTTTACTGCTGCTTTCATGGCCCCTTCCATTAGCAAAGCCAGCAGAAATGTCAGACTGACTTCCTCTCGTGATGGCATCTCTGTTGTTTCTTCCACGCCTAACACCCTCTTCCAATGGTAAGGATCCTTGTGATCATATCAGGCCCACCGGGATAATCCAGGATAATCTCCCCATCTCAAAAGCTTTAACTTAATCATGACTATAAAGCTTTTTTGGCCAAGCAGAGTAACATATTCACAGGTTCTGGGGATTAAGATACAGACATCTTTGTGGGATCTTTTTTTAATTTTTTTTCAGCTTACCAGAGTGTGGCCTCTGTTTAAGACAGGGAACTCAAGGGATCTTATGAGAGATCTTTTTACTACTTCTTTTTGCTACTTTTCCTGCTTCTGTTCTTGCTAGGAACTGCAAGGAACTCCATCCCACTTTACGCATGTCTCATAACGCTAATAGCATATATTCTCCTTGTAAGGGACAAAGAGTTAATATTTCCTAGAACAGATGACATCTAGGAGAGGAGCAGGTGAGAATTAGTGGATAAAGCCATGATGTGTGCATTCCAGATCACCGGAGCTAGACATTTTGGCAAGTAGGTCCCTGACTTTGTTCTAGTTGGTTCCCAAATGTCTGAGGGGACATATACGCCAGATCACCATCCTCAATAAAGACGCTCAGACCCTGAACAAAGATGAGACTCTCCTTTCTTTTCTTTTTTTTTTTTTAATTTTTTATTTATTTATGATAGTCACAGAGAGAGAGAGAGAGAGGCAGAGACACAGGCAGAGGGAGAAGCAGGCTCCATGCACCGGGAGCCCGACGTGGGATTCGATCCCGGGTCTCCAGGATCGCGCCCTGGGCCAAAGGCAGGCGCCCAACGGCTGCGCCACCCAGGGATCCCTCTCCTTTCTTTTCTGAGTCCATCTGTACTGCTCTGTCTCCATCTTCAACTCTGCTTTCACTTCCTGCTGGCTCACATTTGAGTTCCATCTTTCTGAAGCCAAGAACCTTCTTGTCTGGTCCTATGGGACCCTGTGTGGGTCCTCAGCCCAACCTGTGGGCATCGTGTTCTCCAAGGATTCATGTCTCCCACATGCAGAATATATCACCATCCCAAGGCCCCTAAAGGCAACCACCCTTTATAGCATCAGATCTAATATCTCTCTCTCAGTCTAAAAGTCCCAAATCTCATAATCTAAATCAGGTCTGAAGTGAGGCTCTTGGCAAGATCCACCCTGGGCCAAAGTTCCTCTCCATGTGAACCTGTGAAACTCATGAAACAGGTTATCTGCTTCTGAAATATAATGTTGAAACAGGCATGGAACAATAGTTATAGAGATTCACATTCAAAAAAGTAGACAAGAAAGCAAAAAGGAGCCCCACCAGTCCCAAGCGATTCCAAAATCCAACTGGACACACACCATTGGGAATCAAAGCCGGAGAACAATCCTCCTGCTGGGCTGGCTCCGAGTCATCCTTCCAAGAAACAACTAATCAACACCAAAGAACAGCATGTACGAACAGCTCTGTTAGGGTCAAGTCCAGGTTAGAGGAGTCCAAATTGGGGACACTCAGAAGATCCATCGTGGGGCAAAACCCCAGGTGTAGCATGGAGAAAATTCTGTGAAGGGCTCAGGCTGGAAACCCTGGAAGTGTCGAGTTCTATCCTCTTGAGATCTGGAGACAGACAGGGCAACATTTCCTACAAAACACAGACAAATATCTGTGTAAAAATGTAAAAATTAATCTTTCAGAGTTTGATACTTCCATAAAAGTAAAAAAGTCTTCTTCCAGACATCAAAGAATACATTACACTCATCTAAAAGAAAATTAAGCTCCTGTCTGTTCTGAGTTAATAGCTCAGCCAAATGAATCATGTTTCCTAGGTTTACCCTGGTTTTGAATATTGGGCCTCATATAAATCATGACAGAAGAATATTAGTCTCCCATTTGTACCCAGAAAAACAGGTGCAGAAATAGGAGAATATGCATTAGAGCCAAAGTGGAAATGCAACTTATAATCCAACATATTATTTTAATCACTGAAAAAAATCACTCTTGTTCATGCCCAAAGATCCTGAAAACTCATAGGATTTTCACTTTTAAGGAAGCGGCTATACAAGCTAGAAGCTGAGCAAGCTACCCCCCCCCCCACCCACCCCGCCCCGGAAGACTGTCTGTAAGGGTCTACCCTGCACCTCTGGGCTTCTGTACGTCCGTTCTGGAATGTACCTCTGCAAGTCCTCAGTTGTCATGTAAACAAGGGAGAGTGTGGGGCGAACAACAGGGCATGCTAGATTCCCTTGCCACATTTGCTAGGCGAGCTCTTAGAAAGGTTAAGGGACAGGACCACTAACGTTCCCATGGATGTTGATGGGCATGCGAAGCATTCAAATATATATCAAGATTTTTTTTTTTTACAATCTGAGAATATGATAGGATCAGTTGAGGGGATTTTAAAGATTGGTCCAACCAACTAATTTCATAGATGAGAAAACAGAAGCTTAGAGAACTTACAAGGCTTAGGCAGCTATTGGTGGCAAGACCAGCACCAGAATTCAGGTTCTGTGCAGCTCTGCCCATCGTTTCTCTGCCTGTGTATATAAAGGAAAAACTCTAAGTCCCAGAGACCTTGTCTATATAGTTTTCCCTTTTGTACAGTAGTTTGAATCTAATGGATTGACTGTGTCATGCTTTCTAAAAAATCCTAGAAACACACACACGTGCACATAGGCATATCTTGACAGCCTCCACATATTGTATACTCGGGAAATTCTCTGCAGTTAGCCCTGGGTGGGGCCAGATGCCTCGCAGGCCTTCTCCCCACCCAGGACGAGCCCTCCATCTGTGGGTAGGGGGGCACCCAGGCTTGGAGATGGGTTGGAAGGTCTACCCACCATGGAACCCCTTCAGCCCTGGGACAGCCAAGCCTCTGACGACATCAGGCTGCAAGCTTCCCATCACAGGCAGACTACAAGGTGATGTGCAAATATTATAATTTCCTACACACACCAGGTCTGGAAATGCCTTAGGATAACATTTGGGCTGCATTTTGTGTATTGCGCCGAGCACTTCATAAACATTACCTCATACAATCCTCATGTCTATCTACATGCACGTCATCATTGTGCTTTAGTAGGCATAGGAAGGGGAGGGGACTTTCACAGAATACATCCTAGCCAGTGACTGGCCCTGGATCTCACACAGAGGACATGGGAAGGTTCCAGAAAAGCTTATCTAACCTATACCTGCAAATCATTGGAGTCAAACAAGACCAACGGATGCTCCTGCTATTAGCATAAGAAAGCAGCAAATCGGATGAGATCCTACCTGAAGGAGGAGGTTGAACTCACCTGTGGATCCCTGGCATCCCGACAGAGCTAACACATGTGCCCACCTCACTAAATCACTCTAAGGCCCCAGAGGAGGGAGGTAGAGACAACTGAGCTGTCAGGCGCCAAAGACTGAAATACTTTCTACTGAACTTTCATCTTCAAAGCTCTACTGGCTGGAAGGGTGACACCTGACCTCCCGCAAGCAAGGTACAAGTCTTCAGCGGCCCGCAGCCACTTGCACAAGTCCCCTTCGCGAAATATGTATTTCCCTCCGCCCACATCCCATCCTATCTGAGTAGGATGAAATGACACATTCCTTTTCCCAAGTGGGCTGCTTGCGCATATCAACCACATCAAGAATTTGAAGAACGATAATGGATAATGCGGAGCCCATAGTAACTTGCAGGCAGAATTTGCTCCACGAGGTAATCCAGCTGAGAGAGGCAATAGAGTCACACACAAATTCTAAATGCCATTTCAAAGCCAACCAGGGGCTGGAGAAACACTGATTTGTGTTTACGGTAATGACATTGAAAAGTCTAAAAATTATAGGGTTGTTTGCAGAGATGGGCGTCTTATAAAATAACGGCATCCAACTTCGTGTAAACATGAAAGAAAGTCATCGTGCTGTGGAGGGTGAAAAAAAAAAAGTTTCCTTAAAAGAATGGAGAAAATAAGACTCCATTTCAGACCAAAAAAAAAAAAAAACAAAAAACAAAAAACAAAAAAACAAAACTTCAAAGGCTACCAGGATAGTCATGGAATTTTAAAAAGAGAATCTCCCTCAAAGAATTCTCTAAAATTTCCTAAACTTGAAAGCATTATTTCTCTTCAGACACCTAATTGAAATTGCATTACCAAACCCTACAATACAATACAACCTTTCACCAAGAAATAAAAGCAGATCGCTTGCATTGTGGATGTTCTGTGCTTGCCACATTTATTTTTTTTAATTAATTTTTTTGCTATATTTTTATTGGAGTTAGATTTGCCAACATATAGTATAACACCCAGTGCTCATCCTGTCAAGTGCCCCCCTCAGTGCCTGTCACCCAGTCACCCCGTCCCCTGCCCGTATTTAAATACGATTATTGATCTTCTTCCCACGGACAGGATACCAACATTCCATGGCAACTGCGAAAGAAAGACCAAGATAATATTTTCCACGGCAATGTTTAGGCCCTTAGGGGGGATTTGCTATTATGTATAGAGGTTGTGTCACCTGAGAAGCATGGGCAATGATCAGATGTCTTCTTGAGCATATTTTGGGGTTTTTTCCTAGTCACAAATGGCTTGCCCCTAAGCTGTTCAGAGGTTCCCATGGGTTGCATTCGGGGCCATCGCGTGCGCATCAACCTGCCCAGAGCAAAGGCCTGCTTGGATGGAATGAGAGTCTCTCGGCCTTTGAGGCGTTTGAATTCCATTAACCCCAGGGGCAGTATATGGAGAGGCTTTTCAATGTGTCATCTCTGTGGTCCTCAAAAGCCATTCGACACCCCAGGTCGGCCTTCATCAGCCAGTTGGCCCCCTCTGCTCAGCACATGGGGAGTAACCACACTCACTCCTGGCACAGGTGTGAGGACTCCCGACAGCAGCAATTCAGAAGCATCCCCTCCAGTGCCTGAAATAGCACGGGCACTCAGTAAGCTCGGCCCTTCCTGCTATTGGTTCACACTGATCCTAATGATCTCAGTAGTGCGGACACTACATTTTTAGGAAGCATGAGCAGATAGTTGCATTTCACAATATAAAATGTGAATGCATTATTTTAACAATTTCCCTTGGCTCATAGAGTTTGAAATAGATATTATTTCATGGGTTTTAAAGTTGAATGAAATATATTACCGAGTCTTTAAGTGTCGTAGGAATGATCAGTACTATTATGCCTTTGGGACCTCTGCACGTAACATATATGTTTACATGTGTGTATATTTACCTAAGTTTAGTCACTTCAGAGATCTTGGCAGATATGTTGATGCTGGATTCTTCAACACCATTTGTTCTGAAAAACAAATATATCACAGAAACAAAACCACAGCCTGGGAAGATACCCTCTTAGCAAATATGGGGCTTATAGTAAACTGTCTGTTGTAGGCTAAAGTTGTGTCACTCACAGTGGTTGCACTTGAGTATCTGCAAACTCAACAGCTACTCCAACTGCTTCTACATTGAGGCTTCCCCTTAAATCAATATCTCGTTTTCTCTGAAATCTATTCAGAAAAAGCAGCACATGTAATCAGCTCTTCTGGCTAATGGTATTGCGTGCAATATATTCAGTTACAGAGGATTTGAGGATGGTCAAAGCAGAATCTTGGGCTTCCAGGGCTTTCCCTGGAAGCTGTGGGAAGCAAAGTCCTTTTCCATTTGACAATGAAGTAAGAATTTTCACAAAACATTTTCTTTAAAAAAAAATACACGATATCAACTAGACATCAATAATCAATCTTTTTAGAGGGGGAGGAGGGGCTGAGACAGAGGGAGAGAGAGAATCTCAAGCTGACTCACTGATGAGCACAGACTCCACAAGGGGCTCGATCTTAGGACCCTGAGATCAGGACCTGAACTGAAATGAAGAGTTGGGTGTTTGAGCCATCCACGATCTCAATTTTTTTAAAAAAGAAAAAATATTTGGATAAAGAAGATGTGGTTTATGTATACAATGGAATATTACTCAGCCATTAGAAATGACAAATACCCACCATTTGCTTCAACGTGGATGGAACTGGAGGGTATTATGCTGAGTGAAATAAGTCAATCGGAGAAGGACAAACATTATATGTTCTCATTCATTTGTGGAATATAAATAATAGTGAAAGGGAATATAAGGGAAGGCAGAAGAAATGTGTGGGAAATATCAGAAAGGGAGACAGAACATAAAGACTCCTAACTCTGGGAAACGAACTAGGGGTGGTGGAAGGGGAGGAGGGTGGGAGGTGGGGGTGAATGGGTGACGGGCACTGAGGGGGGCACTTGACAGGATGAGCACTGAGTGTTATTCTGTATGTTGTAAATTGAACACCAATAAAAAAATAAATTTATTATTAAAAAAAAAAAAAGAAAAAACATTTGAGGAGACCAGGGAATTTTTTTAAAGCTCCATAATATATTTCTACAATATCCTCTTTATCTTGAATTCTCAGAAACGTATTATTAGAAATCTTTGCATTCACAAAAACACGCACATTCATGCCATTTAGATCTTTACCAGACAGTCCCTGACATCCTCACGTACACAATAAAAATTATTTACTCCCTGCAAAGGACCAACATCAAAACACTTTAAGGATCTGGGCAAATGAATTCTTCCCTCTTTGATTTCTTCTTGACTGCATACAAGAGAAAAATAGATGCTAATGACAGCCAAAGGAAAACCTTATTTTCTGAGTGATCCAACATATCCAAAGAAATACTGACTTCTGAAAAATACACATTTTTTTAAAATGGATTATTTACAAACCTCAAGTATAAAACAATTACATGGTGTGTAGGTACAGACGCAGTGCTTCCTCTCATTGGAGCCTAGCACCATCCTTTTCACCACGCTTTCCTTGCCAGCTAGCCAACATGCTTTTGTTTTATCATTCAAGGCCTAGCCCTGATTTCTGACATCACAAGACAGTGTTGCTATGGGAACGGTGGTTTTGTGTGTCCCTGAGGAAACAAAGGGTGGGTTCCATGTGAGGATTTCAGAGCAAGCCTGGTCCCCTGTGTTAGTAACTGGTTGTGGTCACCAGCATATTAAATATTATCAGCAAAATTCCATTCATCCTTTACAAGTCCTCTTTCCAGTAAATCCTTCTTTCAATACATGACATTACAACCCTGGCACACAAAAAAACGAGGTTTTGCAAGGTTGGGAAGCTCACCTTTCAAAAGCAGGTAGCAGGATTTTGAATCCTGGCTTTTGTCTTTGGAACTCCAGGTCACAGCTGTTCTGGGAGATTTCAGATTCTCTTGTCACTTTTTTTTTTTTTTTTTTTTTTTATCTTGGTACCCATATGACAAATTTTAAAGTAGATGAAGAGTCAATCAGATAGTCCTGCAGCTCTCCCAACTCCCACCCATTGCCATTTGGCTAAGTTCAAGTACCTGATTTACATGTGTAGACAACCTTAGTGAAAAAACCAGAAAAATTCAAAATCTCCATTAAAAAAACCTTGTAGTGATTGAAGTTATAGTATTACATCAAATAAGCTCTGTCAAGTGACTGTATAATTGTTTACAGATATGATGTATTTATTCACCACATTGTGCATTTTTTTTAAGATTTGTTTATTTTAGAGAGAGAAAGGGAGGAGCAACAGAGAGAGAGAGAGACAGAATCTCAAGCAGGCACCCCACTGAGCATGGAGCCAGACATGGGGCTTGATCCCAGGACCCTTAGATCATGACCTGAGCCAAAAATCAAGAGTTGGACCCTTTACAGAGTGAGCCACCCAGGCGCCCCTACTTGTTCATTCTTAAACTATTTTAACTTGTTTTCCTTCCAACGTTCCTGCAGTAAAATAAATGAATCATTAAGTGTACAGTCATGCTCCTTACCCAGAGCTGATATGTTCCAACAACCCCAGGGGAGGCCTGAAATCGAGGATGAGACCCTACATCGGCTCTGTGTACACGTCTAGGATAAATTTTAACTTCTACCTTAGGCTCTGTGAGAGCTCAACAACACTAATGGAACAGTTCTAACCATATATTGTAATAAAGGTTACGCAAATGTGGTCTGTCTCTCAAAGCATCATCTCGAGCTGTCCTCGCCTTTGCGATGCTGGGCTTGGACAGAATGTCCTGGTGAGGAGGTGAAATCAGGTGAGCGGCCTAGACGCTGCGATGCAGTGTGAGGCTACCGCTGACCGGACTGTCCGTCAGGAGGAGGATCTTCTGCTTCTGCACCAAGCTTGACCACCTCGGTAACTGGCGTCTTGGAAAGCAAAGCCATGGACAAAAGGAGCGGCTGCATAGCCTGTCACTTTTTTTAAACAGGTGAGCATGCGCACATCACCACCACCCATGTCGAACGATAGAACTTCATCGACACCCAGAATCTTTGAATCATAGCCTTTCAAAGGTTCTGACAGCTACCTTTGTGAATTTACTTGACCAACGTCGTAGTTTCTGGAAATGGGATATACGGTACCACAGAGTATATATTCTTGCGTGTCTGGTGGTAGTATGTCGGGCGGATATGCATCCATACTTTGTCCTGTCTGCATTCCACGGCGTGACTATATCCCACATCATTTAGCATTAGACTGCAAACACCAGAGCTGTTTCCACTTTGGGGCCATTGTGATGAAGCCACAATAAACTTTTTCATAAATGCCTTTTTGTGGATATCTGCACTCTTTGCTCTTGGCTGACATTGTTAAATTCACTTATTCTAATTGTTTATCTGTTTATTCTAAAGAATTGCTTATCTATATATTCTAAAGGATTTTCTATCTAGGCAACCATGGTGTCTTTGCAAAACGATAGTTTTATTTCTTTATTCCCAATTTCTTTTGCTTGGCTGTTGCACGGGACAGGGATCCTGGTCGATCACTGGATGGAAGTCGCTATACTGGATTCCCACTCTGAAGCAGAAAGCTTTCAAGATTTGGTTATCAAGTATATTTTCTGTAGCTTGCTTTTAGTGGATTCTCTTCATTATATAAAGGAAACCTCCCCCTCTGTTTGTAGTTTGCTGAGAGTTTTATCTTGAATGGGTGCTGAACATAACAAGTGCTTACTTTGCATTTTACAGATGATCTCATGTGATTTTCCTTCTTTAATATGTTTAATATGATAAATCACATCGTTTGAATTCTCAGTGTTAAATCTGCATCCATAGGATCAGCCCAACGTGGTTGTGATGCGTTATTCTTTGTATCACCACTGGCTTGGCTGTTAATACTCCGCCTACGAGATAGTACCTGTGTTGATGACGATTTGCCTGCACTTTTCTTGTCCCCCGAGGACCCGTTATGCTGTGGCAGTGAAGTCACACTGGCCTCACGGGAAGTCCGCAGGTGTTTCCCATATTCTGTGGTCCGGATCCGTTTGTGTACGATTCGCATGAGTTCTTCCTTAAGTCTTGACCACTTAACGCTGTTAATTCTCCGGGACCTGAGCTCTAAATTACAGATTCCATTCACAGAAATAAGATCATGAACATTTTCTATTTCTTCTCATCTTCATTCATTTGTTCACGTCATCTTAAATCTCAAACTGATTTGCAAGACACTGTTTGAGACACTCTCTTGTTTCCCACTGCCCAGAGCCTATGAGTAGATCGCCTTCCCTCACAAAAGGAACTTTCCAGATGTAATATAAGGATCTTAGATGGAGAGATTATCTTGGATTATCTGAGTGGGCCCAGTGCAATCAGAGGCGTCCTCTAAGAGAGAGGGGCGGCTGGGGGCTTTGTGTTGGAGGGGAGCCCAGGCCAGAGCGCCGTGAGCCCGAAAACAGGACGCAGCCCCCGAGTGCAGGTGCCTCTGCCTGCGGAGAAGACAGGGACATTGCTGCTCCTGAGTGCCCCTGAAGGAACATATGCCTGCCTTCACCCTGCCCCCACCCCACAGCACCCATGTGGCCTGCTCACTTCCAGGCCTAGAGGCCCCTACATCCGTGTTGTTAGCCCCAGCACCAGGAAATGATCTGCCATTATCCGCCATGTCGTTAGGATCTGCAGTGATGCTCCATTTCTTTCCTTTCCCCATATTCTGCATTTGTGTTTTTCCATTTTTTTTTTTCCCTGACCAGGTTTGCTAAGTTGTGTCTGTTTTATCAATTGATTCAGAGAACCAGGTTTTGAATTCATTGATTCCCTGGGCTGTCCAGTTTATCTCTTTGATAACTACATTCATGCCTATTATTCCCTCACTTCTAATCTGTCTGGCTTTACTCGGGTTTTCTTCTCCTGACTCCTAAAATAGGTTACTTACAGCCCAGTTATACATCCAAAGACACACGTGCATACGAGTATGGCAAGAAATGTGTAAGAATCCATATGGTAGTCTTGGCACAATAGCCTGAACAGGAAGTAATTTAAATGTCCATCAGTTGTCATGTGCGTTCAACCTAGAGTTTGGGGGCGCCTGGGTGGCCTAGTCCGTGAGGTGTCCGACTCTTGACTTTGGCTCAGGTCATGATCTCGGGATGGTGAAATGGAGCCCTGCATTGGGCCCTGTGCTGGGCACATGGAATCCACTGAAAATTCTCTCTCTCTCTCTCCCCCTCCCCCTCCCCACCACCTGCTATCTTGTTCACACACACTCTCTCTCTCAAAGAACAAAAATTGGGACACTTGAATGGCTCAGTGGTTGAGCATCTGCTTTGGGCTCAGGGTGTGATCCCAAGGTCCCGGGATCGAGTCCCACATCAAGCTCCCTGCATGGAGCCTGCTTCTCCCTCTGCCTGTGTTTCTACCTCTCTCTCTCTCTCTGTGTCTCTCATCAATGAATGAATGAATGATTAATTAATTAATTTAATTAAAAGAATACACTAAGGAGTTTGACTTTTATCCTGAAAAACAGTGGGGCAGGGTAGGCAGGGCACTGACTGGCTTCCAACACTTGAATGACATTATCAGCAGGTGTTTTTGAAAGATCTTCTCTGGCACAATTCGGAGATGCATCGGAGAGGGCCAGGCTGGGTGAATCTGAGCCAAGTGGAGGGCCGTTTAATAACCTAGGAGAGATGTACTGGCAGAGGGAGTGACGAGGATGGACAGGTGCAGGCGGTAATATTAATATTAATGAGATGAAGCCCGTGGCTCATGGTTGGATATGGGGTGAGTGATGGCCACAGTCAGGGCTGTTTCTGGGGCTGAGGCATCTGTCCTGTCCTTTCCGTTCAATTTCTTCCACTTCTCCACGTCACCGCACACCCTAGAGAGCTTGCTTCCCAAACCTTCTCCCTGCGCGACAAGTGGATAACAGGCTCCGAGGACTTGCTTCTGCGTCCACGATCTGCCCTGGTTCTTCAGTGGCTTCTTCTCAACCTTAGCTCCACTCCTTGACTTTTCAGAGGAATTCCAGGCCGTCTCTGCCTACACTGTGTTCTCAAGTGCATCCATCTTCCTGGGTTGAAGTACCACGTACACGCTAATGTCTCACAAATATGTATGTCTATCTAATCATACTCTGGTCCCTCAACCACAGGCTCTGCCTCCCAGCCCCCTACACACACACATACTCCATCTCCAACCAACTGTCCTAAAATCACTGCATGCCCTATGCAGGGAGGGGAAACCCACTTTCCAGCCCTATATCCACCCCATCCCTTTTCTTTCTCAACCATCTTTAGCTCAGAAAAGTGGATTCTTATCTACTCAGTTACTTAAGCCAAACCTGAGTTCATTTTCTCTCTCATTTTATTTAGTTCTGTGTTTTAAAGCTTCATATTATATCTAAAGGGGATTTAAAGAATTAAAAAGTCCTTATCAAGGTCTGCAGAACCTGTGAAAACCAGGCCACACCCATTCACCTCTCAGAACCCTTGCCCGGCACTCTCCAAGTATTCGGTAAGCTCCGGACACCCTGGGCCCCCTCTGCTTCCCAGGGGAGCCACCGTTGCTTTGCTGTGTGCACTCCCTCTGCTGCGAAAGCTCCTCCCCTACTTCTCATGCACTCGGGCCCTCCCTGGCCCCTCTCTCCAGGAATGCCTCTCTCCTCTGCTCTTTCTCCCTCATCCCTGCACCGAGACTACATTATTCCTGGCGCTCACTATGGGTGGTAACAACACTTGCATCTTCTGTCCCTGGTGTATCATTGCCTCTATCCCCTGCTGAGCTGAGAGCTCTGTGGAGACAGGGACTAGACCTTTGTCTTCACCCACAGTAAGACAGGGTTGATTGATCTGGGGCAGGAAAATATTCAGACTGGTCTTTAATAAGTTGAGCAACAATGTTAAGGATGGTTATTTCTGAGGGCATCTGGGTGGCTCAGTTGGTTAAGCATCTAACTTCTGCTCAGGCCATGATCCCAGTGTCCTGGGATGGAGTCCCGCATCAGGCTTCCTGCTAATCAAAGGTCTGCTTCTCCCTCTGTTCTCCCTCTCCCTCAAGTAAATCAATTAAAAAAAAATCTTCTTGATGGGATGAGCACTGGGTGTTATTCTGTATGTTGGTAAATTGAACACCAATAAAAAATAAATTTATTATTAAAAAAATCTTCTAAAAATGTTTAAAAATTTAAAAAGGATGACTATTTCTGGGTTATGGATGGAGAGATTTTTGTGTTCCTCATTGTACTTTACTACATATACCAACTTTGACTATATTTATCACTTGTTACTTTTATAATCCTAAAAACAAGCCCAACGATAAAAAAGATGCAAAAGTCACATTTGTGATGCACAATAGCATCATTAGAAGCCTGTTTTTTTTTTTTCATTTAAATTCAATTTTCCAACATATAGTATAACACCCAGTGCTCATCCCATCATGTGTCCTCCTCAGTGCCCTTCACCCAGTCACCCCATTCCCCGGCCTCCCCCCTTCCATGACCCTTTGTTTGAGAAACATATTTTTGAATGATGGTGCTCAGAGGGTCTCATCCTTGCCTAATTGGAAAGCTCCAACTACCCAGAATAACCCGCAACACTGCATTTAGTTTATTTTACTATCTGGGTTCTGTAACGTGGAGCCTACTGCTTCTATACCCCATGCATGTAGGAAGATGGAGGGAGGGCCATCACTTCTAGCCTCTTTTAAATCTGGGGTCTACATCAAGGGTTTTCATTTCTAATAGTCATTCTTTCTTTTTCTTTCTCATTCTTCCTTGACTTTCAGAAAGGGAACTTCTTTTTTTTATTTTCCTAGCATCTGTGCCACAAGATTTCAAATCTACTTAAAGGGCATGCGGTTGGATATAGTTGCCTTTCTGCCCGGCGGGTGTAAGCTTTTTCTTAGGCGGACTCCCCACTGACTTCCCAAAATAGCGGGGAGTCAATGTGGTTAAACGTGTTTCCAGTCTACACAGATTTATTTATGTGGATTCATAAGTGAGTCACATCTATACTGTTATTTTATTCTAGAGCAATTGGCAACGTATTAAAGAGCTGTTCTTTTGACAGCTATGTGATGCATCCAGATGAAAAGTGTCCCGGGCTTGTAAGAGCCCTACTCACAAGAGCTAACACGTATCAGATGCTGACGCGGTGTTAAAGATGGTGAGCACACCTTCACAAGTTCGTCGTCCTTGTTCTCACTTCACAGGTCAGCAAATTGAGAGCCGGGGATTAAATCACTCCTCCTGGGCTCGGGATCCGTATTGGGACCCAATGGCTGCCCTTTCTCCTCTCACGACTCTGTGGGTCTCTCTTCCCTTTTTTCTCCATTTCCCTTGCTCTCCCCATCTGTGTCCCTTGGACTTCGCCCCTAAAGTAGGAAAGAAATAAAAATAAGGCCAAACCAGTGTGGTGACTCATTTGTAAGCCAAGCATAATTTGACTTCAATATTGCACAGCACATAAAGCTAATTTTGAGACAGCTTACTTTTTCCCCTGTGGAATTGCAAGATAAAGTCACTTTCTGGAGGAAATATAGCTGCTCCAAAATAGACGAGAAACCACTTTCCTTGCTCTGATTGCCCATTTGGAACCTCGCAAGGCTGCATTAAGAACCGCCGTACCCCGGCTCTCCCTCATCCCACTTCCTCCACCTGGAAATACCACATGAGTCAGAATCATGAGTGTGGTTTCATCCACAGCCTTCTTTCTCATGGTTCGAAAATGTGCTTTTACTGGAAAACACCCTGATATATCCCAGAGCTAAATACTTAGAATATATTTTTATTTAACGAAAAGAGAACAGGATGGCAATTGTCCATTCAAAGCCAAGAGAGAACAACCCCGTGTGGCGGTGTGCACCAGCTGGAATGCACAAGTTCTCTCTGATGGGCAGGTACTTGTAAAGAGAAATGAGTGCACACTTGACACAGTTGCTTAAAAAGGTGTTGGTGGAGGGACGCCTGGGTGGCTCAGTGGTTGAGCATCTGCCCTCGGCCCAGGGCGTGACCCCGGGGTCCCGGGATCGAGTCCCACATTGGGCTCCCTGCAGGGAGCCTGCTTCTCCCTCTGCCTGTGTCTCTGCCTCTCTTTCTGTCTCTCCTCTCTGTGTCTCTCATGAATAAATAAATAAAATACTAAAAAAAAAAAAAAAAAAGAATTGACCAGAAAGATTAACCTCCTCACATATGCAAACAAACAAGGAGCTGAAAGCTGTAATAACAGGCTTGGAGGGGCCGGGCTCCAGGGTGGAGGCACGGGAGAGATGCTACGACCTCAGGCAAGTCACTGAGCTTTTCCAGGCTCTAATTTGCTCCCATGAAAATGAGCATAATGATACCTGTCCTGACACCATCATTGTTATAAGACCAAATGAGATGTGTTATCTGAAAGTGCTTTGAAAATTCTAAATCACAACTGACTGCAAGATACTATTTACCTCCCCTGCTGTAACTTCCATTCACGGAATTTGAGGCAGAAAGTGTTTTTTCTGAAAGAAATCAATCAGGAACAATTAGTACTTGAAGTCTCCTACGTAGAGTTTATTTGTAGTCTCTTCCCAAGTAGAAATTACTCGAAATTTACTGGGACCGAGTTTGTTTGCGTTATGTTCCTAGAAACATCCTTAGGTTTTCGAAGCAACAGAGATACACTCTGGCTATAGCATGATAATTGTGTTTCTGGGAAAGCTGATACTTACTGCTCAAGATTCTTTTATAAACTGTTGTTTCAGTGGGAACGGTAAGGTGTAGAAATTAGATTACATCGGACCCACAATTGCAAAGTTGGTTTGGTCAGAGGACTTTCTGGCAACCAGCTGATTCAGTCATTGCAGATGCACACATTCCAGCCTGAGCATCGTTGAGCAAATCGCACGTTCCGTCATATCCGGGCTCTGCTCATGAGGAGTGGCCTTTCCTTTCCTGTCACCACTTGTGCCCTCATTCCCAGGGTGCTTTTCACGTGTTCTAGATATATTGTCGCTTCCTGTTACCATGTTTAATGCACAAAGCTACTCAATGTGTCTGTATCACCGGACGCTAACAATTGGGAACAACCAGTGTCTGGCTTCTGGTGCAGATCTCCCTCCCAGGACAATACCCCTCTTTATATCCGGTTAAAATAAGACAACCTCTTGCTGTAGAATTAATGTCGGTGTTATTTTCATTCCAGTTTTTTAAAATAAGATGAAATTCCAAAAAAGTGTATTTCCAGGTTAGGCTGAATAGTAATAATAGTAATGAGGACCATAATAGCGGCTCCTACGTACCGAGTATTCGGTGCTTCAGAATCATTTTTAATGACAACGAGAGGGAACCAGGCAATCACTTCTCACCGGGGCACTACAGCCTACATTTTGTGGGCTACTGAGTGGTAGCCATATGCCAGGGATCAAAATATTAATACTAACATCCCTCATTTTCAAGTGCTTCAATATATGCCAAAGTCGCTAAATGTATGTAAGGTATGTAGTTACCTTAATCTGCGTAGTAAAAACTGATAGATACCGTGACACTTACCTTATAGACGAGGAAACTGAGCATAAGAGGCATGAAGTGACTTCTCCTGAATATGATACCTGGACACCTGTCAAATCATAATTTTAACCGAGGATGGTGTGACCTCAAGGTCTGACCTCTTACCCATGGCTTCATTTGATGTGAACACGAGAGTCATGGCAAATAATTTTTGCGTGCCCCAACAGAGCAGGTGTTCTATTCCTATTAAGCATAGACCACCTTATAAAGTAAGATACAAATCATAAAGCCAACAAACAAGCAACCCTACCAGATCGAGAGCCACCCTCAGTCTGTCATCGTAGGATCTGCTTCCATGGAAGGTGTAGGAGTTGACAGGCGTGTCTGAGCTGCGTGGACCCTGTAAGAGCCACTTACCCTACAGACAACCTGCATGTTCTTTTATCAGATGGACAGTTGGGGGAATGCAACCAGTGTCCATACCAGTCTGGGATCCTGGGAACAAAACCATTTTCCATCCCTTTGATTTTTTTTTTCATTTGTGTCTTGATTTGAAAGTATTTCTAGATGAACTGCAGTGTTCCGAACATCTCCCCGGCTCCTGGAATCTGGATTGGAGAGACGAGGCTCCTCTCTGCAGCAGCCAGGAAGAGATGGCACATAATCAGCAGCTCTGAAGCCCACATTGAACCGGTCTAGACTGAATAGCCCTGGAGCAGATAAATGCATTTGGTTAATAGGGATCTGCCTGCAGCTTATTTATCCTCAAAGGCTCATTGGGAAGCTCACTGCTTAAAAAAGTTGATCAGGATGGAGATTAATTGTAGACGATTGAATGCCCCCATGAGCAATTGCTGTTGACACTTGTAAAATGTTCCAAACTAGTTCCCCACAGCCATACTCCCCAAGTATGTGTGGGTCCTAAACTCTGTGCCCTGATGTGTCACAGTGCAGGGTTCTTTACACACAGTATCTCCTTTAGTTCTCACAATGCCTAAAAATGCAGGTACCGATCATATTCCCAATCAGTAGATGTAGAAGTTAAAGCTTAGACACATCCCTTCCCTACGTCCAGATAAAAGAAAGAAAAAAAAAAGATTCTGAATAAGGGGGCCTCCAACTTCAGAACTCTATTTTTATGTTCTACAGTGTCGACTTTGGGGCTTGGATCGTTCACTCACCTGCATGTTATGGGGTACACCAACCCCTAATTATCTTTCAAGATAAATGTTTGTGCTGTCCACAGCACCCCATTGCACCCCTTTATGTAAAAGTGAGACTTGGCTCTCCATTCAAGTTGGAGTCTCGGATCAGTCCATATTCCATGAGGGAATATCAGTGATATTTCCTGTTTATATGCTTATACCTTATATGCTTAATGCTGGCACCGTAACCTTCAAGTAGTCTTTCAAATGACTTCAAAATCTAATATTGAGAAATGAGATTTCTGGAGGACTGCCCAAAAGATATATACAGCTCCCCCAGTCTTCTGGCCTAGACCTAATCACTGGACAGAACCAGACCAACTCTCTCCTAGGACATGGAGGGATGCCCGAAGGGAACTCACGTCCATGTTCATCACTGGGATGCTGAGCAGGAGGGTTTTTAACCTCATTACTTCAGTATTTTCCCTATAAATGCTCAGGGGAAATAGACATCGATACCTCAGTGCCCAGGGGAAAAGGCAAAAACAACAAAGAGGTTTCTTCGAAGACTTAATATTATTTATGGATTATTTGTAGATAATGTGAATTATTATCTAGATGCTTCATTTCCCCCCCTTTTCCTCTGACCACTTGGCAGTGACTCAAATTCAGCAATGACGTCAAATGTGTGGCATTAATTTCTGTGTGCTTTTGTCACTCTTTTAATCTCTTCTTACAGTTCTACCTTGGTTGTCCATTTTTCTTGGTTTTTCTACCTAAAAATTGAGTCCAGAGTTTTTGGGCTGCCTCAAAAATTTACAACTTGTATTGCAAGCAGCTGCTGTCCTGATCGCCATTGAGTCCTAATCAACCACCAACAGTGATTCACTACAAAGTTCTGATCCCCGGTCCTCTCTGTCCAGGGCTGGCTACATCCTTTGCAGGCTTGGTGCAAACTGAAAATGAGCTGATAGGAGGCAAGGAATCAAGCTCTCCTTCTCCTGGGCTTGTCACCCCGACCCATATGGGGCATCGGCTTGTGGGAGCAAATCTGGAGATGGACCCTCCAGGGTACAGGATCATTCTAGGGACAGGGTCATCCCATGTGACTGTCCTGGCACCATGGCCCTGAGGCTGGCCCTGCCCCAGCCTCTCCCCTTTCTCCCAGACAAATTCTCATTCTTTCTTCTCTTGTCCAACCTTCCCCGGAATTCAGGGCAAAATATTTCAGCCCTGTGGTGACTAAGTCAGGCCATCCAGCTGCTGCCCTCCTATGACCAGCCTGGGGATACCCACTGATTTCTAGCTGTCCAAGGCAGGAGAAAATCACATCCTTGTCGCCTTCTGGCACCTTGCCCTTTCTGTTCAAATTACCAGGATTTGATAAGACAAGTGTCAGTGGCGTCTCTGTACAAACTCCCTGCATCCTGAGATCGTAACTCAAAAAAGTTGGCCACGTGCTCGCTATCTCCTCCCCTATCTTGGTTCAATTTCCTCATACTGAATGAGTTCACCCTCTCCTGATGGAAGGTTATGGGGTTTTTTTTTATGAAGAAAAGGAAAGCAAAATAGGAATAAACAGCTTCAGCTTTTGTCACCTGTTAACATCACACTGTGTGCCTGGGGCACAACTTCTATCCTCTCCCACCCCACACATAGCCAATAAAGCCATGTCTGTCCTTCTTATTAACACGAGCCACCCCAACCCTGCTGTGGGGGTGGGGGTCATTGAGCGCAGAGCACTCCATCGTGGCTTGGACCATGGCTCTTGGCCCAAGACCGTGGTGGCTTCTCATCTCCCCATCACAGCCAGTGCCACATATCAGACTTTGTCGGGAAGCCAACTTAATCCTTGCAGATCACCCCACTGTCCCTATCTGTCCTCATCAACTCTTTTTCAACTCAACCCTTGCTCCCAGAGGTGGACCCGGGAGGCTCATAGCTCTGACATGGGAGTGGGTGCTATGGACCAACTGTGTCCCCTCGAAATTCCCATGTTGGAACCTAACCCCCAGTGTGATGAGAGGTCATTAGGTCATGAGGCCGGAGCCCTTGGGGTGGGATTAGTGCCCTTGTAAAAGATACCCCAGAGACCTTCCCTGCCCCTGGCATCATACAAAGACCCCGTGACAAGACATCTTTTTTGAACCAGGGAACTGGGTCTCTCACCAGATACCTCATCTCCTGGCACCTTGCTCTTGGGTGTCCAGCCTACTGGCTTGGCTCCCTGTTTTGCCACCAACCAGCCAGGCAACCCTTGAAAGTCACGTAACCTCTCCATGCCTCATGTTTCATCTTTAAGTTGAGGCTCGTAAGAGCAGCTTCCTTATAGACTTACTATGGCAAGGATCAAGTAAGTAAGTAAGCAAAGTGCTTAAAGAGCACACTCAGGGGATGCCAGCTATCACCATTATTTAAGGAGGGCACACACCCTTTGCCACTGGCCATACCAGTCCTCGCTGCCTCACCCTTGACAGATTCATGCACTTCCTGCCTGTCCTGCAGGTGCCTGGGCTTCTCACAGCTCCCTTACGTCTCTCCACAGAGTATCCAAGCCTGTCACTCCAAGTTCCACCAGAATGAAGTTTCCACCTTCCAGAACACAACTAACTGCACTTGAACCCATCTGTTTTCCATCACATCCATACTTCAGGAGGGAAGCGGGCTCCCCCCGGGGCCTCACCGTAATGTGCATGAGGGTGGAAAGCCCACAGGTGAGGGTGAGGCTGGCGTCCCTCTCCCCAGGCAATGTCCCTTTCTGCGACCTGCCGCAGCTGCTCCGATCAAGATGTCAGGGTAGAGCCCAGAGGGTTCCATCGTGGTAGGGAGGCAAACCCGCAGGGGGGTGGCGGTCAGCAGGGAGCCAGAGAAAAGCCAGATGCTCCCTTCACCCCTCCTTTCGGGGCTGCAGGGCCTGTTGGATGCATTTCTGTGCACTTCTTTCCATTATGGTCCTTGCTGTCAGGCCATCACAAAGTTGCCATTTGGGGAGGGCAATGCCCTTCGTCCTTCGTCCAACACTTCACAACTGGCAGTAGATCTGTTTTAAAATTGCATGTTTTTCCCCCGCTTTCTAACTAATTTAGGATAAACTGGGTCAGCCCAGGAATTCGGGTGTCACAAAGAACCAGCTCCGAGCGCTAACAGAGAGGGCACTGCCTTCGGCTTAAATACAAAGAGTCCGGACAAGAGAAAGAGAACTGATCTTTCACCTCCAAACCTGCAAGCAGCTCTTCCCCCAAATCCAACACCAGAAGCCTCCTGGGAAAGCCTACTGTTGCCATGGAGATGGGACCCCCGGGCGCCGCTCAGCCGCTCAGCCGCCTCCTGCTCCCGCCACCTCCTTTCTGGGCCAGGGAGTTTTCAACTGATAATGTCAGGCTGGCACCTGTCTCAGTCCCAGACAGCGGGGGTTTGGTTTTGCGTTGCTTTTTTTTTTTTTTTGTCTTCTTTTCCTTCTTTACATTTTTTTTTCCCTCCTCTCTTTTTTTGGAAACTATAGGGGCCTTAGTTTAAATCTACACCTAGTGAGAATCGCACACAACGCAAGCCCCCGACCTGCATGAATACACTGTGCGCAGACCGTACAACGCCAAGCAGCTATAAAACAGTGGGCAACATGCTCACAGCCTTAATGGTTCAGGGGATGGTTTCCGACCCACCCCCTTGGCTGCTGGGGGTTCTTTCTCGCAGGTGGGCAGGACTTGGAGGCCACTGATGCTGGGAAGTGTCCTAGAGTGGCACGATTACGGAGGCACCTGTGACCAATTATTTCTGCTGAAAAAAACAAAAAAAGCGGCCCCCCTGTGACTCACTGATGGTGCAGTCAGAAAGTGCTCGCAGGCTCCAGGCTAAGTCAGGGGTGCACGGTGCATATCCAGAGGCAAAGGGCAACGCCTCTGAGTCCTCCCGCGCCACCCACTACCCAGCACAACGGGTTCTCGGTAGAGACTTTGCGTCTTAGGGCAGTTTGAGGTTCGCAGCAAAATCGCAGGGCCAGTGCAGAGATTTCCATATCCACTCCCAGCTGCCCCCACGGCCAACATCCCCACCACATGGCACATCTATTACAACCCATGGGCCCACTCTGATGATTAACGTCACCCCAAGTCCACAGGGGTCATTGAGGTTTACTCTCAATGCTGTGCATTTTACGGGTTTAAGCAAATGTACAGCAGCACGTACCCACCGTTATAGTATCCCACAGAGTGTTTTCACCGACCCGAAAAACCCCCTGTGCACCACCATCCATCCCTCCTCCCAACCCCTGGCAACAGTTAATCTCTTTAAGGTGCCCTCTCCAGACTGCCATAGGGTCGGAGCCATGCAGTACGGAGCCTTTCAGACTGGCTTCTTCCATTTAGTAACAGTGCGACCAAGGTTTTTCCTATTGTTTCATGGCTTGGCAGTTTCTTTTCTTTCTTCCTTTCTTCCTCTTCACATCCTTAGTTGTGTACACCTTGTTCTGTAGTCTTCAGTTTCTTCTCAGAGAGAGTCGCTCTCAACCCAGTTGTGGATTTTGGTGAATCTGCGGGAGGAGCTGGGTTGAGGATCTTCCTACTGTTCCATCTTGATCCCACCGAGGGTTCATGTCATGTTAGCGCTGACTACTCCCTTGTCTGTTTAGTTATCCACCCACCTGCTAATGGACATCTTGGTTGCTTCCAAATTTTGGCAATAATAAAGCTGCTGTCAGGTTTCTTGTGCAGATATCTGTGTAGACATAACTTCTCAACTCCTTTGGGTGAATACCAAGGAGCAGCACTGCTAGATCTTATGGTAAAGATACATTTAGTTTTGTAAGAAATTGAAAGAAACTGCCAAACCATGTTCTAAAGTGGCTGCACCATTTTGCATTCCCACCGGCCATGAGCAGGAGTCCCTGTTGCTCCCCAGATTGTTGTTATTTATTTGTTTTTTGTTTTTTTTTAATTAATTTTATTGGTGTTCAATTTACCAACATACAGAAAAACACCCAGTGCTCATCCCGTCAAGTGTCCGCCTCAGTGCCCGTCACCCATTCCCCTCTACCCCCCGCCCTCCTCCCCATCCACCACCCCTAGTTCGTTTCCCAGAGTTAGGAGTCTTTATGTTCTGTCTCCCTTCCTGATATTTATTTGTTTTTGACATTTGTCCATCCCTTTTCCTCCAGCAAAATACACCTGAAGGGAACTAATTTAATCAGAATCATCCAAAGAGGGACTCGTGGGTGGCTCTGTGGTTGAGCATCTACCTCAATGGTTCAGGTCGTGACCCCGGGGTCCTGGGATCGAGTCCCACATGGGGCTCCCTGCATGGAGCCTGCCTCTCCCTCTGCCTGTGTCTCTGCCTCTCTCTGTGTCTCTCATGAATAAATAAATTAAATATTTTTTTTTTAAATCATCCAAAAGTCTTCAAATCTGAAGCTCATTGTCATAGTATGAGGAGCACAGTCATAAGGAAATCCTAGTCACCTAAAAAGGAAAAATATATTTCTCATCGAGAAATAAAAATATAAGGCAAATCTTGAACATGGGTGCAGCTTTGCACTTTAATCAGGTAAGAACCCGATTTATTACTTACAATATCTGTGTTTATAACATTCTCAAACAGAAACTTGATGTCAATAAATCAGGCATCTCAGAGAGTAAGGCACCTTTGTGTTGACCAGACAACTCTATTAAATATCATCCTAAAAGAAATATGGTTTAGAACAATTTATTGGAAGCAATATATATGTATTTTAAGGATAGGGTTTGAAAAGCATCCCATCTTTGGTTGGACAACAATCCACTAAAGCCAATAATCCAGCATTAGTACAATGAGGCACCGGGATTGGATGTAGCATCAGAATACCACATACCCTTCCCTCCTAAACCTGTGCTAGAGTGATGGTCATGGTGAGGCTCCGTGTGTCTAACCCGCCTGAGCAGAGCAAAGACCTCCAAACCAGGTAGACGGGCCCCGAGTTGTCCCTACAGGGGCCCCGATTTTGCTTCAGCTCAGAGATGACATGACCAGACTCTCCCGGGTTCCAAATTACAGTGAAGCTCTGTGCTGACTGCATCGTGCGTGTGTGCACGTGGCATTCCTAAGTGTCTCAAATTTGCCCACAAGTAGAAGTGTTCAGGCGAAAACACTGGGCCTTTAGGGTGTCCTGACTCCTGAGCTTGGGTGTTTCCGGGCGAGGAGACCCGGTTCTCAGGTGCCTCCTCGGATCCGTGTGACCAGGGGGGAACCCCACGTGCTGCTTGTGGCCTGTGCTGTGTGAACATAGATCCAGCCCATGGAGATACTCCCGGGAGAGGTGGCTGTGATGATGTCATGCAAGCAGGTGGTTTCTGACCCCACCTTCCGGGGGTTGGTGGGGAGTGGTGCCAAAAAAAAAAAAAAAATGCCATTTATTCAAAAATTGAAGTAAAATAGGTGTGAACAAGGATAAATAAAATAAATCGTTTGGGCTGATGTTCAGAACAAGAGGAACACACAGTGGGGATGGAGGCAAACGCTTCTCAGGTTGCAACACCAGCAGGTGCTTCCAGAATGTCTGGACAATGTGCAGGAGACACTGCCCCGGGGTCGCCCGCCAGGAGACTCCTCAGAGAAGCCAGGCCCCTGCCCCACAGATAGGGGGAAGCGTACCCCGGAGTCCACAGCACTCTGGCCATGCTTCTGCAGGGGGCCAGGGCAAGTGCTGGGAACACCCCCCCACCACCACTGGTGGTCACACACCCTGCCAACAAGGGCGAAGGAAACCCCTGTCAACAACCCCAAGGTCCCTGTGGGGAGGTAACTGCGAGGGCCATGGAGGTGTGAACTGTCTTTTCAGAACTTACTGTTTTCTTTTCTCATTTAACTAAGTATAATTACAAACTTTTAAAGGAATAGAGCACAACAATTTTAATTAATGCATTAATGCATACTGTTTGGTGGGGGGGCAGGGGTGCTGAGGGGGGACCCTTTTATGCTCATTAGATCCTATGTCTTAAACGCTTCACATATTCCTGTGTTCTTCCTAATTTCAGAGGGACAGGATTTTTATTTCCTTAATTCTATATAAGAATTAATACAATTCTATATAAGACATAATTCTATAAGACACACCCAAGAAGGGAGTCACGTCTCAATTAACAACTGGACCAAGGTTTTACAAGTGGTTGAATGGAATAAAAGTGAGGCATGGGGACAGGGGCCTGCAGGGCCACAGAGGGAGGCCCCACACCTCAGCACTTTCTCTAGGGAAATCACCCCACCTTTTCCTTTGTGTCAGCAGTGACTCCCTTACGATCCTACGATACCTATTTATGCTTCTATCCCGGGCTCGGCCAGGCTGCAGGCACTTCACACGATGCGGAAATATGAAATGACAATCTCAACGGAGTCTTGGAGCACGCATCCTCCACACGTCCTCCCGCTCCCCGTGGGTGTAAACACCTTTCTATTTAAATCCTGTTACAGCTCTCTCACCTAGAGCAGCCTCTAAATTAGCACTTGATCTTTTACCAAATTGCATCTCAAAGGCCCGAGGAGCACAGCCCAAGAGGCAGAGGCAAAGGGCAATGGCCCAGCAGGTGGTGGGAAGGGCAGTCTGGGAACGAGCCGTCCAGGTAGGGGAGGACCACCGAAATCACGGGAGTGGGAAATAACAGATTCTTGGGCATAAAAGAAACGTGTGAGAACGTAATTGCCACAGATTTCATCGTGCCCAAAATACAACCTGGGGAAGCAATCCTGAACATACTGCAATGCATAAAATCCCCACATTTGTAACTCGACACTCAAAATATGCACCGGAAGGTTGGGGCTCGTCCTCCACGCTGGCTTTGAGACCGCTTCAGCCAGCCAGCCAGCCAGCCGTGTTGGTGGGATCACAGGGACTGAGTGTGGACGCGAGGAGAAGGAACACAACGGACAGGGTCCGCCTCCTCGGGGAAGGTATGTCCCAGGTGGAGCAGGAGGTCTAGATGCCAGGAGGCGTGGCCCACAGACCCCTTCCTGGGAGCAGGGCCCTAGAGCTTCCTGGGGTGGGTGGGGAAGAGAGGCTGCTCTGGGATTATTTGCATGAACTCCTGGCCTGGGGCGATTCCTGAAAACCAGGGTCGCCTCCCTATTATTTTCATGCAGCGAAGAAGTCTCCCCAACCTCTTCCTAAGTTAGGGTTTGGGCGTAAGCTCACCAACCTCCGAGGGGTGGTGTCCTTATAAAAACAAGCACAGGCATCGTGCGTCTACCTTTGTTGTAGGATTCCTGGAATAATGGAGAGCGTGGGGGAGGACGTGATGGTCCAGGGGACTTTAAGCCAGGTGGTCTCCGTGACACGGTGATGGTAGCTGGGTTGGAACTCACTTTATTAGAAACTAGGAGGTGGAGGAAACCAGAGCTGGGGGTGGGGGGACCTTCAAACAGCCTGGGGTTGGGGCCTGAGAATCCAGAAGTGGAATGTGAGCCGCACGTCATGAGGGCCAGAGGACACAGTGGCTTGGTAGTGAGGGTGAGAGGTGATGGTGAGGACCCTAGAGGCTCATTAGGGCTCTGCAGGGGCGCAGGGGCCGCAAGGAGCAGGAGCCAGACAGAACTGTTGGGTGCAACAGAGGAAGCAGAACGTGGCAGAAGCTGCCCTGGGAGTTGCTGGAGGCCGTGCTGGGTGGGGTTGGGCCTGGCCGCAGTCGCCCGGTGGGAGGCCCCGAGGAGAGAGCTTTAGTGGGGAGCCCCCTTGGCCGACAGAGCTGCAAGCAGGGCGGCCGGATGGGCCAGAGCCTCCAGGCAGCATCTCCCCCAGGCTCTCACATGTCCACAGCTCCCCGGGCTTCTTGGGGTCCGGACCTGTGCCCCCGGCCCCTGGGAGGACACGCCTGTTCGTGTCCGCTCCCTGCTCCACATGCTGCCTGTAAGCACACGTGCACGCACGCACACTCACACACGCAGCCTTTTCCTGAGCAAACCCCCATTCCGAAAAAATACCACGAATTCCTTACGTCGGTTTGTCTCCTGCAAGTAATCTGCTGGAAACGCAACTTGCCTCTGAGCTCCCAGGCTCCTGCGCCAGGACCCTGGGGCGTCCAGGCTCAGTGGCCTGCGATGCTTCGCAGCTGCAGTACACGTCCCACTGCAGGCCCTGCCGTGACCGTGACTGCTGGGCCCACCGCCGCGATGGTGCGGCAAGGTCGGGGGGTACGGGGGCTCTCGGCCGGCTCCTGGAGGAGGCCTGACTCTCTTGTTCACCCCGCTGACGACAGCAGAGCCACATGCAGTCGCGCCACGGGCCCTGGTCACACCCCCGCTCGCTTGGCGGGCCTGTCCTGAGACACCCGTGACTGAGGCCTCATCGCAACGTGAGCCACGGAAAGCCTCGTCCCCGTGGCCAGGGCGGGTGCCGAGTGAGCTCAGGCTCCTCATGGGGACATTCGAGGATGTCTGTCCTACTCATTGGTTTCTCCGACTGGGGCAATCGCCGGAGGCTGTTCCCAGTTGCAGGCCCTGCAGGGTGGCTGGCAGCTTCTGACAGGTAGCTACATGATGCACACCACACCTGAGTCACTTTTCCGACTGCTGTGACACGGGAGCCATGAGTGTGGCCCTGCCCTACGGCTCAGGCACGCTGCCTCACAACCACGTAGCCTGTGGCGGGTGAAGGGACACGGCCTCTGATGCGTCTCCCATTCTGGTCGCTCTGTCCCCGGTCATGCAGCGTGGACGAGGGGGCCCCGCTCCAGACACGCCAGTAGACGATCCATCACTCTTCCCCTTGGCCATCTTTGGGAGGTGACAAAGTCCTTGATTCTCTCTCCTGCCAAATTTTTCAAAGAAATGGGTTGACGTGGAGTTTCTCCCGTGGCAGAGCCTGGTAAAGAGTAAAAGCAGCTGGCCCCAGACCCCCACTGAATTTCAATCGTTTCTACCTCAGACTCCCTTTGGAATCTGAAAATTGTCCCAAATGAATTCTCATGTTCTTACCCCATTCCATTTCTATTCATTCATCCATTGGTTATTTCATTTATTTATATATAAGCACTGACTCATTGGTGTCCCTCAAAATTCATAGGCCAAAGTCCCAACTCCCAACCTCTCAGAACGTGACTATATTTGGAAATAAAGTCTTTAAAGAGATAATGAAGGTAAAATGAGGTCATGATGGTGGGCCTTAGTCCGTGGGTGGCCACGGGAGGACGCAGGGAGAGGACCCCGTCTCCACACCAAGGAGAGGGGCCTCGGGAGGAACCAGTCTTGCCGACACCTTGATCTTGGACTTCCAGGCTCTGGGATGTGAGGCACTACTATCTGATGTTTAAGGCCTATGGTGGTGTTGGCTATGGCAGGCTGAGCAGATGAACACAGCCCCCAGGCCTACCAGGAGATGGAGATACACTGGTGAATAAAAGAGACGAGTTCCCTCTCCCATCTGCGATGTTGATGAAGACACCGTCTGTGAGTAAGAAGTGGCCCTCACCAGACATCCAGTCTTCCCACACTCGGTCTTGAATGTCCAGCCTCCAGAGCAGAGAGGTGAGCTCTGCTGTGATAAGCCCCCCAGTCTATGGTATTGGATATGGCAGTGCCAGCACACCAAGGCACCCTCTCCTATGCATTTCTTCTACAATTCCCAATATTCACGAGCAAGATCTTGAAAATGAAGCCACAGTCTACTCGGAAGTGGAACTGCTGTGCTTCCCATCAGTAACGGCTTGATAAAAGGTGATCATCATGTAGGCCTATGGGAGGGCGGCTGGGTCTGTTGAGTTAGTGCTTTGATGAAGCTGTAATTCCTCTGTTCCTCAGGTTTATATTGCGGAATACAACACTGGTTCTCAACCTTGGCTGCAAACACCTTGGGAGCTTTAGCAATGCTGATGCCTGGGCCCTGCCCCCAGAGACTCTGATTTGATCCATCTGGACAGAGGCTGGAGAATGGGGATGCTTAACACACACACACACACACACACACACACACACACACAGGGAACTCTGATGAGCAGCCATGATTGGAAGCTTCTGTTCTGGAGCACTAACCAGCACATCCACATCCAGCAGACACTAGAGGATGCTTTGCCCATCTCCTCAAATACCTGCCCTTGGGTGAGTGTCAGGCTGATGACTGGGTGGAAATCCAATCCAACCCAACCAACATCTCAGAGCCTGTGTAAATGGGCGATTCATGGAGGAGTGAGACCTTATAAGGTGTGACTGGGAACTTGAGGCATTTGCAGTTTGTGTTGTGGGGGGCAGGGGTATGTAGGGATTGAAGGGAAGACGGGGATAAAGCTTACACATTGGCACTTGATAGTTGAATTGTCTGCAGAAGGCTGATGGTTTGGGGGCAAGCACACTTGCTCTGCGTCAGCAGGCTCCCCCCTGTGGCGTTTATTCTATGAGGTCACCATAAAGCTCCCCACTTTACACACTGGTAAACCAATGCCTAGCGAGTGTTGCAGGGTCACATGACCCGTGATGTCAGAGCTGCATTTGACCTTGGGTCTGAGTTGCCTCAAGGCCCTGCTTTTCCAATGAAAGACACTGATAAATACAGTGAGTTCTAGAAGAATCCAAAGAACAAAATCACATGCACAGATAACTTGCCTGTTTTCTTTGCCTTGTTTCCTTTTTAACAGCTTACCCACAGTCGTGAAAATCCCCCTCCAGGGTTTAGACCCAACAGGCTGGGGGCCTGCAGCTCCGGCTTCCTTGGAGTTGATCCTCCACAGATTGATGATGCCATGGGATGGATTATTGACATGCGTTGTTGTCTCTGTGCTCAGTCGTCTATATGATCTATACATCAACATGTCTTCGATCCTGATGCTTACCGCACAAGCTCCCTGACATGTATACACTTGGTATGTGTAAAATTGGAGCATCAGTCAGAGGGCCCTCTGGAATCCCACTCCAATCAGTCAACTGAGAAGAGGCCATTCACAGACTCGTGGGCAGAGGGAGGAGAACCAAACAGGATATGGAGGCCCCTAGAGACCAGCGGTGGCAGGAAGGCCAGAGAGAGCAGGAAAGGGAACAGGGTCACTGGCACTCAGGGGGATGTGGGGGCCACAGGGAAGGAGCCATCTGGCAGGGGCTGCCAAACCAGGAATAGACACCACATCCTCCTGTCTCTCCAGGGCACTTGTCTGACAACCCCCACAGGAAGCCAGACAGCAAGGGAGCTGGCCCACACTGTCCTATGGTCAGCCCCCCTGGGCAGGGGGCAGGACAGCAATCATGGAGAAGGGATGAGCCACAGGGGTGGCACAAATGGGAAAACCGACATAGGCAGTTCTCGGTACAGTCAATGGCAGTGAGTGAGTCAGGGAAGAGAGGAAACCAGTGAATCTTGAGTTATTGCCTCAGTAACCTGCCCTTACGTGACTCCCTTTGGAGCATGAGCTCAAGGGGGCATGGAGTTCTGCATCTCCGTCTTCTCCAACGATACCCACGTTAGGTGTTTAGTTCATTAGTTAGTTAATTAAATAAACATTTAATAAATTTTTTTGCATTTTTTTTATTCGAAAAACATCTGTCAGATGTTCTGTGGAGGTTTCCTG
This sequence comes from Vulpes vulpes, assembly GCF_048418805.1. NCBI lineage: Eukaryota > Metazoa > Chordata > Mammalia > Carnivora > Canidae > Vulpes > Vulpes vulpes. The sequence goes on from NC_132781.1 coordinate 116,473,603, forward strand.
AAGAACAGCCAGTTGGTTGAAGGACTAGGTGACGTGGAGTCTCATGATGAAACTCGGAGCAGCGGTTTGACTGTACATCTTCCGTGGAGTCTGGAGCTGTGAAGGCTGAGCCAGTCCACAAAGTCTGCGCCTAGAGAAGCCTGGTGGATTCTGTGATACCACAAGGCTGCTTCTTGGCTGGGCAGGTATAGTCCCCAGCCTCTACCTCCTGCTTCCCAAACATTAAATTGGGATGCTTACTAAGCCCCCAAACCTCCTACATCCATGAGACCTATCGGTGAAGTATGTGTTTAGAGTTTGAGAATCATTTGATTTCAAAGAATAGCTTTCAAGGCAAGCAAATCCACATGATAAATATAAGCTGGCTTTAATTTTTAGGCTCCATCATGACATAACTCCCTCCTGCACCAAGACTCTGAAATACTATTCTATAAAACAGTTAAACATACCAGGACCCCTCTCATGTCATCTACCATGTCGCTTAGCCTTACCCTACTTTTACTGTCATCCTCTGCTCTGCGACATCTGTGACCTCCTTCGACCTGACAGGATATAAGCTATGGGACGATGAGATCTTTGAGTCCCATGCTGGATAATGTGTCCCAAAGAGCTAGAACAGCCCTGACCCACAGCATGTGGGCAATGATGCCTGTTGCACCGATGGGAGGAGTCCAGTGCTTACTCCACGTGAGAGACACGCAGCCTGGTCTGCCGCTGTGGGGTAGAACCAAGGCTTGGTGCTGAATGATGCCCGCCCCCCTAGAGGACAGCAGGAGGTGAGGGAAGGAAGTCAGGAGAGGAGGGGAAGCAAAAGAAGGCCATATAGGCACTAGGCGATCCCTTGGAAAGCCGTGTGTGAGGGGCTCACTGGGGCCTGTGGTCACTACATGGTTGACATTGGTGGGACAACCCAGTGTGAACCGTGCCGGCCTCTCTTCACAGCTCCTGAATGAATGCTCCATCGGATTCACATCTGTGTTTCTGCTATTGGTGTTCCCTCCACCCCAACCGTCTTCTCCTTTCCCACCTCCTGTTTATCTAGCAAACCCCCTACTTGTTCTTCAAAACCCACTGAGCCGTCCTTTCTGCCCCTTGCTCATGTAAGACCTTTCTCGTGCCACAGACGATGAAAACAATACGAGCTCACGTCCCGAGGACTTACTATACTCCAGGCACCCTCTTCATTCGTTTCTGTGACCAACCCCTCGGAGTATGGAAATCGAAGCAGAGAGAAGGGCCTGGCCCAGCCCAGCCCACAGTCACTGTCCTATGTCTCAGGTGCATCTTACCCACTAACCTCCGAGAGGAAGAGCCATGTTGCCGATTTCTTTGTATCTTCGAACCCCACTCTAGTGCTGGACACATAGGAGATGCTTCATCAATATTCATTCAATAGTCGATAATTATTCTCTTGGGTTCTCTCCCATGGTACTTTCCCACCTGCAGCCTGCCTGTTAAATTATTTTTTGTGCCAAGAGTGAAATAGGAAGTTTCTCAGAGATTTTGACATTGGAAAGGAGAGATGAGTAGAACATTTAACACGTTGCCTAAGAAGGAGTGTGCTGGAATTTCAGGGGAGTGCCCACCGTGGAGAACGTTCCAGAATATCTCTAAGTACGCGGTTTCATTGGTTCCTTGAAGATGCTGAGGAGCAGGAGTGAGTGGAGCAAGACTCTCCTGGGAGAAGCACCATGTTCCTCTGCTTCTCCCCACGCCCTCGAGACCAGGCTGTGCCCCGATGGGTGACAAGCAGCTCACAGTGTAGAGATGTCCACACTGGCAGAGGAGCGAGGCCAAGTTTGGGAAGAAAAGGAATGTGGATGAGAAATCTGGTGAAAATCCAGCAATCGATCGAGTGTGAGGGGCTTTTCTTCCTCACCCGAAACTCCATGTGTTTTCTTAGACAAATTTTCAATTTGATCAATTAAAAATTGTAGAAGCGTTTTCTCACTTTAATATATATGACTGTGCACACGTTTAACACGTGCATGCAGACATCCTAAATAATATTTTACTATTACCTAATTGACAAATACCTGAATCATTCCAAACCAAGTATTTCAAGAACTTAAATTTTGTTCCTCCTTAAATTTTGACCTAAAATCATAATTGCTTTATTTGCCCTTGTCATTTTATTTACAAGTACAAGTAGTGCATGCTTATTAAACAAAATTTGTGTAAAAATGAAATGTTTCCCTTGTTTATATTTTATGTATTTTGTGCTAGGCTAATAAAAGGAGCCCTGAGCCATGGGGTCCGCGTTCCCAGCTACACCTGTCCGGAGGAGTGACAGCTACGGCCACATCTTCCCAACAGCTTGGGCGGAAAATAAGAAATATTCTGACTTTTTACAAAGGAGATGTATAAAATGTATATTTTAGAAGAGTTGGGGGAGGATCTTCTCTCCTGGTTAGGATATAAAAGTCGGAAGAGAAAGCCACACTCACTCTGACCATTGAGACGTAGACACACATTCCACAGAATCAGAGGATTTTAAACCTGATGATGATGATGATGAGCTAAGGACACAGAAGAACCTAAATCAAGTGGATTCCTGTCCCCAGAGGACAGACAGACAGAGGCTGTTCCCTCCCCTGGTGGAGGAGGAGCTGGCAAGGGGGAGCGGGCAGCTGGGCTTCTTGGGGTTGTGGCCGGAGGGGACCAGCCGGATGGGCCAGACCCCGGGGAAGCACAGCCCAGCTGCACCCCTGCCCACGGCCCCGCCCCCCGCCGTGCACACGGCCGTGGGCCTAACACTACCCCCACCTGCAGCCAGGTTCTCCAACACGTGTGTCCAGCAGAAGAAAATCCAACGCGACACGTGTGGGAACTGATGGTTTGGGGAGATTGGCTGGAAAGGGGGCATGGGGGTCCCTTCAGGGCGACAGAAACGTCTTCCACGTTGGTGGCATGACAGCGCCCAGAGTGACAGCCCGCTAGTGTGTGTGTCACTCACACACCCATGAAAACAAAGTGTGAATAAAATAAAAATGCATGGGGACATCTGGTTGGCTCAGCGGTTGAGCATCTGCCTTAGGCTCAGGTCATGATCCCGGGGTCCTGGGATGGAGTCCCGCGTGGGGCTCCCGATAGGGAGCCTGCTTCTCCCTCTGCCTGTGTCTCTGCCTCTCTCTGTGTGTCTCTCACAAATAAATAAAGTCTTTAAAAATAAATAAATAATAAATAAAAATGCATGAAGTGTCTGGACATCCTGACTGTTGAAAGTTGAGCGTCTATAAAAAATGCAAGTAAGTTTTTCCGGATTATTTACACATAATTCACTAAACTCTTTATGACATCATATTATTTTATAATCTAATCTGACTTGAAATGTTTTGTACTCAGAGTAGAGGAAGATAGAAGTTTTGACTTACAGGAATTCTTTTTTTTTAATTTTTTCTTGTAAGAATGGCACAATGATTAAAGTTTTGATGGGAAAACTTCGTTTCCGAGTTGTACTATTAAAAATGTCAGGCTCATATTAATATTGTGATTCCCCGCCCCCTGACCCTTTAAAAAAAATTCACCCTTTTATTTATCTTTTCCTTTGCAACTAGGCCTTGAGAGCCTGTACTCGGGCTCAACGCTAACCTTCCCCCACAAATACAGGCCTGGTGAAGAGGAGAGTTAATCTTCAAAGAACAGTCAAATAAGTCCTCCATTAAGATATAAAGATGTGTTTGTATGCAAACTTTGGGTCTGTAACTTTGAGTCACTGAGACACTCAGTGACTTAATGAGCAACAAGCCAGTTAAGAAAGTAAGCTGTTGGAAGAGGAATGAATAAAACATATTAAGCAATGTGACAATGAAGCCGAATATGGAGATTCCTAAGCCATAAGACACTGAATTTGAATTTCACGTGGGAAGGACTCTGCCAGCGAGTTTTTTTGTATTCTTCTTCTTCTTTTTTTTTAATCCAGCATGTCGTTTTAATTAAATTATAACTCTGATTTAGACATAAATCAACCAGACCCTGTTGGGTTTCATTTTTAGCACAAAGATCCTATCATCTCCAGCATTTCATTCAGAGCTAATTAAATATGGATTTATGGTTCTTGGTACCTTGAAACAGGGGAGGACTTCCAGAACTTGCTGAGCCATTGAGAAGCGAGCTATTTTGAGGATAGTAACTGAATGTCAGACATTTGCCACAGCACTCTGCTTCTCAAAGCTAAATGTGTTTTCTGGGTGTGTAAACAAGCCTCATAAAACTCTCATTGTTTCCATCCCTAGTAACAGTGTAAATCCACCACAAACTGAGCGTCTCTGTTTGCCGCCAACACGATTTCAACACAATGCTTCCACCCTCGCTTCCAGAACCTTCCTTCTTGGCCTTCCCTGAACACCAGCAAAGCCAACGTGCACACCGTCTCCTTATTCGAAACTTCTCACCTCCCGCCAAACACATACACACACACACACGCAGCCCCCGTCCCCAGCAAAAAAAAAAAAAAAAAAAAAAAAGCTGTTGAGTGTTTTCAATTTTGGTTGTGGGTTAGTAAACATATTTTAGCTGAGTTTATCGAATGCCTGGAAAACCCACACGCCTGCTTCGTCCGCTAATGACCTTAATGCCGTCTCTGGAGGTCCCCGGCTGCCTGGATCTCACGGTTAACACTTTCAGGTTGGAGGGAAGAAATATGCCAAATACAAACAAGAACCCACTTCTTTCCACATCAAACAGAAGCCATTTAGTTAGACAGAAAAATGCCCTCCTGGAAGGAAGGGTCCAGGGATATGAGAAGAAAAATACTGTTTTCAGGAACTCATGGAAATGAAGTGCACAAGCCATTTGGTTGTTTTTTGTTTGTTTGTTTGTTTTTTGTTTTTGTTTTTAAGGATGTTTGCATGTGTCCTGGGAGCGAACTGGTGGTTTTGAGACGTACAGAAGGATGGCCTGTGTAAAAGCGGGCAGCGGGACAGGCTTCCCGGGTTCCTGGTGCCTTGTTAACGGTTTTTAAGAGACAGTTGGATGCCCGTGAGCAACACATTTGGAGATTAAAAATATTAAAAAAAAAAAAAAAAAGGCTATGAACATGATCAAAAAAGGTTTGAACAGAAACAGGGATCCTTGGTGGAAAATCCATTTGAATGGGGGAAACTGCAAAGTGGGACATCTGATGTGGTGTGAAGAGCGTTGGAACAAAAGATGAAGCTCTGGGAATAAATCGGGACTCTTCCCAGAAAGTAGGTGGAACCCTGATTTGGTCGGTTGGTGGCAGTTAGTGGTGAGACACCCTGGACTAGGGTTGGGAGGCTTTGTAACTTGATTCCAAATCCGAGATTAGCCAAATGCATGTGTCAACTGTTCCATAACGTTGTCTTCACACACATACACACACACATACACACAATCAACTCAAAAATAAATGTGGTTATTTCTAGTTAAAAAAAAAAAAAGTTAAAATTCCCTTTGAAACACAATTGTCTGCCTTGTACCAGAAAAAAATCTCTAGTAATCCCTATATATCGTTAAGGATCTGTTGCTACTTCCCAGCTCTGGCACTAGGGGTTGAGGAGCTGTTCTCTTGGCTTCACTCCCCAGAACAGAGCCTTGTGCACCATTGGGGTATGAAGCCCGGTGATGGGGATGACCCTGCACTTTTGGGGTATGGACCCTGGTGATGGGGGTGACTGTGCACCATGGGGATATGAACCCTGGTGATGGAGATGATCGTGCACCATTGGGGTATGGACCCCGGTGATGGGGATGACCATGCCCCATTGGGGTATGGACCCTGGTGATGGGGATGAGCGTGCACCATTGAGGTATGGACCCTGGTGATGAGGATGACTGTGCACCATTGAGGTATGGACCCCGGTGATGGGGTTGTCTGCTATGGGTTTTCAACACTGCAGTGTGGCTCCCAAGCAAGGACACAGCACAGTGCTCAGGCTGATCCCCAGCCTCCCTGCATAAAGGCAACATGGACAGACTTGTGTGAGACTTGGCCGTGGGCATCTGAATTACTCTCATTATTCTTTTTTTTTTTTTTTTTAAGATTTTACTTATTTATTCATGAGAGACACAGAGAGAGAGGCAGAGACCCAGGCAGAGGGAGAAGCAGGTTCCCTGGGAGGACCGGATGCAGGACTCGATCCCAGGACTATGGAATCCTGCCCTGGGCCAAAGGGAGATGCTCAACCCCTGAGCCCCCGGGTGCCCCTCCCTCATCGTCACCCCGAGGAGGGATTGCTCCCATGTCCTTGTGGCACAACAACAAACAGGAAAGCCTGGGGCCCTGACCCACATGGCCAGCGATGTGAGCCTGTAGAGCTTGAACCACATTTGGCCAACACCCGTTCTTCGAGGTGGTAGCCCCAGCTGCGTGAAGGAAAGGCCTCTCTTGCTTTTTATTTTTTTTCTGCACAGACTAAGCAATTCTTGACCGTGGGTTTCCTGCAAAGAAAACCAGCTCGTGTTTTTCTCTCAGTCACTGAGGGGTTAGCATACCTCCCCTGCGCGGCCCACATCACGCTCAGCACCAAATCCTGCAAATGCGGGACACGTGGGTCGGCTCAGGAGAAGCAGCCCTCCCAGGGCATCAGAGGCGAGGCCCCTGCTGGGTCCGCTTCTGCGGAGGAGGGCAGCAGCAGGGCGGCCTGCGCTGAGGCCAGACTCCCTCTCCAGGACTCGGTGGCAGGGCCGGCCCAGCAGGTGCCTGCGAATGTCATGCGAGCTGCAGTCCACCTGCGCAGGCTCTGCAGAGCTTTCGGGCTGTTTGCAATCCCATGAGTCATGCATTTACAAGCGTTTTTTGAACAGGGGAAACCCCTCCCTACTTGAAATGCGACTCTCCTAGGAAAGGAGACAACATCCAACCAAACACCACACAACCCACCGGCGGCTGCGCTCCTCTCCCTCTTCCCGACCCTTCTATGGCCAAGAGCATCCTGAGCTGTAGAAGCCTGACATCCCATCCTGATGTGAATCAAATAAGGCCAAACTCTCTTCGGGCTCACATGGAACAAACAAATTAGCACCTTGGCCAACCTAACGATCAGGTCACGGGCCAAAGGAAACACAAACGGCTTTGTGGGTTTAGAGAAAAATGTGCTAACCTGAGCTTAAAAAAAAAAAAAAAAAGACCGAAAATAAGCTTGGCCTGTTATCATCCGAGACATGAAGAGGGATGGACTAACACACCCTCCTCCCCCTAAACTGTTGTTTTTAGGTGCAGATTCCTGGTGTGATCACTTTTGCATAAGAGCATCTCCATTTTGGGGTGAGTCAGACCTTTCCAGAGCACCTGGAGCAGTTGGCAACTGTGTCACCTGTACTTTCCCCTCCCGGTGAGAACATCCTCAGGTCTGCTTGGGCTTTCTCGTGTCAGACTCTAAAATCAAGTCTGCGCCCTTGCTCTTACATGTAACTGAGGTTGAGAACCTTCTCCTAAGAGGGGGGCCAAAAAAGAGCAAGATTCAGTCAGATGTGGCATGAGCCGCTTTGGGTTAGATGATTCAACCCATTTTTGTGGATTTCCCAAGATGCTTTCTGAAACTGTTGAAAAATAGCCTGTGTGATCTTGTAGCAAATTAAACAAAAAGGCAAACCACCAAGTGCCTGCCTGTTTGAATAGAAGAACCACAAAAACTCTGATTCATGGTGACCCGCTGTGGAGGAGGAGATATCTGGACCGTCAGTTAAACCAAAAGGTATGCAAACTCCAGGTCACTGCATTCCTTTTGGGGGTTTAATGAAAGACAGAGGGAGGGTTGGCAACATTTTTAACAGCCCTAAGGATCATCACGAAGAAATACGGGTAGAGGTTGTACCAGGATGCGGGGTTTTGCCAACTTTGGGTTTCAATGAATTGCAGGGATAGAGGACACGTGCTTTTCTTTTTTTTTTTTTTCTTTTTTTCTTTTTTTTTTTAATTTTAGGAGCTAAATAATCTCTCCACATATATTTTCCTTAACGATTAAAAAAAAAAAAAAGGATTCCCACATGTTTTGAAGTCTATTTTCTTCCTGACTGCACACACCCACATTTCTTTGCTGACTTACTCATGGAGCAAAACAATAAGCACCCAATCTGTTTTTCAGCAGCCGTGATGACTGGCCAGGCTTTTCCCTGCATACTTCACGCCAATGGAATTTCCAGCACACCCACTCTTTGTGTCCTTCTTGTTGATGTTGACATTGTTGTTGGGTGTTTTCCTCTGGCCTGGAGAGGAGGGAGGCTCTGCGCTCTCACTTACCTCTCAGGGAAACATCCTAACAAAGAAACAGATTTGGAAGATGTTAGGCCCTGCCCAATCTAGTGGTTTGGTTTATCCAACCCTCAGGCTCATTCACACACAGAGCTTCCTTTTCTGAACAAAGCCTCCCTCCCTCCCTCCCTCCCTCCTTCCTTCCCTCCCTCCCCTTGGGGGGGGATGATCCCCTTTGTCTGGGAGATGTCCCATCCCCAGGGTAGCTTGTGAAATGTGCAGTTTTGCTGAGGAACCACAATAACAACACGCCTTGCTCTTTTTTTTTTTTTTTTCCTGAAGGTGGATTTGTTGCTAGTGGGGTGATTACTACTCTCTGGAGCAGGGGAGCATCAGCCCTTAGAGGATTCCTGAGTGAGAAGGAATGCACAGACTTGGGAAAATTTAGCACACACGCCAAGAGAATGCCAGGCACCCTGTGTTTTGCCAAAAGCCATCTAGAATTTCCTGTTTTCCAAGTCTCAGATGTAACTTCACCTTTTGGGGTCACGTTTTCTCTGTTCCTGGGAATCTGGGACTTTCTATTACTGATTTCTCTAAGGACTATGAAAATATTCAATGAGCTTATAACAAGTACACAAATGCTTTTTTTTAGAACTATTCTTTATGAGTGGACTCAATGGATCTGAAACCATATGCATTCAATTTCCCTTTAATTATTTATCGGCTTGGCATAAAGGAGGGGAAGCTCCATCAAGCCTATAAAGGATTTCATTCTATCCTTAAACACAGCAAAATAATTTCGGACTTTTAATAGTCTGTGAACAATTAAAAACTTACATGAAATACCTTACATTTAAAACGGCTTCCAGTCAGCTGAAACCGAAATATCATAATTTGTGTTTCATCTCATCTTCAGCCGTCTCTGAGTGTTGGGATATATAATAGAAGCCTTTAATAGTCACAGAGGGAAAAACAGCAAACAAATGGATACTTTTATATTTTTAGGAAAACATCCTTAAGGTCTCTTCAAAGATTAAAATATATATATATATTGTTAGTTGTTTCTGAATAGGGAAACAAAGGCAAACACAAACTCTCAACGACATAAAGTTGGATTTTACAGAAATCTTCGAAGGAAATCTCAAGTATACAATCTGCTTACTCTTTCCTTCAAATTTCCAGCCAGCCTAGTACTTATTTTAATTGAAATGTACCCACATGTACTCAGAAAATGTCCTCCGTGACACTCCATCTAAAATAGAAACAGGACAAGGCTTCCCTGAAAAATCATCCTATGATGATTCTGGAAGTGCTCAGACATGTCACCTATTGTTAGAGCAGCATGAGCTGCGAAGGCTGGGAAGCGTCTTCTGGCTCCCCTCTCTGCTGGAAAACAGGAGCTGGGACAAGACTATTGACTGGAATGACCCTAAATTCACGCATATAGGTTCTCCCCATTCTTATTTCCTGTACAGGATTCCCGTGTAAGCTGTAATCGGCTCTTACAGGCACCTCTGTTCATATACACTCACTTCCCTCCTGTTGAATTTGTGTTCCTGGCATTTGTCTAACACTGAAGTGGACTTTTTATAAGCAACTTAGAAGATTTCTTGCCTTCTTTTTCAGCTCGCTGCTGCAAGCTCTACTCCTGGGGCCTACAGCAGTACCTTCTGACTAGTGGAAGCTTCTGAGGCCCAGATGGCTTGTATCTGTGTGGCTGGGAGTTTGTCATGAGACGGTTTTCAAAAATGCACATCAACTTGATAGTTACAAGACAGTGATATTCATAACTTCACCTTGTTGATGACAGAAGTCTAGAATTTGGGGAAAAAAAAATTCTTTGTGAACTCTTGATCACGTTCCACACAGTCAGATACACTAACAATTCCAAGGGAACTCCGGAGCTCAGTTGCTGTGATGGTCTTCATGCTGCTTAGCAGAAGGTGGCAAGGCCAGCATGAGGAAGGTAGGAGGAATGTCCATCTGCCGGGAAATGGAATGGGTGGTTAGTGGTGATCTTCAACAAGCTTGTCTTTCCAAAGAGACAGAAAGGCATTTGTGAAGCTTCTATGTGTCACACTTTCCTCCTTGATGCAATTTTGATAATCGTTTGTCTTAACAAAGCCTAGAGCGGTGTTGAAAGAAACAAATGAGCTAATGGTTATGAAAGCACTGCTTGAAAATGCTATATAAATATCATGCTGTCACCAGCTATTTGTGAGATTGGGGAGGGAACAACTGGCTTCACACACATACAGAAATAACAACAGGCTGACTTCACCTTCAATACGAACTTCGTTTCAAAGCTACTGATAGCTTGGTCATTATACTCAAACTAGAAGAGGGTTTTCAGGAAAAGGTAAAATCATCGCCCTATGCAGATTTCAAATAAATGTATGTGAAAGAATGTATTTCACTCAGATGATGAGAAGGAGCCAGGCAGATGCAACAACCCCTTCAAAGGAAATGTGAGAAAAGTACAATTGTATGTGTGATAAAGGGAGCCGGTTGCAAATGGGGACAAAACCGGAGGGAAGGGCGGGTGGGGGAAGGAGGAAGTCAATTAAATCACTACCAGAAAGGGTAGAACTTGCATATTTATCAATTACCTACAGCTTACGAAGAATTACAGAAACAAAAACAAAAAGCCCCCCCACAGACAATGCCCAGGATTAGACTCTGCTAATCCTGAAGGATATGCTCTAGATGATACAGTTTTCCACTGAAGCACAAAACTTGTTCTACACACGCAAAAGCACAGATTCTTGAGATCAGGGTCCAGCACATGCGCCAAATCCAGCCCAAGAGACTATTTCCGTAAATAAGGTATTAGTGGAAGCCAGCCACGCCCACTCATTTGTGTCCCTTTGGTGCCACAGCACAGCTAAGCAGTTTCTACGGAGACCATCTGGCCCTCAAAGCCTAAAATACATTATTTCGCCCTTTATAGAAAAGGTTTGCTGATCCTTGCTTTCTATCAATACATAGAGTTCTCCACCATAACTAGCTGATTATCCATTTCTTTTCTAATTAAAGCATATCCAGGTAGAGCGCTGGTGTCCCCATGTCAGTGAAATTCTCCTTTGCTGTGAACCTTTGTCTTCCAATGAGCCAAATCTTTGTGTTGGTCATCAAACGTCATATACCCCCCACAAAACCAGCTGCCACCAACCTTCTTTATTATTTGGGTTTTGGTTCTTTTTTTTTTTTTTAATGTTTTATCTTTAACAAGTTGGCAAACAAATATATTGCTGAAATCTGGGGACATGTCCGCCCACGTGTGGGATCTCTACTATGAAAAGGTGTGTTCAGGTCATCCTTCAGGCTCAGTGTGGCACAAATTCTACACCATCAGGTGCACAAAAGTCCTCCCATAATTTTCGCCTCTCTGAATTCATTTTAATTGACTTTATTTTCTGCCATCGGAGAGAAAGGAGGACTCTCAAAGCTCTCCCAAAGATGTAACCCAGATTGCGAAGGTTCTGCATTCCTCCAAAATGACTCCTGAGCAACACAGCATACTTGTATAAATTAGGATGAGCTAACTTCTGTAACAGGGAGCCTCCAAAACATAGAGCAGCTTGGGCACGGTCCCCTGATGTAACAGAATTAAGCCAGTGAGTGAGTTCATGGATGTCCACCTTCTACCCCAAACACTGCTGTCATCCTCATTTAGCTTGTAGGGCCACCCTGTGACCATCTGCACATTGGCTCACCGAAAGGAAGGTCTTATCAACCCAGTTTGGAACTGGCTCCCGTCCTTTCTGCTCACATCCCTTATCTAAAATTCATTAGCGTGGATGTCTCCAGCTACTGGATGGGCCAGAAAACATGGTCTCTACTGAGAACAGCATCCTAAAGTGGATAGGGAGCATGGATGCTGGTCGCCGATTACCCCCCTTCTGCGCTGTACCGGCCAGACAGGCAGGTCTCCTGATGCCCAAATCCATCCCTAGCGTCACCAATAAAGCTTGAGATTTCTCCAACAGCAACACAAAGTCTGCTCTTCTGCGATTAGCAATGGTGCTGATTTTAAAATATGAACATGCCTGAAAAGGAGAGATAATGATAGGAAAATCGTTCTCATTATGTGCAAATAATTTCTTTTAGCTTCGAGTATTGATGAGATACAGTGGATTTAAGGGGGAAGAAAGAAGTGCTGGAAGGCAGTTCTTTGGGGGTTCCCTTGAATTGCTGCATGAGGTCTGGACACTATTTGTTGTGGACACTCTGGATGGACGTTTGTGGACCCAAGAGCCTTGAGAGTCAGTAACTGTGGCTCCCTCGGAGAAAGAGACAGGTTTGCTGACCATCTTAGGAGAAGGATTAGGACCTCATTTTGGGGCACGGGGTGGGCAAGGACATTGTACAAGGTTGGGGATTCCAAGCTTTGGGTGTTGCCCTTGGCATGTAACTGTGATGTTTAATTTTGGGCCAACACGATGGGCCTTGAGGTATCCAGGTTAAACATTATTTCTGGGGGTGTCTGTGAGGGTGCTTCTGGGTGAGATTAACACTTGATTCAGTGAATTGAGGAAAGCAGATTTCCCTCCCCTAAGTGGATGACCCTCCTTCAATCCATTGAGGGAATGAATAGGACAAAAGGCAGAGGAAAGAGGAATTTGTTCCTTGGTCTTCCTGCCTCACTATTGAGCTGGGACATCTCATCCCATCTTCTCCTGCCCACACACTGGGATTGACACCATAAGCTCCCCTGGTTCTTGGGCCTCAGACATGGACTGAATTTCACCACCCTCTTTCCTGGGTTTATAACTTTCAGGGGGCAAATCATGGGGGCTTCTCAGCCTCCATTTCCCCATGAGCCAATTCCTATAATAAGTGTGTCTCTCACAATCCAGCAACCTATTGTACATGCCAGTGTCAACTGGCCCTCCATGCAGCCCCATAGATGCTGGAACTTTGAAGAACCAGAACAAGAAAAATGACGCTATTTAGACAGCTGTGATTTCTGAGAGTAATAAACTCTCCTTCACCTCTGACCCATGAGCCTCAAACCAGGACACTGCAGCTGGCTAACATTTTAACTTTACAAGTGAAGTCAAATTGCTGACTCTCCACAGCTCTTGACAAGAAAAAATCATCACAGAAATAGAAAAAAGTGATACAGAGAGAGAGGAAGGTGTTTTTTTTTTTTTTTTTATTGTTATCTAGAGCCAGACTGGACACTCACAAATTTTAGAATAAATCCACCAATGAATATTTAATGTACACGCTTGTGTAGACCTAGATCCATCTTCTTTGTGTAAAGGTAAAGAAGCAAAGGATGTTGCAGATGTATTACTTGTTACGTATGCCTGTTTTAGAGGCAGCCAATTATACAAATTACTTATCACACTGTCTATTACTTCCTTCTTTATATTTCTTTTTTATACTTTTATGTGTATCAGCTGCTAGAGGATTCCAGATGATTCTTTAGAAGCTAATGACTGCCTCCTAACCATGAAGCAACTCAAGCACGGACCTGCCTAAGAATATATACAAATACACAAAAATACGAAAAGCCTGGACTGGCAGGCTGAAGAACTACCTCTCCTGCAGGAAGAAGCCAGCAGCGGACCATGGTGTATCATCAAACACTGTGGATGTTCAGCTTTATCTGAGGTGTGGGGGCAAGATTTTAAACTGTGTTTTCAATCCTGATTATATCAGGTGTTGATGACAGCGCATCAAAACAAGGATCTTGCTAAATAGTAAGAGTGGAAATATAAGCTTGGAATTAAGACAAAAAATCAAAAAGCTGATGTCGTCAGCCTGGGTACAACACGTTACCTCAGCAAGGTGACCCCGTGGAAACCCAAGGGTGTCTTGTGATGGAATTGGTCAGTTTAGAGTAATAAAATTAAGTAATGGCTTCTTGGAGTCTAGCGGAGTCAGCCGTTAGTTACAGGGAATCCTTGCTGGGCTTACTTTCCTAAGAATCCATTTGATACGTGTAAGGACAAGAAAGGTCATTTTCTCCTCAAGCAGTTTTACTGTTTTGACTTTACTCTGGAGCAAATGATCCCTTCCTTCTTCAGTAAGTTGGATCATGCAGGGTACTTCTCCAAGTCAGTGATATCACATGATGCCAGCATATTAAAACCACATTCAGCTCATATCTCTTGATATTTGCCTAGAATGTGGCCCTTTCTGGCCTATAAGCACTAGATAAGACACCTGTGAACACATGCCCAGCTAAGAAAGCAGAACCAGAGCCTGTGTGTTTGCAAATCTGAGGCTATTACTCAGGTCTTAATAGGAGCTAAGACCTCAGCCTACAGGTGTCTTTCCATGAATGCTCCTGTGTTTCCAGAAATGATGAGCATTCACCACAACAGATTCCTATCAGTGTTACCTTCTATGGGAAACGAGAACTGGAAAGAAGATGCTATGGTTTTCCCAAGTCTGCTGTCTAATCTTTGTTGAGCTTAATGCAACACCTCCACTTGATCAGATCACCTATCACCGTGAAGTGGAGGTTTCTTAACAAGCCTGTGTGGTAAACACAGTGATTACCCCATATCACCAATGGGACCTGAGACACAGAATGACTAACAGGTGTCAGAGGCAAAGATTAGCACCCACACGTTCTGGATGGGAAGAGCAGACACAGGAATGTGGTCCAACGAGATGGCAGGGAAATAACAGGAAAATGGAAAGTTTGGGAATCTGAACTTATAGTCATTTGCTGTGTCTGGAGCTGACACATCTCCAACCTGCCCTTTGAAGATCACTCTGTGTAAAGAGAAGGCTCTGAGTCACCAAAAACCAAGAACACTCTCTTTGGGCAGGGTCCTTGTCTGTGGGTCTCACTCGGGGAATTCCCTAGGCATTTCTTCGGAGGACAAAGCGACATGGACCAGGTCAAATTCTTTAGGAGTTAATGAACCGTGGACAAGTGCAGTCTGGACATACATCTGATTGAGAGGGTGAAGACAGTCAAGTTAAGAAAGCATATGGTGTCCTCAGCCACCAGTGAGCTGCATCCCAGGGCCTCTTCGGGGCACCTTCCAAGGCCGGATCAGAGAAACTCAGGGGGGCTTTTAGCCAGGAGAGCTCTTGAACGGCCCGATGTGTGAATGCACTTCAGGAGTAAAGAAGACGGACATCAGGCAGGTGGATTCACGTTCGGAAAACACAACACAGCAGCCTGGATTCGGTCAAATTGTGTCACATCCTTTGAAGGTGCCCTACGATGCAGGGAGGTTACAGGTTGAAAGTATAGAACAAATAACCCTAATAGCTCGGTTACAGTCAGGCGAGGGAAATCCCTGGTGTTGGGTGAGGGAATTTGCCCACGGCCGGCACTTGCGTCCTGTCTAGAAAGAGCCTGGGGTGTGAGCTTGAGTAACCGGAGACATAAACACGTGTAAGTAGGGCAGCCGGACAAGGCAAAAGGGGCTGGGACTGGTCCCCACTTAGGGCTTTCAAATCTCAGAACCGGCCATGATTCGGGGGATTCGGGGTGGGGTCCTGTCAGTCACGGATCCCACCCAGCAAGCCTCCCAGAGCTGCCGGCTCCTCCCCTCAACCCCTGAGGTCCGTAGGGGACAGAAGCGATGCCCACCATGGGAGACTCTTTCCTAACCATGAGGAGAGTTTAGCAGGTCCAGAGCTGCCAGGAAATAGTATCTCCGTTGACCTAGTTCACTTGGTTTCCTTAAATCCATTTTTCTTTAAATTAAAAAGAAAAGAGTCTACAGATATGAATAGCTCGGTTCTAAGAATATTCTGAAACCATGTCCGCAGACATCCGGCCCGATGCAGCTTTTCCCAGGGCCGCAGTCCCCCGAGCCCCCCACCCACACTCTGCCCTAGAAGCTTCCTGCCCTCCTGCACAGGGCATAAGGGAGGAGAAACACTTGCATTTATTCAGCATTTACTTTTTGTTTCTCTTTTCAATGTGCAACATTTCAAAGTTTCCTCTGTGCAGTCGGGAGGGGGGTAGTCAGAGCTCCGGAAAGCTAAACACGTCCATTGAAAGGCGTCAAATTTCTGGGCTAAAACTTTGATTCAAAGATCTCAAGTCACTTGGAAATGTTTAAGTAAATGATTATGTTTTGAAACAACCATTTGAAGGACTGGTGCTGGACCATGGCGGCGTTTTGGGGACCAGTGTGTGTATGGAGGCCATCTGCCGCTTGGTTGAGAGCCAAGGGGATGCTATGTAGGTTCAGCTTACATGGAGGGAGACTGGCTTTGGTTTTCTTTGTTCCTCTCTCTCTCTGTGTATCCCGTTTCTCCCTCCCTCCCTTCCTCCCTTCCTCCCTTCCTCCCTTCCTTCCTTCCATCTTTCCTTCCTTCCTTCCTTCCATCTTTCCTTCCTTCCTTCCTTCCTTCCTTCCTTCCTTCCTTCCTTCCTTCCTTCCTTCTTTCCTTCCTCCTTCCTGTAGGAAAACACTGCGTTACATTAGTTTCAGGCGTACAATGTAGTGATTCAACACTTCCATCCATCACTCTGTGCTCCCCACGAGTTCCCTCCTCCATCCCCATCACCTATTTCCCCCACCTCTCGCCTCCCCTCTGGCCACTAGCACATCTTCTCTGTAATTAAGAGTCTGTTTCTTGGCTTATTTTCTCTCTCTCTTTATCCCCCCCTTTGCTCATTTGTTTGGCATCTTAAATTCCTCATATAAGTGAAATCATACAGAAAGACTAATGTCTTTCTCTGACTTATTTCACTCAGCAAAATAGTCTCTAGCTCTCTAGCTGCACCCACATCGTTGCAAATGGCCGGATTTCATTCTTTTTCATGGCTGAGTAATATTCCATTGTATATACATAGACCACCTTTTCTTTATCCATTCAGCAGTTGATGGACACTTAGGTCATCTCCAAATTCTGGCGGTGGCCAATAAAGCTGCTATAAATACTGGGGTGGATGTAGCCCTGTGAATTAGTATTTTTGTATCCTTTGGGTAAATACCTAGTAGTGCAATCACTGGATCTTAGGGCAGTTCTATTTCTAACTTTTCAAAGACCCTCCATACTGTTTTCCACAGTGGCTGCACCAATTTCCATTTCCACCAACAGCGCACAAAGGCTCCCCTTTCTCCGCATCCTCGTTGGCACTTATTTTTTCCTGTGTTTCTTATTTTAGCCATTCTGACAGGTGTGAGGTGACGTCTCACTGTGGTTTCCATTTGCGTTTCTAGGAGGGGGAGGTTTCCCTAACCTTGACTGGCCATCCATGGACCAGTCTCCCTATTATAAAGGCTACCATTTCAACTGAATGAGCAGCTACCAAGACATGCAGACAGGACTTACTTTTCATGGAGAAGAAACTTGAACTGCATTAATTTCCAGGTTCTCCCTGACTTTGATATTTGAATGCATATGTGTTATAACACACAAACCACAGTATAGGCATCGCTATCAGCCTTCTACTGTGAAAGTCTCCCCAGACAGGTCCGGAGCCCCCTAAGCAATAGCCTTGACACCATATGTGTGTCAGAGTTCATTTTTTGTCTAATTTTAGCAGGAGCTGAGGTAGCGTCCTGTTTTCTAAATACATTCCTATTTACCTACCTGTCTACATGCCTTTTATAGATTATGAGAAACATAATGTAAATTCTGGTTTGGTTTTGCTGCCAAGTTACTTTGGACATCACACAACTTTGCGTTTTGAGGCCTTTTTTGATGTTAGGACTGTAGAGGAGCAGCCCATGCCGTAGGCTTACAATCAGACATTCCCAGGGTTCAACCGTCGCCTCCCTCTGTGACCTCCAAAAACCTTTTCATCAGTTTCCCTACATGCAAATGGGCCTCACTAGCAACTGTCTCTTTGGGATGTGAAGGTGGGGCTGGGCAAGTCTGAGACGTGCCCCCCTGTGATAACCCATGTCCAGACCTCTGGCTGGAGACACAAAGTCTGTGTTTCTGCTGGTCAGGTGGGCAGCTCAGCAGAGGACTCATCCCGTCCTGCAGCGAGGCCTCTTGGGAGCCGCATCCGTGTGGTCTTGTATGTACCCAGGACTGGACTCCAGTTTCCTTAAATTACAGCAAATTACATGGAAACTAGAGAAACGCAGTTGAGAGATGAAAGGCCCGTGAGCTTGTGGATGGCTCTTACAGAAGGAAAGCAGGGTGGACGCAGGCCACCTTTCTGGTCTCAGAGAGCCCCGGGCCAGCAGGGCTGGAGACCACACTCGGCGGCCACTGCTTTTCCTGGGTTCTTATGCATTCAGGGTCTCTGTCTGACCTTTGCAGTGGCGGATGGCAAATGAATAATAGTATAAATAATAAATAATAATATATAATAAAGTATAATAATAATAAATAAATAATAATAATAATGATAAAGTAGTGAAGTTGTAATAAAATAACAATGATGATGTACTGAAACCGAAGACGTACCTCGCCGGACCGAGCTGCCAATGCAACAGCAGAACGTCACATCCCAGATAGTTTTCGTTCGATGAGATGAGTCACCCTGCACCAGTTTTCTGAATATCCTGTTATACTTGTTTGCAAATTCCCTTCCCGAAGCTGGGTGTTTGTAGCGCGGCACGCCTGTTGTCATAGGGAGGAGAGCGCTGCTCAGAGATGGGCAGGCATGGCCCGACGCACTCGGACAGTCCCATCCCAACCCCATGCCCATCCCAGCAGCCAGGCCTCTCCCACAGAAGGCAGTCGCACTGCTTGGGAGCCGTGTTCGGGAGCCCAAGGCTGGCGGAGGGTCTGCAAACCAGGCTCCCTGGCCGGAGGACACACTCAGCAATGCAGGCTCGATCCCAAATGGTATTGCAGGCAAAATCTGATTTTAATCTGTCCTGTTGGTTCTTGGAGTGTTAGATTTAACAGCAGTTTGGAAAACTCCAGATGCCTTTGACCTCCCCTCAAAGTGGGCTTGCCCTTGAGGCAGAAGCCTTGACAACTCCCAACAGAATTTGTTTTAAGGCACGTTCTCGAAGCATCTTTGTTGAGCCGTGAAAAGGCAGTTTGCTGTTCCCTTGGGGGTCCTGGGTTTCAGTGCTGCCACGGTGGGCAGGAGAGGGTGGTGTGTGGGGTGCAGGGGGTGCAGGTAACCCAGGGGCTCATGAGAAACTGCAGAACCATCCGGCGCTGGCCACTGCTGGACGGGGAGCACCGCGCGCACCTGCTGGGGTGCATCTAGCAAAGCACAGAGCCCGCAGGCTGGGTGACTGCATTATGCTCAGAACCCCCCACCAAACAGCTTCCCTGCAGGAGGGCAGGTACTGCGCTTCCTCCAGCCGCAGCCTCCATAGGTCTTGCATCTTTCCAACGGCGCCCTCGAGCCCGCCTCTCCCCGCTCGGCCCGGGGACAGGGGTGTCCTGCAGGCAGAAGCAGACCTGGAAGTAGGTGAAGGTGGAGGAGGGAGGACAGGAACAGCAGGCTCCAGTCTCTGTGTGCTGCACCCTGCGCCCAAAGGAGGTGCCATGGATCGGGTCCTCAGTGCCCGGGGCTCCGCGCTCTTTCAGCCGCTCCAGGTGGTGAGGGCACGAGTGATGCAGGAGGTCATCATGGGTACCATCCCCACCGGGCGCCTCGGTTCACCAGTGTGTGACCTGCAGAGAAGACCGAGTGTGTTTTCGCAGCTCAGATCACTGTGATGCCTCCGCGGGCCCGGGGCGACTTGCATCTGAAGGACGTCAGGCACCCTCCAAGCGGTGGAGTCGCGGCCTGTGGCCTTGGCAGCTGAGTGAACGGGGCCCAAGCCACCTGACGCTCTGAACCACCACGACCGCGCACGGTGCTCAGTGACAGACTGAGAGGAACCCGAGGATGTCAACGCCCGGCCCCTCGGGAGTCTGTGGGCAGTAGCAAATTGAATAAAAAACGGTATGATGTCAATCTTACTCTTTAAAATATATTCTACTAATGTAGTTAAGAAAAGGATGATTGGTTCATTTTTTAAAAGTCTTTAACGGGGAAGAAGGGGAGAGACACAGGCAGAAAGTAAAGGAAACAAACAGTTGGAGGAGGAGAAGAGTGGGAAGAGCTACATACAAGTTGAATAAAAGGAAGGAAGGGAAGAGACAGGGAGAAGGGGACACAGATAGAAAAAAATAATAAATAAAGATGAGGCACCTGGGGGGCTCCGCCGGTGAAGCTTCTGCCTTCTGCTCAGGTCATGATCTTGGGGTCCTGGGATCGAGTCCCGAGTCGGGCTCCCTGCTCAGTGGGGAACCTGCTTCTTCTCTCTCCCCCACTCCTGCTCTCTCTCTAAAATAATAATAATAATAATATAAAGAGAGAGAGAGAGATTGGAGTACGGAGAGGGTCTGAGTGTCCAGCAGGTGGCTCGGCGCCGTCCGGGCTCTTCGACCAAAGCTGGGAGCCTCTCCTCACTGTCTGTTTCTTCACCAGCACAATGAAAATCACAGCAGCGTCTTCACTTCATGTGGTTTGAGGGACTAAATGAGATGATCTGTAATTCTTGCCCTACTGAGGGCACACGACAATTTTAACCGTTGCTTCTATTTGTATTAACCGGAACAATAAATACTATTATTGCTAATAGTACCTTACAAAGGCTGTTTCCCCGATGAGTCATGTTTTGACACCAGGCTCCTGCAGCAACTAAAAAGACTGAAATGACCACAGGTGCATCTTCGGCAGAAGCAGAGAGGCAGGTAAACGGAGAATTTTGGTTGAGGGAAACTTTGTTTTAGGGTCTCCCAACAACTGGCAGATCTGGTCCCCCCTGAGAAGGAAAAGGGGGGTAAATCGGTAACATACGCTGTACTTCCCGGCTCCAGCCAAAGGCTTGATGAGCTGAAATGCCGCATAATCGACTACAATGCAATTATGAGAACACGGGTAGATATTGCATGACCTCCACATCCCTGGAAATCAGAAACCCGGCAGTAATCCAGTGGGCACCTCAACTATTGGTTGGTGATGTTAAAAATTACCTAGAGATCTCGATATTGTGATCGTTATAGCATCTTGTCTCTCGCCGTAAAGCTTTCTTCGAATAAAAAAGGTCTAGGGTTCACGTTTTCCTTCCTGACTATGATGCACCTGTTTTTCCAACACCTGAAGACGATGACTTCATGGGTAGATGGGTTTTCTAATGGTCCAGAGGAGGCTGAGGCATTCCGAACGGCCCCTTTCTAGATGGTCCCCCCCAAGGGACCTGTGCAGATATGAGATTGGGTCCTTCTACGGGGACCCGTCCATGGCTTCTTCATGCCCAGCTGCCATCTTGGTGCAAGCTTTACAGGGAAAGGTACACAAAACTCAGAGGAGAGACACAGTCTGTATTTCTGGGGGGAAGAAAGTGAACTGATTGGAGCTCCTGCACATAGAGAAACCTTAGATATTCGTTAGTGACCTTTTCACTGAATTTGGGGTGACCTTTTCCTGCTAGGGTAATGGATGATCAGCTTGGCTCTTCCCCTTTAAACTGCAACATTAAAAAAAAAAATATATATATATATATATATATATATATAAAAATTTAAAAAAATAAAAAAAAATAAACTGCAACATTGCTGGACACCAAGGCTGCGGCCTCTCTCGGCAGGACCGTTCACACCGAGATGTTTTGATCCAGACGCTAACGCTTGCGTCTCAGAATGCCAAGCCCGTGACGGGTTCCACGGCTGTTCTCTCCTGAAATTGCCAATTACGGAGTCCAAGACACAAACCTACAAGCAAACATTTTCCTTTAAATGCAGTCTATCAGCCTCCTTCATTAAAGTCGATTTTTTTTCCGTTTTGATAATGCTGTGATGAGCAACAGTCCGTTGTTGGTATTTACCATGTTTATGAAATGTTCAGAGCCTTGTCTAACGATGCATTAGCCCTTAGCCAGCTGCAGTCCTGCTGACAGCACCAATTAGTGAGAATCCCTCTAATGAACCACAGACCCTCCTTCTCGGGGCACGATGGGGGTGGGCTATTAGTTAGTAGCCTCCCTGAAATCCTATGGAAACCATGCTGCACGTGCATGCTTAAAATTATAAGCCAGGGGCACCCAGTGCCTCAGTGGTGGAGCGTCTGCCTTCAGCTCAGGTCCTGACTCCGGGGTCCTGGGATCCAGTCCCCCATCGGACTCATCATAGGGAGCCTGCTTCTCCCTCTGCCTGCGTCTCTGCCTCTCTCCCTGTGACTCTCATGAATAAATAAAGAAAATCTTAAAAAAAAAAAAAAAAAAGCCCAGGGGACTAGAACTTGCGTCTTGAGGGTGAAGAAATCCAAAGCCACCCAGCTAGCGCTGCATGGGGTCTTCAGAGCAGATGGTCCTCTGTGAATAAGGAGTAAATCTTGGAAAACACTCCAACCTCGGGCATCCGTGGAACGTGGAGGTGCTTGGTGCTCTGTCCGCCACCCCCCCTACTGACAAAGGATGTCGTGAATCAGGACACGGCTCCCCTGGGGGACCCGTGGAATTAACCTCCAGGTGGTGCACCAGCACGTCTGTATCAGCCTTCCAGTGCCAAAGAAGGGCCCAAAGGACCAAAGACCCCTACCATCCCCCTCTTTCTGCGGTATTTGCACCAGCTGGTACAATTCACCGAGCCACGGCCCATGCCTCCCAAGTCATTATTTTATGCTCGACTTCGGCATATTTTAAACGAAATGTTTCAATAGTCATTCTTCACCGTACTGGGTTAGGATTCAAGACACCTGGGTTCGAGGCCTGACCTCACTTTCTGACCGCAGCCAGCCCCGCTTTTCTGAGCTGGAGAATGGGTGGAAATAATGATGTCTTGTTGGTCAACCTTCCAGGATAGTTGGGAAGGGCAAATGCAAAACTGGATATTTAAGTGCTTTGAGAAATCATGAGCCACTAAAGACGTGTGAGGTATTATTTAAGGCTTTCCTTTGGAAGGGGGGCAGGATATACCACTTTGGCAGAAGGATGATCTTGGCTGAAGGCCCCTGAAAAGCATCAGGTCCAAGACGGTGGTTTGCCCTCCCTTCCTCTCCTGGAAGTAGGAGGGGGGACCCCACGTGGACAACGTGCTCCTGTGCCTGGAGCAAAGTCACGTCCTCATCACCAAGGACCAGGAGTGGAAGCCGAGAGAATTCTGTGCAACAGACCTTGCGGAAATGATCCCGCCTCCCTTTAGCATCCTTGTGTATTGAGTTCTTCCCTCCTATCCTAGTCCTACATGGAAACTATAGAAGCTAAAATAGGAGCAGACACCTGTGGGACAAGACTGGCAAAGCCGAATCCCTGAAGCCCCCGGGAGCACCATGAACACAGTAGGTCCACCCTCGGGGCTCTTGTTTCTCCAGGAAGGATCCTCAGACTGGATCCATCTGTCCAAGGTCAGAGCCATCACCCCAGCTCTTAGGGGTGGAGGTGGTACTTGGCTTATTGCCATTAATGTCGCCTGGGGGACAAGACATCAGGTCCTGCTGGGCTGGTGGTGTTTGGAGATGCACACGACAGTCAGAAGGTGGCTTGGAGGACATAGAATCAGAGCAAGACAGTGATGGGAGGTTGTTGGTTCAATTATAAGTGGCCTCCAGTGACTCTCCAGGACAGAGGTGTGCCTCCCATGGGCAACCACGTCTAGCCTCCCAGTGGTCACAGCCAGCCCTCCTGCTCTGACTTACCTTTCCTAAGGGACCCCCAAGGGACCCACCACCCTTCCTACTGGTCCCTCTGTCTCAGGCCACGCTACAGAGCACAGGCTGGAGGGCTACTCTGACTCTTTAAGATGACTCATCAGTGAATGGTTGATTCCTCACATTTACTTCTAGACGACAATTTCAAATGGTCCTGGGAGAACGATCCAGAACAGAAAGGTAATTGCTTATGAAATTCCAAGCTGTCAGGTAGTAGTTAAAAATACAAGAAGGGCAAGCTTGAGCATATTCTTAAAATTCTGACTCCGCATTCATTTTGTCAGATTGCATCCTGTACTTCTTCCCCCCTCATCCCCTCCTCCTCCTCCTTCTCCTCTTCTCCCTCCTTCCTCTCCCCTTCCTCCTCCTCTCCTCTTTCCTTTCCTTCCCCTCTTCCTCCTTCCCCTCCCCTTCCTCCTCCCCTCCTTCTCCTCTCCTCTTCCCTTTCCTTCTCCTCTTTCTCCTCCTCACCCCTCTTTCTCCTCCTCACCCCTCTTTCTCCTCCTCCTCCTTCTCCTCCTCTTCTCCCTCTTCTTCATCCTTTTTCTTCTCTGTCCCCTTTTTCCTTTTGGTTCGTATCTCAGCAAAATCACACACGTGTTGCTCAAGGAGGACACATTCTGCTCTAGGCCCTCAGCCACCACTCGGCAGTCCGGGTTATCTTACCTGGGACAGGACTGGTGGGAGGGGGCTCCACAGGCACACCCCACCTAACATCCAAGACACAAGGTAAATATTTGCTTAGTGACAGAAATTTCTAATTCCTCTTCGCTGAGCTAAGCTGGGAGAATTTTTCCTGGCAGCTCTGCTCAGTTAGAGACATTTTCTGATAAACCGAAACTGTATTTTACTGGATTCTTCATCCATAAAATTAGGTGGTTAGACTAGATCATCTCCAGGGGATTTCCGAGCTCTAAAATGGTACAATTCCATGGTTTTATGATGTGGGGGCTGAGATTTTCAATTAAACTTTGCTCAAAAAGGATTATGAAGCATTATCTTGACTGATCACAGGAAAGGGGCATTCCATCCTACCCACGCCAAGCTCAGCATCCCGGCTTATTTACTTCTTGCCAATTTACTCAGAGTTTCCGTCAACCAAATAGTATTCTACAAAATTTACTTGAAGGGATAGTTCAGTATAACTCAAAATAATTAGGATGGCCCAAAGTCAATGTCACTGTTGTGGTTTTGTTTTTGCTCACTCACTTGCAGACAGATAAATCTTATTTGGAATGTAACCCATGTCAGGTCACGAGTGACAAACGACAGTGCAATTTTTAAATACATATAGTATAAAATCAGTGTATTCCACACCATATTAATCTGTCCTGAGGAGCTAGTCGAAGAGACGTGATTCTCAAAGGTTGAACCATTCCCTAGCAACTAAAGTCCTTTTAGAATCGGTAACACTGGAGATAAATGGTTTACCTGTTGCAACACTCTATTGGTATTTGATTTGTGTCCTAAGTGGTGCTTTCTCTTTCTCCAAATTCAGCAAGAAGGGACCACTGAAGTCGCTCAATTCCTGTTACGTGCGTCACATGTGGATGAAGTATGACCTATTTAAAGAAATCCAGAAATGAGCAGAGGGTGAGAGGTGGGGCTCATCTCTGGTTCCCAAATTCAAATGAAGGTCAGACTCTTTAGTAGATCATCAAAAAGTCCTGATATCCAGACAGCAATCAATACCAATTGAGTCAGTGTGTGAGGAAGGTCAGGCATTAGTGGTTTTGAAGATTGGATTACTATCACTCCCAGTTCACAGGTGAGGAAACTGAGGCACAGAGAGGTTAATAATTAACTCTCCCAAAGCCACACAGTGACAGTAGGCAAAGCTGGCCTTCATACCAGGAGCCTAACTCCAGAGCCTGTGCTCTTTATCAGAATGAACTCACAGGAACAATCTTATATGAACTCACAGAACAACCAGAAAATGCAAACCAGTAAAAATGCCAAATAAGAACATTTCACATCATATACACTCAGAGGCAGTGGGTGGTCATGTCTATGCCATTCCTGAATTACTTATTTCCCTTTGGAGGGCACCTGAGGTTCTATATGTAATATGTTAGTATCAGGGGTCTAGAGGATACTAAGCTCTAAGCTTAGTAACTAGTAACTAGACTAGTTCCAAGCTTTTGACTAGTAACTAGATATGCATTTGGAGATGTATCATATCACACATCCTATTGTGCAACCACATTATACTGTGGGTGCCCTT
Organism: Vulpes vulpes; assembly: GCF_048418805.1. Lineage (NCBI taxonomy): Eukaryota > Metazoa > Chordata > Mammalia > Carnivora > Canidae > Vulpes > Vulpes vulpes. The sequence continues at coordinate 116,499,535 of NC_132781.1, forward strand.
TATTGGGTACATTTTTGCAACAATAATGCCCTTGATTATCTGATGTTGGGGGCTTAAAATATTTCTTTAACTCCTTGACACGACTTGCTTTCAAAAGAAGGAATCTACCTAATTGTTCTCCCCTCTCTCTGGTTGTGGCTGGACTTAGTGAATCCCTTCTGAAGAATAGAGTATGTATGAGATGATGATGAGGGACCTCCAAGTATGCATCATAAAAGGCATTGGCAGTGTCCTCCATGCTCTGTCTTGGGTCACTCTCCCTGGGGAGTCCAGCTGGGGGGTCACCAGACACTCAGGCAGGCCTCAGGAGAAGTCCCCATGGCCCCCTGACCACAACCAGCCCTGACCTGCCAGCCATGTGAGTGGGACGCTGTGAGGGGGAATCCTCCATCCGCAGTCAGCCCTTGGGTGACTACAGCCCATGGCATCCCAATTGCAACCTCATGGAAGAACCTGAAACAGAGCCCCGCAGGTGAACTGCTCCTGGGTTGACCCTCAAGACTGCGTGGAAAAGTAAATGATAATTGTTTCAAGTTGCTAAACTTCAGAGTAATTATTCACTCAGGAATAGGTAAGCGAGAGCCGTAGATACACCCGGGTTTATTTAACCAATCTATTGTTGTTAGACATTTGGTTTTCCTAACTTTTCCTAGTGCCATAGCACCGATATGGACAACACGTAAGTAGTCATATCCTTAGGACAGATTTCCAAAGACTTGTTGGATTAGCAACTCACATATTCATTAGGTCTTTTCACTCATGTATCTCCCTGGAGAGGGATTTTAACATTTTACATTCCCAATGGGAGGTGTGAGAATAACAATCATCTCACTTCCTCACTGTGGTCCACAGAATAACGCTCCCTAAAGGATGTTTGCATCCTAAATTCTGGACCCTGTGAATACGTTACAGTACCTGACAAAGAGGCCTTCACCCATGTGCAAAAGTCAGGGACTTTGAGGTGGGGGGTATCCTGGTTTGTTCACTCTTTATGGTCCTTGTCACCTTGAGTGGCCCTAACAAAATTGCACAGATTGAGTGATTTAAACCATAGACATTTCTTTCTCGTTGCTCTGGAAGCTGGAAGTCCAGGGTCCAGGCATCAGCAGATTTGGGGTCTGGTGAGGGAGCACTCCCTGGTTCATAAGCAGTAGCTTCTCATTGTGTCCTCATGTGGCAGAAAGAAAGAGAACACTAGCGTTTCTTCCTTTTATTATCAGGACAATAGTCCCATCTTGGGAGCTCTACTCTCATGACCTCATTTAAACCTAATCACCTCCCAAAGGCCCCAATGATAATTACTGTCACCCTGGGAGTTAGAGCTTCAGTTATGGATTTACAGTGGGCACATTCTGTCCATATCATCCAAGTGACCCAGTGTAAGCTGAGACCTTAAAAGTGAAAGTGGAGGTCATAGTGATGCAACGTGACAAGGACTCACCACCGCTGTTGGAGGAAGGGGCCATGAGCTGAGGAATGTGGGCATCTCTACAAGATGGAAGATGCACGGAAGTTGGTTCTCCCCTGGACCCTCCAGGTGGAACACAGACTTACAGACACCTTGATTGTAGTGCAGTGAGACCTGTGTTAAACTTCTGAATTCCAGGGCACCTGGGTCGTTCAGTGGTTGGGTATCTGTCTTGGCTCAGGGTATGATCGTGGGGTTCTGGGATCAAGTCCTAAGTTGGATTCCCCATGGGGAGCCCGCTTCTCTCTCTGCCTGTGTCTCTGCCTCTTTCTCTGTGTCTCCATGGATAAATGAATGAAATCTGAAATAATTAAAACAAACAAACAAGCAAAAGAAACTTCTGAATTCCTGACCCAGAGGATGGTCAATCTGTACTATTTTCAGGCACTAAACTTGTGGCAATTTGTTATAGCAGCAATAGAAAACGTTTACACTCACCAAAACTATATCTTAAAACTTTTTCATGGTCAACTTTGATGGGCAAAAAACAGATTTTTTTCCCTTTTGTCCTGACTGGCAAATTGTCTTAAATTTCTTGCATCATAACTGCTACTTTGCTAATACTGCAGAAATACTTCACGCCCCTTCCTGCCTGCCTAACGGTCCTCCGCTGTATATTTTGTTTACAGCAATCTGCCTACGACCTTTGGAACGCTTTTGGTTGTTGCTTGTCTTGACTCTTTAGGTCATTTTTGATGCTAAGTCTCCTTTTCAATGAGTGTGTGCTGCAGAACATGAGATGAGTCAGAATTTAAAACAAGACTTTACCTTTCATTAAGGGTCCCTTCTTCTGGTGAATCGTTGACATTCTCACTCCAACTTTGTTATGTCTTATTGGAGAAACAAAACAAAACAATCCTGCACCCTCTGCACCAGCGCAGAGGAGAGGCAGAAAGGGTACTCTCTTACAGAACAGTTTATTAACTGATATACCCACATCTGAGGCCACACAAATGTGACATCAAAGTTTGGACAGAATTGCACAGATGTTTATACAGTGAAATTAGAGGAAGAACAAGGAAATCTCCTCCTCTTGTCTCTTTGAGAGAAGAAAGGATGGGTCTTGGAAGGGCCTCCTCTAGAGAGACCTCTGAACTGATTTCAGAGTTCCAGATTACAGCCCACGGGGCAGGAGGCCTTGCACTATAAAGTCGAGTTACCTTCTTATTGACCTATTGCTTTTTCAAGGACACAGCCTACACATGGGTAGAGAGAGGTCACGATGCCCTCCTCAAAGAAAATGGCACCGTGTACGTTTCTCTATGATGGAGGTGTTGGTTTTCTCATATCTTCCTGAAAATTCAACCTTCTCTTTCCAGATTTATGCCACCACCCAACTCCAACATACCTGATCCTTGAGGAAAATGAACAATGATAGATCTATGAGTATTGAAAATCACCAAGGTCCCTAAATTTCTTCTTGATCTCCAGATAACTGCTCTCTGAGTGGGACTTTCTTAGCAATTCTTCTATATGCAAGCCTGTATTGCTCTGGAGAAGAGCTTTAGAATGACCTCTATGTAATAAAGGCTGGGTTCAATTTTAATTAGGCTATAAGTGGTAAATATTTGCTAATAGGCTTGGGGTGAATAATTAATTAGCAAAAGATTGTGATGTGCTGACAATTTATGTGACCTGCCTAATAGTTTAGATCCAATAACATCTTAGTGAAAGGAATCCTTTCTGACCTAATTGTTGAAAATTTAAGATACCTACAAAACTGCTGTTTAAAAAAATAATTAAACGTGATTTCTCTTTAAAAATTTATTCCTATTTCAATGGTTTATATGAAGAAGTTATTGTTTCTATTTTGTTACATTAGTCCAAAAACTATCCATCAAAACTTAGTAAAATGGATTAGACAGATTTTTATTTTCTCCCTTTGTGGTACTTGACCATGTTTCTGTGACAATATTGTTTAAACAAAGCTAAGTTTTATTTTATTTTTCCAATGAATAAAGGTTGTACAACCTGGAAATCCAATTATTTTTTTAACAGCTTTATGGACGTCTAATTTACATACCATTAAACTCACCCACTTAAAGTGTAGCATTCAATGATTTTTAGAAAATATACAGACTTGTGAAACCATTTACCACAATCCCGTTTTAGAATCAAAAAAGGATCCACTGCCTCTTGGTAGTCTCTCCACATTTCCAACCTCCAACCCTATGCAGCCAGGAATCTGTTTTCCATTGAAAATCCATTTTCCTAATGATTTTCTTTCCTTTGGATATTCATACATAGGGAGTCACATATGATATGGTCTTATGGACTGGCTCCTTTCACTTAATATCATGTTTTCAAGGTTCATCCATGTTGTAGCATGTATATGTAGTTCATTTTTAAAAATATTTTATTTATTTATTCATTTGAGGGAGAGAAACAGAGAGCAAGAGCAGGAGCAGATGAAAGTGGCAGAGGGAGAGGGATAAGCAGACTCCTTGCTGAGCAGGGAGCCCGATGTAGGGTTCTCTCCAGGGACCCCAGGACCATGACCTGAGCTGAAGGCAGACGCTAAACTGACTGAGCCTCCCAGGTGCCCCAGTAATTCATTTTTTCTATTGCCAAATAATGTTCCATTATATGAATATTGCATGTTTTGCTTATCCAATCACCAGATGATATACACTTGGATTGGTTCCACTTTTTTGTTATTAGGAAGAAAATTGCAATGAGTGTTTGCATTCAGGTCTTTGAATGTGTATTTTTATTTCTCCTGGGTAAATTCCTAGAGTTGAAATCACTGGGTCTTATGATAAATTTAGGCTTAACTTTTAAAGAAACTGCCAAACTTTTCCAAAACGACAGTAACATTTATATTCCCATCAGTAATATATGAGAGGTTCAAGCTTTTCCACCTCTCTGCCAACATTTGTTCTTGTCTGCTGTTTTGATTGGAGTCATTTGAGGGGATGTGCCATGGTATCTCGTTGTGGTGTAATTCTCATTTCCCTGATGACTAATGATATTGAGCATCTTTATATGTGATTATTAAACACTGGGGTATCTTTTTGGTAAAATATGCATTCAGTTATATTTATATAGCATGAGATACGTAATACTTTAATAGCACCTCATAGGGTCCAGATTTTTAAAATTCATTTGATTATATCTGAATGAACATTTACTATGTGCAACCTGCTAGGCTATTTGCTTTGTAACATTAAATGAGCACCTTGTATGTGGAATGTGTTGAACCGGTTTGTAATATACTTGAGAAAAAAAATTGCTATGCTCTTGATGGCTTTATTGAAATAATCACCTCAAAAGGTAGATGATTCGTGGGTGTCAAGCACTATAAAAGATTATTTTACACAGTGTTTTGGTGATTTGAAGGAAGAAAAAAATCTCCTCCATCTCAATAGGAGAGAGGAGGCTCATAGAGGAGGTAGTATTTGGGTTCTGTTTGTAGAAAAGTTAAATTGTCAGATGTATGGAAATAGGAGAAAAAAGAAAGTGTATTTTAGATGAGCAAGTGACAAAGGCCTGGGACAGGGAGACAGCAGTGTGCATATGTGAACAAACATGAATAATTTAGTGAAGCTGAGCTACAGAAAATAGGAAGGGAAGTCATTAGAGAATTAGACAGGATGTGATCTGGAAGTACATTGAAATGCTAAGCAAAGGAGTGTGTGTTTTCTTCTTAAGAATGGAGAGCCATCACAATCCAGACTTCAAGCTGTACTACAAAGCTGTGATCGTCAGGATAGTTTGGTACTGGCACAAAACATACACATGGATCAATGGAACAGAATAGAGAACCCAGAAATGGACGCTCAACTTTATGATCAACTCATCTTCGACAAAGTAGGAAAGAATATCCACTGGAAAAAGGACAGTATCTTCAACAAATGGTGTTGGGAAAACTGGACAGCCACATGTAAAAGAATGAAACTGGCCCATTTTCTTAGATCATAGACAAAAATAGACTCAAAATGGTTGAAAGACCTAAATATGAGACAGGAATCCATCAAAATCCTAGAGGAGAACACAGGCAGCAACCCTTATCACCTCTGCCACAGCAGTTTCTTATTAGACGTGTCTCTGAAGGCAGAGGAAGCAAAGGCAAAAGTGAACTATTGGGACTTCATCAAGATAAAAAGCTTCTGCACAGCATAGGAAACAGTTGACAAAACCAAAAGACAACCTACAGAATGGGAGAAGATATTTGCAAATGACGTATCAGATAAAGGGCTAGTACCCAAGATCTATAAAGAATGTATCAAACTCAACACCCAAAGAACAAATAATCCAGTCAAGAAATGGGCATAAGATATAAAAATGGCCAACATGTCATCGGCGAAGAGGGAGAGTTTGACTTCTTCTTTGCCAATTTGAATGCCTTTAATGTCTTTTTGTTGTCTGATTGCTGAGGCGAGGACTTCCAGAACTATGTTGAACAGCAGTGGTGAGAGTGGACATCCCTGTCTTGTTCCTGATCTTAGGGGAAAGGCTCCCAGTGCTTCCCCATTGAGAATGATATTTGCTGTGGGCTTTTCGTAAATGGCTTTTAAGATTTCAAGGAAAGTTCCCTCTATTCCAACACTCTGAAGGGTTTTGATCAGGAATGGATGCTGTATTTTGTCAAATGCTTTCTCTGCATCTAATGAGAGTATCATATGGTTCTTGGTTTTTCTCTTGCTGATATGATGAATCACATTGATGGTTTTACGAGTGTTGAACCAGCCTTGTGTCCCGGGGATAAATCCTACTTGGTCATGGTGAATAATTTTCTTAATGTGTTGTTGGATCCTATTGGCTAGTATCTTGTTGAGAATTTTTGCATCCATGTTCATCAGGGATATTGGTCTGTAATTCTCCTTTTTGGTGGGGTCTTTGTCTGGTTTCGGAATTAAGGTGATGCTGGCCTCATAGAACGAATTTGGAAGTACTCCATCTCTTTCTATCTTTCCAAACAGCTTTAGTAGAATAGGTATGATTTCTTCTTTAAACATTTGATAGAATTCCCCTGGGAAGCCATCTGGCCCTGGACTCTTGTGTCTTGGGAGGTTTTTGATGACTGCTTCAATTTCCTCCCTGGTTATTGGCCTGTTCAGGTTTTCTATCTCTTCCTGTTCCAGTTTTGGTAATTTGTGGCTTTCCAGAAATGCGTCCATTTCTAGATTGCCTAATTTATTGGTGTATAGCTGTTCATAATATGTTTTTAAAATTGTTTGTATTTCCTTGGTGTTGGTAGTGATCTCTCCTTTCTAACTCTCCCTCTTCACCGATGACATGATACTCTACATAGAAAACCCAAAAGCCTCCACCCCAAGATTGCTAGAACTCATACAGCAATTTGGTAGCGTGGCAGGATACAAAATCAATGCCCAGAAATCAATGGCATTTCTATACACTAACAATGAGACTGAAGAAAGAGAAATTAAGGAGTCAATCCCATTTACAATTGCACCCAAAAGCATAAGATACCTAGGAATAAACCTAACCAAAGAGGTAAAAGATCTATACCCTAAAAACTATAGAACACTTCTGAAAGAAATTGAGGAAGACACAAAGAGATGGAAAAATATTCCATGCTCATGGATTGGCAGAATTAATATTGTAAAAATGTCAATGTTACCCAGGGCAATTTACACGTTTAATGCAATCCCTATCAAAATACCATGGACTTTCTTCAGAGAGTTAGAACAAATTATTTTAAGATTTGTGTGGAATCAGAAAAGACCCCGAATAGCCAGGGGAATTTTAAAAAAGAAAACCATAGCTGGGGGCATCACAATGCCAGATTTCAGGTTGAACTACAAAGCTGTGGTCATCAAGACAGTGTGGTACTGGCACAAAAACAGACACATAGATCAATGGAACAGAATAGAGAACCCAGAAGTGGACCCTGAAATGTATGGTCATCTAATATTCGATAAAGGAGGAAAGACTATCCATTGGAAGAAAGACAGTCTCTTCAATAAATGGTGCTGGGAAAATTGGACATCCACATGCAGAAGAATGAAACTGGACCACTCTCTTTCACCATACACAAAGATAAACTCAAAATGGATGAGAGATCTAAATGTGAGACAAGAATCCATCAAAATCATAGAAGAGAACACAGGGAACACCCTCTTTGAACTCGGCCACAGTAACTTCTTGCAAGATACATCCACAAAGGCAAAAGAAACAAAAGCAAAAATGAACTATTGGGACTTCATCAAGATAAGAAGCTTTTGCACAGCAAAGGATACAGTCAACAAAACTAAAAGACAACCTACAGAATGGGAGAAGATATTTGCAAATGACATATCAGATAAAGGGCTAGTTTCCAAAATCTATAAAGAACTTATTAAACTCAACACCAAAGAAACAAACAATCCAATCATGAAATGGGCAAAAGATATGAAGAGAAATCTCACAGAGGAAGACATGGACATGGCCAACAAGCACATGAGAAAATGCTCTGCATCACTTGCCATCAGGGAAATACAAATCAAAACCACAATGAGATACCACCTCACACCAGTGAGAATGGGGAAAATGAACAAGGCAGGAAACAACAAATGTTGGAGAGGATGTGGAGAAAAGGGAACCCTCTTACACTGTTGGTGGGAATGTGAACTGGTGCAGCCACTCTGGAAAACTGTGTGGAGGTTCCTCAAAGAGTTAAAAGTAGACCTGCCCTACGACCCAGCAATTGCACTGTTGGGGATTTACCCCAAAGATTCAGATGCAATGAAACGTCGGGACACCTGCACCCCGATGTTTCTAGCAGCAATGGCCACAATAGCCAAACTGTGGAAGGAGCCTCGGTGTCCATCGAAAGATGAATGGATAAAGAAGATGTGGCTTATGTATACAATGGAATATTACTCAGCAATTAGAAACGACAAATACCCACCATTTGCTTCAACGTGGATGGAACTGGAGGGTATTATGAGTGAAATAAGTCAATCGGAGAAGGACAAACAGTGTATGTTCTCATTCATTTGGGGAATATGAATAATAGTGAAAGGGAATATAAAGGAAGGGAAAAGAAATGTTGGGAAATATCAGGAAGGGAGACAGAACATAAAGACTCCTAACTCGGGGAAACGAACTAGGGGTGGTGGAAGGGGAGGAGGGCGGGTGTTGGAGGGGAATGGGTGACGGGCACTGAGGTGGACACTTGACGGGATGAGCACTGGGTGTTTTTCTGTATGTTGGTAAATTGAACACCAATAAAAATTAATTTAAAAAAATAAATAAAAAATAAAAAAAGATAAAAATGGCCAACAGACACATAAAAAATGCTCACCATCACTCTGCATCAGGGAAATACAAATCAAAACTACAGTAAGATACCACCTCACACCTGTCAGAATGGTGAAAATTAAGGCAGGAAACAGCAGATATTAGCGAGTATGTGGAGAAAGGGGAACCCTCTTACACTGTTGGTGGGAATGCAAACTGGTGCAGCCACTCTGGAAAACTGTGTGGAGGTTCCTCAAAATGCTGAAAATAGAGCTACCCTACAACCCAGCAATTGTACTACTAGGGAATTACCCCAAAGATACAGATGTAGTGATTTGAAGGGACACCTGCACCCCAATGTTTACAGCAACAATATCCACAATAGCCAAACTACGGAAAGGGCCCAGATGTCCATGAACAGATGAATGGATAAAGAAGATGTGATACTATAGTGTATATATATATATATATATATGTGTATATATATATATACACACACACACATATATGTATAATTACATATATAAATATAAATACTATACATATACATATATAATATATACTATAATATATATATTATATATATACTATATACTATATAGGGTAGATATATAGATGTGATAAATATATACTACTATATATATACTTTATATATATCTTTATATGTATATAAATATATATTAAAATATATATTATATATTATAAATATACACACACACACATACTACTCAGCCATCAAAAATGAAATCTTACCATTTACAACGACTTGGAACTGGAGGGTATTATACTAAGTGAAATAAGCCAATCAAAGAAAGACAATTATCACATGATTTCACTCATATGTGGAATTTAAGAAACAAAACAAAACAGAAGAAATCAAAGAGGGAGACAAGCTATAAGAGACTCTTATATAAGAAACAAACTGAGGGTCACTGGTGGGGGGACAGCAGGGGGATGGGGTAATGGTGATGGGGCATTAAGGAGGGCATGTGATGTGATAAGCACTGGGTGTTATTTAAGAGTCACTGACCTCTACCTCTGAAACCAATAATACATTATATATTAATTAATTGAATTTGAATAAAACAATAATGCAATAAAAAATAAAAGCAAAATATATAAATATAGTATTTTCAAAAAGGAAAAGAATGGAGAGCCATTCATTTTCAGTAATTAAGGGTCATGTTAAAGCTGTTTTCTGGAATGTTATTTTGTAATTTATATATCAGTAAAATTGGGGAAGGAAAAGAATGGATGGAGAGAAATCACCTAAAAATGCTTCTGAGAGCATTGATGGAAAATGGTAAAGAGATAAATAAAATTTGAGGTTGTAGCTACTGAGTGCACAGGACTCGGCAAGTGACATGAAAGCCAAAGAAGGGACTGGAGTTTCCAAGTACCGGAGGAGAAGGTGAGTTATAAAGGGTGACAACATTAATAGAGGTTTCAGGAAACAGCGAGGGAGCACTGAGTGAGCTTGGACCTCCCAGACTGAGGGTGCTACTGGACCACCGAGTCTCTGAGAGCGACTGGAGACCATGGAGCCACAGTCCAGCTAAGCCATCACCAGGTTGGAGACCCTCCAGAGGGGAAGTCATGGAGCCCTGAGACCAGCAGAAGATGCTTAGGTGTTGAGCAGACTCCCAGCTTTCCCTTCACTTGGCGTCCACCATTGACACCACACACTTCTATTACTTTTTTTTCTGGAATCCTAAACTCTAGGGCATATTTTTCAGTTTCATGATAATTTTCCTCACTGCTTTTTCCCAATTTCATTCAGGGGGATCCAACATAACCCTTGAATTCCCATTGATAACCTTTCCAACACCATTGCTGGTGTTTCCCTGACCTCGCCTGTTCCAATGTCTGCTCAGCTCCCCATTGAGCACAGCACCTAGGACTTTTGACCATATGCATTTTATTCTACTTGTGACAGCTTTTCCAAGACAAATCTTCTAATGTCTCCTGGATCCCCATAATCAAATTAAAATTTGTCCTGATCTGTCCATATTTGAAGTATAGCCTTTTGTCTTAAAATATTCACTGTCACTCACCGCAGATACAGTGATGAGCATCCATGAGCCTACTTATACGTACAGGGCTACTATGTGCCAAGAACAGTGCCACATTTTTCCCCCCGTAAATGTGGCCTCCTTTGCTCCTCATAACAATCCAATGAAGACGTGGCGTGAATGAATTTCTCAACGTGGTAACTGAGCCCCGATGTCACAGGGTATTGCTTACTGAAATTGATTCTGGCTTCAAGGTAGAATGTGATCTAATATAATCCTTAGTGAAACCCTGAGAAATCAAAGGGAAAAATAGCCTTAGGAAGTTCCTGGGATGAGTCCCCACAGAACCCAATTCAACTGGTGATGTAGTTCTGAGCGCACAGAGAGGAGTTTTTTTGTTGACATTTGCTTTCTCAGGCTTTAATCCACCCTAGGCAGCTCTTCTTAGGGTTTACTGTGTCACCAAGTGTAAAATGCATTTCATTTTTTAGGGAATTTGCTAAAAGAAGCTATATATAACTCACGCCAAAATCCTCTCCACAACAGCCAAAAAGTTCCATGAAAGTATGTCATTAAGCACACGTTCCAAAAAGATTTTTAGGTCTCATCTTGCCCTCTGGGGTGTATATATTTTGAAGTAAAACATCTTCACTGACTTGGGCATTTGATGTGAACATACTAAAAATAATAGCAAGAACTATGACATGTTGAGGGCAAGATTGGAGCCGACCAATGTGAACAAACACTGCAGGACCTCTCCTTCCAAATCCAGTCCCTCTCCGACCCTGAGCATGCTCGTTTTCCACCTTGGCTCAATGAGCAATGATCCCAGGTGTCTCCAAACAACAGTGATGCAAGATTATTTCAGGATAAAAACCAAGGTAACAGTCCCTAATATTAACAGATGTCTTTTATCACGTGGGAAATATAAGCAACACATTTTCTCTTGCAATTGACAGAACATTCGATTCAAGCTAAACTTTAAAAGGGGGGATTTAGTGGCTTTAATAAGTAAATCCCTAGGCAAATTTAGATTTGGATAAAAGTTTGAGCCCCCAAATCAAAACAGGTCACTGGAGACCAGGTGCTTCTGTTTTGTCATGGAGACTTCATTTCTGCCTCCTGCCTGCAGGTCCAGCCCTCCTCTTCTGGTGGATCTCCCATACTCTCACCTCTCTAGATCTAGAAAGTTCTCCTCTAGTCATTACTGCAGTTGAAAGAGGAGGTTTCTCTTTCCAGAATCCCCTAAATTGTCTTCAGGACTCTCTTCCCTGTAAGTAGGTTGGCCAACTCCTGGGGCCAGAGCTGTGGACTTTGCTCAGTGACTGCCCCCCTCAGCACCCAACCCTGGAGCTGGGGTGGTTGGGCACACCCCAAACACACAGAAGAAGTGGGGAGTCGAATAGGAGTGCCATGCCAGGAGCACAGAGAAGGGAGGTGAGCGGCACGAAAGACAGGAGGACACTAACAGGGAACCCGCTCACCTCTGTGGCTGACCAAATGCCATGAGACTGCAGAGAATGTGGGACAAGGACGGAGGGACAATGGGAGGTTCAGAGTGACATTTTCAAGCAGTAGTATAATAAGATTTTAAAGAATGTGGAAATCCTTTTAAAAAGGAGTTAATGTAGATTTACCAGATTATGAACCTTGACGCTGGGAAAACTCTCTACCACTGTTTGTTTTGTTTTGTTTTAAGATTTTATTTATTTATTCATGAGACACAGAGACAGAGGCAGAGACACAGGCAGAGGGAGAAGCAGGCTCCCTGCGGGGAGCCCGATGTGGGACTTGATCCCAGGACCCCGGGGTCACACCCAGGGCCGAAGGCAGATGCTCTACTGCTGAGCCACCCAGGTGCCCTCTACTGCCATTTTTGTCTGTTAAGGATCCAAGTAGAACGTCACATGATTCATTCAGTCCTTAGATGTTTATTCAGCACTTCCGTGTGCCACCCGTGTGTGAAGTCCTGGGAATAGCAAAGTAGAAGAGACATGACATTGTCCCCCAGGGACCCATTCTCTAGTAGGGAGACAGATGTAGAAACACATGGTGATGACAGCTGTCTGCTGGACCCACCTCTACCAAAACTGCTGCCGTTAGACCTCCCTCTACTAGACCTGTCTTCATGAGGCTTCCCTCGACTGGACTTCTCTCTGTACCAGACATAACCAGCCAGGCCTACCTCTAGTAGACCTACCTGGACTGGACCTACCTCCACTAGGTCTACTAAAGGTAAGGACAAGGTATTCAAGGAGCACAGCATTAGAAAAAGAATAGGTACACATGTTCTAAGTTGGGCATTTTGCAGACAAGTTGCACTTTTTTTTCTTTTTCTTTTTTTACTTTGTACCCCATCAGTCCTATTAGACGGTGAAGTTATCTCCATTTTGCACAAAGACTAAGTAGAAAGAGGTTAAAAAACTTGGCCAAGTTACACAGCTGGTGAGAAGCAGGGGGGCAGGAAAGCCAGTTCCACCAGTTTCCATAGCTCAGCAGGTGGGGTGCATGGAAGGGGAGCTCAGGACAGAGGGGAATGTAGGAGGGCTTTGTTTCACACAGTGGTGGGAACCCGGATCACATCAGGGATATTCAGAGGCAGGTGCGTGGCCAGCAGTGGTCACCTCAACTGGAATATGGAAGTTGGGTTATTTGGCAGTGCCCCTGAGGCAAGGAAACCGTGAATATTTTCAATCTCTTAATTACTAATATTTTCAAAACTCATTTAAGACTCAATAACCTTAAAATAATCTTCTAAAATACACACAATAATATGCTTCCCGAAGCCTTATTTTTCCTTATCTCAGCCCTTCAAAAACAAAAGCTAACCACCTCGGTATTCCTTAAAATGTCTAAGTAAAAGAAAAAAAAAAAATCAGTCCACAGGACTTCTTTTCCATGGTTGACGTTTTCAAGCTTTGTGTCCCATTCCATCCTCAGCACCTCAGTGCTTTAAGACCGTATTTTGCAACTGCAGACCATATCGATATGTTCCTCCCTTCTTTTCCTCCAAAAGAGGGAGAAAACAAAGAAATGAAATCCCCTCCTCACTCCCTCCACATACTATTTAGAAATCTGTGTAGTCCTGGGACCATAAGTGAACAGCTTTTTAACTAAGCAGCTTGTTTTCTGTTCCCAGCAACTGAACCTTAAAAATTCTTTCCTTCACCTTTCTAGACTTCCTCCTCCTCCTCCTCCTCCTCCTCCTCCTCCTCCTCCTCACAAACCCCAGAGGAAAACCAAATCAAACAAAAACCAAGAGAGACTTGGGAGTCCAAGTCAAGCTCCGCCAAGACCTTCCAAATAGGGAAAATCACAGCAACTTGTCCGCTCGCCCCTTCCTTCCTCGTCAAGATGCCTCTTTGCCCTCTTTTTAAGATCAATTTTCTTGAGGCGAGTGTTGATTTCTCTCTTTACCACGGCAGTGCGTCCTCCCAGGTCACAAAGCCAAAGTGAGGGTCTTGAGCACGGCCCAGGACATCTTTTCCAAATTCAGTCCGGTGAGTCCTTGGTAAGGCGGCCACGATGAAAAATTCCACTTATTACCTGATCACCCACAGACCCTTATTCTAACAGGGGAACCTCAGTGTCATTCGTCCTGGGAACCGGGGACTCGTCTTAATTCAGAGCATGCTTCCATGGTGCACAGGACACACGGCCCGGAGGATGACTGCAGGTCTATGCAGGGGAAGGCTCGGATGAATATTCTCAGATTCTTCCGTATATTGTAGTGTTTATACACATGGCTCAGAGCCTGTGAACTGACTCAGGCCCAAGAACTGGGCATAAGTGAGTAAGCGCCTTCCACGGCGGCCCCTGGAAGCACGCATCAGCTTGTCGGAGAGAAGCATTTGTGTTTACATCGATGAGATGTGACTCCACGAGCTGTCTACCTCTCATTGATGAGCCCTTACCCAGAATCCTAGAGGTGAAAGCATTCTCACTGGTTCTGGTCCTGTTGCTGATGTTAGGGACCTTGCCGTCCACCACACTGGCTGGCATTAGGTTTATTGCCACTTGGAGTCCTATCGCCACCCCCCAGCGCAATCAGAGAGTCCACTTCAATGGGAGCACCCCCTGCCACCCATTAGGCTCCACCACTTGGAGTCCTATCGCCACCCCCCAGCGCAATCAGAGAGTCCACTTCAATGGGACCACCCCTGCCACCCCCCACCATATCTCTGGCTATCAGAAAAAACCCTCTAAAGGACTTTATTTAAATGCTGAACTCCCACTCCAATATATTTCTCAAGACCTTTCCAGAAGAATTATCTTCTGGGACCATCGAGAGGTAGGTCATCATGAGGGCATGTGCGCAAACCATACATGATAATCCACTGCAACATTCCTACTGTAAAAACGTTTTGATTTTATATTATATGAAGAACTTTCTGGCAACTGACATTTTTGTGTGTGTGGACCACTGTTGAGTCCAGCATTGGGATATGTAAATAATATTCTTGGAATCATTTCTACTAGTCAGACCACCACAGCGACTCCAGAGTTTCTGGAAAAAGGCTCTTTTAGGATTCGTACAATCTCATACACAGTTTCGGTTTGCCCATCCTGCTGTAGCATTTTCAGGATTTATATTCTTAAATGCAATCTCTAGGCTTTTTTGTTCATACTATAACTGATTTTTGCAGATCTTATGGTACCCATGCCTTCCCCATGGGGGAGTCTGTCTTTGTGAATCTACCCATGGGTCGTGCAAGCCTGGACTCCGAATGTAGGCCTGGAGATGATTAGACGGGGTGTGAGATAGGTAAGTATAATTAGCTTCCTCCTCGCTGGTAATTCTCCCAGGCAAGAGAGCTATGCAGTCTTCAATGAATAAGAAGCTTCATTAGTGCAGCTTTGTTCCCGGTCGCCAAAACTTAGAGGCAAGCAAGATGAACTTCAGTAAGGGGATGGATAGAAACTCTGGTCCATCCAGACAATGGAATCTTACTCAGCACTGAAAAGAAATGAGCCATCAAGCCATGAAAAGACTTGGGGGAAACTTAAATGCATATTACTACGTGAAAGAAGCTCATCTGGAAAGGCTGCACCCTGTGTGACATCTCTGGAGAACTACAGAGATGGTAAGAAGGTCAAGGGTTGCTGGGGCAGAGGTCAAGGGAAGGGACGCTTAGGTGGACACAGGATTTTCAGTTCGGTGAGACTCTTATTCTGCATGATAATGTGATGGTCGGTACATACCGGTCATTATGCATTTGTGCAAACCCACAGGAAGTGCCCCCACACCTACAGTGACCCCCTGATGCAAACCACGGACATGATGATGATGTGGATTCATCAGTGGTAACGGATGTCCCACTGTGGTAGAGGGTGGTCATCGTCAGGAAGGCTGGGAGGAGGGGGGGTGGTGTTCAGATGGGAAATCTAGGCACCTCTGTCTCTATTTTGTTGGGATCTGAAATTGCCCTAAAAAACTAAATCTTAGAGCACAAAACAGGAAGTGGTAAGTAAATACACTTTTTTAAGACTCATCGGCGAAGGGAGGGTGGGTGTGGCTGACAAGGAAGGCTCAGCTGGACTGGGGGGCCCGAGGTGCTCTGAAGTGCCGAGCTTTCTGCGCGTCTCCGTGTCGGTTCTTGGGTTATGTCTCTCCCATGCAGAACACACGGGGCCGCTTGCAAACTCAGCCAACACCAAACGTGCTAGGACACAAGAGGAAGTGCACTTTTGGTTCCCCATCATCCTCGCTCAGCAGCTGCAAGAGAAAGGACATTGTCTTAGCACAGACACCAGCATCTCATGAGTTTCCCCAGGACTTACAGCTTCAGGCTTGTTGTCCTGTGTCCAGGCCCTGAGTGCCCACCCCTCTGACCCCAGCTGTCCTCAAATTTGTTGTGCCCCTAATTCAGCTCCACAGGAGTAGCCACTGGCCCCCGCCTGGCCCTCAGTGGACCGTCCGTTCTAGGTGACGCACATAGTTCACCTACTCAGCTGTTCTGCCAGCAATACTGTGACCTAATAAAAAATTCACATATTGGTGACTTTGTGCCTGGCTCCTGCGTCCATTGTGATTTCCTAAAGCAACGACAGCATCTCTGGTTGTGATATTTGGTTTTTGTACCCAGTTGCCAAGTACCTCCAGCTTGATAAAGGTGGAAGATGCGTCTTCTGTTATTCACGACAGGCCCCTTCCAACCACACCTGTGTCTATGTGGAGGTGACATCTGGAAAGTCAGTAAGGGTGGGGACTGGTCCCCAGGGGAGCCGACCAAGTGATCAGAGGGTCGGACTCTCCAGCCCTAACTCCTTAAATTCCAGGGAGGGGAGAGAAGCTGAAGGCCGAATCAGCCCCCAGCGGCCAATGGTTGATTTAAACATGCCTACATAATGGAACCTCCCTAAAAATCCTGAATAAAGGGATGTGGAGAGCTTCTGGGTGTAACCTCTGCCCCAGCAACCCTTGACCTTTTTACACCCAGTATGTGGGTGGGACCCCAGCACCCACGTTCTGGGAGAGTGGTGTGTCCCAGTCCACTGGGACAGAAACCCCCGTGCTGGGGACCCATCTGCACCTCACCCCACGTACCTCACCTTCTGGCTCTCCATCTGGATCCTTTACATAGATATCTTTTATAATAAGCCAATATACTCGTCTCCCCCAATTCTGTGAGCTGTTCTAGCAAATTAGGTAATCTGAGGAGGCTTCAGGGGAACCTCCGATTGAGACAAGTGGGTCAGAAGCCCGGGTGACGACATGGGATTTGCAATCGGTGTCTACAGCATGGCCAGTCTCATGGGACCGAGCCCATAACCCCTGGACCTGCGCTAACTCCGGCGGGCTGGCGTCGGCTCTGAACCGTGGGATGCGCAGCTGGTGTCTGGAGAGCTGGAGCTGGGGTGGGGAAAATCTCACCCGTTTCACGTCAGAGGTGTTCTGTGCAAGGAGAAAGCTAGAGTTTGCCCCATTAGCATCCCCTTAATCCATGCTGTGTCCAGGAAACGGCCCCAACTCCCTGGATTTCCCTGGAGCCTGGGCGACCGCTCTTTGGTACAAGTTCTGATGCAGTCAGGATTGTTGGTTCCAACCAAGTTAAGAAAGGTTTGAGAGGACGATGAATTTCTGAGGGGTGCTTGGTGGTTGGGAAAAGGGCGAGGGCACCAAGGGGCTTGCAGCCAGCGCCAGGGCCACACCGGCCCTCCGACTGGCCTGAGGAGGCACTGCCACCGCCCGTCCCCGGCCCCTGGGCCCCCGCCTGTGGCCCAGCCTCCGGAGGCTGCTGCGGGTGCAGGGGCCCGGGGACCCCACGTTGCCGCTTCCGCTGGAGCTGCTGCAAGTCCTGCTCTGCCTTCGGGCTTCTCTGTGGCACCAGGTGGCCTAGCACGGTGGCCCCCTGCCTCCAGCTGGAAGCCGAAGTCCGACCTCGAGGTGGGTCAGGGTGGGCTCTCCTGAGGCCTGCGACCGCCCTCCTCGCTCGCAGGCTGTCTTCTCCTGTCTGTCCACTTGCCATCCCTCTGTGTCCACATTGCCTTTTTATAAGGACACCAGTCTTATCAGATGAGGCCCCGACCCAATGACCTTGTTTTAACCTGATTATCTCTGTAAAGACCTTATCTCTGATGAGGTCACATTCCGGGATGCTGGGGGCCTAAGACTCTAGCACATGAATCTCGAGGGGATGCAGTCCAGCCCCTAACACTAGCTCCCTGTAGGACGTGTGAAACAGGGGTCATGTCGTCCCTGGTAGGTTCCCCACTTCGGGGAAGGGGGAGTGTGGAAAAGGCGATCTACACGTTGGAACTTTTTGGTGGAAGTCTGACTCTGCCGGCCCACAAAACTCACAGTTAGGAACTTGTCCGCCCAGGACAGGGACCAAGACCCAGACGGCTGAAGGTTTACATTTTTGTGTGTGCTAGATGGTGTGCGACTGTGCGCGCATGTGCATGTGTGAGTGTGCATCCCGGAGTGTGAGTCTGTGTGTGCACACGTGTGAATGTGCATGCATGCTGGAGCGTGGATGTGTGTGCACTGCTAGGGCATGAGTGTGTGAGTGCATGTGTGTTAGTGTGTGTGCACGTGCGAGTGTGTACGTGCTACAGTATGAACGTGTGCCACAGTGTGCATGTAGACATGTGGGTATGTGCGCTGGAATGTGAGTGTGTGAGCACAGGTGTGTGTTAGAGTGTGCATATGTGAGTGTATGTACATGCTGGAGTATGAGTGTGTGCTACAGTGAGTGTGCATGTGCATATGTGAGTATGTGCCTATGTGTCTGCAGCCAGCGCCAGGACCACACTGGCCCTCCGACTGGCTTGAGGAGGCACTGCATGTGCATATGCACGGGTGAGTGTGTGTATGCTAGAGTGTGTTAGTGTGCCTTTGCATATTTGAGTGTGCATGTGTGCTGGAGTGTGAGTGTGCATGTGCTGGAGTGTGTGCATCCTAAAGCATATGTGCACATGTGTGTATCTGCTGCAGGGTGTGTGAGTGCTAGAGAGTGTGTACACATGTATGCATGTATAAAAGTGTGTGGGGTGCTAAAGCGTGAATGTACGTGCACACGTATGCACGAGCTACAGTGCGCTTATGCATGCAAGTGTGCATGCGTGCTGGAGAGTAGTGCGTGCGTACACATACGTGCATGTACATGCATGTGCATGAGCGCGAGTGCATGTATGTGTGTGTGCATCGCTAGGGTGCACGTGCGTGTGCATGTGCGTGCAACACAGTCTTCCCCCAGTGCTCCCAGGCACGGCCACTACCCCAGGGGAGGTGAGAACCCTAGTTCTTTACCCCCGTGACCCAGGCATTCTGAGGTTGCTTTTCACCGACAGGTGGCGAAATCGGTGAGATTCACGAAGCCACTGAACACGCAGCTAGTACAATAGAGTAAATAAAGCAACGCCGCCCGATAAAACGTGTGCTTGACCGTAAGTGTGAGCCGACCTTAGGGAAGCTTCATAAATGTCATATTATCTTGGGTCACTGTACCGTCAGTCACCAAAATTCACTGCGGTCCTAATACCTTTAAAGAAAATCCTATTAGGCCCTTTTACGGGTTGGGCGATGCTGGCGATCTCTGCCTGAGGGGGGTCGTCTACAAGGGCTCAAGTCCCCTCGACAGTTCCCAGCCGCCGACACGGTCGGCTCAAACATCTCGGTAGCCTTCTGACTCCAGTGAAAGCATTCCGTTGCCCTAAGAACCCAGGGCGCCCTGTCATTTCTGGAGGAAGCGGGGAGGTGGTGCACAGCCCCGTGAGCCTTGCCGTGCGTGCGTGGGGTGCAGACGTACCGGAGCAGGGACGCCAGGCCAAACCCGCGCCAGTACCCAGCTTCTAGCAGAAGTGAACCTGATGCACCAGGAAAATAAGCACAAGGTAACCGGCCCCGGGAGTCGGTCACCGGCCAAGGTCAGGGTCCATAACCAAAGTGACCCGGGCAGCGGAGGGCTGGCCCGCGGAGGCTGGCGGGCGCCTGGAGCTGGATGGAGGGAAGCACACGGCCCGCGGCTGACTGCAGGGGGGCCAGGCTGTGCCAGGAGGTCTCCCTCCGAGCCCAGAGCAAATCCCACCTGCCCGAGAGTCTTAAAAAAACCTCTTCTCAGGCTTTTTCTGACATAAGTCAGCAAAATCCCAAAATACCTTTTGATATTTACAGATTTCATAACCCGGCCGTTGCCCCAATACTGGCCCTGCTGGGGGGGATCTGCGAGCCCCGCTTCTCAGCCGCGGGGGCTGCCTGGGTGGTACCTGCCGATCTGGGGGGCTCTCACGTGGCCGCATCATCTGGGGCCAGCTGCACACCTTTCCGTAGACCCCAATGCTCCCCGCTCCGAGGGAGGGACACACACGGAGAAATGTGTAAACACTCCCATGACGGCTGTCCTCCCTGCGCCCAGCCAGGCCAGACGCACAGCCAGGGCAACCTTTCCCCGGAGGTCCTTTCTGCTCCCTGGCTGGGTCCCGGCCAGCACCTGGGGGAGCAGCGACGAGCCATAACAGAGTCTGCCCCCCCCCCCCGGACACGTGTCAGTCTCGCGGCCCCACCAGGGTTTCCTGCGTGTGTCAGGCCGGGGACAGCAGCTGGGGGAAGCAGCATCGGGGAAGGTGTAGCTCTTCCTTGCACTTGTTGGGTCCCCCGTCCCTACAATTGTGGATTATGTAGGTTCCTAAGTCTAAGCCATGCATTTTGTAAACTGAGGCCCAGGTCCAGAGAACCGTACCCAAGACGGTAGCGGTGCCAGGGAGGGAGGCATGGCTCCCGCTTGGTGTCCAGGTGGCTCTCAGTGTGGCACCCAGCTCCCTTGGGAGCCCCCATCCCACCCTGCGGGGGGGGGGGGTGCATAGTCTGCACAGGTGCCCCTCAGCCGCCTGGAAGGGACCAGCGAGAAGCAGAGCACCATGACAGCCACCCTGCTCTGAGCCCTTAGAAATCTGGAGTTTGGGAGCAGCAGCACGCGTGTCGACGCAGATCGGGCCTTCTGTGACTGTCACGCCGCCAGACGAGCTTGCCCTGAGCTCCCCACGCAGTGAGATGACATCATAACCCAACCACGTCGCGCAGGGCAAGCGCTTCCACGGCGCCCGGGCGCATCACCCTGAGCATTAGGTCAGCGCTACCCATCAGGGCCATTTGTCCACCGAGGGCACGTGCCACATGCCACGAGGAGCAGAGCGGGGGAATCAGCCCCGCGTGCACGCTCAGGGGGCGACGGGGGCAGGGTCCCTCCGCCCTCGCTCCCCCACCCCCCTGGGCACCTTCTGGAGAACCCAGGCTGCCCTCGGTCCCCACGTGAGCTCAGCTCTCGAGGACAAGCGTTCGGGTTCATGGCCTTTAAGAGAGAACTATTCTAAAACGTGGGTTGTCAAGAAACCGGTCTTTTGAACCCATTTGAGCGCTCAAGGGAAAAAAGGAAAAAAAAGCCACTGACTCTGCAGCCTTCAGAGCAGGAAGGCAGATACACTTTCAAATTCAGACAAAAGAAAATAAGTAACTGATGTGGAATATTCCTGTATTTGAGGACGTTCCCTGGAATGTTCCTGTATTTGGGGACGCTCCTGTATGGCAGAGACGAAATCGCCGGCACTTGACAGGATGAGCACTGGGTGTTATTCTGTATGTTGCAAATTGAACACCAATAAAAAATAAATTTATTATTAAAAAAAAGAAGAGCAAAAATGCAATAATGTTTGAAAAAAAAAAAAAAGAAAAGAAAAGAAATCGCCGGCTTTGGGCAGAAGCAAAGCCACCCGTCGGGAAACATCCGTCCGGAGCTGAAAAAAGTCACGTTCTTTATCTCATAAAATTCTAAAACAGATGATTAATGCGCCCAAGAACTGGGCTGCAGTCGTTCACTTGGCTAATTTCAAATTATGCGGTATTTCCACAGCACAAGCCAGTCTCTGCTCCGGGGTGGAAACCGGACCTGCAGAGCCACGGCCCCCAGAGCCCGGGCCTTCGAGTCAACCTCCCTGCGGGTCGGCCTCACCGGCGATGCCTCCATCCAGGGTCCACGGTCCATGGTCCCCAATGCTGCGCCTGCGTGGACACGAGTGCTCTTCTGTTCTCACCGGGGCGGGAACGCGTCCACCTGCTACTGGGTGATAATGGATGGATGCGCGGGTCTCTGTGCAGCTCGCCGTCCTCGGGGGTCGCGGCGGGGCCAGTGGATGGAGGACGGGAGTGTCACACTCGCGCGCAGCACACACCTTGGCCCAGGAGCGCAGCCGCCTGAACGCGGGCCGCTCTGCGAGCTCATCTGTGGCCATAGGGACTGTGGCTGCTCTGTCGGTGTCGCTGGCCCGCCCAGCAGGGACCATGGCGCGCTCTGGGAACAGGAAGCAGGGCTTGCACCCCAGCCCCACCTGGTGACCCGGGGGTGGGGACAGGGGAGACAGTACAGAGACCTGGGGGCCTATTAGACGAAGAAAATCAGACCACGCGCAGGTGTGCGAGGACCAGGGGCTTCCAGGGGGCGGGGAGCAGGTGGCTGTAGGGTTGCGGCCGCGGTGCCTGCTGCGCACTGTTTTAGACGACGGCCCCCATCCGGCCCTGCGGAGACGCCGGAGGATCCTGCGGGCGCCGCACCTGCTCTGGGGCCTGAGGGGCTGCCCGAGCTGCTCTGCCTGCTGCTGGCGCTTTGCCTTGGGCCGCGTGTTTGCAGTCACGGAAAATGGCTCGTTTGCGGGCAGCTGTAAAGCATGTATAATACGGGAGAGGTGAGGTCACCAGTGTCACCGGCCCTCTCTCCTCTTTCCCTGGGGACACCGAGGCCCGGGCATTGAAGGGCCCCGCGGAGAGAAGGTCTGGTGAAGGATGAGCCCCACGCAGGGCTGAGAGCCCGCACGTATTTGCTCGGGGTGGGAGTTTATTGGGGCAAATAGGCCGAGACCAAGGAAGCACCAGGCGGGGGCAGGTGGGGGCAGGTGGGGGCATCCAGGAGCTGCTCAGAGCTGGGGGGGCTCGGCCGTCAGCCGGACATCCCTCGCCCCGAGCGCTCCCCGCAGGGTGAGCACCTTCCACCCTGCCGGGGAGCCCTTCCTGCTGCCCGCCCTGATCCTCCATGACCCCGACGGGCCCTGGTTCGGGGGTAGCGCCCTCCTCCTCCGCAAAGCGCCATCCTGAACACGCTGCAGGGAGGCTGAGGACTCCGGACTCGGTTTTCGTGTTTATGGTCTGTGTTCTTTGATCTTCCCGCTGTGGCCCATTGTCTGTTCTGTGCCCTGGCACCACCTCTGTGGCCCTTTGTCCCCGAGGAAGTCATCGCCCTAATGTCTGTCCTCCTGCCCTGCCCCTCGTGCACTCTGGTCCAGTTAACCTCTTCCCACACCCGTCCCCAGCAAGCCTCTGCCCCGTGGCCAGGTGAGCGCCCCGAGTGGCTCCCCAGCACCCCACTAAGTCAAGCCTCTTCCGGGACACTCAGGCCGGGGGCTCCCGTGAGCTCTCCCTGCAGACAGCACCCCTGGGCCAATGAGGCCCGGCCCCTCCAACGGAGCCGCAGACTGAGTTTTCACCAAATCTTGCCATCTTTGCCCTGAATCATCCTTGGAGGGCGAGAACAAGGTGATGGCAAGACAGGGCCAGCACGGGTTGGGCTCCAGGGAGTGAGGGATACGTGGTGCCAGAGAAGCATCCAGAACTGCATCCACAAGGATTTGTCAGAGTCTAAATGCCAGCCTGCTTGTCAGGCCCGGGCAGCCGGGGAAGAGTGAGGAAGACGGGAGCGGGTGGTCAGGTCCACGACGTGGCTGTGACCAGGGCAGGGTGTCAGATGCATCTTGGGTGCTGTAGTCGTCGGGGTCCCCCAGAGAAAAAGAGCCAGTGGGATGCGTGTGTGTCTGTGTACAGAGAAAGATTTAGCTTAAGTGACCGGTTCATGGGATCATGAAGGGTTGGCGAGTCCAAAATCTACAGGGCAGGCTGGACACTCAGGGAAGACTGATGTTTCAGCTCGAGCCTCAGGGCCACCTGCTGGCACGATTCCCTCCTGCTCAGCTCCGGGGAAGTCAGGCTTTTTCCTTCCTTTTTTTTTTTTTTTTTAAGGCCTTCGACTGATTGGATGAGGCCCACCCATATTATGGACAACCATCTGCTCTATTCAAAGTCTCCTGATTTTTTTTTTAATTTTTTAAAACTTTTTTAAAAATTTTATTTATTTATTCATGAGAGACACACAGGGATAGAGAGACAGGGAGAGGGAGAAGCAGGCTCCATGCAGGGAGCCCGACATGGGACTCGATCCAGGATCTCAGGCCCTGGGCTGAAGGCAGGCGCTAGGCCGCTGAGCCACCTGGGCTGCCCTATTTTTTTTTTATGAAGTTTTTAATTTTAATTTCATTATTAACATCATTATGTTAGCTTCAGATGAAAATATAATGATTCAACAATTCTATACATTATTCAGGGCTCATGAAGGTAAATGTCCTCTTAATCCCTTTCATCTGTTCCATCCATCCCCCCACTCATCCCCCTCTGATGACCAGCAGGGTGTTCTCTAGAACTAAGGGTCTATTTTTTGGTTTTTCCTTTTATTTTTTGTTTGTTTCTTAAAGTCCACATATGAGTGAAAACATAAGGTATTTGTCTTTCTCTGTGTGACTGATTGCACTCAGCATAACACTCCATGTCATTGCAAATGGCAAGATTTCATTCTTTTTTATGGCTAATAATATTCCATAGGGTATATACCACATCTCCTGCATCCATTCCTCAGTCAGCAGACACTTGGGCTGCTTCCATCACTTCTCTATTGTAAATGATGCTGGTATAGACATCAGGGCACACGTATCCCTTTAAATCAGTGCTTTTATATCCTTAGGGTAAATACCTAGTATTGCAATCGCTGGAGTGTAGGGTCGCTCTACTTTTGATTTCTTGAGGAGCCTCCACACTGTTCTCCACAGTGGCTGCACCAGTTTGCATTCCCACCAACAGTGCACGAGGGCTCCCCTTTCTCGGCATCCTCCCCAGCACCTGCTGTTCTTCTGTGTTGTTGATGTTAGCCTTTCTAGCATGTGTGAGGTGTATCTCCTTGTACTTTTGATTTGTGTTTCCCTGGTGATGAGTGACGTACAGCATCCCTTCACGTCTGTTGGCCATCTGCATGTCTTCTTTGGAAAAACCGTTCATCTCTTCTGCCCATTTTTAATTGGATTATTCATTTGCTGAGTGTTGAGTTGTATGAGTTCTTTATATATTTTGGATACTAACCCTTTATCTGATATGTCATTTGCAAACACCTTCTCCCATTCCATAGGTTGTATTTTTGTTTTCTTGATGGTTTCCTTTGCTGTGCAGACATGTTTTACTTTGATGTAGTCCCAACAGTCTATATTTTTGCTTTTGTTTCCCTTGCCCCAGGAGATGTATCTAGTAAGAGATTGTTATGGCTGAGGTCAAAGAAGTTACTGCCTGTTTTTTCCTCTAGGATTTTTATGGTTTCAGGTCTCACAACTAGGTCTTTGATCCATTATGAGGTTTTCTTTTTTTTTTTTTTTTTTTACTTTTTTAAAAAAAGATTTTATGTATTTATTTTAGAGAGAGAGTGCACAAGCAGGAGGAGGAACAGAGGGGAAGGGAGAGGGAGGAGGAAAGAATTGCAAGCAGACTCCCTGCTGATCAGAGAGCCTGATGCGGAGCTCAATCCCATGACTCTGAGATCATGACCCGAGCTGAAACTGGGAGCGGACGCTCAACTGTCTGAGCCACCCAGGGGCTCCTTTTGTGAGTTTACATCGTGTGTGGTGTAAGTATGGGTCTGGGTTCATTCTTCTGCACGTGGCTCTCCACTTTTCCAGCACCATTTGTTGACGAGACAGTCTTTTTCCCATTGCATGATCATTCCTCCTCCTTTGTCAAAGATTAATTGACCATATATTTTTGGATTTATTTCTGGGTTTTCTATTCTGTTGTATCAATCTACGTGTCTATTTTTGTGCAAGTACCATTGCATTTTGATAACCTCAGCTTTGTCATATATCTTGAAGTCTGGAAAAGGGATGCCTCCAGTTCTGTTTCTCTTATTTTCAGCATTTCTTTGGCTCTTTGGGGTCTTCTGTGGCTCCATGTAAATTTTAGAACTGTTTGTTGTAGTTCTGTGCAAAACGCTGTTGGTATTTTGATAGGGATTGCGTTGAATCTGTAGATTGCAAAGTCTACTGATTTAAATGTTAATCTCAGCTAAAAAAAAATAATAATACCTTCACAGCAACATCCAGATTCATGTTTGGCCGGAACATCTGGGCACCGGGCCTCAGCCAAGTGGATGCACAAAATTAACCATCACAGGTACTAATCTCCTGACGCACGGGTGGGCTAGGTAGATTAAAGGGCTATGTCAGGACTGCGCCTCCCGCTCCTGCCCAGGCTCGCCCTCCACTCCTCCTGGACCTCTCTCCTTCCCTGCGCCCCATCTGATCCCTTCTTATTTCCTCAAGCTGCTGCTCACTCACACTTCCTCCCTGAAGCCAGGCTGCTCTCCAAAGCCCTCCATCTGTCTCTCTTCTGAACCTCTGCAGAACTTACCCTCGGGGCCACTTCCAAAGTTTTTGCTTGTCTGTTGGCCTGCACAGACACAGTTTCGCTCCCCAGCAAAGGGATTGCATCCATATCTTATTTTCTTAAGATTTATTTTATTTATTTATTTGAGAGACAGAGAGAGAGAGAAGCAGACACCTCTGCTGAGCAGGGAGCCCAACACGGGGCTTGATCCCAGGACCCTGAGATTATGACCTGAGCTGAATGCTCACCAAGGGAACCAGGAGCCCCTGCATCCATATGTTATATGTGTGCAGCAGCACTTAGCCCCTTGCTCTTGCTCCTAAATATAGTGCTCCTCTTAGGCAGAATTGGACTCAACTACTTCATTGATTCATTTTTTAAAATTTTTTTTATACTTGATTCTCAAGACATAAAAAAAAAAAAAAAGTAAAGAGGAGGTGCCCATATTGCCCTGAATATACCATAGTGTTCATTTTCCATAAGTACTAAATTCACATCAGACCGCAGGATCAACAGCTTAGAATTGTTCTGAATAATTCAGATACAGTAAATCAGAAACCTCAGGAAATATTGAAAATGCAACAAAAGAAGGAGAGTGCCGTCGGTAGTGAACATAGACATCTGTATTTATTTCTCAGGAGAGTCCTTAGGAGCGTACACCTCAAGAGGGATTTGGAAGGGTCTGGTTGGCATATAAAGAGCAGAGGAGAAAGCCAGCGGCCACCATCCGGGACAAGAGTGCAGCACGGACCGGCTGGAGGCAGATCCGGGGAGCCCTACTCATTCCTCATTCTGGGGTGTGAGCACACGTGAGCAGCAGGGGGCAGACAGATGGAGCGCCCCGCACAGACTCACCGCCGCATCCTGGGGGCCCGTGCAAACCCGTCCGCGCAGGCGCCTCACCAGGGTAAGCCTTCCAAAGGCCAGCCCTGCTGCCACGAACATTATCTACATTCCCATTTTCCTTTTCCTCTTCTCTAAAACCTAAAATAACATCTCAACTAAAATTACTGGCCTTTCAGTACAAAACAATGATTGATTGATTGATTGATTGATTAGGAGCCTGCGTGGCTCAACTGGTTGAGCATCCAACTCTTGGTTTCAGCTCGGATCATGAGCTGAAGGTCCTGAGATCGAACCCTGTGTGAGTCTCAGCGCTCAGCAAGGGGTCTGCTTCTCGCTCCCTCTGCCCCTCCCCACCTCAAATAAATAAATAAATCTTAAAAAGAAACTATGCTCATCATCCTTTGGTCGGTTTTTAAGGATCTTATTAATGTCACAGGCAGATAAGAACGGCCCTTATAACACCAAGCAATCTATTAACTTCTCATTTCAAAGGAGGAAACAAAACAGAACTAAACAAAAGACCCTGATTTATTTGGTGTGGGACTAAGGAACGAGTCATTCTTCTCACGTCTTTGCAGGGTGAGTAACTTCCCATGAGCTTCATATCAGCAAGCTGAGTCAGAGGAGAGAACTGTTGGCTTGTTGAATGTTCAAGGCCACTGGTCCTGGTCAGCCACAAGCCTGGCCCCGGGACCCCCACCCATGGACAAAGGGAGAAGGACGGGCGAGTGCTCCTCTGCTTCCCAGGCCTCTGGGGGACGCCCAGAGGGGCTTCTGCTCCCCAACCCTGTGTGCGGGGCAGGCATGCTCCATGCTAAGGGATGCTGATCACACCAATGAGGGGCCAGGGCTCCCCTAATTGTGGGGATGAAGCGTCCCCAGCCTCAGGGCCGCCCCTCTCCCAAAGAGGCCTTCCCTACAGCAGCACAGGGTGCCCATTCAGGACCTGAACCCGCAGGCTTGGCTGCTCAGGCCCTCAGCTGACCCCCAATCTGGGCCCCGCTCAGCCCTGGGGGCTGCCTCCAGGAGAGCCCCAGCCCACCAGCCCTGGCTACAGGGTGCAAATCCTGGCCCCTGCACCTGGGGACTCCTGGGCTCCCCGGTGAGCCCCTCGCTCAGTCTCTGTCCATGGATCCTGGCCTAGAACAGTCCTATCAAAGACGACTCATGTGGCTACGCCCCTCAACCGTCTCCTTCCACAGGCAGAAGCAGGTTGGGGGGTGACGGAGACAGGGGGCTGCAGCGTGGAAGCCCCTGTCACCTCCAGTGACACCAGGACATGCCAGGTCAGTGGCTGGTCCTGAGCTTGCACATTAGCGACAACGCAGACTTCCTACATAGGTACGGCTCCAGGCCGTACCCGGGGGCCATGTACGTTTACGCAGGTATACACATGAGTCCGGGAACTCATTTCCTGTCTCCAGACATCCATCTGCCACCACCTACCTACCTGTCATCTGTGTCCATATCTGTGTCGTACAAACGTGTGCACATGCATCACACGTGTGTGTGTGTCATAGATTCATTTGTTACAAAAAATACGACTGCACAAAATACACTACAGCTTAGGATCCTAATTTGAGATCATTAGAATCAACCAAAACCTCTTGAAGAAGTCTCCACCGACGTAATATCTCACTCAAGAAAGTGGGATTTTTGAAAACTGTGCAGTTGGGGTGACCTGGATTATGTTTTTTAAAATAAGAAATTAAAAAAAATAAATAAAATGAACTAAGACATTGTAGGCTGGGCCCTGTGTCACGGCCTCTCGGTGTAGAGGTAAGACCCGTCCCGGGGTCCCCTGGCTGCAGAGGCCGCGGTCTCCACTGCACACACGACATTGTCTCGGCTGCACACTCTGGCTTCATTTCCATTCTAGGGGCAGATGAGGATTCCTTTGGGAGCCACATCCAGTTACCGCTGGACGGGGTCGGGGGGCAGGCAGGACAGAGCCAGCCCCGGCGCCTTATGGGCCCCTCCGAGGGTGTCCCGGGGCGCGGCTCCCTGTGACCTCTGCTACCCACAGTGCAGACCGGGGACCAGCAGCACAGGTGCGACCCGCGAGCTTGCTAGAAACACGGATCTCAACCCTCCTCCCGGGGCCTCCTGAACCAAGACGGGCAACTTAACAAGAGGTGACTCTGGCCACAAATGGGAGTCACTTAGATACACACGTTTTATAAGATGCCAAAAATAGACAAAGCAAGATAAAATAATGATTGTACCAGTTTTTTTTTTTTTTTAATTCAGCAACATTTTGAAGAACACTGTTTAGTGTTGGGGGGAAAAAAGACACAGTAAGTCAGGAAAAGCAAATTACAACGATTTTCTTAATTTCGGTGACATATCCGTTGAAGTTTTCACTTATTTGCTAGGCATTCTGACCTGCCATGATTTTTGCCTGGCTGGAAGGGTGTTCTTGCACTAGAAAATGCTGCCATAGGAAATTATAAGCTTTTAACACTCGGTGCAGCGTGAAAGGGAAGCTTTCAAATAATAGAGACTTGTGATGTTCATGCCCTAAACATGAGTCACGTGTGATTTTGCTGGGGATTTGTCCTCTCCATGCCATCGGCGTCTTCTGACACCTTATTAGCTCCTGAGAAACGACTCTCCACTTGGTGATTACTTGACGCCAGAAGGACAAGCAAGATTCTGGAAGAGAGTCTTTGGCCCCCAGTGTCTTTGCCCAACTATTCAAAATCTACATATACGTAGGTTTTTTTTTTGTTGTTGTTGTTGTTTTGTTTTGTTTTTTTAATTCATGAGAATACACAGAGAGGAGACAGAGAGAGAGAGGCAGAGACATAGGCAGAGGAAGAAGCAGGCTCCATGCAGGGAGCCGGACATGGGATTCGATCCCGGGTCTCCAGGATCGGGCCCCGGGCTGTAGGCAGCACTAAACTGCTGAGCCACCGGGGCTGCCCATATACATAGTTTTTTTCAAAAAAAAAGTCTATGTGGTGCAAAAAAGAGAAATTCACAGAGAGGAGAGGGATTTACTTGTCATTTCTGTTTTTATTCTTCAAAATCCATCTTAAAAACATTAATAACCTGGTATCAGGGCATTTGCCCTTCTGTTCCCATCCCCGAGTAGTTAATAGGGCCACGGAGAGACACGGAGCGAAGGACACCTGGGGGAGACAATGACCCCATTACAGCAAAACCTACCCCTCCTGCCGCTGCCCACCGGCTCCGTCCCCAGGAGACCCCGTCTCCAGGGTCACTCTGGCTTGCTCGTACCTTCCCCGATCGCCCTCCACACCACAAAGCCGTCTGGGCTCGACTTCAGCATCTCTCCCCAACCAGCCACTGGTCCCCTTACATGTGAGCTGCCGGGCGGGCCCCTGGGCTGCTGTGGTCAGGGTTCCCCAAGACTGGGGACTGCTTCATGTCCCCGCTCCTACCTGTGTCCCTTCTGAGTTCCTCTTCCTGCAAGTATGTTTTTAAAGAGTACGGGTGACGGGCACTGAGGGGGGCACTTGATGGGATGAGCACAGGGTGTTATTCTATATGTTGGCAAATTGAACACCAATAAAAAATAAATTTATAAAAAAAAATAAAATAAAGAGTACAGGGGAAATCCGATTAGCCCCTCCTTCAAGGCGCGTTTTTAAAAGATGGGCCAGCAGAGGCAGTGATTCTATTACGAAATAATTCAGAGTGGCTAGTCAATTGCTGCGAGGCGCGGAGGGCGACTTTCTGACCTCGTGTCCATAAGACGCGTCCGTTCCTTGCGGAGCCTACGGTTGTATCACTGGGGAAGCAGTCCCCTAATTCGCATGAAATGGATTCTCGTATAAAATAAGTGCTGTCGTTAATGGGGGCTCAGAAGGAAGTTTCTCGGCAGGTGGATGGAAGTTCCCACTGAGGGAGGGGTGCCGGCGGGGGTGATGTTGGGTCCCCGTCTGGGTGTCGGCCCCGGGAGCAGCAGGCCTGGCTTCACGGGCACACTTGGTGCTTCTGCACGTCCCGCCCTGAGGAGCTGGCCTCCTGCGGGCAGAGGGCTCAGGTTGGAGACGCCAGGGATGTCACGCCCCTCGGGGGCCCCCTGAGTCCCAGAAGTCATGCGAGTGTGGTGATGCTACATAATCATGCCTCCCTGGGCAGCTCCCTTGATGTGCTAACCCCCCCAACCCTCCGGGTCACCGAAGCCACCACCTGCTGGCCAAGGGGCCGGGAGGGGCCACGCAGGGTCAAAGGTGAACCAGACCAGAAGTCCTGACCCGGTCACCGCTGCTGGACTGCGCAGCGTCCGAGAACAGCGGGACTGGCCTGGCCTGTGCCGGGCACCCCCTCCTGCCCTGTCTGGCCCAGCGCTCACCCTCTGCTCCCGATGCCCATACCCTTGCAGGGACGGCAGCACGGGCCCCCAGGAACACGACAGCGAGGGAGATCAGCATGACCTGTCCCCCTCGCCACGGCCTGCAGGAAACTCAAGAGAGTAGCTACTCAGGGTCGGTCATGTGCTGCGAACAATAACGGGCTGACACCACCCCGGCTACACCAACGTAGGCCACGAAATCGAGAAGCTGCAGAGACGAAATCTGTAGCAGCATCAGGTGTTCTGTGCTGGGTGGACAAGACGTTTCCGTGGGAGATTCCAGTGCAGAATGTGGAGAAACAATCCTCCATGACTTCTCATAGAGCACCACCCACCAGGATACCAGGCCTAGTCCTGCTCCCACTACAGCTCAGGAGAACCTTCCAGAAGCCCCCCTCATAGAGCACACCCCCCACCCCCAGGATCCCAGGCCTAGTCCTGCTCCCACTACTGTCACCAGGGCCCAGCTTGCCCTCTGACCACCTTGCCGTGGGGACCAGTCGGCCTTGTCTCCTGCCACCAGTGAGCATGAGGCCAGGGAAGGTTCTCACGGGCACCTTCAGGTCCCGGGTGATTCCCAGAGCCACGCGCCCCAGGGACCTCACCCAGACACTGGCCTGGGTGGGCAGCCTCAGCCCCAGCAACCTCGGTGGCCCGGCCCCTGACCTTGTCCTGTCCTCATGCTCAGGCCATCCACCGGGCCTGCTCCCCAGACTCCTGCACCCTCCCGAGGTTCCCAGAGGGCAGCGGGGGTCCCAGGGTTGCGACCTGAGAGGGTGTCATTCCCCGGGTGACTCCCTGAGCCCCGAGTCCCCAGGCCCCCAGTGGTGTCACCTGGGCCCCGCGGTGCCGGCCAGTCCATGGGCTCTCCTGCAGCCGTCCGTGCCTGCGTGGCCTTGTGCTGCTCGTTCGGGGACATCCGACCCGGGGACGCCAAGGACCTGATGTGGCGCCCTGGCTCGGGGTGACGGACACGCAGCTGAGGAGAAGCCCATGAAGACGATGCGGCGGCCAGACGCTCGTGGCCACGGGCAGGTGCCGGCCCGGGTAGCTGCTGCAACGGGGTGGGGTCCCAGGGGTCCCTCTGTCCCCGACTCCCCCAGGCCCACGCCCTGTCTCCAGGCCTGAGTCCAGCCCCAGGTCGGGGCCAGTAGCGGGGGATACACAGTCCACGGGGTCGCCACAGGGTTTGCCGCAGAGTAAAAGGAGGTTGGGGACAGTCCCAAAGCCCCAGGGGCCCGGGAGGGACGTCCCTGTCACTGAGGGGGAGAGCAGAGCTTCCAGGTATCCCACCCCGGGGGGGCGGAAGAGCGCCGCTGGGTGTGCCCGCGTGTGCATGCACCCGGCCCGTGTGGCCACGTGTGTGGAGCCCACTTGCTGGTTGCGTGCGGGGACGGAGCCTGGAGCTCACGGAGGTGGCCTCGCTGCGGCGGAGCCAGACAGGAAGCAGCCCTGTGACCCCAGGCCGGTGCCGAGACGGAGCGGTGGCCAAGTTGTGCTCGTATTCTGAGCAGGAGGCACTGGGAACACCAGGGACCGGGCGTGGCACTGAGGGTAACGTCCAGGGAGCCGCGTGGTCCTGCGGCCGCGCAGCCAGTGGCCTCCGTAGGCTTCAACGGCCCGGCCCTACTTCACGGAGGACCTCCCACCAGGGACGGCTGTCCCCGGGACGCCATCCCCACGGCAATAGGCGTCTCTGACCTTCCTTCATGCAAAGGAAGAGCCCGGAGCCCACAGGGACCTCGCCCTCCCCAACCCCCCAGCCTGGCATCTGAGGCCACAGGTGCGGCCCGCGCGAAGCCTGCCTCACCTCGTGACACGGAGAAGGTGGCTTGGATCCGGGCGGCCAAACAAGCTGGGGCTGCGTCCCACTTAATGCACACGGCCACCACGAGGACGCGCGGTTGACCCTGCGGTCCCATATCACCTGGGAGGTGCCCCAACACTGGTCCCCGGCCTGAGCCCTGGAAGCAAACTCGGTGCCGGCCACGGCCGGGCTCTCCCCCTGTCCACGGGGCGACGGGGTTGGGGGGGGCTGCTCCTTGGCTCCCAGGACACCAGGCGGCCGTGAATTCCAGGGGGCTCCCTGCCCCGCAGACCGTGGACGGGGGGCTCAAAAAATAGATCGTGACTTCCCACAGCTGTCGAGGCTGGAAGGTAAGGAGCAAATCAGCAGCGGACTCAGCGTCGCGCAGGGCCAGTCGTCGCTGAGGACACGCAAAGTAGTGCCCCGCTTGGTGGGTGCTTACGAAGCTGTCACCCTCTACCGAAGCACCCACCATCGTGCTCCTCGGTGAGGAGCCTATGAAACACGGGCCGGAGGGAGAGACGCTGTGTCCGAACTTTGCTCTCTGCCCGAAGGCAGATCCTCCAGTGTCACCGGGAGCTTCGCTAACCGGGAAGATGCACGCTCGTCGCAGGGGAAGCACTGAGAAGTCAACCGCACACCCACACAGACTGTCACAAACCGTCACCCTCCCCTCCGTTCCTCTAGGGACCCAGTCATCTCCCCAATCACGTCCCCCTGAAATGCCCCCAGCCGTCGCCATCCCCCACGAGGATGCTATGTGAGCTCTCAGCTCTCACTGCCTTTTGGGGTATCTGCACTTTGTCCCGTGATGCCCCCATGCATGTAGGATTCAAAAAATCACTAAATATGGACACCTTTCTGCTGCTAACCTGCCTGTTTGTGTTTTCCATAGATGGAGGCGTGGAGTCGGGCATACAGGGGCAGTGTCTTCCTCCAGCAGAATCCAGAGTCTCACAATGTCCCATTTTCTGGCCAATGACAAGGACGGAAGAGCGCTTTCAGGACAGAAAGATCTGGATTAGGATTCCAGGTCTGAGTTACCTGCTCTGACCCTGGGCAACTTTTTGATCCATCTAGGCCTTGGCATCTTTACTGATAAAACAGTCACCATTTCTGCTTTGTAGCTTGCCGATGGAGACGAAATCAACCACGTGGTGTATGTAAAGCATTCGACGTAGCGCCCCACAGATGGTCACACATCGTAGATCCAAGCCACAATGAAACCGAAACTCAACCACAAGCTAAGACCCACATGCGTGACCAAAGCTCGTTGTTTGGGGTTTCCAGCTGCAAGCGCTCACAAGCAGAAGAACGTCTGTAACATAGGGCAGAAATGTTTCATCGTCCTTGAATTACGGACCTGCTGGCCCAGTCCCGCTTTCCAATAATTTAGTCCGTTTTGAACAAGAATCAAGGTTACATCCGATTTCCATCTAGCCTAAAGGTGTATCTCAGAACAGCTTGAGTGAGAAGAAGGACACAGAAAGTGCCTTCGGACCTGTGTGTGTACCTAGACCCACAAGCAAGTACTCACGTTAACCTCATCCCTGGCGATTCTGTTCCAAATTCCGCTTAGAAGCGTGGGTCTCAAGGGAAGTTAGCGATTTGCCGAACGCATCTCCCTCTTCGTGCTGGTTTTCTAATGCAGGAACCCCACCCAGAGTGCAAGGATGGTTCCCGTGGAATAAGGTTCTTGAAATCACTCAAGCTTCCTGATTCTCAGCTCCTTTGTCCCAAAAGGGGGGAGAATTAAACTCCCCATTTAAATCCCAACGGTGCTGGGAGGGTAAAATAAAACAGCGTGTATGGCAAAGCACTTTGCAAATACAAAAAAACACACAGATAAAAGGTGTTTTTAGGCATATTTGTGTACTTGAAGGGTACAGTACCCAGGTAAAACGTGACAGTTTTAATATTGTGAGAAAGATGCAAAGGTCAGAATTCTAATTCCCTGGCTCTCTGTCTTTTCTCACGCGTATTTGAAATGGCATGAGTTCAAGAACCAGCTTTCCTAATGAAAAACCGTATCTGGCAATTGCTTTAATAACTGTTCCTCTAGATGATCATAAACCTGCACCTTCAGGAACACTTGAAATAAATGTGCATGGTTGCTGCAGACTCCCAGAGGCTGACAAATGCAAGGCATTCAACTTCAAAATCTCCCTCATTACAATAATTCACAGGCTATTCGGACGAGGTCTTTGCATTTTCCTGCTCTTGGTGCTGAGGGAAATAGGAGAAAGGAGCGGTGTTTATGAAATACCCACTTGGTGCCGGAAGCCACGCTGTGCTTCCTACATGTGGGACCTCGTACGTCTTTCCACGAGGAAGCCAAGATTCAGACAGCTGGTCACCTGCTCCACCCGCGTGAGCCGCAGAGCCCAGACCCTAGGCCAGGCCAGCATCCCTGCAAAGCCTGCCTTGACCCCAAGGCCGGGGCAACGAGATGAGAGAGATGAGATAGGTCAAGGACACGTGCTGATAGGGGGCCATGGTGTTTGTGCTACGGACCCAATGCCCCTCCCAAATTCCTGTGTTGAAACCGAGCCTCCCAAGTGGTGATGTGAGGAGGTAGGGACTGCGGGAGGTGATGCGGTCAGGAGGGTGGAGCCCGCACGATGGGGTTAGCACCCTCACCAAGGACAGCAGGGAGAGGTTTAGCCTGCAAGACGCGGGAGGACACAAGGAAAAGACGGCGGTGCGCACCTCCCACCAGAGTCTGGCCGTGCCGGGTCCTGGGTCCTGGGCTCCTCACCCCCCGAACTGAGAGAAATACATTTCTGCGGTTGGGAAGGACTCTGCAGGAGCCCTAACGGACCGGGCCACTTGCGCTGCTCAGCTCGCTTGTCAACGATGTCTCCATCTTTCTTCACCAGGATCTTTCGATCTATGGACCCATATTTTTTTCCCGAGTAGTCCTAACTATAAACATTTTTCCTGTTGTCCAAATACATAAAAATAACCTGGAAAGTCCAATTTTATAAAATGGAACGGGTTTCTCCCCCTTACCCCCTGGTCCGAGATTCTGTAGTTCTGGAACCATCGTGAAGATTGTTGGCTGGGCCACCTCCCAGGTGCTGGTTTGCCTTTGATGTGAGAATTGGGAGCCACAAAATTGCGCCCTCCTTCCCCAGGTGCCTGCATCCCTAAGGTGGAGACGCACGTGGGTTTCCTCCCTGTTTGGGGAACTGGTTGGCCACAGCCGCGCGGACCTTCCGCCGGACTAGAGGCTGCGCTGGGGAACGCCGGCCTGTCTACGCACCTGTGCGGAAGCGCTGGACAGGTGCGCACGCCCCAGGGCCCCGGGTGAGCCCAGCAGGTGGCTGCTGCTGCCTCCTCTCTGCCTCCCGGGTTCTGATCTTGTTTACGGCAGTTAAAGGGATGGGGGAACAGCCTCTTTCCCGAGGAGGGCATCCTACTGCAATGTTTCCCTAGGCGGGAAGCAGGGTTGAACAACTGGGCTTCGGCTACAGTTTTTGCCACCAGCAATCTACTGTCTTTTGAAGTTAAATTGAAACTTTGATACCTATTTCTTGTTATGCAAAAACCTCCACATAAAGCATAATTACTGTAATGAAGATGCACTGTTTCTCTTTGGGGACTCATGGCAACTTATTCTGCTCAATGTGCTGAGGAATGTCAGAATGAAATGAGGGAGGTAACCCCTGAAGAGAAACCACCAAGATAATTCCTAAGTAGGACAGATGAAACAGAGGAGGAGGGGAGGCAATTATCCAGGCAGTTAAATATCGCAGATCGCTCAGATAGAAGCACAATGCTCTCGGTCAATTGAGCTGGAGATCCATCAAAGAGAGCAGTTTCCTTTTCTTCTATGGAGGCTTCTCCTAATAAAATAATAATTTGCATTTCTATGGTGCCTTTCATCTCCTAGGACTTTATAGATGCTAAATTATTTAGCTTTATCATAACCGAGAAGTAAGTTTCTTTCTACACTAACCTGAGGCATTGATAAGCTGCATGACCTCCCCAAGGGCGCGGCTCAGAACAGATCTAGAAGAACAACTTGATCCTGCCCCTGCGGACATTTCTCCTGCCTCCTTTCTCGTGGAGAGGCTCATTGGAGCACTGTGCTCCCCTACACACATGTTTCGTTTTAAACCCCAATCGGAATTTCCCCCATTACTACGTGACATGAAGAATTGCATCCGAGTAAATCCCTTTGGAAAATAACATACACTAGTAATGTATGGGATTTGTTCTCCCAATTTCTTTCCGTTATTAGGGGAGGATCCTCCACCCTGCTGGGCTGTCCTTCCCTTCCAGTGACACTCACAGGGGTGAAGAGATGGGGGGAAATCCGGAGTCTCCGTCCAGAGGGACGACATTCGGCTCACTGCTCTTTGCACAATTTTGTTTCACTTCTGAGAATTGTTCAGGGTTCGTGTAAATTTTTGCAGTCTATCTTTTAAATTTTTTTAGAAGATTTATTTATTTATTTGGTGGTGTGGGGGAGGGGCAGAGGGAGAGAAAGAATCTCAAGCAGGCTCCCCACCGAGTGCAGATCACGGACACGGAGTTCGATCCCAGGACCCTGAGATCATGACCTGAGCTGAAATCAAGGGTCGGATGCTGAACCGACCGAGCCACCCAGGCGCCCCTCAAATTTTACAGTCTTTATATGGACAACAGAGTAATCACACTAGACACAATTTTATATTCAATCTTCCTTGAATGAGATCACCCCAGTGGGGCTGAGACAGGACCTGAGGGACAAGGAGGAGGGAAAGGTTAGGATTTGGAAGACGACAAAGGCTGAGGAAGACGATGCAGCTGGTGGGGCATCCAAGGGCCGAACGAGGGATGCAGGTGCCCACTGAGGCACCACCTTCCATCCCCCTCGAGACAGGTAAGCTCTGTCAGAACGGGAGGACGAGATACATTTGATGTTTTCCCCAAGAGACATCACAGGACCTCTTCCAAGAACGATCTTGACTTAGATAATACTTCTGAAGAACCAAAGGGGACTCGTAACGGGAACACACCAAATCTCATCTTCCTTCGACAGTTTTTGTTGTGAATGCGACTTTTTTTTTTTTTTGGTTGGAATTTGAAAGGAGCTATTACAATATCACCCATTTCATCATCTGAGATGAACCTAAGCCCATCGCCTCTGCTTGTGATCCATGTTGGGGAAAAATGGTAGGCACAAAATATAGGGATGGATAATAGTGTTCCCAGGGCATTGGGCCGCTGAGTCAATGTGACGGCTGATGGGGATTCAGCTCTGCTCGGGGGGTAACCGGGCATTGTGCCAAGAACACTTACCCTGCTGCATGTCACTGTGCCCATTGGGAGACACTGAGCACAGCAAACCAGAACTCACAACGGAGACCAATACTTCAAAGCAGTCCTAAGCTTTGTCCCTCCCCCCCTTCATCCCACCGCCCTCCTTACTAAGATACTTGGGGCCCCAAAAGTGAGCAGGGTCGCTGGGTGACACCCAGCTCTGAATGGCAGAAACAGGAAATAACTTTGTTTGGAAACCAAATCACTCCTGGAAACGCGGCCTGGCTTGCTGCTCAGAAATGCTTTAGGGATGACGGAGGGGATGCATTTGAATCAACTCTTGGTGCTGGCATGAACATTTTTCAATGAAAGGAACGGATTTCTTTGCGAAGGTGTGACCTCCGTCCCCTGAACGCAACTGCAGAACTTTTCTGCACTTGCTAGTCCGCCTGGCAAGATAGGACTTGGGGCAGCGATGTGTCCTACAGCGTCTCCGGGAAGAGCGGGGACGTCTCTCTGACGCTTCCTCTCTACCATTCTCGGGGATTATCCCTAGTTGTGGTATTTCTGATTTTGCTTTCGTATTTCTAAATCTTGGGGACTAAGTACTCTAACCAGACGTGACTGTTGGGCCCAACGCGCGGTGGGGGAGAGGTGTGCGCAAGGCGATTTTCATCAGGTGACTTTGCGACTCTCAGATCAATAGGATCTCACTCAGATGGGTGAGAAGATGGCCCCAAACTGTGTCTCTAACACTTATTTCTCTTCCTGAGTATTGCTCTTTTGGTTTTTTACCCTATTTCTTTATCATAGCCGATGTGCTCCGTGAGCCGGGATACAGCTAAGCTGGCAAGTGAGGATTTTGTGTACCAGTGTGGGGGTCAGCCCTGGAGTGTGTAGGGCAGAGGCGAAGGGACAGGGAGCAGCCTGGGCCTTGCTCTGACTGCACAGGAGCTTGCGGTTGGACGTGTGTTGATCCCTCCACCCTGTCCCCTCCCATGCACGCTCGGCCTATAAGCCACAGGCGGGGCTGTGGCCCATTCACATCAGGCACCAGGGGCCCAGCAGTGGCACCAGCAGCTGGCACCCAGCATGCCAGGCTTCCCACCGGCTCTTCCCACCAGCTTTTTCCACCGCACCACAGGCCCTTGATGCATCATGACACTGCAGAGACCAATCACTGATTTCCGAGGCTGTATCTCTGTGTAGCAGCAAAGGTTACCTCCAGTTGGTGATTCTCCAAGTGTAGAGATGCCATTCTGTAGTCCCTACCCCAGACCCACCGAATAAGAAGCTCTGGGGCGGAGCCAGTCATCTGTGTTTTAACAAGGCCTCCAGATGACTCTAATGCTTGCTCAAGTTTGAGAATGAAGGGATTAAAATTACTTTACACTGCCAACATCTGGACAATCAGCAGCCACAGAAAGAAACATTATCTAAACCTAAGCAGATGCTCCTCAAAATATAGCTGCCAGTCACCCCCTCCGAGGGAGTTTCCTGTTTGGAAGGCCAACAATTCACGTGCAGAAGTCGGAATCCAGTGGCCCGTTAGCATGGAAAATCCAATGGAAGCGTCCATGCTTTTCCCACTGAAGCCTGTTTAGGGCTCCCCTTTTTCTGTTAGATGGTATATCAGCCTTTTGCCATTTCGGAGTATGCACTGTGTGCACACCCATAAAAGCGGGCCCTGTGCTTCTGTTCACTGCCAGTTCACTGGCAGATTCCAACTATCGAAAACAAAGAGGGTAAAGGAGGATTTCCTCCCAGCAAGAGCTAACGATCTAGGCTCCTCTGAAATGGGTTCACCCCCAGTGCACGTTTTTACAGGCTGACTGATGAACACACACGCAGAAGGTAGCTTAACAGCAAGCATTTCTGAGGTTGCACCACACTAGAAATCCCATGCATAGTATTTTGTCTCATCCTTCCCCTGACCTTGAAAGGTAGAAATTGCTCACACTGTCTTATCCACAAAAGGACAGATCTAGAGAAGGCAAACAGCCAAGGAGATTAAGGCAATTCATTATAAGGGAGGGGAAATCTATTTTCCTTCCGTACTTCCAAGTTCTCAGCTGGGACCCCTGTAATAAAAACACAGATTAACAAGAGAAAAGATTTGGTTAATACAAGTTTTATGTGGCACGGAGCCCTCATAAGGAAATGAAGACGTGGAGAACCAGTTAAACCCGGGTGTTTTCACGCTGGGCGTGATGAAGTGTGGACATTCATGGAAAATGTGGTAGGACGAAGGGTATGAGCTCACGGTAGTGACCTGGGGACACCCAGCAAGGCCTGCTCCCTGGGACTCCCCTCGGCGTCCCCGTCTTTGGAGATAAGGGTGCTCCCGTCCTCAAGGTGGAGGGAGGGCACCCATGAGGGTCCCATGACCTGCTTCAGGGGAGGTCAGAGAGTTTTTCCCGCACCTGCGGTCCATCAAGCTCCTTCACCTTGAGGTACTCAGTCTGCCAGGGTGGTGTGTACTAAACTCTGTCAATACACATGGAAGATCATAGCTTCACCCCAGGAAAGAGAGTGAGTGAGTGACATGAATGTGTAGTGCACAGATGGGATGGGACTGGGGTCTCATTCGGGCTGTAGGGGGTGCAGCCCAGATCTGCCTTGTACTGTTTGTAGGACTTATTTTCAGCCTTACATCTGCTCTTGTGAAATGAGAATATGATGAGCTCTCCACAGTTCTGGGACTAAGTACACAATCATCACAGTACCTGGCATGTTCCAGGGCTAGATGGTCACGGCCTTCCCACTGACTCACAGCCAGCTCTCTCTGCCGCCTCAGCTGCCTGCAGTTATGGGGTTACAGAAGACCCTCAATCTCATCCTGACTGGACACTAAACGGTTGCAGAAGTTTAGACAAATTATTCACCTGGTTTCTGCTTGGGACTCTCCTAACTATAAAAGGAAGATTTGATGCAAGAATCATGCAGGAGGCTCTTGTTCTCTTAGGGGATTAAAGCCCTATTTGGGGTTTTGGGTTTATGGAAGAGAAAGGCAATCATCACAAATCATTTAAAAAAATAATAATTTAATTATAACCCATGGTAGGTGGTGTCTTAGTCTGCTAGGGTCGCCATAAATAAAGAACACCTTGGACCAGGAAGCTTACAAACAATAGGCATTGGTTTCTCACAGTTTTGAGGCTTGGGGGGTTCCAAAATCAAGGTGCCGACAGTTCAGTGTCTGGTGAGAGACCCTCCTTGGGGGTCCAAGGGAGCAAGCTGTCTGGGGTCTCCGCTTAATGAGGTCACTAAACCTGTCATGAGCTCCACCCTTATGACCTCAATTAACCTTAATTACTTGCTTCCTTCAGATAGTCACTTTGGGGTTAAGACTTCAACATACAAATTCAGGGCTGAGGAGAGCAACACAAACATTCAACCCATAACAGGTGGTGAGAGGCAAGCTCATTGTTCTTTGAGGGCGTCAGTCTAGTTGATTGGTGGTCAGTGAATCAAACTATGATATAAGGAAAATTTTAAGGACTTAAACTGTTTAGACAAACCAAACTATCTATTTCCATGTATCGATAATACCACTGTAGCTTAGTTAGTTGATACAGACTATGTGTTTGGGCCCTGACCCCACTCATATGTTGACACTTCACCCCGCAATGTGGTGGCATCAGGAGGCCGAGTCTCTGGGGGATGAGGGTGGAGCCTCCAGGATGGGTTAGTGTCCCTATAACAGAGCTCCCATGAAGCCCCCTCGCCCCTTCCCTCACAGGACACAGCAAAATGACCCCATCTTTGAACCCAGAGACGGGGTGTCACCAGACGCCATATCTGCTGGTGACTTGGTCTTGGACATGCAGCATCCAGAACTGGAGAAATCAGTGTCTGTTCAATGCTTTCGTCTGTGGTATTTTTTCCAAATCAAGAAGTCCAATTGCTTCAGCATCACTTAGGTCTCCTGTCTTCTAAACCGGGGCCACGTGGATAGCAGTGAGGACAGTAATCGGTGACGAGGACAGCACCCAGTAATCCCAGGTGGAAGGGCTATTTGAATGCTTCCTTCCAGAAGGAAGAGACGTTCAGGTTTATTGATAGAGCAGCGCTGCATTTACACAGAGCCAGCCAGACAGGTGGCAGAGCCAGGAACTCACCTGGAGGCTCCAAGCCTGCCTCGTAATTGGGAGTGTTTCCTCGTACCACCTGGTTCAGCCATATGGGTTGAAATGTGCTGTGCATAATTGCCTTTCCTGGCATTTTCCTAACAATGCGCTTGGACACTGCCTGGTGCTAGGCCCGGGGAAGGGGGGCCGGCCTGAGAGCACCGTGGTCGGATGAGGGGTTATTGCTTCTCTCGGTACCAAATGGACTGTCTGTCTCTCGTGTTGTTTCTGTTCAGGAGGAGCATGGGAAACAGCTCAGCAAACACAGCAGGGCAGGGGCCTGATGGAGCCTTGCTGGAGGTGAGCCCATTTTGGTCCCCTCTCAGCAGAGAACTCGCCCCAGTGGGGAGGCCAGACAACCGTCCAAGTGGGATCTGCCGAGGAGAGGCAGTGCCCACACCCCCATCAGAAAGATGCTCCCTCCAGTGCTTTATTGATGCTCCAGGGCACGGGATCCCTCCGAGCAGAGCTGCACTGTAGAATAAGGTTATCTCCACGGAGTACAGGTTACAGTGGATGCAGCATTCCACTCGCTAGGGATGGCTGCTTTTTCTATCTAAAAAAATAAAGAAGTAAAAATTAAAGATGTCATCAGGATGCAGGCTTCTTCTATACCAAGCACGTAATTCTTCATCTCAGTGTCCTGTGGCCTCACAATACCTGCTGGAGCACCAACATTTACAATGGCCTTCCAGGCAAAAGGGAAGATGGAAGGGCCAAGAACAAAGGTGCATATAGACTGAGACAATCCCCTTTAGGATCCCTTTCCCAAAATCCCTACCCAGTGATCCCTCTTAACATCTCTTTGGCTAGAAAGAAACACAAAAGGAGATGGTGGTGGGGATGATTCCAAAGGGGAGGACTCAAGAAGGGCACTTCTAAGTCATCCTGTCTGGGCATGTTATGGCTACATGATGGTTTCTTCTAGACCTTTTGCTCCTTGATAATCAACCTGATGCAATATCTTTCCTATTCTGTACACACTGTAGTGTACAAATACTAAGCTAGATTCAAGAGCAAGGGCTAGGTGACTCACAATCAGCCTCCCATACTAGAGTAAGAGCTAGATTCCTTTAGAGTGGGGGCTGGGACAGAGGGCACACACCACAAGTGTGGAGTGCTTGAGGGGAATGAGTTTTAGCCTTTATTATGAAATAAAGATATGTCTAAAAGGCTGAGATAAAGCAGACGTCTAAGGCCATCCAACGTTAGAACCTGTTCCTGTTTCCCTGGCATGCTCCCAGAGATTCTGAAGCTTATGGAAATCCTCACACATATGACAACATTTCCTAAATGTCCTCACCTCCTTATCCCAGAAACTGAAAATGCTCCTAAGCCTCCATTGGACAAAAGACAACCTTAGCACTGTAGCTCTTTGAGTAAGAAGGGAAAATAACCTCTTCTCCTAGCTTAGCTAGACTCTCTAATTTGCTATCAAAGCTTCTTCAAAAGTCTGCATTTCGCATTCTGATGCCTTTTTTTCACCAGACTGGTGGTACCATGGTCAGCAGGGTTCGATCAGAGAAACAGATCCACTAAAATGCACAGTATATGCTTAATAGGATACGTCAGGGTTGAGCTCCAGTCGTTGAATAATAGACATGAGACTGTTATTTTTAGCATCTCATGCTGGAGCCTGAAATGCCCAGGGCAATAGCTGGGAAGTGAAGATGAACAAGAAAGAGGGGACAGAGACCAGCTGGGACCTCCACGGCTGAGCTGGAACT
Source organism: Vulpes vulpes (assembly GCF_048418805.1). Lineage (NCBI taxonomy): Eukaryota > Metazoa > Chordata > Mammalia > Carnivora > Canidae > Vulpes > Vulpes vulpes. Next base: position 116,544,242 of record NC_132781.1, read on the forward strand.
TGTGAGAACAACGGGATCCCACCTTGGTCCTCACAGTCTCCCTGTCTTTGGAAGATGGGAGTGTCCCTGCGGGAGAAGCACGTGCCCTTCCAACAGAACTAAACACACACCTGGCCCAGAAGTCAAAGAAGCTGAAGCAAGAACTCCTGTGAGAGCTGGAAGAAAGGGGAGCCCTCATATTGCCCCCTGCCTCCCAGGTGAGCCAGCGGCTCTGCAACGAGGAACATGAGCACAGCATCCCGTGCTCTGCCTTGGTCTCCTGAGCACAGCGAGAACACTCTGCTTCTTCAATGCCTGAGCTCTAACCTTGCTTGGACCTGGTACTTCTCTAGTCGAGCCTGCAGATTAGACCCCACCCTGACCAATTTCTGATTGCAGGCTATTGAGACATCCTCAGGCAGCCAGGACACACAAACATTCCTGAGCCACAGAAACTGTAAGATAATAAATATGTGGATTTTTAAAAAAAGATTTTATTTATTTATTCATGAGAGACACAGAGAGAGAGGCAGAGACACAGACAGAGGGAGAAGCAGGCTTCATGCAGGGAGCCCGATGCAGACTCGATCCCAGGACCCCAGTATCACAATCTGAGCCAAAGGCAGATGTTCAACCCCTGAACCACCCAGGGGCCCCTAAATGGGCATTGTTTTAACTTGCCAAATTTGAGGGGTGCTTTGTTACACAGTGAAAGCTAACTGATACACCAGCCCTCTGGTCCATTGGTTAGCCTTTGGACATGCCACATTTCTTTTGTTTTGCTTGCTGTTTCCTTCACAAAGATTGCCATCAATCATCCTTGCTCACTGTCCAACCCTTCCTATTCTTCAGCACTTCATTCAGTTTCTATGTTCTCTCTCAGCCCTTCTGATTATTTCAGCCCATGATGATTTTCCTCTTCCACAAGATGCAGAATTTATCATCTCAGCCACGCCGGAGTCTCTCTGAAGGTTCACCGCTGGCCTGGGAACGGCACAGGCCAGAACACAGGCTGGATTCAGTATCGCACAGATGGGACAGTCAACACGAGTAGGGTGTGTATTTCTTTGGAGGCAAAACTGGAGAAGATTTGGCATCAAAAACTGAGTCAGCATTAGTTGCCCAAGCGGGATAAGTATAAGATGAGAAGCATGAGCATCAGCTTGAGATCAATGCCAGCAGAGGTTGACAGAGAAGCAACCCTACATGAGGGAGGGGGACTGCTGGAGATGAGTATTGCCTTGGTGGGAGATGTTATTTTTAAGGACCTTCTTCACCTCCATGAGTCTACATACGTCTGTTGATCTCAAAGAGCAGTGCCCTAGCTTAGGGGCCTGACACATTGTGACATCGTGCGTGTTTGGGTTTTCTGTAAGTTAGCCATGGCTCCCCAAGGAGATGGCACGCTGGTAGAAGGCAATGCTTTAAATCCGCGCGGCAAATACTCATTGAACCTGTGTGTGGAAATATAATCCTTGCTCATTCTTTTCCTTCTCCGCAATCTGTAAAAACTAAAAGAATATTTATATCCACAGTGAACCATTCATTGACTGAGCCAATCCAATCCCTGAAGATACAGAGTAAATTTAAAATGTGTTAAATTAAAAAAAAAATCAGTCTATTTCTGTGACTATTTAGGCTTCATTTATATGCAGTTTAATGGCAGAAAACAATCACATTCAAGTAGCAGTGCAAGGTGTTATAAACTAAAAATGTGCTGTTTTCATTTGGTTACTATTAAAATGAGATTTAGAAGAACCATCCAAATCCGTGCCTCATAACAGATACATTTATACACAGACGTTACGTTTCCCATTCGTAAGGACACGTTCTCTTCCTGAAGTAGGTGCATTATTGTCTGACATAAGCCGTGGTTCTACTTTTCCAAAGATTGGGGAATAACCGGCTTAGTGAGGTTATAGCTATGAATACAAAGGATTTTAAATCAGTTGAGTGTAACGGACTTGAGTTCTCCAAAAACAAATATTTGGGATTTTGCTTGTTGCTGCTCTGGTTTCCATGTCAGGCAACTGGTTTGACTGAGGTTCTCATGGCTTTGGCATGAGTGATAGTCAGACTACTGGGAAATAAAAATGCTTATTCTCACTGCCAGCCTACTCAGGCTAATGGTTCGTCATGTCCCTAATAGAATCTGGATCCTGACGATTTAGAGGAAAGCACACCTTTTCTACTGGCTCTATCCACATGAAAAGAAGAGAAATAGCAATTTAGTAATAATCTGTCATTTGTCAATGCAGTTACCAATCTGGAACAGCCACTGCCGCCCAAGTATTTAGGACACTGAATTATCTAATTTTGTGACCAGTACAACTATGTTCGATCACCTGTGGTGCCTACTGTACTATCTGCAGTCAATTCTCCCTTGAATTCATGATTTAGCCAAAAATCTTAGGGAAAAGGTGCATTTGAATGTAACCTTGTGCTTTTTTACATAATGGAAAAAAATAATGGAAATCCATCCAGGATGTAAAAACAAAACAAAACAAAACAAAAACACAAGCAAAACATTTTTTTTTTTCTTGTGCTCGAGAAATTACGCTTCACAGTGTTTGGGGGACATTGTGGTGTGGACAGTGTGGGGGTTGGTCTGAAGCCTTGAATTTTGGGGGAAGTCTTCTCTGCCTTTTCCAGTGTCACTGAGCATTTCCTGTGCAGCTGTCTAGAGCTTGATAGGACATAGAATTTGGTTTGAGCGTCGTGGCTACACGTGCTCTTTTTATTACAAATGCCTCAGCCTTCCCTGAGCCTATCTGTCACAATAATGTCCTGTAGTGAGGACGTGTACCAGATAATTACGTGGTGAGTAAACAAGACAGTGTTCCCTTTTATCTGTTTTAAATGGGGCACCTTCTCTTTTAATCAACCGCCTTGTGCTCCTGTGTTATTGGGCAAGGTAAACGGACGCCACCGGCAGCCCCTCTAAATCACGCGCTGTTACGTGTCCCGCTATATTTCTAGATTAATGAGCGGTGGGTAGTGTTTACCATCTCCCGACTTTATAAACATCAGCTCCCATGTTGCTCTATGGAGTGGAAGAAATATGGAGCCCAGTCTTTCCCTTGATTGCTTGTAAGATCACTTGCAAATGTTCTGATAACAGACTGCAGAGAACATGTATTCCGCGTGTTGCGTGACCCTGGAGATGCTCCCTGCTGGCTCAGGGTGGCCCAGGGTGTGGCCTCCAGCCGTGGACTTTGCTTTGCTGCTTTTTTTCCCCCTTTCCTTTTCCTCCCCCTCCCTCCCACTCCCCCTCCCTCCCTCCCTTCCTTCCTCCCTCAACATTTCCGTAGCAGTTACTACAAAGTGCTGCTGTTACTACCATTTTTGAAATGAGCTGTTAAGAAGTTAAATAACTTCCCTTTTGTTACACATCTAGTAGCTGATGGAGCAGGATTGTAATGGGGGGCTGTCTGACCCTACACTGAGCACTGCTGCCCATTCGCTTTAGGGCTTTCAGAAACCTCTTCAGGATGCCTCTGTGGCACCATTCAGAGGACTGGAGCAAAGCTTTCCCTGGAGGCCATCTAGGCTGCACCGAAGGAAGGGAATCTCTCCTCACACGGCTACCATTCTCTCCCCTGAGCACCTCTGGCTACTTCCTCCATCCACACGTAGCATCTCCACTTTTACAGCTGCCTCTCCACAACCTGGGGGAGAGGCTGATTCTAACTCATTCCAGCATGTTGTGCAAATAATAGGGAACACTGCTGCTGGGCCAGGAACACCACTGTTTGCTTTTCCTTCCTACTCTTTGCCTTCATGGAAGTTGTCAACCTCTTCCAGGAAGGAAAGCCCACCCTCCCTCCTCGTTCCTATATTCCACTGTCCACGGCTTCCAGCTACAGTGTCCCTTTCCTAAAATGCAGGGGGCAGGTGGTATAGCCCAGTAACCCAGTCTATCTTCTAGGGAAGAAAAAACCTTTCTTCTGCTTGTTGGAAGATTGAAGCTGTGGTTTTTATAGGCCAATAAAGTTGAATTGTCGAGGATTAGAAAGGCAGGGAACAGGGTATTTCTTGAGGGCAGGTGTAAAGAAGGAGCAGGGACTGGACCAGGAGAGGCCGAGTAGGTGAGAGAATGGTCAGGAGGAGTCTTGCAGGGCCAGGGGCTGCGGAGGACCATGGCCGCAGGGCAGAGGCCACCCCTGGGAAATACTAAGGGTGTGTAAAGAGAGGAGGGCACACCTGTGGAGCTTTGCTCAAATACTCAGCAGCCTCCAGAATCCCAGACACACCCCAGCAAACCACCATTTACTTACCGCCAACGTGCCCATCCCTATAAGTCCCATGTCTACTTGAGCTTGTCATTGGCTGTCCATTGGGATGACTACACTAGGTCTCACGTAACCTTCCTATGCCCCTTTCCACACAATGCCCCAGAATACCCAAAACAGGACTCCAGAGCATTTGGCAAAGTAGGCATAGTGGTATCCTGGAAGCCAGCAAGTGTGAGAGCACAGCCCTGGGCCACTGGGAGGTTATAGCCCACAGAGTAGCAGCAAGTGTTTGTTAAATTTTGGAGTGGGGCTACTATTACGTCCAACCTGCCTGTGGCACGGGTATTTTCTCTTGTACCACAAGGCTGAAATAGTGATGTGTAGGTTCCTCCGTTGAAGAGTCCCTAGAGTTGTCCCTCCCAGTCCTGCTTATGGGCCAACACTCCTGAGGGTAGAACACTTGTCCCCCCCCCACCAGCGACCATCGTTCAACCATGTGTGTACACATGTACGTGTGTGAACACGTGTGTGTTTCATGATGCAGGTGTGCTCTTGAAGAGCTCCCTGGGGGATATGTAGTTCCCACTCCCCTTGGGAACCTTTGCTTGTAGCAAACTGCAAGGTGAGAAGCTCAGAGCAGAGGTTATTCAGATACGGTCAGTTTAGTTCACAAAGCCATTATCTTGTGACAAGCAAATGCCAGGGGTTGCATTGAGTATCACAGACATGTGCAGAGAAACCTGGATACTTGCCATCGTGGGAGGCGCCTTCTTGACTCTCAGAATTAACACTTATTGTAAATGTAGATTAATTTCCCCTCTCTAAATGGTAATTGGCACACGGAGGTCCTGATGAGTGCGGCGTAAACCCTGCCCCTCCTCCCCCACTCACCCCCGACTAAACGTTTCCCAGGGAGAGTTGGAAGGGCAGCCTAGATCCACACCTATCCTTCTTATTTATTTGCTTAAAGAGAATGTTTATAAAACACTACTATTGCCAATACTTTTGCAGAAAGCTTCCTGTTCTACTTCAGTGATTCCTGCAGGCGTTCATTCAATGAATGCTGCCTGCTGTCCTCTGGGCACTGGTGTAAGGAGCTAGAGAAGCTCCCAGATGTCAGGAAACAGGACTCAGGTCCTGGAAGAGCAGGATTTGAACTGTCTGTCCCAGGGCATCATCTTGCCCTGAGTTCCTGCTCTGCCACGTCAATGGCTCCCACCACATCTCAAGCAAACAAGTGTCTACAACTACCAGACAGATGTAGTTTGATTTATTTGCTATCTTAGTGAACATCCTCTTACAGAACACTTTAAATGTGCATGTATTAGAGAAAATAATTCCGTAAATCTCCATGCACTCATATCCTGTCTACGGCAATTGTCAGTGTTTTCCTTCCTGTTTCCTCAGTCCCACCAGTTTTTAACTATAAAACTTTAAAGCAAATCCCAACACATCATTTCATCCATAAATGTTTTATTATGCGCCCCAAACATTTGCTGTCCTTGACCACAATTCCATTATCGCTCCCAATAAAATTGGCAATCCTTCTTAATAATATCTAATGCCCATTCTGGGTTCAATTTTCACTAATTGTCTCAAAATAAATGTCTTTTTACCATCGGTTTGCTTATATCATGAACCAAAGAAGGACCACACTTTGCATTTGGTTGGTAGGTTTCCAGTATGTCTTTCAGTCTGGAACACTGCCATTCCCCCCACCCCGCTTTGTTTTCATGCCATTTATGTGCTGGGTCACTTGAAGAAATTGGTTCATTGGTTCTATAGAAATTCCCAAACTCTGGGTTTGGTTCCCACATCCTTACGGTTCCTGTCTGTAACTAACTGGGCCTCTCTGATCCCAGACACAGTGAGAGCTCTTTCAGGCTTTCCTGTGGATCAGAGCATCACACATGATGCATCCGACCTGTGTTCTAGCATGGGATGTGCTGCAGCTATGCTCTGAGCATCACCTCTCTTTCCTCCTGCACTACCACTTGGCCATGGATAAACGTGAGCCTTCTTCTAAGTTTTAACCTTAAAAAAATATAAATAAAATCAATGTGTTTTTACTTTAAATTCCAGCTTCCACTTTAGGAGGGTGGGACAGGTTAAGGGGGCTGCTGAGGTGTTGTGGAGGTACCCTAGAGTTGGGGGTGAGCCCTCCCTCTGGAAGACCTATGCCTTACCTCTATGTGGCAAATCTCTGTTTCCAGAACAGTATTCATGTCAGATCATGATTTGCAAACCTCCTTCCTGACTCTTCCATTGCAACTTGACCCTAATGTGACAACAATTAAACTCAAGATTAATCTCCAGAAACAAGTCTTACCCTAATGTTCCCAGTCTTATCGGTGGCTCAAAACTCTAGGATAATTCTTTTCTTTTTACATCCAGTTACTCATCATTGTTCTAACAGTCCTTCTTTTGTTCATACTGAAAATATGCACACCATGAACAGAGCAAAGACGGGCATCAAGAACAGGTGCGGGCATGCCATTCTGTCTTTGTATTTATTTTGAGAACAACTTGTCTATGGAAGTTTATGGAGATGCAGAAAAACTTGAAAGCCAAAGGCTCTTGATTAACAAGCCTACCAGAGCCTGAGCATCCAAAAGAGTGTCGTCCCTTAAAATAGTCGGTTACCTACTTAACTGTAGACACTAAACACCAAATGACTTATTTGCAGAAATGCAACACGACTTCCAAGACAAATTATCCTATCACTGAGAAGGATCAGAAAAATGTACTCAGAGGCCTAAAAGCAGCTTCAAACAAGAGATGAAGATAGGGGATGGGAAGGAAAAATAAAATAAGATGAAAACAGAGAGGGAGACAAACAATAAGAGACTCTTAGAGATAGGAAACAAACTGAGGGTAGTTAGCAGGGAGGGGGTGGGGGATGGGGTAACTGGGGGACAGACATAAGGAGGGCACGCGATGTGATGAGCACTGGGGGTTGTCTGCAACTGAGGAATCACTGACCTCTACCTCTGAAACTAATAATATAGTGTATGTTAATGCAATGGAGTTTAAATAAAACATTGTTTAAGAAGCAGTTTCAAAAAATAGCTCTAAAATATTTAGATTAATTCTTTTTTTAAAAAGATTTTATTTATTTATTCATGAGAGACCAGAGAAAGAGAGGCAGAGACACAGGCAGAGGGAGAAGTAGGCTCCCTGCAGGGAGCCCGACCTGAGACTCAATCCCGGGTCTCCAGGATCACTCCCTGGGCTGAAGGCAGTGCTAAACCACTGAGCCACCCGGGCTGCCCAGATTAATTCTTTAGAACTAGTGTCCTGCTTCCCAGAAAGACCATTGTAAATAGCTTATATTCTTCCTTAGCATTTTATGATTCAAGATTTGGCACATTTACAGCTGCTCAAGAGTTAGTGTTTCTTCAAAGCAAAATATAATGTGAATGACATTATTGGGTGCTGGTGTGTCCCCGAGATAGTGCTACACAGGAAACCACTGGCATTCCAAGATAGCCCGACTGTGAGGCTGGTTTCCAAATTGTGATGTTACGCCTCTGCGTGGTTTCATTTCTTCCATGTTTTGTTAAGTGCACAATCGGATACATTTTGGTAACTACTTTCAGTTGTGTCACCACCACTACAGTCAGGACACACACACAACAGTTCCAGGGCCCCAAATGTGTCCTATTTCCCTTTGCAGTTAATTCCTTCCCCCATCCCCTGGCCTCAAACACACTGATCTGTTTCCCGTCACTATGGCTTTGCTCTTTGTACCATTACACGTGAAAGACATTATCCTGTCATCTAGATTTTCTTTTCTGACTTCTTTACTACATTGCTCCTCTGTGTGGCCCAGGGTTCCCTTGTACAGGTGGGTATTATAGCGTGTTTATCCGTTCACCAGTCGGTGACATTTGGGTCCTTTCTAGTACTTAGCTATTCAGAATAAACCTGCTATGAAAATTTGCGTGCACATCTCTGCGTAGACCTGTTTCTGTGTCTCTTGTGGAGACATCTATGACATCTTTGGGTCATAGGCAGGTAAATGCATATTTAACCTTATAATACTTTGCATACTATTTCCAAAGAAGCTGTGGCATGTTGCATTTCCACCCGCACTGAACGGGAATTCCGTTTGCTCTACATCTTTACCAACACTTGGAATTGACAGTCTTTCTATACTTAGCCATTCATTGGGTGCAGTGGTATCTCATGTCTTCCATGTGCATTTCTCTGATGAGCAGTGATGCTGAGCATCTTTCACGTGCTTGTTAGCCATTCATGCATCTTCTGTTGTGAAATGTCTACAGACCTTTTGGCCATTTTTATTGAGTTCCTATTTTTTATTACTAAGAGATTCCTCTTTATATGTATATATCATTTATCTATTATATTCTTATATTTATACTCATTATTTATATTTTCATGTTACATGACTATTAAATAATTTTTATAAATATGTTATATAAATATAAACACATGCATAAAATAAATAATACAAATATGTAAATATATTTATAATAAAATATATATTATATAAGTAATGAATATGAATACATTGATATGTTTATAACATAATAATACATAATATAAATAACAAATATAATTGTATGTTAATATATAAAGAGTAATATAAATATTAGGTTATATTAATAGATAACATAACCATTATATAACTATAAGTACATAAATATAATAAGTAATGAGCATGACTATAAGAAGGAAAATATAAAAACATAAATATGTATAAATATAGATATGCTTTTTTATGTATTCTCCATATAAGTCCTTTGTTGGCTATATCTATCACAAAATTTTCTCCCAGTTTGTAGTTTACCTTTGTGTTTCCTTGTCTGTCTTTCAAAGAGCAAAAGATACAAGCCTTTCCCAAGGCATCTTGAGTGCACTCTTTCCTGCTGGAGCTCCACCTGAAGCAGCCCCATAGAGCCTGTGATACAATATGAGACCCTAGATCATGGAGAGGGAAAATGAAAGAGTGCTGGGCCTTCTCAGTGGCTCTGTCATAGGTCGTACATCACCCCACCCCAACTCTAAGCTTCTCCCTGGCAGTCCAGCACAGAGACCTTGCACACAAAATGAGCCCAGGAGAGGATGTGAAGTGCCAGGTACACAGAGACCATGGTGACAATCAAAATGGTTGAATAAAGACTCAACCATTTGTAGTTTTGTTTCAAATCATTTTGGATGATTAGATCTGACTGAGGTTAGGCACACAAACAGTACAATCCACTGTAGGCTTTGCATTGATTTCCTTGTAAAGTCTCTTTTCCATTAGGCACAGATTTACTATAAAACTAATAAAACTTGAGCTTCAGGATTGGACCCCTAATGACCAAGGGTCCAGCCCAAGGTCCTGGGAAGATCCTCATGGTATGTTCATATATTTATTTATTCTAAATAAATATAAATATGTCTAACAATTGTATATTCTTATTGTAAATAAGACTCTCCCAAATGATATATTTCAGGCTCTACAAAAAATGGAGGCCAAAGTGAGTTATTAGAATGATTTAGGAGCAGCTTCCTACAAATTATGAGAGTGACTGTGCGTATAGAGCAGGTGCATGTGTGTGAGTGTGTAATAGTGTGTGTAAAGGGTGAATGCACTGTGAGTTTGTGTAAGAGTGTGTAGAGGGTGGGTGCATGTGTGAGATCATGTAGAGGATGAGTGCATGCGTGTGAGTGTGATGGCATGGAGCATGGAGGAGGAGAGGCAGGATTACCATAGGTTGATAATATATTTCAAGGAATAGCTATAATTTATTCATCTTTGTTTACTTTGCTTCATTTAAAAGAGCATCAAATAAAAACTATTTTGTTTTCCTAATCCAGACTTCTGGGAAGAAAGAATCAACACTGAGGTCTGAAAAGAGAAAAACTGAAACTACATTCCCAGATCAGCAGAGCACGATCCCAGATACGGTTCTTGCTCAGATGTTAGATCCAGAAGTGGGAGGCACCCGCTTCTCAGTGAAAGCAGGTGCTTGGAAGCTTGTAGTGCAGAAGGTGAGAATAGCAGCAGAGGGCCACCACCAGCGTTCTGGCAGCAGCAGAAACCTGGAGAAGAAACTAGCAGTATCAGAAGTAGATAAATGTAGGATCAAATGAGCTAAAAATACTGTGGCCGGGCAAAAGCAAAGGCAGAGCTGGGAAGCAGCTGAATTCATCATTGGCTATTCTTCTTTAACTCTTACCATCAATGGCATTTTACCAAAGATTTACTATGTAAGAAGTTTGGAGAGAATCCTAACATCTCAGGAGTGAGCATGTCATCTCTCACCTCTCTCAGTGTCTATTCCAAAGCTTATTTCGGTTCAACCCTATTTAAATAATTACTGTTGCCCAAATGGTGGTCATTACCAACGTGGTAGTTCTGGTGTCTACACAAACCATGCAACCATGGAAATGTGGTTGACATTAGGCCAAGTCCTGGACAGTGATAGGATGGGGATGGTGTATTGCTGGCCTTACCAGCTGAAAGCAAACTCTTTCCAGTGGGTTTATTGATGAGGATGGAGAAAAAGGCCCTTCCCAGGTCAACAGTGCATGCCAGGTTTGAGGGGATACGTTGATTTGCTCAAGCAATGAAACCACCTCTCATTCAGCAGGTGCAATTGGTGTCACCACCTGGGTAAGCTTCTGGTGGTCCACTGTCATACATCCATCTGCCTTCTACACAGGCCAACAGGGGAGCTAAGTGGGGATGTGGAAGGAATCATCACCCCTGCATTTTTCAAGTCCTCGAAGGTGGCGTTAATCTCTGCAATCCGTCCTGAAATGCACCATGGCGTTTGGTGCACTGTTATCCTCGGTGGAGAGAGTTCTAGCAGCTTGGCCAATTTGACTTTCACCCTCCCAGATTAGGGGGCCAATGTAGGCATCCTGTCACATCCAGAAATAATGTTTCGTCAGATATGTGGGCACCCCACAATACAGTCAAATTGACACGTCAAGTTAGCTATCACAGTTAGCAAAGACTAAAATCTTGGGCAGATGACTTGGAGCTTTGGGAGATTTTTCCCTAAGTGGGAGTGGAATGAGGCTACTTAAGGTCTTTGAGCTATAACCTTCCTTCCAAATAATTCTTTTACTACTCGAATGTACCTCAGCTCAAAGTGTAAGGTGTTTGCTCAGCTTATTCTTTCAATACCCTTCATTGTCAACTTTCTGCATCACATGTGTGACATGTTGTGACATTGGTGGGCAGTGTGGTGGTGGCCATGAGTGTGCCATCTGGTTCCTGACGGATGGGCTTCCAGACCCATCTCCACATCCAATGGTCAGGCTGTGCTTCTTCTGGATGCTTCCCACCGAAGACAGAGCAGGGCAGTTGTACAAGGGCAGGTCCATTCTGGAGACAATAGGCGTCTCTCTCTGGTGGGTGGTTTGGGTGAATGAATCCCCACAAGGCTGCCAAACCTTCCTAGAACTAGAGTGTAAGGTTGTCCTGTCCCACTCCCTCCCTGCTTCCCGTCCTGGAGGTCAGACCTGCCTCCAAGTCAGCTGGTCCAGCTTAGCCCAGCTCCTCATCATTTCCTGCTACAGGCGTGGCCTCTAACACAGCTCTTGCCTGGATAACCGTGTTTCACCAACTGCTTTTTAGAAGTCCCAAACTAAACATGTACATGGTTGGGTTTTTGTTCATGTAACCTGAGAATGAATGTGTCCCGTTTACTGTAACTAATGATATATTTGTATGTAGTTCTAGCATCAATGTGAGGTTCCCTATTTACCATGTACTGTTATCTATTCACAGGGATTTGTCTTTGTTTCTTTTTTTCTGCTTTTCTGCCTTTTTAGCAATTAATAAAATAGTCTGCAATATCTTTTTTCCTTTTTTGGGATATAATTCATGTAACCCTCAAAGCACCTACTGAAAGTGCATCATGATTTTGAAAGTATATTCACAGGGTTCAGCAAACATCACCACAGTCTAGATGGAGGATTTTTCATTCTTCCAAAAAGAAACCTTGTTCCCATGAGCCGTCACCCCCCATTCCACCTCCTCCAGCCTCAGGCAACCACTCATATACCTTCTGTCTCTACAGATTTGCCTATTCTGGATGTTTCCCACTGGGATTGTATAACACATGGTCTTTTGTGTCTGGCTTCTTACAGATAGGATTTTTGGGGTGTGGCCACGTTGTAGTGTGTATCGTACCTCGTTCCTTTACTGACACTTTCTATTCCATCACTTGGAATCCCACCTTCTACTTGTCCATTCATTTTCTGGGCATGTGAGGTGTTTCCACTATGGGGCTCTTACAAATAATGCTGCTAGAGCAATCATCTTCAACTTTTTTCTGCGGACATTGATTCTCATTTCTCTTGGGTAGATACCTGGTAATGGAATTGCTGAGTCACAGTGTGACTCTATGATGAGCATTTTGGGGAAACGCCAACTACTTTCCACATGGCTTCCTTAGTTCTTCTGCTATTTTCCATCTATTCACCACTGGAGCTTATCCTGTTGTTAAAGCTGGTTTTAAGTCTTCCCACCCTGTGGACTGGTTGACAGGGGGCTGCCTGTCTGCAGGAGCTCTTAGGTGTGTTCTCCATTCATTTGGGGTCGAGCGGGGATGGGGCCAGGTGTTCCCATGGTGCAGCCCTGAACCCTGAGGGCCAGGAAATAGAGAACCCACCCTGGATCCCTGGAAGAATTTGCAACCTTGACTCTGTTTGACTTCTCCCCAAGTCCCATAGTGTAAATGATTCTCCATGCACAGGGAGGGGGGATGAACCTGAGATAATTCTGGGGTTTTATGGGCTTTCCTAGCAAGAATCTACATTTTGCCTGGCATCTATACCTCTGCAGAACTCCAGGTATTCCTCCTGGGAGAGTGTAGAGCTATCGAGCTCACCAGCAAGACTGCACAACTTTTGAAAAGAAAGACTCATTTACCATAATCTTTTCTAAGCATAAAATTGGCCACCCTACTTAGAGCTTTATTTAGACAATGATATCAAGGCTCTGTGAACGAGGAGTTGCAGAATGGTGATGCCTAGAATATTCTCTAAAAAACACTTTTTTCATAGAAAATGATAGTTCTGTTTGGCACCCACAAACAGAACCCAGTCTGTTAGGCAAACATAATTTAAAGGTTTGAGGGATTTTTTTTCTTTTTCTAAGAAAATTCAAACCTAAAAAGAACTATTTTAGAGCAAAGTGAATAAATCTGAGGCAGAGCCTCCCACCCAAAAAAACTGTGGTTACTTAAATCTTAATAATTATGACAAACAGTTGAAGGTCCTATTTCTTTATCTGTATCCTCAAATTCTTTTTTAAAAATATAGTCCAATCTACCTCTTCCTTTCTCCCTGAAATGTTGCTATTGAAAAAAAAATACACACAATAAGACAAAAACAAACGAACAAATAAAGAAACAAACAACCCCAAGTATGCTTTGTGGTCAGTTGAAAATATGCATCTTCATAGAAGTTTTCAGCATCTGCTTTGTTAGAAATGTGGGTTTGGTGTCGTAGCCGAGATCCCACTCAGGGGACAGTGTGAGGAGAATGCAGTCCGTGTCCCTGCTCTGCAGCAGGACACAGGGATCTTCTCCATCTGAAACCAAGCCCAAGCAGCCCTTTGCCTCCCTCCTTCTGGCCCTGCCGCCGACAGTTCCCTGGATGCCAGCACGTTCCTGCCTCCTGGCTCCTGCCTCACAGGCAGCTTCTTCTGGTGACGAGGTTTGGAATTGCTGTCATCTGTGTTTGGCTCCCTGCAGCTCCGAGCAGGTGCCACCACAGGCCCCGCAAGCAGAGCTGGCCACTGCCTGGGCCTTCGGACTGTGGGCCCCATACCCGCGGGGGGAGTGGCTGAGGCAACCCCTTCCTCTGCTGCACAATCCCTCGGGGGCTGTAGGATCGCATGGGTTAGCTTCTGCTGTGCTCCCAACCAACCATCCCCAGTGTCACCCCATGTGCATCTACCAGGGTGGGTCTTCTTCACTCCTAGCAAGTGCTCAAGGAAAGGATGTCCTCTCTTTCAGCCCCTGGAGGTTTTGATGTGAGGACGTGATGCTTGAAGATGCTGAGGACAGGATAGAAGAGATGTGCTGCCACCGGTGGAGTTGGGAACAGAAAGATGGAGAGGACCAGATCCTTGGTGTTGTCACAGTGTCGTGGGCCTGGGGGCTTGGGATTGCCGCCCTGACTCATTTTTCCTGAGGCAGCTCATTCCCTTTACTATTTAAACCCCTCTGGATTTAGTTGGGTGTCCTATGACCTGCACAGCCTACAAGTGTTGTGCCTTGGGGGTCACTCAGTAGGGCAGGCTCTTCCCTCTGACGGTGGCCATCTGAGGATGACCAGGTGGGGAACATCCCCCCGGGAGGCTTCCTGCTGCCCTCGCCAGCCTGGCACAGGGTCCGGGGCACAGGCTGAAGCCTATAAGACCTGCTTCCGCTTCATTTGTGAGGCTAAAAGAGAAGCTGTTCGCAGATCTGTTTAAAAAGAGAATTATCTATGGTGCACTTTTTTTACTCTTTAAGTTGGACATTTCTCTACATTCCTAAAACAATATTTAGGGTTTCTTTTGTACTAGAAAATACCAGCGGTGTTTGCACAGAAGTCAACATCCAGTGATTTGAAATACAACAAATGAAGGCAATGCATGGACTTCCAATAAAAAAATATTTGAAAACTAAAAAAAAAAAAAAAAAAAAAAGACAATTATCTTAATTAAAATACAAAGCCTACAACAAAGGCCTTGAGGGAACTTGCATCTGTTTCTCCTCCCTTTTGTGGGATGATATGATGGGTAGGGGAGCAGGAAGCAGAGGCTCAGCCCTCCCTTCCCAGAAAGGATGGCTTTCATCAGCTCGCCCACGCCCACGCCTCTAGGTGTTCACGGACCAGGGCAGGGAACCCCGGTCCCATGGGGATGTGTTCTGGAAGAATCAGGGCCCCGGTGGGCCTTGTGCTGAAGCCCCCGCAGCTGGCAGCCAGGCTGGTGTGCAGTGGGCGGGCCTGGGCCCGCCAGGGGTGGTCACGGAGCCGTAGAGGGCCGAGAGACGGAGATGCTGTTTCTGCATCACTGTCGGTGGGAAGGTCTCCACTGGCTCATCCAGTAATTAAAAAAAAAAATCTTTCAATAAAACACACCCCCAAGGTACAAAATCAGTTTTATTTTTATGGCCAATGAATTTAACATCAAGCCCCAGGAAGGTTGATCCCCAAAATTCTTGCAGGAGCGTGGGCCTTCTGTTACCACCTCCTCCCACACTCTGTTCCCCGAAGTGCAATAATTATTTACCCAAACTGCTAAGTCACAGTGAACTCCACCGGCTTAGGAAGGAGAGGCCAAAGTTCTCGCTGCACAGATGGGTCCCGGCCCGTGACCTGTCCTGGGGCAGCAGGAGCCATCCTCTTCCCCACTTGGAGACTGGAAGAGACCGTGCTCTGCAGCTGACCCAGGTTTCCTGGGCCTGGGGTGGGCGTGGGTGCTCCCCATGCATCTGCCCATGTGCAAGGCAAAAAGACCAGCGGAGAGCCAATCTCTTTAAAGAGACAATTACCTAGGGATCCCTGGGTGGCGCAGCGGTTTAGCGCCTGCCTTTGGCCCAGGGCGCGATCCTGGAGACCCGGGATCGAATCCCACGTTGGGCTCCCGGTGCATGGAGCCTGCTTCTCCCTCTGCCTGTGTCTCTGCCTCTCTCTCTCTGTGTGTGACTATCATAAATAAAAAAAAAAATAAACAAAAAAGAGAGAATTACCTTAATTAAAAGAAGAAGAAGGAGGAGGAAGAAGGAGGAGAAAGAAGGGGAAGAGGGGGAGGAGGAGGAGGAGGAAGGCTCACAGGCCAGGAGGATGAGGATAGCAAGGTGGAGGCCCCTCCTGTCTCCATCTGTGGGGCCGGGCAGGCCGGCAGCAGGAGGCAGCGGGCTCTAAGGAGAGGCTCCAGGGCTGCGCCGGGGCATCTTTGCTCTTCCCTCTGCAGCCAGCCCCACACTGCCCACGGTCCTGCCACACAGGCAGGGACGCACACGCTCCTGCCAGCTGGTCTCCACCCGGCTGGTGAGGACAGTCCACGGGGATGCAGGGCGCAGGGTGCAGGGCGCAGGGCAACCAGCCACTGGCAGGTGATGGAGGGGTGTCAGAGGTTAAGTACCTGCGCAGCAGGCTCACCCCGCTTAGCAGGTGCAGAAGGCAACTCCCAAGGCCCTGGAAAGAGGGAAAGAGGTGTGGGGGCGACAGGGGGAGGGGAGGGCCTCATTAGAGGGGATCACTTGGCTCCAAAGCCATTTATTTTAGAAGTCCTAAGCCCCGGAGCTGTTCCTTGCGGCAAGGGCCTAACCTAAACGGGCCCCTGAGTTTCGGTGCCCACCTCCGTGGGGCTGATGACCACAAGCACCACTGGGGGGTGGGTGGGGGGGTGATCAGGCCGAAGACTGCGGTACTCAACCGAACAACAGCGTCTCCAGGCAAAATGGGTCGTGTTCATCCCCCCGCAATCCGGGCACCGGCCGCTTACACTGCTTGCACAAACAGTTTCTTTCCAGTCTCCTCAAGAACAGGACGTGATCCTCTAATGGAATGATTTTCTCTTTAACACCAAGTCATCCCTCTGCGCCCCCCACCCTGCCCCAGTGTAGACGGCATCCCGTTCCTCTTGGCACGGCGGCTTCCTCTCCAGGTGTCACGAGCCTTTCGTATTTATGAAACAATGTGTGTGCAAGGCTGAGGTCACAACTTCCCGAAGCCAGGTGTGTTCGGGAGCGTGTCAAACCTCGACTTAGTAATTAATAGGATATCGATCGGTGCAGCCTTGTCTAATCAGAGTCGGTGTCATAAATCGCAAGGAAAATCCATATGGAATAACAAAGGACTGTGAGCTTAGTGACCTCGGCAAGCACCGGCTTGGGCGCCCGGGACACCGGGACACCTGCTGCGGCACCGGGGCCTCCAGCTGTGGCTCGCTGGGAAGCTCCTGGTCTCCAGGGACACGGCAGTATTGGCTGAAGGTCACGGGGGAAATATTTGCCCAACATCCTGAAAACGCTGGCTTCTCCTGCGGGGATTCCCATAGGGTGTAGGTCAAACAGCAGCATCTCAGCCCTGCTGCAGGGGCCGCGCCACTCCCGCTGCAAACCCTAAGAAACGATCAGCTGCAAAGCAAAATTGAGCCAGCGGGGGACAACACTGGCATAAAGAGATTCCGGCCTCCGAGTGGATATTCTTTTTATGAAGAGTTTCTCCCCCACCCCCATTTACTTTTAAAATACATAGAATACTTTTGTTCACATTTACCATCTATTTTATAGGAAAAAAAAAATATTTAAAACCCAGAAGAGAATTGTGTCACTCTAGTTGGGCTTATATTTGCTTTTACAAAAATAATAAATAAATAAATGAGACGTTGGGAACAGCTTATATCTTGGATGACTAGTCAGTTATCAGCGTTTTGCTCGTTGGACCCGCTCCAATTTGTATCCGTGAAAAGTTAAAAGGCAAGGAACTTCGTGTTATTACTTGGTTGAGTGGTGCCTTTAATATACTTATTTTAGAGCTGGAAGGGAGCCTCAGTCATTGAACGCAATGCTCACTTGTAATGTAAGGGAAGTGAGGAGAAGATGAGTAATGAGGGAGTCCAGGACGTGCCACCCCAAATGCATGGCTGGGGCCTACTGGGTATTTGAACAAAAGGCACTTGAGATAGGGCAGGTGCAGGAAGAGGCTTCTGTGAACGCCCCTCGTCTGCCTGAAGACGGATCCTCCAAAAAGACCTCAATGTCCTCGGTCCCCAATGTGGGAGCTTCACCAGCCAGGAAGATGGACCCTGAGAACTGAGAAGTCACCGCTCACCCACACAGAGTGTCACAAGCTGTCACCCTCCCCTCTGTTCCTCTCTGGACCCAGCCATCTCTGCTGACCCAATCACGTCCCCCTGAGATGCCTCCGCCCCCTCCCGTCCCCTACGAGGATGGTATGTGAGCTCTCAGCTCTCACCGCCTTTCGGGGTATCTTTAGGGTATCTACCTTTCCCCCCCCAGGATGCCTTGTGTGTTTAAAGTGGAAGATGAAGCAATAATTTTATTCTCAATTTACAAAGTCTAAGAATCAGCAGATCGATCTGTGAATCATGGTTAAGAAACCAGTTATCTTAGGTCACCCGGGCTGCCACACAATGCCACAGCTAGGGGGTTGGACAACAGATATTTATGTCTCACCGTCCTGGAGGCTCAAAGTCCAAGGTCAAAGTGTGGGCAGATCTGGAGTCTGCTGGTGACCCTTCCTCCTGGTTCACAGGCAGCCCATTGTCCCATGAGTGACTCTACCTTCCTACTCATTCACACCCAGTGCCTGTGCTTCTCCTACACCTCAGAGGCACTTGTTTTCCCTAGAACACTCTCTCTCTCTCTCTCTGGGAGGTGCTTTCCTCTCCACCTCTCTCTCTCTCTCTCCGTGGAAGGTTCTCTTTACTGTCCCCCTCCGACCCCTCAAATGTCTGCTCCGTTTCCAGCAGCCACCATTCCCCATTTGGCAAAACTACTATGCACGTGTTGTGTTTATTGACTAAACTGGGCTCCCCAGTCCTAAAGGTTAGAACAGCTGAGTGAAGAGTTTATGTTCCTCCAAGACTATGGTTCTCAGTGTATGGTCCCCGGCCCAGCCTCACATGAGAACGTGTTCAAAATGCCAATTCTCAGCCCCCTCCCAGGCCTGTTGTTCCAGACGCTCTGAGCTGGGCCTGCTTAGCGGTCCTTTAACAAGCTCTACGGTGGTCCCAATGTTTGCCCATGTTTGAGAACCACCAATCTAAGGACAAACAAGACCCATTTTGGAGACTTGAGTTTTTGCGGACTTCTCCTCTCTTATTCCCTACCCTTAGTCCTCTGATGTTTGCACAGAGGAAAAGGACACTGCTCTATGGATTCCTAAGGTGACGGAGGGAGAAGGTTGGCCATCTCTTTCATCTCCATCAGAGCATCCAAACTCATTGTATCAGAATCACCTGGCAGACTTGAATCTTGGATGGGATTGGACACAGGATCTACATTTATAACAGGGCCCCATGTGGTGGTGATGGTGCTGGTCCAAGAACCTCACCTGGAGTAGCTCTGGTCTGAAAGAGCACACTGGCATCCCCTAGATTGGTCCAACTGATGACCACGAGGGCAAGAGTCCAAAATGGCATACGTGATGGAAGCCAATTCGACCGTAAGTATAGGCTAAGAGCAACGATCTCCGCGTGAATGATTACATTGTGTTCAGTGCTGATATAGCCAGAGGTGGGACCACAGTTTGTCGGACAAATGCGTACTCTTTCCTTTTTTTTAAGATTTTATTTGTTTATTCATGAGAGACATACAGAGAGAGGCAGAGACATAGGAATAGGGAGAAGCAGGCTCCCTGCGGGGACCCCGATGTGGGACTCGATCCCAGTACCCCGGGGTCACGCCTTGAGCCAAAGGCAGATGCTCAACCACTGACCCCCAGGCACCCCAAATGCACACTCTTTTAAGGCCTGCTGACTACAGCTGCTGTCCTCACAGTATGTCCATGCTCTCCTCCGGTCTCCGTATTTCATTAATCTGGGGCTAAGACCAAGACTCACCTCACCTCCTGTTGGTTCTAAATCATCCAGCCTGCAGCTCTTTCTGAAAGGCACCTCTCAGGTATGGAACAAGACGGAGAAATATGCCAATTGCTGCAACTGGGTGCTCTCTGGTTCATCAAGAAGTACTGGACTGAATGCCATTAATATTGGGTTGTCACTTTTCGATGAATGAGAAGGAGTCAACGCAATATAAGTCCAGATAATATCTTGCACAATCCAGTGTCGTTGTCATGATGGAGAGGGAGAATGTGCTCTCTGCATGCCTGTGTCTGATTCCAATCACTTATCACGTACCGTTTCCTGATGATCTGCATTATTTCTGCACTTTACTTGTGTTACTATACTAATGCGGCAGATTATTATTTAGTGTATTAATATTTGCGAAGTTCGGTTTGTTATTGGAAACAAATCTTAGAGAAAGATTTGACTATCATTTTCAAGCTCTGGGTATGATTTGTTGTGTCAGGTGTATTTCCTATAATTCATGTACAATTCAGAGACGTGAAATTCTTCTTTATGCAAATAATAAAGATGTTAAAAACATGCGCATCCTACATTGAACTTTTGAAAACGGTTTGATGACTCTTACCTTATTTCCATTGTCATGACACTCTAAGTCTTTTCAGCCCAGGTTGACTAATAATGAACAACAATAAGGAGAACTGAAAATAACACAGATATTTGGTGCCAAAACTGGAACTAAGACCTGATTTTCTGGTTCATTGTTCCTTATTTTTCAGCAAGATGGTCACAGTTTCCTTTTCCTAACTGAGACCAGAAACTCACTGAATCCAGCCATCTGGAAACTCATATGTGGAAGCCTTACATTGCCTCTAATTAAGAAATTTGGTGATTTTGGTGGTTGCAAACCTTGAATATGTTGAGTTTGCCACTCAGAAGGGAAATCATAAATATATTAATAAAAGAAAAGAAAAGCTGTGTGATCTTTGTAGCTCATTTCGGTAAGCATAGATTGAGAATCTGTTTCCTTCCATGCCACTCACCGTGGAGGACATGCAAAACGACCGAAATGTGGTTTCTCATTCAATGCTGGACATTTGCTATCTGGGTGGCCAGGATGAGTCCTGGGGAGGATAGAGCTCTAGTTTACCATCAAGTCATAAATCTACATTCTTATTAATAAAAGTACTTATAAGCTGCCTTGTTCACTTACCAGACTAAAAAAAACAAAAACAAAAACAAAACAAAAAACAAAAAACAAAACCACAAACATTACTTTTTTTTTTCTTTTAACAGATTCAAATTAGAAGTTAAAGAATATGAGGATACAGTAAGTGCTGTTGCTTTTCCTCTGTCTTTTTTCTCTCCGTCCATTATCTGGTGTATGGTATCCATGACTCCATTTAATTGCAACGGGGTCACATGTGGGTATTGAAAAGAGAATTTTCGCAGGAATGTCCCCAAGGGAATAATACTTTCTGCAATCCAGTTATTACCCTATCAGAACCCAACAGGTTAGCTTGCACAGTAATTAAGTAAGCACAACAGGCAAATTCAGATTTCAAGACTGTGGGTTTTATGGTTACAGATGTTCTTCTGAGCATAATCTGCTCAGCAGTTCCTTGGGTCATAAATGTTTAATTTTTAATCTATTTTTTATCGGTTTCGTGTAATGCAGGCTGTTGGTATACCAAAAGAATTCTTACTAGCTGCATTTTACGTGAGGGAAGTTTGTGATAATAAAAGCCTTAGTGAAATAAAATAAGGTATATTCCCTTAAGAAAATGAGCATTGCGTTAGCTCAAAACACAGATGAATGTTCTTTTCACGGGACAGAGGCTATTTGGACCGCATTTACAATATTGTTTGCGAGTGACAGTCTATTTGCAGACTTAATACGGTCCTGGGAAATCACACGACTTGCAGGTGTATTACTGAGAGCACAGAGAGTTAGTTACATCATTTGTTTGCACTGGAACTGTCCTTTGAAATGATTCAGGGGCTCGAAACAATAGTCATTTCAGGATATATTTATCTTTTATGACTCAGACGACTGCCCCACTTTCCAAGAGACCTTGTGATAGAGACATTATGGGTGGATGAAAGATACATTGATGTTAAAACACCGCACGTAAGGGCCGCCAAAATCACCAGTGGCGTCACGTGTTCATACGTTTATCAGTGGCTGTACACCCGAATGTCAGGTCCCCTGAAAGCACAACCATCACTGCGATCCGCCCTGTGTGTGGAACTCTGAGGCAAAGCTAACATACAACCTGGCACGGGGTCTGACAATTCTTAAACGATTCCTTCATCTCTCATTTACCTGGTATAGCAAGACCATCTCTCAGGCTCCCCTTTGGGAGGAGTGTCCGGTGCGCCAGCAGGTAGGATGGGATAACCGTTTCGGTGGGGCTGACTTGCCAATGGGAGCAAGGCCGCAAGCTCTTCAGGCCTAGGCAATCGCAGCGCAGACACAGGCCGAGGAGCGCTAACAGTGACCTGGGCAGGGAGTTCTGCACCCTCGACAACCCTGGCCAAGCAGTGTTCGTCCTCCCCTTGCCCCCCGACCCCTAATTACAGTGTGCATCTGGGTTGGAACCTCCTTAACACACCAGAAACGTCTACGCTGGCTGCCATGTCTCCGGATTGCGTCTCCCCGTCTATCCACAGGTGGCTTGGAAATAATACATTTGCTTCACATGAACAAAATCCAACTTTTCTCCAATCTTCCTAAAATGAAAACATCATGCTTCTCAGCCCATGACCACCAATGATTTTGTACCATACCTTGCCTTCTGTGGCCACGTCGACTGTGCCCTCCAGGCCACGCTACGGGTGGGCAAGGACCCCCTTTGCTCTTGGCATTCAGAATCCCATGAGTGTCCAGCGACTTAAAAATGTGATGTTTCCCAGAATCCTGGCGGGGCTGCGCCTTTCCCCTGTGCCTGGTCCTGGGGGAATCCTGTGGTCAGACACTGAGTCCCTGGGCGTGATACGAAGGCACTGTGAATACAGGGTCGTGTCCGTTACCTGATAACGCTTCCTCAGTTTACCACTTGCAAATAATCCCAGGGATTCCAGGAGGCTGGGCCAAGCTCTGAAAGATCTCTATCCGAATTCCAGCATGTGGTTAGCTGGACAGGTGGGCTGAGTGTGCCCTGCACCCCTCCTGGGCTGTCTCCCGCGGGCGCAGGTGTGAAAGTGCCAGAACAGGGGCAAACCCGGGGAAGAGCAGAAGGTGGCTCCTGGCTTCCTTACAGAGTCCCCATGGCTTGTCGGTCTGGGCCTTGGACGGCAGCAGCCATCCTCCGGCGTCAATTCTGGGCCCCCAGGTGTCCCCAAGACAGGCCTGTCAGGTCTAAATTATTTCTATCGTGCATCCAATGCTGTGTGGCCTGTTTCTTCTCATGGATGAGTGCCTGGGGGAGGACTCAGACCTGGTGTGGGGTCTGCTCCTGGAGCAGGTGCAGGTCGACGTGGGCATGAGCCTCCAGCTGCCTCATTCCAGGTCAGCCATGAAAGAGGTTTGTAAAAACATAAAATGGCACATTCCTCTCACTGATGTTCTGCGGAACACAGTTACCTTTCATATCTTTCATATTAACATGGAACAGGTTCATTATTCTTTTCCCAAAAATGTTTATTATTGAAGCATTCTTGACAATAGCTGTTAGAAAACTTGGAAAGTTTTAGAGCATAGAGGGGTCTTCTATTTTTTAAGATTTTATTTATTCATGAGAGAGAGAGAAAGAGAGAGAGAGAGAGAGAAAACAAGCAGAAGGAGGACAGAGGCAGAGGGAGAAGCAGATGCCCCATTAAGTAGGGAGCCCAATGCAGGACTCAGTCCCAGGACCTCAGGATCATGACCTGAACCAAAGGCAGATGCTTTACTGATGAAGCTCCCCAGGTGCCCCACATAGGGGAGTCTTAAGACTGAAATGATTAAACACCACTGGATGCAATCAGAGTCACTCACACTTCAGTGATGGAATAAATGACTCACAGTTTCGTTAAAGCACAAGTTCTGGGGCAGCGGGGCCAGGTGGGCCTGAGGATCTGAATTTCTAACAGTGCACACATGTACACACACCGCCCAGGGGTGGTGCTGTTGCTGCTGTTCCATGGTTTGGCGGGAACAGTCTTCTGCCTTTGGCCCAGAAATCATTTTCAGAACTGGTGGGCAGTAGAGCTCCTGTTCTGGCCTTATCTGTCATCAACGTAGCTCTCTGCCTCCAGACCTGGCTCTCAGACCTGGGGACCTATGGCGGGTAAATGCAAATTTACCTGTCTTCTGGGCCTCTGTAAGTCCTACAACATTGTCAAGGGTCCAGCAGTGGCCTTGTATGCCTGGTCACTCAGGGAACACGTGAGCAAGATGGTCACCAAAGGCAGTGAGTGAGTGAGGGGGGATACCAAAGCAGCAAAGACAGGTTGGTTTCAGGACTGGGGAGCCCACTGGTCCCAGCTTGTGAGAGAGAAATTGCATTATATGGCGCCAGTGGGAGCATCTTTAGCTTGAGGGTGAGGCCTTTCCATTCTCATTCATTTTGTTGACTTGGCAATAATCTTTTATCGTTGATCCTCATAGGACAGTGTTATTTACCAAGCATGTGTGCTCCCCCATTTATTTTGGTCTTCATCCACTCAAAATGAACTTGAACCACTTAATAAATGCAGACATGCTGCCTCATGAAGATTCATGAACACTTTGGTAACATTGGTTTCTGGTAAGGCAGGGCCTCAAGGTCTCGCCCACTGCGTGGGTCAGTGTTAAAGACGCTCAGGGAAGCTGGAACAGCATTCCCAGCCCCTCAGGTGGTGCAGATGCTTGTCACCAAATGGAAAGAAATGTTGAGAATTGCAACAGAGGAAGACACTGACTTCACGTTATTCGCTCATCACCAGCTGCTCATCACACGAGATGTTGGTGGGATGCTCTGTGCCAGCTCTTGGTCCTGAGACAGGACTCCTCGGGGCAAGGTATTGGGGTCAGCCTCTGCACGAACACTGAGGAGACTATGAGTGCACTGGGCGGCCTCTCCAAGAGAGTGCAGGTGAACAGTGGATGAGGGAGGAGGCCGTCTCTTGAGCCCATTGGCTTCCTTTGATGGTAAAGTATTCAGTTTCAGCTGGAATAAACCTCTCTACTGAGAGATTCAGTGCATTGCTCCCTATTCTTGCCCACAGACTTAATGCCTTATTTCCTACACTCTGGTTGTAAATCTTCCTTTCGTGTGTGCTTCTAATAAGGTTTGTTTTAAACAAGTCCAATGTTCGGCAAAAGGGATACGCTTGGAGTTTTGTACGGCAATGGTGTATCCACCTACTAGAACAAGATGCTCATCAGTACACACCCGGAATGCATCACTCTCTTTGTGAAGACTCTTCGGATGTCGCATTGTAGCACAGAGGTCTCAACACTTAACTCAGTACACACCCCGTACAACAGATCTGCACGAGATAGAAGTGTTTCTGTGTGACTGGAACACTCAGTACTCACTCATTTCAATATTTGCTACCTTCTCAGCACTCAGTTTTCGAAAGTATTTTGGAATAGGAAAGAAAGAAACCTAATTTAGCTAGGCACCTTTGTAATAGCTCACATTCATCACATTTCAAATAGAAAGAGGGACCATGAGCTTGAGAGGTGCCCACGTACCAAACCCTTTACTCTCCAAAAGGAGAAGTGCCTCTTATTTAAGAAAAGATATGGCTTGTAAGCGGCTTCTGGATGGAGCCGTTGACAAGAAACAGAAAACACTAAAACACAGGGGACCCAGATGAGTCTACACAAGAGCCAAGGGTTTACTGGAGCCTGGATTCCGGGAATGCTGTGAAAACCAGCCCTCACAGCAGCACTTTAATTTTCTAGGCAAGACCCTCACCCCAAGCAGCCTCCATCGCCTCCTCCTCCCAGATAACTGCCCTGAGTCCAGCCCACTCCTGGTCCGCACATCAGCGATGCATGCTAAGGTGAGATCGCACTCATTAAGAAGTGTGAGTTTGTTAGCTCGTATCCTTGACAGCCCATACTGTCCCCTGTTGTTTAAAGGATAACTGGGGAATTTCTGAATTAGGTAATCAGGACCAGGGACCAATGAGGTGCCCCCACCAATCCTATCTCCATCTCCTCTCACCTTCCTTTCTTTCTCCATCCTTTTCCCTTGTAGTTGGGCAGATAATTACCACGTGAGAAAAATGTGCCATGCAGAGTCAATCTCCAGCAATTTGCCACCATCTAGATTCTATTTATTTTTGGAGGTCCTGGTAATTACTAATTACCCCAAATGATGCCTTACCCAACTTCCTTCATGTCTGAAATAGGGCAGCATTGAAATAAAAACGCATGTGATTTAACACTTCATTATCTCTGTAATTTTGTAAATATTAGTTTTGCCTTCCTAATTTAGATATGAGATCCATGACACCTTGACCATTGCTGGCTGGTACGTCTTCTGCATCCCATAAAACCTGGGGCAGGCCTGAGCACAGAACGTGTTGATTGGCTGGTTCATGTATCTACATGACCAAGAGGTGCTGGGGTCC
The DNA here is from genome assembly GCF_048418805.1 of Vulpes vulpes. Lineage (NCBI taxonomy): Eukaryota > Metazoa > Chordata > Mammalia > Carnivora > Canidae > Vulpes > Vulpes vulpes. The sequence continues at coordinate 116,570,525 of NC_132781.1, forward strand.
AAACAGTGATGACATTACAGCATAGGAAAAATAAGAAATAATACTGTCATAACTTTGTGCAGTAACACCTGGCAACTACATTTCTCATGTTGAACATGTCACAATGCATAGAGTTGCTATGTTGTACATCTGAAACTAATATTATATGTAGTTCAATTTAAAAAAAAACAATAATGAAATGAGGAGATTAGCATTTCATGAAGAACATGTCCAGCTCAGCACTAAGATTTAATTTAGGTAGAAACATTTTTGAAATTCGAAAAACATTTTCAGTCACTGACAAGACAATGAGAGACCCAAACAGAACCGTGGGGTATAGATCCACTGGGAAGAATGAGTGGACCTGCCATTTATTCTCAGTAAATATAAGGAAGCAAGTGAGTGATAAAGATTATAACTGTAATCATGTGATTGGCATAAGATTAGACAAAGAGAAATTTCTATAGAATCAGATAATTGGGTCTGGAAGATGGCTCCAAGTGAACTAGGTGAAGCGGTCTGACTCAATGAATCAAGAATACGACATTTCCAAGAGGATAGCACATTGAGACTGTCTGCTGAAAGAAATGAGGAGAGAGAGATGTTTTAAAATAAAATGTGTTAGTAGAAAATTTGAGTTATGGGTGAGGCCAACAAATCAAGCGATGACTGTCAATGAGAAGATCCCTAGAGGCGGGGAAGTGCCACACCACACGGGGCCACATGGAGAAGCCAGGAGACCCTGGGAGTGAGGGGAAAATGTGGACAAGAGCTTTTATTGTGGCTCCCACAGGAAGGACAGGCGAGGCAGGGTGAGCAGGCTTGGGTTTGGCTGGTTGGAATAAGTTCAGTGGGCTCTGGTGCATAAGGGCTGCCCCTACTTGTTTGGTTCCTGGCCCCGGGTGATTAGGGTGGGAGGGGTAGCCTGGAGTGTGACAGTCCCATAGAGGAGGTGCTTGGGGTGTGGGATCTGGATGCATTAGCTTGTATTTGAAAATACAAGCCTGCAGAGTAGGATCATGTGACAAGGAGGAGGCAGGAGGCCAAGGCACAGTGACTCAGGAAATTATCAGCGTGTCCAGAACAAGGTGTGTCTTGCATTTGCATGTAGGACAGATGTTAGAGCATCATGTTCACAAAAGCTAGATGCATGGTGAACACAATGGCATTGGTGAAACGGCACTTAGGGAAAGATAAGTGTATGAATGCAAGTATTTCACCATTAATAGGTTTAGGTATCAGGCACTATTAAAATAGCAGAAAACTCCCTCCTTTTGAAATATGGCAGGAAGCCAGCTGTCTATGCACCAGCCTGCTGTACCTTTGCCCTGGGTGAAAAAGCCAATTTGCAAAGCTACGGAAACCTAACAAATGACCAAAATAGACCTTGATTGTAAGTGAGATTAAATGTAACTGCAACATCGAGCCCATAGCCGAGGTAGTAAAATAAAATGAAGTGGAGGAAGCCACGCTGTAATAACAATTTAATATTCACCAGATTGTAAAGCAAATCTAGGAGGAATCATTGTACTTGCAAGAAGAAAATTATCACCCAATATAATCTGCGATGAGATATATTCATTGTCACCTAGAGAACTCCAAAATCTGAATGGTGATTTTCTTTAAAATAATGACTAGATGCTTGTGGTACTCACTTCATTTCTTCAGGTCACCCCAAACTGAGTGGTGTCCTGCTCAAATACACCTCATATCAAGGATTAGTGATGTGACCAATTGCAGGGGGAACTGGGCTTCCAGAACCCCCGGGGGGGGGGGGGGTTGACGGGGGTCCTTCAAGTGGTTGCATATTGGAAAGACATTGGCTAAGAGTCAAAAGGCCTAGGTTTTAACACCTGCCCTGCCAGTAGGTGGCTGTTTGTCCTTAGTGGGTAACTTAACCTTGTTTCTATCTGTTAAAATCATGGGGATTTTCCATCTCCTTGAGGAGAGGGGGTAGGATTAAATGATCTTTAAACTTTTTTCCCCACTCAAACATTCCATTTATGTATGGTTGTCATGATGATGTGGAAGGGAAGTCTATCATCTCCTGTACCCTTATTCCTCCTTGGCGCATTGGTCGGGAGTGCCCCAAACCCCTTCCCTATTCCTAAGAACTTCTTTAAAACCCCCATAAGCATCTAGGATGGTATGTGAGAGCCTCCACTAACAGCAAGAAGACCTTATTGGGCCACCATGAGCACACACAACCTTCCCATCAGGATGCAGAGTTGTTCTTCCTTTACTCCCATTGATGATCCATTGGTCCACTCAGAATTCACCCCATGTGGACCTTCACCCCATGGCCCCACAAAATATATGGCTACATCTCTGATGTTCCCAGCATCCTGTCTCCATGCTGGGAGAGCAACATTGGGTATTATAAACAGTAACCCTATACATCCCTGAAGGCTTCTGGTTCTTCAGAATCCCACCCTGCTAAAGATTTCTATTCTGGAAGAGCCTCGAGGGAAGGAAGGAAAGAAGGAGGGAAGGAAGAGGGAAGAAAAGAAGGAGGGAAGGAAGAGGGAAGAAAAGAAGGAAGGAAGGAAGGAAGGAAGGAAGGAAGGAAGGAAGGAAGGAAGGAAGGAAGGAAGGAAGGAAGGAAGGAATGAGATGAGGGAGGAAAGCCTCATCCCCTGGTTGGCAAGGTAACTCTGAGGAAAAACCTTACTGCTGTTTACATATGAGCTTGTCCTAAAATTTGAGTTTTCATGACACAGACCTGGAGTCAGCGAAGTGGTGTGGGCCAACCGTGCGTTAATGCAGTCTGCTCCCTGGTCTGGTAGGTCAGGCATTTGGTCACAATTCTAGTTTTTGGGGGTTTTTTTGTTTGTTTGTTTGTTTGTTTTTTACCAAGAACCATCGTGACCTGAGCTCACATTATTAGATTCTAGGAAGTGTACAAATCCTTGCTCTTGATGGACATCTTTCCTCTCAAGTGTCCACGTTAGCACAGTTCCTTTAAGATGCTCATTCTTTGAAGACAGAGTATAAAAGGCCACCAGTCCTTTGTCAGTGTTGGAATTCCCCAAATCACAAGTGTTCATTGTACCAAACTTCTGTGTTCTTGGCAAGTGTTAGCAGACCGTTGGCAAATGCTCATATCTTGAACTTTTGCCTTGTTTTCCATAGGTAGGGCCACTTCACTGCAGACCCATCCTGACTCCCTTTGTCCACCCACATCTGGTCTCAACCTGTCCTCCTGCCTCCAATTTTCCCATTGACTCGCCGCTCTGACCACTGTCGCTGAAGGAAACTTGGCCCTATGTCAAAAGTCAGCTCAGGTTTTTGGAACATTTTGCCATTTCCCTTCCAGCTGTTAGATCAATATTCAAGGAACATTCTCCAAAATACCTAGCGTTTGGCTGTTTCTAAATACACATTTATCAAATTCATACAAATGACATCTGGAGACCATTGCAGCAGTGCCAATTGGGTAGATCCTGTTTTCAAAACTATGGACCACATAGTCATCCCTCTTTCTACACGAGCTCTTATCCCTCTCTGGGTGATGCCAGAACTGAGGCAAGGCAGTGGCCAGGCTGGAAAGAGGATTTTGGAGAGAAAGTTCCAGTGCTCTCTCTGTCACTAAGGGCTATGTCACCTTAGACTAGTTTGCACCATCTGCAAAATTAGGGATTGACCCAGCTCTGTGGTTTTGCAGCAGGGTTCCCTGATGGAGACCTGAAACTCACCCTGGGGCCCAGGCAGCCAGGGGGCAGGTATAGCCAGCCTCCACCCTCGCCCCCACTGCTGCACCACATGCATGACCCCACTAACACCTTGCTTAGAAACAGGTTTTTCCAGGGCAACTGGGTGGCTCAGTTGGTTAAACATCTGCTCAGATCATGATCCCAGGCTCCTGGGGATCGAGCCCCACATTGGGCTCCCTGCTCAGAAGGGAGTCTGCTCCAGACTCCCCCCACCCTGCTCCAGCTCTCATTCTCAAATAAAAAAAGTCTTAAAAAAAAAAAAGAAGAAAAATAGAAACAAGCTTATACAGATAGCACAACACTTTGAAAACAGTGGTTTTGGTGACCCCTCTGTCCCCCAGCTCCTGGTATGAATGTTACAGTCATGACAGCACTTGGCTGCCACAGCACAGCAATCTGATCAGACCCACCCATGGTGGCCAGCACAGGGCTCTCACGCCAGGCATGTGTGTTGGTCTCACATGGATGGCAGCCCACACCTAGACTGCACGGGAAAAGCTGGTTTTGAGCCAAAGAAAATGCAGCATTAAAGCCCTCTGATATAGGAAAAGGTGCTGAGCATCACTCATCAGGGAAACACAAACCAAAACCGCAATGTGATGCCACCTCACATGCATCAGGATGTCAAAAGCACAGAACATAACCCATGTTGGTGAAGATGTAGAGCAACCAGAACCCTTGTGCACTGTTGGCAAGTACATAAAATGGTGTCGTTGATCTGGACCACAGTATAGAGGTCCCTCAAAAAAAAATTAAACCTAGAATTCCCATATAATTCAGCAATTCCACTTCCGGGTAGATACCCAAGGGAGGTAGCAGCAGGGCCTCAAAGACATGTTTATATGCCCCCATGTTTATAACGGCATGGTTCACAATACCCCAAAAGTGGAATCAGCCCAAGTGTCCATGGACTACAGAATGGAGAAACACAATGTGGTCTCTTTACACAATGAAATATTATTCAGCCTTAAAAAGAAAGGACATTCGGACATGTGCTACAACATGGAGGAAACATAAGGGCATTTTGTTCAGTGAAGTAAGTCAGACACAAAAGGACAAACACTGGAAGATTCCACTTATAGGAGGTCCCTAGAGTAGTTAAATTAACAGAGAAGGAAAGCAGAATGGTGGTTGCCAGGGGCTGAGAGAAGGGAACGGGAGCTACGGTTTAATGAGCATCGGGTTTCAGCTGGGATGATGAAAAAAGTTCTGGAGAGGGATGGTGGTCATGGTTACACAACACTGTGAATGTGTGCCACTGAATTACACACATAAAAAATGGTGAATTTTATGTTACATATATTTTTTTTACAATCAAAAAAAGCCCTTTGAGCATCCATTTTTTGGTGAGGATAAGCTGATAGATAGCAGGAGAGAAATGCATCCTGGAATGACAGCTGGAACTCTCTAGCTGGGGAGAGTGACTGGGGCAGATTGGTCACTATCCCTCATCGGGCACCTCAATGGCTAGAGTGTAAAGAATAAAGATAGAACTTCCATTCTTAGCAACGTTTTTCGTAAGTTGGAAGCACTGGCACTTTTATGCAATAAGTGATGTTTTCTTCCTGTGCCTCCTTAAGAAGGGTCAGTATCTGATAAAGATTATCCCTTGGGGCACCTGAGGGCGGAGTCCGTTGAGTGTCCAACTCTTGGTTTCGGGCTCAGGTCAAGATCTCAAGGGTCTGGGATCGAGTCAGGCTCTTCATTCAGTGCAGAGTCTACTTGAGATTCCCTCTCCCTCTCCCTCTGCCCCTCCCCCCTGTGTGTTCACTCTAAATAAATAAATAGATAAATAAATAGATAATATTTTTTAAAGTGTATCTCTTGGTTTCATATAACCCAACTGAGGAACACAATATAAATGAAACAGACATGTTCAGACTAGGTTTCCTAAAATCTGATCTGTACCATTTCCTAAAATCTGGTTCCTACCACCCCTGTTGAGTCTTGAACCCCATACACATCAAAATCTACCTTCCAAAAATATGTTCTAACCAGACAGGTGCCTGAGGAGCAAGCTCAGTAGGTTTGGTGCTGTATCATGTACCCCCCCCACACACACACAGCTCTGAAGAGTTTGCTGAAGTTTGTGGGGCCCCACGTTTCCTACAAGATTGAAGACTTACCAGGGTTACCTGAACATCCACCTTTCCTCATTCTGTAGGAGCAATGCCATCCCCCTGCAACAAATGACCACAGATTCTGTGAAGCTCTAGAATTATATGCTACCTGTTATAGATAATATGCATGTACCTGGTGCTTTACTGCTTTACATATTTACTCAGTAAACCATGGGCATAGCTTCGTACATTCAGATGGAAGTTCTATGGAACCCGGCCCTTGACCTTACTTATTCAGCCTGTATTCCTGGCACAGAGTTTATAAGAGGCGCTCAAGAAATCACGCAGTAACTTTCACCACCACTTTTTCCTTCGTGGACCCTTTCCTTCCTTTGTATGAGTATTAAAAAGTGTATTTTGCAACTGGCTTGATATAACATGAATATCGTCCACGATGATACTTTTTTTACTAGATTTATTCTTTTCTTCTTTTAAAAGGAATTAGCATTAAAACATGTCCATGAGGGACACCTGGGTGGCTCAGAGGTTTAGTGCCTGCCTTTGGCTTAGGGCATGATCCTGGAGTCCCCGGATGGAGTCCCACATGGAGCTCCCTGCATGGAGCCTGCTTCTCCCTCTAACTGTGTCTCTGCCTCTCTCTCTGTGTCTTATGAATAAATAAATTAAATCTTAAAACAAACAAACAAAAACATGTCTGTGGGCTCCCGAAAGTCTGAAAGTGTCATGGCCCTGGGTAGGGGTGCTTGAGGAAGAAACCAGTCCTTTGTTGGATGGGAATCCATCCAGCTAAGGAGATGGTCGCCCATGACCCCACTTTCATGTGATGATAGACAGGTAGGTGGTGGTTTTGTGCCATGAAGGGGAAGCCAGCAGCAGATCAGCTGAAACCCCACGGAAGCCAGTAAGCCCTCCATCCACTGTCCTGTAGTGTTTACAGGTCCAAAACTTTGGCTTCTCCAAAGCCACACAACTAGTCAGTAGTAGAACAAAGACTAGAACTTACAAGTCAGGGCCCTTCTAAGCTGAGTATCCCCCTCAAATGTGATGTGTTGAAACCTAACCCCAAAGAGATGGTGTTAGGAGGCAGGGCCTCTAGAAGGTAATGAGGTCATGAGGGTGGAGCCCCATGATGAGGTTAACGTCCTTCTAAGAAAGAACCCGGGGAGTCCCCACCCTTTCTACTTCATGAGGATGGAGTGAGAAGACACCATCTGACCCAGGAAGCACCTGTCACCAGATACCAAATCTGCCAGTGCCTTGGTCTAAGGCAGCAACCCTGCACGCTGGGTAGTGGGATGAGAATGAGGACATCAAATCAAGTAAGACACAGATTCACCTTTTAAGGAACTCCCAGTCCACCATGTCTTTTGCTCCAGTCCAGTACTTGTCCTCCCAGCATGCCTTTCTGGAATGTTCTTCAAGACTTTCTCCACCTTGTAACTCCTCTCAAAATGGACTCAAACACTGTCTTCTCTATGAAGCCTTTCCTGAGGCAGTCATAATTAGTCTTTCTCTCCTGTCAACTTCCAGATTATTTATGATATTGTGGCCATTCTGTTTTGTATGAAAGAAAATTGCAAAGAGTTTATCTTCCCTTTCATATTGCAAATTCCTTGAGACAAAGATTACATTTAATTAATTAATCAGAGTACCTAGGCACAGACTTTGCATTCATTCATTTACCCATACATTCATTTTTTTTTCTTTCCTAATCAAATATTTATTAAGGGTCTACAATGTTTTATGTGCTCAAGAAAGAGAAAAAATCTAATTATTTTTTCGACTTCAGTGGGTGACTTTTGCAGTCCATGGAGCAATAGCTGAGCCTAGAGGAAGGAATGAGCTGGTCTCACATTTTTCTTCAGAGTCACTGATCCCCTCATTATTTCCATGTGCCATGTAGGCTGTGCATAAAATAAATTCCACTGGTACACACAAGACAAGAGGGGATCCCTGGGTGGCGCAGCGGTTTGGCACCTGTCTTTGGCCCGGGGTGCGATCCTGGAGACCCGGGATCGAATCCCACGCCGGGCTCCCGGTGCATGGGGCCTGCTTCTCCCTCTGCCTGTGTCTCTGCCTCTCTCTCTGTGTGTGACTATCATAAAAAAATAAAATTTAAAAAAAAAAAAAAAGACAAGAGATTGTCTGGGCGGGAGCTGTTGAAGACTTCAAGAAGGCAGAATGTCTTACCAGGTTATGAACTGATCTTTGAATGTGAGTTGGATTTAGAAGATAATCAAGGTGGAAATGGGGAGATCTCAAGGCCCAAGCTCTGAAATGTGCTGAGCAGAGCAGAGGAGCCCAGGAAGCCTGGAGCGGTGGACTCCAGTCAGAAGAATGTGCAAAATTCACACAGCTGGAATGAGAGCCACATTTAGAACTTTGGAAGATGGGCAAACACATTACATTGTCACAGGGATCAAACACTAAGCAAAGGTGTTGAATCTCTAGTAGAAATTCAAGCTCAGTCTCCCTTCCTGATATTTCCCAACATTTCTTTTCCCTTCCTTTATATTCCCTTTCACTATTATTTATATTCCCCAAATGAATGAAAACATACACTGTTTGTCCTTCTCCGATTGACTTAAAGACTCCTAACTCGGGGAAACGAACTAGGGGTGGTGGAAGGGGAGGAGGGCGGGTGTTGGAGGGGAATGAGTGACGGGCACTGAGGTGGACACTTGACGGGATGAGCACTGGGTGTTTTTCTGCATGTTGGTAAATTGAACACCAATAAAAATTAATTAAAAAAAAAAAGAAAGAAATTCAAGCTCAGCTACTCCGTTTATTGGAAGTTTCAACCTGCCCCCTCCCAAACATCAGAGCCCCACCTGGAGCCTCCTTCCAGCTCTGCACACCGCATCAGACAGCGAGACCCCTCCACTCCTCACATCTTCCATACACTCTGAGTTTTCAGTGTTTGTGGTACAGGGTGGGGGAGGTTGGAAGGATCAGAGGGGCCAGGAGAAGGATACTTTCAGTTGTTCAGTGATGTTCTTTATTCCCTTCTTCCAAAACTCACACAAACCTAAGAAAGAAGAGCTGTCTTGGCTTCACGTACAGCCAAGTAGAGACCATACACCATCTTATCTAGCCTTGTCCTTCTCTTCAAAAGCCTATGAGTAGGTCACATTTCGATCATCACAGGGCTAAGGAACTGAGCAGACAAAGGAAGTGATGCACCCACCTCACAGCTAGTGTGTGACTCAAGTTCCTAGGGAAGCGCGGTCCCGGCTGGTGAGAGCCTTACTCCCGCCATGCTTCCCTCTCCATTTGGCCCTCCACCGTGCACTCACCGTTTACAGGCACGTTGAAGGTGTTCGGATAGATGATCTCTGCAGTCCCTACCAACTACGAATTTCCTTCTTCCTCTCTTCCTTGTCTTTGTCTTTCCAAAAATACCAAGGAGGGGAGGGGAGCAATATAAGAATTTGGAACAAAAAAAAAGAGAGCTATGGGCAATCTGGTTGGGAGAAAGGAAGATTTTGGTTTTTTCCTCAAATCATTTGAGATAATAAAAGAAGAAAGAAGAGTCTTGGGATTCAATGGGAGGTGCTTTCTTTTTCCTTACAAATAATCCATTTAGGGCAAAAGTTCTGCAAGTCGGCCCTTGAGAGAGATGAAGCCATAAGGGTTAACATGGCTGCACTCACAGTATAGTATGTGTATTCTAAAATAACTATAACATTTCTTTCTGATTAAAAAAAATGTTCTGCCAAAATCCTTGTAGGTGGTGATATGCAACTCTATTATTATTTGAATAATCTACTACAGCTGTTTCCGTAATTAAATAATAATAATATTTCCATAAAACTGGCTTGAAAGCATTTTTCATGAAGTATTAGTGTGATTCGTTTGCCATATCTATAAAGAATATATTTATATGTGGTTTTTTTTCATTTAGATTAATTTGTGCATAGGTTTACCATGATAATTTCCTTGTCTGGCACTGTCTTGAGAAAACAGCCCTTGCCTATTGCTTAAGAACAAACTGTTAGGGACGGTGCATAATTATATTCATTTAGATTCTTTCACCTAAACCCTATTTTTAAAATTTGCATATTAAAATTTGTATACTGCTGGTATAATGAGAGGAGAAGAGCAGAGTACTACGTTTACAGATCGTATTTCCAATTTAGGAGACATTTCCAGCATTCTGGAATCTTAACATGAATTCGGCATATATTTCAGAGGGTTCAACTACTAAGAGCAGATTTTTCCAACCTGAGCTGCTCAACCTTGGATGTCAAGTGACCTCCTTTAGACGTGGTATCTGTTGCGATGCTTTCAAACCATGGGGCCTTTTTGCACACAATTTACCTATAATACTTGAGAAGGTAAATATAAGCATGTGAGGCAAACGGGAAAGAGACATTGATTTATTAAAGAAGAAGCTGTGGTTCTCTGATGTCACTGCTTTTTATCTCATGGCTTCGTTTGTCCGATAACATGGTTACCTGGTCACTGCCGAGCTTCCACTTACTGATGCTGAACACGTGCAACAAACCTGCATTTCCTGCGCCTCCGGAAACGTGTTAAGTCAGGACACAAACATCCAACGGCATTAGAATGAGCCGCGCGCGAATATGGTTCCGCAGGAGCGTGTGTTCCCATATATGTAAACTGGACACTTCATTCCAGTCACTCGATTCCCAATTGAAAGCCTTAAAACCGTACACTTGGAAGCCCATGAGATTCATGGCTTTTTAGGAAGCAGAAAAGTCCAAATAGCCCGGGGGGTGGGGCGATTTGTAGACACGTCTGAGGATCGCGAATGCACATTTACCTATAGTCACAGGGAATTCTCAAGGTGAATTAGTCTGTGGACATCAGGTACAAGGTTGGCCCCAGATTTAATGAACTTTGCTTATGTCAGATATGCTGAAATCCTCGGGATTAGCCAAATCGCTACTGATTTAAAGCACCTGGGACCTCTACCGTCCATATGTTTTCATTCAAGGGCCAATTTACCCCAGAAGAGCTCGAAAGAAAGTTCCAAAATATATTGCCGCCACATTAAATTTAACCAATTGGCATGCGTTTAAGCAGCATGTAGACATTTCACATGATATGTGTAAATCCTTTATTAACGGTGTCAGCTGTTGACAAATTACGTGTAATCCTGGCAAAGCAGGAGACGTATGCACATATGCTGCACCGCCTCCATCTCCTCCGGTGGAGGGAAGAGAGTGCACAGCCATTCAGGGGCTCAGATCAATAAGAACTGCATGAAAGGGACCTTATTTAAATGACAATGGCCTTATGTGAATATCTATCAGGCTCCTGAACTGCCCAGATTTGGTTCCTAATCTGCACAGAAATCTCCCTACTGGGTGGAGGAAGGCTCCTAGCTGCTCCCTGGTAACTCTACTTTCTTGTCTCCGAAGCACCCGGAGGAGGGAGGGGCCGGGCCGCACCGTGGCTGGCATCCCACCAGCGGGCCACAGGCCTCGTCCTCGGTGCAAAGAAATGTGGCAACAATAGTGCCATTATGGCAATCATGTGCTTACTGTCTTCACACTTCAAATGCTAGATCAAAATGAGCATAACGAATGGAGGCATCAAAGAAATCGGCTGAAAGTCCTGAGTTGAAAACACCCACAATTGCACATTCCCCACCACGGCTTTTCCCAGGGGAAAAACAGGCCGGAAAGGCGGATGGGACACAGCCAAGAGGGCTGCAGAGCGCTCCGTGTCAGGCTGTCCTCGGCGGGCCCTCTTCTCGCCAGAGTTCATCCCAGGAGTCGTGGGGAGGCCTGGGCACGCGGAGGGAGGCTGAGGGCATCCGAGTTTCTCACATTCCCCGGTGAGCATGGGCACAGGGGGACATCCCTGGGCATTGTGCCCCAGGAAGGCTGAGCGGAGACGTGCATTCCAGTCAATGCCCCTGGCGCGGAGATGAAGGGTGTGCGGTGCAACCGACCGTACAATGGAAGGGTGTGGGTCAGGATCAAAAGAAGCTCACATTCAAATGAGGACACAATATGCAGTTTGGTCTTAGGAGCCAGATTCCCACCCCATGCAAATGCATGGAATCTGCTGCTGAAGAAAGGCGTAGTAACCATGGTATTTGTAGGAACTTTAAAAATTCGGGCTGAGAAAACCGAGTCTGGAAAGTGTTCTCAAAAGCACAGTGGTCCATTTATGCCGACGGGTTGGTGGAGTCCCTTGTGAGTCTAAGCGAGAGACAAGAATGCTAAAATCCCAGGTTCACAAGACCAACCAGGTCAGAGCGGATCATGAGAAATCACTTATAGACAAATGGAAAATTGCATTTAAAGGCCAGACGTGATTTTATCACATTGCCGCAACTTCTTAAAAATGGCACAAGAGTGTTGATAACCAATCGGTTAGCAAACCCTAGGATTCCTTAGCAGGCACTGCTTGACAACAAACCTACTTCGGTTAATTAAATTAAATGAATTTCACAGTATTGTGCGTGAGCTACAAGCAGCGGATGACATCCATTATTCTAGGTGGCGATTCTCAATCACACCGCTTTGCTGGGCGGCTTTAGGTGTTTCCTCACATGGGAGCCCACAGTTTTAAAAACAGGAGGTGAGGAAAACTGATGCTACCTTGTACAGGCTTTTCCCACCCCCCTTTAGTGTCTTTGCCCCTTTCCATTACAAGGGGGTGTGTTAGGTCTCCTCTCTCCCAAGAGGAGAAACCAGCCCCAGCTGTCCTGGGCCTAGTCTGGGACTCTAAGCTGGGCCTCGGTGTTCTCTTCAGGAACGTAAATCATGGCACCGAACACCAACATCAGTTACGGCCACTCTGGCAGCAGGAGAGCTCAAGACAAAAGCAGGACCTCAGTGTAATTATTTCTGAACACAGACAAAATTTGAAAACACTGCACAATCCATAAAAATGACCAGACTTCCCCTCATCCTGGTGAGTGGAAAAGACTGAAATGTCTTTACTAATTATAGCTTTTGTCTCGCTATAGTCTTGCTCTACTTCTAGATAAGATTTAGGAAGACACCCCGTCACAGAATTATCCCTGCTTCCTGGCAGCACCCAGCCCAGTGTGGACGCCCACTCCTTGGGCCATCCTGAAACCACCCGCGTAAGCCAGGTCTGTGAGTCCTCCTTAGCCCCGCACTGCCCGGGGTGCACTGCCCCTTGCTGTGGCTTGTCCCGACGGCGACATGGACACACACAGCCTCCCACGGGCCCACGCCATCTCATCCAGGGCTTCCTCTCTTGTCTCTGGGCAAGCGATTCTCAAACCTCCACTTCTAGGGTTGACTTCTCCACTTCTCTTTTACGCTGGACTGAAATTTCTAAATGCCTGCTAAATGTTCTCGGAGGCCGCGAGAAATCCAAATTCAATTTGTCCCAAACTAAACGCATCCTCTTTATTTCCCATAAAGTCTTTTCAGCTTCCTGTGGCTCAAAATTTTAGTCTCTTTGGCTCCAAGTAGGAAGTAAAGACTATGGAAGAGTTAGAAGTTCCTAGGTGCTGTATCAGGAACACTCAAACACCTAACCCGGTGCAAAATTCCACTTACCTGTTGTCCCAAAAGAATCATTCTGAGGCTTGTTAAAGACAGCCAGAAGACTTTCCTCAAGAAGGGAGCACCGTGATGCGGCGGGAGATAGAGGTTTGACTCCCCTCCAGCCCCAGCAAGGACAAGTGGGGAAGGGGCAACGTGGGGCTCAGAGGACGGGACCCTTCTGAGAGGGAATGTCAAGGCTACAGAGCTCTTCCTGGACAGACTCAACAGGATTCCTGCTGAAAGCAACCTAGGGTGATCCGTTATGTAGGGCGGGGATTTTTCACTCAACCAACCAAGCAAGATTCTTGCTGAAACTGGAAAGAGGAGGAAGCCCAAGTTTGTAGCCTAGTCAAGAACAGGCCTCAGAGGAGCCTCAATCAGGTTTGGTCAAGGACGGTCTTTGTCAGTATCTATAGCTTTATTTCTTCCTAATTTCCCAGTTTCTTCATGTGCAAAATGATATGGGGGGGTAGGTTCGATTACCTTCAGCATGCCTAGAGATTCAATGATCTTAGTTTAATAGAAAATTTTAAACCAAAGGGCAGAAATGATAGCATAAATATAGTCATTTTTGGTAGAACGGAAGGAAAAAAGGAGACCTCCATAGTCCTTTATCGGTTTTCTGTAAAATGTGCTTCTCTTTCTGCTACTTTTCTTATTCTCATTCTTATTTGTTTTTTTACTATTTCAGTATCTTACAAATGCTTTTATGAATCGCTCTTGTCACATAAGTCTATGCTTATCTATTCGCACGATTATTCTCCTTCCTAGACTATAAGATTGGGGAGATGAGACATGAGGCTGACTTTATACTTTACCCCTGGCCTGCCATAGTATCTGACAGTATCGGACCTCCATGCAGTCTTTAGGACAAGGTGAAGGAATGAAGAAACGCATGAACGGAACCCTGGACTCTCTTGAGAGAGCAAGAAAGCAAGAAAAAAATAAAAAAGCTTATTGCGACCTCATTATTTTGAAACATGAAGCGATTTTATTATTTCTTACGCATTTTTTAATTATAGTCATTTACACATAACACAAGACTTACCACCTGCACCATTCCCATGTGTGCAGTTCTGTGGCATCCGCGCATCCATGTGGTTGCACGACCATTAACACTATGCACCTCCAGAACTTTCTCCTCTTCCTAAATGGAAACTCCTTCCCTGCTAAACTTCCCATTCTCCTCATCCTGAAGCTCCTGGCAACCTCTGGCCCCTTGGGTCACATCCACCTTTTAGCTCTTGCAAATAATGTTGCCATGAGGACATGGGTCGAAGCACCTGCTGAAGTCCCTACTTGGATCATGTGATAATTCTTCACTCAATTTTTTGAGGCACATCCATTCAGTTTTCCACAGTGGCTATGCCAGTTGGCATACCACCATCCAGAAGTGTGCAAGGTTTCAAGTTCTCTATACTTTTGCTGACACTTTCATTTTCTGGGGTTTTTTTCCATCCTAATGAGCGGAAGGTGGTGTCTCACTGTAGTTTTGGTACATTTCCTTAACGATTAGCTGATCGTTTAGATGACAAGATGCTGAGCATTCTTTTCCTCTGCTTACTGGCCACGTGTTATACTCCCTCTTCTTGAAGAGGTACTTATGGTCATCAACCCCGTGAGCAGGTATTTGAACTTCTTGGTCATATGGTTCCATTGCTAAATTACTGCTCTGGATGGTTTGTGACTAGCTTGGATTTACTTGGATTTTGTCGGGAGGTTTATGTCTGTTACGACAGATTGTCACCAAAGTGGGGAGTGGTAGATGCCGGTGTCCCCACTGTGCAGATGAGGTGACATAAGCCAAATGACTTCTTCAGAGCAGTGTATCAAGTCGCCCGCCCACCTGGAAACCAAGCTCTGGGTGTCTACCTTCAAGCCAGTGTATGTGAGCTGAGTTCACTGCAGTGATAAAGCCTCACAGGCACTGACCATCCATCATGAAAACACAGACCCCCCCCCCTCCACCAAAATCACATGAACACCTTTTCCTGTTTCGACTCATCATAAGTAGGAGAGAATCCCGAAGCAGAAATGTGTATCCCGGGGAAGCACATTCATGTCAGGGCCATGCTAACCCGGACTGGTACCCCTGGCACTTTATTTTATGCCTCTACACGGTCTAAAAAAAATTTCTTTACATTTTAATACAAACGATCCTTCACCTTGACTAAGACTATTAAGCAAAATGCTGTTAGGCATAAAGGGGAGAAAATAAATAGAAGAGCCTAGCTAAGCACTTTTTATATTAGCCTTAGGGCAAGTTCATCAACCGTGCTGAAGCTGTGTTGTGTAACGTTTGCGCTCTGCGCGTGCACGCCTGGTGCCACGTAAAATAGATCACTTGCTCAATTAATAATGGCATCGCCTCTCCTGCTGGGCTTAGGAAGCTCGGAGTTCGTCTGATAAATCTAGTTTTCAGCAGCTTATGCGTGGGAGCGACCTTCAAACAAGCAGCATCTATTTGGATTTGGAAAAGGTCAAAACGCATCTTTAAGCAGAAAATGACTGAAGCAGGATCCTTAGCAGCTCTGAGTTACAGTCTTCGGCATCCGCCCTCCGCCTCCCAGGAGTGTGTGTCTGTGTTGAAACCCCTGCCTCAGCCGCTGGCCTCCGTTCTGCTGGTTTGGCAGCCTCCTCGTGTCGCCTCTAGGTCCAAGAGCAGTTCTCAAGAAGCTTCAGATGATTTCCAGAGAGTTCCATCACAGAGTTCCAGCAGCTCTTGGCGGACGCTCAGGTTCTGGGTCCGTGAAGTGGGCTCTCCCTGGCTGTTCTTAACTTACTCTGGCTTCATTCTACTTAAAGAGTGGCCTGTTGCTTTGGGGGCATCTCGCCGATAGAATCCAGACCCCAGAGACCATTGGTGCACACCTCCCGCCTCCTCTGCACTTGCAGGCCCAGCCACCGGGGAGGGAGCAGATCTGTACCCCAGGCAGCACCTGATGGTCATCCACGCAAAACACCTGTCCTGCTTGTCCCCGGGTTGCCCCCACCTTACCGTCCACATGGGATACCTGCCCCTCTTCACCGTCTACATGGAACACCTGACCCCACCTCACCATCCACGCAGGACACCCGCCTCCACCTCACCATCCACGCAGAACACCAGCCCCACTTGTCCCCTGGGTGCCCCCACCTCACCGTCCATGCGGGACACCTGCCCCTCTTCATTGTCCACATGGAACGCCCGACCCCACCTCACCGTCCACGCGGGGTACCTGCCCCTCTTCACTGTCTACATGGAACACCTGACCCCATCTCACCATCCACGCAGGACACCCGCCCCCACCTCACCATCCATGCAGGACACCTGCCCCTCTTCATCGTCCACATGGAACACCCGCCCCCACCTCACTGTCCGCGGATCCCCTTGAGAGCTTATTTGCCAGGGAAAATAAAACATGAAGCAGTCCATGAACAGAGGTGTGGTGTCACCAGTGCAGCTCACAACCACCCTAAGGAGAACTGCGAGGACCAAGGTCCACCCCCTGTGGACCCTGAAATACGGGGGAGCTTGAGGTCACCATGTTTCTTGGCAAAACCGTGGATGCTTAAGGAGCAGAGGGCAGTACAAGGAGGTGTCGGTGGTCGAGAAGGTGTTTTGATGCCGTAGGTTGCCCAGCATGTGGTGGCCTTCCTACAAAATTGTGAAAAAACCCTAGATGGCATTCGTGTTGCCCATTGCATTTCTGTTGGGCAGCATTGATACAGGACTTCTCAGAGCCCTTCATAGCTGCATTACCTTGTGTGTCCCTGAGAGAAGGGGAAGCACCCAGCAGTTCCAAAACTAACTTGACCTCTAAGCTCTACTTTGTAGAATGTCTAGAAATCTTCCCTGACACGCTAATGCTCCCCATTAGATAGTTTCAGGACTCAGCTGGCACCACGAGGTGGGTCCTACTGGCGATGCACTTTGTCATGATCAATTAATTAATCTTATAACCTATTAAATGATTAATATTCTTGGGCACCTGGGTGGCTCATTTGGTTATGTGTCTGCTTTTGGCTTGGGATGTGATCCCCGGGTCCTGAGATCAGAGCCCCACGTCGGGCCACCCGCTCAGCAAGGAGTCTGCTTCCCCCTCTCCCTCTGCCTCTCCCCCTGCTTGTGCTCTCTATCTCTCTCCCTCTCTTTCTCCCTCTCTGTGTCTGTCAAATAAATAAATAAAATCTTTTAAAAAATAAATAGTATTCTTTAAATATTAAACCATCGATGTCTCTCTAAATATTTGTACCTCTTTATTGATATTTAAACAGAACAAACTTATCCAATTCAGCTCCCTAACACATAACTAAACCCATCCGTCTATCCTATAAAATCATGTTAACTGCAATAATCATCTTAAAATGCAGAAAGAAATATGCAAAGTATCAAATGACTTGCGGGCACTATCATGAGAAACGCACAATTCAGGTAGTCTAGGTAATACTAGTATTTAAGTTACACTTCATGGGGGAGGCACGCTCCTGTGGTTATGGGGTGGCCTCAGGGTGACTCAGGGAGGCGGAAGGAGCAAAGACCAGAGGAGAAGCCAGAGCCGCACACAGGAAGCCCTGCCCACAGGGTCAGGGAGCAGGGCCATGCCGGGATCCACTCGCAAGGGCAGGGGCCCGGGCTCCCTCTCCCCAGGGCTACCCAGGAGGCCCGGCGCAGTCACAGCACACCTGCTACTGTGCACCTGCAGGCTACCCTGTGCAGAGCTTCCGAAAAATGATAGAAAGGAAAGTTATGTATTCATTTCTTTAGGAAATTAGATTAAATACTTTGCACCACCAAATAGATAAGAGGAGTTTGTGTGCGTTTTTAAAAAGATTTTATTTATTTATTCGTGAGAGACACACAGAGAGGCAGAGACACAGGCAGAGGTAGAAGCAGGCTCCATGCAGGGAGCCTGATGGGGAACTCGATCCCGGGACCCCGGGATCACGCCCTGAGCCAGAGGCAGATGCTCAACCACGGAGCCTCCCAGGTGCCCCCAAGTTTGTGTTTATTTTGCAGCTGAATAGCTCTGAACATTTGCACAAAGATCAACAGACAAAATAACGTATTGATGCATCAAGTTTGAGTGGCGCTGAAGAGCGTGGCTTATGTTCCTTTTCAAATGTATGTGGCTTCCGGCCTAAAAGTCAAAAAAAGCGTTGATGCAAAACGCTCTGGATTTTCCTGAACCTAAAATACTTGTCAGGTGCCTCACGGATTACGTACGCCCGCCTTCTGCTCCTCTGCCTCCTTCAATGTCCCCTACCTAAGCTACGTTTGGGTTCATTGTTTTGAGAATGATCCTCCCCACTCGGGGACGTGTCTCCTTCCAGAACACTGCCCTACGCACAAAGCCGGCCGCCACGAGGCGGGGCTGAGTCTCTTTAGTGGAGTCTGGATCATTAAGTCCGACCCCAGTGGAGGCCGGGAAGGATTGTGAATTGGCCGGGGTGGGTCAGCGCCTGAGATGGAAGAGCCAGGCTTCGAGGCCAGACAGCTGGCTGCAAATCTGGAACCTTCTCCTATTCTTCATGAGCCCTCTGAGTTACCCACCTGTGTGTGTCTCAATTTCTCCATCAGATGATCATTCCTACCACGTACGTGCGCGGACAGCTTTCAGTGAGTCGGGCGGCCCAGAAGACTGACCGCGGCATGTGGCACACAGCCCACGCTCCATCACACCTCCCTTGTGGTGTCGTTTCCTGGGGCAGGCAAAGGATGCGGTGGCGACAGTAAGGCGGCCGGGAAAAAAAAACACAGAATGCCCGGTCGCGTTTGCATTTCAGATCAACCATGATTAAATTTTATTTATTTATTTATTTATTTATTTATTTATTTATTTATTTATTTATTTTTAGTCTGAGCATCTCTCTGAAATATTTGTGTTTTCCTTTGCTGCAGCCAGGCTCCTCAAACTCAGATTCCAGGGCCCGGGCGGGTGCAAGGGCCACAATCCGGCCCCCAGCGAGCGCATCTCCTGCCTGGCCAGCCTGGCCTGCGTAACTTAGTGCAAAGTGAAAATGGGGGTCCCCGTGTCCAAAAGGCCTGAGGACTGTGCAACTGGATTCCAAGCTGGGGACTTGCGACTTGCAAGGTGGCTGCGGGAAGGCCGTCTATGGCGGACAAGTTTGAGGAGCTCGGGGCTGTTTCATCGCTGAGGTGGCCGCACATACGCATCTGCTGGTCCTTTGGCACGGTGGTCCTTGCACGTGGGCTCCGCGGCCAGGCCCGTGTGCCTCCCCGCTACTGGCTTGCGTGACTGGGCTGCGGGGTTTACAACAACGAAGGTATTCCTCCCGCACTGAGCACTAAAAGCCACCGAGCGTGCCCTGAGCTGTGCACCTACACCGCGGGTAAGGGCCCTGGCACCCCTGACGCAGGGATACCGCCCCTTGCTGTGTGCGGACTCTGCTCTTCGCCACCGGCCCCGCTGCCGAGAACAGTTGGTCACCAAGTACCATCTGTCCTTAATTCCTCATCCTACCACTTATTATTATTTTTTTTTAATGCAAGAACTCACCTTGAAAAATCTTTTGTCAGTGCACCCGGTAAAGCCTGACAGGGCCCTCTGATGGGGAGGATGCAGGCGTCCGCACATCCAGGTGGGATGGGAGGACGGGCCGTGGGTGTGCAGGGGGCTGGCTGGCACGCGGGGAGCCCAGCTTCCCCAAGCGCGGTCCCTGGGAAGTACAAGTCTGCCTCCTGCCATTCCAGAATCTTCCTCCTTCTTCAAGCTGGAAGATCCCCTGTTCCTTCTTCTCCTACTGCTCTTGTTAGAGCATAGGAAGCTTTATTACATATTTAATTCTTTTTACTTTTGAAGCTGGATTGATCCCAGATAAGCATTCCTTTTAATTATTCATTAATGTTTATTGCCTTCCCTTAGCAAAAATGGTGGCAAACTTTGGGGATTATTTTTTCTTTTCTTTATTTCCCCCCTGCAACAAATCAGTGGGTTTGCTCTCCAAGCCCTTGCTGTGCTTCAGCCCTTTTATTTTTTATTTTTTTATTTTTTTAATAATAAATTTATTTTTTTTAACTTTTATTTATGATAGTCACACAGAGAGAGAGAGAGAGGGAGAGGCAGAGACACAGGCAGAGGGAGAAGCAGGCTCCATGCACCGGGAGCCCGATGTGGGATTCGATCCCGGGTCTCCAGGATCGCGCCCTGGGCCAAAGGCAGGCGCCAAACCTCTGCGCCACCCAGGGTTCCCAATAATAAATTTATTTTTTATTGGTGTTCAATTTGCCAACATATACAATAACACCCAGTGCTCATCCCGTCAAGTGCCCACCTCAGTGCCCACCACCCAGTCACCCCCACCCCCGCCCTCCTCCCCTTCCACCACCCCTAGTTCGTTTTCCCAGAGTTAGGAGTCTTCCATGTTCTGTCTCCCTTTCTGATATTTCCCACTTATTTTTTCTCCTTTCCCTTTTATTCCCTTTCACTATTATTTATATTCCCCAAATGAATGAGACCATATAATGTTTTAGCCCTTTTAGCCGCTGGTGGGAACTCCTGGGTGGGATGGGCATCCTACTCCCTGAGGTCACGAGGTCAGCCTGGCACCCTGAGGGGTGGGGGGCTTTCAAACCTGCGTCTACAAAGAGATTTCATGGCCTTATTAACAGCTCCAGCAGCGAAAATCACACCTTTCAATGGCCAAATAAAGGAAGATAGGACGAATTTGATTTCTTTAAGTGTAGAAAAGAAAAAAAAAATAATTAAGCATAATCGGGTTTATTTAAGTGCCTCTTTAGGCAGCTAATGTATTTATGACATAGTATTGGCATAGGGATGGCATTTCCCCAGCACACCTTGGTGTGCGAGCAAGCAGGTTCACTAAGCAAGGACCATGTGATCAAGGCCCAAGTCTGTCCTTTATCCAGAGAGCAGTTCACTGTCTCCCTCCTTCCTTACGTCATAACCCACATAGGAGCATCTTGTTCTTAATAACATTTCCACACACTCCACCCCAACCAGAGACGGCGTGAGGACCCAAGGCACAGCACACCGGACTCCAGATCTGACCCATAGACCTTCTCATTTAGAGTGGTTGGTGTTGCATGTGCTTCTTCCCCTGCAGACCAAAGTAAAGGTCTACGGTTTTTATTTTTATCTCCAAGACTGTCAGCTAATAACACAGTTGTTCTAATTACAGACACTACCTGAAGCTCTAACTAGGTAGCCGAACACCCCAGCAAAGCAGAGTCATGACGGTGCAGGTTTGATGAGGTGGACGTTTTCACTTAGATTTCTACAACAGCCTTGCTGATGTGTGTTGAGACAGCACGCTGGGGCCCTGACAGGAGCTCATATAGAGCAAGAACTTGGGAGAGAGAGAAAGGAATGGGACTGAAATTATGCCACCCAGGCCTACTTTTTGCCTGTGTGGCTCATGAGCAATGTGGGGGCAAACATCCAGATCTCAAAAAACGGACAGAGGTCAAAAATAAACCAAAGGATGGGGACGAGGGAAGACAACAGAGGGCAGGAGGTGGTATTGTTCCACTGCCTCTCCGTAGGAGTGGATGAAGCCATTGGATTCCTGCAGATCTGAGGAAAGAGCCACATATAAGGTAGGCCCTGGAAGGTGGATACACCTGGACCCCACTTCCCTACCTTACTAGCTACTTCCACCCTTGGGACTAAGGTTCCACACTCAAAAAAGAAAGCTCACAATAGCACCGCCTTACAGTGCGGTGGTAAACATTAAGTGGGGTATTTCACGTAAAGCACGTTGCGTGGTTCCCAACACACAGAAGTGCTCTGTAAATGCCCACCCTTCCTACCTACCCCTCGGCGTTTCCTGCCTCATATTCCCTTCACCTTGAATGATATGCAGAGTCAGGGCTGACTTTCTCAGTTTCCAAGAGAAACTATTTTCAATTAAGCAACAAGAACCGCATGTCTCTTTTGCACTTAGATTCACACTAAGAGGGCAGCCCTGGTGGCTCAGCAGTTTGATGCCACCTTTAACTCAGGGCCTGATCCCGGAGACCTGGGATTGAGTCTCATGTCAGGCTTCCTGAATGGAGCCTGCTTCTCCCTCTGCCTGTGTCTCTGCCCCTCTCTCTCTCTCTCTCTCTGGTCTCTCATAAATAAATAAAATCTTTAAAAAAAAAAAAAAAGATTCACACTAGGAATTAAGAAATTGTCTTTGCCTTCTATCCTGTAGGAATTCATAAACTCAAGCTCTGAAACGAGACAGAAGAGTAATAAGAACCACTTGTGGTTTTGTCATACATTGCTAAATGTTGAGGAACAAAGTCTATGAAAAAGTATACAGAAGAGTTCATAAAACCAAAGTCACGTGAAGAGAGGAAAATGTTGAACAAGATAGTTTTTTGTGCAGAGCTAAATTTAGAGGAATAAAGAGTCTATGAAGTATTATATACAACAGAAAATTGATGTGTCAAGGAAGAGGAAATTTGAGTGGGTTGGAGCCACTTAGGTAGGATTTCATATTGTGCATTTGGTATTGTTCATTCACCTGTTTGCTCTCCAGCTGTGTTATGGTTGTCCGGGAGCAGTTTTGGGTGAAGGGAGCTGGGATCAGCAGATACCACCAAGGATGGGGGCACTGGGCTCTGTGCCAACAGTCAGGGAACTGCTCGACCCCAGAGGGAGCCCATACTGGGGAAAATCAGAGAGACGATGATAAGGATTGGGGAGGTCTGCTCTTCCGACTGAGTTACAGACCTACTAACTTACCACTGACTTCCACCTTACACCCCCACATCAATCACTTAGTCTTCGAACTGAGCACTTTTTCCCAGGGAGGACTGAGCAAGAAGGAATTTCAGTACCCCATGCAAAACTCTCTAATATTAGAAGACACTCAAAACACATATGCCATGGGAAGAGTGACATTATATCCCATACAATCTTAAAAGAAGCAAAAATCAATTGAAATACAATGATTATACCACTTATCAAGGTAGAGATATGAATGTGCATACATGTGTATATGTATGTATAGCAAGTACCATCTACCGGCCCAGTGTTTGGTATCTGAAGGACACCCGCCAGAGCACCCCCCAGGTTCGAGGCCCCCACCGGCACCTGCAGCTGGGCTTCCATTCTGTTTTCTGGAACCTCTGATCCGCGAGCAGGTTGGCCCCATCCTGGCAGGTATGTTGTGCGTCATGTCAATATTTCCTTGCTGACCCTTCAGGTATTTCTCCGGCCAGGACATTCAGTTTCCCGTGCTTGTGCTTTGCAATTGTAGATGTCAACACACTCCATCCACGTGGGGGACATGACGTTTCCATAGCAACTAATGTATTTCAACAGAGGGAAATGGAGGATCCTCAACTATAAATAGAGTAAAGATTGAAGAAAATGAGTAGGAGCCCAGGGCACATGATGGGCCGTCTGGTGGCAGAGAGAGGTTGGGTGTTGGGTGGTTGTGTAGCAAATTCCAGGCCGACTTCATCTGTGTCTTCATCAATTCATGGCCCGGTTCATATCCATCAAGTACTTAGCTGTGTCCAGGGGAAACCTTTCTCTCTAGATACTGTTTTTTACTAGATAATTACAATAATAAAGACAATCATTACAAAAGATTCTGTAAAATTTTAATATTGTTATATGTAAATTAACATCTATTGATCAGGTAAGGGCAGGTTGGTAGGGGGTGCCGCGGACGGTGTGATCCAAAATGAAATTACTTAACCACATACATGGACTCCCAGCAGATCTAAGTAGACGAATCCCAGTGCCTCAATGACCCACTGGAGCTGCGCAGTGCATCTCTCTCCACAACTGCCTTCATGCATACCGTCTACCCTGAAGGGGAAAAATAATTACAATTTAGAGCATCAATTATTCAACTAATCACAGAGTCACAGGTTCGGAGGGACCTTGAAAGGCGGTCTGGTTTCCGCTCTGGCCCCCAGGCTGCATTGTATTAGACACATCCAAGACAGACTGGTTCCCTCCTGATCTAACATGATGAATTATCCGTCACCATAAACACTCCTGAACAAAGACTGCGGCCCCCTAGCTCCACACGAACCCTTTATGCCACCTCTTACTTTTTAAATTTTTAATCCGGATGCTTCTTGTGTCTTAAACAGAATCATCGCCCCAGAGAATTCTTTGCCAAAATCTTGTGATAGTCTTTGCTACTACATTTTAACTCAACATCCTCTTCTTTTATTGTCAGACACAGGGAGAGTTTTGTTTGTTGGTTCTTCCTCATCACTCCACACATTTCTAACAATTACTATGACTCTCGGTGTCCACATACAGCATTATTTTATGACAAAGAAAAATATTCACAAAATGCAGTTAAGTGAAAAAATGAGGTTATATTTCTTGGGGGGGAGGGGGGAGAGCAATAAAGGGAAAAACCAGGCAGCTGAATAATTACAACCTGGCATAGAGAAGGAAGACCAAGAGGGTGATGCATGCGAATGTTAATGGTTACTGTCTCTGGATCCTTGAAGTAAGAGCACGGGGTATCCTATTACTCTTTCCCAATATTTTGAAAGCCCTGAGCATATTTTGGAGTCACAGCATTACTATGGTATTAACAAAAATTATAATAAAAATGAATAAAGAGATTCATTTATTTTTTAAATGAATAAAGTAGATTTATTAAAGTCAAAGACAAAAGAAGAGTCAGAGCCTGAGTTCAAGCACGGGGAGAGGAGGCTGATTCCAAATCATTAGGTCTGTGGTATTTGAGCCAAGTGCTCACAGGCTTGCCAAGGGAGGAGAGGAGCTGTGCGAGCTTACCTTCTCTCACTGAATGAGCAAATCTCTCCATTTCTAAACTTCCTATCCAATCAAAATTACCACCTAAATGGCCAAATAGTTTAATGTGTGTTAATATCAAAAGATGTAATTTTAGCCAAGAGGATTGCATTTGGCAATCAATAGCGCTATGATTAAGGTTTCATTTCATGAGGGACAGGATGAGTAATTGTGATACACCTTTACTAGGACCCATTGGCCCTTGCATAATTACAAACCCTTCTAACAAATTGCCACTTCTGAAGTGGACACCAGTTTAAGTTACATTTTTGGCCATCTGAATTCAAGAATTCCTAACACGATATGGCTATGTGCTAGAGCCAATCTTTGGTTCAAATTGATCCAGTGTCTGAATCCCCGATGATTTTCCACCAAAAGGATGCTCTTAAATTTAGTCTCTTGCCCTCCTTCAACAACACCCACCAAAAAGGGAGGGGAGAGAAAGAAAGAAAGCATTTGTCCACTTTCCACAACCAGTCTCAAGCTACCATGGTGACACCACAGACCTCAGAACTGGAAAGAAATGTGCACAACTGGCCCACGTGAGTTGGGGCAACCTGGCTCTAGCACATCATTGTTCATAATTCCAAGGCCATTACTGAAGATTTCCTGAATTTCAACCTATAAAAACAGAAGAGCTCTGTGTAATTCAAAATCATATTATAAATCATGGAAGATCTGAATAAGTAGAAACCATGCTGTGTTCAGGGATTAGAAGATTCAACCTACGAAAGATACCATGTTGCCCCAAAATGATCTCTGCAATTCCAAATCTGAACACCAGGTTGAGGAGATATAGACAATGGAAAGAGAAAGAAACTAGAACAGTTAAGACATTTTTGAGGAAGAATAAGGCAATGTACAGCACTCCAATTCAAGACTCTTTAACCAGATGCAGAAACAGTGTAGTGTGGGCAGAGGGACAGACACAGGCACCAATGATGCAGAGTCAAGAGCTAGAAGTAGACCCAAACAGACACACCAAACAACTTAATGGAAGAAGAATATTGTTCTTTTATGTAAATAAAAAGTTTTTATTTAAATTTCAATTAGTGGGGCCACGTGGGTAGTCAGGTTAAGCACCTGACTTTAGCTTTCAGCTCAAGTAATGATCTTGGGATCATGCTGGACTCAGTTGGGAATCTGCTTGAGATTCTCTCCCTCTGACCCTCCCCCTTCCTTGCACTCACACTTGCATTCTGTCTCTCTGTCTCAATAAAAAAAGAAAGAAAAGAAAAAAGAAAAGAAAAGAAAAGAAAGGAAAGAAGGAAAGGAAAGGAAAGGAAAGGAAAGGAAAGGAAAGGAAAGGAAAGGAAAGGAAAGGAAAGGAAAAGAAAAGAAAGGAAAAGAAAGGAAAAGAAAGGAAAAGAAAGAAAGGAAAAAAGAAATAGAAAGAGAAGACAATCTTCAGGGTCTAGGGCTAGACACAGTGTTCCTAGATCTGGCTAGTACAGCATGAACCCCCCTCCCAAATTAATAAAGTGGATTTCATCAGAATTAAAAACTTCCATGCTGTGAAAATCCCTGTGAAGAGCATGAAAAGACAAGCCTCAGGCTGGGGGATAGAATTTGCAAACCACGTACCAGAGAGGAGACTTGTATCCAGAATGTATGAAGAATTCTCAAGTCTCAGCAGTAGAAACACCAGTGACCCAGTTAGGAATCGGGCAAAGACATGAATAGCAGATAGAAACCAGTATCTGGTAGCAATAGGCATGAAATGATGCTCAACACCGTCAGCCTCTAGAGGATGGGCAAACTGGAAAGCACAATGAGATGTCACTCATTGTGACTGAGTAGAACACTCAAAATAACAAGCGGGGGTAGCACCACATGCTGGCACAGAGGCAGAGACACTGGATCCCTCCTCATTGCTGGTGGAAGGACCATGGTGTGGCTACTCTGGGAGGCAGTTTGGCAATTTTTTGTAACTCAAAATGCACTCCCTTATAGCCCAAGCCGTCCTACTCTTTCTTGGATATCTACCCTGGAGAAACCAAAACTCATGTGCAAATAAATAAATAAAATAAAATAAAATAAAATAAAATAAAATAAAATAAAATAAAATAAAATAAACAAACAAACAAAATTGTATATGGATGCTCATAGCAGCTTTCTCTGTAATACAAAAAAATCTAGAAACAACCCCCATTTTTTTCGGTGGGTGAAAGGTTACCCAATTGTGGTTCATCCTAGGATGGAATGCTGTTCAGCAACAAAAAGGAACAGTCTTCGTGATACAGGCAGCAGCCTGGATGGACCTGAGGCATGATGCTTGGTGGAAAATGTCCACTTCAAAGGACGCCTTCCATCCTGTATGCTTCCATTTTTGAAACATTCTCAAAATCGCAGTAGAGATGCAGAACAGGTTGGACAAGGATGAGGCTGGGGTGTGGGGCAAAGGAGCAGCTTGAGAGAGCTCTTCTGTGAGGATGAAAAGATTCTGCATTTTGCTCAGGGTGGTGGTTGCAAAAATCCATTCACAGGATACAGCTACATGGGACCTGCCCCCCAACACATGTTTCCATGCGTGTGAAAAATGGGAAGCACTGCAGGAGGTCTGGTTTCCAGCAATGCACCGCGTCAGTGTCCTGGTTTTGACCTTGAATTGCACTCTCGTAAGACTATATTGTAGGGAGAAGTTGGGTCAGGGGGACCTGAGACTCTCTAAAACTATTTTTCAACTTCCTCTTACTCTATAATTATTCCTGAATACAAAGCATAAAATTAATCATGTTACAAGCAGCACATGGGAACAGCCAAGGGGACAACACCAATAGTGTCTATAAATAAAGTTAATCGGATCAAAGATAATTATTCCTCTGCCCCAACCCTGTCATTTCACAATCTCCAAGTGTATTAAAGGTTAAAAACAAGGAAATCCTGCCATTTGTGACACCATAAATGGACGTGGAGGATCCTAATGCGAAGTGGAATAAGCCGGATGCAGAAACCCTGCACAATCTCACTTATACGTGGGAGCTGAAAAAAACTCGCAGAAGCAGAGAGTAGAAAGGTGATTGCCAGGGGCTAGGGGTGCGGACGTGGGGACCTGGGGGTCACCTGCCACAAACCTGCAGTTATCAGATAAGAAGTCCTGGACCGACTGCCCTGCATGGTGACTCTAGTTAACAGCATTGACGTGCACTTGGAGATCTCAGTAGACTCTTCTCACACACACACGGTAACTGCATGAAGTGATGGGTTTGTTACTCACCTCGATTGGGGTGACCAGGTCACAGTATGTGCAAATACCAAATATCATGTCTTACACCATAAAGACATACAATTGCACAGGTCGGTGATAATTCAATAAAATTGTTAAACAGAATTTTAAAAAAAAAAAAAGGATTTTAAGAGAGAAAATAATTTAGATTATTTTAAAAACATGTAAAGGTGACTTTTGTTGTCAGGACTGGGGGCTGGTGCTAGGAAGCCAACCTGCAGTCCCAGGAGATGGCTTCACAGTGAATTCTTTGCATCGGGTCTCCCTCATCTGTCTTAGGAGACCCATCTGGGAAAATATTTTGGCCATTTCATGCTGCTTTCGCCGCACTCTGAGTCGGCCGCGGGGACTGAATCAGTAACCGGAGCCCTGCCAGCATCCTGGTGTGTCCTCTGCTACCTGGGCGGAGGCTCCGAGCCAGGAGGACAGAGGCGGGAGGGTCTGTGCGACAGTGAGTGCGGGGCTGGGTGGGTCCCCGAGTCCCGACCCCGGCCCCCCCACCCCAGCCCTGAGCCCGGAGCCAGAGGCAGGAAGGGAGGACACTGCAGAGGAGCACAGTGGGAGGATGCCCCTTCCCTTCTGCTGGAGGGCTGTCCCTTCCCCGCCTCTCTGCTCTGGCCCCGCCAGGGGACAAGCTCCCCGCCCTGGGGCTCGGGCTCCCCATGGGCATCCGCAGCTGTCATCCTGACCAGCACCCCCCTCCCTCTGCTCCTGCCACCGTGCTGGCTGCCACTGGCCACTGAATCAGATGAATAAATAACCTTCCGATTCAGAACTGTGACACACTTGGCAGGGGACAAATGGCACATCTTTCACTGAGTGTGAAACTATTGTCGGGGCTGCAGATAGTTTTCAGGCGGAGCCCCGTTGCAGAAACGGCGTGTGGATGACACCCAGAGAAGCCCTCCCGAAGACCAGCTCTTTCTTCCCATCCCGCGGGCATGACATAGACCGGGATCCGTGTCCTACTAGGGTCACCTGGGAAGTAGCCGGGGAAGAGTCTCTCCTCGCTCCCTGTGTGAAGACGAGAGACCACCAGATGGAAACAGCCAGCAACACACCAACTCATACAGGGGAATTCCCTCTAAACTTGGAAGGAACGGGGAGGGGAGGGGAGGGGGGTGTGGGAGAAATGTCTTGGATCTGAATTTTTATCTTCCGGACTGTGGCTTTCAGGAGGGAGGTGGCCACGCTCCTTCAATGGGTAATAACGAAGCCGACTCCCTGATCTCTGGGCGACGGCATCACCAGCCCGCTCAGAGTCCCCGTGTGGCACATCGCAGCGCAGTGTGCAAGGGCATAATTACCTTCTGCGCAAGCCGAGCAGAGAGCACCACCAGACAGCCATATGGCACCCCCTCTCCCACAGTGATATTTTTATTCAGGAATTGCTGCGCAGGCCCCGATTTTTGGCTGCTGGATTCCCAAATCTGCCACGTGAGGACTCCTCGCCCAGGGTTGCATCTTAGGAGCTGCCTTTGGATACAGGGGGAAAATGATTCATAATTGAACCAAAGAGATTCTCTTAATGAACTTGCCCCAGGGGATATCAAGCTGCTTTTATGAGCAAATTTAATGAATCATAATGAATTCCATCATATGAAACGATGTGGATGCACCATAAAGGAGCCAGGAAGTAAACCAGTCTAGACTCAAATGGGAGGATCTGCACTGAGTGATCAGTGTCCAGGGTGGATTTTGACTATTAAGAAAAGGCTCTATAAATACAAGTGCGTGTCATCTCCAAATTAATTTTCAACACTGACAAAAATGACCCCATGTACAAATTACTTAGGGTGATTTTCTGTAACAGCCCTTCAAGCTTGTCTTCACACTTTTTTTTTTTTTA
The DNA here is from genome assembly GCF_048418805.1 of Vulpes vulpes. NCBI lineage: Eukaryota > Metazoa > Chordata > Mammalia > Carnivora > Canidae > Vulpes > Vulpes vulpes. The sequence goes on from NC_132781.1 coordinate 116,600,619, forward strand.
AAGAAAGAATTCCTTCCTTTTAAGACTCTACCCGATGGTAGAGTAGTCTTAAGGCCACACTTGATAGTGTGGCCTTTTCCAGCCCTCCTGTCCCGAGTCTTCAGACGTGGGCGCCCACCGCTCCATAGCAGCAGCCTGATGGCACCGCCTCTGCCATTGGACCAGGCCAGAGGGAAACCCCTCAGGCCAGGGCTATGGGCAGGAACTCCCCCATCCAGGGAGGAGGCCCACCAGGGAGCAACTGCGTGGCCCATGTTTGGCCCCAATTTTGTGAAGTCGCAGGGATGGAAAGGACGTGGATGGAAATCATACTTGATCTGAGTGGTGGGGCGCGCTGGTCCAGCAGACAAGCTCCACACCTTCCTCCATCCTCTCAGGTGCCCTGTGACCGCAGCCACATGGCTCCGGGCAGGTGGTCCATGCCCGCCCGCAGTGTCCCCCCGTGCACCCCCAGCCCTGCGGCCACATCTCCGTGCACCCCCCCTCCCCTCTGCGCATCCCTTGGTCACCGTGCACCCCCGGGTCCAGCAGATGCGGGAGCCACATGCAGGACCCCCTGGAAGGATGGGGCTCGACGTGCCGCACAGTGGGAGGTGCTGGGGTCTGGGGAGGCTCTGGGCAAGCCCATCAGAGGGGACCCAGAGCACAACAGGGACAGGAAAGGATGAGGATGCTGCATGCGCTGCAGGAGGCGCGCTCCTCCCCGGGGCCTGAGGCCAGAGCCGCAGAGGACCAGGCAGCAGCTGCTCCAGCCAGTGGTCCTGGGCACAAGTCTGCGAATTAATACCAGCTTGATGGAGACCTGCAGGCGGGCCCGGCCCTCGGTGTGGGTGACGTGTCCGCGGCGTCCAGCAGGTGCAGGGCATGCTCTAAGTGAAAGGAGAGGTCACAGAAAAGGGCTCCAGGGAAGGGCGGTGGAGGGCACGCTGGGTCCGGAATGTGCACGGCCAGACACAAGTCAGTGTGAGCCGGTAGTGGGGGTCACTGTATTCCAGACAGTGATGAGCTTTGGAAAGAAAGAGAGAAAGAGGAAGGAAGGAAGGAAGGAAGGAAGGAAGGAAGGAAGGAAGGAAGGAAAGAAGGAAGGAAGGAAGGAAGGAAGGAAGGAAGGAAGGAAAGAAGGAAGGAAGGAAGGAAGGAAGGGGAAAGAAGAAAGAAAGAAGAAAGAAAAAAAAGAAAGAAAGAAAGAAAGAAAGAAAGAAAGAAAGAAAGAAAGAAAGAGAAAGGGAAGAAAGTGAAGAAAGAAAGTGAAGAAAGAAAAGAAAGGAAAGAAAGAAAAAGAAAGGAAAAGAAAAGAAAAGAGAAAATAAAAGAAAGGGAAGAAAGAAAAAAGGAAAGAAAGAAAGAAAAGAAAAGAAAAGAAAAGAAAAGAAAAGAAAAGAAAAGAAAAGAAAAAGAAAAGAAAGGAAAGAAGGAAAGAAGGAGAAGAACGAAAGGGAAGAAAGAAAGAAAGAAAGAAAGAAGAAAGAAAGAAAGAAAGAAAGAAAGAAAGAAAGAAAGAAAGAAAGAAAGAAAGAAAAAGAAAGAAAAATGGAAAGAGCAGAGGTTTCTGTTACCTCCATTAAACAAATGTTGGACCAGGGGTTTCCCTGGGGGGCTCAGCGGTTTAGCGCCCCTTCAGCCCAGGGCATGATCCTGGAGACCCCAGATCAAGTCCCATATCAGATTCCCTACAGGGAGCCTGCTTCTCCCTCTGCCTGTGTCTCTGCCTCTCTCTCTGTGACTCTCATGAATAAATAAATAAAATCTTTTTAAAAATGTTGGATGAGCTTTATAATTTCTTTTTAAAGATTTATTTATTTATTTATTTATTTATTTATTTATTTATTTATTCATGAGAGACACAGAGAGAGAAGCAGAGACACAGGCAGAGGGAGAAGCAGGCTCCCTGCAGGGAGCCTGACGTGGGACTCGATCCCAGGACTCCAGGATCACGCCCTGAGCCAAAGGCAAACGTCAAACCGCTGAGCCCCCCAGGGATCCCCCTGGATGAGCTTTAAAGGCCTAGACGGGAGGGTTGCAGGACGACGGCCCGGGGGGGCCCCTGTGCGTGTCCTGCGGGCCCTGCAGAGAGGTGCAGTGAAGGAGTGAGTGGACGCCACCAAGTCTCCGCGTCAGGGAGGCCGGGTTGGATTTGGGTGGGATGGCGAGGAGGCTGCTGTACCCTGGTGGCTACTAAAGGCAGGTGGACACTGGCGATGAGGAGGGTGGGGACCCAGCCTCCTGCTGTGGCAACTGGAGCTGGCTGTGGAGGGGAGGACTCGGAGCCCCAGGCCCCGGGCAGGTTCTGGTGTGAGCAGCAGGGGTGGGGGGCATTCGTGCCAGCCCCCCAGGAGGGGCCAAGGGAGTCCCCTTGGCAATCTGGAAACCCTAACATCCGAGAGAACCAGGGACACGGAATGTTTGTATTGAGACATCCGGACTACAAACACTTAGGTCTCTTAGATGTGTTATTTCTGTGTGGACACTGGGGAAATGCAGGGTTAATTTTTTTTAATAATAAATTTATTTTTCATTGGTGTTCAATTTGCCAACATACAGAATAACACCCAGTGCTCATCCCATCAAGTGCCCCCCTCAGTGCCCGTCACCCAGTCACCCCCACCCCCCGCCCTCCTCCCCTTCTACCACCCCTAGTTCATTTCCCAGAGTTAGGAGTCTTCATGTTCTGTCTCCCTTTCTGATATTTCCTACCCATTTCTTCTCCCTCTCCTTCTCTTCCCTTTCACTATTATTTATATTCCCCAAATAAATGAGACCATATAATGTTTAATTTTTACGCTGTGTCTGCATTCCCGTCGTCTCCACCCCTAGAAGCACAGAAAGCTGCCGGCATTCCCGATGACTGGGCTTCCATGAGAAAGAGAAGAGCCCCAGTGGCGCTCACAGCCCTGGGATAACGGGATCAAAGCTGGGAAGGCTGCCCCGGGCCGAGAGCAAAGCCGAGAAACAGAACATTTCTGGGGGAGGCCTCAGCGCCGCACGTGCAGCAGGTGCACCAGCCTGTTGACAAGAAGGCGAAGTCCGCTTCGTTGAGGAGGATAGCAAACCCCCAAAGCACCGCACACAATACCCAGCTGCAGAACTGAACACAAAGAGGGGTTTGGTTTGCTTTGGTTTTATGCGTTTTTTTGTTTTGTTTTTCTGTGGTTTTTTTTTTTTTTGTTTTTTTTTTTTTGTTTTTTTTTTTGCTATTCCTATTATTCCAGAATGTAAGAAACTCCACGGGAACTCAAGGCGGAGGATGTGCAGTTCTTCCTCCTGGCAACGTGGGATAGTTTGCCTCCAAGATTTTTATTTATATATCTTCTACGGTGTAGAGCAAGGAAGAAGCGAGAGAACTTTAGAACTTTTAAGTTGGCTTGTTTCCTTGGAAGGAGACGTGACTTTTTTTTTTTTTCTTAATTTGTCTGTGGTAAAAGACACAAAGCCTAAATTCAACATCCTAACCGCTCTTAACTGCACAGTTCGGTAGTGTTGACTAAGGTGCATAATTGTACAATGCATCTGTAGAAATCCTTCCTCTTGCAAAACCCGGAGCCCATCAAACAGCACCTCCCACTTCCTTCCCCGCATCCCCCGCACCCCACGTCCCCTGCACCCCGTGACCCCTGGCATCCACTAGGCTACTTCCTGTTTCTATGAAGTTGTAGACTCTAGGCATCTCATATACGTAGAATCATGTAGTAGTTGTGTTTTGTTTGGGTTGTTTTTTGTTTTTTGTTTTTTGTTTTTTTGAGTGCAGCTGGCTTATTTCACTCAGCATAATATCCTCAAGGTTGATCCATGTTGTAGAATGTGCCAGAATCTCTTTCCTTTTTAAGGCTGAGTAATATCCTGTTGCATGGATAGACCACATTTCCTCCAAGTGTTACATGACCGAGGTCCATGTATCAAAGCTGAGGAATTAGCGTGTGTACAGAACCCTAATCTGCAGACTTTGGGATCTCATCGTTTTCCCGCTGATGTTCCCTTGATGTTGTAGAGACGAGACCCATCACCACAGGCATTCGTGTATCGGGTCTCCTTTGATTGGTGATGGTTTCTCATCAGACTTGACCTGTTTTTTATGACAGTTGTGGGGGTTATTGGTCAGGGGTTTTCTAAGACGTCCCACAGTTTGGGTTTGTCTGCTGTTTTCTCGCTGGACCAAGATTTTGGTTTAGGGAAGGATCCCTCAGAGGTGCAGAGCCCTCATCACGCAATATTCGGGGCACGGGGTATTGACTCTTCTGATGGGTGATTCTGGTGACCTCACTGCAGTGAAGGAAGGGTGGCTCAGCTTTCTCCTGTGAGCTTCTACGCTCTATTCTCTGGAGTCACAGGAGCAGCCCACCCCTGAAGGGGTGATTAGCCTTATCCTCCTGCAGATGCGATAGGCATTTGGGGACACATGTTAGAATCACCATAGTATTTAATAACTATTTGGGGTAGAAACTTGGGGCTATGCAAATATCCTGCTTCTCCTTAAAGTTCCTCCTCCGACTTGTGCGTTCATTAGTGCATCCCTGCCGTGGTTGTCACTGTGGTGTCCAATGGCGATTTTTTAAAATTTCCCTCATTTCTTCTGCCTTTGTTGTGTGGAATCTGCTCTTTGCTATTTGAAGAGAAGCCTGACCTCCTTACAGCAGAGTATGTAACTATTCACCGTGGGAATCACAGGGTCTTGATGTAGTGTAACTATGAGATGTTCTAGACAAAATCTAGAGACTGGGGTTGATAAAAGACTGTGCCGACCACCCACAAATGCTGATTTCCATGGGCAATAAATAACAAGGCATGGGTAGAGGCTTAAGCACATGAAACAGCTCAGTCTAGAAAGAAAGGAGAGGAGGAAGGAAGGAGTGGGTGGGCCAGGGGATGGAGGGAAAAACCCATTTCCTGTCTTATCTACACTTCCATATTTGGGATGCCAAGTAGGAGCACATGAGAGAAGACAAGAGCTCAGAGGAAGGGTTCCACGGCACAAGCGTATTTGAGCGCCGTGGTACTAGGCCGTCTGGTCTCCCCAGAGGGACACATGTTCTCCTGACTTTCATCACCTTGTTGAGATGCTAGTATTTCATTCTACCCAGTGGTCTTGAGTGCGTTCCTCTTTAGAGCCACCACTTCTTTCCATCTTCTATCTATTGTTATACTTGGACCAACACATTTCCAAGCGTGGGGAGCCTCTTTAGTTCCCCACCCTGAGCATTTCTGAGGAAAATAATTTAGAGCGCACATTAACAAAGTACATTTGCTCTAAACAAGCAATGTGTGTGTGTGTGTGTGTGTGTGTGTGTGTGTGCGCGCGCACTCAGTACCCTTCCTCTGTGCCGCTCAACAGGTGGTCATGGTCCTAAGGGGTATTTTTCATAAGCACCAAGACTTCATAAGACAAATAACCTGGATGTTTTTGTTTTTTTTTTTTTTTACCAATTTACAAGAGTCTAAGTTTAGGCATAAATTGTTCTGGAAAATACAAAATGTAGAAATTATCCTGATACATTTTATTTCTGTATAATTTATGAGAAAATGCATTTTCCACATTTTTGGTGTGAGTTTTCAGAAGGTGAAACCAGTACTGAAAATAAATCTACAGTAAACTATGCAGAAATCAATTTGACATTTAGGAGTTACTTAATTTCCATAAAAGCAGGATCATTTTTTTAAAAAGATAAAAAAATAGTGATTTATGGATTCCCTAAGTATAATTTGAATATTCCTTTGACTTGACTTTTTAAAATGGGACTTCCTGTTTCCTTTGTTAGAAAGAGCAGATAACACTATTCTGGAGAACAGTTTGAATGTTTTAATGAGTTAAAGAGTCTCTGATTAAAATGAAAATCAAAAGGACTTTTGAATATAAAATTTGAAAGTCGTAACTCTGGCAATTATAGATTTAAAAAGTTATTCTAAACTCTGGATTTTCCTTAGCTATCAAATCTTGCTTGGGGCGCCTGGGTAGCTTAGTTAGTTAAGTGTCCAACTCTTATTTTTGGCTCAGGTCATGATCTCAGAGTCCAGGGATCCAGCCCCACCATCGGGCTCTGTGCTGGGGGCGGAGCCTGGTTAGAATTCTCTCTCTCTCCTGTTGTTCCTCACCCCAAATCTCCCTCACCCCGCCTCTAAAGAAAAAAACAAAAAACAACCAAAAAAACTAAATTACTTCATTTGTTTATTTTTAAACTCAATAAATTAGAAACCCTCATACTGAAAAAACAAAGTCCTGTTTAAATGGTTTAGACAAAAACCCCACTTTTGAAATGCAGAGATAACAGTTAAATTTCAGCTTATTATTTAAGAACTCTGTTTAGGGTTCAATACATAAATTATTTGAGTCTTTGCTTCCTAATCTGTAAAACAGAGCCCATAGAAACCATCCTACAGAGTTATTATGAGGACTAAATTTTTTTAAAAGGATTAAAATCTATTAAATTCTACATACATCATATTTAAATTTACATATTTTATATGTAATATATATACGAATATATATATTCAACAATATTTAAATCTCTGCCACTCGTAACCTTGGAATATATTTTGTAATGTGATAGAATTGGATTTATTTTTTCTCTTTCATTTATGCAACAGCTACTTTTACATCATTGTACATCAACAAAGTTGTCTCATTAAACACACTTCTAGATGCTTCCATTTTTACGGGCACCTATTTGTTGGGTACCCAGATGCCGGAGACATGTCACTGGGCAAAAGACAGAAAATCTTTTTGTTCACAGAGCTTACATGCAAATGGAGGAGATAGTCAATAGATAATAAATATGATAAGTAAATTGTGTCATAGGGTAGAAAGCATTAGTTGGTACAGAAAACAAAACTAGAGGGGTTCCAGCCTGCTCGTGGTCCTCCCTCCTGACTGTGTGAGGAAGACCTCAAATCCCAGCATCGGACGCAGAGGCTGCTTCACCAGCCCCCACCACTGGTAAACCTCTAAGTAACAAATCCCTACTGGTTCTGCTTTTCTGATTGAACCATGACAAGTCCGAGGCTCTGAAGATCCTGAGTTTTATGACTTGGTCCTTGTTATGGACTGAATATTTGTGTCCCCCGACACCTAGCCCCCAAGGTGTTGGTGTAAGGAGGTGGGGTCTTTGGGAGGTTGTCAGGTCCTGAGAGGGGAACCCCATGAATGGAGTACTGCCCCTGTAAGAAGGACCCCAGGGAGCCCCTTCACCCCTTCCTACCATATGAGGACACAGCGAGAAGACACCAGGTATGGACAAGGAAAGAGATTCTCACCAGATGCCGAATCTGCTGTTACTTTCATCCTGGGCTTCTGGCCTCCAGAGCTGCAGACAGCAAAGTCTGTGGTTAATAAGACCCCTGGTCTGAACAGCCTAAGACTGTTTATTATCCTAAACAGACTAAGATATCTAGTGATAATTAAAATCTATAATATCATTAACATTGACCCAAAGATAATTAAAATCTAAATGGAGCTTGCAATCACATGTGTGGGATTTGTTTCTTCAAGTATATTGCATGCTCCTTGAAGACAGGCCCTAAGCCTTCTCTGTGGATTGAAATCTCTTGCTAATGCCGCTCAGGGGCCACGTGATCAGAGGATTCACAAACGCTGTGCGATTTGCCAAGTAAAGACTCGCACATGGCCAGCCACGCTGCCGGGCGAAGGACTCACTCGGAGGTCTGACTGGGGACAAGCACCACCAGCTCATGGTGGGAAGGGGGTGTTCCTGGAGGAGGTTGCCTTTGGATGGCTCCCTGCTCACGATGGTTGCCTTCACATCTGTCTGGGGCTTACCCTGGGCTGCTGAGGGACACCCCAGTTAAGCTGCTTTAAGTTTCCCCTGACATCAGCATAAACCACGTTCAGGGAGGAAAGCCCTTAGAGAAGGAACAGAGCAGTTGTTTGCAAAGCCTTGGTGCCTTTCCTCCGCTCGCTCCTCAGACAGTGAGCGCAGCCTCCCGTGCGTGTCTCAGAGGAAGCTGCTTGCAGAGCTCCAGCTCCTTGTTCATTGTGCAAAAATAGCCCAGCATCATATGGCTCGGGGATTCATTTCCAGAGTCTGCCGATTCCTTTCTGGAGGCATAAATTGGGTTCTTTTCAGTCGTGTTAAGAATTACCTAATTGCATAATTCATTCCACGCAGACTTTTCTACCTTTAACAATTCTGGCCTTATTGAAAGCAAAAGCCAATTTCACCATGATTGAGCTAATACAGTGTTTTGTGCAAACACGACCCCTTTATCAGAGAAGATCAGAGTCATTATTTCTAACACACTTTCCCGACAACCGGCAAAGTACGTGGGTGGTGAACATTACTATTCGTAGCAGATGGCAGAGGCAAGGAGGGTGCAGACAAAAATAGCACTCGTTACTCTGACTCCTGGATCCTTCTCTTTCACCTTTTCTCTCCGAATCCCTGCCTTCCCTCCTTCTTCTTGCCTCGCTATATGCACAACGGGAAAAGTGCAATGAATGAGTGTGCACTTCTGCAGGCAACAACGGTAAGCGTGATGTGTCCACCAGAAGTATAACCTGTGGACTCCGGGTTCCCTCCTCCTTCTCTGGGTGCTTCACTGAATCTCTGCAAGTTAATGACCTTGTCTCAGTACTCAGGCCACCATAGATTGGGGGCTTCTTTACTTCTCAAGATCCTGGAGAGGGCAGCCCAAGATCTAGGCACCCCCAGAAGCCCACAACTCCCTTGCTGGCTTTACATGGCTGCTTTCTCCTGTATCTTTTCTTATAAGGGCCCTGATCCCATTGCAAAAGCCCCAGAACCATGACCTCCTGTTATCCAAGCTAGCTCCCAGGGGTCTCATCTCCAAACACCATCCCACTGGGAGGGTTAAGGTTTCAACACTTGAATTTTGAGAGGGCCACGATTCAGTGCATGGCATTCATCTTCCTACTTTAGAAAGAAGACGTGGGGTTGGGTTAATTTTAGTTTACAGGGTGCTCCTAGACCCCTCTTCCCCGGTGGGGATTCCTGCTCTTCCAGAAGCATGGCTCCCAGCTCCATCCACCCTTGCATCTTCACCACATGCAGCTGTCTGGCCCGCCTCCCTCTCCACTCCTGTTTACTCCAAGTGCAGCCGTGACTTTGAATGACCCGTGACTCCATGTAGTTGACTCATCTAAGACCTTGACTTCTGAGCTTCACCTCTTTACCCACCCACCTGCCCTTGCTGGAGATCTTTTTCTTCCACACCCTCAGGCACCTCCTGGGCTGAGACACACTTATGCCGAAACTCAGTACTCTGGCCACAACTCCCTGTCCTCCCAGCTTCTGTGGTGACCACACAGCTCTTTCCATCCTTCTCAGCAGGACCAATACGTTTCCTGTTCCATCTCTTTTCCTTAGTTCCTGCTTCTCTCCACCTTCCTTCCCATCTGAGTAGGGTAGGTGGCATTGCAATAAGAGCATATTCTTGCCCCATTTCACTATGTCCATCTGAAATCCCTCATTTTTATTTTTTATTTTTTATTTTTATTTTTGAAATCCCTCATTTTTAGATGGGCCTAATGATCCTCTTTGTGATCCCTACACACAATGCTGCTTGTAACTGCTGGAGAAATTAGCCAAAGCAGACATATTGGCAGTGCTGCTGGTCAGCCTGTGGCCTGGATGGTGCTCTCCTCCAGTGTCTCCTCACCACATGTTCTACTTCACCAAGAAAATGTAAGCTGTAATATTCCCTTCACCTTGTCCACCCCTCCATAAGCCAGTCTTTGTAGCCAAGGTCACTCTATTCCATTTTCTTATTCACCATGGAAACCAACATAAAACTTCACCATCTATGAGCACTTTACCCTAACTCTCTGACTTTCACCACTTCCTGTTATGTGGGGAAAATAAAAACTGTTAGATTGAAAGTCAGCCACTGCCCAACATCTAATCCTATATGCCATCATATGTACCTTTCCCTCATTTCCTTCTCTTGCTCTCTGCCTATAACTTTACCTTCTCCTGCTTTCTTAACTCCTCCCCATCAGCACTCAAAAATGATTTATCTCTCCCACTTTGTAATAAATAAATTAAAATCTCTCCTGGAGCTGTGCTCTGTGAAACCTACTTCACTTTTCCTACCACATCTGAATGTATTCACAGCATCTCGCACACTTGTTTCTCTGTCTCTTTGTCATCCACTCACATGTTTGCATGTTGCAGACCTAGCCTCTCTCCTGACCGCAGGGAGCAACAGCTCCCACTAAAACCAACACCAAAGACCTTCAAACCCATAACCCACCATCCTGCCTCCAGTGTCTAGCATTGTGCCTGGTGTTTAGTCAGTATTCTAGAAGTATGTGCTGAGTGAATGTACACACCTCTCTGAAGAGGTTCAAGTATTAAGAACAGTATAACTTTCATTATGTCAATTATTTCACCTTAGAAAAGTTAGGTTGATGTATCCATTCATACATGAATTCATTTATTCACTCACTCAACAGACACTGGCCAGCTCTCTTATGTGCTGGTCTCTGGTTAGATGCTGAAAAATAAAATGAATAAAAGCAGCCCCTGTTCACAAGAACATTTGCTGGGCGAGAGAAGCATGCTGGAGGATTGTATAAAACAGTGTGCTTAAATATGTAACCGATATACTTCTAAAGTCTTGTCATAATTCATGATGCTAGTGGATGAAAAGAGGATATAGTGGCAGGTGGGTCTTCTAAAATGAGGAATTTCTAAGATACTATGTTTCTGGTATAGTTATCCTACCTCTTGTAAAGGGACAGAGACCTGGTCATATTTCAACTTCCTCAAGTGGGTGAAGCACTTCTCATAGACCCAACTGGATCAAGTCTTATGTGCCTTAAGTTATTCAAATACAATGCAATATATTTTTATTTGTTCTTGAAGTTGAATATGATAAACAGTAAGTTTCCACATTTGCCACTGAAAATTGTTACCTATGCCACAAAGCACAGAGGCCTGGTTGCCTACACTCTAAACTTTCTACATGGCCATTTTTTCCTGCCAATCATCCTAAATGAAGCTGTACCATATTCTATAGTGATTTAAAAAAACAAAAAAGTAGTGTCAAAATAAGAAAAATTCTTTATCAAGGATGCCAACATTTATGATGACCAGATTTGGCAACCAGTATACAGCTTAGAATATATGGATTTAGCAATTCAACGATGTCAAAATAAGCCATCATGATCACAGTCTATTTTCTGACACTTCAAATTTTCTTTTTTTGTTATTCACATTCGGAATGGAATTTCAGTCTTTATCCCCAGTTGTACAATGGGACATAGTATCCAAAATTTCACAAGGGGCACAAAAATTATAACAATCTCCACAGAAATTATGTCTTTAATTTTTTAGAGAGACAGAGGGGCAGGGAGTGGCAGAGAGAGAGAAAAAGAAAGAATCTCAAGCAGAAAGAGAAAGAATCTCAAGCAGACTCTGAGCTGAGCATGTAGCTCGATATAGGGCTAGATCTCATGACCCTGAGATCATGATCTAAGCCAAAATCAAAACTCGAACACTTAACCACCTGAGCCACCCCAGTGCCCCAGAAATTATCTTAATTCAAAAACAAAACAGAAGGAAGATGCAACTCTCATCAAGGCAAAGGTGCCATGGAATCAAACAGCGCTAGGGAAACGTCACCGTACATGACCTAAAAACAATGTTATGACACTCTTATCAGCAACTCTGAGTTATTCTATGGTAAGGACCCACCTATCCATGAACATTCCTTATTCCAAAGTAAGGTGTGTAACAGACAGCAAGTTGCTGATCCTTTCTCAGTCTTGCACTTACCACTTGAGTGGGTAGCATAGTGTGAGTTGAAGTTACATCCAACACCAGAATTCAGACATGTCTGCAGAGCAGCCCAAGCTGAGGCCCAATGACATGAAGGTCTGGGGGGACCTGCAGAAAAGAACTCATCTCATTGGCAAGGGGAAGGAGAACAAGGGGCTGTATGGGGGACCAAATCTCCAGTTATTAGTAAGGCAAAGGCAGTCCATCAGCTGGGTTTATATTTTGTCCAGTGCCCCTGCTTGAGGGTAAAGGCTATCAACAGAAACTTCAAATGATGTTTCGATAAAAACTCTTCACTTTCAAGTCTATCCAGACTTCCTTAGCCTTTGGATACAAATGTGGGAGATATAAAGTAATAACTCAAATTTTACTGGTTTGACCTAAGCTTCCAGCCTATTTCAAGTTACTTCTAGAAGTCCCCGGGGTGCTTACGTAAACTCACTGACTTTGCTACCATGCCCCCCTCCAAGCATCTCTCTCATGGCTGCTGCTAGAAAAGTCACAGGAGGACAGTGCCCTGTCCTGCCCATGCTCCTAGTCCTGAGGTGTTAGTGGGGCCACGTTGTCTGTGTCAAAATGCTCTTCGAGACCCCCCAGCAGTGCCAGCCCTTCAAGGTGCTGTACCATGTAGGCTACACAATGTTCTCTTCAAAAAAGGAATCATGCCCTTCATCTTCTTTCTTTCTCCATGGGCTTCCATGCAACTAATCCAACCCATGCTGTGTTCCCTCTCTGCACAGGGCTTGGGCCAGAGTCTATAAGGCAAAGTGAAAAATTGCACTGTGCAAACATCCTCATTCTAAAGGCTCCCTGGATGCCCAGACATAAATTCTGTACAAGTCCCTCACTCCAAGCAATTAACTTGCAGAAATAGACATTTGAGAGCTGCCCTCTCTTATCAACTCACCAGCAAGCTCAGACGTGCCTGCAACCTAGTATAAATAAAAATAAAAGGCATTTTCTTTTACTCTGTAAGATGTTGGGGGTGAAAGTTCTCTGGTGTGCATGCAAAGATCACTGGATTTGGAGTAAAGCAGCTCTGCTACTTACTTTCTATGTCACGGAGGGTGACATAAATAATCTCTCTGAGCGTCAATTTCATAATCTGCAAATTAACAGCATCAACAATAGTTTCTACCTCATGGGACTTTATTTAAATGAGGATTAAATGTGACGATACATATGAATATGCATATATTAAACCCCATAAATGTTAGCTATTTTGCTGCATTGGTATCCAGCAATAAAGTATAGCCTCCAAAACAAGGCAATAGGATTCCCATGCTTTGTCATGGAATCTTGGGCATCCTTGGTCTCCTGATGGCTGAGGAGATGTGCCCATCATAGGGCATGCAGGTGCCCACTTGGCCATGGGCCTCTCAGCGAATGGATGCCCAGAGTCAGAAAATATGCTTGTGAGCAGAGCAGTGCCAAGTGACAGAGAGAGTCGGCCAAAAGGAATAAGAAACAGCAGATGCCACAAAGCAGCTGACCTGACAGCTGGCTAGAGCTGTTGATGGGCACATGTCTAACAGCCTAGAAATGCTTGGGATGAGCTTTGTGGAGCATCAAGTTTCTATGCAGGTCCATCCAGGAGGCACTGAATTTGTGTACAGAGATGATGAGACTTTGAAAAGCATGGAAATACAACAATTTCTGCAACTTTCAAAGTAGCCAGCTCACCATTGGAAAAGCCAGAAAAATATTTATCAGATTTTCCTACTACAAAACCATCAGAGACCACATCTGAATGTGCAGGGCTGTAGGGATTAGCAGGATTGCAAAGCCCCGTGTCAATACTGATGGAGGGTTTTCTTACCAAAGTCCACAGAGATGTTTATGTACGTCACATAAGTGTTCGTGATGCACACATTGAGGACCAGGCACTCAGAATTGGTTCCACTGAAGGATCACATTCCATCTGACAGTTTTAACTTGACTTTGACTTTGCCTTCTTTTCTCTTCCTCATCAACCTCCCTTCACCTCACTTCTCTATTCATCCCTTGCCTTTCTCCTTCTTTCTTGGTACTTCCATCTCCTAAGGTTGTTCAATATTTTCTCCTGGAACATTTAAGAAGTCAATAGAAGCTCTCTATCTTTCATTTATTTATTCTCACCCTTTTATTAACCAGTGGATGAGATCAACAAATAGAAAACAGACAAGAGTAAAAATTACAAAATTGCACGTGGTGAAGTTATTTCGGCTAAAAACAAACAGAAGGATAGAATTCCAAAAAATTTTGAAAGCCTGATAAGTGACTTAGAGGAAAATAGAACTACCTCCTCAGCAATTACACAGAAAGTTGATATTACAGAACTTATAATTAGCAAAATTTGACATGGACAAAAAGTTGATCAGTGAACAACTTTTAACAAATATTTAAATAGAAAAAAGATAACAGCAAATAAGGTAATTTCATGAAAAATAAACGCTTTTATTTAAATGTTACACAAAGTCTAGAAATGAACTAGATTGCTTTAATGAGATTCATGCTCTCTATACAAATTAAATTAAAATACATTTTTACAAGGATGTAATGTGTTTATGAATACAGAAAATCTGAGAGGTTACATACACATATACACAAAGATTGCAATAAATCACCCTTCTTATACTGTTTTTGGCTTTTACAAACATATACACACAAAGTTGTTTCATTAAAATGGAATTAAATCAATTAGGGTGATAAAATTAATAGCTCCTTTGCATTTTGAACAAGAGACTTTTCCTTCCAATAGTGGTGGAATGAATGGTGTTATGGACTGAATTATGTTGTGCAATTCATATGTTGACATTCTAACCTTAGGATGTGACCGTATCTCCAGACATGGTTTTCAAAAAGGAAATTAAGTTAAAATGAGGCCATTAGAAGGGGTCTTGATCCAGTATGACACTAGTCCTTATAAGTACAGGGAATTTGAACACAGAGAGACACCAAAAATACATGCACACAGAGGGAAGACCATCTGAAAAGATGGGGGCCTGTAAGGCCAAGAGAGAGGCCTTAAGAGAAATCAGCCCCATAGACACCTTCATCTCAGACTTGCAGCCTCCAGAGCTGTGAGAAATACATTTTAGTTTCTGAGCTGCCCGGTCTGAGGTATTTTGTTATGGCAGCCTTAGCAGACCAATACAACTGGTAACATGCACCAGATCTCTCAACCAGAAGAAAGAGGAAAGAAGAAAGAAAAGAAAGAAAAAGAAGAAAGAAAGAAAGAAAGAAAGAAAGAAAGAAAGAAAGAAAGAAGAAGAAGAAGAAGAAGAAGAAGAAGAAGAAGAAGAAGAAAAAGAAAAAGAAAAAGAAAAAGAAAAAGAAAAAGAAGAAAGGAAGGAAGGAAGGAAGGAAGGAAGGAAGGAAGGAAGGAAGGAAGGAAGAAAGGAAGAGGAGGGAAGGAAGGAAGGGAGGGAGGGAGGGAGGAAGGAAGGGAGGAAGGAAGGAAGGAAGAAAAAGAAAGAAGAAAGAAAATATTATTTAATGGATTTGAAATCATTGAAGAGATAACAAGACAATGAAGATAAGATCCAGGATAATGTAAAACCCATCCTGACAAACCTGATATTTGGGGACATTTTCCCCCAAGACTTCTGCTGATTTCCAAGAAGGGGACTGAGAAGCTTAGAAGCTGAGCAGAGCTTTTGGTAGCCTCACAGACACAGGGAGCAAGGAGCAGAAGCCTGAACAACAGTACCCACACTCTCAGGTCTGAAGCTCAGTGTAAAATCCTATTAATCTCACAAATGGGTCAGATTGTTCCATGGTTTCTACTACCTCTTCCTAGCCATTTCTCAAAAGCAATGTGAATTCTTTTTTTTTTTTTAAGAAAGATAACATCATCTTGCATCAAATTAGATTTAGTTTTTTTCATGTAGAACGTCTAGCACTCAATCACAAATAGGAGAGCACATAACGGAAAAATATGTGCAATGGGCGATAGAAACAGACAGGGGATTCAGATGCCGGTGCTCTCAGGTCTGGTGAATACGTTTAAAGAGTTACAAGACAAGAAAAAAAAAAAAAAAACAAGAAAAAAAAATAAAGAGTTACAAGAAAACTTAAAGAAATAGCAAGTATCAAGAAAGGACTAAAGAACACAAAGGCACAATAACCAAAATTAACAATCCAATGGGTGAGTTTCATAGCAGCTCAGGAGAGGTGCGGAGAGAATTAGTGAGCTGGAAGATAAGCCAGGAAAAGATATTGCGAGAACTTCACAAAGAGGCAGGGTATAAATCAAGTCCCAGAAGGAAGGAAGAAAGAAAGGAAGAGAAAATTTTGAAAAATTTCCCAAACTGGAGCATCACACTGCCGTGTGAGAAACATATAAAATCCAACCAAGTGAAATCAAAAGAAAAGCCCAGCTAAGCGCAGCATGCCCCCACATGCATCCTCTGAAGCGCAGACCTTAGCGGTTCTGTATCATTGGTGGAAGCGAATCTCTCTGTCTTCCGGTCTGCACAAGCGTGGACCAACGAGCTTCTGTGATGCAGGAGAAGATGCTGAAGCCAAAGGAGAGGCTGGGGTGGGGTATGCGCCTGAGGTGGGAAGATGCTCTCATTGTTGAGCTCGCATGGACTGTGCACTGCGATGAGTCGACACCGTGCATGCACTGATTGGGAACCAGAGGGGTTTGCGACATACCTCACCAAAAGTTGTTATTAAAAAAAAGAAGTGCTAATATAATTTTAGACCTCTGTGTACAAGGAACCTCTTCACAAAGCCATGCCCTCTATTTCTTTTGGAGACTAGGTCTCTAATAATCAGTAATAATATACATTGTCCACCGTACTGTTCAAGTAACACTCCAGATAATGAGCAGGGAACGTCGAGAAAGTAAGTTGGACCGATTCTCTTTGTCATGAGTGATTCTGTTGCTGCAGGAGCTAAATGTACCCTTGGAGTCATGCAAATTAGCATCAAAGCACATTTCCGGAGTGCCGTGGCACATTTTGGAGAACAGATGAACGCTCAGCTCTTACCCACTGGGAGCTTGTGATCGGAGCCTTAAGTTATTCCCATTTGTTTGGCTACTGACTGTTTCTCTGACTTTTGCCAAATTCATCTAAATGTGAAGTGAGTTGAAAAAGTAGAGTTTCAAGCAATGTTTAAACAGCTAAGGGAGCATCCCAAGCAGGAATTGTGGATCAGATGCCATCCACGGAACCTGTCATGGTGACCTGCTGTGGAGGGCCACGTATGCAAGCCAAGACTTCAGTCCATCAAAAGTCTGGCAGGTGCTCGGAGCCACCTGTGTTTCCTTCTTTCTTGTAACATAACCAGCCAGAGTAATTCTAAGTTGGTAATAAAATCAAAGGGCTGACAACCAGGCACCCCCCCCGCTGAGGATATCTCTGCATGTCCACTGTCATTCTGCATCCTCCCTGGCTCCTATAATTTACTGTGGAATGCTGGTTTGTACACATGTCACATTTATAAAGAGGAAAAACACAGGAAAGTAAGTTATTCTGGGAGTGGATTTTGCTCAAGAGAAAGGTTGTCATAGACAGTCTGCCTGTATTAGAGACAGGATCCGTGCGAAGTCACTGTCCCCTCTTGGCTGCTTATGGGAGGATGTTCTATGTGGTAACTTTGTTTTTAACTCAGTACAGCCTTCCTGTACTGGACATCCTAAAGCTTAGCCCACAAGAAGCTCTTTCTACACTGCAAACTATTTCGAGCATCATGGAAATCATAGAGAACAATATGCCCAGCACTCCTAACCCTGACACAGTATTTTGCAATGTTACTTCAGGGCTAACTATTTTAAAGAATCGAATCAGTACAATTGCAGCTTAAAGCTTCCATGTAGGCTTCTCTAATTATTTCCGACAGATGACTATTATGATTTTTGTTTAATTGGCCCTCATAATGCTTTAACGTTTTTACTGTCCATGAGGGTAGGTATTTGTAAATAGTCCATTAAAATCCATACATGGTGTGACAATAAATGTCATTGTCATTACAATGCTGTAAATGTCATTCTACATCATGTATTTTTCATTCGATGTTTTGACAATTTATCTGTTTTGGTACATTAAGCTCTAAGTCACTTGTTTCAACCTCAGAAAGAATTCCACTGTATGAATGTACCAAAATGCAAGTATTTGTTCTCCCATGCACCAGCACTTCACGGTATTTGCATTCTCTCCGGGACAAGTAAACCTGCAGGGAATATCCTTGTGTGCAGCTCACCGTGAACACGCGGGTGGGTTTCTGTAGGGAGCCTAAGGAGGGACAGACCTCGTGGCCCAGGAGGTGTGCACTTTCCATTGCATTATACTTTATGAGACTGCTTTCCAAAGGAGTGGTATGACCTCCCGGGAAGCCCTCAATGAATATTTGTTAGCCTGACTAGACGAAGCCAGGATGAGCAGGCTGTCCAATCCCAGCCTGGCCAGATGGCATCTGGGCAGGTGGCAGTTGTGGCTTAATCAATAATCTCTGCAGCGGAGTGAGCTGACCTCTGCCCACCAAAGACCCCAACATGGAGCCAGGATGTGTGTAGGATTCTGTGTGATGAAATGTTTAATCCCAGTTTACGCGATGCGGTGGACGAGTGATTAACCAGCTGATGTGTATCCAAAACTCATCTATCTGAAAGTCAACCCACTTTGTTACATGATTGAACTGCATTCTGTAAGTTTAATTAGATTGTCACTGGCCAGGCCCTAGAGTTTTATTAATTTAATGGTAGTGAAATTAAATGAGCCCGCTCTTGTAAAAGCACTCCTGGTTGTCTTTGAACAAGAGCACTCAAGCGCCTGAGAGCAGCCCAGAGACACCTGCCTCACTATCCTGGGAACTCCCAGAGATGAGCAATCGCCCTGCAAACAGGAGCCCCTGGAAAGGTGGGAGATGCTCAGAGGGAGCAGGGGAGCAACCCCCGATGCCTACGACCAGCTCACAGTGCCGTGACGGACTGGCATCAGCCTGACTCTGACCCCAGAGATTGGACCCCCTCCCAACTGCTATTCTGTGTGGCCTGGAGCCAGGGCCTTAACCTACTCATCTGTAAAATGGGCATTATAGTGATACCAACCTCAAGGGTGCATTGTAAGAAGTGAAGGAGTAAGGTGCTCCCCGCTCCACGCAACGCCCTGAATCATGAGGAGGATGTGGGTGTGCAGAAGCGACCTGGTGCTGCCTTGGGCCGACCTGGGGGCAGTATAGTCCCTGTTTGCTACTTAGGAAAGGGGCGTCTTGCACGAGTCATGCTGTCCTTCTGGGTCTTGCTCCCCTCATCCAGAGATCGGGCTGGTGGCACATAACCCGCAGTCCATGGGTGATGGTGCTGGACAGCGAGCGAGCACGTTACACACCGTGTCCCAGGAGAAAGAGCCCCTGGGCTTGTCTGTGCTGCATCTCTCATGTGGCTTGAGAGTCAGTGCCAGGAGGCACAAAGCACTCGGAAACCCGAGGTGCGGGGCAGGCAGCTCTCGGAGCGGACTGAGTGAGTGGAGAACCTACAATCCTGTCTCTTCCATGAGGGGAAAGATAGGGAAACTCGCTGTCTTTCTGCCCATCAGGTAGAAACATTGACCCATTCACCAGAGTCCCTGCCTGTTGCCCATCATGTTCCCCAGAGTCCATTGTCCCATCCTTGGCTTCTGGCTAGATGAGGCGCTCCACTTGGTCAGAGCCCTGGAAACATGGAAATGCCTTCTATGCTTGCTGTCTGACCTTCCTCACCTGCTGCATCACGGCATTGGGATCCACCTCAAGGCCCCTCTAGAGGGAGGCTAGATATAAACTGTTCATTGCATCTCTAACCAGTCTTCTTTTCTGTCCTCACTTCTGTTGTCTGGAGGAGTGGCATTGGATGGGAGGGCGGGGGGTGCTGAATATATTTTCAGCGTTCCATTTTATTATGATGTCTTGACATCTTAACCTTCCTGGCTGGGGAGCACCTGGCTCAGTCAGTTGAGCATCCAACTCTCCGTCTCAACTCAGGTCTTGATCTTGGGGTCGTGCATTCAAGTCCCACTTTGGGTTCTGTGTGGGGCTCAGAGCCTACTCAAGGCAAAAAAACAAAACAAACAAACAAACAAACAAAAAACTTCCTTTCTGGCTGGCTGGAAGACACCCCCCTCCTGGGTCAGCCAGTTCTTCGAGTTAGCAAAGGGCCCTGCCTGCCGCACACCGGTTGTCTACAAACTACCCAGTCCAGAGCCAGACCTCTCTCTGGCCTGTGCACCTGAGGAGACAATGTCCCCCTGATTTCACCATCCCAAGGCCAGGAGCCAGGCAGTCGGGGACACCCCTACAGCCCAGAGCCTGCCGAGTTGTTCACACTAGCCAGTCCTGACGTGTTTACCTTGCCCTGACTCTCCTTCCCCCCCTGGAAACCCCACTCCCACCTCCTGCCTCCCAACCACCCCGGGCTTCCCCACGTGACCCTGCATTGCAGCCAGGCCTCCTGCCTCCTGCACCAGCACGTGATAAACTTTGTTCTTCCCGGCATCTCTCCTGCCTCTGGGTCGGACCCGAGAGAGCCAGGGTGAAGCAGGGGAAGCCCCTGTGACCCAGCACACCATCAGGGGCCAGGTGAAGGTGAAGGAAAGGAGATTTCTCAAGGAAATCGGGGGAGGGGAGACACCTGCTTCCTGATCCTTTTCTGGACATGTTGTCTCCTCCCTCCCGGTGAGCACCCCACTCCACCCCCGGCCAGGAAGAGGCTGGCCGGCCCCTCCAGTGTGAGCTCACCCTCCATCCACCCACTCGGCAAGGGCGCGTCCCTGGAGACTCATGTAATTACTGTTTATTGTCAGACAGTTGGCATTTTAATTAGTCTGGTAACTTTTAATTATTGTGACTATGTTGTTAGCATATTGTGAAGTTGGTTTCTGCCTCAGAATGCTGATCTTTTCTGTTTGCTTTGTTTGCAAAGTGAAAATTCTTCCCGATTCTCTCCCACCCACTAACGGGAAATAAAGGCGGGAAGCATTTTATTGAAACAAATAGCAACCTTCCAAAAATCCTCATTGTGATTGGATGAGGAGGAGGACAAGGGTGATGCTCTAATGCACAAAGCCCGCCGTAGATGCCACACGGTCCGCGTGAATCGGGAGCACCTCCTGCCTTCTGGAGGACTGCACAGTGTGAACCCCAGCTCCTGAGCACCAGTCCCACCCAGGACACAGCCCACCGCCACAAGGCAGGGATAAAATCTGATCCTTCTAAATAGTGAATCTCAAGTACCGACCTCAAATACGCTTGAATAGGAGCTTTCTGGGAAAGAGAGAGAATTTCACAGCTGGGGGGAGATTTCCACTGAGGCAGCAAGCCAGTGAGATGGAGTGCTCATCCCCTGCCTTCTGTTGCTTCTAACCTGTGGGGCCACCTGCTAACTCAACAATCCAGTGTGAGGGTAAAAGACGTTCATGTGCACAGACTGCATGAGACATTGTGCGGTGGGTGTCCCAAATGTATTTACCCTACCCTCCCATCTATAGGCTTCCTGTCTCTCTCCACCTTCTTCTCTTTTCCCTCCTCCTCGCTCCTTCTTTCTCATAAGTAACAAATGCACATTATTTAAAGATAAACTATTATAGAAAAGCTTGAATTAAAGACCACCCTATTGCTGCCTGTGCCCTCTGGAACTCTCCCCAATAGCCACCAGCCCCTCCATTCTTGCAGCTTCTCTGTTGGGCTCAATCTTCATGTCTCTCAATACCAGGCTTGTGTCACTATGTCTGAGTCATGTTCCAATTTGGCTCTGTGAGGATGCAACCCTTTTAAACGCCTGCCACCCTCTCATTCAGGGATGCAATGTGAATGCCCATGTAGGACAAATGCATAATAGAAATGCATGTTATTGTCACTATGTAACTACTTTTCTAACCAGTCCCAATAGTGTGGTGGGATTATAGTTCCTTATTTGTGTGTTTTGTTGTTTTTCCTGAAGTTATTAGTGGCCTTATTTTTTTTCATTTACATTATCCTTTACGAGCCCATCCTTAACTCTTTCCTCATCATTTGTCTTAAGCTTTCACACACACTGAAGGCCACCTTTCTCTGAGTGCCAGACCTTTCCCTCCAGGCACCTGCTTCCTGTTCCTCTTGGCTACTGCCCTGTCAGCTGCCTCCTCACCTGCTAATCTGAAGCTTTCCTCTGCAGCTTTGATGGGTGTGTTCACTCTTTTCTCCTTGGGGCTCCTTGCATGCATTTCCTGGGAGCTGGTGAGAAATGAACACTCTCAGGTGTGACTCCAGCCTATAAGCCCAGAATCTGCTTTTTAGCAATTTCCTGGTGATACTTGTCTGTGTTAAAATTTGAGAAGCTCCAACAATAGCAATCTGCCAGAATGACCCTGATAGAACTGTCTGCCCAAAGAACATAGTGAGGAGTTCACCTCCATCAGCACACAGCAGGGCATATGCGCTAATGTCCAGAAGAGAGGGTTCAAGGATTTCTCATTCTGTCAGCCTCAGAGCTGGCCTGTGTGTGTTAGAGGAGTGGGGGTGGGGGGAACAACCAAAGAATGCTGGTATCTGACTTTTTTTAAGCCTTATTGAAGCCTAATTGACAATTAGGGATTATATAAATATATATTTTTGGGGGGAATTATATATATTTAAGGCAGACTACTTGATGTTTTGATGTGAATAGACACCATGAAATGATTATCACAATCAAGCTAATTAGCATATCCATCACTTTACATAGTTACCTTTGTTGTGTGTGTGGTGACAACAATTGGCATCTAACCTCTTCGCAAATTTCAAGTGTGCAGTTCAGTAGTGTTAACTGTGGTCCCCATGCGGGGCATTAGACCTCCTGGACTTATTCATCCTGCAGAGCTGGAGTAGGCTACGCTTCAGTCACAACATAGAGGCAATGAAACCCTCATGCACCCTGATGCAGCTGCTTTGGTACAGTCTGGAGGTTCCTTAAATGATCAAACGTAGTAGTGAGCATATGAACCAGGAATTCTCCCCTTGATATGTACCTCAGGAGAAATGAAAACATATATTAACACAGAACCCCACTGATGCTCATAGGAGCATATTCCTAAGAGAGATCAGGTGGAAACAATCCAAACGTCCACCCACAGATGAGTGGATCAACAAAAGACACTCTCTCTGCACAATGGAACGTGACTCCACCCTGAAAGGAACAAAGCACTAGCCCGTGTGACCGCATCGACTCACCTTGAACACATGAGGCTGAATGAAAGGAGCCAGGCATGACACACCATACAGTGTAAGACTCCACTCCTACAGAAGTCCAGAGGAGAGAGACCTGCAGAGTCAGAGAAGTCTGTCGTGGTTGTGTAGGGATAGCATCTGGAGGGGGATGGAAGAGAGGTGAGGATAGCTAACAGACACTAGTATTTTTTTCTGAAGTGACAAAATGTTCTAAAATCGACTGGGGCGATGGTTGTCCATGCCCGTGACTAACCAGCCACTGAATTATACACTTTAGATGAGTCCAGTGAATGGTACTTGAATTATATTTCCATAAAGCTGATTTTTAAAAAAGGAACAAGAATATCCTGATCCCCATGGCTCCATGCTTGGAGATGATACAGGGAAGGGGCACTTCTGGACCTATGGAGTAACCCACAGAGGTGGTCAGTGTAAGGGAAACCTTCCTCCACATTGCAACCTTCTCAGGGGCAGCTGTGGATCATAGGGGCCTGATCCTAGGACCCCTAGAGTCACGTACCCCACCCCATCTGTTTCTTAGATGGGCTTGTCTTCTTCAGCTAGCATGTCAGATACTGTCTTACATGGCGCTTGGATCTCAAGGGAACCTCAACCCCCAGCTTCTCATTCCGATTTTAAAGTTAAAACAAGGACTTGGGGAAATTTACTTCCTCTCTTGCCCTTCCTAATATACTCAACTGGACACGGTATTTCATGCTGTACCAAGGAATTGTCACAATTCATGTCTATGAAGTTCCTTAGGATGAGAAAGGTATTCTTAATTTTTTTTATTTATTTATGATAGTCATAGAGAGAGAGAGAGAGAGAGAGAGAGGCAGAGACATAGGCAGAGGGAGAAGCAGGCTACATGCACCAGGAGCCCGACGTGGGACTCGATCTCGGGTCTCCAGGATCACGCCCTGGGCCAAAGGCAGGTGCTAAACTGCTGCGCCACTCAGGGATCCCGAGAAAGGGATTCTTATGTGCACCTCACCTGGCTGATTCTTTCAGACCATTTTGGGAGGGACTCAAAGGAAAGCATGAATATTTGTGAGGCCTCCAATATCACACAAATACTACTCTATATTTTGTTCGTGATACCAGGGTTCATAACTTAAATCCTGCTCTCCTAATTAACCGTATCCTGATGGCCAGCTCCAGTGTTGGTTAGGGTACACTTATCTTTCAGATTAGCACATGGTATGTGGAATGGGAGACTCATGCATCTCTCTTGTTCCGAGTAGGCACTTGAGATAAATCCTGCATTCTGGAACAGATGCCAGCACCAGGGAAGAGCAGGTCCCACGTTTGTGAGAATGTCAGGATGCAGTCTTAAAAATGTCTCACCCTTCCTGCAAAGCTGCCTGGGGGAGCATTTCCATCCCTTGACTCTTGGCAGGTTCTGTAGAGACCGTCCCCCTGGTTCCCACCAGCAGTCATCATCCCCAGCGGGCACGTGGGGAGTCAGATGAGCTCACTACCATTTGTCACTCGGATACTCATGGACTGAACAAGCAAAACACAAACTGCTAAGGAATCTTTCCATTTTCTTCATGACTTCAGAAAACCCTGTTTGAAAGTGCACTCTGCCGTGGATGTTTGGGGGCATCCGTGAGACAACACATTCTTTGATTTCATTGACCTTGATAATCTTTAAAAAGCACAGATCTGCCCTTTTACCATGAAAAGGTCGGAAGGACACTGTCCACTGAGTCTGATCCCCTTGACATCACATTTAGTTCTGTAGAGTTGATCGTGGGTCTGCTCCAGTGGCTTGAGGACCATGTTTCCCTGCACACCATTCTTCATCCGACCCATTCTCCCACTCATGTGTTCTTCTATATAAAAACTAGGATGAATGTGTTTAACCATAGAAAAATGCCAGCCATAGGACACGCTGTTTTTATGACAAAACATCCTGTATACAAGTGCTCTATACCTGGTGCCTGTAGGACCCCACAGGCAAACAAGTGCGCGTCACTGCTTTGCATCTTCAGAGATCTGCAGTGTCATTGATTTCACGTAGGACACATGAGGGTTGTGGCCATGTTTATCTTTGCTGAGAAACACCTTTGTCCGCTTCCAAAGGTAGAAAACTTGACTTTGCCACCAACAACTGCTGTAGACTGAATGTGTCATGTCCCCCCAAGATCCATATCCTGACACCTAACCCTCCAGGGCGATGATGTCAGGAGGTGGGGCCTTCGGGAGGTGCTGGGTCATGAGGGGAAAGCCCTCAGGAAGGAACTAGAAAAGCCCCCAGAGAGTGCTCTCACCCCATCCCCACTTGAGGACACATGACCCAGGAAGCAGGCGCTCACCAGACACAGAGTCTGCGGCTCCTGGATCTCAGGCTTTCAGCCTCCAGAGCTGTGAGCAATCAGTGTTGGTTGTTTGGGGCACATAGTCTGGACAGAAGAAGACAACAGCTCTGGAGCACTGGAGAATTCACTAGGATCATCTGGTGAGCTTTTCAAAAGGACAGTATATAAAAAATATGTTATTTGGAAGCCGTGGCTTCTCTTCCTTAAGCCGAACTCGAGTCGCTTCTTTAAATCTGCTTTTTTTGACTCTTCAGACACACATCTAACTTTCTGTCTACTCGGATCCAAAGCAGGAAGAAAGATGTTACCCCCTAAAATGTCTTTCTTCCGATGCTTGTGTCATGGGTAAGAGAACGGCCCCTTCCTCTTTCTCATCTGCAGGGTCCCTGTCAAAAATGAAGCAGCAGAACAGCATCCAAATGTGATCTCCCTCTTTGATGGCATTCACCTCTCCTCTGGGAAAGGTGAGGAATGTCACGGGGCCTGTGCTTGTCCTCCTGGCTGCTGCTGTATCTCCAAGGACATTCCAATGAGCGTGCTGGGGAGGCCTTGGGGAGGCCAGGCTCTGGGAATTGTGGTTTTCTGTGTGTGCATGTCCCTGCTGACACAAGCGCCAGTCTCCACATGCACACCGGACAGGGTCAGCAGGATGCGCCAGGGAGCCCAGGAACCCCGCATGGCCCCTTTAGAGCCCACCTTTCTACTGATTACTATAAATTAGTCTTCCCCTCATTGGGGGGTAGGGGGGAGGATATGAGAAAGAACAGGTAGGACAGGTAATGCCAGAAGATGGTCTGAGTCTTGTGCAGCCTCTGGGGCCGTGACACTCTGATGCTCTGAGAAATCAGCCACAGATTCCGTCTCACATCAGCAACAAGTACTCAGAACAATCCAGGACTTAAGTATATTTCTTTTCACTCTCTTGCAAAATACAAACACCTTGCAGAATGCATTTGGCCAATCAAGACTGTAAGTGATTTTCATCTGCAGTATCTTCCTGTTTAATAAAAAAAAAATACAGTACAAACACCATCAATGAAGAACGCTTTTGAGGATCCACCAAGGCCATTTCCTCTTAACTACTCTTTTCCCCAGCATGCAGAGTAGATTGCTGAGCCAGCTGCTTACAGGAAATAATTATTATCCCTCGCCAGCACCTAGGAGGAAAGGGAGATAATTTTTAAGATGTAGAAGACACCCAATTTCAGAAGATTCCACTGATTAATTTTCTCAGTGCTTTCATTCAAGCTGCTTGCTTCATCCGGAAATGGGTTTCTACCTAGGAAACCGGAGTGCAAAGCACGACAGTCACAGAGCACGCTCTCAGGCGGCATTTGCAACAGACACTCATTCCCAGAAGCTCCTCGGCCCCTCAGCTGCTTCAAGGGGAAGATCCCCTCCGTGATGGTGAATGGGAGGCGGCCTGGGCTGCGGAGAGCACATTGGGAACTGTCCTCTCCCCAGATCACGGAGCACAAAAGCAATAACTGTTATTTATGTGGCTATTGCTCACAGTTTGCTCGCTGCGTACAGTTAACTGCACGGAAACAAGCCATCATTTACCAGGGAAGCTTATAAAAATCATTCATCTACAGTAACGTTACTTAAAAATTATCTATGCACCCTGACACACACACATACACCCCAGTCCTAACGGTAGCGCAGAGGACCTTGCATGGACGGAGATAGCAGCACAACATAGCATTTGTAACTTAAGATACTCAAGCTTTCCCAGCGGCTGCTCTCATTCCAAGCATCGCATGTCTTGGAAGCTTCTCGGAATCGTGGAGGGACACAACAGAATAAATATTCTGTTCTCCTGTTGCGGGCGGAGCATCCTCCCCAAGGCTCAGTAACCCCACCTGTACATTGGGACTTTATGACACCTGCCCCACTTACCTGATAAAGATGCCTTGGAGATGGGATGAGATAAAGACTTTTAAGTTGCTTTGAGAGCTTATAAATGATACTCAGCTATCGTAGGGCTTGTTGTGCCTTTGCCTCAAACAACGTGGGGGTATCTTGTACATTTGGTACTCGGTGCAGTCGGGCATTAAAGGAGTTTACATGAAAAGAATTGACCTGGTTGTTTTTACTTCCCATCTGAATAGTTGTTTCTTTACCGGTTAGTGTGACATAAAAACATACACCTAATTCTCTTTTCTTAGCAACAATAATTATGACTTATACTTTGTTAGGATAAGAAGCCATAATATACTTTTAGTGATGGGTAAACCTGGTAGTAACTTTGGGACCCCTGGGGGGCTCAGTGGTTGAGCGTCTGCCTTCGGCTCAGGTCATGATCCGAGGGTCCTGGGGTCGGGCCCCACATCGGGCTCTCTGCTTAGTGGGGAGCCTGCTTCTCCCTCTGCCTCTGTGCTCTCTCTCTCTCAAGTAAATAAATAAAATCTTAAAAAAGAAAAAAAAAAAACAATAGCAACTTATACTCATGAGAGCTTTCTGCTGGCTAGATGCCTTCCTAATCATTGCACAGATTAACTCACTCGGTCCCAGCCGACACCCCTGTGAGATGGGTACCGTTCTGCCCATTTTAGAGCTGAGGAAACTGAGGCATGGGAATTTAGTGAGCTCGTCTAGGGTTTGCAGCTAGAAGTGACAAAGCCAGAACACCACCAAGGGCAGTCAGATCCCAGAATCTGCATTTTTTTATCCAGACGCTACCTTGTTTTCTATACCGTCAAGGCAAGTCAGAATAATTGTGCGTCGTTGGGCCTAGAAATGTCCAAACTGCCTCGTCATACCCGGAGTGAACACATTCCTTAGGACACTTCTTCAAAGGAAAACCAGATCATTTTATTTTATTTTGGAGGAGGGGAAGAGTTGTTGAAAGGATGAAGTCATCTGTCCACAGCGATCCACTAATAGCCCTGAGATTAAAAGTTCTGGTCTCTGATGCTTCGTTTTGTTGAGTGTTTCAGTGACCCATGGGAATGATCGATTATGCGCCGTAATGCAGAGGGTCGGCCGGAGAACGGGGCTCCAGGGCACGGGATGCCAGCGGCCTGTGTCTGCTCAGACTGGACTCCGTCCAGGACGCAGGGGAGACTGACATCACGTTCGAGACAGCTCGAACCTACTTTCATTATTGTTTTTAAGTTGCCGATCAGCAAACTGGAGTACTTTCCCGAGCAGCCTGTTGGGGCCGTGGGCTGCCCTGCAGGTGGAGGACGGCTGCTGAGTGGGGCTCGGATGTGCCCTGTCCACGGACTCCCCCCACCTGCAGGGGGCAGGGGGTGGCAGCACCATTCTCATCCCCAACCTCGTGCAGGTGTGGCGCCCTGCGGCCGGCTCCGTCCTGTCCTGTCACCGTGTTTTCAGTTCTGTTTGTTCTAATAATAAACCGCCCTCCAGCAGAGGGACCCTAGATCCCGTATAAATATTTACAGCGACACTCGGCTACCCCAGAGCGGCCCCTCTTGCCATGTGACACAGCCCTGAGCTGCAAGGCCGGTCCCTGGTGGCCGCGGCTGGGGCTCCTCTGGGTGAGCGCTCGTGGGCCTGGCTCACCTCGGCAGCCAGGGCGCAGGCCCCGCGCAGCATCTGCACATGAGGTCAGCTCTCTGGGGCTCAGCGTGGGCGCTGCACCGGGGAAGCTGAAGGGAAATGAGCACTTCCGATTTTACCTGGTGTGCATTGCGCTCAATCACGCCTGGAAAACGTAAATCACAGCCACACGCAGGAGGCCTAGCGTGTGTGGGCACGTGGTACTTGTCTGCTCAATTTTTCTGTGAGCTTAAAGCTGCTCTACAACCTAAAGTCGTTTAAATAAGAGGGAGGCTGCGTGAGAAAGGGGCTGCATTTGGGCACATGAGAACTAAGACCACCCGCCGCTCTGTCTCCAGGAAAGCCCAGTTATACCCCAGTTTTATGAGCCTGCTGTTCAGCAGGGAGGGGATCTGGGGCCCCCCGGCCTCCAGCTGTGACCTTAGATGGGCCCGGAGGATGCGCCCTGGCCTGAGCCTTGCTGAGCGACATGCCCTAGGTCACTTGCTGCGGTGCCGGGACTCCAGGCACCCTCGGCCCTTACAGAAAAATCAGAAAAGCAAACAAAGAGAATGAAACTTCCAAGCATTCAACAAATATTTACAAAGAGCCCACGAACGAGCCCTGGGTGCCCTGCGCAGCACCAGGTGGTTGAAGGAAGAAGAGCAGCTCTCATCTCCGTTTGGAGGCACACACACAAAAAAAACCCTGAGCTTCCAGAAATAGGAGAGGGCATTGGAGGAAACTAAGTTTCCCCGAAATCATGTCTGGAGCTGCTCAGATTGCTGGGGAATTCTTAAGAAAGATCCTGAGATGGTACTGAGGCTTTGGATTGGGTCAGAAGAGCGGTCCCGCCACCCTCCCTGCGGCCTAGAAATGAGAAAGTCCTCCCGGTCCCGGCGGCTCCCAGGTCCCGACCCAGCTCTCCACCCAGTGCCTGGCCCTCCTTCACTCTGCAACCTGTTTCCCGTGCTGACCCCACATCCCGCACCTCCACCCCGCTCACCCCACGCCCTATGTATACACCCCCTCACCACCACCCTGCACACTGCACACCCATCTACACACCGAATTTTTTCATATCTTGAAGCCTCAGTTTTCTCACCTAAAAACCACTCAAGAAATAATAGTGAAACCCTCCCTTTGGAAGATTGCCAGTAAGCCCATATGGGGTGGTTATGTAGGTGGATGTGTGCATATCTAAGAGGGGGTGCCAATAGCTCCCCTTCACTGCGTGTGACAGTCCTCCTCCCACCCCAGCGAGGTCTACTTCTCTCCTCTTGAATCTGGCTCACCCGGTTTTCCAATGAGCGGCAGTACGAATGACCCTACGACATGTTGCCCTATGCTCAGAATATACCCAGATGCACGCCCAGAAGCCATCTGGTCTACCAGAGAGAGTGGATCCATGGACAGCACTGAGGGAGCCAGCGGTGACCCCAACATGGGAAAGAGGGCTTTTCAAACTTTCCATCCTGGACCAGCTGCCTCCTGAACAGTCTTATGAATGACCCTGCAAGGCTGGCAGGGGGAGTGGACAGCTCTTGCTCAAAGTCCTTACGTTGGGTGTATGTGTGCGTGTGTGTGTGTGTGTGTGTGTGTGTGTGTGATGCACATCTATAGACACTTCCCCTGGCGGCTGAGCAGATGTCCAGTGGGAGCAGGTGTCAGTCACCTCCCATCCCTCCCACCCTCAGGACAACGACTCCACACTCACCAGGAAGGCAGGAGATGCATCTATTTTGCCTGGTTTCCCCCCATTCTGTTCCCACTCTCGACACTGCACACGGCACCATAGGATGTTTGAATAAATGTGACTCAGCTCTGTGTAAAAAAGACGAAGCCTTAAGATGCATTTAAACATTCAGCTGGGCCTTTGCTCAACCTAAGATTGAGAGTTATGGCCACACGGCAGACTTGTATAAACAACGCTAGGTATGACTGGCCTGTTAAGATTTTATATGATGCTCACCACAGGTGTTTTTATCTGGGCTAATCGAAAGCTCTTCTGAAGCAAGATCCTGGACCAGCCTCCACCTCCATGGTGTCCAACAGACCTTTCGATCTTCTTTTCTTCATTATGTACACTCTTGCATTTGGTCTCACATTATTTGGCAGCTTTTTATATTTCCTCCTCTAAATTCTCACGTGTGTATGAAGGACTAACTCCTTGAGAACAAGGGGATGTATCGCAATTCCCCGACACCCATCAGTCATGGTACTTAGCAGAGTCCTTGGCATAAAGAAGGAGCTCAGTAAGTGTGTTAAGAGCCAGAGAATTCTTAAGAAATATTTTCTGATGATCACAAGTTAGCACAGATGATTTCAAAACAAAGATATGTAAGATTTGCCTGAGGCTCATCAAAGAAAAGTAGTTTTAAGAAGAAAGGGAGCAGATTAGCTAATTTTATTTAAAAAATAGAAGACAGATGTATGCATGTGCGTGTGCATGTGTGTGTGTGTGTGTGTGTGTGTGTGTGTGTGTGTACTTGCCTCTCCGGTGATATTATTTATGAGCATAAGCGTGATCTTAGGCTGGAGTTGGATAGTTTCATATTGTTTTCTGGAAAGGACAGCCACAGCACTGAAATTTCTGGTGTCAAAATGTTCCCCCTTTATTTACGGCAGGCTGAGCCAACAATCCTTATTATTCCCCATAAACAACGGCAACAACACCAAAAAGCGCCCCATAAAAATTAAATTGTGAAATCTAAATTATTTATGTGATTTCATTTGTTGGATGCATTTTGTGCCATTGAGAGCCTAGCTTCTTTCTAATGTCATAAGACTATTAGGAACTGTAATAATCTTCAGGGGATGTAAGATTTATCAACCCTTGCAGAATGGGATGAGAGCCAAGGAAGGAGATTAAGGGATACTGGTGAAATTAATCAAGCTCCGCTCTGTGTAACGGCCAAGGGAGTGCAGTAGGTTATTAGTCAAACATTTTACACAGTAGGAACACAATTTGACCACTTCCATATGCTGAATTTAGAATTATGTTAGTCTTTTCCGAAAACAATCCCATAAAAATGTCAATACTCGAGTCGCCTAATGGCTTTATTCACTAAAAAGGGAGTTTACATACAGAAAGTGGAAGAGTGTTGCTAGTCACTAGCTCGCTGGGAGACATTATATTTAATCCTGCCGCGGAAGCCAGGCTGGCGGATCCACACACCGAGAAGACTGATGAGGGGATGTGGATACAGAGATTCTCATACATCACTGTTTTCTTTACCATAAAAGGAACTGGCATATGTTCCCCAGTGAAATCTGAATGGGCTGCAGTCAGTGGCCTCGAAATATGAGCTTTCCCTTCTCACTGGAGGCAATGTTGAAGCTTTCTGGAATAGATAGAGGCCATCATTCCAGTCCTAACACAAAATGAAACATCATTGTGGGAGCAATTTTGAAAATGTATGAACTTCATAAAATGTTCCATTTTCCACATTGTGAGTTTGGCTGCACAATCAGATCATCCGAGATTGGGAAGAGTCCCTTATTAAGGCCCCAGCCTCTTTTTTTTCCCATTCGTAGGATGTTAGTGGAGAAGCCGGCATTTGCCATAGAGCCCATTCTGTCCGTCATGAGACAGGAAAGAAACACGTGGCCTTATGTCCCACATAAGCATGGCCCTTTCCGTGCCGCACAAAACCAAAGTGGGAGGTAGCCAGCGACTTCAGAGCTATTTCTCAATGAAGAAGCCGTGACACATTTATCACTACAACCCATATCTCCAATTTGCACATAATGAGGCTTAAAAAGACTCTTCATTAGGTCCACATGAAAAGTGACTGCCTCATCATAGGAGTCAAAAAGAAAATTTGGAATATAAATTTATCGGTTACTACATCTTTCTGAAATAAACCAGCAGCTCCCATTCACTCCAAAAGAGTATAAACGTCAGACACAAACTGACACCATAAACTACTGAGAGCACATTGATGGTAGGTAAGCCTTCCAGCCTTTTCTTCAAGTAACTAAACAAAGCAAATGTGCATGGCCATCAGGGAAAAGCAGATTTTTCTTAAAGACTCTGACTTTCGGGTGACCAAGAACGTTGAGAATCTTACATTTTCTCTCCAAATGGAGTGAAGAGACTTATAATGGTCCCCAACCAAGGACGTCGCTCATAACCAGATCTTGACCAGTCAGGAAAACGGACAATCACATGGTGTTGAAAGAAATAAGGTATGTGATGCACAAGTGAGAAGCCATGACAAGTGCTCCAACTTGGTGAGATACCCACGGACCCCAAACTCAACTCAACCCTCCAACAACATACATGTGGTGTGCTATGTGTGTAGGGTGTGTGTTCATGTGTGTGTGTGTGTGTATGAGTGTCTCATACACAATAAGTATAAAAATATAAAATTATATAACCTAATCCAACCCATGTGTAGAAGAAGATAGAAATAAGTGGGTTTTTGTTTTCATTAATAACAACTATTTTTAGAGCAGTTTGGGCTCTCAGTAAACTTAAAGGTTATCTACAGAGATTTCCCACATACCCTCTGCCTCCCCAAACCACAGCCTCGCCCATGGTCAACATCCCCACCTGCTGCTGTTTGTTACAAAGGATGAACATACGTCCTCATCACCCGGAGTCTGTTGTTTACCTTAGGGGCAGCCTTTGGTGTCTGTACATTCTGTAGGGTTAGAAAAATATATAATGACATGTGTCCATCATCATGCTATCACACAGGGTATTTCCAATGCCCTAAAAATCCTGTGTGTTCCTTCTATTCATCCCTACAAACACACACACACACACACACACACACACACACACCTGGCAGTCTTTTTACTGTCTCTCTAGTTTAGCCTTTTCCAGAATGACATAAAATTGGGATCATGCTGCTGTAACCTTCTTAAATTATTCACTTAATAATATTATTACTCACTTAATAATATTATTATTCACTTAATACAATGCATTCAGGTTTCCTCCATTCCTATTCATGACTTGATAGCTCATTTCTTTTTAATGCTAAATAATAGTCTACTGTCTGGATGGACCACAGTTAATTTATCCATCCACCTACTGAAAGGCATGTTGGTTGGCTCCAAGCTTTTGGCAACTATGAAGAAAGCTCAATAATGGTTCTGTGAAGATTCTGGTGTGGACTTGCTTATTTTTTTTTGACTTCTTATTTTTTTAAAGATTTTATTTATTTATTCATGACATACACCGAGAGAGAGGCAGAGACACAGGCAGGGGGAGAAGCAGGCTCCTCACAGGGAGCCCGATGTGGGACTCGATCCCCAGACCCAGGATCATGACCTGAGCCGAAGACAGACTCTCAACCGCTGAGCCACCCAGGAGTTCCTAACTTCTTATTTTAAAATAGTCATAGATTCACAAAATATTGCAAAGACAGTGCAAAGATATTCCAGACACCTTTCTGCCAATGGTTGCATCTTACATACATATAGTAAAATGTGAAAAACAGGAAATGACATGGGTACAACCTGTGTGCCTACTTCTGTGTCGTTCTATCATGTGTGCAGATTTGTGTAACCACTGCTGGCTCTATAAGATATGGAATATTCATCACCACAAAGGTCTCCCTGGTACTACCCTGTTGAGTTGGGTCCTCCACAAAGATACATTGAATTCTTTACCTCTATACCTATGGATGTGGCCTTATTTGGAAATAGAGTCTTTGCAGATGTGATCAAGATGAGAAGAGGCCACGCTGCATTATAGTAAACCCTAAATCTGATGACTTGTGTCCTTATCAGAAAAGAAGAGGCACAGACACTCACAGGGAGGAGATCACATGAAGATGGAGACAGAGGCTAGAAGGATGAGTCTGCAAGCCAAGGACCACCAAGGATGGCCAGCGACCACCAGAAGCTGGAGGAGGCAAAGAAGGATCCCAATCCTCCCTTGTAGGCTTCAGAGGGAACATGGCTCTGCCAACACCATGATTTCAGACTTCTAGCCTCCAGAACTGTGAATGAATAAATTTCCATTGTTTTAATTCCCCTGCTTTGTAGTCATTTTTTGCAGAAGCCCTGGAAAACGAATGCCTATCTCTTCTTATATCTACCTCCCCTGCTACCCACCCCCCTATCTGTAACCCTTGCCAACCACTAATCTGTTTTCCTTTTCTCTAATTATGTTGTTTGGTGATGTTAAACAAATGAATTATACAGTAAGTGACATTTTAGGATCCGTGTTTTTTTACTCAGCATAATGCCCTTGAGATCAAGATGCTGTATCCACAGTTCATTACTGTGTCTAGTTGAGTGATGTTCCCTGGTATGGATGGTCCATGATCTGTTTAACCATCAATCGATGGAGAGACGCCCTGGTTGTTTCCAGTTTTTAGCAATTACAAACCAAGCTACTTTAAACAATTACCTACCCTCATTACTACTAGCATAACTTTTCATTTTTCTGGAGTAAATCTCCAGGACATCAAATACTGGATTATATTGTAAGTGCATATTTATTTTCTTGAGTAACTGCCATAGTGTTTTCCAGAGTTGACCACACCATTGTACATTTCCACCAGCAATGTAGAGAGACTCAGATTCTCCATGTCCCTGCCAGCATTTGGTGTTGACACTATTTTTTATTACAGCTGATCTAACAGGTGTGTAATAATAATTCATATGACTTTTTTAAAAAAGATTTTATTTATTTCTTCATGAGAGATACACACAGAGAGAGAAGCAGAGACAGTGGCGGAGAGAGAAGCAGGCTCCATGCAGGGATTCCTATGCAGGACTCAATCCCGGGACTCCAGGATCCCATCCTGGACTGAAGACAAGTGTTAACCACTGAGACACCCAGAGATCCCCCTCATATGGATTTTAAGCTTAAATTTCCCTAAAAGCTACTGATGCCAAACATGTTTCCATGTGCTTTTCTTCCATCAAAAATCCTTCTCCGTGAAACATCTCCTCATGTCTTTTGCACATTTTCTAATTAATTGTTTGTTTTAGTGTTAAGTGTTCTTTATATATTCTACATACTAATCCTCCGTCAGATCTGTGGCTTACAAATATATCCTCCTGTCTGTAACTTCTCTGCACAGAGCCTTTCTGTTAATAGGATCTTAAAGCTCTTAACAGAGTCCTTTACAGAGCAAATGCTTTTAATTTGAAGAAGTACAATTTATTTTTTTTTTCTTTTCTGGATTGCATCGCTGATGTACTATTGAAGAACTCTTCACCGAATCCTAGATTCTGAAGATTTATTCCTATGTTATTTCTATGAATTTTATAGTTTTATGTTTTACATGTAAATCTATGATCCATTTTTAATCTGTTTTTGTACAAGGTGTGAAATTGAGATTGTTTTCTTTTAACCTATAGCTAATTTCTCCATTATTTGTTTATTTATATCCTTTTTATTCTAAAATAAAATAAATCAGCATTCCCCATTTTTGAGAGATTCATAGTAACTCCTATAACAATAAATGTAAGAACTAGTGAAAATTAAGTGTCTAAGAAATAAATAACTGTGTCCAGCTTTTCATTATTTTTAAGTATTACTTTAACGATTCTGACCAATACAGCTTTGATAACAAGGTTTGCATCACCCCAGGGGTTAATCTGATGGCACCTTAGCAGCTAGTTGCTTGGTGCAGGTGCATATAAATCCAGAATCATGAGGTTTTTGTATCAGGAAACTACTTCTAAAACAAAGCAAGATGTAAGAAGAGATTATTAAAAAGTATAGGAAGCTAATATGTCATCCGGGAAGTAGTTAAGACTAATCAGAAAAGTGAGGATGTAAGTTAAGGTCTGTGTGGGAACAGTGGCTCTCTTCCTCAGGGAGCGTGGCAGAGACACATTGCCAGCCAGCATTGCCGCCTCGGAAAGCTGAACCATTTATCTCCCCTGGAACCCAAACATCGTCTCAATATCTATCAGAGCCTCCTTTTAGAATCGCCCTCAGTCATGTAAGAAACTACCAGTAATCATTTCTTTAAAGTCATGCACACACAACACACATACACCCACAGTTATCAAAATGTCAACACACTAGTTGGAGATTATTTACCATAGCTGACTGAATCTGAATTTTGGCTATTTTCAAAGTCTCAGCTCCACATTCATAGGATACACTTCTAGGGTTAAACATTTTTTAAAGGTTGAGCTTTGCTTAAAAGAAAGAGAGAAGAAGGAGAGGAAAGGAATGTAGGAAGGAAGGAAGGAAGGAAGGAAGGAAGGAAGGAAGGACGAATGAATGAACTATGCATCCTTCCAAAGGAATTCTCTGGAAAGCAACGATTTTTTAGTGTATAAATTCCTGTTCTTTTAAAATCCATAAACATTGCTTTATTTTTTTTAATTGTAATGTTTAATTAAACATACTTGGGAAAATATACCTGACTAATTTTTCCTTTTTAAAAAAGTATTTCTTTCCAGGTTTCAGTTGAGCGAGAGATACCCCCCCCCCCCATATTATTTTTGGAGCTTTGTGTGTTTTCCTTGGCCAGGAGAAGAGCATTGTGGTACTCTGAAAATACACGGGCCAGACTTATATAGAAAAAGAACGGGTAACACACATATTTATTTTGGCCCTTTCTTGAACTCCCACTGTAAAATATGGAAAAAGATGTTTTGGAAGATACAAACTCACAATAATTTTTTTTTTTTTTAGAAGAATGTAGGAAAGGAAAGCAGCTACGTTTTGGAAGCTAGGCAGAGGGAGTTCCATTTCCAGAAATAAGGCACACCGGGTTATTCAGATCATCTTCCCCTTTGAACATAATAAAAGGATGATTGAACTCTAAAGAAGCTCATTTTAAAGTTCCTGGCCGGCTGACAGGATAATAAGTAATTGTCAGGATGGACGACACGTCGGGAACCCAGAGGGGCTTAGCCATGCACAGAACAGCTTTTGTCCTGTGGGCACCAGCCAAAGCAAGCAGAAATAAACTGAAATTTCATGGCTCTCAAGGTTTGGAGACATGCAAAAGTGGGGGGTTCTCCAGGAAGTCGTGCCCCTCTAAGGCTGGGGTCAGAAAGCCCACCGTCTCCATGCAATGTCAAGCAAATTGGATGGAAAGCCCACCCTGAAACCCAGAATCAACTCATGCGCTTGGAACCAACCCCATGAAGTGGCAGGTACAAAACAAGATAAAACCAAAAGCCAGGGCATGCTTCTTGTCCAGTGTTGAAATCTGGCCCCTCCAGATCAGAGAAAGGACGGAGTGAGTGCTCCTGACAGGTGTCCTCAGCATCAGATAAGGCGCCAACGGCAGAGTCAGGAGCACAGACGGGCACACGGACTGGGAGGGAAGGAGCAGACGGTGTGCCTTTCGGAGCACAGGATGGTGCACGGGGCAAATGAACACGCTAGAGCTAAGGAGAGGGTCGGGGGCGGGGGCCGGGGTGTCGACAAAAGCAGAAAGCAGAGTGGGCCGGGGAGCATGAGCAGATGTGCTGGGGCCTCAGTGAGGGTGCTTGTTCGGGGTTCCCAGCTTGAAGGAAGGAGAGTGAATTGGGGGGAAGGTGGTAGCGCTGTGTGACTTACATCTTTATTAACCAAACTCCCTTTCTTTGCTCCAGGAAGGCAGACAAAGGGGGAGGGAGTGGGGGGCTGTCAGAGGAGGGGGCTGGGGCCCTGGTCAAGGGCGCGCACTGCAGGGGCTGCTGGACCCTCCCTGACGGGATGTTGGGCCTCAGGGGCAGGGAAATCAAGAGCGGTTGTTAAGCGGGTGTCTTGAACAAGAGGTAGATAATAATACTGTTCAGAAACGAGCATTGGGATGAAGACGTGGTGACAGAGGCGAGGCACGAGGGCTGTTGTATTTGAAACACTCGTGCGAATCAGGAGGGCTGTGGCCTGCGCAGATGGATGCCTGGGTCTCTAACCCAGGGACGGGCCTCTGGGATCTTCCAGCATGCAGCTGGGCATAAAGTCCTGGCTGGAGGTGAGCTCTGTCTGGGAGACGGGGTGGAAGAGCGGCCAGGGAGGAAGAAGGGAGAAACTGGAGAAAGGACGGGGACCCAGCTGAGAAGGAGCAGCCAGTGGGGCAGAGGAAAGCCACAGGGAACCTTCCAGAAGGCGTGGCCACCTGGTTTCTGTGCTGTTGTCAAGGCGGATGGGGGGGAGGGGGCAGGTGACGCCCCAGGGCTAGCGACAGGGCCTCTGGGAAGCTCTGGAAAGGGCCACCTGCTGACAGTGATCAGGGTGGGGGCAGGGGGATGGGAGAGGGAACCAGAGACGTTTAGTCACACGCATCCTCGGTTTTGTGGAAGGAAAGTGGAGAAAAGGTGCAGTGTTGCAGGGAGATGAGGGTCCGGGGAGGCCCTGCCGTGAGGTTGGAGGGGTCATGACGTGTCACAATGATCCACCAGAGGATGCAGAGAAGGGGCTGGGGCTTCAGGGAAGCAGGAAGAACAAAGGCCCGGGTCGGGTGGTCCTCAGAGAGACACGGAGGAAAGGGGTGAGCACGCAGGTGAACCGGAGGGAGCGGCCAGGTGAGCGGCTGCAGAGGCAGGACCCCCGTTCGCCCCCTGCTCGGCCACTCTGGCCTCTGGCTCCGCTACTGCCCCCGATGGGGCTGTCGGCCTCCCCCAGGGTGGTTCCCAGCCCCTCTGTTCGTCTGCTTCTCAGCGGCGGGCAGAGGACAACTCTTCCTCCCGCCAGCTTTTGGATTTATTCGAGCCCTCAGCAGAGAGGACGATGCCCTCACATTGGGGCGTGCAATCCCCGTTCCTCATTCCACTGGTTTCCACGCCAACCTCCATGGAAACACCCCCCTGACACTCCCAGAACAATGCCCGACCAGCTGCCTGGGCATCCCGCGACCCCGTCAGGGTGACGCAGAAAGTTAACCAGCACTATGTGCTTCCAAGCCACCTGAGCGGGATCTGGCTGCCAAAGCATACCTGTAAGGGACCCTACTACCTCCCGGCCTGGCTAGACCGCCTGCCCTCCCGGGTAGCCAGCAGGCAGGTGGCCAAGGGTGGGAATTCTCAGCCTCTATGATCACATGGGCCAGTTTCTCATAATAAATCCTCCTTCATAGATGTAGCCCTAGTACATGTGTGTATATCTACTGAATGACACAGGTGTAACCTCCGTGGATACATAGCTTCCAGCCCCGTTTCTCTGCAGACCCCTGACTCGTACACCCCTTGGTTAGCTCTCTCTGCCTGTTGCCCTGGAAGGAAAAACAGTGAGGGTGACCTGCCAGCAGCATCCCAGACTGGCTCACTGTGGGCTCATAGTATGGCCGTGGGTAGCTTCTCTTTGGATTTCGGTTTCTTCATCTGAATTAGGATTAACAATGTTAGCTGGTTGGCCTACAACCAAACAAAATAAGAGCAACAGAAAGAGAATCGGCACCAGGGCATCTGGAGGCTTGGTTGGTTGAGATCTGCCACTTGACCTCAGCTCAGGCCTCCATCTCAGGGTCGTGGGTTCAAACCCTGCATTGGGCTCTGTACTTGGTGTGGAGCCTACAAGAAGAAGGAAGAGGAGGAGGAGGAAGAAAAGGAGGAGAAGAAGGAGAAGGAGGAGGAGGAGGAGGAGGAGGAGGAGGAGGAGGAGGAGGAGAAGAAGGTGAAGCAATGTCACAGAGCTTGACCACACAGGGCCCTGCCTCAACAGTTCACTCACTCTGTGCAACTGGGTCCTTTTCATTCCTAGGAAACCAAAGTCCCGGCCCTAAAACCAAATGGCGGCTTAATGCAGAAGCATCCTCCCACCTTTATTGAATAAAAAGCTGATTCCAAAGAGAACTGAGCAGATACATTCTTCAAAACAAGAGCACGGAAAGTGCAAAATGAGCGCACCCCTCCGTGTACTTATCCATGAGGGGATTGCATCTTCTTTATTTAAAAACGCGGTCCCCGGGGTCCGCAAGCGGAGGGTGATAACCCGGGTGTGCACGGGGAGTACCCACAGGTGAGTGTGCAGGGAACTCCCGGTGGCAACCCCAGGTGGGCAAGACAAACGAGACCCAGATCAGCCCAGTGCCAAAGAGCCTTGCACAGTGATCGCCCCCCCCCCAAGGCCAACTGGCAGAAAAAGACTTTATAGGAGCTTCATATCAAAGAAAAGCTTTTATCAGCTTTCTATAGCTTCAATTTAACTTGCAATAATGATTGTATTCTTCTCCGGCACCACGATTTTTTAAGCAGGTGTGCAAGAGAGGGAGAAGAGAGGACGGATGGCTTTTATGTCCGTGTAAGAGAGGGGGCTGAAGGAATCATCCTATTTTATGATGATTTTTAAAGATTATATCATTTATGTGAGTTGTGTTTCCTGTGCCTGCTTTTTAAGGATGATTCTTTTTTTTCTAATTTTATTTATTTATTCGTTAGAGACACACAGAGGGAGAGGCAGAGACACAGGCAGAGGGAGAAGCAGGCTCCATGCAGGGACCCCGATGTGGGACTCGATCCCAGGACCCCGGGGTCACGCCCTGGGCTGAAGGCAGATGCTCAACCACTGAGCCACCCGGGCATCCCAGTGATGATTCTTTTAAACTGGGAATTCATTACAAGCAAAGCTTATGCTTGTGACTACTCCTCAGATTTCACACGTGCGTGAAGCCAGGAGTGTCCATTAATAATTCAGAAGACCCGGCTTTCATCCCCTCTCATCCCATGGTCTGATACTTGGGATGCTAATGTGAGGAGACTAGGAACCATGCAGGTGGCATCCCGCGGCTCCAACAAGCCTCACCCAACAATCCCAACAACCACTCGGGGAGACAGCAGTGTCGGTCCCATAGGATAACCCTCTGTCTGACTCTGGCCTCCTACCAGGTGTTCACTTTTGCACAAAATGGGCCTTTCCAGCGCATACGTTTCTTTCTCCTTCTCTTCTGCAGCCTGTCGCCAGATGCTCGTAAACAGCCGTGCCTACAGGGTGGCCACAGAAACCTTCTCGAAAACATTGCCAATGGTGCAGTGATTGGCCTCTATCTGCAAGGACCTCAATGTCCTATTCGGGAAAATTGTTTAGTCATGAGTGCAATCTGTGTGAGATGCAACAGCAAGCGAGGGTCGCGAGAAATGATCTGACTTGTATTACAACTCGTAGGCCAGGAAGGCTCTGTTAGGTGACCACTCCCTGTATTTTTCCATCAGCGGCAAAGTCGTTAGTGGCATAAAGTGTCACTAACACGTGAAAGAATGACCAGAGGAGAGAGACTCATTCCACTCGACCAACCCAAACACCTGTGGATCAGGTTAGGTGCTTCTCATCCCTTGGTTCTGCAAGGAGGTTCTAGAATCTCTCAAAACAGAATCGGGAGCATCGCAGGGCTCCAGGAAAATCTGCTGGGCCTACAGGTGAGTGTGCAGTTGAGTCACCCAATCCTCCATCCTTATTCAGTGTGACCCACGAGGGCTTGGAGTATGGAAATCCATCCAGACAGGGATTGGACTCGGGGCACCCGCAGCATCACACGGGGCAGCCAAGCCTCTGCTTCATCAAGGTGATTAGTCACGTTTCTGTCCCCGCCAGCCTGCTGCCTCCCAGCGCGGGAAGACCGCCCCTGTTCTTCCTTTCCTACCTTGTGCTGAACAACTAGAAGTGAGGGAGGTAGGGGGGCATCCCAAGCAACCGCAGGAGCTGCAGTACCTCGGAGAGCTGGTGCCTACCCCCCAGCCAGCGGGGATGTCTCTGCGCCTGTCATCACAGAGCCTGGCTAGTTAAGAAGAAATGTGGATTTTGCTTTAGCCTAATGAAGCTTTGCCGTTTTTAAAGGACATCACACTGTGATCACCACGGTCGCGTTAAAAGATAATGCTAGCCGGTGTTGTGCGTGTTATTTTTAGCACGGAGCCTAACGTACAATCTCAAGTTAGGCAGCAGGATCCTTGGGCCTCCCGAGGGTCTCGTTAAAATGAGATGTTTCCCTCTAGAGGTTCACTCGGTAAGCAATGCTTAAACTTTTTAATCAGGCTGCCCTGAGTTGCCAATCGAGAAACAGTTTTGAAAACAAATCCTCGGTCAGACTGTGGCTGGTGCCCTGACAGTCGAATCCCAGTGACTTCAAATGTAGGGAGAAGATGATCTTTGAATGAAAGGTGTCGAGAGCTTTCAGTGCTCTAATTAAGATCTAAGAAGGTACGTATCCAGCTAGAAAGTCACCACCGCATTAAATTATACTCTCCTGAGTAAGCCAACATCAGCTTAACGGCATTTTCCGGGTAACAAGGTTGTGAACGCTAATCCCGATTTTGAATGCGGGTTGGGTATTAATGCTTCGACTAGAAAAGGCTGGGATTCTGAGAATAAGACCACTTTTAAAAT
This sequence comes from Vulpes vulpes, assembly GCF_048418805.1. Lineage (NCBI taxonomy): Eukaryota > Metazoa > Chordata > Mammalia > Carnivora > Canidae > Vulpes > Vulpes vulpes. Next base: position 116,643,584 of record NC_132781.1, read on the forward strand.
TAGTCAAGATTGTCTTTATAGCTGTTAGACAGCCACATCTGTGATAAAACAGGGCTCGTCGTCTACTCAGCTTTCTGTTGCTGAGCACACGCCCAGTCTCCTCAGGAGGAAGTCCCTAAAAAGTGGAATAAAATAAAAATCGTCACAAGATGGATGCAATATTCCATCTTCTGTGGTTGAGATGAAACATTTCATCTAACGGAGGTGGTGTGAGGCTGCTGGGTGCCCATCTGGGGTGTATTTCCATTCTGGGGTGGGCTGGGAGTCGCCTCGTCACTCCTCAGCGGGGTCCCAGCCCGGGAGGCTGGCCTTCACCTCATAAGCATGAGGGTGTCTGTGTTCATAGACAACAGCTCCGCTGAGACGGAGCCACCAAAACTGGTTCTCAGGCATTTCTGGACATGCTAATGCTCTGCCCGCAGGTGGTCTGTTTTGCTAGTGCACCATCGTCCTTCCTTCTGAGGGTGACATTTATCTCAAACCATTGACTTTCCAGGCTGGCTCAGACTCCTAAACCTGTCTTGGAGACCAGTAGGGCCAATGGGTCAGGTTATCAATGGAGAGACCCCAATCAGTGGGAATCTGGGAAATTCTTCATGAGCTGAGTTTGGGCTGCACCTTGACCCACATCTGTCAGTCCAGCTTTGTGATTTGATGAGCGACCTGATGCCACGGGGCCGATATCTAGAGCCAGAGTCGTTCGTGAGCTTTCCACATGATCGTGACACCAGAACGTTGTCACGAGAATAAAGTCAGAAGTGCGGTCTCCTTGGGAATAAATGTTTCCTAGTGAAAGCGATGTGCTCAAGGATCCACAAACTGAAATGAGTCCTGCTCCCAATAAACAACAAACAACCCCAGGAAGGCATGCAGGGAACACTCCTTGAATCAAACAGACTGAAGACGATCTGGACTCCACTGAGTGGCCTGGCTAGGTCCAACTGATGAGGTTCACCAATGACAGGCCACCCCTGGGCGGAGAATCATGTCACTTCCAGGGTCATTCTCCACGAGGCCTCAGCTTTAGTAAGGAAAATAGAATGTATGTGTAGACTCTGATATCAAAACATATACACTTATCTTAAGTGTTAGAGCATCAGACCACGTTAATTTATTCAACAACAACAAAAAATATGTTTGCTGCCTACGATGCAGCAGGCCCTGGAAAGCCAGATGCAAGACAGGAATTTTGACAGATTCCAAATCAAACACCTCTCAAGGCCCAAGGGCTCTGAAGCATTAGGTAAGCGTGGACTGAGTTGACGTGCTCGTTACGTATCTCCATTTCTGTGAACTATACCATCCACTCTCACTCGTTGGACAAGGGTGGTCACGTCCCCACCATAAGTGCAGTTTGGGTCAGTTTGAAAGCCTCGTTCTCTGGTCAGGACCAGGCCAAATCTAATCCAGCAGAGCAGGGAGGAAAAGCAGACACACATCCACATGTAACGCAGGAAAATCTAATCGCCCTGAGGAATAACATACGGCTCAGTGATTTAGACCAAGCATATTTCCCCACCTTCCCAGATTTACTTTGAAGTAAAATCTAATCACCACCAGAACACAAAGTCTAGGCCCTCTTTTTAGGCAAGACACAGAAAATCTTCCATTCATACCTTCTCAAGGTCAGACACGCAGGTACAAAGTGTCATTGGAATAGAAGACTTCGCCGTAACAAGAGAAACATCTCGTGGATGGAATTTGTGCACATCATGCAAGCCAAGAAGATCGCCCTCGGGATTCTTGGGGTTTCATTAATCCCAGTCCTTATTCCGTGCCCACCGCCACCATGTCGTGTGTGAATGCAGACTGGCTTTACTTATCATACAGTATGGTTAGTACTGCAATATTCACAGAACAGTCTTCCGGCTGTTAAGTTTTGTATTATTCATGTTGCCAACCTCCTTCTGTGGCCCCCAGACCTGCCAGCTGGGGGTTAGCTGTGTGTTTCAGGTACTAGTGATGCCATAGGACAGTCTGCTCCTGCTGCTCTAACAGGACACCACAGACAGAGGGCTTAACCAGGCTCTGGGGGCTGTAGGTCCAAGATCCAGGGGGTGGGGGTTATGTCCAGGCAGGGGTAGGTCCAAGATCCAGGCAGGGGGCAGGTCTAAGATCTGGGGCAGTGAGGGGGAGGGGAGGTCCAAGATCCAGGCAGGGCAGGTCCAAGATCCAGGTGAGGGTAGGTCCCGAGATCCAGGCAGGACAGGTCCAAGATTCAGGTGGGGGAGAGGTCCAAGATCCAGGTAGAGAGGAAGCGGGCCTAAGTTCTAGTGGGGAGGTCCAAGAACCAGGTGGAGGTAGGTCCCAAGATCCAGGCAGGACAGGTCCAAGATCCAGGTGGGGGCAGGTCCAAGATCCAGGCAGGAGTAGGTCCAAGATCAGGGGGCGGAGATCTAAGATCCAGGCAGGGGCAGCTCTGGTATAGGGTGAGACACCCCACTTCTTGGTTCACAGATGGCATCCTCTCGCTGTGTCCTCATGTAAAGAAAGGGACAACGGGCTCTCTGGGGTCTCATTTACAAGGACACCAATCCCATCCTGGGGGCTCCACCCTCACAACCTCATCCCCTCCCAAAGACCCCACCTCTCAGCACCATCATCCGGGGGTTAGGTGTCAGCATATGCACTGGGGTGGCCACGGGCCATCCGTCCACAGCAGCAGCTTTGCCATGTGCTCCTCGCTGCACGTCTGATGGACCTTGAGCCCCTCATTCAACATCAGTCCAGGGAAGAGCACACGTTTGCCACAGATGTTCTTGGCCACTGGGTCCTTTAAAGCAGAAAACTGCTTTGCTCCTTTAAGTGACACACGGGACCTCCAGCTGCAGTGCGCTGTCTGCCACCACTGGGGTCGGGCTTGGGGGGTAGAGCACAGGAGGTGGGGGCCCGCACAGCCCGCTCCCCAGGACTGTGGTCCGTTTGTGTGAGGAGAGCGGGTTCAAACAGAAGGGGCCACATGGGAAGTTCCTCAAGACCTTGAACAAAGTCCTGTCTCATGTGACGTCTTTACAAGCTGGGGTGCTTGTCAGTCACGAGACGGCCCTGTGCCGAAGCTCACCAGGAATGCTGACCCAGACACCAACAACGCTGGGGTGCTCAGAGAGGTGAGAATGGAAGCAGGGAGCAGGTGTGGGCGCACCGCGGGGAGATGCCATCCGAACTGCTGGCCACCTGCCTCCTCTGCTGAGGCCCAGTTCGTCCTCATCTCGGGGGTGCTGCTAACACAGGGAAGGAGAAAGCCCCCCGCCCCCCCCGCCATGAGGGAAACACACACTTTTGTTCAAAGCTGGTTTTTCAGGATGACTCACAGAGGGCTATTCTCACGGGTGCTTAGCCTGTGTGTCTGCGTGTTCATCTCCTCCACCGACCACAGAAAATCTGTGACCTTCAGCACAAGGGGCCTCCCAGCCCATCTCCACCTCTTCTCCTTGGAACGCTCTCTGACACCCTCCACGCAAGTCTACGAAGACCAAGGAGATCGCACACCTACAAGATGCAGACGTTTCCTGCTCTGGTCCCTGCTCTAGAGGAGAAGCCACTGACGTGAGTCACACACCCAGAGTGCAGCGTGTCTGCAGGGACTAGCTGGGCCATCTGGTCTACCGGCCCCACAGCGCTGCGGTCATCCCCACCGCCGCTGCGCCAGCCTGCCCCGGCCAGTGCTGCAGGCCCCTGGTGGGTTGATGAGCCCACCTGCTTGTCTCCGGTGGCCACTGCGTCACCACCCCCGGCTGTGAGTCCCACGAGGACAGAGCCTCACTTACCCACTGTACCTTCCAAGACTACAACATCTTTGGGCATGTGGTAGGAATTCAATAACTACTTTGGGATGAGCGCGTGCATATTTACAGTGATTACACTGGGGCGGGGGGATGAAGAAACTGAGAAAATGAAATTTACTTTTCACTGAATTCTCTGAAGTGTGATTTTTTTTTCAAATCTATAGCAAACAATGTGTTACGGAGAATGACAAATCCTGAAAGTAAATAACCCTTCATCCAAAAGGTGATCCTGTGCTGAAAGGGCCTGTTGGGTCCTCTCAGGCCAAAGGAGGAAAGGCGGGGCAGCCCGAGGAGCTTCAGCTGTGCCCCAGCCCCTTGCTCCCTTCACAGTCCCGAAACCAATCCTAAAACATTCCCTCCCCCCAGTGCAAGAAGGGAGGTGCTTGTAGCAGGAGGGCCCAGCGTCTGTGCTTGCAACTACATCCCTGCAGGTCCCTCACCCTGGGTGTGGTGACCCTGGTCACTGAAGCTTTCAGCACGTTGCTAGATATGTGGCCACAAATGGGTGACACCCTGAGGGTGCAGTTGCCAGTCCCGTGGCACGCCTGAGCGGAGGCTGGCAGGTGAAGGGGCCCTCCTTCATGTGGTGAGGACCTGCTGCCGATATAGGTGCGGCCTGAAAGGACTGTGCTGTGTCATTAACGTGGGTCAGCCCTCATGTGTGCTCCGTAGAGGCAACTGGCTTTGGCTGGTTGGACAGAACTAGGTTTGATGGGTTGGTTCCGTTGGGAAAGGCTGTTTCTAGGGGAAGAGTGGAAACATCAAACAAAGAAAAGGTTCTGAGAAAGGTCAGCCCTCCATGTCCTGTTATTGTTCTTGACCCCCCCAAAAAACAACACTTGGTGAAGGGGCCCCCGGGGGCCCGGAGTGTGTGCTCCAAACAGTGCGGGCGGCCAGAGGAAGCAGCGAGCAAGCAGGTCAGAAGCGGGGGCACCACCGCCCCCGTGAGTCATCTCTGGGCTCCGTGCAGCAGCCACAACTTGCAAAATAGGAAGAGGGGGGTAAGGCAGAGAGAGAGAGGGACGGAGGGAGGGAGAGAGAGAGGGAGAGAGGGAGAGAGAGAGGGAGAGAGAGAGAGTGGATGTGTGGTGGGGGAAACAAGAGCCACACTGTTCCTCCAAAGGCAACAAAATAAATCACCACTGGAACCTAAGAGTCTCCATGTTTTGTAGGAATCAATCTAGAAAACAAACAAGTAGGAATAAAAAGAAAAACTTGGGTGCATCCGGGGCTGGGATCCGGGGGCAGCACGACCGTAGCAGCAGGGAGGCCGCAGTGTATCAGGCCTGTGGGAAGCACACGGCCCAGGGCTCCACTTGCTGGCAGCCAGGGGCACCCCGACAGTCACATCTCTGGGCAGAGGCTGCAGGGCCCCCCCCCCTCATGTCCTGGCTTCGGGACTCCGAAGCTGATGGGGCCCCATCCCAGCAGAACGCACAGCCACGACTGCCAGCCCCCAGGGCCAGGGACATCCTCAGGCCTGCCGACGTGGACGCCATGCTGCTGGCAGCTCTTCTCTAACCGGAGTAGATGACAGAAGCATCCAGAACAGTAGGAGGGCATGGGCAACACACAGCATCGGGTCTATGGGGTCAGCCTGGGACCTGCTCTCCTGCCAACAACCACACACTGCCCACACCAGGATGAAGTCTGTGGGTCAGGATCCACAGCACACAGCAGGTCGACACAGTGAGCAGGCCACACTGCACAGGATCCACACCCCATTCCGGGATCCACACCACACTCCGGGATCCACACCCCAGGATCCACACCACAGTCCGGGATCCACGTCACATACCAGGATCTGCTGTGAGCCACTTCCCAACACCTTCCTTGCCCAGGCGCCATCCTTGGTCTTCCCCATGCACTGAATGGAGTCTTAGCTCCCTGCTCCCCCGCACCCCCCACCCCGGGGCTCATCCTGGTTCCCTGCGTGGTGAGGGCCAGTGATGCGAAGCAGTTGGTCAGGGTTGGTTCTTTGCTCTCTCCCCATGACCTCTGCTCCCACCCACCCGTGCCCCCTCCCTGCAGGGCGAGGTGACCTGAGAGGTCGCGGCAAGCTCAGCAGGGTTGTTGTAAAGCCACGGACATGTGTGTGTGGAGGACACCCCAGAGCCGGGCGGCTGGCAGTGTAAGCAGCACCCCCAGCCTGTCCCCCTCCAGGCTCCTGCACCCGCCCGGGCGCTGTCCTGTCCCTTCCTGTCCATTTGGGATAAGCTTCCTCCTCCTTCCAAGGGTCACACAGGAGAAGCCGTGCTCCCGTGGACGCTCCCCACGTTCATGGAGCGGCTGCCGGCAGGCCCAGGGCTCACTCTCGGATGCGGATGAGTGTCCCGGGGACCCAGCACTACAGCCCTGTGACAGGCGCTCAGCCCCAGGCATGCGGGCCTTGCACAGGTGGCGAGGCCAGCCGGGGCAAGGCAGCTGAATGAGGGCCTCCAATCCAAGGCCACGGGGTGCTCAGGGGGCCCGGGCACCCCGGGAAAGCTCCTGAGCTCTGGGCAAGGGCAGAGGGCATGCTGCTCGGTCAGCCCAGACAGGAGTGACCTCACGGCCACCTTGCGATGTGCTGTCATGCTGGAGACACTCGTGCTTGGTCTGTGTCCCCATTCCTGGCCCAGAGCTCCCGGACCCCATGCTGTTGGCTAAGGGAAGGGCCGCGAGGGTGGCAGGGGTGTCTTGGGTTCACACCAAGGCCCTTTGAGCCACACCTGGGTGCATGCTGGGGGACTTCTGGGGAGCCTCGAGGATGGAGCATGTTGCCGGGGGACCCAGCAGCGTGAGGATGGGGCTGGAACCTCTGGCCGTACTCCCTGATCTCCGGGGAGGGGTGGTGGGACCAATCACCAGAAGCCGATGACTGAGTCCATCACATCTGTGTAATGAGCCTGTGTAAAGACCCCAAAACGAGGGGTTTGGAGTGCCTCCGGGTCGATGAATCCTGGGGTTCCCGGACAGGCGGGTGGGCCCTGGATGGGGATGAGGGCCCCTCGCCGCCTCCCACAGGCATCGCCCTATGCACCCCTCCCCTCTGGCTGTTCCTGAATTGTAACCTTTGTAGTAACTTGTCACGTAGCAGTGAACAATTTTCTGGTCTGTCATGACCCGTGACCGGTGTCTGCAATGGGGTCATCTCGTGGGGCCAAGCCTGTCACCTGCAGGGCCGGTGCTTGTGGCAGGCAGACAGTGTCAACAGTGGGCTCAGGCTGGGACCGGAGAGTCTGCCTTTGGTACTAACCGCCACCTGCACCACGCGTCCTGCCCTGGGACCGCACCCCGAGTGCTAAACACGGAAGTAATAACCTATATCCTTAAATATAGAATTAAATAAATGAACTATAGTATTGAATGAGCATAGAATCAAATCTATATTATTAAATACTTGAAATCATAATAAAACTAAACTGAAATAATAATCAGGGGCATTCTGGAGAATTCCAGCCAGGCACTTTTTTGTCCTAATTCTTCCAAAAGACTTCCTCAAATATCAGAAAGGGAGACAGAACATGGAAGACTCCTAACTCTGGGAAACGAACTAGGGGTGGTGGAAGGGGAGGAGGGTGGGGGGTGGGGTGACTGGGTGGCGGGCACTGAGGGGGGCACTTGATGGGATGAGCACTGGGTGTTATTCTGTATGTTGGCAAATTGAACACCAATAAAAAATAAATTATTATTAAAAAAAAAAGACTTCCTCAAAAGCCTGACTTCTGGGTCAAGTTCTAAGTCACAAAAACACATATTTGCTCTGTTTCTTCTTTGGAACGGGAGACTTCCGGGCTCACCAATAGCCCAGCTGCCTCCTAGGCTGTCCTGGGATCTGACCCAGGGCCACCTGAGAAAGCAGCATGTGGGGGCACAGAACAGCCAGGACCCCAGGTGTGAGTCCACCTGGCCCAGGACCGATGGACAAGTCCCCTCCCTACCCCTTCTGAGTCTCCTCCATTCTGCCAGAGGCTCACCTCCATTCAGTCATTTGATTTCCATTCATAAACTCAACCACCTGATTCAGGGATCTTGAATATCGTCTTATGGCTCCGCCATCCTTAGCCTCTGCTTCGTGGTCACGAATGGCTGCCCAGGCACCAGCCATCGCTTCCATGCTGCAGCCAGGAAGAGGTAGGGCGGGAGCTTGCATTCTGTCCAAATCCGTGCTGCGTGCCTTCCTGGCTCAGGCAGGTGCGTCCTCCACTTCCTAACAAAATATCCCTCAAGGCCTCCGAATTATGCATTGTCTCTCCAGCTTTGGGGTTTTACAAGATCAACAGAGTGAGACATCCTAGGTATTAAGAGAGTCTTGGGTAAATGAGTGTCACTGACTGATTTCCTCTTATTTCCCAAGTTCTCTGTAAAACGTGAGCTCGTTTCTCTACTCCGTCGCAAAGACACAGAAGTCAGTGAGCTCTGATCAAATATTCCTCTAAGGACTGCAGACTATTGATATCTTGGGTCATCATTCATAATGCAAATCTTTAAATGAAACGTAGACCAGGAGTTTACTCTAGGAAGAGCTATCCTGGGGATGTACGCCACGTACCGATTCAGGGATCGTTTTATAATGTGATCTATTTTTCTAGAGATTTTGCTCTTGCTTCTCATTATAGACTGTACCAAGCTCGCAGACGTGTGGGCTAATTGATCATCGTGATCCGCCAAGTCGAGCTTATGTGAAGAGGTGTCCGTTCATTGTCAGCCCCTAAAGCACGGAAAAGTCGGCCACTTGCTCGGAATCGGTTCCTCGGAGCAGGACAGCTTGGCAAGAGGCTTCATATCCCACCCGTGCGAAAGGAAGGGGAGGCGAGGGAGAGGACTTTTCCCTTTAGATAACCACAAACAATCTCCAAATAACCCCTCCGTTTCAGGGAGCGACACATCTCTGTTTGCCAACCTGTGTTTGAACAGTCGGAATCACTACCTGAGCAGGCCCGTGGGTCCATGCCCTCGGCTGTGTGCATCTGATTCGGAGTGAGCTTGAGTTGTCACCGTGGGGCCACAGGCCAGCGTCCAAGAAATGACATTTGGAGCGAAGACGAATGATCCCCAGAGCAGACATTTGCGATGGTTATGATAAGGTCCCGGAACCTTACCTCCCTCGAGGAGGCCAGAAATATTTGTGTAAAACCAGATCAAATAAAAGGCCTCTCCCTGGTCCCTCAACTAAATCATCTCTCACTTAGTGTCGTTAAACAAATATTGGCCTGGCTGCGAGGGATGTGACCTGTGTGCCGTGAGTTTGTCCCCCCACCCCAGCTGCCCTCGGCTTTTTTTTTTTTTTTAAGTCTTTTTAAATCCACTCCAAGGAGTTTCTTTCCCACCAATCTTCTCAAGAAACCCTGTCCTGTGGCTTAGGTTTGGATGAAGCCCAAGGCTCCTCTCCCAGGTGCCATGTTGCCTGAGAAGGATGCCACACTATCGGCCACCTCGCTCAGAGAGAGAAACCACCAGCATCTCTCAAAGCTGACATTGAATCAAGAGTTGCCAAAGGGGTCCCATTGATGCCCCCGTCAAGAGCCCATGATTTCGATGCAAGCCTGCCTGCAGGTCAGCACTGCTGCTTACCTGAGGCGGCCTTGGCCAAGGGAAAGAAATTCTCCAGGCCGCAGCTCACTTATCGCGAAAGTAGGGACTTGTCACAAATCGACCATGAAGATCAAGTGAGCAAAGGCACAGGAAGTGCATGAGGTGGTGCCGGGAACAAGAGCAGACTTTACCTGTGTGTTTTAGAGTGGCTCGAGGTCCAGGTGGTGCCCCGAGCTCACTCCAGGACTGAGCCTGGAAGCTAGGATTTTCTGTGCATGCCACTCTACATCTGGGAGGTGACAGGAATCCCAATATGGTGTCTCCAAATATGCCACTTGGGCACATGGATCATTTTTGAGCTGATGACAACTAAAAATAAATAGTTTTATACAGAAGAGGTCTTAGAGCTTCCTTTATCTGAACACAGAAACTCCAGGAAAATGTGGACCACCATAAATGTCCTGTCTGGGGGAGTTTTATGGCTGTGAGATGGCAAAAAGCCAGCACCAAGATCAATCTGCACAAACAGACTCAACTAAAATAATCCTTATCTTCCACGAGTTTCCTCATATATTGACCTTCCCACAATTCACCGCCCCTTCAAGCCCAACAGCCCCCCTGCTCCTTTGTCTGCTCCGCAATTTAGTGCCTTTTCTTGAAATGGTACATAATTTTCTGAGCCTAACTATGTCTTTGGGTTTCATTTTTTTCCCTGTGAAATCCCTGTGCATGAACTAAAAAGTATTAACATCAGTAACAATGTGTATGCTTTTTTCTCGCACTCATTTGTCTCTTGTCTGTTTAAGGAGAAGTCCCCATGGGAAGAACATAAAAGGGTGGAGGAAAAATTTTCCCTCCCCTACTGATAGAACTTGGGGACTTTGGGAGGAGCCCGGTGAGGCATTACCCTAGATGCTCTGGGATTGCCTCCCACTTCCCACAAGAAAACTTCCCAAACCAGGCAAATCTCTGTCAACACCACACACTCTTTTATCCTTTAGGGCCACGTTCTTCTGAGTTACCACTGCATCTTGACCACATTTCCAAGCTCACCTCCTGCCACGGCATTTTGCTGAGCCAGAGTTCAGTAGCAGAAACGAGTCATTGTGAAGCCATCTAGCCAGGCATTTCTGCCCTAAAGCCATGGACATTCTGTGCCATTCTTTTCCCAAGCCCGGCCTCATGCTATTTCCTGAGACTGGAAGTCCCTTCTCTTACAGCTCACCCTTTCCCTCTGGTCTCACTTTATGCCGCATCTCCACCATATTTCTGACTCACCCCATCCTGATCAGAACCCTGTTACACATCCCTGTAGCACCCCATGCTTTTTCCTTCAACACAATTGATTGTAACCATAGGCTTGAGTGTTTTCATTCATCAAAAAGAAAAAAAGCATCTTCTTGACGAATATTGCAGAAATCCATTCATATGAGGTCCCTAGAGTCATCAAATTCTACTGAAATGAAGTAGAAGTGAGTTCCAGGGGAGGGGGTGAGACTCAGGGTTTGGTGGGGAGTTTGGGAGGATGAGAGAGTTCTGGAGGTGGTGGGGATGGTGGTAACACAACAGTGGAAATGTGCTTACTGCCACTCCACTGCACACTTAAAATGATTAAGATGGTAGATTTTACGCTATGTATATTTTACCACAATAAAACCAATCACCTTGTTAATTTACAAAAAAGACCTTTTATTTCCCTGGACTACAAACCCCAAGGTGGGACACTGCTGGTCTGGCTCAGCACAGAGCACACGGAAGTTGCTCAAATGCATTTGTTATGCGAACTAATAAGGAGTGTTTAATTGCTTAGATAATTCACCACCTTCTTAATTTAATTATCTGACACTTCCTCAGTACCAGGGCTGCCTTTCCTACCAATAGAAGTTAAAAAAAAAAAAAAAGTATATTTTCTCTGTCTGGGTCTAGTGCTTTCAGACCTAAATCACTCAGCAGGGATCAGCTCAGGAAAGGCAGCCACATCCAACAGCGCATGCAACCCAAGGAAGCGTGAACTGAAGCAAACCACCAAAAAGCCACTCTGCCACTGTCCAGATCTTTCTGGAAACGCATAGAATAGGCATGGTCAACTCCTTCTCTCTCCAAAAGCTTGTGAGGCTGTGGAAACCTGATAGAGAAGGAAGACAGAGGCTCAGGGATCAGAGATCCTGTGCTGGGGCTCTGGCTTCCCACCTGTCTGCAACATGACCAGTCTGGGGAGCCTGTGAGCTTTAGTTTCTTCAAACCAAGAGTGGGGCCAGTTGTGAAAAATCTCATGACTTAATATTGATGGGGTTCAGAACATGCCACCCTAGACTGACTCTTTCAACATGAAGGAATCTGAAGAAGGGATCATGCAGGAAGGACTCTCCCACCTCCCCTGAAGCAGGTCACAGGACCCTCCTGCCACAGGTGCCCTCCCTCCACCTTGAGGACGGGAGCACCCTTATCTCCAAAGACAGGGACACCAAGGGGAGTCCCAGGGAGCAGGCCTTGCTGGGTCTCCCCAGGTCACTACCCTGAGCTCATACCCTTCGTCCTACCACATTTTCCATGAATGTCCACACTTCATCACGCCCAGCGTGAAAACACTCAGGTTTAACGGATTCTCCACATCTTCATTCCTTATGAGGGCTCCGTGTCACATAAAACTTACAATAAATCTGTATGCTTTCCTCTCCTTAATCTCTTTCATCTGTCCAGTTTATAGAGTCCCAGCCAGAGGACCAAGGGCTGTAGTAGCAGAAAGAGCTCTGTCCTCCTCCCCAGTGTCCAGTGAAAACTAGGCCATGGAGCTATCCACACAGCATTGTGTCAACACACACACCGTGATTACAGCCTGGGAAAAATAGACACCAGCCTGTCTACTGGCTGGTGGTGGGGAAGAGTTTTGCTTCCTTCTTAATGCCTTTGTGTGCTTTCTAGATCCGCACAGGTTACCACAAGGGAGGAGGCCCAGCACGACCCTTCCCAGGCTGCAGCCTCACTGTCCAGGTGATCTGCTGTGACGCGGCTTCTCTGGGCAGCAGCCTGCAGCTCCCTTTGGGGGAAGCACGAGGAGTTGATGAAACCATATACACCAGCACTGAGCCCATCAGGAGCTCGGCTCTAATCAGAAATGACGGCAAGGAGGCAAGCATTGCACTGCTTAGGGTAGGCTGCTGGTGGGAGACCTGTGGGCGCCTACCGTAAGTGGTCCTACCCTGCAGATGCCATGCTGGCGGGGAGTACTTTGTTCTGAGAGATGCAAAGGAGATGATAAAACTCTCCCTTCCCGGAGAAGTCCTACCTTGGCACTAGATCTTCATTACTTTCCAGTGAGATACGACCACCGTTCGTGGTGGTATATTCAGTCTTGCCTGACTTGCTTTGTTGACAGAAAGCTTAATCTGTTGTTTAAAATGATGACACCAGCTTTGCAGTGTCATTGGGAGTGGCAAATGGAAACACACTTGACGCACTGAGCATTTGAAGTCTGTCTTTTCTCCATCCCCTTGGCCTGGGATGATACAGAACAGAGAAGCAAAGACCCAGTGGCTCTGGCAGTGTGGGCCTGGAGAGGGGAGGGAGGCCACGACTTGTGCACCCGCCCCCACCGATCTCCTCCATCTCACCACTGACGCGCGTGTAGTGGTGCAAGCAGCTCAGCAAAGGGGAAATATCACTTGAGACTCATAACAAAGGACTGCAGATGGATGGAAGGGAGTCGGTGTTCCGTCTTGGCTCAGAACACAGCCATTTTGTTCATGTTCAATAAACTAGGACCCCAGGACTCCATTAAGATCCCATACTGCAGGGGCACCTGGGTGGCTCAGCGGTTGAGCATCTGCCTTCTGCTCAGGGCATGATCCCAGGGTCCTGGGATCGAGTTCCACATTGGGCTCCCCACAGAGAGCCTGCTTCTCCCTCTGCCTCTCTCTCTCTCTGTGTGTCTCTCATGAATAAATAAATAAAATATTTTTAAAAAAGATCCTACATTGGGGACCTCACAGTGGGATGGGGCTCAACTCCACATTACAGTCCATGTTCTAGAAGACCTCTAGGTCCTCAGCTTCATCCTTCCTTGATGCTGGACCAAGATTTAATAAGACCCTATGTTCATAGGGCAACTCCCACTTCCCTTGAGCACTTGGCACTTGAAGGAGGAATTCGCACAGCAAACCAGGATGAGAGTTGCAAAGACCAGCTCGTTCCCGACAGAGGTGGGAGGCCCAGTCCAGCCTGGGCCATGGAGGTATCTTCCTGTCCAAAGGTTCAGTGCTTCTTTACGAGCAAATGAAACAGTAAAGCAGTACAAGTCACTGTATGGTTTGGTTAATGTCACTCTCTTCCTAAATACATTTATTTATTTATTTTATTTTTAACATCATCTGGCAAATGAGGCATTGCTGAATCTTTCCCATCCTTGCCACCCTGCCACGCCCCCCTCCCCTCAGAAGCTGTGATTTGTGATTTTCAGATCCCTCTGAAAATGTGTTCATACTCTGCACGGAATTCCAACTGGAATCCCAAGAAGGTGTGGCTGAGCCAGTGACAATGAAGGGAGCCTACCAAGCTTCATTAATATGGGGAGAAAGTGAAACAGAAATAAAGATTTTTCTCTACATCCCCCTACACCACCAGACAAGGAGTAACCATAGTAACAGATGCTTAGGAAACCGGGAGGTGAGAAAGACCAAGAATGAGAATCCCCAAGCCCTGGGGACCCTGGTGGTCATAGGCAAATCCAGAAACCTCCTCTTTCTCACCTGGATTTTGATGGGAGATATTTCTCCCCTTTCTCCCAAAATTTCCAGGAAGCGATATAGAAGCAGAAACTGCCTTATAAATAGATGTTTTTTTGAATAAAGCGGACAATGAAGAAGAGGGAAAAGAAGACATTCCTTGGTACTCACACATACCAGATTGGGAAAAATAACTTCCGTGTTGAAAATAGAAATAAAATCTGCTAAAAATAGTAGTGGCTGCAAGTGCTTTCAGTGAGATCAGAAATAACAATCCAACCGTTGGGGTCACTTCTGAACAAAAGACCTCTCACCGTGGCGCTGATGTCACTGCAGCTAAGGCTGCTCATGGACGTGGACCCAGAGGCCGCTCTGGCGCTGGGCTCCTCTGCCCCGTGGTCCTACTCTCTGAGGCCAGGAGGAAAGCTCTTACCAGGAAGTGAGCTCATGAAACCCACTCTTCCCAAGAGCCCCCATTATACCCTGTTTTTTTGTTTTTAGATTTTATTTATTTACTTGACAGAGAGTGAGAATAAGAGAGACCACAGGCGGGGGTGGGGTGAGCAGAGAGCCTGACGTGGGGCTTGATCCCAGGACCCTGAGATCAGAACCTAAACCTAAGGAAGACCTCTAACCAACAGAACCACTCAGAGGCCCCTAACCTAGATTTTCTTTTTTTAACTCGAAAATGTTGGGAAATATCTACACCTATATTTCATCAAGGAGGAAAAACATTTTTGGTTTCAGGGAACGGACTTGCTCCTCAGAACCACCCAGAAAAGGACATTATCCGATAGGTACCAGGGCTGAGGATGGTTTCCAGGGCACTTGGAACACAGCAGGCAGATCAGAGGCCCTGCCAAGGCTCACTGAGCTTCAGAAGGCAGAGGCTCGGTGTTTATCAGCAGCAAATACGGCGGAGTATTATCCTCCTGACTGGTTCAGTGAGACTTGTACATCCAAGGACATTTCTGCACAAGGGCTGAGCTCAGACTGGGCCTGTCCACATTGTGGGGACAAAAGAGACAGGGATGCTGCATGTCTGTGCTCTGAGGCCCCTGGAAGCTGCCCTGAACTGGGTGGCACCTGATCCTGTCTGCAAGGTCAGATCTCCTTTGTAAACACTTGGTAACCTTCCATTAATTACAAGAAGTATTAATCTAGACTCATCATGTGGGAGGCGTGTGTGTTTGTTGACTCCTGCTGCCATCCCAAAGGCAACATGAAATATTGCAAAATTATTTAAAACAAAAGGTCAGTGAGAATAAAATATAATGAAAATTTCCCCCAAAGAATAAAATTGCCCATAACCTTTGACCTCTTTTAAAAAACCTAATAGAAGTAGATCAAGATAATAAAAAAGTGAGGGAGCTCGTTCTATATGACCAGCAATGAGTAGGCAGGCTATTTGATGATAAAATTGCATATTTGAGACAACTCAAGGATGCTGTTATTTTAGCATTTTTTAGATTCTATTTTCTGGATGTGAACCACTAAAAGTTGATCATTGTTTTCCCATTCCAAATCACATTGATTTAAGGTGGAAAGAGGATTTTTAAACTCCATTATCTACATCTGACTTACTGAAAATCAAATTTTTATTTATTTCAGAAAATCAGACATAGTCAAATTCTTTTATTGGACTTGATGAAAGTGACATAATTTGCTCAGAAAACTTGGTTCTAATTCCAGGTGCCTCTCCTTGGGCAGTGACTTGCTCTTTCTCTTTCAGAGTCTGCCCCCTTTCCATAAATGCAGAAATAAACTAAATCCACAAAAAGTGGAACTGCTGGCTACATGGTACATTAATAAACAGGAAAATGATGGATTGCAGAGATGATAGATAGATAGATGATAGATAGATAGATAGATAGATAGATAAGCAGACATGTTCAATGAGCTCTAATGTCCATTCCTGCTCCACAGCATGATAATGGGTATTTGTTTTTTAAAGATTTTATTTATTTATCTGAGAGGGCAAGCATGGGGGGAGGGGCAGAGGCAGAAGCAGTTTCCCCCAGTGAGCAGGGAGCCTGACCAGGACTCATCCCAAGACCCCAAGATCATGACGTGAGCCAAAGGCAGACACTCAACCAACTGAGCCACCCAAGTACTGACACTGGGCATCCATAAGGAAAGATGTCAGTAACCCTTCAAATAAGTTATAGGTTTTCAATATCAGAAAACCTCCAAGTATTAAGACTCTTCTCCCTACTTATAGACTAATAGAAAAAAAGAAAACAGGGAAATACTCCTCTTTACAATAATTTCTGAAAAAAGAAAACAGAGAGATACTCTTAACCAAGTTGTTCCTGATGTTTGAACTTTTTTTGCCAGAGAGATTGCTATGCGTATGCAAGCATCACTACTTCACCATATTAGGTGTGACAGGGTTTCAAGAAAGGGCTGGTAAACATGCCTGTAGGAAGGGGATTGTTTTCTCAGCCACGTGAACTTTCTGTGACGTCTCTCCCCAGACTCCCAAGTGGGGAGTGGCTTCGTTCAGAGCGCGGAGGGCGGAGCGCACTTTCAGTAGACATTTAACAGAAAGCGACTGTTGACGGATACTTGAAAGATTGAATTCGAATACTCATGTTTGACTATTTGAAGGGCCTGTGTTCATTTAGCATAAGCGGAATTGAAGTCAACCCTTAGAAGAAAGGAAGGTGTGCATTTTACAGCAGGAAACTCTTCCAACTTTGCAACTGACCATATTATAAAAATGATCCCCCAAATCAAAGTAGTGAGGAGCCATACCTGGCAGCAAGAAACCAGAAAAGGAGCCAGGTGGGGTGGGGATAGATTACTGTTTTTAGATTTCTTTCACTTCTAAAGGGGGTTCTAGATTGTATTTTGTATTTTGTGCATCTTTTCTTTCAAATATACAGCACACGGGTATATGCAAAGAGGAAACTATGGATTGACAAATAGGTTTTCATTATTTAGGAAGAAATACAAGGTCTAAATTCCGGAGGTGCGTTAAGATCAATTTAGTTTGTACTCTCAGGACATCTCACATTTGGGGATTTAAGCTGATGTGTTTTGTAAGCTTTCATAAATGTCTACCAAAAAAATGAAATTTCGGAGCTGATGAAAACGTAAGGCTGAACAAAGCAGAGTTAAGCTATTACGATTAAAGATGTCATCAAATTCTCAAGTGAGACTGGGAAAAATAAGCCAGAAACTAGGCCGATCTGGGGTGACTTTTCTGGGTTGTTTGTGTATCAGGCAGAAACAGAGACTCGCCAGCCGCTCCTGGTTGTGACTAAGCAAGATTGGAAATGAATTGCTTTCGAATCTTCGAAATGCTCCTGTGTCACCGTGCATGATTTGAGGGGAGGGGTCAAGAGCAAAGGAAGCCATGGGAGACCACAGCCATGCCCAGAGTTGCTCTGCAGAGGCGAGAGGAAGACCCGGGAATGGCACGGAGATTGTGGAAGCTTTGGAAGTGCTGAGGGTCTAGTGCTGTGAGTGCGGCGGGCACCAGTGGTACGCTGTGCTTTCTTTGCCTGCTCTCCACACCCCCGCCCCGATTACACACACGGTCCCGGGTGCCAGAACCAGGAGAGCCTCTGGATGCAGGCCCCATGCGGCCAGGCTGCCTTCGTTGCTCGGCTGTGCTGGGGGGTCACACTGTTTGGAGATGCTCACCTGCTCGGAGCCCCACCTGTAGATGCGGGGCACGCACCAGCCAGGAACCACCGTGGAGGCCTTAGACCACACCTCAGCTGCCTGTCTGTGCTTTTGGCCAAGTCATGAAACCTGTGAGGCTTGGTTTCCTCATCTGCAAACTGGGGATGTGCGTCTCCCACCACTCAGGCTCTTGGGTAGAATCGTGAAGCAAAAAAAAAAAAAAAAAAAAAAAAATGTAGTGAATGTTACCCCTCTGTGTGAAGAGCTGATTTAATGCACAGGTTTCCAGTGATTCCCTCCTGGGTCGAGATGCTTTCACAAAGCCTGAGTGATAGTGTCCTCATTGTTTCTGTCGTCCCAGCGCTTGATGGCATTTGAGGTTCGGTTTTACTCCATGTCGAGCAGAAATTGAATGAAGCCTCTATTATAAGGGTAAGGAGGGGAACTGAGTGGGAAAAATTAGAGAGGGACACAAACCATAAGCGACTCCTAACTCTGGGCAACACAGAAAGGGTTACCAAAGGAAGGTGGGTGGGAGGGATGGGGTGACTGGGTGACAGGCACTGAGGACACATGATGGGATGAGCGCTGGGTGTTATACTGGATGTTGGCAATCTGAATTTAAATAAAAACTTTAAAAAATTAATTAAAAATTAATTTAAAAAAAAAGTTTGGAAAGCTTGCAGAGGAGCGGCCACCCAACCCGGTTCTGCCTTGCCGGGTGGAAACACGCTAGTGAGCCGTCCACAGCACAGGGCACGATTTCACCATTTGCCTCCGTGTGAGACCAAGCGCTCTGTTTTCTGTAGGCCACGTACATAACGGTACAAAGAACATGAATAATGGACTTCGGGGTGGTTACTGTACCCACAGGCTTCCCAGCCTCAAACCCATGCAGCTTGTGAATCAGACACTTGCAGCTAGAAATGTCCACATTGTGATGCTACAGTAGCCGCGTTAGTAAGATCCCCGCTCGTCATCCAGTTGAGGGGCTCGCCGTGGCTGTCCCCACAGTGATTCCTGCTACTGATCGGATCCCGGAGGAAGTTTCCAAGTGATAAGAGCAACAAAAAGAAAGAAGCCAATTGCACTTTTAAATTAAATTTCTTAGGACACCTGGAGGCTCAGTGGTTGAGTGTCTGCCTCCAGCTCAGGGAGTGACCCCAGGGTCCCGGGATCGAGTCCCTCATCTGGGCCACCATAGGGAGCCTGTTTCTCCCTCTGCCTGTGTCTCTGCCCCTCTCTGTGTCTCTCATGAATAAATAAATAAAATCTTGCTTTAAAATAAAAACAAAATTCTCTAAGAAATATTTGTCTGTTAATTAAACATCACGTTTCAGCAAATCAAATCTAGTCAGTAAATGCAAGTAGTTGACAGGCCTATCAAACCTGAGGTCACTCTAGGAACTGCTTCTGTTTTTTGTCATTTCTGTTGCTTGGATTTAATCCTCAATTATTTGATTCTTGTACATCAGAGGCTGTTCTAATTTTTTACATGAGTACGGGTGATGAGAGGCAACTCTGTTAGGCTGGACCTCACCTTACAAAATATTTGTTGTTTCTGAGAAGCTTCAAGCCAAACAAACCCCACTTTCCACTTTCAAGCCAAACAAATCCC
Source organism: Vulpes vulpes (assembly GCF_048418805.1). Lineage (NCBI taxonomy): Eukaryota > Metazoa > Chordata > Mammalia > Carnivora > Canidae > Vulpes > Vulpes vulpes. The sequence continues at coordinate 116,662,858 of NC_132781.1, forward strand.
ACTTTCCACAAACCCCACTTCCCAGTCCTGTTCACTGTTTTGGGGAACGTGTGTTTGGTCAAATGAACCAAACATCATCATCACCATCATCATCATCATCATCATCATCATCATCATCATCATCACCACCTCCTTTATATCCACCATGAAACCGCGTTCCTTACAAATCTTACAACCACATCTGCAAACCCTACGCTGCCCCTTTCTGGTGAAACATTTTGCTGTGGGCTCTCGTGCACCAACGTGAGAAACCAAATCAAATTAAAAAACCGTATACGAGAATGTTTGCTCCTCCAGCTGGATCCTAATTTTCAAAGTAAACACTGAATCTTTCGGAAGCAAAAGCTGTTTTTCATGCAAGCAATGGTGGAGGTGCAATAATCGTCCGCCACAAGCGGCTCCGGCACATCTCTGGGCTGGGACATCACCTCCGTGCCCCAGGCAGGTGTCCCCGGGCCCTCCTCCGTTTCTATGCCAGCAACCCGACGCCCGAGCCCATCACAAACCACAGCCACCAATGAGCCAGTTTCCTCCAGCGCGTCTCCAGATTATTGCTTTACTCGCAGGGGGAGGAAAACAGGGAAAAAATCAAGAAGAGCAAATCTTTACAAGCTGTCCTAATCATGGCTTGTGTCAAGTGACCATTGCAACGTGGGTCCTTTCTTCAAGGTTAGATTCACAGCACAGCACCCAATGAATGCACTGAACACAGGGCATGCAGGCGAATGAAAGGACCCCGGGGTGCAGAGCACCCCTCCCGACGCAGCAGCTCGGACTCCCGGGCCGCCAGAGGAAATGGGTCGGGCATCGGCTCCCTGGGCCCAGCGTCCCCGCCAGGGGGCCACCCTAGCTCCCACCGCGTACAGCCTGCGCCCCCTGCGTGAGTCCTCAGCAGAGTGCTCCCCTGGCTGCACTGCTCCCTGAGCGTCTACCGTGGAAAGACCACCTGTGGGACAGGACAAGCAGGTGCCAACGTCAGGGAGGCCGCCGGGACAGGCTTCCAGGCCTGGCTGGCGGTGGGTGGCTTGCGCGCCAGCCAGAGGGCACATGCCTCCTTGGACCCTGCACAAGGCCCACGCAGCGAACCGTCCTGGGCAGCCTGGGAATCTTCGGGGGGACGGCTGGGGAGCAGGGACGACGGGAGCAGACGTGGGTTACCCGTGGGCCTCTTGAGACCACTAGAGTGGCGCACGTTGGCAGGCACCCTCACTCACCCAGGACAACACGCGGGCCTTGGGACCAGGGGGGACAGGTCCTGGGACAGCCAGCACCCGCCCGTCCCCCTCCAGCCCCCCAGATGCCCTGCGGGATGTCAGCAGCTCCCCAGCATCAGGGCAACTGCGAACTGGAAGCCTTTGCCTCTGCTCGTGGTGTTCAGAGCAGCGTTGCCCTTTGCCCCAGGAGATCCACCCCGGGCGGCCGCACACCCACCTCTGCCCTGAGGCTGCGCGGCCTGCAAGGGCTCCGGGAGGCCGTCCCCGTCCGTGGCCCGTGATAGAAAGCCTGAATCGACCCCCGAGACCCCGAGGCAAATGAGTCTGGCCCAGAAATCTTTCTCCGTGAGGGGACGGGTTCCCGGGGCTCACACGCTCCAGCTGTGCCAACCCAGGTGCTCACCGACAGGCGGCCGCAGAGCCTCAGGTGGGGGCGTCTCCTAACCTCCCTGTGGGCGGGGAGCAGCTGGAGCGCAGGGTGTCGGGGACCCAAGCCAGACGCAGAAAGACAGAGGCTGCGTGATCTCAGCCCATGCGGACGCCTGGGGACACCAAAGTCCTGGAGCAGAGTGCAGGACCCTGAAGGCCAGGGTGGGCGGGCAGGGGCAGGTGGGGCTCAGGGCACCCCTCCCATGGGAGCGCGGGGGTCGGGGAACTAAGGCACGGCAGAGGAAGGGTGCGCACACCCCCTCCAAGCTGAGACACCCATCATCTCCTGCCCGAGGACACCCACATCCCTGGCTCTCAGCGGCTCAGACGCGGGTGGGCGTCTACACCACCAGCCCCTGGTGCTCAGGCTCTGAACCTGGGCTGAACCTCGCCAGCAGCAGCTGTGCGGGGTGTCCAGCCGCCGATGGCAGACGTAGGGCTCCTTGGCCTTCGTAACCGCACCAGCCAAACTCTAGAATAAACCTCTGTCAGGTCCCGTACATCGGTATCTATACACACAGCTTCTCAACTGGTTCACAAAGTCTTTCTTTGAACCTCTGCATCAGGCGCAAAAGTCTCTAACTTGATTAAAACGGACACAGGGGAGGGTTGCTCTTGGAGCAGTGGCTTCTATTAATGAACAAGCAACAGAAACCAAAACCCCAGCTCCGATCACCGCGTCTATGAACGCGAGGCAAGAGGGCCCGTCGCCGGGGTTGAAACCCCGACCAACATCAACTGGAGTAAGAGCTCGGCCGTGAGAACGTTAGGGAGCCGTGTGCACACGGGCCCTGCCACCCGTTGGGTGACGCAGCCGCCGGAGCTGAGCTGCTGATGGCTGCGGACCTGTCGCACGTCATTGTCGGGACTCAGGACCCCTTCGGCAGGGTCCGTGGTACGTCCTGCGCAGTTTCCGCTGGATTCGCTTGTGCGCATCAGATGTGTCCTATCTGCGGCAGCAAGACCACCCTCGGGATTTACGGCCTTGACACGAGCCGCTGCCCCAGCCCCAGCCCCAGTGCCCTCACGTGGTTTGGTGATGCCCGGAAGCGCTTCCAAGACTCTGCAGTTTCTGAGCCAGACCTGGGCTTCCCAGGGTCCCTGCCACCCCACCACCCTCTGACCCACCGCGGCCCTGGCCCTCCTGAGCCATCATCCACATCGTGACTTTTGCACCCCCAGCTTCCCCTGGGCTTTGATAACTACCTTGAAAAATTGCTCTGGTTGGGGTGACCCAATGTAGCCTCATGTATCCTCCTGGTCGGTCCCCACCTGGCTCGGAGCTCCCTAGTCCGGGTGCCAGCCTTTGCTTAGGTGTTCACTGCACGGTGCGGGCTGGGGAGCCCCATCATCTGCACCTGCCACCATGATCCCACCCCATCCGGTCCCCAGAAGCAGAGGACACCATTCCTTCCCCCACCCAGTAGGCTATTAAAGTACAAGCCCTTTGTGCCCCGGACCGTACTTTCTAAAGACTGAATGTTTGGGTTCAAAGGACTGAATTGACTAGTGGCAATGTCCAGGAGACGTTTGCCGACAGACACTCGGCACCGGTCAGAATTGGCCGCATGGACGCTCGCCACTGCTTGGGCACCCCCTCCTCACTCTGTAGAGTCCAACACTTCTACTTTCAAGATCCCTCCTGTTAAAAGGGTGTAAGAATTAGGCCAGCTGATGTAAAAGCTCCGCAAAACTGAGCGGTGGAGAATGACCTACTTCTAGGCTTCACAACACACAAGATTAAAAGGTTAAAAAAAAAAAATATGCGGGGCCTCCATAAGTACTTGGAGACCAGCACTTCATCAAGATTCTTTCAGTAAAAGATTTCATTTATCATGAAAGTTGAGGGGCGCATTATCGACTTGACAGCAGATTAAGGCTATTAAGAAAATTTGCTAAAATAAACATCGAACTTTTCGCCCTGCGGGAATGGTGGAATTGCTGGTAATCACTAAGTGAAACAACCAGAGAACAGGATGAAGCCAATAGTCATCCCCTTCCACAGAGTACCTGGCAGGTGAGACAGGACACGGCTTTAAGTTACAGATGTTCAAACAAGGAATAACGAGGGTGTGTGACTATAAAGCCGCTTAAAGGAAGAAAGGGGGTTAACTCGGCCACTGCTCCCGCATGGATTCCTTGCAAAGGCCTTCATTAGCTCCGTGGGCCGCAGGGCGAGCTCCCTGAGGACACCGCACGTCGCGGGGGTGCGTGACCTTGCAGGAGTCACACCTTCCAGGTACCTACTGCCTTGAGCATCTCGGACCCGTGAGAAAGGATATCGGCTATTTGCAGCGACCCCAACACCCTCTTATCCAACTCCAAGGAAAGCATCACCTAAAGAAAGGTGGGGGGTGGCATGGGCAACAACGGAAGCTCGTGTAGTCACGCACGCAAGGCCGGGAGCGTCCCGAGCGTGAGATCAAGGCACCCGATCAGGAACCCGTCTGGGAACGCATTTCGGGCTGCGCTCGGTGGCAGGCTCCCGCTCAGGCCGATTTCTTGGCCACCACTTTATGATACTGGGCATCGCGATGCGTGGCATTGCGTGGACAAAACATCAACATCTGGAATGCGCATTTTTGTTCCCACTGGAAACGTTATTGATAGATACAGTGGTGCTGCATCGTCCTGGCAAATTTAGTTCATCTCTTCGATCCTTTTCCACATACTTCCCCCTTAGGCTCTTACCTGTAGGAGATGCCTGGCCGCTCCACGAATCCGTGGAACCTGGAGGCAGTTCAGATATTTTGTCAGCTTCTTAACACTGTGGAGCCTCCGAAATAAAACCGTTTGCACTTCCATTGACTCACTTAACAGTGTCGGGAGGTGGGGGGCTAGAGGATGTCGGTGAAGTCACCACCGTTTTTAGCCTGTTACTAGCATGACTGTATTAAAACATGATATAGGGGCACCCGGGGGGCTCAGTGGTGGAGCGTCTGCCTCCGGCCCAGGGCGTGATCCCGGGGTCCAGGGATCGAGTCCCGCATCGGGCTCCCTGCGTGGAGCCTGACTCTCCCTCTGCCTGTGTCTCTGCCTCTCTCTGTGTATCTCATGAATAAATAAATGGAATCTTTTTTTAAAAAAAATGATATATATGCACTTTTTTAAAAGACTACAAGGGAACGCTGTCTGGTTCCCTTTGGCTCTTCCAAAGGGCACTGTGTCCCAATGGTTGTTCGCTGGTGTTTAAAGTGGTGGTGAGGAAAACCCCCACTTCGTTGGCTTCAGGAGGTGAAGGCATCTGCTGAGGGTCTCCGGGGGGTGGCTGGCAGCCAGAGCAGGTGGGGAAGGCCCCTGGTGTGCGTTTCCTCAGAGAGACCCTAACTTAAGGCTCCTTGTCAAGACGAGCCTGACCCCATCCAGCACACATACATGACACAGCACACAGTCAGGCTCTCTCCACACTAGGCAGTCGTTTCCAGAGAATGCGAGGACACTAGGCTATTTGTCCGAGGAACGGATGGGGACATGGACAAAGAGGAGCATCCTGTGTGCCAGTGATTACTTGGCTTCCTCCCTCCCCTGCCTGTGGGGCTCCCCCCTTCGGTCTGGGTTCCCAGGAATGCAGGGTTATTGCACAATGTTCTCGTTACCTGGTGAGACACCGTGCAGCATGGCTGTCCCACGTACATCTGACTCTTGCTCTCACAAGTCTGTGTGCATGCATATGTATGTGTAGGTGTGCATGCATGCATGTGCCAACGTGTGTAGGCGTGTGCAGGTTGTGGACAGGTGTGCATGTGTGCACAGGTGTTTTCATGTGTGCAGGTGTGTGCATGTAGATGTACGTAGGTGTGCATGTAGAGGTAAGTAAGTGTGTAGAGGTGTGCACACATGCAGATATATGTGTAGATGTGTGCAGGTATATACATGTGTACTGGGGTGCATGAGAGCACAGGTGTGTACAGGTGTATATGTGTGCAAGTGGACAGGCATATGTGCAGGTGTACAGGAGTATGTGTGTGTGTGTACACATATATACACGTATGCCAGTGTGCATGGGTGTGTAGGCATGTACAGGTCTATGTGTGCATGCTGGTGTACAGGTGTGTACAGGTGTATGTGGGTGTGCAGGGGTGCATGCATGCAGAGGTGTGTGTAGATGTGTGCATGTAGGCATGTGCACAGGTACATTCATGTGTGCCAGTGTGCATGTGTGCGGGTATATGAGCGTGTGCTGGTGTATAGGTGTACATGCATCTGTGTAGACATGTACACATGGATGCATGTTGCATGTGTGTTGGTGTGCATGTGTACAGGTATATGCAGGTATGCAGATGTATATAGGTGTGCATGTACAGGTGTATACATGCGTGCATGGTGTAGGTGCGCAAGCATGCAAGGTATGTGAGATATGTTCAGGCAGGCATGTGCACAGGTGTGTGCAAGTGTGCATGTGTACAGGTGCATGCATGTGTGCATGCATGCAGAGGTATGTGTAGATGTGTGCAGGGAGCTATGCATACAGGCGTATACATCTGTGAGTGTGTGCAGGGGTGTGTACAGGGGTCTCACTGGCAGACCCTGAGGTTAGCGTTAAGTACCCAGAAGCTGCAAGTACTTTAATAGGAACAGACACACTTGCACACTGTGGGTGCACTCATCACGTGAGTTCACTAATTGTCCCTTAATGCTCATGCTTCATGACCGTGCGGTGAATTGACATGTAGTGGAGTCGGAGCCTCAGCACACATGCCAGCTGGAGCCCTGACCGCCCGATGTCATTCAGCGCAGAGCCGGGGTCATTAGGGTGTCCAAGCGAGTGAGGATCGTGCGGAGGCCCCAGCAGCCTATCCGGACATCCGCCATCGCCATGGAAACGCGGGCCCTCGCCAGCAGCATCAGGACCACGCGGCACCGGCGGCACTCGGCTGCACACGGGCGAACACCTCCTCCGACGGAGCTGGGCCGGCTCGCGGACCCACAGGCCAGTGGCAAGCACCCAGCCGCAGATCCAAACTGCGGCGAGACCTGCATTTCCTGAGCAGGGTCGCTGGGGTCTCCACCCCACGGAAGTCGGCCCGCAGTGGTCGGCCACCCCTCCTCGAGAGAAGCTACTCAGCCAATGGCCACTGTGACGTCTGGTGGCGAGTCCCCGAAGCTGGGGAGCCTGGAGCCGTGGCCTGTGGGGGTTGGGGACAGGCCAGGGATGCGAGCACCTGCGGGAGGGGAGGTGGGGCAGCGTCCGTGCCGTGAGGCCACCTGACCACCTCTTCGGGGTTCGGCTGGGGAAGAGCAGTGGAGGCGCCAGCCCAAGGCAGGTCGTACCCCTCCTGCTGCAGGCTGGCGAGAGTGAGCACTGCACCCTGCTCCCTCTTGCACCTTCATCTGCTCTGGAAACATGCTCCCTGGTGAAGCATCATTGGATTCCTGCTGGCACGAGGCAGGGGTGCCCTCTCCAACATGGGGCTGTCGCCTCACAGGGCATCTCTTGAGCCCCTCCCCGCCAGGCACAGGCCTGCGGCGTCCACACCACCATCTTTCCAGCTCGCGCGTCTGGCTCCTTTCCCCACCCAGAGCTGTTCCCCGGAGAGCCAGGGCGCGCTGCGGGCATCTGGGCGCGGTGGGAACAGCGCGGGGCTGGGAGCCACACAGACCCGAGGTTTGAAAGCCACGCTGCCTGGGAACCTGGCTCTGAGCGGGAGACAGGCTTGTCCTGAAACCCCACACTATCACTAGTAAAGGAGGTTGTTCCAGAAGTAAGTGGGGGTCATGGGAAACACCCGGCCTCTTGGGCACAGCCTCCAGGCACCCCTGCCCTCCCTAGACAGCCCCCCCCACTGCAGGGCCATGCCCCATCTGTGGGCATCCAGGGAGCGGTGCTGGGGTGCGTCCTGCCCAGGTGGGCCAAGCCTGGGACGTGGGGGGTGCTGGGGGGACCACGGAGGCCGGGCACAGGGCGCGGCGTCCTCAGGTTCGTCCACAGAGCAAAGCCGGGACAGAGGACCCGAAGCCTTAGGTGTTTCCTGAACGGGTTGAAAGGGGGGCGTTATTTTGCAGTTTAGAACCAGGATTTCACCCTGGCAGGGTTGGAGGGGCGCCTTCCAGGAGGGTCTCCATGGGGCAGCCCTGCGCCAGGCAGGGGTGGGTTTCATTCCGAGGACGAGGGCGACACCTTGTGGGCTTCCGGGGACACCTCATGCCCGTGTGTGGCCAGAGGCAAGCCTGGAGGCCCGGTGTGTGCTCCCGCTGGGACCTCGTGGTGGCAGGTGCCCAGGGCAGTGCAAGTGCACGCGTCGGAATGGAAAACACACCCCAGGCCTTGGCAGCTTCGGGTCTTCGGAAGAACCTGATGTCAGTGAGCCTGGCGGATTCCTGGATGAATCTTGATGTGATGCATCAGCATCCTTGGGTCACCCAGGTCCCCAGGGTCTGCAGGCCGCACCCTCCTGTCCCCCGGCCCCTCCTGCCATTTTCAGCGGCACTCAGGAGAGTGCAGTGGGAATGGGGCCGGAGCACATCCCAAGGTTCATGTCGCCCTCATCACGCCCTGGCCTTTGGCACAAGCCAGCTAGAGAGGCACCTGGCCTCTGGCATCCCCCTTCCCCCCGCCCCCGCTCCTCCGCAGACTGTCTCCCTGAGCGGCTGCACCACACCTGATGCCCGCCGTCCCTCCTGCCCTCCGGCCTGGGCGAGAGTGAACAGCGCAGCCTCCAGGGCACAGAGGACACCCTCCCGGCTCCCCCTCCTCTTCTGGGCTGCCTGGGGTTAGAGGAGACATGCGCCCAGCCTGGGGTGAGGCCGCAGGTGCTGCTCCGTTTCCCCTTCATTAACATCATGGCACAGCAACATCATTGGCCCTTCCTGCGGGCACTGTGACCATCCTGCCCAACGGGACGGCCCGCGGTCTGTAGGGACGGGTCGGGGGTGCTCCTCACGGGGGCTGAGACTCCAAAACACAATGAAGCGGAACACCCCAGGCCCAGAATCCACGTTGGCGGCGCCAACCCCCAACCCCCAGGCCACCCCCAGGACTGTGTGGGACGCAGCCGCCCCGCACCAGGTACCGACCCTGCCCCTCCCCCGCTGCCCCCCCTGGCCTCCCAGCCCCACCTGGGGGTCGAGCACCCGCCGTGCGTCTCAGGCACCGGTGCTCAGTAAGCGCTTCCACTCAGGGCGTCTGGCCGCTGGGTGCGGAGGTGTGGGCGAGGGAGACGCAGGCCCCCCGGGGGCCCCTGGCCTGGCCGGGCGTGTCACCCTCTGCGGACACGTGGCCCACTGAATGCAGCATCTGGGAGACGTGGACATGGCCTGGGGGCGGCCCGGGGGCAAAGGAGGCCTGTCGCAGGGCTTCGCATCACACGCTCTTGAATACATGGAAGGGGACGTCGGGCCGTTGCTTTCTCAGCCACAGCTCACCTCCGCGGCTTCTTGCAAACCCGCCCTGGGCGCCTGGGCTCCGTCGGGGACGCATCTGCCTTGGGCTCGGGTGCCGAGCCCGGGGCCCTGGGATCGAGTCCCCCATGGGTTCCCGGTTCAGGGCGGAGTCCGCTTCTCCCTCTGCGCCTCCCCTTGGTTGTGCTCTCTCTCTCTCTAGCTCTCAAATAAATAAATAAAATCTTAAAAACAATAAAAAAGAGAAGAAAGAAAGGAAGCCTGTTCCATCGTGAAGAAACGTGGCAAAGACCCAGGCCGTGTGTCCTCGTCCAGCACGTCACGTGCATGTTCTCTCTCCACCGGATCTCCAGCAGGAACACAACACGTGCCTTAATATCACTCAGCCCCCGGCCTGGGGACTGTCGGTGGCTAAAAGGGATTGGAAGCTGTAAATAACCATCCCCCAGTAGAAGCGGGGTGGCCCGTGCTCACCGCACTCTCTGCCCCGAGCACGTGTGTCCCTGCTCTGCTCACAGAAGCCTCCCCTCTTTCCCCCCATCCCCGACCCCATGTTCTGGGCTTGGAATAAGCCGGCTCCTTGTGGAGATGCTCACCTGGACTCGACCGAAGCAGGTGTCCTCCGAAGATGCCAGGCTGGGCCCCTCTCATGCGGGACCCACGGCGGGCGGGGAGATGCCAGCGGGGCACAGGATTCCAGTCATCGAAGTAAACAACGTGTTAATGCGCTGTTAAAAAAATCAAAATTAATGCAAACACCCGTGATTAAAAAAAAATCAGCATTTTAAATAAAGACGGGATCATTATTCTTGACTTTTTTTTTTTTTTTTTTGCCTCGGGCTCCAATATGGCTCATCACAGCACTGTCTTTATGTCAAATTTTGATATTTTGTGCATCATGAATTTTCCACACTCATTCTGAAGTTTTAGCATGTTGCGTTAAGATTGTATTTCTCTTGGGTCTTGAGGGATTTTCATTTGTTTGTTGGGAGACTCCTTAAGTGCCAGGCGGAGGAGGGTACCCAGGGCCCGCTGGCTGCACCCATGAGCTTGCACTCTGGGACTTAGACGGGGCTGCCGGACTGTTGCACCCCACTGCTTCATGTGCCTCCCCGGGTTCCTAGCTAGCGTAGAGAGGTTGAGAAAGGCTGCTCCCTCCCCACCGCATCCCAGCCAGCATGGCTCACCACCCTCAGGCAGGCTGCCTCACCCCCCCCAGCTGGATGTCCCCCCAAGACGGAACTCCCTACCCTACCCCCGTGATGGTGGCTTCCCACACAATGTGCTGCACCACTCATGACAAGCTCCCAGCAGCTGCCCTGCAGAGCGCCTGGCTCTCAACAATCATTTATTGGGTCGATCAATTGATTGACTAATCGATTGATCAATACCTCGGAGCTTGGGATGCCTGAGAGGCTCAGCGGTTGAGCATTTGCCTCCAGCTCGGGGCGTGATCCTGGGGCCCCAGGATCGAGTCTCACATCAGGGTCCCTGCAGGGAGCTGGTGTCTCTGCCCCTCTCTCTGTGTCTCTCATGAAGAAATAAATAAAATCTTTTAAAAAATACCTCTGAGCCCAATCCACTCAGACTATGCATGCTCCACTCATTCTCTCTTCCACTTGACCCCAGGAATTATAGTGGAATGCTGCAACGGGCTCCTCTTTCTTCCTCTTCCTCACACACACAGTGTCCACACACACACACACACACACACACACACACGCATGAACCCCTATATCAGATTCTGCAGCCAAGAAGCACACGGGAGCTGAGGTCACCTCCTGGGCTTGAGCTGGGCTCTGATGACCTGAGTCTGCTAGGCCACAGCTCTGACCTCCTTTCACGTTTTGCGTTTGTGCTTAAAGTGTTGTGCGTGGCATGTGCTCATCAGACGGGACGGCCAGACAACTTATCACGGCGCCTCCAGCTGTGCTTGAATTTCCCATGAACCACGAGGAGTGTTTTAGTGCAAGTATGTCCCAAAGATTGCGTGGCACCCACTCACACTAAAGAAACCATTTATCTCTCTGAAATTCCTACCTCACTGGGTGCCCTTTGTTGTCACTCGTGACATCTGGCCACCCTGCCGCCCATGTGCCAGGTTAGAAACCGTGCCGCCTCTTTGGCCATACCACAGGGACTCCAGCTCCAGCCCCAAGCTGGGCCCACAGGTCTCCCGTGAAACCGTGTCTCTTTCAGCACCTAGAGGGACCAAGTCTCACGACGTGTGTATGTGTACATCTGTGTGCAAAGCCCATTATTTGCATGATAGCAGCAAAAATTGGAGGACGGGGAAAAGAGGTTCTGAGGGAATAAGCTATGCATCTAACCTGAGTTAACTTCCTGCCCCAAGAAAGGCTTCATCACATGCACACACGTTAGTACGTACGTTAAATATATTTATGTTACATTTAGACGTAAATACATATATGTATGTAAATACATAGAAACACACATTTCCTGGAAGATCGGGTTCCCTGGGAAAGCCTGAGCCCCCTCCACGTCTCTGGTTGACCCACCTTTTCCTGCCGTCAGCCCCCTGCCTCCGACCTCTGGGCCCTGGTCCCCGTGAGGCCCTAGACGAGCTCGCCTCGGTCCTTGGTGCATGAACAGACCAAGGCCAGACAGAAACGTGACAGCCTCGTGTTGTTCCTACGTTGCCAACGGGAGTCTCTTAATGGGTCACAGAGGGTTCTAAAGCAGTGCTCCCATCTGGGAATAACAAGGCACCATCTTAAAGATACGATTTTTGCACCAGATGGTACATGAAGAAGGATCTTAACCTGAATGCCACTCAAGTTGCTTCTGATTCCTAATCAGGAGACTCAGGTGCAGGGTCGCTGGACTGAGAGGCTTGGCCTCGTGCTGTCCAATTCCATCCACTGCTCTACTGCTTCCTAAGCTGTCCTGTCCCTACCAGAACAGACAGAGCCAGTAAACCAGTGAGCAGGAAGGGGCACACTGGCCAGATCTCAGATGTCCCACGATGTGCCACCAGTTGGGGAGCAGCCGTGGGAGGAAAGCCAGGGGGTCAGTCGTCCCAGGGACTTGTGTGTCTCCCCATGCATGCTGCCCAGGGCATTAAGGTTGCACACTACTGCGCAAAATTATTATTATTTGACAGAATAAAAAAAAATATGAGCTCCTAGGTGGCCCAGTTGGTTGAGCATCTGCCTTCGACCCAGGTCATGATCCCAGGCTCTTTGGGGAGAGCCCCACATCGGGCTCCCTGCTCAGCACTGAGCAGAGAACCTGTTTCTCTCTTTTCCTCTGCCCTTCCTCCCTCCTCCCTGCTTGTGCTCTCTCTCTCTCTCTCCCCCTCTTTCAAAGAAATAAATAAAATCTTAAAAAAATAAAATAAAAAATTTAAAAATAATCATCACCTATCCTTTGATTGCAAAGGCTTCCAAACTCTCTTCAGGAGGAAATTTGCCCATGCACACCGCAGAGGGAAGAATGTTTTATCACAACTACTAAGGTCCTTCCTAGCAAAGTACAGAAAATGGCAATACAGGGAGTAGAAACCCTTTGTGCCTCTCCAGAGGAAAATTGTTATTGCCACAGAATATATGAATTGCAAAACACCACCACGTAAAGATTTACGACATGTTTCTGTTATATGGGGGAAGAATGAAATGTAACTTGAATTTATGTAAATGCTGTTGACAGGAAACAGGGCCTTCATGTCTAGTCATGGATTACGATTTGTGTAGATACGCTCAAAGAGTGGAGAAGAGACATGTGTTGACAGACCTTTCAAAAACCAAGAGAATTTTGTAACCTGGAGCATGTCCACGAGAGAAAAGGCAGGAGACACCTACATGGGAGAGATCGTGAGCACCTCATAGCTCTTCCTTTGCAGGAACTGTGAGGCAGGAGTGTCACTAAGGTCACCAGAATGGGAGCCGGGAGCACAGCCCAGATTCCAAGGGCAGCACCGTGGTGCCCAAGCACCCAGCCTCCGTCCCCTCTCCGGGGAGAAGTGCCTGAGCTGGGACGTCTTTCATCCTTCAAGCTCCCGCATCCCAGTGCCATCGTGAGGCAGCAAACGCTCGAGCCCACGGAGACAGGTGGCAGGAGTACAGTCGGGTCTACCCACCCACGGCCGCCTGCTGGTCTCCCGGGGAGAAAGAGAGCAACATGCAGAGGGCAGTGTATTCAATAGCGTGATAGAGGACTTACGTCTACAGGTGGGCTCCTCTCACCCCCATGAAGGTCCGAAGAAAGGTCTCACACTACATGGAGTCCCAGCAGGTGAGGAAGAGGGTGTCTACACAGGATGACGTCTTCCCCTGAAATTGCCCATCAGACTGTGGGCCACGGTGGAGTTCGGGACGGGGAGAGGTGGCCGGGCAGGCTGGGATACAGGGAAAGATGCAGGATCCCAGGCGATGCGCCATCCTCAATACCAAAACCAAATGCACAGGTGTGAGCACATCGGGGGCCCAGGCCCCTGACAAGAGAGAGCCTGTCTGGGTGAGTCCCGGCTGCGGTACCCGAACACCACAGACCGGGCCTCATGAGCAACTGACACTGGCGTCTCAGTTCTGGAGGCTGGCGGCCAAGATCAGGATCCGGACGCTCCAGACTCAGTGTCTGGTGAGAATCCACTTCCTGGTCCTGAAGGAACGAGGAGGGAGCTCCTTGGGACCTGTTTCACAGGGGCACCTATGGCTCGGCCATCCACCCCCCGCCCACCTGGTGACAGGATCACAGCTGCGGAGTTCCCAGGTGTGGGTGTCCTCAGCAGCATGGGCTTGGGCCAGCCGCCATCTGTCGTGGGGTGCAGGACCGTGTCCTCGCTCACCCCGGTGGGAGAGCACATGGCTCCAGGAGAGAGACGGGGCCAAGGACCTGGGGGGGTCGCTTGTGGGCCGAGGCTGTCACTGGCTGAGAGCAGAGCACCCACGAGGGGATGGGCCAGCCTGACGTACAAGATGGTGCCCACGTGGTGAGGGACCCCACAGCCTGCAGTCCTGCTCAGACAAGGCCACATTTACCCACAGTGGGGTCCCCCCTCCAGTTGCCTTCCCATGGGGCCACCAGTTTACTGTCACAGCCCTGGGAAGTGGGCAGCCACCCACTTTCAATGCTGATGTGAGGTCACATTACTTCCACCCATGTAGGGAAGCCCTGATGTCTCGAGATGCAGAGACACAGCAGGAGGGGCTTGGAGCCAGGTTCTAGACACGTCCACAACATGTTAGAGAAGGAGCCTACACAGGTGAGCGGACTGTCCCGGTAAAACCGGGCAGAGGAGCCGCCGTGGGCCCAAGAGACACGGGCAAGAGCTCCTGCAGGACGTGTGGAGGACGTGTGGAGCCGTCTTCCGCTCCATTAGTGCAAGACCAGCGTGCTCACTGAACAAGCAGGGCGGCACAGAAGGAACAAAGAAGGCACAGACCCATCCAGTTTTGGCAACCAGAGAAAATTGTTCATATTTCCAGTGAGCTACTTTCTGATTTTTTTTTTTTTGCATACGTAACCTGGGTCATATTGTGTCACATTTTTCTTGAACCTGACATGATGTGTTAAGCCCTAACTCATAGAGTCTTTAAAAAAATATTCCATAAGCAAGTATTGTGCACTTTATCTCTCCTGATGAAGAGAGAAATTGTGCCGCTCAGGCTCCTGCCCCCACCGCTGCCACCGCATGAGGCCACAGGGTCCCCTGTCTGCCAGCCTTCTTATCAACCCCCTTGCAGGAAAGGGAACCGAAAGCATGAAGCACGCTTGACGGTGGTGGTCACAACTGGGTGCAGAGCACGCCACCCCAAAGCGCTGCACCCTGGCAGACTAACTACCTCAAGGTGAAGGAGTTTGAGGGGCAGCAGGTGAGGGAAAACTCTCTGACCTCCCCTGAAGCAGGTCTGGGACCCTCCTGCCACAGGTGCCCTCCCTCCACCTTGAGGACGGGAGCACCCTTATCTCCAAAGACGGGGACGCCGAGGGGAGTCCCAGGGAGCAGGCCTTGCTGGGCGTCCCCAGGTCACTACTCTGAGCTCATACCCTTTGTCCTACCACGTCTTCCATGAATGTCCACCCTTCACCACACCCAGCGTGCAACACTGGGCCCCAGCCGAGAATCTCCCTGCACGTGGTTCTCTCTAGGCCTGTGTCCGCCGGGCCATGCCATTGAGGCAATCAGGAACATCTGATTCGTCCGTGGAGTTCCCACGAGACCCAGCCCAGAGGCTGGGTTAGCGAAACGCCAAGGACACGG
The DNA here is from genome assembly GCF_048418805.1 of Vulpes vulpes. Classification (NCBI taxonomy): domain Eukaryota; kingdom Metazoa; phylum Chordata; class Mammalia; order Carnivora; family Canidae; genus Vulpes; species Vulpes vulpes. Next base: position 116,678,062 of record NC_132781.1, read on the forward strand.
GGCCCATTTCCTGACTTTTCCCGGACGGTTGGTCTGAGACCCTGAGGCCCGCGGGGCGTTGCGACCGCTCGGCTTCCTGGTAGACGGGCAGCGTCGGCCGCCGTGTTCTGGCTCCCCGCTGCTCACACAGCCCCGGGCTTTAGCCTTAACCCGTCGGGACGTGGTGGACATGGGAGCGGGTTCCCGGCCCCCGAGCCGGCAGAGCTGAGGCCGTGGCATGAATCCGTGGACTGATGAGGCCGTACCCACCTGAGCAGGCCTCCAGGAAAGATGGGAGCCGGTTACCTGGGAACAGATGGCCCAGGATGGACAGAGGCCCGTGGGCTCCGCAGGCCGGCACAGGCTGCCTCTGCTCCACGGTGCCCCCCCACGGGGCCTTGATGCTCCCCTTGCCCTGCTGGCCCGTCCTCCACGTGCCCCCTGGGACCCACGCAGACCTGGAGCGACGAGAGCCCCCGTGGCCCTGTGCTTCCTTCTCTCTGCCTCCCCAGCTCCTAGCATTGGTCCTCACACAACCTTCAATGATTACAACTTCAGGCATTCGGCCCCGCGGCGTGCAGCTTGCTGCAGATATTGGCCGCGGCAGGTGCGCACCTGCAGCCCGCTGATGTGCCAGGTAGCCCGCGGTCGCTGCGCCCCAAGTCATCCCCGGGTCCTCCTGCCACCCCGGGCCTCAGTGAGGAGCCCGCACACGCCAAGATGCACAAGCCCCCCGGAGCCCTGCCCTCTGGAACAGCGCAGGCCATGCACCCCTCCCCACCGGGAGGTCAGCCCGGGCGCGGTGTGTGCTCCACGCGGGGTCGAGTGGGTCACTGCCTGAAGGCGAACCCGAGGCCTGGTAAGCAGAACCTTGGCGTGGGGCGGGGGGGGCGCCCAGGCTCCATACTCTTCGCAGAGAACACCGCGAGCGCCCATCCCTCTAGAAAACACAGACGGGTCCTCAGTCCCCAACCCCACTACGTCCCACAGCAGATATTTTGAAACTTAGAGGAAGAACGACGGATCTGTACTTCCTGGAAACCACGAGCTATTTGGGAAAAACAAAACGAAACGGCAACCCCGCGCCGCACGTCTCAAGACACTTGAGCATCTCCATGGAGGAGGAAGAATCAACACGACCGTGAAGGTCACTGTGGTTGTGGGGACACCGGGAACCGTAGGTGAGCACACGGGTCGCTTTACCAGGCGATTAGCGCTACGGCCTCTCGGCAGAAGGGCACATCTCTGGGATTCGCTTCTGAGTGATCCCTACGGATGGCGCGAGGAAAGGGGGTGCAGCGTGGATGGAATAACAGCCGCCGAGTACTGACCACTCGGAGCCTGATGAGCACACGGGGGCTTGTGATCCCGTCTACTCTGGCACGTGTCTGAAATTTCCCTACAAAAGGGGGGTTTTGTTTTGCTTTGTTTTTTTTTTTTTTTTGGCTTTGTTTTTGTTCTTGCGGCTTTTATTTTATTTTATTTTTTTAAGATTTTATTTAATTATTCATGAGAGACACAGAGAAAGAGGCAGAGACACTGGCAGAGGGAGAAGCAGGCTCCAAGCAGGGAGCTCGACGCAGGACTCGATCCCAGGACCCCCGGGGTCACAACCTGAGCCGAAGGCAGACGTTCAACCGCTGAGCCGCCCAGCCGTCCCTATTTTATTTTTTTTTTAATTCACATCCACCTCCGGAGTGGGTGCCGGCAGCTTCCGTCCCTCGGGTGGGACCACCTTCCGTCTGTCCCTGGTCTCGTCAGAGCCAGTTTCCAGACTGCCGCCTTCATCTAAATTCCAGAAATAGCTAGGGCCCTGCGACTTTCAGGCGTTGTACCTGAGATAATTAGAAAAAGAAATCTGTGTTCGTGTGCCCAAGATCATTAAAGAATTTAGGGAGCGAGCTAAAGCAGGGAGAAAAAAAAATGTCTTCCCTCCTACTAAAATTAGCTGTAAGTAGCTTATTGCAAATATGTGCTTTATTATTATTATTTAATGCAAACTTTCTGAAACTTGTGATATTTCTCTCCAGAGCCGGGAAGAGAGGAGGGGAGTCGGTGGGCAGGAGGGAGTGGGGATGAGTCAAGGGCTTGTTATGACGGAATGACCCCGGGCTTCCCATCAGCCTGGCCTCGGGTGGCCATCACCCCAGTGCCCAGGGTCCTAAAAGCAGAGATCCTACAGTCTCTCAGGAGAGACCTGCCAAAACCGGCTGCCTCACAGCTGCTCCTGGTCCCTCCTGCCGACTGGATCCCGGGATCCGCCCAGGAGATCCCTGAGCCGGCACAAAAGGTGGGGATGGGCACTCAGCGCCACTGCCTTCGTGGGAACGAGGAGGTCAAGGAGAGGGGGAAGCGGCCGTGGGGTGAGGGTGCTGTGCTCCAGGGGCGTCTCCCATGGCCCAAGGGGCCCGGGACTCCATGCAGGGCTCCGTCTCCGTCTTCCCCATGTGCTGTGTGCCACGCTGGGAGGGGATGACACACCAGCCACAGACCCTGCATGACACATCAAGAGTCGCCTCCCCGGAGACACGCTAGGACTCCAGAAACAAGATCAGAAGTCGTCTGGAGAGCCCGTTGCTGGAGAGAGGGAGAGGCCGTCTCACCTCCCCAGGAGCGAGCTTCGCGGCTGGAGGAGAGGACAGCAGGGGGGACAGAGGTGGACTTGAACGTCCAGCCCGCGAAGCCATCCTCGGGGTTTGCCGGCAGCAGCCCCGAAGCAGCGCCTCGGGGACCCGATGCATCCCTTCTCCGTCCCCGGGCCCCCCGAGACATGTCCTGCATCGTCATGCCGGCTGTCAGCGCTCAAGCCCCCGGCCCCCACCGAGTGACACGCTGACTACGTGGGCATGGAAGTCACCGTGTCACGTATGGGCAACGGTTTTAGGGGCCACTTGGGGCTCCCCGTCCTTTCATGGGAACATGAGTCAAGAGAGGTCAACAGACGGGTGACAGCTGAGGACGGGAGCCCACGGCAAGCCACAGGCCCACGCGCCCCGCGGAGGAATGAACTGCGCCTGCCGTTGCTCCCACCGAGCCAGGCCGGGCCGTCAGACACGCAGGGGGAGTGCTCCCCACGGACGACACGTCACACCGTGGCCCTCGCCCCCCCACCCCCGTGTGTGCCAGTGATGACTTTGGAGCGAGGTCCGTATGGCACAAAAACAATCATTTGGAAATTTGGAAAAGGGGAATTTGGTTATTTGCACGAAGGGAAGACAAACTAAAAAAAATATCTCGGCTGTAGGTCTTAATGCTCCACGTGGACGCCCGAGGCCCCCGAGTGGGATGCTCTCCCTCAGCTCGGCGAGGCCTTAAGGGGCCCCGTACACCGTACATCCCAGAACGTTCTGTCCTTCCCTTTCCCCATCTTCCAGGAAAGAGTCTTTTCAGTCCACTCTGCCTCCCCCTACACGGGAGCTCATCCGAGTCAACAGCCTGTGCCCGTGGAGCTCTGCTTCAGGCCTCGCAGGGCCCGAGCACCTCCCCTCGCCCACAGGACACCCGAGGGAGCCGGCCACTTCCTGGGAGCCCGGCCCCAGTCTCACTGGGGGCCTTCCCCTCGGGCCGCTCTGTCTCCTGTGCACCAAACCCGCGGGCTCCCTGAGCTGGGTGCACACAGTGGCCGCGAGGAGCTGGAGCGAACCTCACCTGGACCCCTCTGGCTCCTGTACCATTAGCTTGCTCCTCCGGCGTTTGCCACGGCCTGGACAGTAAGGCCCCCTCTCTGGAAGGGACATCGGTGACCCAGCTCTTGCAGCAGAGCACCCCAAGGGCTTAGCCTCCAGGTGACAGGCATCTGGACCCCCCGGAGCCCCGCAGGCTTGATCTGAGGTCACGGCCTGACAGGCACGGGGTGCACGAGGGAAGGTCTTCCCTCCCTGAACGCCGACCTCCCTTGACCACTGCTCCCCTCCCTCCCTCCCTCCCTCATGTCGACCCCCGCCCCCGAGGCGTGTCCACATTGCATCCCACTTCTCTCCCGTGACCCATCAGCAACTGTCACTCGTGGTGGCTCGAGCCGCCTCCAGATCCCGTCATACCTGCAAGAGCACCTCACCCCCCTTCCTAACATCCCGCAGCGCCTAGCTCTAGATCTCCAGGTCCTTCGTCAACTGGATGTGTGATTTCGAATCCCTTGTTGAGCTCCTGGAAGCCACGCTGCAGAGCAAGCTTGTTAACCCGTGACCGATTTCACTTCTGGTCGTCTGCCTCTCATCCCATGCGCCATTATTAACGAGGGGCTGATTGAACATTAATGTGATTGGAATCTGAATTAATGTATTTTTAATAATTTATTGTTTTCATAAATCCAAGACAATAAGATCAGAAGGACGGGCCTCGTTGTCCTCACACCGATGGAATTTAAAATTAAGAGCCCACTTTGCCCTCACGTCCATTTAAAGCCCTCAGCGGACGTGCGCTTGGCTGACCACGACAATGTTCCTTGGCGGTGGCGAGTCCGTGAATTCTCCAGCTCCCGTCCAAGAGGCCTTGTTCTGGTGACCCCGGAAAGCCATCCGTCGGCGTTACGGGCCTCAGGCACGCGGTTCAAGGGGGCCGGCGAGGCGGTCATTCCATCTGGAGGCTGAATGCAAAGGTGTGAACTTCCACCTGGCTCCCAACGCTGGCAAATCCCTCAGTCTGTGCCCACAGCTGCCTTCTGCGTTCGTCCCGTGTAAATAGCGCCCGGAGAACGATGCATGGGATCGCCACCGTGCGCCTCGCTCGTTCCGCACAACATCTGCTTTGTTCTTCACGGTTAACAGATGGAAGCCACACAGAATGGAATGTGAATAATAACCCTGGGTGAATTGAATCAAGTTCAATTATCATTCCCGTAATAGACTGAGTGCCGAAAAATCTACATAAATATGTTGAAAGTTTCTATGTGGACGGGTTTTTTAAAAATGTATTTGGCCAAATGCACGCCTGGCTTTAAATGACTGTATTTGAGCATCTTTAAGTGTTCTCACCTGATGTGATTCAACTAAAAAAAAAAAAAATGCACTGAGTTTGCACAAAGTCGTGCATGAGACGATATGCCCCAGGCATGGTGAAGAACAGAGGGTTAAGTCAGCACCACCTTCTCAGTGTGAAGGCAGGTGTCATCTCCGAATGCCTGCACGGCAAAGCCTAACCATCCAGCTCCGTCCAGTCACGCAGCACGTCCGGTATGCAGGGTGACGCCACATTGCAAGGTAGCCTTTGGTCGAGTGATTTAAAGAGATTGGGTACTGGGATCCCTGGGTGGCGCAGCGGTTTGGCGCCTGCCTTTGACCCAGGGTGCGATCTTGGAGACCCGGGATTGAATCCCACATCAGGCTCCCTGCATGGAGCCTGCTTCTCCCTCTGCCTATGTCTCTGCCTCTCTCTCTTTCTCTCTCTCTCTCTCTCTCTCTCTCTCTCTGTGTGTGTGACTATCATAAATAAATAAAAATTTTTTAAAAAAAGAGAGATTGGGTACTTTCTGTAGGTCAACACAAAGACGACAGCCAATGACTATCCACCAGCTATGCTCCATCCCACTGGCGTGTGCCGCACAACCACGCAGGATGCATAGACCTTGGAAGAACACCACGGATTCAGAAACAGCCAATGTCCTTTAAGATACACCGTGGCGGGGATCCCCAGGTGGCTCAGCGGTTTAGCACCTGCCTTCCGCCCAGGGTGTGATCCTGGAGTCCCGGGATCGAGTCCCGTGTTGGGCTCCCTGCATGGAGCCTGTGTCTCTGCCTCTCTCTCTCTCTCTCATGAATAAATAAATAAAATCTTAAAAAAAAAAAAAGATACACCGTGGCAAAGGCTCACAGAAGTTGACCGAGCCGTGCAACTCTGTCATTAAGCTCTGGTTTTATCTATTTATCACCACGGTCGTCAGAGCCGTTGGTAAAAATTCAGATGCCTCGTGATTTTTTTTTTTATTGTCTACAATATAAAAAAAGATATATGGGATGGAGGGGGAGCATACGACGAGGTGGAGCATGGATCTGTGGGGCAGTGAAAGGGATCTGAGACCTGTACCCACCATCACAGCGTGGGTGATGTGGGTACAGGTCATCACGCGTGCCCAAGCCCAGAGCATGTACGGCATGGACCGCAGGCCCCAATTCAGAGCACAGACTTTGGGTGCCCACGGCGTGCCGGTCAGATTCAGCAACCACACCAAATATACCACCTGGGGGAGGAGAGTGGGGGGCGCTGGCCGGAGGAGACTGTGCATGTGTCGGGACAGGGACGGGGCACATGTGGGAGATCTCTCTACCTTCCTCTCAATTTCACCATGAACCTAAAATCGTTCTAAAAATATTTTTCTGGTCAAACGCGCTGTGATATGGAACCAAATCCCACAGCACCTCGCTTTTGGAGGTGGCCTGGTTGGAAGACAGAGAGGGGCAACGGGCAAGTGCTCTGTGGCTCCAACTGATCCATAGACACCTAGAGCATTATTATAAGTGTAGGTGTTTCTTTCTACAGGAATAAAGTAAGTTGAGTAGAACTTTCTAGTTGGAAAGAATCTCTTCAACCAACCATCTACAAAAGCCCATGTGAGCCTTCAATGTCCACCTTCCAACACAGCTCCTTTCTTTCCTCCAGATGATTTATGCCTTTGTAAGATGAGTCTTTCTGTAACCATTGCCACCGCCTCCAGCTGAGTGTGACGCAGGTCACGCCCCCGGCTGCTGAGCCCACTCATGCATATGGATGGACGGTCCAGCAGCCAGCTGCCCGGGATAATGAAGGCCCGTGCTGCAGGGATCCTACTCTAAAAATGCTTACATCAATGCTATCCTAGGACCCATGGAGTACAAGGGCACTGATTTTACTTCCATTATGTCTATTTTTGATAAAATGTTTTTATTCTGTTGATAATGGGTAGGACTGGTCAGGTGAGCGTCTATGCGATGATGGTGGTTAATACAGACTAATTAATTTATCAGCTCGTGTTAGTGACATCAGCACCGTTCTTTCATAGTTATTATTCTTTGCTTTTGGATATATTTGAATATTTTTGAATTTATACATGGTATGCGATTTGAATACATGAAAGCCTATTCTGGGGAGACGGTACCTTCCGCTTGCTCACCGTAGCCACACTCTGATAGATCCTTCCAGATGACCTAGATTACCCGTATTTATTAATTTTTATATTTTGCACAGAACTGTTGCCCTGGGCTGGGTCTTGCCTCTCTCCTATGTTATGCCCTCTGTGTTTTTTTTTTAATTTTTTAAATATGTTCAATGTGGTTAAAATACAACATGCATTTTACCATTCAGAGGCATTACAGACATTCCCGCTCCTGTGCAATCATCTTCCCAAAGGAGAACTCTGTCCCCATGAACACATATTCCCCGGTCCTCTCCTCGGGCCCCTGGATGACCATCCTACCTTCTGTTCTTATGACCGTTGACTCCTCCAGGATCTTCCCAGAAGTGGCATCATACGGTGTTCGTGCTTTTGCGTCTGGGCGTCTTCCACCAGCATGAGGTCCCCAAGCTCCGTCCGTGCCGTGGCAGGTGTCGGAATGTCCTTCCTTCTCAAGCCTGAGTAATATTCCAGCACACAGCATTTCCTTGTCCATCCAGCCATCGACGGACACTGGGCTCGCTTCCACTTTGTCGCTTTGTGAATAGTGCTGCTGTGAGCGAGCGCGGGTGTGCAAGCATCACCCTGCTTTCACTTCCTTTGACTAAGCACCCAGGACAGAATTACTGCGTCATGGGATGATTCTACCTTTATTTCTGCCTTCTGTTGTTAATGCTCCTTCTTTTCCTTTTTTTTTTTCTTTAAATTTTTGCTACATGGAATATGAGTGTAATCTCTCTTTCTTTTTTTTTTTAGGAGTTTATTTATTTATTCCTAAGAGACACAGAGTGAGGCAGAGACACAGGCAGAGGGAGAAGCAGGCTCCCTTCGGGCAGCTGGATGCAGGACTCGATCCCAGGTCATGCCCTGGGCTGAAGGCAGAGGCTCCACCAAGCCACCCAGGGACCCCTAAGAGCGTGATCTTTGCCCTGCTTGTGCTTCTGAGTCCTTTCTTTTATGCTAATTTAAAAGTATCTCCATTTTGTTCTTAATTCTTTTACTGGACATTTAAAAACTATTTATAATATCCTTAATTCTCTGTCTCTGGGCTTCCTGTTCAATATGAAATCAGCATATTTCCGACTTGTCTGGCTTCCCTTTTCTTGCCTCAGTAAATCTACTTTGTTACTTTACCACCCTTCGCTCTTCTAATACATCGCTCTTTCCAATACGTGTGACTCGCCAGTGCCGTGCAAGCTCTTGCGCCCCAGACCGGCCAAGAAGGGGGCCACGGTGTGTCTGCACCCCTCGCTGACGTGGCCGGAGCACGGCGGACCGCTGGCGTCACCCTCCCAGGAGCTGCAGTCGTCCCCGCGTGCCCGTGGCTTCCGTGCTCGCTGCTCGTGCTGGATTTTAGTTTCCCCGTGTGTCACGGGGGCATTGTGTTGCATCTCCTCCGGGGCAGCGCACCTGCCTACCTCACCTGGCCCCGACCCCACACGGCTTAGACCTGAGTAGTGGCGCACTCCCGCCTTCTAGAACTAGACATGGCTGCCAAGCCGGGGGTGCCTGAGGTTTCCCCTTACGACCGTGTCCTTTGTTCTGTGTGGTTGGCCGCACACCTGAGGAACCTGGATCTACAGACACAAACCCGCTGTGTCTGTCTTCTTAGCGTCCAGCACGTCCTTGCGTCCGATGATTGCAGCTTCCGTTGTTTCTATACTGACCTCGGTCTGTGCTCCTTCACCTTCTCCTCCTTGAGCGGCCTGCACGCGAGCCTCATGGCCCCGGGCTCACCCCGCCCATCCCCGTCCCCCTCACTTCTCAGACGTGCCGGCTGCACCCAGTGGGGACGAGTGTCTGCCACAATGTCATTGTCACGGCGTGCAGTCTGTCCAGCGCTGATGTCCCGGCACGGAGCTCTGCCCACCTGGGCCCGCGTCTCCCCAGCGGTGTCTCCGAGAAAGGTGCCCACTGGGCTGCGACTACTGGACACACTGTTTGCACCTGCTCCCCGGCCTGCAGTGGGCAGGCTCCGGCTTCCTTTATGCTTCTCTTCCTTGTTTCTTATAGTGTCTTTAACAGATCTGTGCCTTTCCCTTTCCTATGGAATCCAACTTTTAATAAAGGGAATCTTTCTGGACTGGCTATTCACACAAGATACAAATGGGGTCAGGTCCATCTTCCCTGGTTCAGAACAAAGCCCCTTCCTTGTAACTCGGGGCTGCGTGCATGCACGCCTGTGTACTTGGGTGTGTGCATGCATTATTTTCTTTTTTAAAAGATATTTATTTATTTATTTATTTGAGAGAGAGAGAGAGAGAGAGAGAGCACAAGCAGGGCGGAGGAGCAAATGGAGAGGGAGGAGCAGATTCATGCTGAGCAGGGAGCCCAATGCAGGACTGGATCCCAGGATCCCAAAATCATGACCTGAGTTGAAGGCATCCGCTTCACCGACAGAGCCCCCCACCCAGGTGCCCTGCATGCATTATGTTAGCTGTGATTTCTCCCCAGCTCACAGGAGGTGAGGATGCAGGCTGCCCCCAGTCTGGAGCCTCTCGCCCTCACCCCAACTGAGAGGTTGCCTCCTGCAGAGCTCACTTGTTAAAGGACCAGCTAAAATGCTTGGCATGAGGCCTGACACACAGCAAATGCTCACAAAGTGCGGGCTCTGTCGTGAGGCAATGTCTCCTGCTCCTTTGTGGCACCCGGGGAGCGTCCTCCTGCAGCCCCGCATCGGCTTGCACGCCTCCAGACGGGGACCCTCTGCAGTGTCACTTGAGAAGCTGGGGAGCCACTGGCTGGCTTGGGGACCTGCGGGTGGGCACCCTGTCCTCCAGGCCCCACTGCGCCCACTCGACCCCGTGTCCAATGTGTCACACACACCATGGCTCACAGCCACACAGCCTCCCTGAAGGGAGAGTTTGCTTTCTGGATTTCTGTTCATCCTTGTCTCTGGGGATAAGCTTAGAAGGGACATAACAGAGATGTTTTAATGTGGACCCAGTGTGTTGTTTGCTTTGAAGAGACTGAAAGGCCAGCCCGTCCAGGGTGTGTATTCATTCGTATGCCCACCGTCTACAACACAAGTCAGGGTTTGTGTTGGTAACCTGGTGGGTGTTAGGGATGTGCAGATAAACAAGACCTGAAAGAATGGAAAGCGTGGATTCGAACACCTGTCTCTGCGTCCGTGTTCACAGCAGCATCATTCACAACAGCTAAACAGCAGAAGGAACCAAACACCCATGAACGCATAAACAGGTGAGCAAAATGTGGTAAATGCACAGAACTGAGCATTATTCACCCTAAAGGGGAAGGGAATATGACCCGTGCTACAATAATGAATCTTGAGGACGTTATGCCCAGTGGAACAAGCCAGTCCCAAAACCAAATCCATTGACTTTCGTCTGACTCCATTTCCACGAGGTACTTAGAGCAGTCTTGTTCATCAGATGGAACAGTCGGTGCTGGGACCTGGGGCGGGGTGATGAGAACTTTGTTTTTCAATGGGATGGAGTTTCAGTATGAGATGGAAAGTTCTGGAGGTGGACGGTGGTGATGTTTGCACGACCTGTGAGTGTCGATCGTGCCTCTGAACTGTGCACCCGAATATCATCAGGATGGAAGATTTTACCTTGTGTGTATTTTATCATAATTAAAAATAAGCAAATGAGCGCAGCCTGGGTGCCTCAGCGGTTTAGCACCGCCTTCAGCCCAGGGCCTGATCTTGGAGACCTGGGATCGAGCCCCACATTGGGCTCCCTGCATGGAGCCTGCTTCTCCCTCTGCCTGTGTCTCTGCCTCCCTCTCTGTGTCTCTCATGAATAAAAAAAAAAAAATTGTATGGTCTCATTCATTTGGGGAATATAAATAATAATGAAAGGGAATAAAGGGGAAAGGAGAAAAAATGAATGGGAAATATCAGAAAGGGAGACAGAACATGGAAGGCTCCTAACTCTGGGAAACTAACTAGGGGTGGTGGAAGTGGAGGAGGGTGGGTGGTGGGAGTGACTGGGTGATGGGCACTGAGGGGGGCACTTGATGGGATGAGCCCTGGGTGTTATTCTGTATGTTGGCAAATTGAACACCAATAAAAAATAAATTTATTATTAAAAAAATAAAAAATAAAATTAATTAATTAATTAAATAAATATTTTAAAATATATAAATAAATAATAAAAATAAGCAAATGAAAGTAAATAAGCAAGTAAGACACAGTCCCAGCATTCAAGAAACCCACAGAAGGGTCAAGGAGTACTGGGAAGGGACCAGACCCCTGCCCTCCGGCTGGCTTCTGGAGCTTTGAGACCTCCCTTGGCCTTTGGGACTTTGGCCCCTCCACCACGAAAACCCTGGACTGAACCCACAGGTTCCTCGACTCCCTGTGACACTCTGACACGGCTCTGCATCACAGCCCCCAAAAGACCGTGAACATAACAAAGTTGTTATCAGAAGTCCCTGCAGCTGTGCACAGCCGCTTGCCCCGGGGCAAACCGAGGTAGAAGCATGGGGTTTGGAAACCGGCCCCCGGAGCCGCCCAGTTGCCCAGGCCGACCCGGGCAGTCCCACAGCCCCGTCGGCCTCTCTCCACCAAGAGGTCTGCATTTTCAAGCCACGCAGTTCCTGTAGCCAGCTCTGGGTAGGTCTTAGCCCAACGTGGTGGAGGTCAAGTTAGAGTAGCTCTAGTTCCAAAGAACTCCAGCCCTTGCTTGGCTTTGCCGTGGATGCAGCCAACCAGAGCTCGGAGACGCCGAGAGGGACAGTGCACCAGGAGCCCATAAACATGTCAGAGACAGACGGCTGGAAACCCTGCTTTATTACACTGGAACCCGCGGCGCAGAGCTGCGATGAAGGATGAGTCTGGGACTTGGCTTCAGAATGACCAAACTCGAGCTAATTTACATCACTTTTTGGCCTAAGCTCTTGGCCCTTACATTAGGTTTTATTTCTGTTCCCCCGACCCCTCCCCAAAGCCTCTTCTCTCTGGTCACAAATAGACTTTTACTAGCATTTTTGAAAAGAAAAAGGAGGAAAGGATTGAGGTCAGGTGGCCCACGTCGACTTGGCTCTGCTTTCCACGGTCATTACTCACTGGAATTTGAAATGCATAGTTAATCATCTGCAAAGTGAGGAAAACAAAAAGCAGAGCCCTGGCCCGGCTTCTCCGGGAGGTCAGCCCGGCCTGCCGCGCACACTCTGGAGAGCCCTCTGCATGCAGAGACAGGCAGGCGGAGGCCCTGGAGGGACACACATGCAGACATACATACAGACACACAGACACATCATGCAGACACACAGACACATCATGCAGACACACAAACACACACACAAGTGTAGACACATGTACACAGTGACACACGTAGACACACACACAGATGCAGAAAATAAAGGACATACTTGGTGTTGACGCGGTGCTGCTTTAGGCATTAAGCAGGAAGTTGTGGTACCAGAACTGATGCATCTTACAGGCCCCAAGGAGTCATGAGCAAAGCCCATGTTTAGAGGCCTGTGTGGGGTGTGTGGGGTGGCCCACCCTGCCCTGGAATGACACTGGGACCCCACGGCTCACCCCGACTCTGACCTGACCCCTTGCCCTGAATGTCACCAGGACCCCACGGCTCACCCCGACTCTGACCTGACCCCTTGCCCTGAACGTCACCGGGACCCCATTCCAGTCTGGGATCTCGGAGTCATGTTCCTGCCCGCGTGGAATTCATGGTGTGTAGGGGTGTGGGAGCCTGGCTCAGCTCACCACCCTGACCCAGACTTGGAGACACAAGGTGGTACCCAGCCCAGGGCAGCAGAGAGGGACCCCAGGGAGAAGGGGACACCTACAGGTTTGTGAGGTGGCCCGGGGGGGCTCAGGAGGCCCAGAGAAGGAGGCAGAAGGGGATCCGTCGCTGTGCTGGGCACAGGCCACTGCAAGCCGCCGTGTGGACAGCAGGGTGGGCCGGGAGGGCAGGTGGCCCAGCTGGGGAGACGGACAGGCAGGGCTCCAGTGGCCTCCACTTTCCAGAATACAGAAATACCTTCTCACTGGTTGGTAAACAGCAGCTGCTCTGAAGCCCCTACAATAGCCTCCTGCTGCCCGGTGACCCCACCTCCACCCATGGCTCCTCAGCTCCCCCAAACCCAGACAGTGAAAGGCAAACTCCCAGCAGAGCACGCCCCCCTGAGACCTGGCCCTGCGCGTGTGAGCGGGACTCGGGGCCACCACGCTGTGCTGCTTGCTAGATACCCCGGCCTCACCGATGATCCTAGAGGAGGACGACCTTCCGGAAGCCGCCATGCAGGGACAGACTAGAGGGGCGCCCACCGCAGCGGAGCCTGGCTCCTTGTCCTCGGGGGTGAGAATGCAGGCGGGGGACAGGTGCAGGAGCGTCCACCAGGCCTTCCAGAACCACGAGGCGTCGCTGCTGATGCTCAGGAGCTCCGGCCCCTGCTGGGGGGAAGTGGGTGAGGGTGACAAGCCCCCGTCCTGACCGGAGCCCTACTGGGGCTCAGAGCCGCTTTCACGCTTGGCTGTGAGGGTGAGACGGCTGGGGACTCCCTCCTGAGGGCCTGCAGAGGACGGTCCCCTGCCCCAGCCCCGACCCCTGACCCCCGACCCCCGCGGAGCGTTCTCCAAGACCTGGCGCTCCCCCGACGGCCAATGGTGCGCGGGCCCAGAGCTCGGGGCTCCAAGGGCTCCCAGCCAGGTTTCCCAACAAGTGGAAGGAGAAGAGCGGCCCTGGGCCGGGGAGCTGTTTGCCCCTTGCAGGTACCTGTGGCGGTGAGTCCACGCGTCAGCGGGCCTGGGCCACAGGCCTGGGCCGCAGGACGCCCGGGCGGTGCTTGGCGTTACCCTGGGGCTGTCCGTGAGGATGTTGCTGGAAGACGTTGGGGTGGGAGGTGAAGTGGAGCGGGTCGTCCGCACCCCGGCCTCAATCAGTTGAGGACCCAGCAGAGCAACGGGGTGAAGGGGGAGAAGCTGCCCTGTGCCCGAGAGCACGTCGGAGCCCTGTGTGCATGCAGAACCCCGGCTGACGCGCCCCCGCGAGAGGTGACAGCCCGGGGACTCCAGGTACGACGGGTGATCGACATTCATCGGGTGGTTTTCATCCCTTCCGAACCAGACCCTAAGTTTTCATCGCCGTGTGTGTAGCTCAGCCGTGTGCAGTGCCTGGCACACAGCAGATGCTCAGGAAATGACTCGAGGTTTTGTTTGTCTGTTTTAGATCAGCTTTCTGGACAGGCAAGGTCAGGAGGGAGGTTCCAGGTGCCCCTAAACTCGTGTGCTAAAGGTGTACATCTGTTTTTTTTTTTTAATTTATTTATTTATTCATGAGAGACACAGAGAGAGAGGCAGAGACATAGAGGGAGGAGCAGGCTCCATGCGGGAAGCCCAATGTGGGACTCGATCCGGGATCCCAGGATCATGCTCTGAGCTGAAGGCCGACGTTCAACCGCTGAGCCACCAAGGCATCCCACGTGCATCTGTTTTTAAATCGGCGAAATAGTCTGCAAATCTCATACCATCGGGAAGTTAAAATGAGCCCAGAAACAGGAAAACAGATTATGGGCAAAAAAAAAAAAAAAAAAAAAAAAGGTGCTCTTGGATCCACAGGCCATGTGCCAGCCCCGACCCCGAACTGATGCTGTGCAGATCCATGGGACAGTCGGCTTCTGCCATGAAGCATCTCCAGTGCGGGACCAGGGCACTTGGGGGGGCACCTTCCTGCCCAGGGCTGCCCCCCCTGGGCCCCGTGCAGGACGCTCGCTTCTTATCTCCAAACGGATGGACCAGCTGTCTTCCGGGGAAACACTATAATTCTAGCAGGGCCCGTGCCTTGCACCGAGCTCCGTGTTTAACATATAGGCTGTGCTTAATACCCCCCATTTTATTCTACAGTCCCTGTTTGAGGCAACACACTCATAAGGCAAAGCAACTGCTCAAAGTCCCCGACTGACGATCAGCTGGCTGGAGCCCCTGTCCCGGGCCTACATCACCTGTGCTACCTCCCATCCCCAACAGCATCATTGGTTTGAGTGGAGGTGCTGCAGACGGAGTGTCTGTGTCCCCAAACTCCTATGCTGAGGCCCTAAACCCCCAGTGGGATGGTGTCAGGGAGCAGGGCCTCGGGGAGGCCACGAGGTCAGGACGTGGAGCCTCACCAGGGTGAGTCCCCTCACAGAAGACACCCCGGGGAGCCCCCCCCCCACCCCTTCCCCTGCGTGAGGACACGGCAAGAAGAGAGTGTGTGCCCCTGGGACCAGGTTCCTGGCCAACACTGAATGTGCCGGGGCCTCGGTCTTGGTCAGCCAGGCTCCGGAGCTGTGGGGAGCACGCTTGCACCGTCCACAAGGCCCCCAGCCTCGTGCACTAAATCACAGGGTCACATGAGAATGAAAACACCGTGAACACCCAGCAGATGAGCACCTAGGTCGGGGCTGCGGACACGCAGAGTAAGGGACAGTACTCCCCGGTGACAGCGTGCTACAAATAAGCGGTGCATTTGTTCATTTTTCACCTGGTGGAAAGAGCAGCGTGCTCTGTTTTATGCTCCTGGACCGGACTCGTGTCCCCCAGGCCAGTGCATCTGCCTGTCTGACGTGTGGGCAGCCTGGTTCTGCCCAAAGGATGGAAACCCTGTACCGATTTGTGGGGCTGGGGTTGTGTCTCCCTCTTCGCAAGCAAAGCCGAGGATATATTTTTCTTCTCTCTAGGGCTTGAGGCAAGCTTGAGCTACAAGTTAATGGGACCCAAAATATCTCTATTTTATGTTATTAAAGGTAATCTTCTTTAATTAACGTAATCTGAGGAAAATAATACACTCTAGAGGCCAAAGAAGTGGCATATCTTAGATCAAAGCTTCCTCCTGGTGATTGTGTTTGATTATCTTTTAAAAACATGCATCATAAGAATTTCTACAATGCAGTCATTTGACTCTTGATTTTATTTATTTTGTAGGTACTTATATTCTGACTTTTAAATCATAAGACAGTTGGGGTGTCCTTTGCTAATGTTTACAATGTTGGTAACCCAGAGGGAGAAAACGATATAAACTATACATTTTCTTAATGTTGGTTTTCTTTTTTTTTTTTTTTGGAATAGAAGTATTTCTAGAACTGTAATTACTTTTTATAAACAGCTTCATTGAGATCAGAGCATACCCCCTGTCGGCCCTCCTTGTTTCTAGAGCCTTCCGCTCCATCTGAGGGAAAGTAAAAATAAAAAGCAGTAGCCCCTCCACCTGTGATGCTGGTAGGTGTGTGCTTCCAAGAACAGCAAACCCAGACAAGGTTAGGACTTTGTACTTCACGAGGAAGATCTGTTGACCGAGGCCTCGGCCAGCCCTTCGGAGAACCTGACTGCTTGCCCTGCTGATCTCGCTTCTGCAGGGTAGAGCGGGTGCAGAAATAAATGTCATAACACACACACAAACTGCTTGCATGGACCCGGCCCGTGGTGAGATCAAGGCGCCATGACAGGCGGTGTCTGGAGAGGACGCTCTTCCTGCTTTGTAAACGGTTCCCTTCTCTCTGTGTCTGCACAGGGTAGAGAGAGAGCTCTCTGGCGTCTCTTCCTCTTCTTACGAAGACCTCCGTCCTATCAGATCAGGGTTCCACCCTCATGACCTCATTGAACCCTAATGACCTACCCAGAGACCCCAGCTCCAAACACCACCCCACTCAGGATTAGGGTCAACTTGTGAACTGGGGGTGATGGGCACAATCCGGTCTCTGGGAGCAAGGGGACTCCTCATCCACACACAGAGTGTGTTGTTCTTTTGCTTTTTTTCACCCTCAATCTTTCAGTAGCCCTAAGACCTCTCACCCCAAAGAAAACGTGGAATCTCACGGGGAAAGTCTAAATGCAACATTACTTTTACCCATGGTAACTCCTCGTATAGCAGGAAACAACCGGTTCTCACTGTGAATATGGGAGGTGGTGTGTGGAGAAGACGCAGACCAGAGCCACCTGTGCGTCTACACCCAAGGCTGTCTCCTCTTGTCAAACCAGATCCGGCAGGTTCTCGAGAAAAAGCTTCAGAAAGGTAAACTAGGATCTGTCTCCAATTCTTTACTTTTCCTCTCATAGCACTCAGGCTTGGAGTCACGATGTAGAGTCCTAGGGAACCTGCCAAGCGTTCCCCAACCAAAGAAAAAGAAAAGTAGGAGAGTCTAAAGGCACATGCAACTGGGAAAGTCATGAGGTCCCAGGATATCAAGTGCAAGGACCCCGGAGCAAGGCCAGGCACGGTGCTGGAGCAGATGCCTTGAGAGGAAGAGCCTACCTTCTCATGATTTGACTCGTGTGAATTAGGACAGCTCTTCAAGCCTTTGACCCTCATTACCGCTTTCCTTGTCACATCTCAGAGTACAGATGACACAGCCATGTAAAGCAACCCAGTTATTTCTAAAAGACAAAGTCCAGGACCTGAACTCTTTTAAGTTTGCCCTAATATTCAACAACCAGTTCGACGTGCTGCAGCGGCCTCATTTACTGTGTGTTTTATTGGCCTACCTGAGACGGCTTTGTGAGGCAACGTGAAATCTTCTGCTTGAACACAGGGACCTGACCTCAACTTGAGCAGTCAGGCCTGTTCGCTGCAACAATGTGAGCACTGCAGAGATGAAGACTGATTTTGCAGGATCTATTTTGCACTAAAAATATTGGACATGCTTCAGAGGACCTAGGGGCCACCGCTTGGGGTCAACTTGCATTACTGCTAAGTGTCCTTGGAGATGTCACAGGACTAGTGCTTCTCAATGCAAATTTAAAGAATTCATGAAAAGAGCAAGGTGTGTGTAAAATTATAATAGAGGGGAAAGCTTGGCTTCAGAAGATAATCCTCTCCTTGACTGCAGACCTTGATAGGGTTTCCTGCTGCAGGTTGACTTAGGCGCTGCATCTTACAGCAAACTCTGAAGTTGGATAGTACGTCTGTAGGAAACCACGTGATGGATGTAAAGCCAGGGAACAGAAGTGAAGACCAAGCAAAGCACGTTCTTACTCTTATACAAGACCAGCCTGTGTCCTGTCTGGAGGGTTCCAGGGGTTCCTGCGTGCCCCATCCCAGGACACACAGACAAGCAAAAGTCAACCGGTCCAGAGGTGAGAGGAACTCTCATGACCAGAGACCACCAGTAGACATCTCAGTCTGGAAAGACAACTGATGGGAAGCATTTGGATGAAAACTTTGGCACGATCAAGTAAATTTGGTGAAGGAGGGGAATTTTAGATTTGAAAGGTGATTGCAGGAATGTCTTTCCAAGACACAGAACAAGAGTGGAATGCATTATCACAGGCAAAACATGACTGCAAAGACTACTGTTCTGGAAGCACGTCTGTGTAAGATCATGAATTATCCATGAGAGACTGGTTTGGTGAAGCTTCGGAGCTGGGCACGGACGTAGAGAGGAAACATGTAGCAAGCTAAGCTATGTGTTGATCCGTGGCCATGATGCTCCTCAGGCTCTTCTAGATCACAGCACAGAGCAGACCGGTGCAGCTGGAGCCGTGTGCCTAAGGATCACAGCAGCACATGGCCCGAGTGTCGGAAGAGAATCGTAACACGCAATCTGCATGATCCCACGTGCAGTGCGGGATATAGAGAAGCACCGTCTAAGTCATATCTGATTCATATGGCCGTCGCATCAATGTGGAGTCATGATCCATTTGGGATGCATTCAATATTTTTCCTTCTATAATATGTTCATTTCCTTAGCAAGTATCTCAATATCCTCATTAATCTTTGTCTTGCACATTCCTGGTCTTATTCCCCCAAAGGAGTTCTCATATTGTCTCTTCTGTTTCCATGATACTTTCCATAGATGGGAACCCCAGACTTGAAAGGGGTTGACATGTGTCTTAGGGAGAAGTGACTAGGGACTTCTCCTGCTGGGATTTCCAATGGAGGGGTCCAATGGGAGAAAAAGCTCATCATTTCCAACTGTAGAAGGTCCCCAGGTTCTTGGAACAGCACTTCACTGTCCTCTGCATGGCATTTATCATGCGTTAGAGTAGGTTGGCACCCCAAGGGAGGTGCCTACCACATTGCTAGCTGCGGTCTGGTACCCGACTGGTTATACAGGGTTCTGAGAGTGTTCTATGTTTTCTTCAGCCATATATTCATCATGACCACAGAACGTTATGTCTTCTTATATCCTTAAGGTACTCTCCAGTTGGGAGACAAAAAGATCATTGGAGAGAATTGCATTATCTTGCTGGGGTTTCAAAGAGTTCTACCCTGAGGAAGAAGCCATAAATATTCATAACAGGTCCTGCTTCCCTGGATTCTGATAGAGATGAAGACTTTGTAGGTTTTTAAGAAGGGTGTTTAAGACGTTAGCTTTGGTTGATAGCGTATTTGTTTTTAATAAAACTCAACAAAATATATCTGTCTCGCATCTCCCCAGGATATTAGATTTTTGCTACATTTGGTTTCCTAATGTCCTTTTGTAAACTGGAAGGACAGGGGAAAAAATCATTCATTAGCAGAGGGAAAATTAGATAATCCACTGCCTTTCTGGAGATTTTTGTCAACCAACTGGCCTGACCTTCAGGATGATGCTCTTCATTTTGCCCTTATCTCCTTGAATTACTGCTATGCTAATAATGCCTGATTTTTGTGTTATTCCCATGGTTGGATTTTCTCAGGGTTTTTTACTGAGGTCAAAGCTTTCAGATATTCCATTGTTATTGCTCAAAATAAACAGTCTCATTATTGAACTTAACCTGGAACTCAAAACAATGAAAAGTTTTCAAAAAGGCAGAAAACCAGGAGATATTCAGCTCTTTCAACTTTTGGTTTCAGAAACTTTATCGTGGTCATTCCAGGAAATGGAGTCTACCCAGGCGGCAAGGATTCAAAGGGAAAAAAAAAACAAAACAAAACTTCTGAGACGCACATAAAGAGAGTCTCTGGGAACAGAGCAGTTGGCCGACGTGAAGCTCTGGATGTGCACCATCCAGGGCTCTTGCCTCCCTCCTGGCAATGTATAATTACCTGCAAGTGCTGAGGTAGTCCCTCGGGCTGTCTGTCTGGACCCCTTTGAGGACCAAAGAACTAATGAATTTCAGATTTTCAGATTCCATGGCAAATATTCTCAAAAATAATGTGTAGATTCACCTCTGCTTGCATATCAGAAAATTCAATCATCGTGGCCTGAAAGTGTGTCATGTAACACCTGACTGAGTAGAGTAAGGACTAAATCCAGGGCCTCAGCACACACGGGCAAAGGTAACGCAGTGGACAACGACTGCTCTGAAGGCCTCCAAATAGAAGATGGCCCGTGATTCTGTAGGTGGAACAGGACCATCTGGCTATTGATTGGCACCCCCGTTGGAATGGAAATAATCAACATCACCAAGAAGCCCATCATCACCAAAGCCTTCCAGTCGGAGTTTCTCCCAGGCATCCCGAGCTCCTCATGAGCTTCCGAACTCGTGTCTCAAAGGCAACCGGCCCCTCAATCACCATCCCCCAGCCTGGAGCACCTGCCTCTCCTGCCACAATATGAGCTGGTCCTCAACAGGAACCAGCACACTTATGTCTGTCTTTCCAGAGCCCCGTGCACAGCCTGACACCTTTCCAGGCCTCAAACAAGGATTTATTGAGTCAATGAATGAACAAATGAAATGATGTACTGTGTTTCAAAAATCTATCTACTGTGCCTGTGATATGTAGAGATGGGAAGCCCTCACAGGACAGTTGACTTTGTCACTCTTTACCATATACAGTGTGACCGACGGAGCTGGGGTCTGACGTCTGCTCCCTCTGCTTCAGCATGCTTGCACCACCAGTGTTGGCTTGGCTTCCTTCCTTCCTTATTGATCTGGATGCATCAGGATGCTGAACCTCCCCCGTGACTTCTTTCTTTCCTGCTTGCCACCTTTCCATCCCCCAGTCCTGTGGCCCCCAACACCAGCTCTGACTCGAAATCATGTTGCAAAACCCAGCAATTTCACTCATGCGGAACTCTTAACTGTTGACCTGATTTTCACAGCAGAACAATCCAAATGTCCTTGGCCGTCAAGGGGGCTCCGCGTATTCACCTGCCTGCACACCGCAAGGTGTGCAGATGTGGGATGAGCAGCTCTGTCGTCAGATCCTGAACGTGCGGCCTGCCCTCCCTGCTGCTGCCCTGCTCGCTCTCCAAGTCAGCGCCCCCAGCCCACCAGAGAGCCCCTGTACCACAACGACTCCACAGGTGCAGCTTCTCAACTTGGACACACGTCTCTTGGGGTAAACCCCCCCAACAGCCACCTGGGTCAGCTTCCATCCTCGGGTCATGAGGGGCTGCCACTGGGCTTCCTGAACGCCCCAGTGCCGGGTCCCACCCTCCGTTCCTCAGCCCCAGGACTCAGAAAGGTGCTCCTCCTTCTGGATTCCAGGCTAAAATTTCCTGAAGGCAGCTCTTTTGTCAGATGTGTGGAAGTCATCCGTGATGTGCTAGGCACCCTAAGAAGTGAACAAGATGGACTTTGGCCTAACTTTATAGAACTTTCCACTGGGACAGGACAAGCAGACAAGGAAACTGGCAGGTTTGCAGGTGGTGGTCTGTGCTGATGAGGGACCCGTCCCATGGGTGGAGTCCTCTGCCCGGAACACAGCCACGGGGGATGCCTGGCTCTGGCCCCGCCCGGGTCCAGTTGGTTCTGGGGTAGGCAGGCCAAGACCGTTTCAGAGCTAAGGACTATTTCCAGCCAATATCAGAGATGTGGCTGCTACTCAGGCAGGGAGGAGACCCGTGAGACCCAACTGTCGTCTTCCCCAACTGGGGGAGTCCTCCGGGCAGAAGCTGGGGTGACATGTGGGGAGGATCGCAGAGCCAAGGCCAGGGCGATGTGCTCACCCCGCAGGCCCGGCATGGAGCGTTGTTCCTGTGCCCTGAAAACACAGCTTAGAAGATGAGATTTCAACACTGGGCAGCCTCGATACCCTAGAATAACATGATCCACTTTGGGCCTCGTTGGGCCTCCCAGCCTTGGTCTTGGACTGTTTTTAGCAAACATTTTTCTAAACTTCCAATTAAAATCTCTTTTCAAACCAGTTCACATAAACTTCCTGCTTCTTGCCACCTGTTCTCTCAAGATTTTTTTTTTCCTCCTGTCACTTAACTTTTCCTGAATCAAGCAACATTTCTTTCAGGAGAGGCATGAGATATATAGGAAGGATGCAACTTTGATCCTCCCAGATATGATTCTGATAGGCAAACAGAATGATCAATAAACATGTATGGAGAAACAACGATGTGCATAGACTCTACAGCAGGCTTGACAGGACCTCGCAGAGAGAAGCTGCTGGCTGCACGACCGGCAAGTTAATATGACCAAGGGGCCAACAGGTGCCCCTTCGCTTTGTTCAGGAAATGTGTGGCTACTCTAACCAAAAGTAAAGAAGCTCTTTTGAAGCATCGTTGATTCCTGCTTTGAAAGAAATAAAATCTTGGGGCTTTTCGGTGGCTCAGATGGTGAAGTATCTGCTTTGGGCTCAGGTCATGATCTCAGGATCCTGGGATGGAGCCTCACGTCGGGCTCCCTGCACAATCTGGAGTCTGCTTCTCCCTCTCCTTCCTGCTTGTGCTCCCTTTGTCTCCCTGTCAAATAAATACATACATACATACATAAATCTTTAAAAAAAAAAAAAAAGAAAAGAAAGAAAGAAGTAAAATCTGGCACCACAAGCCTGTTCTGTGCATATGAAATAGAATTCAGTTTAGAAACAAAAAAAAAGAAAGAAAGAAAAGAAACAGGGGTGTATGGAACGGCTGGGTGGCTCAGCGGTTGAGCATCTGCCTTTGGCACAGGGCATGATCCTGGGGTCCTGGGATCGAGTCCCGCATCGGGCTCCCTGCATGGAGCCTGCTTCTCCCTCTGCCTGTGTCTCTGCCTCTCTCTCTCTCTCTCTCTCTCTCTGTGTCTCTCATGAATAAATAAATAAAATCTTAAAAAAAAAAAAAGAAACAGGGGCGTGGATAAGGACGTATCCACTTGGACTTGGGCAGAAGGCAGGGATCGTGTCCTAAGGGGATTGATTTTTATTTTTAAATTTGGAAGACAGCAGCCAAGGGAAAGCGAGACAGTCATCATAACGGGCTAACCAAAACTGGAAGTGCTGTTAGAGATTCCATTTTCTTTTTTTTTTTTTTCTTTTTTTTATGATAAATTTATTTTTTATTGGTGTTCAATTTACCAACATACAGAATAACACCCAGTGCTCATCCCGTCAAGTGCCCCCCCTCAGTGCCCATCGCCCATTCACCCCCACCCCCGCCCTCCTCCCCTTCCACCACCCCTAGGAGATTCCATTTTCTGTTATAATAGGGATAAAACTTGGAGATGGAAATTGTCACTGTTTTCATTACTAGAGTCCTTAAGCACCAAAAACGTTAACTCTATTGAATTGTAATCACCTGATATTCAATCCTTGTTACAATCCTCCAAACCGGTGTCCCGGCGGGGAGAGGCTTTTGCAAGTTTGATTTCTGCAAAACAATTTGCAATTCACCAAAATATATTCAACACAAAATCTAATCATATTAATATCAGTGCCCGAAATGAACAACCCATGACAAGGGGGGAAACGAAGAGAGAAATGAGCCCCCTTCTCCCGACCCAAGGAGCGCGGGCACCGGGGCCACCTCCTGCCAGCCGCAGGGGCCTCTGCTGCCACCGCCACCGAGGGGACACGCGTGGGCATCACTTCTGTCTGCAGGTGCGGCTCAACTCACTGCAGAAGTTCCATCCTCTTGCGATATCCTGTTGGAATATTTTCTTCCAGAAATGACTGTGATTGAAGGCGCACTTTGCTAAAAGGAAGTGTGTCTCGGGTTAGAAAAGCCAGGAGCTTCCTAGGGTAATTTAGGGTTATTTTTAATATCCAGGGTGATGCTGTGCATCTCGGAATGAAGATGTTTTAAGACTTAAACTGATAGTCAGCGCTTCTGACAGCAGAATGGCAGAGGGGAAGGCAGGGTGGGCAGGGACGCGGTCTGACAGTGGAGTGGGGCCGCGTAGAGCCACGCGGGAGAAAATGCCAGCAGGAGGCAGCATGTGAGACACCCAGGTCTCAGATCACAGCATCCGTATGACTGTGTCTTTATAAATATGGACAGAGGAAAAGCTAGAGATAAAAGCACCAAATATTGGTAGGGGAGGCGAAAGGGCTCAAGGCTTAGGGGGTCGGTCGGGGATGGCATCGCAGGTGAGCCAAGTCCTATAAGAAGTAGGGCAGGGCAGCCTTGGTGGCTCGGAGGTTTAGCGCCGCCTTCGGCCCAGGGTGGGATCCTGGAGACCCGGGATCAAGTCCGGCGTCGGGCTCCCTGCATGGAGCCTGCTTCTCCCTCAGCCTGTGTCTGTGTCTCTGCCTCTGTCTCTCTCTCTCTCTCTCTCTCTCGTGGATAAATGAATAAAAACTTTAAAAAAAAAAAAAAAGAGAGAGAGAGGGAGAGAGAGGGAGAGAGATGGGGCCAGAGGACACAAGGTCCCCACGCGGAAAAGACACACCTTCAGTTCTCCACCCGTTTGGCGATCTCCCTCCAGTCCCAGGATGTCAGGCTGTGACGCCGACATGGAGGAGCAGGTGCGTGGATAGACCTGAGTCCGGTCTCCCCGTGGGGTTGGAGACGTGGGTGAGCTCGTCACGGTGAGGCTGCTGCAGCCGCGTCCGCGACGTCGGTTCCGTAATTCTCGAGCCAACGGGTGGGTGTCCCGTGCTCTGGATCCCGACACACCAGGGACCTCGAAGATGCAAAGCAAGTGAAGGCAGGGGAGGGGAGGCTTTTCCAGGAACAAGGCAGTTTGTCCAAAATTACGGCGAGAAAGCAGCCAAGTCAGAAAATCGACAGGTGAATTTCGGCTTTGGATCTCCGGGAGTTTGGGTTGTCAGCAGGAGAAGTTGACCTAAAACCACGAAGTTGGGGGCGTCTGGGGGGCCTCAGTGGGTGAGCGTCTGCCTTCGGCTCATGACCCAGGGTTTTGGGGTGGAGCCCCACATCCAGCTCCCTGCTCAGTGGACTCTGCTTCTCCCTCTAACACTCCCCCACCCCATGCTCTCTCTTTCTGTGTCAAATAAATAAATCTTTTTTTTTTTTTCAAAAAAAAAAGGCTGTAAAAACCACAGAGTAGAGAGAGCCCCAGACAAGACCAAGCGTGGGGTGTAGGGAACGTGGGAGTCCTGCTCTGCCCTCTGCAGGCTTCCTCCAGGGGCCCACGCAAAGAATGGAGTAGCTTTCCTTAGAGTCCCCAGAAAAGTTCTAGAAAAAGGAGACTGTAGTGACATGGCTCCAGTGGCTCCTTGACTCCTTAACACCATTCCTGGGTCGGCAGTGAGAAAACGCTGGGGTGCAGGCCTGAGGGCCTGTTCACACTGACCTCCATGGACACCAGGACCGGGAGCCACGCGGGGCTCACACCCAGAGGTCGCGGAAGAGAGGAAGGTGAGGCACCTGAGAAGCGAGGCAGCCCACGCGCCTTTCGGACCCCAGGCCCTGGGCCGGTCCGTCCTGAGACACTGGCTCTGCGCGTGTATTTACAGATGATCAAGGCTCCAACAGTGAAGCTCCACGAGAGCTCCTAGGCTTTGGGAAACTCCCCTTTGCATCTGTCTCTCTCTCTCTCTCTCTCTTTTTTAACAGCAGCAATTGCTTTTTATCTCACATTTCCTTTTGACAACGTCACCCGTGCACTACGAAGTGGTTGTGCATCGGAATAAGTGTCACGGATGCGATGTCTGTAAAAATAAATCAACCCCCATTAAAGGACGCGTTTACTCAAGATCTGACTTCTTTCCCAGGAGACGGAGGATGTGGAAGGCAAGGGCCCCATCTAGTGGCCGCGCTGCCCACGTGGTGGCGGGTGGCTTCGCCCGCAGATTTGGGAACCCAGCTCTGTTTGGGGGGAACTTCTGCACCAGCTGGAGGAAGACTGGCCGTTAGTCTGTACATTCAAAACTAAGCCTATATGTAAAAAAAAAAAAAAAAAGTTAAAGTTATCAATTATACTAAATAAAATTCAATAACTTAAAAATGATGGGATGAGCACTGGGTGTTTGCTATATATTGGCAAATTGAACTCCAATAAAAAAAAAAAAAATCCTAAGCCTGGACTGAACTGCAAACCACGAGGGTGTGCATCGGAGGGATGGGTCTACAGAAACTACTTGCATTTCCATTGGTTGTGTCTGATATACTGACCCCTGCTCCTGCTTCCTGCGGGAAGCTAAGTTCTCCAGCATAGGACTGGGGAAACCTGCCTGTGATCCTAACAGGCGCGCTGCATTCATGGTCGCGGGACCCCACACGGCCACCGCTGGCTTGACCGCAACGGTCAGCGCGGGAAGCCTTCATAACCTGAGGCTACGTGGAGGCAGCAAGTCCCCCACGTGTCATGTTATGGCGTGATATGACATGACAGCATTTTATTTTATTTTATTTTATTTTATTTTATTTTATTTTATTTTATTTTATTTTATTTTATTTATGAGAGAGAGAGAGAGAGGCAGAGACACAGGCGGAGGGAGAAGCAGGCTCCATGCAGGGAGCCCGACGCAGGACTTGATCCCAGGTCTCCAGGACCACACCCTGGGCCAAAGGCAGTCACTAAACCGCTGAGCCACCCAGGGATTCCCATGACAGCATTTTATAAGGTGAAAATCCACTACCATGAGGAAGGAGTGTATTTTAGGACGACGTACAGATGCAATAAGAATCTGTGAGAAGTAAAATAAGGGAGTAGTTCTCTTGGGTTGGAGGGAAGAGGTTGTACCTACTTCTCCAGGTACAAAATTGCTCTTGTCACATCTTAAAACATCACGAAACACACAAATACATGTCACGACGGGTACTTACTTGTACACTAGAGGTCTGGCCACCTGCTCTGTTCCTCGGCAGGATTTCCATTGCATCTGATGTGAAACCGGGTCTGAGCGGCTTCGGGAGACAAGCGGACAGAGGTCTGTTTTCCCTGATGTTTACAGGTTTCGAAGAAAATAGGGAGATACTTGTTTAAAAGTTGGAGTTCTCCGCAGTGTCATCTGTGCTTTCCAACCAATTCCTCGAATAACAGAATGTCAGAACAGAAAGAGCCCTGGGAGGCCTGCTGGAAGCTCTTTAATTCTGTAGAAAAATGAATCGGAAGGCCAGAGAGGTCAGGTGCATCTCCCAAAGCCACACAGCCAAGCGGGAACGAGGCTCAACTCCCAGCCCAGGGCCTTTGGAGGCAGACTTCTACACAAGTACACAAATACAATTCAAGATCGGAATCACATCCAGGGCCTTGTTCGGCATGACCTTGCCTGCCTTCAATCGACACTTGCAACGTGCCTGCCAAAAGCCTGGGATAGAACAGTTAACCTATGAAGTCCGAGGCGGAGTAGATGCATTTACACAACAGCTTTATTTTGTCCAGGAACCGAATGGAGTTGATGGTGCACAGAAAAGATTTATTTTCCTTGCAAAATGTTTCATTAAAGTATTTCCACCTCTCAGATCCACTGAAGTCAGATCGCTTCTATTAGATTTTACATAAACTGTTGTCAATCAACAGCCACAAGGTAGGTTTCAATATTCACTATTGAACCTTGATGAAAATACCACTCTGGGATGAGAAGACACAGACCATCGTATTCAGTATCCACGCAAAAGAAAATAAAACGACACTGAACGTGAAGGACCGGGCAGTATGTCATCCACCTAGACCTGCCATTTGTGTTTTTAAGAACATTATAACATTTTGTTATCAAAGGCACGCAAAGGTTTCCTCAAGAAGGCATCCGTCGTCACATTGCCTGTACTTTGAAAAACGTGCAACTTCCCATCAAAGCGAGGGTGATCTAAGCTCCCTGTGCCCTTGACTGACTCAGCACTGACCCTCGATAATCAGTTCAACTTGCCAACATTGGTCGTAAGAGGGCTTGATTGTGAGTATGCACGAGAGGCAATAAAGGGATTGAATCTCAGAGGAAATGTCTAAAAATCCTAAGAGGGCCCGATGCGGGAGTCAATTGCATGGTCCTTCAAAGCCTCTCCAAGATCCCACAAGGAGGGGCCCTGGGACCCCACTTCCCATCAGCACAATTCAACTACTCTGTATTCTACACAATCCCCTCACTTCCTACTGGCCTGGCCTTTCCTTGACTTCCAATATAATCATTAGGAGAAGCCTTCCGGTTGGCTCAGCTGATAGCATCAATCAATCAATCAATCAATCACATCTAAATGGACCCTTTGGCCACAGACCCAAGGCCAGCCTGTGAACCCACCATCACTGGTGGAGGAGCAGGTTTCTAAATCAATCTGGGCAGAAGGATGTGGTCTTGGGGCTCACACTGTCCCTGACAAACACCAGATGCCCCACAAATGGTGGCTGTTGTCCTGAGAGGCTGTGGATACATCAGGCTGTGACTGATTTGTCTCAGATGTGTGTTAATTTAAGGAAATCCACTACACATTCTTTCTGCAAACGCAAGAATAAGCCTTGTTGAACGGTATTTCATAGAGGGCTTGGCTTACCTGGTCCATTGGCTGAGCGCCCGTTGGGTACCTGTGTTGTTCAACCAGTATCTCTTAAGTTCAAAAGTACTTCCATGGTAATATGTCAAAGTATGTGTAGTCGAGAACTAACCATACCCACAGAGCGTTGGCGTTTGCTCCCCCCCCCACCCACCATGCCCAATCCTGGAGGTTCATCTCTACAATGTCCTGCCTGATGGGAATATCTGTTTACCTGGGGCCATGGGCCACACAGATCTGATCATCTACAGTGTCATTTATGGTGGGACACATGGTATCAGCTCAAGGTCGAGGGTCTGGTGACTAAATGTTGGATGGGTGGACAGTATCCTAAAAAATACTCTGAAGACCAAGGCTTGGGAAGCTTCCCTGGTTGGCAAACTCCATGAATCATCGTCACACATGATTGCCAGGAGAAGTCAGTGCTGCCCACAGTTGCTGGGACAGGACAACTGGAAACTCCGTGCCTGGGCGTGTCCTGGTCACTGCCCCCAGACCCCCTTCCCTTGGCTGACTTTCCTCTCTATCCCTCTGCTGTAACAAACCACAACCATGAGTGTACCAGCTTTCCATGATTCTGTGCATCCTTCTAGCACATTATCAAATCTGAGCTTGTCTTGGGACCTTCCTAAGTCTGCAAAGTATGATTATCCTTTGTTGAACTTCTATTATTTAAATGACTAGCCAAAAGAACTTCAAGTAAAATGCATGTTCAATTTAGAAAAAGGACAAACGTAAACACATGTACAAAAATAAGCCACGACAGGTGCATCTCGGGAGTTAACATTCAGCCTCGCAGGGGGAAATGCCTTCATCAGGTGTTGGTCAAGGGCTAGGAGAAACATCCTTGGCCTTGCCAACTTCTCTCGGTGTCCTTGTTCCGGCTCATTGGAAGTCCTTTTCTCTGACCCGGCCCGTGTTGTTCTGTGTTATGTTATATATTGTTACTTTCTCATATGCATCTGTCTGCAGTTGCCCGGATATTTGGCGTGGCTCTCGGAGATGTGCTGGAGCTGGCTTGGCTGGTGGCAAAAGGCAGTCATTAGCACCTCTGCCCCTCGGATCCCCATGTTGGTCCCTTGGAGTCATGATGGGTGTGTTTACAATGAGGGCATCTGTAGAAGCTACAGATTAGGCTTTCCCTCCCCTGCCCCTCAAGGCAGTTCAACATTTACCTGCAAAACACGAGCCTTTAACAATTCATTTCTACATCCATCTGCTGCATTTAACTACCAGCTATAAACCATCAGCTACAACTCCCATCTAGACTAGAATCCCAACCTCTGCCCAGCACACTGGCTGTTTGTATGTTTGTGCTCCAAGCCACATCTCGTAGATCACACCGTATGGAAGGAGGTCTGTAGGTCCTGTCTTTTCAATGGACGAGTCGCATCCAGGGGCTGAGCAACCCCTGAATAAGTGTCTCTCGTTGCAGTGAAAGTGTCCCTCTTCGTCAGTACTTCCCTTGGTGCAGGACCGGTTCTGTATTTCTTTATTTTCCAATTCTGATGGATTGATTCTTCTCTAAAATACAAAAAAAAAAAAAAAAAAAAAGGAGTCCTTAGAAAGAAGAAAAAATAGGAACTCTACATTTTTAATATGAGATTTAAAGAAATAATATTTCTGTTAGAATGTTATAAAAGTCTCTAAACTTTCTAAACTCAATTTTTACACTCAAGTTTTTCCATTTCTAACCTCCTCCTAACTTCAGTACTTTGCCCTCCAAATGCTCCTGTAGGCTTAACTTCCTGAGGCCAGGAAGACACTGTTTGTGGGCCACACCGAGCAGCACAGACGATGATCTGATCACTGCCAGAGCAGGTGAGCGTTCACCTGTTAATGTTACTATGCTCCCAGTCATGAAGGTTATACATTCCTATTTTCCATTGTTAGGCACCAGGCCTCGTGAGTGAGAATAAATCACAATTTTGAAACTCAGTTTTATTTCATGTAATAATTGATCATGGACAAGCCATTGAACCCTAACCAGGTTGTTCCAATTAAGTAAATTTGTCTATAAACCCACTGTATACTGATCTGGAGGCTAAGTCTTTATAATGCAATGAATTAAGTCTATTGGAATTCATTGAGATAATCATAAGGCAATTGATCAGATCCCCAATTAGTTGATATAAATCATTTATAATGACAACCAGGACAGCTCAACAGACTCACCCATTACAAACAGATTTTCTCTGACTTTTAGCTCTGTGCTCCTCTTACAATATTCTAAGAAAATGAAAATTCAGAAGGTCTCCTAAAAGCCAGAATCTGTCTTGAAATGGTTATACATAACTTATATTGAAAAGATAAAGCCCTACATGAGACACGTTCATGTGATGGCTAGATTATCTAATACAAATGCGGTGAGTAAATGCAGAAGAGTAAGCGTGAGGCTCCATTTGATGGAAATCAGTGGAGGGTGTTGCAATGGTACTGGGG
The DNA here is from genome assembly GCF_048418805.1 of Vulpes vulpes. Taxonomy (NCBI): domain Eukaryota; kingdom Metazoa; phylum Chordata; class Mammalia; order Carnivora; family Canidae; genus Vulpes; species Vulpes vulpes. The sequence continues at coordinate 116,709,005 of NC_132781.1, forward strand.
AAAAAATTCATTAAATCAGGCTGATGCTCTAACTACATGCTTCTGTAGCATACAGTTCATGTTAACATCAGAGCTAAAGTGTCAGGAAATGATTCAGAACCCTTGAAATGCACTTGCTAAGTGGACGCCCTCCGGAGCTGCTGAAGATCTGGAAGACAGGTGAGTACAGCCAACTCCAGACAGCCCCCCGCCTCCTGTTAGGGAGCAAATACGGTACTACTGCAAGAGCGATTTGTGGGACGACGTGATTGTCACTTCAGATAGTGTCTCCTTAAATTTTAGCAAAATCCTATGAGATGAGTTCTATTATGACCAGACCCACTTTGTTTGACAGAGGAGGGTAGTTTTCTGCGATGAAGCACATGTCTGGGAAAGTCTACGATGATCTGTTCCTTTTGGGTGAACTGCAACTCTCTCTAAAATATCAATGTCAAATTTAAATCTTTTCAAGAGAGGGAAAACTTTCCGCATTTATCAAAATTGCAAAGGCATAAAAAATTGTAAACCGGGCAGCCCGGGTGGCTCAGCGGTTTAGCGCCGCCTTCAGCTCAGGGCGTGATCCCGGGGTCCTGGGATGGAGTCCCACGTCGGGCTCCCTGCGTGGAGCTTGCTTCTCCCTCTGCCTGTGTCTCTGCCTCTCTCTCTGTCTTTCATGAATAAATAAATAAAATCTTTTTAAAAAATTGTAAGCAGTTGTGTTCTGTGGATATGTATTTTAAAGTGACATTTCTTACCCAAGGAATAGATCCCATAAGAAATCCATTTGGGATAATTTAGATTATTAGAGAGCCAGTTACCACTACAGCAGCCATAATTGATAATAGCTCTAAAGCTTTTAAAGTACCATCTCTCCTTCTATGTGAAAGAAACTCTGCTAAATACTTTATATTTTCTATAAGATAGCTAACATTGTCTCTATTGCATGGGAAACTGAAATTTTTAGAATTTAGGTGATGCACTGAAGGTCAGATGGTTCATAAGTGGTGGAACTTCTCTGACCGCAGAACTATATTCCCTACAATGGTTTCCTCTTGATGCAAAGGATAATCCTAAGAAGTTTGATGGGAATCCTAAGAAGTTCGTGCATTCTAATCAAAAACAGTAGAGTTGAGTGAAGACGTGTTATAGGAATAAAGGCAGTGAAGCATTCGGGCAGGAAGACACCAGGTGTTGGGATTCCCAGGTGGCTCAGCGTTTGAGTGTCTGCCCTCGTCTCAGGGCGTGATCCTGGAGTCCCGGGATCGAGTCCCGCATCGGGCTCCCCACAGGGAGCCTGCTTCTCCCTCTGCCTGTGTCTCTGCCTCTCTCTGTGTGTCTCTCATAAATAAATAAATAAAATCTTAAAAAAAAAAAAAAAGAAAGAAGAAGACACTGGGAGTCTAACTAAGCCTCTTCTCTTTGTCAGAGGAAACAACAGAGGCTGCGGGGGACGGGGAGGAAGAAGAGAGAGAGACAGGAAGAAGGCATCATCTAGTCTGAGAAGCAAAGGGCATGGCGAAGGGGGATTGCTCTCAGCCTACTCTGTTTTTTTCCAGGGATTGGCAAAACCAGTCGACAACAACAGAAACCGCTAAGCGCTCTCTACCTGCTAGAAATGGCCCTGGGAATGGCAGTGGGGGGCACAAATATAAATTGCACCCAGTCCCTGCCTTCAAGGGGCCCCCAGAGAAGCAGAGGAATATACCTCTTTCCCAGGAAAATGAATGCAGAAAAGCAAAAGCAATGAGCAGCACACTCTAAATTCACCCAGGAAAGGAGCCGCCTGGAAGCCTGAGGCTTTTCCATGTAATGGTCTCGATATACCTGCTGGTGAGCGTATCTACAGAAATGGTACACTTTCCCACTCCGGGTATCTATTGAAGTCATAGCTACAGGTGAAAAAAAGTTTTAGCAAGCTGCAAAGGGAAGGATAAATGTCCTCAATCGCCCACATCCGTTTCTACCCTCCACAACCATTCATCATGGATCTCCATGCTTCCAGGCATTTTTTAATTGCTGTGACATCAATATCTGTAGCTGCATTTTTATTTTTAAAAAATTTTTATTTTGTTGGCAAATTGAACACCAATAAAAAATAAATTTAGATAAAAAAAGACAATTCAAAAAAATTTATTTTAAAAAAAGGATCATACTGATGGTTCTTCAAAAAATTAAAAATAGGACTACTACATGACTCAGCAGTTGCACGTTGAGGTCTTCACCCAATGGAACTGAGAGCAGGATCTCGAGGAGGTGTTTGCACACTCGTGTTCACAGCAGCATTACTCACAGCAGCCGGAAAGTAGCCCAGCGCCTGTCGACAGATTCGCAGACAACAAAATGCGGTAAATACGGACAATGGGATGTTTTTCCAGCCATTGAAGGGAAGGACATGCCGATGCAGGCTACAACATGGATGAGCCTTCAGGACGTGACGCGGAGTGCAATCCGCTGGATGCAAAAATCCAACGTTGTGTGGTCCCGTCCACCTGAGATGCTTGGAGTAGTTGAATCCGTAGAGACAGAGCTGAAGGCGGCTGCAGGGCTGGGGAAGCAAGGGAGAACTATCTTTGGGGGGTGCCCCGTCTCAGTCCCAGACAATGAGTGCTTGGGGATGAACGGTGGACACCGGGACCCAGCAGTGAACGTGCTTAGTGCCATGGAGCTGTCCACATAAACGGGCAAAATGGTCAACTTTCTATTATTTGCATTTTACCCAAATCAAGAGTCATGTTTTTAAACAATGATTTGCTGTTTTTCGACAATGCTATTCATGGGCTGTCCTGTCATGTGGGTGCATGTAGCCCCGCTCCTTGTTATTATATGAGAAGACTGGGTGGATTCTCCCCCTATTTCAAGCACCTACTCAGAGCAGGGTCAGGCCCAGGGCCCAGGACACCAGGGCGTGCATCCCATAGCAGGGGGTTGAGAGCCCTATATCGATAGAGATCCGGGAGGCTGCAGGCTCCCGACCCTGGGAGCTAGGCGAGCACAGCTGAGCAGGCCTGGACCTGTGGCGGGAAGGCCTGGGATCTAGGTCACTATCCCAGGCGAGGTGGGGTCGGAATGTGCCACTGCAGCGGCTGCAGGAGACGGGAGGACGGCCTCTGGGTGCGATGGGGTGAGTGCACAGGTAGCAAGACAGAGAAACAGCACCTGCTGCCCGGGCTCCGGCTGTTTGATCCCCGGGGCATGCTCTCCAGGATGGCAGGCGCTTCCAGCACATTCCACAAGAGGGACGTTTAATAGGCTGCTAGATGACACTTGGGCACGTCTGCATTTACTACGACCCTGCTCGATCAGTTCCTTTTTTTTTTTTTTTAATTTTTATTTTATTTATGATAGTCATACAGAGAGAGAGAGAGAGAGAGGCAGAGACACAGGCAGAGGGAGAAGCAGGCTCCATGCACCGGGAGCCCGACGTGGGACTCGATCCGGGGTCTCCAGGATCGCGCCCTGGGCCAAAGGCAGGCGCCAAACCGCTGCGCCACCCAGGGATCCCCAGTTCCTCAGTCCTTTGGGGTATATACGCCTCTGCTGAGCGGCGAGAGGGCAATTGGCCTCTCTCGGGAACATGCACTATTGCACCCCTTCTCCACCCAGACAGGTGCAACCTACAATCCCTGCAGGAGTCAGTGCTCCCACCACGAGCGCGTGCGGGGTTACCCCAGACGCCGGCAGTTGTCAAGCGCTTAAACCTCTGCCAACCGGATTGGCTAAAAACGGTTCCACATATTCATTTTAATTTCTGTTGCCTTTGTTGTGAGTTGGAGGGCCTTTCTTTTTTTTTAATTGATCATTTGTAATCCTATGTGTGAAACAACTGCCTTTTTTAAATTTTTCTTTGTGGTTTTCTTAGAGATTCGCAAAAATGATTTATATGCTATAGCCTTTTCCTGCCATGTGATTTGCTTTTCTTTGGGGGGAGGGGGTTGTTGGTCTTTGGACTTTTTTTTTAAGATTTTATTTATTATTCATGAGAGACACAGAGAGAGAGGGGCAGAGACACAGGCAGAGGGAGAAGCAGGCTCCATGCAGGGATCCCGATGTGGGACTTGATCCCGGGTCTCCAGGATCAGGCCCTGGGCTGAAGGCGGCTCTAAACTGCTGAGCCACCTGGGCTGCCCAGGTCTTTGGACTTTTTAACAATACTTTTGTTCCACACATATTTGTATATTTTATACTGACCAATGAACCAGATTATTTATTTATTTAAGAGAGAGCATGCACATCCAGGGGAGGAAGGGCAAGCAGATTTCAGGCTGAACACAAAGCCCGACCTGGGGCTGGCTCTATCCCAGGACCTCATAGCAATTCAATTTTTCACCTGAGCTGAAATCAGGAGTTGGATGCCCAACCAACCGAGCCCCCCAGGTGCCCCAAACCAGTTTTTAAAAAATGGATTCTGGATTTTTATATCATCCTTATAAATAATTCCCAAATTGTGTTTTAAATGTATCCATCTTGGGGATCCCTGGGTGGCTCAGCGGTTTAGCACCTGCCTTTGGCCCAGGGCGTGATCCTGGAGTCCCGGGATCGAGTCCCACATCGAGCTCCCTGCACGGAGCCTGCTTCTCCCTCCTCCTGTGTCTCTGCCTCTCTCTCTCTCTCTCTCTCTCTCTCTCTCTCTATGTCTATCATAAATAAATAAATAAATATCTTAATAAATAAATAAATAAATGTATCCATCTTTCACGTTTTTATGGACTCCTTTTATATTAAACCCATTGACCTATAAGGACTCTCTTTTGGTGTAAAGAACGGGTCTATATCGAACTGATTTATTGCAGCGTCATTTCTTAAATGACCATCACTTTCTCGGTGATTTAACATGCTTCCTTCATCCTGGATGAAAGTTCCCTATGATCTGCTGTTTCTGGATACTGTACCTGGGGTCCCCTGTCTGTACTGCCTTCCTGGGACCCCCACAACCAGCAGCACAGACCAGGAGCTCTCACAACAGACTCCTTTGTGTCCCCATCCTGGAGGCCGGAGCCCGAGATGTGGGCGTGGGCAGGGCTGGCGTCCCCCGAGGCCTCTTTCCCTGGCTTGCCCACGCCGCCCGCCCCCCGCCCCGTGTCCTCACATGCTCTTCCCTCTGGGTGAGTCCATGTCCTCATCTCCTCTTCTTACAGAGACACCAGTCAGATTGGATCAGGACCCATTCTCATGACCTCAATTTACCCTAATCGCCTCCATAAAAACCCCATCGCCAAATACAGTCACATTTTAAAGTCCTGGGGGTTACGGGGAGTTAGGGCTTCAACACAGTTAGGGAGTTTGGCTGAGAAACAGCTCATAACACCATCTTATAACCACAGATAAAGGATGGTTTCGGTGGAAAGATAAAATCAGTCGGAAGATAAATGCCTGTCTGTTTAAACCACGATGACTCAGGTTATCCACCGTCTGCCTTCAAAGCCTTGCTGATGATCACCCAACCTCTAATGTCTCTGGAAGCATATCAGACAAGAACACAAATTCAGGAAGGAATCTGTGAGTCAGAAGGTGCAGAATTCCAGATATCTGCTCTACGCACACGTAGCACATGTGCCTGGGTTGGGGGGCAGGTGGGGGGTAAGATAGACGTGAGTACCAACCAAGGACCGACAGGTGGTGTGCAGAGGCCCCTCAGGAACGCGTGCCTTTCTCTCATCCAGTCCCGATTCTTAGTGCTGTCTCCCCTTGCATTTAGATTTAATATACAAGTTGAGTTTTCTTACCAACTTTGTATTTTCAGACTCAGCTCCCCAAAGACACTTGCATTAGACGCTGGACCAGTCCTCCTCTTCCCATGGCACGCTAGCTGTGCGGAAACCAGGGCCAGCCCTCACCCATCCTGATCCACTCCTGGCACAAATTTATCTGGCCCCTGACCCAAAAGGCCCTCATTGTTCCCCCAAGAAGTGTATTTCAACAAGGAAATGACTCCTTTGTTATCAATGTTATCAGTAAAGGAGTCATTTTGATGATTGATATGTCAAAAAAATGTGTTGAAATGAACCCACTTTAGCAATGATGTGTTCTCTGAATTTAACAAAGAACCAATTCAGAAGTAACAAAAACAGCTTTTCTCCCATTGAGCTTTAAGCTATATAAATATGCTCTTGCCTCTGGCTTGTTTCTACTAAAAAGACATTTCACTAATGAATATTTATTTCACTGCCACGGATAATAATGCATAAAAATGCTAAATAAATGCCATCTTGGGCATTCTCTCCCTTCCTCTCTCCTCTGATATGTACCCATTTGTTCTCTCTCTAACTGACAGGTATTTGTTTCAAAGCTCCAAAAAGTGATGTCTGGAAATTCAATTATAATATTCATCTCCTTCTATTCCTGGAGTGTCAAATTCCTCCTTCAAACAAATAAGCCAGAATATCGTAGAATGTTTTGCTGAAAAGACCAACAATTTGCAATAGAACGTCACATTTGTTGTGTGAAATAATGATTTCGATCAGTGAGTGGGACTCAGGGAAGAAGCTCAGGGGAAAAACCCAGGGAGTGAGGGTGGGGAAGGAAATGTATATACACACACTTCCTCTTTTTAGGATAGGAACCTGACAGTTGTATTCTAAAGTACCCATAACAGATTAGTAAAATACTAATTTTAACAATATGGCATAAACATAAATGTTTCTTTTTTTAAGATTTTTTAAAATTTATTTACTCATGAGAGACACAGAGAGAGAGAGAGAGAGGCAGAGACACAGGCAGAGGGAGAAGCAGGCTCCATGCAGGGAGCCTGACATGGGACTCGATCCCGGGACTCCAGAATCACGCCCTGGGCCGAAGGCAGGCGCTAAACCGCTGAGCCACCCAAGGATTCCCTAAACGTTTCGTTTTTAAAGATTCTTCTAGCATTTCATAACACAGAAAGTTGGCTTATTTTAATGCAGTGGTAGGCAACATAATGGGCCCCGAGAATGTCCACATCCTAATCCCTGGAACCTGTGAATATGTTAGGATGCACGTCAAAGAGGATGTAAGGTAGCAGATGGAATTAAAGTTGCCAATCAGATGATTTTTATGTATTGATTCATGAAAGACACAGAGGGAGAGAGAGAGGCAGACACAGACAGAGGGAGAAGCAGGCTCAATGCAAGGAGCCCAACACAGGACTCCATCCCGGGTCTCCAGGGTCATGCCCTGGGCTGAAGGCAGGCGCTAAACCACTGAGCCACCCAGGGATTCCCTACCAATGATTTTAAGAAAAAGAGATTATGTTGGATTATCTGGATGGCCCAGCATAATTACAAGGGTCTCTACATAAGGCAGCAGAAGGCAGAAGCATTGATCTAGAGAAATGGCATCAGGAGAAATGCTGGACCAGCCATTGCTGGTTTGAAGATGGAAGAAGGGGCCACAAGCCAAGGAATGTGGGCGGCCTCCCAAAGCTGGAAAAGGCAAGAAAACATATTCTTCCCGGCATCTCCAGAAAATTGCAGCCCTTTAGACTTCTTTTAGCCCAGGGAGACTTGTGTCACACTTCTGACCTGCAGAACTGTGAGATAATTAACTCATGTTGCTTGAGATCAGAAAATGTGCGGTAATCTGTGGTAGGAAATAAATACAAAACATATGACATTATTTATTCATGCACTATTTGGGGAAAGTCCAATGTGTCCCCTTCCCCAGGAAGGCTTCTCTGAGCCACCCTTTGCTGGTACTATCTTTGCCTTTGCCCTCCCGGGGGCACTGCATTAGACAACACGGTAATTTTCAACTTATTTTTCTACAACCTACGCTAGACCAACAGTTCCCTAAAAAGTGGGGACTGCATCTTTAATCTCTGCCTGAAGAGCTGGTTTCTAAATCTTTACCCAAATTTCAGCAGCAACTCAGTAGCCTATGCTAGGAGTTCAATAAATATTTATCCAACCAGAGTGATGATGAACCCATTGCACTCCTCCCTGGAAACCAGTCACAAACACATTATCAGTTTTATAAGACGAGTTGTCATATGAAAGATGTAACCCATGTCACAGAGCAGATAAAAGGTCACACGCAGAGCCTGGACTGGATGGATAATTCTGTGTCATAACCAACCGACGGAGCTGTGGGTTGGTTACACCAGCTCCCAAGTCATTCACAAGCAAACAGCAGCATTTGGGTTGCAGATAAAACACCGGAAGCCTACAAAACCATTGGAATGTGAATAATGGCTATTAGCCTTGGAAAGGAAACATTTGAAGAAAATAAACTTTCGAAGTCCCCAGGGTTTTGTTTTCCCCTCTCCATTTTATTGTTTCTACCTGGTGATGACACTGTCCTCATAGCCTTCCACCCCACTGCTCAATAAAAGTCAGTCTCAGTGCAAATTTTGGGGAATGAGTACTTGCATTGGAAGCACTCTGCTCACTTTGGAGCGCTCGTCTGTCTCCTGCTAAAGTATTTCAGGCACCAGTAAGTCCATGCTAAGGACGAGATGCAGGTGGAGGTCCTTTCCCTGCCTGGGCTCTCACTCTAAATTTGCACATAGGGATGGGGGCGGGGGCGGGGGTGGTGTCCAGTCTAACGATTTATTCTGCAGGCGTTTTAATCTTGAGGATTTCTCTGTTACAGGAAGCAGAAACAAAATTCAAATCATGGGTACTAAAAGTATAAGTGAGAAGAGTAAAATAAAACCTTTGAGCCCGTTAAGAGATATAATGTTACTCTGGCTTTGGGGCAGGTGCAGACTGATTTAAACCAGCAATTCAATTTTTCCCATATAAATTACAAGATTTATTGAATCTGTTCTCCAGTGACCTACTTCTAAGGGTATATTCCTGGCTTTCTTTATATTCCCTTAGACTCCTTGACTCTCTCGGTGCTAATATTAACACACTGTCTTTTTTGTTATAGCTTTTATAGACTTGGAAACCTAAAAGTCCTGAACATTAAGACTTGTCTTAATATCTGCTAAAATAAGTTTCACACATTGTCCTTCTTCAAAATTGCTTTGCCTGTTCTTTTTTTTATTTTAAGATTTTATTTATTTATCCATGAGAGACACACAGAGAGAGGCAGAGACACAGGCAGAGGGAGAAGCAGGCTCCCTGCGGGGGGCCCGATGCAGGACTCAATCCTGGGACCCTGGGATCACGCCCTGAGCTGAAGGTGGACGCTCAACTGCTGAGCCACCCCAGGCGTCCCTCTTTGCTTGTTCTTGAATCTTTTCTCCTTCATCTGTATTTTAGGATCATTTTGTGTTCTAATCTGTTGGAAATGTGTACTCTTTTGGTTTGTTTTGGAATTGCATTGCATTTTTTTCTGCAATGACATCTTTATCATTCTGTGTTTCCTATTTATGCATAAAGATTGTCTTGCCATCTATTTAGTCTTCATAAATTTCTTTGATTAGAATATTATGTTAGCGGGGACACCTGGGTGGCTCAGTGGTTGAGCGTCTGCCTTTGGCTCAGGGCGTGACCCCAGGGTCCTGCATGGAGCCTGCTTCTCCCTCTGCCTATGTCACTGCCTCTCTCTGTCTCTAATGAATAAAATCTTTTTTAAAAAATGATATGTTAGGTCCATAACTAACATTTCCTTTCGACTTATCCTATTCAACGAGAGTTCCAGCCCCCATTTAGCTTTTTTCCTTATTAATTTGTGTTATATATATATATGAAAAATAATGCATATCACTATTTTAGTATCTGTGTAGTATTTAGTTATATGAGTATCTTATATTTTATTAAAGAAAGTCTTCTTGGTAGACGTTAATGCTGTTCAATATTTGCTGTAGTTGAAAATGCTGCAGAGAACATCTTACCCAGCATTGTGCCCTTGTGAGAATGGAGCTATAGGGTAATTTTTCATAAGAAGTGAAATTTCTTCTGAAAGAGTACGCTCACTTAAAGTTTGTATAAGTAGCACCAAAGTGCTTTCCAAAAGGTAATACATAGAAAGAGTAGCACATTAGTACTTGGAGCATAAAAGCACCTGATCCCTGTAACTTCATTAGCCTCACTGGCCTTAAATTTTATCAAATCATCACATCTAATAGATAAAGTAATATCCATTGTTATTTTAGTGTACTTTTTCTGTAATTATGATTAATCCTGGATTTTTTTCATATATGTATATATACATTTGTAAGATCTTTTAAAAATTATTATTATTATTATTATTATTGGCTTAACCAAGAGGAATCTCAACAACATCTTGTATTTTCTGAAACAACTTTTCAAAACATCTGAAGTCAAACTGTGTTCAAAGGAAGAGCTTATCTCCACCAAAGGTGAATATCAGAGAACATGCCTAGAAGCAGAAATGAAACCAAAATCTGTCAAATTAATGTGAATTTCTTAATGGGTCTTTAAAGACACAGAAGAAATAAAGCTCAAGGATGGAGTCAATACTGTACCAACATCACAGTTAAGACCCAAGATCACACAACTTGGAATCTCAGGGTTGAAAGTCAACATGCAGAAAATCACAGGTTTATTTTTATGAATTCTACAGAGAGATGAAAGGCTTTTGTTCAAACTCAAGGTGGCAGAGTTCAAGTTGGCAAATAAGTGACATACAATAAATGTTTGTTGAATGAAAAGCAGTGAATGAGCACTAGGATTGGATCCTAGGTTTCAGTAGGGGGATCTTTCGCCTTATTCCATGTCATTAGCAGTGTTTGTTGACATTTTACATATTTCTACAATTTATCATTTTAAATGTGGAAGCACTGAGCTAATCCCTTATCTTGCAGTTCTAACAACCATCACTTGTGGTTTATGATAGACTCAGGAATAAAGGATTTCCAAAAAGTATGCATTTATGCCAATGACATGCAATCCCGGGAAACAACACATGCAGTTGAACACTTTGTACTTTTCTTTGGGAGGTGAAAGGACCTTGACTTTTCTGCCTTAGTCAGATGGCTGGAGCGGCCATCGCAAAATACCACAAACAAGATGATTTAGAACAACAGAAATTCACTGTCTCGTAGTCCTGGAGGCTGCAAGTTGGAGATCAAGGTGTCGGCAGATTGGTTCCTTCTGAGGCTATGTGGGGGAATCTGCTCCATGCTTCTCTCGGAGCTTCTGGCATGCCAACAACCCTTGGTGCACTTTGGTGTATAGAAGTATCACCTTGATCTTTGCCTTCATCTTCACACGGCCTCTTCTTCATGCCGGGGGGCCCAAACATCCCCTTTCTATGAGGAAACTGCTCATCTTGGATTAGATGCCTATCCTAATGCCTACCTTCCAATTTGATACCCTCTACAGAGATCCTTTTAAATGAGGTCACAACATATCTTTTTGGGGAGATATAATCCCATCCGTAAGCCTCAAATATTCATTCCGTTGCTCTTCTACATCCAGACAGCCCCTCTTCTGATCAATGCTCATCTTACTAAAACAGTTTCGTTATGACATTGGATGTGTTTTTGAAACATAGGATATTGTATAGACAATTCTTTAAAGAATTGCAATGATTTTTAATATAAGTCGAAATGACATATGAGTGTTAAAATTATATTGGGTGCTATTCAAAATAATTATTTATATATTACTGTGTGTGTGTGTGTGGGTAGGTAGGTAGCCATCAACGGGGCTGTATGCTGTGGGAAGATATCAGTAAGTGGCAATTACTGGATTTATATAGCATCCATTCTTCAGAGAGATCAAAATACTCTAACTTCCCAGCACTCATTTCCCTAAACACTGTCAGTAGTGTTATAGTGTTAATGATACCCAACTGTCCCACAGGATCACAGAGATGCTGTGGTGACTCAGTAACATTTACCACCCAGATTCTCCAAGGAAGAAAGGTTTACACACGGAGTGTGTTTGTATTAGTGGCTTCCTATCATCACCTCTGTTTGTTCTGGTTAACCTGTTTTCTCCTCTGGATAAAGAGCTACTCGGTTTACTAGCAGAATCCATGGCAACCTGGAGAGTTTTTTGGAGGCTTTGGTGTGTTTGGTGACAGTCTCCATTGCGACTTAGAAGTTCTTCTTTAGAACCCAGAAGTGATGGCAGGGATATTTGAGAGGGGCCAGGGGGGAAAGAAATGAGGGAGAGAGAGAAGCAAGGAGGCCGTGGCCCTGAGGATCTGCAGACAGAGGTGGGGCAGGACTTCTCCCCGCCGCTGCAGCGCACAGGTGAGGCTAACTGACCCCAGGTGCGCAGGCCCACACGCACGACCTGCCCCCCTGAAGCCTGGCTCTGCTGCTCCAGAAGGGCACGTGGGTACTTCAGACAACGCAGAAGTGCAGAGTCTCCCCAAACGTGAGATGCAGGTGGGGAAGGCGGTGAGCACCTGTGCAGGTGCTTTTAGCTGTCCCGCGGTTCCCTGAGGACACACTGAGCGGACCATTCATAAAGAGCGTGACATCATGGTGTGCTGACCCTCGAGACTATACGGTGTGGTCCTCGGACCATTTCTACAAAGCCCTATAGTCAGGGGCTGAGGCACCAGGTGGGCCCCCGCTGGACATCCTTTACTGTCACTTAACTACCTGCAGACAGAGCTGTGAGCACCCACGGGTGCAGGTGCACGACCTCCCCCAGGAGACCAATGCCCCCACGAGCAGGACAGGCAGCTCACCTGGCCGGCCTGAATCAGCCCCACACCTGTGCCACACGCTCCACCTGCGGGGCCCCGCCCCTCCCTGCGCACGCTCCGCCCCTCGCCTTCACAGGCCCCGCCCCGCCCTCACAGGCCCGCCCTTCCCCGCCCAGGCCCCGCCCCCAGCGCACGCCCCTCCCACGCACGCCCCGGACTCCGCGCCTGCCCCGGGCTCCGCTCGAGAGCCCCGCCCCCGCCGGGCGCCGACGCTCGGAGGCCGCGACGCTCCGCCCCCCATCGCCCCGCCCACCTGGGCGAGTCCCGCCCCCTTCCTCACCAGCCTATTGGGGACGGCGTCGCCGTGCGCGCTGGCCAATGGGAGTGGAGGCCGGTGCGTCACACCCCCGCGCCGTGCGTCCGGATAAGCGGAACCGCGGCCGCGGCCCTGACGCGGGTCACCAACCATGTGGCGCTGCGGCGGGAGGGCGCCGGGCTTCCTGCGGCTGCGGAGCGGCGGGTGAGGCGCGGCCCCGGAGGGAGGGCGGGAGGCGGCGGCCCCGGCCGCGGGGGCACCCGGGCGGCTCCGCGGTCTCGTCCCGGCCCCGCGGTGCCGCGCCGCAGCTCCGTGCCCTGGGGCCCCCGGACCCCGACAGCCCGGACCGGGGAGCCCTCACCTGAGGACCCCAACAGCGCGAACCCGGGGAACCCGAGACCCCGACAGCCCTCACCTGGGGAGCCCTCACCTGAGGACCCCAACAGCGCGAACCCGGGGAACCCGAGACCCCGACAGCCCTCACCTGGGGAGCCCTCACCTGAGGACCCCAACAGCGCGGACCCGGGGAACCCGAGACCCCGACAGCCCTCACCTGCGGATCCCGACAGCCCGGGCCGGGGGAGCCTGGACCCCGACAGCCCGGACCCGGGGAGCCCTGACCTGGGGACCCCGATAGCCTGGGCCTGGAGGAGGCTGGGCCCGGGGAGCCCTGGGACCCCGACAGCCCTGACCTGGGGGAGGCCAGACCCTGACAGTCCTCACCTGGGGAGCCCTGGGATCCCAGACCCCGACAGCCCTCGCCTGGGGAAGGCCGGACCCCGGACCCAACAGCCTGGGCTCGGGGAGCCCTCACCCAGGGAGCCCTCGCCTAAGGGAGCCCTGGGACCCCAGACCCCAACAGCCTGGGCCTGGGGAGCCCAAGACCCTGACACCCCGGACCCGGGGAGCCCTCATCTGGGGAGCCTGGACCCGTGGAGCCCAGACCCTGACAGCCCTCTCCTAAGGGAGCCCTGGGACCCCGGACCCCAACAGCCCGGGCCTGGGGAGCCCAAGACCCCGACACCCCGGACCCGGGGAGCCCTCACCTGGGGAGCCTGGACCCGTGGAGCCCAGACCCTGACAGCCCTCTCCTAAGGGAGCCCTGGGACCCTGGACCCCGACAGCCCTGACCAGGGGAGCCCTGACCTGGGGGACCCCAGACCCAGACAGCCCTCTCCTAAGGGAGCCCTGGGACCCCGGACCCCGACAGCCCTGACCCAGGGAGTCCGAGACCCCGACAGTCCTCGCCTGGGGGAGGCCGGACCCTGACACCCCTCTCCTAAGGGAGCTTAGGGACCCCAGGCCCAAACAGTCCTCGCCTGGAGGAGCCCAGGCCCCAGCACACCTCACCCGGGGATCCCAGGACCCCGACAGCCCTCTCCTGCGGGAGCCTAGACCTGGAGACCCTGACAGCCCTCGGCCGGGGACCCTGAGACCCTGATGGCCCTCTCCTGGGGGACCCTGAGACCCAGACACCCGTCTCCTGGGGGGAGCCCAGACCCCAGGCTCCCTCGCCCGGGGAGCCTTGCAGAGCCTGGGTGATGGAGGCGCAGCGGTCCCCCTCCCAGGGACTGCCCTGCCAGAGGAAGGGGGTTCCTGTGGCTGGTCGGCGTTGGGAGCGGCAGCCAGAACAGCACGTGGGTGAAGCCGGCCAGGCGAGGCTCCCCGGGCCCCTGGGAGGTCAGGTGAACCCAGCCTGGGGGGCGCAGGTGTGGGTGGGCCTAGATGTGGATCTTCCTGCGTGATTACAGCAGCTGCGGGCCTGTGGTTCTCATGAACATAACTGCCCTGTTTGTGGGGAGCAGGGAGTCCTCTGGACACCTGATGCTCGCTCGGTGCGTCGGAGCTCCTGGAAATCGAAGTTTGTCAAAATGACTAGGTTCTTGTAAAGAGCGATGGAGTCCAACCTTCAACGACGGTGGCGCTCCCGCGTCCACAGGTCGGTTTTGTCTCAGGCTGGTTCACAGGAGCCCGTTTACTGCTGTGTGGGTGCCCTGACGGGTCTGAGTACCTGGGGAAGCCCCCGTGCCTCAGGCGTTTCTGCATTTTCAGCCTGAGCACGTACTTCTGGGGCTTGTGTTCTTGAGCGTAAACACGTCTGAACATCCTCTTTCTTTCTGGACGTGGCCAGCTTTAGAATTAGGACTGTGTTGCTCCCATGGTCTGACAGCAACTGGCTCAGTGGTTTTCTTTCCTTTTCTGTGTTTTCCTTCAAAAGAAGTATTTTTGTGACCTATAGTAACGTAGAAAATTCTGTAAAGCATATAATACAGTTGAGAGAAAAATACTTAAAGGTAGCGTCCCTGTCACCCAGAGTAAGGTGAGCCCTGACGGATGGGGAGCCTCCCTGCTTGCCCCTCAGATGGGCCCTCGCTCCCGGTTCATCCCTTGCTTTTCCCCGTAGATCTGTGTACGGGAGATGGAGCTCCAGAGTCCCTGGCTCCACAGACCCTCTCCCCCTCCTCCCCGCTGGGGACATCAGTAGTTCTCTGTGGTTAAGAGTTGGTTTCTTCATCTGCCTCTTTTCCCTTTGCTCATTTCTCGTTCCACATGAGCGACGTCCTATGGTCTTAGCGTCACCCTGTCCAGCACCACCCGTAGTGTCGGCATTCCTTTATATTTTCACCGTCTGTGTATTCCTACCACACAGGTTACCTACTTGGGATGATACTGGGTCCGTCCTTTGTATTTGTCTTGGCTTAGCATTATGCGACCCACGTTTTTGTTACAAGTGGTTGTTCCATCCATTCTTATGGCTAAGGTTATCTATTGAATAGTCCACAATCTACCCATTCTGAGGATGGGCGTCCTGGCTGGTAGAGTTTGGGACTCCTAGGAATGGTACCAACGCAAGGCCTGTGTGCTGCCACGTGATGAGGTCAAGTTCTCCAGGACACGTGGAGGTGAATCTTTACTCATTTAGATGATGCCAAATGTTATTCCAGAATCGTTCTTATTTGCACACCTCAGTTACACTGCAGGAGTTCCTGGCAATGCTAGATTTCTTACTTTTTACCAATTTGGTAGATGCATAATGGTAGTTTATCGAGATGCTGTGTACTGAGATGGAAGAAGTCCTTTTGATGTGAGAGTTGTTTTTCATATGGGTAAGGAAAGTTGGTATCACAATTATAGTTAATGAACATTTGCATGTAATTGCAACATGCGGTTATTAGTTGATATGAAGCTTTAGCTGAGTAGTGTAAATGATCATAGAATTGAAAGAACTTGGGCACCTGAGTGGCTCAGCTGTTGAGCGTCTGCCTTCAGCTCAGGCCATGACCCCAGGGTCCTGGGATCAAGTTCCGCATTGGGCTCCCTGCTTGGAGCCTTCTTCTCCCTCTGCCTGTGTCTCTGCCTCTCTCTCTGTTTCTCAGGAATGAAGTCTTTAAAAAAAAAAAAAAAAAAAATTGAAAGAACTTTACTAAAGATTCAGGAAATGAATTTTCTGGAGTCTATTTGGAAGTTGTACAGTTTAAATGTCTTGATCATTTGAACATTTGAAACTGTTTTTGTGATGTTGCTGACTTAGCCACACAGTTGTCCTGCAGGAGCGTCTAACCTGGGTTCCTCTCCTCCCGTGGAGCAGGGCCAGCCCCGGAGCATGGAGGAGGAGGGGCAGCAGCGCCTGTGAGAGGGCCCAGCAGCACAAGGTGGGAGAGCAGATCCACGGCTTCACCGTCAGCCAGGTGTGTGGGGCTCACCCTGTTCCACCTTGGGCTCAACTGAGCAGAGTGTGCAAGTGAAGAGATTTCCTGATTCTTGGATACGTACAGATCCCTGGTCCCTGCCCTGAACCTAACCCTCTGAGGCCCCATGTCTCTGGATTGTAGAATGAAGTCACACTCATTGATGTTTGTGTGTCCACACACTTGACTGGTCACTGTGCTGAGTAGACTGCCCCACATCTGTTCAGGTCACGTCTTCCTAGCACATGCTAGGAAGTGTGCTCCACACACAAAAACTTTATTTTGGAGCCATCTGGGTACAGAGATTGTGTTCCTGGACCTTCGTGATGTTTTCTCTTTAATGTAATCAAAAGGTAGTGTACACCATGGACTGGCTAGTTGGCTTCATGTGATGGGTAACGCTCCTACAGCTTCAAGAGGCAGGCAGCTCTCAGTTCAGGAGGTTGCCAGTGTAGCCGCAGCACGGCGGAAGTGCAGAGACCAAGAGGACGATGGGAGGGGAGGAGTGCCTAGGACAGGTTCACGCAGAACTAGGGGGTGTGTAAGTGGAAGGAGGAGAGCTGCACGCGCCCGTGGCAGCAGTTCCAGACATTGGGGGCGGGGGGCTCAGGAGTGGGTGAGAGCACGTGTGAAGTCCCTGAAGGCCACGTGGGGGGTTGGGACGTATGACAGTGACTGTTAGGGAGGACCTCACTGCGTTTTTCAAGTGTTGTAGAAACTTGTCATAAAACATGGTCCTTGTTTGAGGAGTAGGGGAGGCAGACAGTTCTGTGTGTCAACTGATTTTAAATACATTGATCATCTCTTGCAAGGTAAAGTGTTAGATAATTTAACGGCTTGTAAACCAAGCAGAGGCCCCTTAAAACGATGTGGTGCCAACGGCCACGGAACCTTTGTGAGGCTTACGTAGGTAGGAGATGACCGTCCTCAGGGTGAGGATGCGCTGGTTCTTATTGGAGGTGATTTGGACCCTCCCACTGGGAGCGGGTAACTGGTGGTAGCCCCAGCACCCCCCTCGGGACGCCTCAGAACTGCAGAGACCAGGCAAAGCACCTTGCAGTCCCGGGCTGTGGCCCACCCCATTGTCCCCTCCCAGCGGGGCCATTCTGGGCAGTCCTGGAATGACGTGTATAAAAGGAAGCCACACAGCAGGCTTGGCGGGTGAGAGCAGGACCCCTCCCGGGCAGCCTGGTATAAGGAGTGGGGTCTGCTTCCCCATCTGACTGCTCCTCAGAGCCTCAACGGTTTCCTCTGCCGATGGGGCTGAGGACCCCCCACCACAGTTACCCGTGAACTGTTCAGAAAGTATCTAGCAGACAGTAAGCCTTCAGAAAGAGGGTGCGTAGGATGGTCAGCGCAAGGCCTGCCTTCGCTCGTTTGTAAGATTAGGGTTTGAGCAAGGTGTTGCTGATGTGCTGGTGCTGCCTGGTGACACAGACCAGGTCCCGCGGTGCAGTGCCTGTGCCTGTCCAAGCATCTTTCCATCTGACTAGATGTTCACATGTTTCTCGTTCATTCAGGTGACGGCCATTCCTGAACTGTCCCTGACCGCAGTGAAGCTCAGCCATGACCGCACAGGCGCGAAATACTTGCACTTGGCCAGAGAAGACACCAACAACTTGTTCAGGTGTGGGGGGCGTTGTGCACACACACTCTTGACTTTTTTCCACTGATGGCACCTGCCACACCACAACTAGTTTAAAGGCTTTGTTCACTCATCTTTTATTTTATTTTTTTTTAAGATTTTATTTTATTTATGA
The DNA here is from genome assembly GCF_048418805.1 of Vulpes vulpes. NCBI lineage: Eukaryota > Metazoa > Chordata > Mammalia > Carnivora > Canidae > Vulpes > Vulpes vulpes. The sequence continues at coordinate 116,727,241 of NC_132781.1, forward strand.
GAGAGAGAGAGAGAGAGAGGGAGAGGCAAAGACACAGGCAGAGGGAGAAGCAGGCTCCGTGCAGGGAGCCCGATGCAGGACTCGATCCTGGGACTCCAGGACCATGCCCTGGACCAAAGGCAGGAGCTAAACCGCTGAGCCACCCAGGGATCCCCTCATCTTTTATTTTTATTGGCCATATCTTGAAAACAGAAGGGAAAGTTTAATTGAATTTATGTCCTCAGCGACATAAAGTTTGGGGTCTGAGTTAGTGATCTTCTGTGTTGTTGTAAGAGACCATTTTTGTGCGAGGGTACGTACGTGGCTGGAGGGGTTAAGGCTGGTAACCGGGGTGAGCGGAGTCCTGGATGCTGAGCTGTGCGCCTGAGCCCGCCTGCTGGCTTCTCTTGTTTCCCCGCAGCGTGCAGTTCCGCACCACTCCCATGGACAGCTCTGGCGTCCCGCACATCCTGGAGCACACCGTCCTGTGCGGCTCTCACAGATACCCGTGCAGAGATCCTTTCTTCAAGATGCTCAATCGGTCGCTGTCCACTTTCATGAATGCCTTCACAGGTAAGCTGGCCTCCTGCGCTGGGGCTGTGCCGGGGGCCACTAGGTGTGGGGGTACTTGGCAGCAGGATACGTAGGCGGGAACACGCGCACCACTCTCTGGTCTGGTTGAAAACTGCTAGAACTTTAATCCTTCGGGAAAGCCGCATCGTGGTCAGATTATAAAAACTATAGTTTTAGGGAAGAGGCACCTGACTTTTTTCTGGAAAATGTCAAAATAATACTCTTTTGGAAACATTGCTATAAAAGTTGATCTCTGTGGCATTAAGTTAATGTGGCAGGGGTGGTGTTTGAGCTTAGTTTTAGGAACTGGGGCAGCGCGTAGGCTGATGGTGTGAGAGAAGTGCCCTGGGGCCCACAGTTCCCAAGTGCGTTAAATCAGCAATCTGGGTGAGGCCGTCTTTGCAGGCGTGTGAGGTCATGGCTGGCTGTGCCTGTTCCGCCCGCCCCGGCCAGCCTGTAGCAGCAGGGTGCTCCCTCTGTGCCAGGGGCAGTAAGGGCTCACCGTAGGGGGGTAGGAGGTGGTGGACGTGACTAATTCCTGTGGGAATCTGTCGAATTTTAAAAATGTTTTCATTTACACCCAGCTAGCGATTATACTCTATACCCATTTTCCACACAAAATCCCAAGGACTTCCAGAATCTGCTGTCTGTGTATTTGGATGCGGTCTTTTTCCCATGCTTGCGGGAACTGGATTTCTGGTACGTAATGATTGATTGATTTAGACTTTAGTATTGGAGTCCCTGTCACTGTGTAATTACTTATTATTATTTAGGCAAGAAGGATGGCGACTGGAACATGAGAATCCGAGGGACCCCCAGACACCCTTGACCTTTAAAGGCGTCGTCTTTAATGAAATGAAGGGAGTATTCGTGAGTTGTGGGGTTTTTTTGTTTCATTTTGTTTTGTTGTTTCCTTTTTAAAACTGTGTAACACTGATCCTTCTGTGTGAGATATTGGAATGTTCCTGGGTCTGGAAGACCGTTGATGTTATCTCACATTGTTTGCTGGGCTTATTGAACCAGCAGCTGGACGGTAGAGGGCCAAGCTCCCAGTGTTGCAGCTACAGCTCTTCAGCTGCGGTGGGGGCCTGGCCTGGGGTCTGCGGGAGGTCTGTGAGGTAAACCTTGTCATCTTTTCTCATGCTGGCCCATGTGGAGTTTCCCCGGGCCTGTGTTAAGTGTTTTGTGATAGTTGATCAGACACAGAAACAAGTATATCGGAGTCCAGCTGTCTCTAATTAGGCCAGACATTAAGGAGATTTGCAGAATGTGCAAAACAGAGCTGTTCTTTAATATTTCTGCTTTGTCTCAGAAATAGTTTCCAGAAACTATTGTTAACATGTAGTGATGGGTTAAGATAATGAGTGAATAAGTAACTTTTTTAAAGGTCTCAGATTTTTAATTTCTAATACAGAAACATTATGTGTGTGCACACACACTCCTGTGCAGTCAAGAAACCCGCATCATCAAAAGCCCTTTGGGGGCCTCATTGATTCTGGGGCGCATGAAGGATCTGAGACCAGGCAGTTTGAGGACCTCTGTGCTGAGGCCCGTCCTCCCAGCGCCTCTGACTGTGGAGTCCTGCCTTGACATGTGGGGCTGCTTTGCTGCACCATAGGGCTTCCTTACCCTTGAATAATCAATTAGGGTTTCATTTCTTCCAGCAGCTCCTGAAAACTCCTGTTAGAGTGGCTTCTTTTGCTCTGGAAGCCCTTGGGACCCCTCCCCACAGCTCATGGGCAGGGGTCCTTGCGCATCTTTCCTTGTTCCGCACGTCCCTCCCCTGGCCCTCGGCTGTGTAGCTATTGGTGGCCCGTGCACAGTGCAAAGTGTTTTCCCTCTGGCGAGAGCCCTGACCCCTGAATCCTGTGCGGGGATTGTGAGTGAGTTGTGTGCTTTGTTAGGATCCTGGGAGTGCCTGGTATACTGCTGTGACAGTGTAAATTTCAGGGAGTTACTCCCAAAATGTGGTTCATCTGCGTAGTTCATCTGCTGTGTTGTAACAGTGGGTGTTATTTTTCACACACATATATCTTTTCTTTTATTTGAAGACTGACAACGAGAGGATATTCTCGCAGCACGTTCAGAACCGACTCCTGCCTGACCACACGTACTCCGTGATCTCTGGGGGCGATCCCTTGTGCATCCCAGACCTCACATGGGAGCAGCTTAAACAGTTCCATGCAACCCATTATCACCCCAGTAATGCTAGGTAATATTTCACGTTTGACGTTTAATTAATGGTGGGTGATGAAGAGTATACTGGTGTGCATACACTAAGTGATACAGCTTCTCTCACATTTGGCAAACGATTGTTTGTGAAGAGCTACGTAGATTTAGAGGATTCTTCCCTTAATGGATTGACGTTCATTCTGCATGTCTACAGCAGCAACTTTTCTGTGCCCAGCATGATAGTGACAGCACCTCCTAAAGGAGGATCCGGATGCTGCCACCGTCAGCCCCCTGCACCTCAGCTTTACGATGTAGGACGTGGGTGTACTGGCGACCATCCCCCTCCTGAGGTGCTCGGGAAATGGCGGTTACCCTGGCTAAACTGGGGAACTTGCTGGTTTCAGCTGTTACTAATAACAAAACACCAATGTGTGTATTTATAAATAAAATGCTGATGGAAAATCAAATTTTCAAGATTATTTAAAATGTAAAAAAATTTGAATTTTGATAACAAAAACTTTGAAGCATACAAAAAACCATAGAGCATAGAATGATGAACTTCGTAAACATACCACGTATAAGGGAGATGACAGTCCTCGTGATGGTCTACCTCTAATACTTAAATTCGGGACCCTGAAACATTTTATGACATCATACCATATTCAAATACTTGCTTGAAAGCACCCACTAATTATTCCAAATCTGGATTTCCCGGTAGTACCCAAAATAACATGTTCAGTCCAAATGAGGCGCATATATTTTGTAAAGCTCTGTTTTTCTCCCTGGAGACACAGGCCATCTACAGGGTTGGTATCCTGGCATTCTGTGAATATTCTGTTTCTTACCAAGCTGTTAATGTTCTTTGATTTATTCACTTATTCATTGTTTGGTGTGTTTACTGCCTGGAACAATTCCAATAGAGTTTGCAGAGTGTTCTAAAGAATTCTTTAATTTTGGGGGACACCTTGGTGGCTCACTTGGTTCAGCATTCCAGCTCTTGGTTTTGGCTCAGGTCATGATCTCAGGGTCTTAAGATCAGCTGTGCACTCAGCGGAGAGTCTGCTTGAGATTCTCTCTCTCCTCCCCCATCCCTGCTCCCTGTGTGTGTGCATGTGCATGCGCACACTCAAAAAAATTCAATTTCTTGTATGTTTATTAGCTGGACTTGGGTGGACATGAGCTTCTCCCATCAGTAGGGGCTGATGGGTTAGCCTGAAGTATAGCTCTAATGGGAAGGGCGGAGACAGGCTTCTTTTCTTTGGCTGTCCAATTTTAAAGGGAGATGGTGGCAGTAGCTCCTCCAATGGCGACAGAGGAAGCTTTTCTTCTTTCACTTTCATATGCTTTATTTTTAATACCATTGTTATCTCACAGAAATATTTTTTGTATATGTGTATACTTCAAATTATATAATTGAATAGGATCTTCATTTTTTTTTAATGCTCAAAATTGTTTCAGCCGTCATTCAAGGGAATTCCTTTAAGCTCATCTTATCTAATGGTGTCTTTAGTTTTCAATAACTAGTTTCTGTATCCTGCCCCAAATCCTGGTTCATCCTGCTCCTGATCTGTAGCTACTTCTTTCTCCAAGGAGTCCTGAGACTAAGTGGAGCCTGGCATTTAGAGATCAGCATCTCCATGGATGCCAGGGGTGCTACTTGTTATTGCAGTGCCACTCTCTGAGCCACGGAGTGGAAAATTTTGAAGGATCTTTAAGATACTTGTTCCCCAAATCAGATGTGTTTATTTTTTGGGGATATAACCAACATATAGCATTGCAGTAGTTGTAGGTGTGCAACAGAACAATTTGGGTCATGCATATGCCATGAAGTGATCACCACAATAAGTCCAGTTAACATCTATCACTGCATATAGTTGTAAATATTTTTTTCTGATGAGAACTGTAACGATCTGTTAGCAGCTTTTAAATATACACTACACTATTCAACACAGTCACCATACTGTATGTTATGTGCCCGTGATGTAACTGGAAGCTGGAAGCTTGGACCCCTCCTACCCATTTTGTCCACCCCCTGCCTCTGGCAGCCACCAGTCTGTTTTCTGTATCTGAGTCTTAGCCCAGAAAACAGCTTATTTAAAAAAAAAAAAAAAAAAAAGTGTCATTGTACTCTTTTTCCCTAGATGGATAAATATGTTGTCCTAAAAACACGTAATCTGAGATTTATAGCCTGAAACTGAACTTTGTGAAATTCCTTACTTTGACAGTAATAGATGGGTTACTGTACTCCTGTAGCTAAGAACCATCAAATATTTTAACATATGAGTTACTTCATTTTTGAAACCCCTTTATACAGTACATTTAAAATAAGGAGCAATTTCCAGCAGATTTACATTTAATTAATCACTTTTACATGATTTGTGTTGTGTTTCTTATTTAAAAAAAAAAAAATCAAAGCCAATATTTGGTCTTTCTAGTTTAGGTAAGTAAACAGAGGCCCCTGGGTGGCTTCGTTGGTGAAGTGCCTTAGGTTGAGATCATGATTTCAGGGTCCTGGAATCCAGCTCCACATTGGGCTCCCTGCTCAGCAGGAAGTCTTCAGGATTCTCTCTCCTCCTCCCCCACTCCCCCCTACCCAGGTGCACGCAGCATGCACACCCTCTCAAATCTTAAAAAACAAAACAAAAAGCAGTGAATGCAATGTATTTCTATACAAACTTTCAACATGGGAACTATTTTGCTATGAGGTACTATATATATGTGTACCTTCTGGTTTTTTAAAGATTTTGTTCACTTAGCACTAGCCGGGGGAAGGGCAGAGGGACAAGCTGACTTCCCACTGAGCAGGGAGTCCAACATGGGACTGGATCCTGAGACCCCGAGATCTTGACCTGAGACAAAGTCGGACACTTAACCGACTGAGCCACCCTGGCACACCAATGTACCTTCCATTTTTAAGTTTGTTTTTTTTAATTCTGCTGTAATTAATGTACAGTGTTATATTTGTTTCAGGTGTAAAATAACATAATTCAACACTTGGCATATGTTATTCAATGTTCGTCAAGATCCCACATCACCTCTATGTCCCCCATCAACCCACCACCTTCCCCCTAATAACCATGAGAGTGTTCTCTAGAGTTAAGACCGGTTTTTTTCAGTTTTTCTTTCTCCCTTTGCTCATTTGTTATCCTAAATTCCACATGATTGAAATCATACAGTAATTGTCTTTCTCTGACTTAATTTCACTTAGCATTCTGTTCTCTAGCTCCATCCGTGTTCTTGCAGATGGCAAGATTTCATTCTCTTATGGCTGAGTAAGAGCTCTTATGGCTCCATTATATATACCACATCTTTGTCCAGTCGTCTGTCGACAGACACTTGGGCTGCTTCCATATGTCAGCTATTGTATATAACGTTGCTATAAACACAGGAGTATGTGCACATATCCCTTCAAATCAGGGTAATATTGGCCTCATGGAATGAATTTGGAAGTTTTTCTTCCTCCTGTGTTTTTTTGAAAAGCTTGAGAAGAATAGCTATTAACTCCACTTTTAAATGTTTGGTAGAATTCGCCTATGAAGCCAAACTGGTCCTGGACTTTTATTTATTTGGAGTTTATTACTAATTCAATTTCTTTCCTGGTTGTAGGTCTGTTGAAATTTTCTATTTCTTCCTGATTCAGTTTGGGTAGTTTTGTATGTTTCTAGGAATTTATCTATTTCTTCTAGGTTGTCCAATTTATTGGCATATAGTTTTCATGACATATTTTTATAAATGTTTGTATTTCTGTGGTGTTGGTGGTTGTTTCTCCTCTTTTATTATTAGTGTTTTTGTTTATTAAGGTCCTCTTTCCTTTTTTTTTTCTTTTAATGATCCTGGCTAGAGGTTAATCAATTTTGTTGCTCTTTTCAAAGAACCAGCTCCTGGTTTCATCTGTTGTATTTTTTTAGTTTCTATATCATATATTTCTGCTTTCATCTTTATTATTTCCTTCCTTCTGCTGGCTTGGGGTTTTCCATGTTATTTTTCTATGTCCTGTAGGTGTAAATTTAGGTTGAGATTTTTCTTGTTTCTTGAGTTAGGCCTGTATTGCTATAAACTTCTCTCTTAACAAACACTTTTACTGAATCCCAAAGATTTTGGACTATTGTGTTTTCATTTTCATTTGTTTCCATGTGTTTTTTTTTTTTTTAATTTCCTCTTTGATTTTTTGATTGACTCACTCATTGTATAGTAGAATGTTGTTTAACCTCCGTGTATTTGTGGTCTTTCAGACATTTTTCTTACTGTTGATTTCTAATTTCATATGTTGTGGTCAGAAAAGATGCATGGTATGACTTTGATCTTTTTGAATTTGTGGCCTAACATGTGACCTACTCTGAAGAATGTTCTGTGTGCACTTGAATGTGTATTCTGTTTTAGGATGGAGTGTTCTGAACATATCCCTTAAGTCCATCTGGTGCAATGTGTCGTTCAATGCCATTGTTTCTTTGTTGGTTTCTTGTTTAGAGGATCTGTTCATTGATGTAAGTGGGGTGTTAAAATCCCTTACTGTTATTGTCGTCTTATTGTAAGTTCCTTTATAATGGTTATTAACTGTTTTATGTATTTGGCTGCTCCTATGTTGGGTGCATAAGTTTTTTTTTTTTTTTAAGATTTTATTTATTTATTCATGAGAGACAGAGAAAGAGAGGCAGAGACACAGGCAGAGGGAGAAGCAGGCTCCATGCACAGAACCCCATGTGGGACTCGATCCCAGGTCTCCAAGATCAGGCCCTGGGCTGAAGGTGGCACTAAACCACTGAGCCACCCGGGCGGCCCGGATACATAAGTATTAGTGTTAGTAATTGTTGGATTGTTCCTTTTATGATTATATAGCGTCCTTTGTCTTTTTTTCTTTTAAGATTTTATTTATTTATTCACGAGAGACACAGAGAGAGAGAGGCAGAGACACAGGCAGAGGGAGAAGCAGGCCCCACGCAGGGAGCCTGACATGGGACTCTATCCTGGGTCTCCAGGATCACACCCCGGGCTGAAGGTGGCGCTAAACCGCTGAGCCACCAGGGCTGCCCGCGTCCTTTGTCTTTTGTTGCAGTCTTTGTTTTAAAGTTTATTTCATCTAATGTAAATATTGCTACCCCAGCTTTCTTTTCACTTTGTTTGCATGAGAAATGTTTTCCATTCTTTCAATCTGCAGGTGTCTTTAGGTCTGAAATGAGTCCCTTATAGGCAGCATATCAATGGATCTTGTTTTTTTTAACAGTCACCCTCTGTCTTTTGATTGGAGCATTTAGTCAACTTATATTCAAAGTAGTTATGGATATGTATATATTTACTGCCGTTTTGTTACTTGTTTTATGGGTTTTTTTGGTTTTTCTTTTTCTCATTCTCTCACCATAAGTTAGTTTTTTTTAGTGATATGCTTAGAATCTTTTCTGTTTATTTTTTTCATATGACTGGGTTTTGATATATGGTCACCATTAGGTTTGTATGTAACTTTTGCACATAGCAGTCTGTATGTAGCTGATGGTTGCTTGTTTGTACCCAATCTCTACTCCCCACCACCATATATGGTATCATACTTTACATTCTTTTATGTTGTGGGAGTCCCTTGATTTTTACAGATATGCTTATTTTCACCATTTTTGTGTTTCCTGCTTTTTTAAAACTCTTAACTAATGTTCTTTTTCCACTCAGAGCCCCCATTAACATTTCTTATAGTGCCTGTTTAGTGGCCAGGAACTCCTTTAACTTTTGTTTGCCTAAGACACTGCTTTATATCTCCTCCTATTATGAATGACAGCCTTGCTGGATTCAGTGTTCTTGGCTACAGATTTTTCTCAGCATTTTGAATGTATCATGCCACTTTCTTCAGGCCTGCAAAGTTTCTGTTGAAAAACCCACTTGTAGTAGCCTTTTGAGGTTTTCCTTTTACATAACTTTCTTTTGTTGCTTTTATAATTCTCTTTATCACTGCTTTTTGCCATTTTAATTACTATGTGGCTTGATATGGACATCATTGGGTTTATTATTTTTTCCCAATGGGGGTTGGACTCTCTGGCCTCCTCAGTGGTAAACAGCTCTCCCCCCTGGATGCTCTTGCCTTTTCACACTGCTGCTTTGGTGGTGCGCTTTCAGGGCAGGGACTCAGTTTCCCATCACCCTCCAGGTTCTCTCAGAACATAGCCTGCTCATGTTGAAAGTTCCAGCTATAAGTCCCATTGACTGTCAGAACTCCTAAAACTTGGCCCCTCTGGCTTTCAAACCCGGATGTCATGGGGATCCATGTTCCTGTGTCGGCTCACCAGTGTGACCCTCGGTGCTCTCCCCACCCCCAGGTCCTTCCCTCCAGCAGATCAACCCCAGGTCCCTTTAGCCCCCCACAGTGACTCCTCCCTCCCCACCCTCTCCAGTATGGTCTCTTCTCCGCATTCCATTGTGGCATTTGTTCTGCTGGTGTCTGGGTTATTTACCCTGACGTAACTGCCCTAGTTGTATCTGGGATGAGGTGAGTTTAGGGTTTTCCTACTCTGCCTACCTTCTATTTTATATAAAAATCCATCTGTGTTAATTTCTAATCTTTTAAACTAAGGTAGACTTAATATATTCTTTGAACATTTCAGGTTCTTCACTTACGGCAGTTTTCCACTAGAACAGCATCTGAAACAAATTCACAAAGAAGCACTAAGTAAATTTGAGAAAATTGAGACAAACACTGCAGTGCCAGCTCAGAAGCCGTGGGATAAGCCAGTAAGTGCCCCATCCAGAGAATAAGCAGTGTTTTTACCTACTAAATACACTGAGATGGAGAGTCAAACTGTGTATTAGTAATAGGATTTTCAAATATTGTGGCCTCCGACTTGAATGTAAGAGCTTCTTAACTCAAAGGAATGGTTATTTGTTTGAAAAGAAGGTTAACTTAGTGGAAAGCATCTCTTGGGCCACTTTATATGTATAACGGGTAACTTCTACTAGTTTAAAGGCAGTCGTTCATACTCTGCACCTACTTAAAGCATCACCTCCTTTTACAGAGGGAATTCCAGATAACATGTGGCCCGGACTCACTGGCTGCAGATTCCTCTAAACAAACAACTGTCGGGGTCAGCTTCCTCTTACCAGAGTAAGTGTCTGCTGTGAAGTAGGAAAAGTGCACCTTAGCAGGGCTGGAGGCAAATGCTCCAGGTATAAGTTCGTTGATGGTTAGGATTTAGGAGTCGAGCAGCTGTTGGGTGGCAGGGAAGATTTTAGCATCTGGGATGGTTCTGAGGAAATTGCCACTATAGTAGCTATCCGAAAAAAAAAAGCTTATTTTCCTAGTGCATTTTAAAGCTTATTTCTGTGGAGAAAACTGGCTTGGATGGCAGTTAATATTTGTTGGGGTGGGACCACAAGGGCCCTTGCACGTGGGAAGAGCACAGTGAACACAGGCTTCAAAAACCTGCACGGCACGTGACACTGTGTAGTTGTGGAGATCTGGCACCCGCGGGGCACGTAGGCAGGCCGCCATCCTCTGCCATCCCGCATCGGGGCTGGCTGCCGTGAGTGGCCACACTGCTGGACACGGTCCCCCGTTTCCTCTCTGTTCTTGTCTAGGTGTGCACAGTGCGCTTCTAATTGAGATAGTGTGGGTCAGAGTGCTTGGCACACTAATGTGATGGCATTCGATATACAGCTAAGTCAACTTCATGGTTTGGGACCCCAAAGTAATCTGGTTTATGAGAGCTTTGCAAACCAAAAAACAATTACTCTCTTTTATCCATATAATTTAAAGTAAAGGTTAAAATACAAGTGTTTGTAGAACATCCACTTCTTTGGAAGTAAAAGTGTTGATTTAGTGGTGACTTTAGTGATTGGAAAAAATTTACGAGGAGCAACAGTTTCCCTTTTTCTCTCCTGTCCCCGCTTTTAAATGAAGCATCACTGATACATTTGAAGCCTTCACGTTAAACCTCCTGTCTTCGCTCTTGATCAGTGGACCCAACTCCCCTTTCTATAAAGCATTGATTGAATCTGGACTTGGTACAGACTTTTCTCCTGATGTTGGGTAAGTTTCATTATCAGATCAGGTCAGTGGTATTTGCACTTGGGGCCAGTTTGGATATTTGACAGTGTCTGGACAAGTTTTTGGTTGTCACAGCTGGGGAGGGTTATTAACATCAGGTGAGTGGGGTTAAGAACAGAGTATGCACAACGTCCCACAGTCACAGAGTGGTTCCCTGCTCCCCAGCACCGAACAGTGCCTGAGATGACAGATCCAGTACAGCTGTCCTCTGTCCCCTGAAGGGGACATTTGGGGGGCGGGGGGGTGATAGCTTGTCCAAGATCTCAGAGTGGTGTACTGCGGCCTTCTTTAAAAGCCAGGTTGTTAAATATTCTTTCAAATCTTAAGATTTTGTAAAGCTCAGCAGTTTTATTTCCAGATTTAACTTAGCATAACTCTGAAGGTTAAATTGCAGTGAATTTTAGAAATATAAATGTGGACACGAATGCACGTATGACCAGTTATATCTGAGGAGCGGGTATCTGAGGACCCTGCTTCAATTGGCTTTTTCGTGGAAAACTTGGGAGGTTTAAGTGTCCATAGCTCTCTTCTCTAGAGTGTTGGATCTTTAAGTGAAGCGTGTTGTGATGATCGAAGCCATCGGAATTCTGCTGTGTGACTGACTTGTATGTTGCAGGTACAACGGCTACACGCGGGAGGCCTACTTCAGTGTGGGCTTGCAGGGGATCTCGGAGCAGGACACCCAGTCTGTGCGGGATATCATCGACAGGACGATCGAGGAAGTCATCGAGTACGTGTGGCTGGTGCTCACATTCCTGACACTGTCCAGTGAGGGAGCTCACCTCCCTCCATGTTTTACTCTCTTTACCTCCTAAAACGTGTTCATTCACTCCAAGGTGTTTAAAGATGATCTCTGCTGCTTTGGTGTATTGGTTCCTTTTTAACATCCCCATTCTCTGTTTCTGTAGGAAAGGATTCAAAGAGGACCAAATTGAGGCTCTCCTTCATAAAATTGAAATACAAATGAAGCATCAGTCTGTCAGCTTTGGCCTCACCCTGACGTCTGTGCGTAATTTCTCTTTTACCTCCTTCCATTTGTGCTTTGTTTTTACTGTTGTGACCAGTGGGTACTTGACGGCACTGAAAACAGATAGCAGCTACTCAAAGCGCCTTTCATTGGAACCTTGAAAGTTGTGCTATTTGGGGTCTGATATAAACTTAATTTAGAAAAGTAAATAAATAAATAAACTTAATTTAGTTTTATAAACATGTCTTTTTACCAGCCTAATTGGCTTTCTGATATCTTATTTTTCTTTTTAAAAATCATTTGTTTTAGAGAGAGAAAGAGCATGCTTGGGGTGGAGGGTCAGAAAAAGAAAGAATCCTGAGCAGGTTCCACACTGAGTGTGGAGCCCACCACAGGGCTCAACCTCAAGACCCCAAGATCATGACCTGAGTAGAAACCAAGGTCGGACACTCGACTGAGACACCTAAGCTCCCCTTATATCTTCTATTTTTATATAGGACAGATTCACATGGACTATATACAGGTAGAGATTCATAACTGTAGGTCTGTTGGTAATTATATTTCCTAAAAATAATTTTAATACCTGTGCTTTACTTTACTAGAGAAAAGACAGATGTAAAAATTTCCTAGCCAAGAAATGACTTAATTTTGGTTATAATCAAATTTTGAGTACAGAAACCAAGATGATAATAAAATGTCACGTTTGGTATTGAGTGAGCTGACTAGAGTTCGTCGTGTAATGTGCATGTGGATTGGATGTTCTTGGTTGCAGTACATTGCCTCCTGCTGGAATCACGACGGGGACCCTGTGCAGCTCCTGAAGCTGGGGAGTCTGGTGGCTCGATTCAGGCAGTGCCTCAAGGAAAATCCACGGTTTTTGCAAGAAAAAGTAAAACAGTATTTTAAGGTAAGGAAATTGGAGAATTTATGTGAATACATGATATAATTTCTTAATTATTAATTAATGCTCCTAGTAACAAGTTTAGTTTTGATTCTGACGCAAGTTGGCTTTTTATATGAACACATGAGTGTTTTTTTTGTATGTGAGTATATGTATACGTGTGTATAAACAAAAACATCTGTAGGCATTTCTGTTCTGCTTTGTTGAAAGAAAGATTGTATTACTCCTCAGTTTTGGGGTAGGTTTTGATAAGAGTTGTTCAATTGTCATTAAAAGTTTGGTGGACTTCACCTGTGAAGAAATACAATTCTGGGATTTCTTCATCAGGAGTGGTTTTGTGTGTGTGTGTGTGTGTGTGTGTGTGTGTGTGTGTGTATGTGTGTTTTCATTACTGTTTCAGTGCCTTCGTGAGTTACTGATTTATTCAGAGTTTTCTCTCTTCACACTTAAGTCTTGAAAGGTGATGTGGATTTCGGGGTCTGTTCATCTAGGCGTCTGGTTCATGCCCGTAGATTGCTGTACTGCTGATGCTGCCGGGCCTGTTTTCTTAGTGTATCTGAAGGGTTGGCACTTATGTCAAATGTCTGAAAAAAATCTTCTCTGTGATAGGAGTTTCATTGTTTCCTGTGTTCTGCTACCATAGGTCTGGCTGGATCTCACTTTTCTATTTACTGAGGATACGGAGATAGTTTAAAAACTCATTGGTCTTTGTTTTTAACGTATGTGTGAACTGGGTACGTGTCCCTCTTAACACTGATTCTGTGGGGTCCTGTAGTTCTCTGTGTTCTGCTTATGGTTTCATTTGTCTCAAGGTATTTACCAAGGTCCCTTATTGACTCTTTAATCTACTGGTTGTTTAGGGATGTGTTGTGTAAATTCCAAATACTTGTGGATTTTCCAGTTTTCTTTGTACAGGCATTCCTTGGAGAGAGCGCATGTGTGGTTCACACCATCGCAGTAAAGCAAATAGAGTTGAATGAATGCTTTGGTTTACCAGTGTGCGTAAAAGTTAGGTTTACACTACCCTGCAGTCTGCTAAGCGTGCAATAGCGTTATATTTAAAAATAACTACATTCACATCTTAGGTAAAAAATACTGCTAACAAAATGCCAGTTATCTGAACTTTCAGTAAGTCGTAATCTTTGCTGGTGGGGAATGGTGATGGCTGCTGAAGGTGGGGGTGACTGGCATTCCATAAAATAAGACACTGATGAAGTTTGTCATAATGACGGACCCTTCCTTTCATAAAAAAATTTTTCTGTAGCAGGTGGTGCTGTTTGAAAGCAGCATTCTACCCATGGTACAACTTCTTTAAGAATTAGAGTCAGTCCTCTCAAACCCTGCCACTGCTTTATCGAATGAGTTCATGTAATATCCCAAAGATTTTTATTTATTTATTTTAAAGAGAGAGCCATGCGCACAAGACAGTGAGCAGGAGGGAGGGGCAGAGGGAAAGGGAGAGAGAAGATCCCAAGCACACTCCACACTGAGCATGGAGCCTAACATGTTGGGCTCGATCCCAAGACCCAAGCCAAAATCAGGAGTCAGAGCCTTAACCAGCTGAGCCACGTGTTGTGCCCAAGATTGCAAATCCAAGAAACCACCAAGGAGCCAACACCGATGCAAACACACGAGGGTTTATTTACAAGCTCGAGCTTGGGTCCAAGTGTACCCGACACAGTGGAGCAGGGACTTGGACCCCGAGACTAAGAGGCGTAGCAGCTTTATAGGGGCCAGTGGCCAATGGGATACACAGAAAGTTGCACAGTCATGTCGGTCCACATGCAGGTGGCTGATTGAATTACTTCTTACCCTATAGTATCCATTTGAGCTGGCCTATTACTTTGGTCAGAATTGGCGCGCAGTTTTGGGGGGCACAAAGCAGGGTTACATTGTTAGGAGCCGATTTCCGATTAGGGTGTGCCCAGCGGCTTGACTAGGGTGGGGCAGCACCTTAAGCAATAAGCAGGTTATGTGGGGGTCATACAGGAGGTGGCAGGTGTAGCACAAAATGGAATCAGTCCTGCTCTGCTTGTCCAGGGGTACAGGATTTTTGTTAAATTTCCTGGGTCCCACACCACGCAGGTGCCCTGTTCATGTAATATTCTAAATCCTTTGTTGTAATTTCAACAGTCTTCACAGCATCTTCACCAGGAGTAGGTTCCATCCCAAGAACCCACTTTCATTCATGAGAAGCAACTCCTTATCTGTTCCAAGTTTGATCATGAGATTATATCCATTGAATCCTGTCTTTAGGCTCCACTTCTAAGCCTGGTTCACTGGCTGTTTCTACCCCATCTGCAGTGACTTCCTCCACTGAAGTCTTGAGCCTTTCAAAGTCATCCATGAGGGCTGGAATCAACTTCTACCAAAACTCTGCGAATGTGTGTATTGGGACCTCTTCCTGTGAATCGTGGATGTTCTTAATGGTGTCTAGGATGATATATCCTCTCCAGAAGGGTTTTAATTTACTTTGCTCAGATCCATCAGAGGAATCACTATCTATGGCAGCCATAGTCATATGGAATGCATTTCTTAATTAATAAGACCTGAAAGTTGAAATGATTCCTTGATTTGCAGAATGGATATTTTTTTAGCAGGCATGAAAACAATATTAATTTCACTGTTCATCTTGACCAGAGTTCTTGGCTGACCAGGTGCTTTGTCAATGAGCAATCATATTTTGAAAGGACATTTCCTGAGCAGTAGGTCTCAACAGTGGGCTTAAAATATTCAGCCAACCATGCTGTAAGCAGATGTGCTGTCATTCAGGCTTTGTTGTTCCATTTATAGAGCACAGGCACAGTAGATTTAGCATAAATCTTAAGGTTCCTGGGAGTTTTGGAATGGTCAGTGAGCACTGGCTTCAACCTTAAGTTCCAGCTGCCTTAGCTCCTAAAAGTCAGTCTGTCTTCGAAGCTTCGAAGCTACGCACTGACTTCTCCTCTCTGGCTATGAAAGTCCTAGATGGCCTCCTTTTCCCCTCTTAGGCTGTTTGTCTATGTTGAGAACCTGTTGTTTAGTGTGGCCACGTTCATTAACCACCTTAGCTAGATCTTCTGGACGCCTGGCTGCTTCCCTTTGCACTCTCCTATTATGGAGACGGCGTCTTTCCTTGAAGCTCAGAAAGCAACCTCTGCTGGCTTCAAGCATTTCTTCTGCAGCATCCTCACCTCTCTCAGCCTTCAGGGAATTGAAGAGAATCAGAGTGAGGCTTTGGCTCAGGGGTGAGTCTTTAGCTTACGGGAACGTTATGGCTGGTTTGCTCTTCTATTCAGACCCTTAAAACTTTCTCCATATCATCAGTAAGTCCCTTGCTTACTTACTATTCACGCATTCACTAGAGTACCACTTGCAACTTCCTTCAAGAACTTTCCCTTTGAATTTACAGCTTGGCGCACAGTATGGTGCAACAGGCATAGTTTTTGGCCTCTCTCAACTTATGGTATGCCTTCCTCACTAAGCTTAATCCTTTCTAGTTTTTGATTTAAGTGAGAGTTGTACAACCTTCCTTTCAGGAAGCCATGGTAGGGTTATTGATTGGCCTGATTTCAGTGTCGTCGTGTCTCAGGGAAGAGAGAGGCCTGAGGAGGGGACAGTGCCTGGGCATGGCTGGTGGGTGGGGCACTCAGAACGCACAAGTTTACTGACTTACGCGGGTGTGTGGTTCACGTCTCCCCACAACAATCACGATCGTAGCCTGATCACTGGGCACAGATGGCCATAGTAAATACATGAAGATGTCTCACATGTTGGTAGAATTACCAGGATATGACACAGACACAAAGGAGCAAATGCTCCTGAAAAATGGTGCTGCTAGGCTTGCTCGGTGCAGGGTTGCCACAGGCCTTCAGTTTGTGAACAGATGCATTGTTTGCAAAGCACAGTAAAGTGAGGTATGCCTGTGTAGAACATACGAGTAGTCACCTAAATTAGTGGATATTCTGGCTATTTTTGTGAAGGCTTCTTTTTTTCCCCTGTCAACTAACCGTCCGTCCCCCCATGATGCTGTCAAGTACTACTGATTCTCTTCCTTAACGCTGGATCCTTTGCATCCTCGTGACTTTCTTATTCCAGAACTGAAGCCTGCACCCCCCAGTCACTGGCTCCCTTTTCGTTCACCCCCCAACCCCCACCCATGGGAGTCATCAGTTCTATTTATGGGTTTGTTTCTGCTTTTTAATTGGATTATTTGGGGGGAAGGGGTTGGTGTTTAGTTGTATGAATTCTTTATATATTTTGGATATTAACCCTTCCCAGAAATATTATTTATTTGCCAGTATCCTCCTCCGTTCTGTCGGTTGCCTTTTCATTTTGTTGACTGTTTCCTTGGCTGGGCAGAAGCTTTCTATTTTGGTGCAGTCCCAATAGCTTATTTTTTGCTTTTGTTTCTATTACCTAAGGAGACATACCCATAAATATGTTGCTAAGGCTTTGCCCAAGAGATTACTTACTGCCTGTATTTTCTTCTGGAAGTTTTATAGTTTTAGATCTCACTTGAGGTCTTTAGTCCATTTGAATTTATTATTTTTGTAAGTGTAACATATGGTCCAGTTTCATTCCTTTGCATGTAGCTGTCCAGTATTGTAATGTTTTAATTATTGTGGCTTTGTAATATAGCTTGAAGTCTTGAGTTGTGATGCCTCTCCTTTTGTTTTTCAAGATTGGCTATTTGGAGTCTTCTTGGGGTTCCATACAAATTTTAGTATTCATTCTAATTCTCTGAAAAATGCTTTAATGCTTTTGGTATTTTGATAGGGATTTAAGTTTGTAGATTGCTTTGAGTGTTACAGACTTTTCAACAATATTTGTTCTTGTAATCCATGACCATGGAATGTCTTTCCATTTCTTGCATTGTCTTGAATTTCTTTTATCAGTGTTTATAGTTTTCAAAATATAGATCTTTCAAGTCTTAAGTTTATTCCTAGATATTTTACTGTTTTTTTTTTTGTAAATGGGATGGTTCAGTTTCTATTGCTTCATTATAAACGAATAGGAATGCAGCAGATTTCTGAACATTGATTTTTATATCCTGCAACTTTGCTGAATTTGTTTATCAGTTCTAGTTGTTTTTTGGTGTCTTTAATGTTCCCTGTACGTGGTATCATGTCATCTGCAAAGAGTGAGAATTTTACTTCTTCCATACCAATTTGGATGCCATTTATTTATTTATTTATTTATTTATTTATTTATTTATTTATTTATCTATCTATCTATCTATCTATCTATCTATCTAATTGACATGGCTAAGACTTCCAGTGCTTTGTTAAATAAAAGTAGCAGGTGCGGACATCTTGGTCTTGCCTCTCACCTTAGGGGCAGAGCTTGCAGTTTTTCACTAGTGAGTATGATGTTGGCTGTAAGTTCTTTTTTTTTTTTTTTTTTTAAGATTTTATTTATCCATTCATGAGAGACACAGGCAGAGGGAAAAGTAGGTTCCCTGCAGGGAGCCCGATGCAGGACTCTATCCTAGGACCCTGGGATCACAATCTGAGTCAAAGGCAGACGCCCAACCATTGAGCCACCCAGGCGTCCCAGGCTAAGTTTTTCATATAAGTACTTTATTATGTTGAGTTATATTCCTTCTATATCTACTTTGCAGAGGATTTTATTATGAATGGATGCTGTGTTTTGTCAAGTGCTTTTTTTTACATCAATTGAAATGATAATGTGGTTTTTATCCTTTTTTTTTTTATGTGACATCATGTTGATTGTTTTACAAATATCGAAACACCCTCGCAACCTGGGGATAAATTCCACTTGATTGTGTTGTATGATGTTTTTAATGTGTTGTTGAATTTGGTTTGCTAATAATTTGTTGAGAATTTGTGCATCTTCATTCATCAGAGATATTGGCCTGTAGTTCTTTTTATGTGGTGTCTTTATCTGATTTGGGTATCAGGGTGATCCTGGCTTTATGGAATAAATTTGGAAGTTTTTGTTCCTCATCTGTGTTTTGAAATAGTTTGAGAAGAACAGGAATTAACTGTTTTCTAAATCTTTGGTAGAATTGCCTGTGAAGCCATCTGGTCCGGGACTTTGGCTTATTGGGAGATTTTTGATTACTGATTCCATTTCGTTGCTAGTAATTAGTCTGTTAAACTTTCTGTTTCTTCCTGCTTTAGTTTTGGGAGGTTATATGCCTCTCAGAATATTAATGTATATTAATATACCTTAAGTTTTGGAATTGTTGGCATGTAGGTGTTAATAGTATTCTGTTACAGTTTGTATTTTTGTGGTGTTAGTTGTTAGTTCTCTTTCATTAGTGATTTTTGTTTATTTGGGTCTTTTTTTTTTTCTTTGTTAATATGAGCCTGGCTAGTGGTTTATCAATGTTGTTGATCTTTTCAAAGAACTAGTTCCTGGTTTCATTGATCTTTTTTAGTTTCTATCTCATTTATTTCTGGTCTAATCTTTATTATTTCCTCCCTTCTGCTGATTTTGGGTTCTGTTGTTTTTCTGACTCCTATAGGTATAAGGTTGAGTTGTTTGAGGTTTTCTTGTTTGAGGGAGGCCTGTATTGCTAGAAACTGCCCTCTTAGAACTGCTTTTGCTGCATTCCAAAGATTTTGTACTATTGTGTTTTCATTTTCATTTGTTTCCATGCATTTTTTATCTTTCCTGGTCAACTGATTTATTGTGTAGTTGCATGTTACTTCATCTCTGTGTGTTTGTGCTCTTTCCAGATTTTTTCTTGTGATTGATTTCTAGTTTCATAGTGTTGTCATCAGAAAAGATGCATGTCAAATGCTTTTTCTACATCTATTAAATTGATCATACAGTTTTTGTCCTTTCTGTTATTGATGCGATGTATCACACTGATTGCTTCGCAAATATCGAGCCTCCCGTGCATTCCTGGAGTAAATCCCACTTGATTGTGGTATAGGAATTTTTTTTTTTTTTTTTTTTGAGCTTGTTAAGACTTGTTTTGTGGCCTAATATCTGATCTATCCTGGAGAATGTTCCTTGCGCACTTGAAAAGAATGTATGTACTTCTGTTTTAGGATGAAGTGTTCTGAGTATGTTCAACCCATCTGGTCTAGTGAGTCATTCAAAGCCACTGTTTCCTTGTTGATTTCCTGTTTTGATGATGTTTTCATTGATGTATGTGGAATGTTAAACATCCCCTACTATTATTGTATTACTGTCTATTTATATTTGTTATTAACTGTATTATGTATTTGAGTGCTCCCATATTGGCGCAAAAATATTTACAACTATTATATCTTCTTGTTGGATTATCCCCTTCATTATGATGTAGTGCCCTTCTTTGTCTCTTATTACAGGCTTTGTTTTAAAATCTGTTTTATCAAAAAAAAAAAAAAATCTGTTTTATCCAATGGAAGTGCTGCTTACCCGGGGTTTGTTTTCACTTCCATTTACATAATAAATGTTTTTCTATCCCTTCACTTTCAATCTGCAGGTGTCTTTAAGTCTGAAAGAAGTTTCTTGTAGGCAGCATATAAGTGGGTCTTGTTTCTTTATCCATTCTATCACCCCATGTCTTTTGATTGGAGTCCATTTATTCAAAGTAATTATTGATAGATATGTACTTATTGCTAGTTTGTTTGTTTTGTGGTTGTTTCTTTAGATGGTCTCTGTCTTCTCATGCTGTCATAGTTTACTTTTCTTTAGTGGATTCCTTTCTTTTTATTTTTTCAAATCTATTACTAGTTTTGGATTTGTGGTTACCATTGTTTGTATATAACATCTCCATCTAGGAGTCTATATTAAGTTTACCAGCTACTTACTGTAGCATTCTTTACCTCTCTCTCCCTCACATTTTAAGTATGCAGTGTCATATTTTACATCCTTTTATTTTATGAATCCCTGGACCGATTTTTGCAGAAATACTTATTTTTACTGCTTTTGTGTTTTTAATCTCACTTATGGTCTTTCTTTTCCACTCAGGGTCCTCTTTAATATTTCTTATAGGATGAGTTTAGTGGTCATGAATGAACTCTTACAGTTTTTGTTTGCCTGAGAAACTCGTGATGTCTTCTATTCTGAATGATAGCCATGCTGGATAATGTATTCCTGGCTGCACATTTTCCCCTTTCAGCACTTTGAATATGTCATGCTACTCCCCTTGGGCTTGGTCCTGCTAAAAAATTCACTCGTAGCCTTAGTGTTTGTTCCCTATGTAATGTCTTCTTTTCTCTTCCTGCTTTTGAGATTTTTTTTTTTCTTATCAGTACTACCATTTTAATTACTGTTTGTCTTGGTGTGGACCTCCTTAGGTTGAATATTTGGGGCCACCTCTGTGGCTCCTGGATCTATCATCTGCTTCTTTCCCCAGGTTAAGGGAGTTTTCAGTTATGAGTTTTTCAAATAAATATTCTGTCTCCTTTTCTGTCTCTCATTTTGTAACACGAATGTTATTCTGCTTGATGGGAGTTCTCAAATTTGCATAGTTTTTCTTTTCTTCTCATGTGTTCATCTTGATTCCTTTTCATTATTTTGTCTTCCAGGTCACTAATTTGTTCCTGTACTACTTCTAGCCTATTCATTCCATCAGTTGTATTTTTTTTAATTTATTGTGTTCTTCATCTCTGGTTCTTTTCATCTCTCTGTTAAGGGTCTCACTGAGGTCCTCTACTCTTTTTCAAGTCCAGTGAGTACTTTTGTGATCATTACTTTAAATTCTCAACCAGGCATACTACTTAAACCTTATTACTTAGTCTCTCACTGTGGTTTGGTCTTTTCCTTTCATTTGGGACTTATTCATCCATCTCATTTTGTCAACTCTGTGTCTGTGTCCATGTGTTAGGGAAGTCAGCTATCTCTCTTGCTCTTAACGGTAGTGGCCTTAGGAAGAAGAGATCTTGAAGTGCCCTGCAGTGTACTGTCTCCTGTTCCCCAGGGCCTGGAACTTCAGGGAGTGTCTCCTATGGGTGCTGCGTATGCCTTGCTGTTGTGTCCTGGCTTCTTTTTCCTTCAGTTTTCTCTCCAGGCTCTCTTTGTTTGTTGTGGACAGTATTTGTTTCCCAGCAGGAGTGGGGCACATTTTAACAAAGTATCCAGTGGTCTGCTTGTGAAGTGATCTTGCCCCCACTGCCGTCAGAACTGAGTTTCCCTCAAAACGCATGGGTCAGAGATGTGGTATTGGCAGGGTTTGTAGCAGTCTTCACGGGGAGGGGCCCACAGTGCCACTGACTGAGTGCTACTGGTAGTGACAGATCCGCTGAAGCATAGAGGAGGTGTGGCTTGGTGCCAGTTAAGTGAGGAGTGTCAGTGTAGTTCTGGATCCCACAGATGACCATTGTTTAATGCTGGGGGTAGGAGAGGAAAGTGATGCCTACCAGCTCCCTTGTTCCTGCGGGGCTCTCCCCTTGATCCCTGTCTCTGGGCCACACTCTTGAGATGAGCAAATCACTCTCCTTCCTGCCTGCCCCTGACGTTTCTGAAACTGCTGGTTCCATGCTAGATCTGCAAGGCTGTTTGGTGTGCTGTCTCTTTAAGGGTGGAATTCTGCTTCCTAACACCCTCTGATGCCGATGTTTTAGATTCCAGATTCTGTGTCCCATTGGGTGTAAGAACTCATGACATTCGGCCTCTCTCATTTCCAAAAGCATATGTTACAGGGATTCATTCTCCCTATTGGTGAGCTCCCCAGTGTGAGAGTCTGTTTTTCACCATTCTCTGCATCACCTGCCTCCTCCCTGCTGTGGACAACCATGGTTTGTTTCTCTCCCAAACTGCATCTTTGCCCTTCTGACCTTCTCTTACGTGGCCTCTTCTCTACCTAGAGAAGTTTCACTTCTTCCTTACTGATTTAGATGTCTTTTTATTTCTTGTCTGATGGCTACAGCTACAATTTCCAGAACTGTGTTGAATAAAAGTGGTGAGAATGGACTCCCTGTCTCATTCTTGATTTTAGAGCAAAAGCGCTCAGAGTTTCACATTCAGTATGATGTCAGCTATTGGTTTGCCAGATGTGGCCCTTATTCTGTTCAGGTATATTCCCTTTAATCCCATTTTGTTGAGAGTTTTTATCACAAACGATGTTAAACTTTATCAAATGCTTTTCTGTACCTATTGGCAAATGATCGTTTTTATTTATTTTTATTTTTTTAAAGATTTGATTTATTCATGAGAGACAGAGAGAGGCAGAGACATAGGTAGAGGAAGAAGCAGGCTTCTTGCAGGGAGCCCATTGCAAGACTCTATCCCAGGACCCCAGGATCACAACCAGAGCCGAAGGCAGATGCCCAGCCACTGAGCCACCCAGAGCCCCAGCAAATGATCGCTTTAATGTTATTGTTGAACGTGGTTTGCTGATAATGTGTTGAGGATTTTTGCATCTTGGTTTATCAGAAATACCAGCCTGTCATTTTCTTTTTTTGTAGTGTCTTCAGTTTTGGTACCAGGGTAATGCCGACCTCATAGAATATATTTGGAAGCTTTCCTTCCTTTCTGTTTTATTAGAATAGTTTGAGGAACTTAGGTATTAACTCTTTAAATGTTTGGCAGAATTCACCTAAGAAGCCATCAGTACCTTGACTTTTGTTTGTTTGAGAATACAAGAACAATCACCTAAATGTGTGGATATTTGGGTTGTTGGGCTGTTTTCTTGATGAATTCTTTTAGGATTTGCTCATTTATTTGCATTTGCTTCGGGGCATTTGTACTTGGTGTGTATGCCTTGGTAGATTGTCATGAATGTAGTAGCACCTCCAAGGCTTTACCACAGAGATTAGACTGGTTCTGTATGAATGGCAGCTCTGTTGTGCTGTGTGCCATTTTGGCTTAGGTTTGGCACTTGACCTGCCATCTGTCTGTTCCTCAAAGTTACTTGGCATTAAGTTTATGCTGTAGTCTGGTTCTCTTTCCTCCCTGTAATATTGCGAATAGATGAGCTCTGTGTATGTGTTGAAGAAAGAAGCACATTAAACCACCTAATACTTTTACATTAAATGGATGTCTAGTTCATCCTCTTGATTTACAAAATGCTGAATAAAGAATTTAGTTCTAACTTTTTGAGAGGTTAAAACTAAAGAAGATTCAATAAAGATTACATTATTTTATTCTGTTATTTTCAATTTAGAGTGAAAGATTTATAATTTAAAATGTGAACAAGTGAGGTGTAAAGAAAATGTTGAATGTTGATACTTTTGGGGTTTAGACATAGTACCCATAAGAGTAAGCATCCCAATAGTGAGAACCCCAGCATGTGTGACTGACATAGTTACTTTGTGATGAGCGTGGTGGCTGGAGTGTCCCATACCTCGTGAGATTTCTTCAGGACGGCCTTTGAGGGACGGATGCTCTGTTGTCCTCACTATTCAAAACAGGTGGGCATATCCTGCCCCAGCATGTGGCGCTGGAAACTGGTCAGCATGTTGGGCTCCAGTGAGATCTTGTTTCAGTTTGGCCTTTGTTGCTGTGTCTGTTGCAGAATAATCCGCACAAGCTGACTTTGTCAATGACACCTGATGACAAGTATCCGGAGAAACAAGCACAGATGGAGACAGAAAAACTAAAGCAGAAGGTCAACTCTCTTTCCCCGAAAGACAAGCAGCAGATCTATGAGAAAGGTAGATGTTTTCATCCAAACTCCTAGCCTTCAGCCAAACCCAGTGAACTTTGTAAAGGGAATGTATAGTTGGATGCAAGTATCATTTCCACTAACAGACATTTATTGGGCACTGACAAAGGTCAGTGCTGGGTGTGATGGCTTCAGTGCCAGGGTTTGCCTTTATTCTCAGGAGATTCATCCTCTAGTTCAGCAGGAAAGGCAGAAGTTGTAGGAAGGAGGCCTTACATTTTACAGATTTTATAAGTACTTGGTACTTGCCAGGGGCTGTAATATACCACTAAAATCTGTTATGTTGCAATCTGTAGTTATAGTTAATCACCAAGTGAGCACTGCAGACTGTATGATTTTGAGCTCGGAAGAAGTGAATCTCACTAGGGGTGGTGGAAGGGGAGGAAGGCGGGAGGTGGGCGTGAATGGGTGACGGGCACTGAGGGGGCACTTGACGGGATGAGCACTGGATGTTATTCTGCATGTTGGCAAATTGAACACCAATAAAAAATTTATTATTTAAAAAAAGTAACAGAAAAAATAAAAAGAAGAAGTGAATCTCGGTGAGGGATAAAGGCCTTGTCATGAGGTCCTGCCCGTGTCTGTGTGGTGCAGGTGTGGGTGAAGACAGAGTCAGCTACATGATTTCTTACTGTCTAAACACACACTTAACTGTTAGGCCCAGTGGTCTGCTCCAGAGTATTTGCCCAAAAGAAATGAAAGTGTATGTCCACACAAACTTCAGGGGAGCCGTATTTCCATCAACATGGTATATCTGTACTGGGAAATATGGCTCAGCCACACAAAGAGGAGCAAAATCCTGGTACACTCAACAGTGAGGAATCTCTAGAGCATTGTGCTGGGGAGTTAGCAGGCACAAAAGTACCTACTCAGTCCATTTACATGAAATTGTAGAAGTGGTAAAACCATCCTAACAGAAGCAAGTGAGGGCAGGGGGTCACTTGCAGGGAGCCAGGAGGGAACTTTCTGGGGAATAGAAATGTTCTGTCTTCACGTGATGATTACATTACTTTATGCATTTGTCAGAATTCATTGAATTATCTTTACAACTGTGGATTTTGTCATATGTAAATTCTATATTAACAGAGTCTACCAAAATAGGTATACAGAACGTACAGACACCGCCTACCTCTCCAGAGTGGTAGTTGGCTGGGATTATGTGAGGGATGGTATTGTTGGCTTTAGATAGGAAGTGAGTAATGCTAGATTTCATGATTTAATCTCATCAAGGCAGAGCTAATTTCAGCATGTAACCTCCCCCTCTGTCTCAGAGTTCTTGTTTTGACATACAGCTATTCATACATTTAATAGCTAATTGTGAGTAATATAACAATCACTTTTGTTGCATGTGTGCCAGTTGACAAATGCCAACTTGCTTTTTTAAATTGAGATATTGATTGCTTCTTGGCCTTTTGTTAAGATCAACTGTAGTACTGTTCTGATACATTTAACACATGATGATGCATTTCTATTCGGGCACAATCTATTAGGTGGATTTAAGTAAGTAAGTAGAGATGTAAGTGGTACGTTACGAGTTTCAAGAGTGTAGCACCATGAATGGCTATTTGTGCAGATTGCTCAGTGATCACAATGCACCTCGTTGACATCTGTCACCACACAGTTGGAATTTATTTTTCTTGTGTTGGGAACTCATGAGATCTACTCTTAGCAACTTTCAAATATGCAACACGGCACTATTACCCAGAGTCACCAATGCTGTGCATTGCATCCCATGACTTATATCCGTAAGTTTGTACCTTTTGACCCCCTTCATCCATTCCTCCCACCCCAGCCCCCAACCTCTGGCACCCACCAATCTGTTGTCCATGTCTGTGAGCTTGGTGTTTGGTTTTTCGGGTGCCATTTGTGAGTGGGCTCATAGAGTATTTGTTTTTCTCTGACTTCTTTTACTTAGTGTAATGACCTCTGTATTGCCATAAATGACAAGATTTCATTGCTTTTCTATAGCTGGATAATAATCCATTGCGTATATACCACATCTGTATCCATCGGTGGACACTTAGGGTTGTACTCATGTTTTGGCTTTTGTGAATAACACTGGAATGAACATGGGGGTACAGATACCTTTTCAAGTTAGAGTTTTTGTTTTCTTTGGGTAAATGCCCAGAAGCAGAATTGCTGGATAATGTAGTGGTTCTGTGTTTGATTGAACAGCTTCCATACTGTTCTCCACAGTGGCTACAGTTTGCATTCCCACCAACAGTGCACAAGGGCTCCCCCTTTCTCTGCATCCTTGCCAACACTTATTTCTTGTCTTTTTGACTTTAACCATTCTGATGGGTGTGAGGTGAGACCTCATCATGGTTTTGATTTGCATTTCCCTATGTTGATTGTTATGGAGCGCTTCATATTCTTGTTGGCCATCTGTATGTCTTCTGTAGGAAAGTGTTCAAGTCCTCTGCCCATTTGTAACGTTTTAGTGTTGAACTGTGTAAGTTCTGTTACATCTTTGGGTGTTAGCCCTTTACAGATGAGGCTGGCCGTATTTTCTTCCATTCCATAGATCACCTATCATTTTGTTGATGGTTCCCTTTGCTGTGCAGAAACTTTAGTTTGATGAAGTCCCACCCATTTTCCATTTTTGATGAAAGCCCTTTGTAGCACAGGACATAATTCCAGGTCTAAGCAACAGAACGTACATTCTCTGAGTTGTCAGATTGTTGGCATGGCCACAGAGTTATGCTCTTGTCCACACCCAACATGTGAGTGGATGGAGGCTCATTTTACAAAAGCATGTTACTTCACAGATCACCACAGAGTTCCATTAAGTAGGAGATAGTGCTAGTGCATGTAAGGGGGTATTGCAGGTCAGTAAGTCTTAAATGAGGACTTTAGTGTGAGCAATCTGTGAATCAAAGTTTAATCTGTAGCTGACCACCAATGAACATAGTGAGGATGGGAAGTTAATTAACTTTAAACCGTCCTCCAGTTTGGGGCATCTCTGTATAATGGGTCACATGCTGTTGTGAAGGGCTGTAGCCTCTGCCATGGGGAGCATGTTGCTGGCCGAGGAGAAGCCACCGGTAGAGATTGCTGTGTGCCTGCAGGTGCTTTGGGAAAGGAGCAGCAGGTGTCAGGGTGTGGCTGCCGACAGGATGAGGGGTGGGCCCTCCAGCTACTCCCCAGACTAGGTGAGGGGAGAGGCAGGAAGCAGGCTTTCAGGTCCAGCACACAGGCCCAGGGGTGCAAGGGGCAGGAGGGGCAGGGTCAGCCTAGTTGGTCGACGGAACAGCCTGGTGAGGGCGGGCCTGGGAATTCTGTGGGAATTTGCAGGAAGCCTGCGCCTTAGTGCCTCCCTCAGCGAGTGCTGTGTGCCAGCCCCAAGAGGCCAGGTCCCTGTGTCCGGCCACCCTGAAGGCCCCTGGAGGTGATAGGTGCTGGGGACCGCAGGGGGCCAGACATAGAGGCAGCTCAGCCCAGCTCTTCACACTGTCGTGGGAAATGAAGCTGCCACGTTTGTTTGACAGAACTTCACTGGAGTCTTTGCTCGTGTACCATCCAGCGCTGTTGTCAGCGCATGCGCTGAGCCTTGGTTCTCTCCCTGATGGGCTGGGCCGTTGTGTCTCCAGGAAGGACGGGTCTCCCCCTCTCCCCAGATCCGTGAGGGCTCAGGCCCAGAAGGAGGTGTGCTTGAATTCGTAATTTGTGAAATTTATGTGATTACAAGCATGGTGCTGAAATTAGTGTAGATGAAATAAGAATAGACAAGTTCAAAAGTTGGAGCTTCACACCAGTGAGAAATGGGTTAAACTCTGGCCCACCACCACCCTCCTCCCCGTGAAGTGGTTCCCTTAAGTGATTGAGAGGAGAAAGGGCAGTCTCCTGAGCATGTTACTGGGCCTCGGAAAGGGCTTGCTGGGAAACATGGTAACTGTAAAACCACAGGGCTGGTGGTGCAGCCAGGCTGACTGTCAGGATGAAAGGCTGCAGCAGGGACAGACAGACAGACGGACAGTGTCAGACCTCCCAGTGGCCATCCTGAGTGTTCATCACCTCGCTTTGTTCTAGGCTTAGAACTACAGGATCAGCAGAGTAGACCTCAGGACACCTCGTGTCTGCCAGCACTGAAGGTGTCGGACATCGAGCCCACCATGTCGTTCACGGAGTTGGAGGTAGCCCTGGCAGGTCAGTCCCTGGGCACGGTGTCTGCAGGAGGTGCCACATGTGAATGATTCCCATGAGACATCCAACCACCCTCTTGATAGGCTTGCTCTTCACGGTTCGTGTAGGTGGGATTTCCCGCGCCGTGACAGTGGACTTCCCTACTCAGGGATGTTCCTCGCAGTGGGCTCATGGGGCGCTGCTTTCACAGTCCCACGAGGCTCCTGATCACCCGGTGGCTGTACTGAGCGCAGCCCGAGGGCCGCCGGCACCCTCCGTGCCCCTGGTCCAGCCTCACCCCGTCAGGAGAGGCGGCAAGCCACGCAGGGAGCCCGAGCACACAGCAGGACCATGGTGTGGTCTCCTGCCAGCTCCTTCCGGCCCACCCTGCATCGCTGCTCATGGGGAGGCGTGCGAGACATGCTGCGGGGCAGCAGCACACTGTTGGGTGCCGGTGTCCGTCTTGGGCATGCTGTGCCCGAGGAGTCCTGACACCCTGCTGCACTCCCACCAGGGCCATCCCACTGGTTCACAGGGCTCCTCCGTTCACCACGCTGATGCATGAGTGTGCATGCACGAATGAGATCTTTGTTTCTGGGTGAGGCCTCTGCAAAGTGGGGTTACTAACGTGTTTGAGTTTCCCCTAGCTATGGTTTATCAGTGAGGTTCATTAAGTGTTCATTAAAAGAATTAGTGAAGGTAGACCACGGGTTGTCCATAAATGCCCTGCACCCACCGCTGCTGTAAAAAATTAAGCCCACAGCACCTGCCCCCGAGGGCCTTGGGACTCCGGAGGCCATGGGGGCCGCCACGGTGGGTCCTCAGACCCCGGGTTTGGGGGTGGCATTTGGGAGGGGTGAGAGAGTGGGAGCTGTCAGCCCACTGTGACAGCATGGAGGGCTGCAGGTGGGCACAGGCAGGGTCCGGCCTGCCCGAGCACCAGGGCAGCTCCAGAGCCTGAAGAGCGTTCCTTGCCCAGCCCTCCCAGAGGCGTGAGTTGTTTAGTGGTCACCAGGAATGGGCAGTAGTCTTTGCTGATGGAAATTTTAAATACCCTTGAAAAGCACCAGCATTTTAAAAATACTAAACAATGATCATGCGATTCAAAAGTCTGCCTTTTGCCTCTGCAGCTGGCGAGACCCCCGTGCAGTACTGTGCCCAGCCCACCAACGGTGTGGTGTACTTCAGAGCGTTTGCCAGCCTGCACACCCTCCCCAATGAGCTCCGGCCCTACGTGCCACTCTTCTGCAGCGTCCTCACCAAGTAATGGGACACACATATTGGTGCAGTCAGCACGTCTTATGTATTTTGTTACTGAATTTTTCTGTATAGGTATTTATTTTGTTTTGGTGCATCAGCAGTCACTTTTCAGCATATGTCAATTTTGAAAACCCATAGTGTTATTAAAGTGTGAGTAAAATGTGATATATTTGTTGAGAGGTCGTTCTACAAAAGCTGTATTTTCTTACTAAAATGTAAGGACTTAAAGTGTTTATAAGCCCAGAGTACATGGTGATACTTAGACATATCTATGTCAACTATTTAGTTCCTTTTAAAATGGTGAGAATAATGATTGTTGCATCATCAGCATATGTAAGTCAACAAGTGTGCCACGTAGGCACGGGGTCGAGGCATGTGCCCTCCTCTGTGGAGCCAACTAGCTGCTGCTACTCTAGGAAGCCATTGTCTGCATCCGTGTGGGAACACGGGGGACCCAGGTGCCAGGACAGCACGGCAGGGGGACTCTAGCGAGTGGACCAGCCTCCCCGAGCCCCCCATGTGTACAGCCTTCTCCGAGAGGGAGCCCGAGGATGTGGGTTCTGTGTGAATACCCCTCCAGCCATTTCCACGTTCTCCTCCCCCAGGCCTCCTGCTGCTCGTCCTTTGGCGGCACGGCCGTTCCAGGGGGACCTCATGAATGGCGCTGTGGCCTGAGTTATTACCCAGGGAATAGGATGTTGCTCCAAAAAGCATCATCCACCTGAGAGGACTTCTGCTATTCCTGAAACTCAGGAAGGCTTGCTCTCCGGATGTCCTTTCTGACCTGAGCATTTGGGCAGGGGAAGTCTGTGCCAGGATGTCATAGAGAAAGGAAAACGTAGCGACCACCAGAAGCCCCAGAAAGCTTGGTGCTGCCACAGTGGAGCTTAGTGTCCCGTTAGCGCTGGGCAGCTGCTGTGTCCGCCTGGAACGGGGCGGACGGTGGGACGCACAGCTGTGCTCTAGTGTTGCTCGGGTGTGAGGGCGGGGCTGCAGAGGGTGCGGCCCAGCCAACCCGTAGGCGGCTCGCGGCTGATGGGGACGCGGCCAAGACCGTGCTGGCAGCTGGGGGAACCGTGCTTTGCTGTCGACAGGCTGGGCTGTGGCCTTCTGGACTACAGGGAGCAAGCGCAGCAGATCGAGCTGAAAACGGGGGGGATGACCGTGTCGCCCCATGTGCTGCCTGACAACGCGCATCTGGACATGTACGAGCAGGTAGCGTGGTGCTTCTGTATCCCAGGGCGCTCCATGGGAGTTCTCCAGCACCTTTTTTCCCCTCTTAAATAACTTTTCTTTCTTTCATGATTCAGGGTATGCTTTTCTCATCTTTCTGCCTCGATAGGAACCTTCCGGACATGATGCACCTATGGAGTGAAATATTCAACAGGTAACCGTTAGTAAAGACCTAATTCTGGGGCTCAAGGGTTGTCAAAGCAGTTTCTACTCATTTCTCTGTGGTAGTTGGTTTCTGAGGT
This sequence comes from Vulpes vulpes, assembly GCF_048418805.1. Classification (NCBI taxonomy): domain Eukaryota; kingdom Metazoa; phylum Chordata; class Mammalia; order Carnivora; family Canidae; genus Vulpes; species Vulpes vulpes. The sequence continues at coordinate 116,758,258 of NC_132781.1, forward strand.
TAATTTTAGTTGTAATTCCTGAGGGTACTTAAATCATTTGGAAACTATAATTTTCCATGATATTGAAAGGGGTTATGGGCGGGTGTTGAGGAACTTAACGCATTTTTCTTTTTACAAAGCCCGTGCTTTGAAGAAGAAGAACACTTCAGAGTGTTGGTTAAGATGTGCGCTCAAGAGCTGTCCAACGGGATCCCGGATTCAGGGCACCTGTACGCGTCCGTCAGGGCGAGCAGGACCCTGACACCCACAGGGGACCTACAGGAGACCTTCAGCGGGATGGAGCAGGTGAGGAGCCAGGTCTTCCAGAGTTGGTGACAAACTGTTTACACCCCCAGAAAACCAAATTTCATAGGAAAGGTTCTTTTAATTCCCCCTCGTCGGCCCTCCCGTCCCCAAGCTGAGCCGGGCAGGTGCATCCCATCCCGGCACAGTCACATTCCCAACCGGGAGGGAGGAGCGCCTGTGGTGGCCGCCCCGCCCGGGGGTCCATCTCTAGGTGTCGGTTTCTCCGGCTCAGGTGAAGTTGATGAAGAGGATCGCGGAGATGACAGACCTCGGGCCGGTGCTGAGGAAGCTGCCGCACATCCAGAAACACATGTTACACCGGGACAACATGAGGTAGCGCCTCCCCCCGCCGTTCCCTGAGTGCGGTGTTCAGATTCTTCTTACTTGAAGATGTAGTTACATACACTCACCTTCAATCAGAGAGAGAGTCTGGGGCTTGGGGTCAGTCATGGAATTTGTTCTGGATTTCAGATGTTCCCCATCATCAAGAAACCTTTTTTTTATGGGAAAAAAATATTTTAAGTTTAGTAAATGTGGCAGGTGGGAAGGCAAGCTATTGCAATCCTAGAACTGCAAAGTAGGTATTACCTTGCTAGTGTTCTATAAGCATGAGACGGGAAAGGTTAGCATGCTTTAGAGCAGAGTAAAGATGCAGAGTTTCTCGTGAGAGCAGTTACCTGATGACACGAGTCACACACAGTCACCCTCAGGCCGGTGAGCACGAATGACATGGTAACGGGGTTGACAGTGTACTTTGAGTGTCTCACTAGCAGGGGCACAGATGTGGATTAGCTTGTAGTTCCTCGTAGAGGGTCTCCCAGGGCTTCCTGGCATGGCACCTGGCTGCCACTTCTGGGCCATGGCCCCCTTGCACCCATGGGCACTCAGACCTTCTGTCTCCTCTGTAAGACACGACTTGGCAGATTTGTGCAAGAAGTGGTTGATGGCTCCCACGTGTAGTCAGCAGTAATATGATGGCACCTGCTATTAATTACAATAAATTCAAAAAAAGAAAAAAACAAAACAAAACAAAATAATAATTACAATAAATTCAGGAGCTACGGCCTGAAGGGAGAGACAGATGCCGTCGGTAGTCTGTACCGTCCAGTAACTTGTACGTGAGAACAGTATTTGTGATTTTGTGGAATTTCCAATAGTACATTTCTGGGAGCCTGAAACGTCTTTGGCAACTGCCACTTCCCCATTTTAAGGACCAGTTCACATTTCAGGGTGTTGATTTCTCTCCTAGATGGTAATGTAGGTTTTCTGCCTGCAGACAGAGTGTGAGTCCGAAGGCACTGTGGGCAGACCTGCCTGGGTCCTGGGCTGTCCACGGAGCCGAGCGTCGACGGTGTGCTTGTGGCGTCCGCGTGGCCGTCCCCCGGCTCTGGCCCTGACCTCATGGGAAAGCACTGTGGAGACGGCTCTGTTACGTCTGCATTGGGCTACTCTTTCCTTCTAATATTTTTGAACGCTATTTTTTTTTTTTTTTAAGATTTTATCTATTCCTGAGACACAGAGAGACAGAGACACAGGCTCTGTGAGAGGGAGAAGCAGGCTCCATGCAGGGAGCCCGATTTGGGACTCGATCCCTGGACCCCAGGGTCACGCCCTGAGCCAAAGGCAGATGCTCCACCGCTGAGTCACCTGGGGGCCCCTTGAACATTATTTGATACAAAATGGATGTAGTAGTCACTTCCTTGTGTTACTTCTACGAAATACTGAGTGAAACAGTGTTTTATGTTTTATAGTAATGGTTTCTGACATATTTGTGATTTTTTTTTTTTTTTTTGCACAGGTGCTCCATGAATGCTACACCTCAACAGATGTCTCTGGCAGAAAAAGCAGTAGAAAAGTTCATTAGAAGCCTCAGTTGGAGTAAAAAAGAACAGGAGCCTGTGTGCCCATATGTGGTCGAGGTGAGACCTGCTCCCTGGCCACAGGGCCGTCGGCCCCTTTCATTCCCACAAGGGTCCCATGTAGGGGGTATGATGTCTGTGGTGTCCCCACGGCATGGCAGGGTGAGGTAAGAAGTGAACTCAAACTGGGTAGGCTGGCCTTCGGCCCCGTGTGCCCTTGTCACTCGAGCCTTGGAGCAAACACTTCCTGCTGGGGAAGAACAGTGGGTTTGAGACCCGCACCATTGGTGTGAACGGCCCAGGACTGACTCGGTGTCCCGTTCCCTGCCGAGCAGGTTTAGTCTGGCTCAGCAGAACTGTCAAGGAGCTTCTCCTGGGGGAGGTGGACAGTGCAGGGGTGTTACAGAGCATTCCTGCTCCCGTGACTGTGGCAGGGCCACCAGGCCTGTCTTTCCAGTGCTGGAGCCCCCAGGAAGGGGGCATGCTCCTGCCTCTCCCTGACCATCTGGAAATCCGTACAGAAATGTCATGTGCTTAAAGCGGGGTTACTGAAAACACGTAAGCACATGTGCCCCGACACTTGTCACTGGCTATGAGTTTTCAAGACTGTATCTTATCCGTTTAAGGGGAGTTGGGGATTTTTCTCATCTCTCTTGGAAACATTTTACTTTCAGAAACCTGCACCCGGTGGATCCAGTGTAAGCTCCCACGTGAGCGGCCCCCGAGTCCTAAGGAAGCTGATCACAGTAAGTTAACACGGTCCCCGTCACCTTGGAGAGAGCAGGTCCGGGCTTGTCTGCCCTGCCATCAGGCGCCTCACCCCCCAGGGTCTCTCCCCTCCGGGCAGGGCTGTAGCCCGTCCTGCACCTGTCGGGGCCCTTGGGCTCCCCACCTCGCTGTCAGCTGGGCACCCTACACCCTCTACCTGCGCCGCTGCGGTGCATGAGGGCTCCCGTTTGGTTCATCAGAAGATGGCAGTGTAACATGTTTCTGGAGAAAAACGCAAAGATGAGGTCACCAAGTCACTTACGGGTGGAAACCATGTAGGAGGAAATGTTTCAAACCGAGAAACCACGCACTAAAGCCCTGGGTCAGGGTTGAGTGCTTCGTTGTCCAGAGAGCTTGTGTGGAAGGACGCGGTCACCGTGCCCTTTGCCGCGAGGGCAAGGCCGGGGGGCCTGCGGGAGGAACCCACATGGCCTACCTGTCCTCCTCAGGACCCCACCTTCAAACCGTGCCAGACGAAGACGCACTTCCTGCTGCCCTTCCCAGTGAACTACGTGGGCGAGTGCATTAGGACGGCCCCTTTCACAGACCCGGACCATGCCAGGTGCGGGGCCAGGGGCGGGATGGCCGGGGTGGGCATGCAGGCCCGGCCCCCACGGCTGCTCTGGGGGTTTCCGTGAGGATAGAATCACAGGTGGCGCTCAGCTGTTTGGCCAGTTTGTTTCCATGCACCAGGGGTATGTGCTCCCTTGTTGAACAGGCTGAGAGCACGGACATGTCCTAAGGAGGACCCTGGCAGTAGCAGTACCCGTATTTTTTCCCCTTTCTTTGTTTTTATTAGTTTATTTAGTTTATTAGTTTTCCAGCAGTGAACTCGTTTTCTTTCTTTAAAAATAAGTGGGAGGTCAGCCCCCAGTCCCCGCTGGAGAGGGGGGCACCCGCCTGCACAGGTCTGGCACCGTGAACCCAAGATATGAGCGGCTCCCCACCTCCCGCCATCTCCGGGGGACACCTGTTGGCTCCTGCAGTTGGCGGCTGGACTGAGACCAGTCAGTGGGGAGCGAGCAGGGCCCCGCTCAGTCCTGGAAGGTCCTTGCTGAAACCATCCGTCTCTCCCAGCGCATCGGCCATAGCTGCACTTGATCTGAATGTAGGACTCAGAAGTGCACTCTCGGAGTGTGTACACCTGCGGAAATCTCCTTAGGAGCTTTCCGTGTTTCAATGGAGACACACGGCCACACCACTGGGGGATCTAAAGAAAGGGTGGTTTATACATTTGCCCGAGCGATAAAATTTAGTCACCTCTTCCCTTGCTCAGAGTCTCGGTGTCCCTGTGTGCTATAGCCAGAGGAGCCCGGAAGTGTCAAGGGGCGTCCACGTCCCTCTCACCACCTCTTCCCGCAACCCTGCCTTGAAAATTCACCTCACGTTGTTCTCGTGATTGTTCTCTCTTGTTCATTAGAAAAGGGGAGGCCATAGTGCATCTTGGTTTTATCCTAAGCCAGAAAGACATCAAGTGCGTAACTACTTTGTTAAGTATGGTACTTCCCTGGCAGGCCTGCAGCTTTTAACGTGTGCTTTTTTTTTTAATCATTCATTTCAGTCTTAAGATCCTTGCACGTTTGATGACTGCCAAATTCTTGCATACAGAAATCCGAGAAAAGGGTGGTGCTTACGGTGGAGGTGCCAGACTCAGCCGTGATGGGGTGTTCACACTTTACTCGTACCGGTGAGTCGGCGCCGCCCCTCCCGACTCTGGCTCCCCCAGGCATCCGCAAGTCCCCCCGTCTTACGTGTTGGGGTGAGCCTGTGAAGAAGCGTTTCCCCTTGTCTCGCTTCTTGGGCGCATCCCCACACCCAGCAACATCGTCTCGTTGTCAGTGTCTACGAGCAGTGGTACGTAACAGGAACTTTGGCCTCAATGTTTACCTGTTACCAAACACCGAGATTTAGTTACAGACAAGCCGAGAGCTTCACGGGCTCCTGTCGGGCCCAGTGTGGGTGCTGGGCGCTTTGTTGTCACGGCCCCTGACTCTTCTCGCCCCTTTCCTAGAAGGCTTCTGAGCATATGCCTTAGAATACCCCAGGGGCGGGATGAGGCTGCTGCCCCTGACGCAGTCTCCCTGCTTCCCCCTGGTCACGTCCTGGGACCCTTAGAGGACGCGTCTGCGCCTACAGGAGGACAAGAGCACGGCTTTGACCCGTACCTCCGCGGCACCTGCAGGGGGCACGTGCTGCCGTGAGCAGAGCAGGAAGGAAGGGCGTCTGGGCTCGCTGGCCCATATGTGGGGGGTTATGTGTCTATTCTGGGTGCGTCTGAAGGAAGTGAGGGGTTTTACTCTTAGCTTCTGCACGTGAGTTTCCTTCCCTGTCTACTTGACTTCCCATGTCTGTGAAATCAGGTGCATTTAATCTGTGGTGAAGTAGGTCATGGGTGTCTCTGCCCTTCTAGGGATCCACGTTCAACAGAGACGCTGCAATCTTTCTCTGAGGCTGTGGAGTGGGCTAAGGCAGGGAGGTTCACGCAGCAGGACATTGACGAAGCAAAGCTTTCTGTTTTCTCCGTCGTGGACGCCCCCGTGGCTCCTTCAGACAGAGGTATTTGGAATAAGCAACAAACCACCTGAGAAGTGGTGTTGCCCAAGCACCTGCCCTGAGCTCCCCTGAGCTGTGTGCCTGTCCTCAAACCCCTCCGACCCTCCTTTAGGATGCGTAGACGTCCCCCTTGAGCTTCTCAGCACCCAGGCTGGGACATCTCATGTTGGCCACTCACAGAGTGTGGAATCCTGTCCTCTCAGAGCTTGAGTGATGGGAGGCCCAGGGGCCCCAGGAGCACCCCAGGGTGGGTGGCCCGAGTCTGGGGGAGGAAGCCACTCTGACTTGGCTTCCACACCCGAGGGGAGAGGCTGGGTGCGAATGTGAAGGTCACCATCGTGACTTCTGGGTGTGTGTCCCTCGGGTGCCCTTAGAATGGGCTCAGCTGCCCCTGCCAGCTGCTCTGAATTTCCGTGTCCATGGTCAGGGCTGGACCACTTTCTGTGTGGCCTCTCGGATGAGATGAAGCAGGCGCACCGGGAGCAGCTCTTCGCCGTCAGCCGCGAGGGTCTCATCAACGTGAGCACCAAGTACGTACTGCGTGGCCCAGTGTTCAGGGCTCCCCTGTGGCCGCCAAGGCTCCTAATGTGGGAAACACCCTGACATGTCCCCGCCTGCCTTCCAGGTACCTTGGCGTTGGGAAGAGCACACATGGGTTGGCTCTGCTTGGACCAGAGAACACAGAGATTGCTAAGGACCCGTCGTGGATAGTAAGATAGCGAGCAGTTCTGACTGTACGCAGGGGTTGAGCGGCACCGGCGGGCACGTGAGGCTCCTGAAAATGAAGCCTGAGCTCATTTAGTTGGAAAGGTGAGAGAAGATACTGGTTCCCTGCACATTTTGCTCACATCATTCTTAAAATTTTGTGTAGCCCGGTTAGACCAAGCTCTTCTGTCCTCGAAGGAAAAATCATGAAGAAATGAATTGAAATCATCATGTATTAAATGCTAGAGATGCACAAATTATTCTAAGAAATGGATATGTTTATTTTACCTGGAACACTTAACTTATTTTTAAAACGTAAAAATAAAAGACAACTCTGACCTGACCTACCTGTGAGTTAGTCATTATTTTAAGTGACGTTTTACTAGAGAAGTTCTTGGGGCCTTTACTGAAAAACAAGTAAACCGACTGTTGATTTGTGAAACCGGTGTGGTCACACCACAGACGCTGGGGAAGTCTGTAACAGATGGGCGGCCTGAAGGATTAATAAGCACATTAAGCTTCTCCCACTGTCTTTGGGGGAGGGAGCGTCCGCTGGCTCTCATGGCCACGCCGCCCTCAGGTCCCTGATGGAACTCGACTCTGCAGCTCCCTGTGCCCAGGGAAGCCAGGCTCTCCATGTCCCCCTGGCTGGGACGGCCCACAGCCCTATAGGGCCCTCCCCTGGGTCCTCCCCTATACAGCCATGAGCTTCCTCGGCAGGAGGGCCTCGGCCTCCGTGTGCAGTGAGGCTCCAAACTCACCTTGTTCTCGAAACACATCCCCAGTTCCTGTTTTTAATTCTACCCCTGGCCTCACTCGAGTTGGGTTGCCCCACCTGGCTGGTGTCCAGTGCAGGGCCCTCTGCACACTTGTGACAACTTTGTTCGTGCAGAGGGCCTAGCTCACTCATCCCTGCCCATAAAAACTGCCGGGAAAGCCTCAACGGTGGCTCACAGATCCCGAGGCTCTAAATCCCTGTGTAAAAAAATAGAGTACCACGATTGGGATTGTAGCTCAATGTTTAATTCTACTGGCCACACACGTGGTAAAGCAGGACACAGTACGGAACACGGAACACAGCTCGTGCTGGAGTCTCGGGGCCCGAGGGGGTGGAGAAGACAGGACAGGGGCTCTGTGACTGGGTATTCACGTCGACAATACTCGCAGAAAAGTGCCGATAAATAACTTAAGTACTAGAAAACCAGGCAGCAAATGGAAGTCCACTGCAGCACGGGGCGGGTGGTGTCTAGATGGCAGCGGGCTCCTCGTGGCCTCGGTGGTGCACATGCTCCAGCTGGCCGGAGTCGGAGACCTCGTAGCTGGCCTCATACTTGGCCAGGATCTTCATGAGCGGCCGCAGCTTCAGCCACCACTGCTCTTTGGGGATCCTGTGCCTGCGGACAGGAGGAGCGGCGGTCAGGACGGCCGGCCATGGCCCGGAGCACGGCTCTGGCGTCGGGGGCGGACGCGGCGCTGGACGACAGGGCGGCTTTCCTAAGCTATGTGAGCCCACTCCGTATCTTCCCAGAAATTCCTCCCCCCCCCCCCCCCCCCCCCCCCCCGCTCCTAAAAGGCTTGTCTAGAGCTACTTCCTGGAGTTGCTGGGCTCAGCAGTTAGGACCCCAACTCCAGCCACGTGGGGTCCCTGCAGGGCAGGGAGGGCTCCCCCGGCGACGGCTTGTTTACTTACTCGAAGTCGGTTTCCTTCTTCAGCTCTGTCACCGGTTGGAAGAAAAGATTTCTTTTGCTTATTCCCAGCACGCAGATGGAATCATCGGTCACAAATCTTTTTCCTGTAAAAGATGGAAAAAATGTCAGAACAAATAATCGGGCCTGCTGGGCACAGGAGAGGTGAGGGAGACACGGAGGCTTGCTGGAGGCAGGGGGCAGAGAAGAGCTGCGGCGGGAAGCCAGGCCCCGCACTGCCCGGGGGCCCTCAGACAAGGTGGGGGCGAGGCCCAGGGAACCGCCGCACGACTGCGCTTCCTCGGGGGCTGTGGGCACCGCTCCGGTACCGCTGAAGCCCTGGGACTACAGACAGAGGGCAGAGAGGAGGCGCCCGGGCCACAGTGTGGCCCCTCTCGCTGCACACTCACACCCAGAGGGGCCGGTGACCTGCCCTTGGCAGCGCCCCCAGAGCTCAGGCCGGAACGTGCTTCCAGGCGGTGAGCAGGTGTCTCGCTGCACACGCCGTGGGAGCACCCGCTTCCTCCGCACAAAGCACCAGCTCCAGTGACCTAGCACAGGAAGCCTGTGCTCCTGAGGGACATGGGGGAGGCTGCAAGGGCAGGGGAGGAGCATCCTCAGGCCAAGTGAGAACACCCAAACCTTGAGGCAGAGTCAGCTCTCTGAAGACTAAAATGAGGCTGGATCGTTTGCCTCGCTGCTTTTTAAGTCAAGGGTTGGATGTAAAACTAAACACACAGACTGGTCAGGGCAACAGCAGTGAGATCAGGACGCGTCTGCAGTAAAGGGGGCTAAGTGTGCCACGGGAGCCAGGACATTTCCTAGAAAGCAGACTGAAACTGATTACAGAGCTGCTTTGTTGTTTCTGGAAACACTGGAAACTCCGAAGTCCACTCTCCCAAGGGAAGCAGGAGGCCCGACGCCGTCCCAGGGGAGTTGTCAGGCGTCCAGAAAGCAAAGTACAACTGCCGTCTCACAGACTCTTCTGACAGGGACAGGACAAGAGGGGAAGTCTCTGGAGCAGGAGGCCGTCACGGGAGACGGTGCAGGAGCCGCACACAGAGCCCCCCCACCCCACCCCGGGAGGCGGTGCACCCCGGGAAGCAAGGTTGGGCTCGACAGCAGCTCATCAGTTAAAGGAAGTGCCCACCTCGGTCAACGCTAAAGGGTGTACGGGTATCCCCCGCTTTCACGGAAGACCTGCACTGGTACCTGTTTGCGCCAACTGAAAGGAATCCAGAGAGGATTTTCAGTTTTACAAAAAAAAAAAAAAAGAAGCAGCGAGGTCCTGGGGGCAGTGGGAGTGGTGCCACCCCACGCCTTCCCTGGGAACTGCAGGCGGCGTCTGCACATGCAGCTGCCTGGGCTGTGCCTGTGAGCACCCGGCTCAACCTTGAGATAAGCCTCCTGCATCCGTGAGCAATGCATGCGTCCTGAGGGATTCTGGGGCCTTGGGGATGCTCAGGAGTCTGTGTGAATTAATTGCTTCGTCATGCCATTCTGGCTCATGAAATGGTCTCATGACATAGCGAAGGAAACCCAAAATATCCTTTTGTGATCAAAAGACTACGTAACAAACACCAGCATTACGATCCCCAGTTTCTCACAGACCTACGGGTGTGACTAACAGAAAGACCTCTGTTAAATAACAACTCTGGAAGCATTCCCGGTGCCACCAGGGCTGAGGCCTGGACGGGAGCTCTGCTCTCACTGCACCTCTTCGGGATTTCTCTGGAGCAACACGCACCTGCCCACAAGTAGCAAGGAAGAAGTAAAAGGTTGTATACGGGACGGGCATACGTCCATGGCTGTGAGAAACAAAACGTCCACAAATAAGGGCTGGAATTCAGTGTGTAGGAAGTTGTGGATTGCAAACTGTGTACAAAAATTATGTTTCCACAGACCAACAATAAAAAAAAGAAAAATGCCACTTACAACACATTTTTTAAGACTTCAGGTCAGGAATAAACTTAGCAAAAGACATGCAAGATCTATACGCTTTCATAAGAGATAAGGAAAGGCCTGAATATATGGAGAGAGAGAGTCCATGAATTAGAAAATATTTTTAAGGGATGCCTGGGTGGCTCAGCGTTTAAGTGTCTGCCTTCGGCTCAGGGTGTGACCCCGGGGTCCTGGGATCGAGTCCCGCATCGGGCTCCCCGCAGGGAGCCTGCTTCTCCCTCTGCCTGTGTCTCTGCCTCTCTCTGGGTCTCTCACGAATAAATAAAATCTTTAAAAAACAATATGTTTTTTTAAATGTCAGTTCCTCCTGCAAATGATTTATTGATTAAATGTAATTCCCTCAATCAAAACATCCAACAGAGTTTTTGGAGGACCGTGACAGTCTGGTTCCATTTCTGCGTCGGCACAAAAGGCCAAGAGAAGCTGAAACCAGAAGCAGCCCCGGGGGAAGGGCCTCACCTTACCAGCTATCAGGAGTCGTCTACAAGGCTGGGATACCAACGATCAACACTGATGGCCCAACCATGAACCCCACAACCCAGGTTGTCCCGCCAAGTTCACAGGTACCTGGTCTGTGGAGATTAGACTTCTCAACAAACGGCTCCCAAGTAAGGGATCATCCACATGAAATCAGACCTCAGACTTCACATCAAGTGGATCAAAGTAGTAACGCATCCAAGTGTTTTTGGCAAAAAAGAGCTCAAACCACAAAGAAAAATGTTCACTGTCTACAGAAAGACTGAGAGGACATCACTAGGAGATGCCCTGCACAGCACGACCAGCCCCACGAGGCCTGTCTGCACCAAGGCGGGAGCAGAACATGAAACAGAGCAAGCTTCCGCAATCAAAATACGGTTCAAAAGCAAGAAAAAGTCAATAAGGTAAGTGTTCGCAGGAAAGGAAAGGTAGGCAAAATGCCGGCAGAGCTCACAGGAGCAGTGAGAGCCTGAAGGCAGCCTGAGGGCGGCTGGCTTTCCCTCCTCGCTCTGGAAGGTTCCCCTCAAGGCCATGGTGAAACTGCCATGTCACAGCGACAGCCCGAAAGGGACAGGTCACGTGGTGCCTGGACAGGAGGAGAGAGGCTGCACTCCCCACAGTGGGCCTGTGCACGGGGACGTGGGGATGCAGGGCAGGGCTTGGGGCGCTGGCCCCCGCGCCCCAACACCAGCCGGGCCCCCAATGCCCTGCACAGGGACCGCGCCCGGGCTTCCATACACCTAAACACACACCCGCTCAGGCGTGGGAGCCTGCCACTGCCGAGGCATCACCCAGGCAGCAGGGCTACAGGGTGGCAACTTGGAGGCCTCGTGGGGTGGCGGGGGGTGGGGGGGTGGAGGGTACCGCACAGACATCTGCCAGTTCCCGGGTGTCTCTGAAAAGAAGGGTCCCTGTGTCTGTCCAAGGTGCCGCCGGGGAGACCCGGGTAGGGGCAGCATCCTCCCGGAAAGGAGCCCCGCGTGCAGCTACCTGGGCACCACGGAGCAGGAGCACAGCACGGCCTCAGCCCAGCCACTCACACCTAGGGGCGGCCTGGACAGAGGGTCACGCAGCAAGTGCAGTCGGGCGGCAGCGTGCCACGTGCGGCCCGGGCCTTGGTGCGTGCCCATGAGGAGCCCCCCACCACCCCAAACCACCGCCAAGTGCACTGGGTCCACGGTGTGCCGCGTGCGGCCCGGGGCTGGGTGCACGCAGATGAGGAGCCCCCCCGCCCCACGCCACCAAGTGCAGTCAGGCCGTGGCGTGCCATGTGCAGCCCAGAGCTGGGTGCGTGCCCATGAGGAGCCCCTCCACCCCCCCGCACCGCCCCACACGGCCCCGCACCTTTGCCCGGAGACTCCTTCAGTTTCATGCTGATCCACTGCATGGCTCTGGCGGAGATTTTGGTTCCGAAGTTTCTATCGAACGGTGAGGGCGCTCCACCCTGCGGGCAGTTACGGGAGGGAGGTCAGCGCCGCGCCCACCCACCCCTTTTGCAGATTGCTCCGGGAGGTACGGGCACGTAACACAATTCAGGTCACACGCTTAAGAGACTCCACTCTAGACAGCAGCGTGGGGTTTCTGGACTTTTGTTGTTGCTCGTCTTCCCTGCCCTTCTGCCGTTGGGGCCTGTGGCTGGAGCTCGGCCCAAGGCCCGCATCCCTGTGCTTGTCCCCCCCTCCCCGGACCCCCGCCTGCACCCCTGGCAGCTCACAGCTTCCAATCGTCCATCAGGGTTACTTTGTCTTGTTTTGGGAGGGGAGCCAGTCCCGGTTTCCATCAGGTTCTGACCCACCTGGGGGCTAGCCCCCACAGAAATACAGACGCCCACCATCTCGGCACGCACCAAGAGCCGGGGCCCTGGGAGCACACGAGCCGACCCAGGACGGCGGGGCCGGGAGGCAGTGCTTGCACCAGGACGGGCCTGTCACCCTTGCCCGCCGCCAGCTTTGTGGTCTGCCGAGCACCCCCAGAGCACTCTGATGGTGTGCAAACCTCACGCATCACAGTCACTAAGGCCCGCTATCCAATGACGTACCCAATTCGATCAGGTTTCCCCAATCAGTGGGCGTCAACTCTACCCATCAATGCTTTGCCTGAAAACTGCCCACCCGCCCGCACACATGATTTGTAGGGCTGTGGAGTGGGGCGGGACTGTTAAACGGAACCGTAACGGAGCGAAGTAGATGCTGAGGTGACGACGACCGTGTCTCCCGCGCCGACGCTCCCCGGGGCTAACAAGGCCTCCCACCAAGCGCCCGGGACGGGCCACACCTGCTGCATGTGGCCCAGCACGTTCTTCCTGCAGTCGAACACGCCCTTGCCCTCCTCGGAGTACAGCTGGTAGATGAAGTCCGTGGTGTAGTTCTCACTGCAGCTCTCGTTCCTGCAGGGAGCACAGGCGCGGGCCGTCGGCGGGGGCGCCCAGCCGGCCCCACGCCCGCCCGACTCCACCGCCCTTCCTTGGACATGCCGGTGCCTCAGAGAAATGACTTGGTATAGCCTTAGCAGCAACTACGAAGTGACCCTGGACTCATTGTACCCTGTGGGTACGCCCGTGTACACAGCCTGCAGCACGCTGTGCAACGGCGGCCCTGAGCCGGGCCCGGGAAGGGGCTCCATGGGCAGGGGTGGGGACAGGGTGTCCCTACCTGAGCACGAGTCCCCTCTGAATGGTGGTCTTCATTTTCTCCGTTAGGTGCTCCACGTTGGACTGGGGAAGAGCAGGCGTTCAGGTGGCTTGGCCTCATAGGTGCCACCCTGCGTGCTGTGTCCTCGGCGTCCCGCCACCCCGGCGGGCAGGCCGTGGCACTCCAGGGATGTTCTCCAGCCACCACGGACCCTCCCACACAGACACCCGTCCAACCCGCATCAGCATGTGCCCCTCCACGTGGTGACGGGGTCATTGAAAGCGCATGAAACTTGGTGCACCGTCACCCCCGTCGCCCGCCCCTCAGAGCCAACCCCATCGGGCCCCCGAGAACCCTCACCCAGGGGCCCCGACGCATGGCCGTACCTGCAGATCTCGGATGTCAAATGGCTCCTCAAAGATGTAGGCAGCATCGGCTCCCGCGGCGAGCGCCCCCATGTTGGCCAGGTAGCCACAGTAGCCCCCCATGGTCTCGATGATGAACACGCGCCGCTTGGTCCCGCTGGCCGACTGTTTGATGCGGTCGCACGTCTGGCCACAGAGAAGAACACGGTCATGCCCCCGCGGGGGCGGCCAGGTACCGCGGCTGGGGGCCCTGCCCGTGGCTGGTGTGGTCACCGTCCCCCGCGCCCGGACACCGCCTGCCATGGGGCGCCCGCGCCCAGCTCACTCCAGCTGCCCTCGTGGCCTCGCAGTACCCCAGGATTTCACGGGCACGTCCCTTGGGTCGGCTTCTGAAAGCTCCCGGTGACCTGCGCTCTGGGCGCCCTCATCCTAACCCTAAATGCTACGTCCAGGAACGGGATGTGGCTCCTGCACACAGGCCCCCGGGGGTCTTCTGAGGAAACACCCGCCACAAAAGCCGGAGGGGGGCAGCAGACTCGGCCGTGCACCACCCTCCAGCGCCGCACCCCTGCAGAGCACCGCGGGTGCTCCCAGGGCGGCCCATGTCGGGCACCAGCTCCAACTGCAGCCTTGCTCTCAGCATGGGGGACAGCGCCCCCAGACTGCCCGGTCCTCCGCCAGCACGTGCAGCCACGGCCCTCGGTTACGAAGACCACCGCCGACCAAAGTCGCGGCACCAGACGCAGCCCCGACCCACCGGTGGTGCTGGCAGAGGGACCTCTGGGGGACGGGGAGGACTCCAGGGCTGCTCGTGTCCCTGGCCTGGCCCAGTCGGCCCCATCCATGGTGGCAGCCCCTGCCCCCCAATGTAGACGCCCCGCGGCGGCAGCCACGGCTCTCCGAGCACAATGGTCCAAGTGTGGAGTCTCGGTTCCAGCACTAACACATCATCACACTCGAGCTTTAAGGACACACACGACGAGATTAGGTGGAGCTTGGCGTGGGGCTAACGCAGAGCCCGTGGACCTGGACGTGAGGACGGGGTCGTGCTGAGCCCAGGAGCCCGTGCTTAGACCCCATGACAGGGGCCTTCCCGACAAGTTAGCGGTCTGCTAAGCATGGGGGCGGGGCCGGGCATCCCATCTGGCCACTGAGATGCCCCCGGAGAAGCGCAACGGACGCAGGGAGCCTCAGAGCGGGGTGACGCCTGGCACCTCACGGTGCTCCGTGGCTGCGTTGGCCACACACACACAGGCAAGTCCACGGTCACATGCGGGGCCCATGGGAGCCACCACCCTGGGGAGGATCTGGTGCAAGAATGAGCAGAAGGCTCCAGGTGCAGGTGCCACGTCACAGGGTAACGGCTGGGGCACCGGGCGCTCAGGACAGAGCTGTCCCCTTCCCGTGGTCCAGCTCAGAACCCCCACCTGGACCCCGGCTGCACACTTCCAGGCCTCTCCAGCCCCCAGGGTGAGCGCTGCAGGCTCTGCAGCCGGCCCACCCCTGGCCACCTTCCCTCCTCCTGTGTGTGTTGGGGGACCGCGCCCCAGATAGCCTCCACCCCAGACAACACGGACCCCAGCGACCGGGGGGCACCAGCGGGGCCTGCCTCCACCTGCACAGCCGAGGGCACATCCGAGCCGCGGCCGCGCCTATCCTCCCGGGAGCTTCCCCCTCGGGCCTCCGGACACCCGGGGCGGGCTAGCTGCCCCCCCGCCACGTGAGCCTCGGGCCGCAGGAGACCCCGCCAGGGTGCTGGGGGCCCTCCGCCTTCCAGCCGCCGGAGTCCCGCTCAGCCGCGACCGGGGCTCGCTCCTTGCGCGGCGTCAGGCGGGCCAGCTCCGGCCGTCCTCGTGGGGCGGGAAGGACCCGGAGCAAACGGGGCAGCGAGGGCCCGCTTACCTCCATCACGACATTGAGGCTAGTGTCACAGCCCAGGCTCAGCTCCGTGCCCGGGACGCTGTTGCTCATGGTGGTGGGCAGGACGCACACGGGCACGCAAAACTCCCGGTGCTGCTCGCGGGCCTCGGCCAGCAGGAGCGAGCTCTCGAAAGCCTGGAGCGGCGGGAGGCCGGTCAGCGGGGCGCCCCGGGGCTCCCGGGAGGTGGGAGGTGTCCGGGGCGGGGGCCCCGGGGAAGGCGGCGTGAGCAGGCGGGCAGCAAAGCAGGGGCCGGAGGCGGCGGCCGGTCCTTGGCGCCTGGGAGGTGGGCTGGGGCCGTCAGAGGGCCCAGGAGCCGCGAGCCTCTTCGCTCCTCAGGCCCCCGGGACCCCCGCTTCCCGGGACGCCAAGGACATGGGCTGTGGCCAGGTGCAGGGCAGGGTTAGTGGAAGTGCTCGTTAGTGTCCACCCCCCCACCATCGCCCCACGGCCACGCGCGCCCCTTGGCTCGGGACTCCCCCCACCCCTGCCCTGAGCACCGGCCCGCTGCGGGGCCACGCACAGCTGGAGGCGGAGCCGGCCTCGGGGGGCGTGTGCTCCCCAAACACCCCGCTCCTGGGGCGGCGGCCGGGGCAGGCGTGGGGGCCTGTCCAGGTAGCGCACAGAGTGGCTGGCACCACGCAAGGGGGCACCCCCCAGCCCCTCCGTCTGCGGCCACACGTGGAGCCCAGGCAGGCAGGCGGCGGCTGGCACCTCAGAACCTGGGTTAGAACCCCAGGAACACCCTCTGTCCTGGTTCCTGTTGCTCCTCCTCCTTCCCTTAGATCTTCGGGAAGCCACCAGGCCCTCCTGCGGGGATGGGACAGCCTGCCAGGACGGGGCCGGCACCAGGACTGTGGCCCGAGGCCCGGGGACAGCGACGCACAGCTCGGAGCTCTGAACGCACAGCGCGTGGAGGCGACAGGCCCCGCGGAGAACGACCCTGGCTCCGACTCCCCGCATGATCCGGGGCGGCCAACGGGGCAGCAGCCACCCTCTGGCGTTTGCGGCACCTCAGCCTCGGTGCAGACTGGGGCGCATCGTGCCACTTCTGGGGACCCCAATGCAGCCATGGGGGGATGGCTCTCTGGACCCCTGCTCCAAGGGGCCGGGCCTGCAGCCTCCACGACGCACGATACGCACAGAGCTCCGTCCATTCTGAGGGACACCGGGAAGTGGAGCGTTCACACTGGCAGAAGGAAGTCACCCGTGAGGACAGTGACAGAGGAGCCCAGGAACGCAACAGTCCCTGCGGCAAGGCTACCTCCCAGGGCCTTGGCACTGCGGGCGGCAGGGCCGTGCTGAGGTCGGGGGCCAGCATCATCGCTCGGCATCGCCAACGCACCCCGGAGGCCAAACCCAAACACCACCGGCGCTCGGCCCTCAGCACAGCCACATCTGGACACGAGGCCACAGGACCACGGGTGGCCCATCTGGGAAGGAGGTCCTGAGGGAGGCGCACAAACCCACGGTGAACTCACTCTGGCCCCTGGTCCCCGAGGGCCTCTTGGATCCTGCGGAGCAGATGGGGAGGGACGTGGACCGCCCAGTGACCCATCACCTCAGGCCCCTGGGGCCAGCCCTGCCGGGTTCCAACCCAGATCCGAACCTCCTGAGGAAGACACGCCTTCACTGCGGCTCATAAAAACACAACCCTGCAGGAAACCAAGGGATGTGCACACGCCATGCCCACACCAGGGCCCCTACAGCACCAGGACCGTCTCCCCACGCTCCGCAGCGGGCGCCCAGGCTCCCACCCAGGTCACAGGCAGGACCAGGACCACGGTGCCGGGCAGGTCACCCATGGGCTTGGGGCTTCGGCGCACACCTACTCGCCCAGCGAGGGTGGGCCTGGCACCAGCACCAACAGAAAGCTGCCCACTATAACTGGGTAACTGGCTTTGAGCAACTCAGAGGAGAAACCAAATTCAAGACATCACAGGACAAATTTCCAAATCCCTCCACAGGGAGCAAGGCACCAGGATCACTTAGAGCTTCCCTACATGTTTCAGTTTTCAAATTTTGAGCAACACCCATGTATCTGATCTTTATAACCTGGAAAACATGTCTCGTAGCGGAGGAGCCTGGCAGGTGCCAGAGAGGGCGCGTCGGATGTGGCAGGGAGACGAACACCAGCCGGGGCCAGGGCCCCAGACAGCCCCCAGGCCCCACCCACCCCGGGGGTTCCAATCAGATGACAACGAGGAAACACGAACTTCCACTTGCTTCTACTGTGCGTAAGCAAACTCCAGCCAAGGGCAGAGGAAAGGGCAGTAAAGCACTGGTGAGGTCACGGACAGTGAGGGATGGACATCGACCCTCCCGCGGCAGGCGCAGCCAGTCAGGAGTGGAATCGGCTCACAGTGGCCAGAGCAGGAGCAACAGTCACCAGGACGGGGCGCGCGGTGGCCCAGCAACGGGTTAGTGGTGCCAACAGGGCCGCTCCAGCGGCGGAGACCCCGGAGACATGGGGCAGAGCTTTTTAGTAAAGAAACCACAGAAAGTTTAAGGAGCACAGAAAAGCAAAACAGGACAAAACAGAAAAACGCAAGCGCGAGGCATTCCTTACCATTCGATTTTTATTTAAAAAGCATTTCTTTTATGTACCGGCACTAGAGACAGGTTTGAGCCCACAGGGTCGAGGAAAATCCGAGAGCAACATTCACAAGAAAAATACTGGGGAATCTGCGGCAAAAGTTCAGACGCCAGATTATAAAGAAGAAGAAACGTACCTGAAGCTCCTGCGCCATCTCCACAGCGTGGCCTACACGCGTGGTAACACGGGCCAGGTCTGTCCTGCTACTGCCCTGTGGCAAGACGCAGGATGGATGCCACAGGGACTCAGGTCGGTGAACAAAGTCACAAGACCTCAAACATTGATGCCCGGCCATCAGACCCAGGATTTATCACAATAAATCACGTCACAGGAGTGAAGTGAACTTGGCCCCGACAAAAAAAAAAAAAAAAAACTACACTGACTTTAACGAGTATTCAAATCACAAAACCCTAATACACAAGTACTTGAGCTATAGATGCTCCCTGTCACTCGATGGGCCTTAGCGGGCACACGGCATCCTGGCCACGGGGCAGGAGAAGAGGTGGCAAGAAGCCACAGCTCTGGGCATTGGATTAAAATCATCAGGTTTTTTTTTTTTTTTTTTTTTTTTTTTTTAAAAAAGACCTTTCTGGAAACAGACCCAGGTGTCACTCCGGTCTCTAGTGCGCTGGCAGATAAAAGTGGGCCAGGCGCCCTTGGGTTAGTGTCTGCCGCACCTGCTTTGCTGGCCACGCCCACTTACGTCGGTGATGGTGTTCAGGGCGGTGTCCGCGCCGATGCTGAAATCGGAGCCGGGCACGTTGTTGGAGACAGTGGCTGGGACCATTACCATGGGGACACAGAACTCCTCGTACTTGTCGCGGGCAGCTGACAGCTCCAGCAGGCCCAAGTAGGCCTGTCAGCCAGTGTGCAGGGGTGGGGGCGGGGGGGAGGTGGGAGGGGTGCAAAGGGGCCGTTAAAAACACAGTAAGGCGTTAGGGTCACAGGGAAGTGACACCATGTCTCCTGTCCACAAGGGTCGTGTTATTGGAGGTCCTTAACGTTTTCTTCAAAGCAAATGGGAAAGTTACTATGGGACCGATCTTGGTTAAATAGACCCGTTAAGGAATGGTGTCCAACGGGCACGGGATGCCCCGCCCTGTCCTGGCTCCGGGCCTCAGCTGCAGGGGGACGCCCGTTCCTGCCCCTGGAAACGCCACAGAACATGCCGGGCGGGGACGCACTGGACGGGGATCCCGCTCTGGCTCCCGGGTCAGCGGCTGCCACCAGGGGAGCGCCCCACCGCAGCTTCCCGGGGCCCAGGGGTGCCCCCACCCCACCCGGAAGCCTGCGCACAGCTCACCCCAGCCCTCCGGTCCTAAGGGGCCCACAGGGGCAGCCACGGGGACGTACCTCGAACCCGCCGATGATGAGCAGTGCGTTGATGCTGTGGGTGCGCATCTGCTGGGCGATGTCCTCCAGAAACTTCCCGGGCAGCGTGCTAGAGGCAGTTGGGGGGGACGTGAGGCCAGCCAGCCCTGCCGAGCCACCCCCCCCCCGCCCTGGCCTGCGGTCCCCAGGAGCAGCGCCAGGGAAGCAAGGCTCCGCTGTACTCAAAAATCAATCGCTCCATCAATAGATGGGAAGAAACGCGCGGCAGCCAGACCTAAAAGAATCCTACTGCCTCATCGGGAAAGAACACAAACTGCACCAAAACAGCGTGTGAACATTCGCAGTAACGATTTGAACGGAAACTTCCTATTTGGAGTTCGGTGCGAGCTGCGCCCACCTGAAGCCCCACGCGCTCCCACTCACGCCTCTCCTGCTCTACCACCTAGAACCATTAGCAGGGCCCACGCGTAGGGACCAGCAGCCGCGTGTGGGGGCGCAGGTGGTGGGGGGCCTGGGGCCCACGATGCACACTCCTGCTCCCAAGGGAGCCTGCGGCCCACACAGCACCCCGGCTGGGCTCTGCGGGGCCCTGCTGCACCCACCACGGGGCCTGCACAGCCCCAGCGGTCAAGGACCCCGGGAGGACAGCCCCCACGTCGCGGGCCTCATCTCTGCCCCAGGGCACACCTCGGGGACCCCCCAAGCACGACCCAGGGCTCTGGCGGGGGGTGCTGGCCCGGGAGCCCACGCCATCGCCCTTTGGGATGCCTTCCCGGAGCGAACAGGGGCAGCTGCTGGTCTACGATGGGGGTCCCCCTTCCTGAGCACGGGGCAGGATGGACCCGGGGATTTACCGTTTGGTCCCGAGGATGGAGCCTCCTTGGCCGGTCCAGCCTCCGACATCCCCCCAGCCGATTTCCTTCACCTGAGGAGCACACACACACGGTCTCATGGGAAGCAACCAACGAGGGACCCGCCCCCATCACGAGACTGAGCAGCTCGGGCGGCCCCGGGGTGAAGCCCGCCCCCCACGTCCCGCCGCGCACAGCAGACCCAGGTGTGGCCACGCTCTACCCATGGGAATCAGGTGCGTCTTGGTCTACGTAAAAGACTGCCCCTTCAATAAGGCTGGAGGAGACGCGAGGGACCCAGCGGCAGCCAGCCAGGTGTGCACCCGCGCTCCTGGGGCCCCTCCCGCCTCGCTCCTCAGGGCGAAAGTCTCATCCTCCAACCGGCGCCCTGGGGGTGCCCTCTGCCGATTTCCCCCCAGCTCCGTCTTCGGCCCATGCTCCCTACGGCCCGGCTGCTCCCCGGACGCCTCCCCCAGGCCGTCCCGCGACCCCTCCACCTGTCCCCATCCTGCCCTAAACCCTGTGTTCCCCGAGCAAAAGCCAAGTCCTCCCAGTCACCTACAAGCCCCCGCCCCTTCCACCTCTCCCCTGCGCCCCCCAAACCCCCGCTGCTGGGCCCCCTGAGCCCACTGTCCCAACCCCAGTGCCCTGGCGCTGCCCCCGCCCTGCCGGCACACCCTCGTGGCCACGAGCTCGGCGCCTCCGTCTCCAGCCTGAGACCCCCTTCCCAGGGGCGTGCGTCTGAGGGTCCCAGGGCGGACCCTGCTCTGTGCCCTGTGGGCGCTGGCCCTGCTCGCTGCCCACACCCTGTGCTCCGCCTCCCGAGGCTGCACCCCTGCCCGCAGAGGGCGCTGTGCTTTCTCCTGGAGCCAGCTTCCCAGGCGTAAGGACTCTGCATTGCCGGGAGGTAAGACAACCAATGTCGTCCCGCGGGGCACGCTGTGGCCCGTGACCCAGGTCATGTTCACCAGTGTCTCTGTGCCTCAGTTTCCACGTAAGGAGAAGGGGGCTAATACTGCGGGTTTACCATGAGATTTCAACGAGTTAACGTGTGCGCATCCCGTAGGAGCAGGAAGTGTATGCAATAAGCGCTCAACATGCGTTTGTTCGCATTTTCCACCAAAGCTTCTGTCCGAGTGCTTGCCGGCCTCATGCACTTGGCCTGCAGCGTCCCAGGTCCCCTCCCCCCCTAAGGCCGGAGCCCACGAGCCCCACTGCCTACGGCTCCTGGAGAAAACCGCGTAGCGTGCTCCACGCTGAGCGTCAGGGCAGGGCCCAGGACGCGGCCCCAGACAAGTCATCCCCGAGGGCAGCGGCTGTGTTCACCACCCGACAGAGCCCTGGTGTGAGGCTGGGAAGGCAGCTCCTGTTTCCCACGACATCCCCCGGGGCCTCACCTGGCCTTTGGCGAAGCCCTCAAAGCCGTCGTAGATGGCGAGCATCTTGTGGCCATCGGCGATGCCCACCCGCACGGCCGAGCGCACGGCGGCGTTCATCCCGGCGGCAGGCGCCCCCACGTTTATGACGGCCACGTTACAGTTGCTCTGCAAGATGAGAGGGCACGGTGCATCCCCACCCCACGCCCCGGGCACATGCTAGGCGCACGGCCCCGAAGGCTGCGGGGGAGGGTCCGCGGAGAACACGGTGGGGGGGTGTCCCCTACCTTCACAATCTGATCATCCGGCAACTTAATGGCGAGCCGCTTGTAGGTGTTCAGGTTGGTCTCGAAGCTCCTGGAAGGACAGGGCGCCACAGGCCGAAGTTAGAAGGGCTCCCCTGGGAGGTCACCTGAGCCAGATGCAGACGGTCCAGGCACCTGCCTGGGGCGCTCGGGGCAAGCAGCAGGCCCTGGCGTCACCCCGCGCCAAGGCCCCGGTATTCCGTTACATAAGGAGCGTGCCGTGTACGCGGCCGAGAAACCTGGTCTCTCGTACACCCGAGTGTCTCTCAAAACACCATCCTTGGGCAACTTTCCATTGTCACCGCGCTAACCTCTCCTCCACCCCACCGGCCAGAACAGACAGCAAACCAGCGCGTGCCCCCGGCTACCCATCGCGTCCCGGCAGCCGGAAGGGGCGCAGCCCCGGAGCACATCTCAGCAGCCCCGCAGCAGCAAAGGCCCCAGGGACGCAGGGCCCTACAGAAGGTCACCTGCCACGGAGCCGCACGGCATCCTTGAATCTCCTCTCGTCCATGGCCTTCTGCACGTCCTGGGTCTTCAAACAAACATGCAAGAGAGACTGTGTCAAGGCTCAGACGCCTGTGGATGGGCCGCCGTGCTGGCCACCTCCCGCACGCCGACCCTCCAAGGCCGCCAGCCCGACACCTGCCACCGCCCGGCGGTTGCCAGGGACAAGCCAGGCCCGCCCGGCTCAGGCCACTAAGAGGGATGTGAGGCCGCGGCCAGCAACGCCGGGCGGGAGGTCCCAGATCCACCTCCCGCCCCACGTTGGGGGCCGCCCAGGTCCTGGGGAAGCTTGTGGAAACCCACGTGGCACCGACCAGCCACAGACTACAGACAGGACGGCGAGCGTGTGGACGCTGCAGCTCACCATCTGCACGCACTCCACCAGGGGCAGGCGCACCGCCTGGTTCCCGCTCAGCGACACCACACAGGCCGGCGTCTCCGGGGTGGCCTGAAGGAGGGCAACCACGGCCTCCACCCCCATGCGACTGGCCTGGAAAGGACAATCACGAAGGTTACAGACCGGGTCAAAGGCCAAGGCAGCAGCACCCCCACACCCAGCCCCCACTCCACAGATGCACGACCGCACCCTCAGCAGGTGGATCTGTGGGCAGAGACCTGTCCCCCATTACTCAGCCAGACTCCAGCTGCCTCCCTGCCTCCCGTCCTCCTGGCTTGGGCCTCTGCTGACCCCAGGGCCTGCGTGCACAAACCACATGGGGGCTCTGTTCCCGGGGTCCCGGCCACCCTCGGCCCCCGGGTCTGGGGTCTCCCTGCATCTGCGAGACTGGGGGCCGGGCAGTGTCTGCACGTCCTGGATGGGCCACCCCAGCGCAGGCACAGACTGTCCCCTCTCGCCCCCAGGGAGGGCACCTGACCATTTGCATCCTCACCAGAATCCGGTCGAAGGCCGAGGGAGTCCCTCCTCTCTGCACGTGCCCAAGGATGGTCACCCGTGTGTCGTATCCCAGCTGGGTGACCACGAGCTGCGGAGACACAGAGCGTTAACACAGGGGCTCGGCTTGCAAGAGGGTGCGAGGGGCAGTCATCCTTCCCCTCCCCCTCCTGCTTCCCACTGACGTGGAAACAAATCCTATTTTCCAATCTTCACTTCCTAGAAGGTTTAATGTTGAGCTTTTTTTTTTTTTTAAAGAATGTCTTTATTACCAAAAAATAAAATCCTGGCCTGTCCTGCCTTGCAAACGAACATAAGTAAGGTGATCAAAAATAAAGAAACGGAAACATCTCCCTGACCATCGCTCTGGTCGCCCCACGCGAGGGACGCCACCAGCGGCTACGCCACCGTCCTCGCAGGAGGAGGACAGCAGGCCGGGGTTGCGGAAGCCGGGGGCCCCTCGCTCTGCCCTTCATGACCCCGTCCGTCTCAGCTTCGTCCCGGGGGGGGAAGGAGAACCTTTGCCCTGACCCCTTCCCCGGGCTTGGTACTGGCCACACCCGGATGCCAGGCTGCAAACCCAGGCGCACGGCGTCCTCGGCCGTGAGGGACGGCTTCCGCCGCAGCCCTCCCGTCTGTGTGTCTGTGTGTCTGTCTGTCGGGAATGTGTGCCGTCGCCTGCCCAAGTGGACGGCCCACCCCTGGGACCCCGCCCTCCGCCCCCTCCATCTCCCTCGGGCCTCTGGGACTATTCGCGACCCTAAGACTCAAGCTTAGAGTCTGGAGTCATTACAGAAGCATCTCCAAACCCCAGGAAGGACAGAAAGCGCTTTCGTGATGACCACACCCGCTCCAAGGGCGGACCCCGCGCGCCACGGGAGGCTGCGTCCCCAGCTGGCCGCTAAGGAGAACCGCAACCGACGGACACACTCACCTCCTTGATCTGCTCGGAGGTGATAGGCTTATTCTGGGTGTCTATGGCGCCCTCGGCCACGATGATGATATTCAGTCTCTTTTTCCGGGCACGGTTCTAGCGGAAGCAGAAAATGAGCCGCCTCAACCCCCAAACCATCTCCGCGACAGACAGGCTCAGGGCCCTTTGCCCTGGGCGAGCTGGCCTCTGTCCAGGGGGAAACCTTCACCGGATTTCGCAAGCGGGGTTTCCGACTACCTAGGCGGGTAGGTGGAGGCGGCAGGAGGGACACATGGCCCCAGGCGCGGCCGCGCTCCTTTGCCATCCGGCCCAAGGAGGCAGTGAGCTCAGCCCTGGGCCCCCGCAGCGCATCTATACCACAGGCCAGGCCTCCAAGCTCCTCCAGCAGCCAGCGCAGCCCGCCACCCCCCTGCAGACCTATCCAGGAAGGCCGGACTTCCCAGCCCCCACGGCCAGAGCACAGGGCCTGGGAGCACAGGAGGCAGGAGTCAGGAGGGTGGGGAGGGACGGCGGAGGGGCACACCTGCACCTGCACCTGCACCCACACCTGCACCCGCGCCCGCACCTGCGCCCACACCTGCGCCTACACCTGCACCCGCACCTGCACCCACACCCGCACCTGCCGCCCCACAGGGCCCAGCGGCCATCACCCAGCAGCGCCCAGAAATCCTCCTCGGCCCGTCTGCTCTCCATCACATCCCACGTCACGGCCCCTCCCGTGGAGGCCGTGGGCCCCAGAGCGGCCAGTGCCTGAAGCTGCCCCTGCCCGTGGCACCCGGGGCACGTCACCCAGGGGGTGGTTCCACGCAGGCCCACCCAGTGCCTCCTCGGGCATCACGTGCTCGCTGGTTTGTCTTTGAATAGACATAAACATGCTCAACTTCGAAGAACTTGCTGGTCACAAGTATTTTCTAAAAGGTGTAAAGCTGTGGCTTCCAGAGTGGCTGTGACGTGTCCATGAACGTGGGATGGGCCCCAGAGCCACAGCGTCCACACACCACACTCTCCGGAGGCTCCCAGAGGAATAGCGTCCTCTCCACCGTGCGGGAAGATAGGCCCCTGGCCCCACAGGTGCCCAGCACCTGGACCCCCCCACCCCCGCAGTGCTCGGGGAAGCGCTCGGGCAGCAGCGGGACCCACAGCCCGTGGGGAGTCAGGACTCGGACGCAGGGCACTGAGCCCAAAGCCCCTCTGGGGGGTGAAGCCAAGACCAGCCCTAGGCCCGGGGCGCCTACCCTCATGTGGAAATGCCTGGGACGTGGGGCGAGGGCCCGGGCCTGACAACATGTTCAGGAAGACTCGCAGTGAGCAATGAGAATTCATTACAGACGCGGTGATCTCGGCTCGGCCCCGCGTGGGGCAGGGACGCAACACGCTCCTGCCGTCCCCGCGGACGGCAACGCATGGATCTGAAACCCACGGAGTCTGCAGACGAGACCATGCGGTCACGGCAACAACGGGCACCTAAAGCTCAGCTCCTAAACCCAAATAGGGTGTCAGCCCTGCCACAGGCCCTGACCTCCACCCTGTGTGCGCCCTCCCCCCCACCACCTCCACCACCGAGTGTGCCCTCCCCCAACCCACACCCTCCCCTGTCCCCCCAGCTCCACCATCGTGCACCCTCGACCCCTGACCCCCCGACCTCCATCCCTGTGCACCCCCTCCCCCCAGCTCCACCATCACGCACCCCCTCCCCCCTCCACCCCACCTTCACCCCCGTGCACATCTGTGCAGCGGGCCTGTTTCCTCGTCTCCGGGTGCTGCCTGCAGGACTTGGCCTGACCCCAGGGGCCCTGGACCAGGCCCGGGGGCATCACGGGGGCGGGAGGACAGCTGGCGGGCACAGGCACAGCCCCTGAGGAGTGGGACCACGGGAGCGTCCCTGCGACTGCAGACTCAGCACATATCCTCAGGCCACACAAAGGTACCGTCCAAGACCAGTGCCACCCCGTCAGGCAGCCATGGCCCCGCCGCGGCCGCCGGGGAGCGCTGCCCTCGTCCCCAGCCAGAACCAGGACAGCACAGCGGCTTGAGCACGTGGTCAGTGATCCCAGGGACTGGGCGCGCGTGCCCTGACCCGTCCGCAGCCGCCAAGCCTCGGCCCCAAGCGCACGGGGCCTTCCAGCAGTTCCCCACCTCATTGAAGGTCAGCAAAGCTTTTCGGTACGTCCCCCAAACGCCTCTCTTGGACCCTGTCACCTGGAAGGTGGTGGCAGGGTCTCCCAGCACGCAGAGCGCGTGTGCTTGCTGAATACATCCGTGACTCGCCTGGGCCACCCGCTGATGGTGATGACACGGGAGGGAAATGCAGCACCCGCCGGGGCTTCTGCACTGGGAGCGAACCTCGCACACCCCCCACGGAGCCGTCCCCCGGGAAGCCGTCCCCCGGGAAGCTGTCCCCCGGGGACACAGAGCGGGGCACACAGGCTACCACGGGCCACACATGGAGAGGCCTGGTCAGAGCCACGGGAACCCCACCCCGCCTGACGCACACCCGCTGCTGGGGACACACGGGTAGCCAGGTCACGCACATCCCACAACACCGCTCGGACTCGCTCCAGAACCACAAAGTCTCCACCTGTGTGACCCCGAGCCAACAGGGAATCCCCCAGGCCGCCACGCGTCGCAGTCGGGCGGTGGGACCAGCAGCCCCGGCCGTCGA
This sequence comes from Vulpes vulpes, assembly GCF_048418805.1. Classification (NCBI taxonomy): domain Eukaryota; kingdom Metazoa; phylum Chordata; class Mammalia; order Carnivora; family Canidae; genus Vulpes; species Vulpes vulpes. Next base: position 116,784,921 of record NC_132781.1, read on the forward strand.
GGGACACGCACGTTACCTCTGAGAGCTTGATGCACATGTTCTCCTGCCAACCCTCTTCTGGCGGCGATTCCGGGAGGAACACCCAGTCGGCACCGCAGGCCAAGGCGCTCACCAGGGCGAGGTACCTGTCCGGAGCAGCAGTGGCCATGTCAGGCTGCCGCCAGGAACCACAACGCGGAGGCCACCGGGGCGGACGCACATCGGGGACCGTGGGCTCCACCGGGCAGCATCGGTGCTGTGGGGCGCAGGGCTCTCCAGGGGCCACGCCAAGGCAGCGACGCGTACGTACCCGCAGTGTCTCCCCATAACCTCGAGAACAAAGGTCCTCTGGTGGCTGCAAGAGAGACAAAGGAAACGTCCATTTACCACCACGCAGCCCATGTGACAGGCAAAGAGGCATGTGCTTTCCTTGCCAGCTGTGCAGAAAGCCTGCCTCATGTCGGAGGACACCTGTGAGCCGTGGGCACCTGCCCCGTGATGGCACCTGGCCCCTGGGGGCCGCGGGCACCTGCTCTGTGATGGCACCTGGACCCTGGGGGCCGCGGGCACCTGCCCCATGATGGCACCTGTCCTCTGGGGGCCGTGGGCGCCTGCCCCGTGATGGCACCTGTCCCGTGATGGCCGTGGGCACCTGCCTGGTGATGGCACCTGCCCCATATGGGCCACAAACACCTGCCCCATGATGGCACCTGCCCCTGTGGGCCGCAGGCACCTGCCCCATGATGAGAGCACACAGCTGAGCATCCAGAGGGCCCGATCTCTGCCAAAGCAAGCAGGTGTCACTGTGCTAGCATCTCGAGGTTGTATGGGCAAAGGGGCCTCAGGGTTACACCCGCCCAGCGTGTTGCCCACACACGCTCACACCCCCAGGCACCTGCCGCATTGCTCAGCACACGCAGGACAGTGAGCCGGCCGCCTCCGTGGCCCCCAGGTGCTGACAGCCACTGGATCACGGACGGGAAGCGGCACTTTCCCGTGCCCACAGTGTCCTCGAGTGCCCACCGAGCCAGGCCCGGAGCCATGGCTGGCCTGCTGTTCCCATGGGGACCTTGCTGGGGTCCCGTTGGGGTCATTTTTTCTAAAATTGGGGGTAGTAGTAACTTTTTAAGTCGAAGATAAAAGTCAACAGGAAACAGTTTTCTAGCTCTGGTTTCGGACCTTCAGGAGCAACGCTGTATCCGATCACCCACCAGGAACGCCCAGGGACGTCTATACCGCGGCACAGAACATCCATCTGGGGAAACTTCCAGAGCCAACATGGATGTCTACACCGCAGCACAGAACATCCATCTGGGGAACCTCCTAGGGCCGACACGGAGGACGTCCACACCACAGCACGTGTCAGCCCCATGCCCTTCCCGGGGCCCCGCATGTGCGTTACCTCTGGGCGGTGGTCATGATGGCGTCAACGACCTCGATGATCCTGTGCAAGGCGGAGTCGGTGCCGATGGTCATGTCCGTCCCGCAGAAGTCATTGTCGATGGAGCCCACCATGCCCACGACGTTGAGGTATGCGTGCTTCTGCACCTGCTCCTTATCAATCTCACCTGCGTGGGAAACGGGCCCCGCGTGACCGGGAGCCGCCCGATGCCCCCGCAGCAGGCTGCTGAGCACCGGGCGGCAGCCGCCGGCCTGCCGTTTCGAACCACCTCGTTCTGCACACGTGGGGCGACGGGCGCGTGGGGTCCTGACACTAACAGGAAGGAAGGCCTGTCTGTGCCGGCATCGGGCAGCGGCCCCGGCACATGTCCCTCCGGGGAGGACGCGGCCCCGTCAGAGGGGCTCCTGGGGGCGTGGGTTCCCGGCCATGCTGGGGCTGCTGGTGGCGGGGACGTACCCACCGGCTCGTGGCAAGGACTGTCCGGTTGTGGGTGTGCAATCGGGAGGGGCAGTCAGCGGGGCGCCAGGGGTGGGGGGGACCAGGGCCACCCGAGCCACCACGACGACGGCCGATGGCCACCTGCACTCCCGGACAGACCCGGGGCTAGGGGCGACCGACTGCCTCTGCCTCGTTCACACCTGAACATGGAGGGTTCCGGGGCGGGGGTTGGCCCTCGTGGCCTGGCTGGTGACAGGGAACCCAACAGTGGAGCGCGACTGCATCTCCGCTCACATCCTGGCAACAAGCGGACACTCGGGAGCCCACGCGCCCTCCCCTCACCCCCCACGTCCCCGCATGGGGACCCCCGGGAAGCCTATCTCAGGGCGCCGTGAGCACCACCCGGAACCAGGTCAGATGGGCGGTGCCCAGTGGGGAACAGTTGCGCAGGAACTGCTGTTCCCAAGGCACAGAGTGCAGGGCCCGGAGAGGGGGAACCGGGCGATCGCGCCATCCCCAGCACATGCATCTGCGCAGTCGGCTGGGTGGATGCAAGAGCTCGGAGCTCTCTGGGGGCAACGGAGAGCCCAGAGGCGCAACGCGCAGGCCCGGGCTGTACCGTGTTGGGCCAGCTCCTCCAGCAGCCCGCTCCACTCCTTCCGGAAGATGTTGGCTCCCGTGAGGCTCCCGTCCCCGCCGATCACGCACAGGTTGGTGATGCCCCGCTGAACCAAGTTACACGCGGCTTTCAGGCGACCCTCCCGAGTCCGGAAAGCTTTGCAACGGGCACTGCCGATTATGGTCCCTCCCTGGAAGACAAAGGACGTGGCGTTTATCAACCTTCCTCCCGCGGGACAGGAAGCAGCTGAGCTGGCACATGTGCCACCTGTGGGACCCGCAAAATCTGGGCTCCCCTGGGCCCATGTGTTCAGGTGTGGGTACAGCGGACAGGGGCTCAGCACCGGGCCCAGGACGTCAGGTAAACGCCGAGGAGGAGAGTCCGGAGGCGCCCCAGCCTCCCGGGGGGCCTGGGGTGGAGGTGGCCAGACCCCGCCGCCCGGCCTCCCTCGGGCCCAGATGGCACAGCCCTGTCCGCCAGAGCTCGCCGTGCGTGCAGGCAAAGCGGGGACCTGGGAGCCAGAGGATTTCTGTTTGCCCAGGCGCCCCGCCCCACCTCTCCAAGGCCAAGTCTCAGGAAACTCAAGGCGGATCACGCAAACTGCCAAGAGCGAGAGACCAGGACTCCTCACACTTGGTCTTTCGATCATGAAAGATTCCCAGGCATTGGGAGAAAAGAGCAGGACACTTCACATTCCCCGCGATGTGCTCACAAACCTCGGCGGTGCGTCGTCCTCCAAGGACACGCCCAGGTCGTAAGCATGGGGAGCGGCGGGAAGGCCGTGGGGACGGTTGGCCCAGGTCACCTGGGTCACGGCCTGGCGCGCAGGCCGGTTCCCTGGATTGGACCTGACCGGGAGCCATCGGACGGTCATGGGATTTCGCCCCACTGGAAGCTGCCCGGGCAGCTGGTGCACACCCAGGAGGTCACATGCTGGGGGCTTGGCGGGAAGCTGAGGCTGAGGAAGGTGCAGAGATTGCCGGCCTGTCCTGTGTCGCCGGGTGGGGACAGCGCCCAGCACAAGGTGCCCCCCGCATGGGGTTTAGGGTCGGGACCTCGGAAGACGCCGCCCTGATGCTGGCAAGTAGTGCTCCCTGCAGAGGCCTCACCGGCCGGTCCGCCTCCCCAGGAGAACAGGGCACAGGGGTCCAAGCGCAGGCCCCACCAGCTTACAGGGTACACCCGCCATCACCCCCCGTGGGGTGACGGGTGCCAGCCTATCCAGAACGTGCTGCGGGTCCGGGGGCGCGAGGTGCCGGGTGCCATGACGGGTGTTCTCAGCAGCCGCATCGTCGGCCTTTCTGCCGTGGGAACGTCTAAGGCCTACGTTTTTAGCAACGTCCAAGGTCATAGTTATCGTGCAGCAGCATGGACGTCCCGAAGGTGCGAGGCGTGACGATTTTACACTCGCCCCGTAGGGTGATCACCATGCTCCAGCTCACGAGCTCGTCCGTCACCTCGGGCTCCTATCTGTGTGTGTCGACAGTGAAGATTTATTCTCAGCAACTTTCAAGGGTACAATGCGGGGTCCTTAACCGCAGCCGCCGCGCTGTACGTTCCAGAAGCTGTTCACCTTCTGCCTGAAGTTGGGGACTGGCGTCCAGCAGCGGGTCCCTGTCTGCACCCCCCCCCCCAGCCCCTGGCAGCCACCGGCGTGTCCTGCTTCTGAGCTGAGCTTAGGTCCCCAGGTAGGGGGTGACGCATGTCCATCTCTCGGCGGCCGACCCACGTCAGCCAGCGGGTCCCCCCGGAGGTGTGCACGCCGTCCTGGCCGCGCGGGTCCCCCCGCCTCTTACGGGGGAACGTGTTCCACTTACACCCGGACACCACGGGAACAGGATCCGCGCTGTTGCGCAGGCGCCCACGGCACGGCTGTGCCAGCTCGTGGCTCCCTCCTCTTAAAATATTAACGGGTACGTCTCAACAGGTCCAACCGCCAGTGAAGAGCTTATTGTCAAGTCCGTTCTTCCCACGTAATCCGCCTGGTAATCCGCCTCCCACCAGGCCTGGAGGCTTCCCTGAGCTAGTGTTTGGGGAATTTGCAGGCAGGAAACAACCAGGCAGATTTCTTTTAAATTCAAAGTAAGCAATTGCTCTGCCTGCAGCTGGTACTTGCCTCATTCTTGTGCACATCAGAGCAATTAGCCCCGACAGCTCAGGCTGGAACAGGGAGGCTGTGTTCCTCTAAGGCCCTGGGAGGCCCTGGGAGGCCACCCGGGGGGACCGTTCCCAGGCCTGCTTGCACTGACACCAAGTGATGGAGAATCCAGGGGGCGGGGGCATTGGCCGAGAACGAGGCACCAACACACCCAAGCTTCCTCGGGGCTCATCCGCTTTTAAAACAAAGGCAAACCCCAAAACCACTAGGAGGACCCCAGGGAAGGCTGGCGGCCGCTAAGGACCCTTGGCGGCAGGAACACTGCTCCATCTGCAGGATGGAAAAGCTGACCTGGGAAACCCACACGAAAGCCGTAGCTTCAGGTCAAATCCCCGTGCGGCTGGCTGCCCACGGGCGGATCCTGGGGACGGGCAGCCTGTGACCATCCTCCGGGGCCTCGGGGCCGCCCCGGGGCTTCGTGCTGAGCAGGAACCTCATCTAGGCACAGCCCCCTCCCCGCCATGGGTCCCTGTCCCCCTCATCACACAGTGTACAGTCAGCCACTGCTCGCCCACCCGGTCCTGCCCCAGGAGCCTGGGGAGCCCGACTCCCCCAACCGCGCCCCTGTGCCCCTGGCAGGTGGAGGCACAGGGACAGGGCGCGGCCAGAAGGCAAAGGGCAAAGCCAGACAGGAGCTCACGGCCTCTCACAGCCCCTCACAGCCCCGGGGCCACCCGCTAGGGACCCGGGACCCATTGGCCCCACCCGCACCTCCTGAACCTCCGCATCACCCTGTGTGTCCACAGGGCTCATTCTCTGACTCCCTGCGATCCTGCAGCAAAGCTCCTTGAGGACTTGAACCGAAGGACAAAGCAAGGCTGTTTCCTCACCGGGCGAGGAGGGGAGAGGAGCGCGGGCAGCAGGCTCACGCGTGTCACGTGCCGCCGCCGCCTCCGCGCAAAAGGTTTGCAGCTGGGACGGGGCGGGCTTTAGGGACCCGGAGCATCGGACTCCGCACGTACCACTTGCAGGATGCTCGAGACGCTTTCCCAGTCGGCCTCCACGATGTTGCTGCCGCCGTCGACCATGCCCTGGTAACCCTGTGGGCGAGAGCGGGAATCCTCATGAGACGGGGTGACTGCTGAGCCGTCAGGTGGACCAGCGAACCCCGTGGGTGCGGACGACGAGGACTCTGAGCTCCGAGGGCCCCGGGGTTAGAAGCAGTGCGAGAGCAGTGCTGGCCCCACGCATCGAAGGTGCACGAAAGCCGCCTAATGGGTGCGACACGTGGGACCTTCTTGCCAGACCCGTCCCAGGTACCGGGGGGAACGAGCAGTGTGCCTGTCACCCCACAGCCCCTGAGCGCCTCAAATGGGGGGAAACTTACCCAAAAAGCATCTGTAGTTAAACTCCCGTGCAAACAGTGCAATCACACTGCACACAAGAGCGCATGCCTGTGGAGGCCTCAGTTTCCCCTGGTGATCCATGCTCCCCCATGGTGCGTCTGAGAAAGCAGCGCAGCCAGCGGTCCTCCCTACCTTCCAGGTCGGGGCTACGGGCTCCCCGGGGGCGGCGTCAGCCTTCACTTTCCCCAGAAGCCTGAGGGCCGGGCCCTTCAGACCCCAAGCACAGCGGCTCTCCCCGGGCTTCCCCAGCAGGCCGCGCGACGGCAGAGGAATCTGGGAACACCCACAAGCGCCTTTACCTGCGTGACTCTCCCCAGGACACTCAACCTTACAAAGGAATGGACCTAGCGGGTCATCAGCGGGGACTCGGATGTCCTAACCAGGGGAGGTCAAGAGGGAAGGGGAGGGAAGGGGTCTTCGAGGCGGCCCACGGGGCAGGGGACCGCGGCTGCCTTTCGGGGCCAGGGATGCGCGCTCCTACTATGCCCGCCCCACCAGAAGTCCGGCACAGACCGCGTCGTCTAATGTGCAACGCGCATCCACAGGGTGTTCAGTGCACAGAACGCGTCACGGTAGCTTTACATCGTGAAACGTGGGGTTACAGGATTCTCTCTATGCCGTAGACAGCGCATTCCCTGGACTTCTGGAAGTTACACGGGATGAACCTGCTCTCGACGTTCAGTCGGAGCCTCCGTCCCCCTTCCTGTGTCACACATAAACGAGGCTTCCATCAGCACCCGCGTCTGTGGATGCATGTGTCTCAGGTCACATAGATACACGTTGTGTGACAAGTAATGTGTCTTGGATGTTCACCTACTTATAATCTATCGATACAATTACAATATTTTATATGTTACACGGAGCGTACATTGTAGAGGATACATTAGACCTTGCAGCCCTGTGGTATTTTATACACAGTATGTATGGATAAATACGCACATGCCTGCGCGTGTCCTCCTCACATAGGCAGCACGTGTGCCAAGCAGCAAAGGGAAAGGTGCACAGGACGAAGGAGCACGGAGAGGCCGAGGGCGGGCTCGTGGTGGAGCCAGCAGGCCTTCCCGCGCCCCCGGACGGAGGACGGACGCTGGGGCTCTGGCTCCCGCAGCCCCCAGAGCAGCCCAGCCGTGCACCGGGCAGTTTCCACCCGCTCCAGATAACGTGCTGAGCTGCCGCAGCTGTCACATGCAGGAGTGTGGTGGGATCCAGGCCCGGCCCTGGAAAGCCGGCTGGTGAGAGAGGCTGTATCCACACCGGGCCCGTGCGTGAGCTGCCCAAGCACAGACGCCACTCAGGGACGGGGCACCCAAAGCCAGCCGTCCCCCCTCTGAGTCCCAGGGATCGTCAGCAGGAACAAGCGGGGCCCTGGATGACAGTAGGCGGACAGGACAGGCGGGGGACCCAGACGGAGACCGCCCCACGCTCTGCACACCCCACACCGCAGGCTCCCATCAGCAGCTCCCCGCCATCTGTGCCATCTGTGCACGCGCTGCAGCTCGCCCTCTCCCCTGCAGCTCCCTCCTCGGAGGCCTGGGTGGGGACACCCCACGTGAGCAGGCCTGTGGACCTCCAGACCCTGGACACGGACGCAGCCCTACGCAGAGGCCTGAGGTCCTAGCACCCCGGCCGCAGGGGGCGGAGGGGAGAAGCCAGTCCTGGGGAGCCCAGGAGGGCAGGTGCACGCAGGCCGTCAGGGCAGAGCGGGGCAGGTGCACACCCACAGGCTTTGGCAAAAGCAGGCGCCCCCAGCTGCTGGAGGACTTTCTGCAGGCTCCCCCGGACCCCGCAGCGCTGACAGGACACACGAGGCCCCAAGAGCGATTCCAGCAAGCGCATCGGAGCCGGCGCCCGCCCGTGCCCCGGCGACAAGCACCATCCACAGTCTGCTCGGCAGGTGCCGCACTGGGAACCCAGAAATTCCCTCCACCCCCGCAGTCACTGCTCCGCACGTCAACACAGACTTAATAAAAACACGTCGAAACCCCTTTGCTGCAGGAGCAGGAACGTGGAGAACCGCGCTGCGATCACACCACGTACCTCCAATCGTAGAATGTTCTCCAGAGGTACTTTACGCCCTGGGGTTTAGAGGTGCCTCGAACAACTGGTGATAAAGGGCCGCTCAGTGACCCAGGGACCCGGGAGGGCGCTCCTGGCCGCGTGGGGGCAGGAAGCGACACCCCCTCCGCAGGCTCCTGGAGCTGGGGGGGGGGGACATCTGAAAATCCCTCCCAACTGCGATTCTCAGCGGTCTTCCGCTTTCAGGGAAGAGGTCACTGAATAAGAGAGGACCGGCCTACGCGAGCGTCCCCTGAACTATAAATCCGGATGAGCGGTTCTCCCCTGACGTCTCCTTGCAGGTTCGAGCACTTACTCCAACGCAACCAGAGCCTGAAATATTTTTCTATGATTCTCCTTGGAATTTGCCTGCAGAGCCAGTTCTGTGACTCACGGAGGAAGAAAACCACAGAACACCCCGAAGAGCCACACGTAGTTTTTCACCCGGAGTAACAGTCCCCACCCCGCACACACGGTGGGCCCGAGTGGCCGCATCACCCTGGAGGAACCTGCTCCGGGGCCGCCGGGGACACCTGAGCACACGCCACACGCTTGGACAGGACTTTGAAGAGCATCCTGAGCAAAGTACACCAGGTCCCCCGATACGGCGTCCTCTGGAGACCGCGCTGCACTTGGGGGTCACGGTGGCCTGGGTTTTGGGGCGCCTGGTGAGCACATCCTGCGTCAGAGCCTGTCCACGGCGGGTGGCCTCCTCAGAGAAGGGACCTCCCACCACGTAGGGTCTAAATCAAGGACCCAGTCCTGTGCCATGTTTGAGGAACACACCTGTCACCTCACACCTGATAATGGTTTTTTTCCCAGACCTGATTTCCTGGATTACTGGGTCAGCAGCCCACAGGCAGAGAGGCGGGCATCCCGACTGCTGGGGGAGCAGCCTCTGGGTATCGCGGTGACGGATGCCAGACCTCTCCCCAGGGCTTTGCTGCCCAGGGGACATAACTGCTTGTGCTTCCCTCCTACGCTACAACACGGCGCTGCCAGAACCTGAGAGCGAGCACACCGCGAGGCCGGACTAGGCAGGCGGGAAAGGGGCGGCAGGGGCCCCCGGGTGGGCGCTGGCTTCCAAGTCAGGGACTCGCGACTGTATGGCTGCATGAGTTGACCGCAGAGCCTCAGGTCCAGGTCCTGCCCACGCCCACCCGCCGCCGGGCACCCCCCACCCCAGGGCACCCCCACTCCAGGGCGCTCCGGATGCCCGGCAGCCTCCTCTGCTCTCGGAGTCCATGACCGCGGGGCGCCGTCTACACAGTCGCCTCTGCTTGGTCCCCCCGACGTGTGGACCGGCTCGGAGGCGCCAAAACAGGTTAGAAGCCGGGCAGTCACAGCAAAGCCCTGCGCCCCAGAAACCTGACAACGGGCCGGCGGGATTTAGGGGGCCACCCGGCGTCGTCAGGTGGCTTGGACGACAAAGCTGGGGATACCCAGTTCCAGGTACGTGGAGAATCCTGAGGCCACAGCAGGACACGGCGGGTCCGCATCCTCGGGTGGGAGAGCCTGCCCCCCGCCGGCCGCTCAGCCACCCCCGGGGTGACACGAGGACCCCCTAGCAACTCAAACGCCAGGGTTGAGGTGGCCAAGCCGGGGCGAAGCCCAGGCCATGGCGGCGGCGCCCAGGGCAGGGGCCCAGGGAGGGGCTCGGCATCCCCTTGCACAGCAGCCACGGCCCTGGGGCATCCGCGCGGGGACCCAGCGGCCCGGCCACTCTCGGCGACGACCCTCCACGCCTGCCAGCAGCACGGGGGACGTTTAACCACACGTCCGATCCCGTTACTATTCTTAGACGTTTTGTGGTCAAGAGGCTCCAACTTTCAGGAAGTTGAAATGCAGAAGTGGCGACATGTGAAACGTCCAGTTCACGGGGCAACGTGGTTCTGGTCACCTTGCCGGGCCTGCGGGCACCGGGGGCAGGGGGAGGCCGAGAAGGGGCCCACACGCCCCCCAGGATCCCGGGTCTCCCTGGCCTGCCCCCCACCCCACCCCCCCCGCAGGTGGCGGACCAGGAGCTTGGGCTCGGGCGCGACCCAACACCCAGGGGGACCCGGGGACCCCCCAGGACAGGAGGTCAGGCCGGGCGGGAACCAGCCCCATCACGTGAGGACCCGCAGCCTCACCGGGAAAGGGGGGGTGTGGCTGTCGGGGTTTCTCTGCCGCGAGCAGGGCAGGTCTTACTTCAAAAATTGTGAAAGCAGGCAGCCCGCAGCGCCAGCCACACGTCCACGGCCAACAGATGGCTTCTGTCCACAAGGGGAAGCAGGTAGGAATCGGGCGGACACGTTCAGGCTTGTTCGCCGAGGATGACGTGGGGCCTGATGCACAGGACCCGGGCTGCTAGGCCCCGTGCCCCTCCGGGGAGAGCCCCGGTGTCCTGTGTAGACAGGAGCCCGAGGGAGGCCCCGGGTGGAGGGAGGCCTCGGGTGGAGGGAGCCCTGGGTGGAGGGAGGTCTGGGCCGAGGGAGCCCCTGGGTGGAGGGAGGTCCCAGGTGGAGGGAGCCCCGGGGCAGGGAGCCGGGATCCCAGGAGAAGCCACTCAGGGCGGCAGGGGCAGGTGGTCCACCTGCAGGGGGAAGGCCTGACCCCACGTGCTCAGGCTCCTGTCTTAGCCCCATCGGCTGCCCACCGGGCACGACACCAGCCTTTCCTCGGGGTTCAGAAGACGGGGAGACGGAGACACAGGGCCAATGCCCAGGCCCAACTGGGAGGCGTCATTTCAAAGAGGAAAAGACTTTTAAGCTAGTCCCAATGATAGGGCAAGAACTGGGGGCACCTGGTTTAGCACCGCCTTCAGCCCAGGTTGTCACCCCGGGGTACCGACATTGAGTCCCACGTCGGGCTCCCTGCATGGAGCCTGCTTCTCCCTCTGCCTGGGTCTCTGCCTCTCTGTGTGTCTCATGAATAAGTAAATAAAATCTTAAAAAAATAAACAGCTATACCCGATGTCAATCTGTAGGAAAACCTTCAGCTACAAGGACTTCGAGCCTGCTAATTGCATGAAACAGGACGGGCCTCCTATTCCCGCCGGGAGACCACAGAAACAGACACCAGCGGGTCTCCTCCCCAGTCCCCCAGAAGCCAGGGCGTCTGCAGACCAGAGTCTTGCCAGGCTGAGGGACAGAGGTGCCACCACCATCCTCAAGGGGCCGAAGACACCCGTAGGTTCTGCGGGGAAAACCCTCGCCCGGAGGGGGGGCATCAACAGTTGCAAGGAACGGGTTAATCCTGCGGCCGTCCATCCTCCCCCAATGGTGCCCAAGGGCCGGGCCAGCCCAGCCCGCGCAGGCCTGGCCCAGATCTGCAGCAGGCCCGGCTGCAGCCAGACAAACAAACCCGCTGCCAGGCCCCGAGCAGAGATGCCAGCGTTTCCCGCTCAACACACCTCCCACAGACTTTATGGAAGGAAAAAACCCAAGAACCCTGTGTCTACAGAGCAGCACCCTGTTCAATGGTCCGGGGGTGTCGGCACGTTTCACAGAGACCCTCGCGGCCGTCCAGGCGGGCCGACCCCAGCCCGCAGCCCCGGCTCCTGGGTCGTGCCCATGGTCGCCCCCCAGGTCCTCGGATGGCCGCCCCCCGCGGGGGGCCAGGTTTCCCCCGAGCACGGGGCGTGGGTCAGGGATGTATCTGCTCGGACGCACGTTCCATCCTCACACATGAAGAGTCACGCTTCCCCACCCTTTTCATCAGGATGTCCGTGACCGCAGCTCCTGGTCCTCCCCCCATTTTGGGAGGTGGACTTGAGGCTTTTTCCCTCCCACCTCCTTGTCTCTGTGTCTCGCTGCCTCTTGAATCAACCCTTTCCTTGCCACAAAAAAAAAAAAAAAAGACAATAAACGAGCAAAACGTGTGAACAGATGCCTGAATGAGGTTTAAGAAGATAAAACTAAGGGCCCCTGGGTGGCTCCCTGGTGGAGCAGCTGCCGTCAGCTCAGGTGTGACCCGGGGTCCCGGGATCGAGTCCCGCCTTAGGCTCCCTGCGTGGAGCCTGCTTCTCCCTCTGCCCGTGTCTCTGCCTCTGTGTGTGTCTCATGAATAAATAAATAAAATCTTAAAAAAAAAGTCCAGTCTGAGAAGGATTAGTGTAGAAGTCGCTGTGTCTCCAGTTTCCACACTCAAACACTCAGCAGGCGCACGGCCGCCAGGCCCACCCCGTGCACTCCACGACACGCACGCCAAGGGCACATACAGCCCTACCGTGGGGCTTCCCGACCTCGGCACAGCGGACACTGGGGCAAAATCACGAATTCCTCGATGTGGGAGCTGCTCTGGGCTCAGCGGCCCGGGAGCACCAGCCCCGGTGTCCACGCCCGAGATGCCAGGAGCGCCACTCCCACCCCAATAACGGGACCATCGTTAAACATCTCCCGACACGTCCCGGGGGTGGATCACAGCCCTGCTACGGGCTCCACTGGGCACATGAGCTGTCGCCCCAGCCCCACCAGTGACAAAGACGTGGAAAATGCAGACTTCCTTTTACCGACGAGCCACGGGTCCATTCCTTTAACTGTGAAATACCGGATAGGACTTGCTTGTCCCCCCACCGCCACCCCCGCGCCCCGTGAAGCCCAGTGGGGCGGGGACCCAACGGCAGCTCCGCAGCATCACCGGCCACGGTGACAGGCACTGCGGGCCCGTGGGCCACAGGAGCCAGGGCGCCGGCACATCCGCCCTCCGAGAGAGCCTTCCGCAAGCCCGAGCCTCAGGAGCTGCCGTCAGGCCTGGGGTGCGGCGTCCCTGCGACTCTCGGGTGAACGCAAGCCTCCCCAGGAGGCTGTGGAGCGAGATCAGGAGGCAGAGCGCCCTGTGCGCACACGGCCAGCAGCCACCGCGGGAATGCACACACGTGTGCCCGCCCGTGGGACCCTGAACATGGAATGAAGGGGACGGGGGATGATGGAGGACCGGGGACGGGGCAGCGGGGCGCTCCTCCGCGCCGGCCAGCGGCAGCTGTGACCCCGAAGCGCCCGACACAGGGGGACTGAGCGATGGCCTGCAAATGCTCCGCGGGGCCCGTGGCCTTCCAGTTGCCCAAACGGGAGCAACGGCAACCCTGCATCAGAAGCGCCACGCGGGGAGGCCTCCCAGGGCAGCAGGCAAAGCAAACTCCCTCTCGCATGAGGTGCGCGGCCCAGGGAGTGGCGGCCCACTAATGGCCTCCTCCCAGGGCAGAAACACGCACCGCGGGCACCGGCTCCGCACCAGCTCCCGGGCTCGGGTGGGACCGGGCACGCAGGACAGGCACCCGCAACCAGCGTCAGAAACTGCTGTGGCCCACGGCACCAAACCCGGCATGAGGGACAGTCACCAGTGCCCAGGGTTGGGATCAGGGTCATCCCAGGGGTCTACATCCAGAGCAGGCCTCCTGCGTCAGGACACGGGCAATGTGGGCTGTGACCCACAGCGTGCAGCCGCCTGGGGATGGAGGGGCACTGGGCGGACGGGGGTGGGGGTCACCAGGGGGACAGAGAGGATCCTGGGGACAGAAGGGTCACTGGGGGGATGGGGGGGTCACCAGGGGGATAGAGAGGGGGTCCTGGGGACGGGGGGGGGGGAGAGGAGGGAGGAGGGAGAGGAGGGGGGCTGCAGATGAAGACATCCATCCCCCAAGACCACCAGGTGCAGACAAAAGGGCATTATGTCCCGGTATGCTGTCCCTTCCTGCTGCATCCCCGGCCCCCCATCTCACAGACCAGCATCTGGAGCCCCCCACCCCACATCCCTGCAAGCCCCCCACCCCGCATCTGGACCAGGGAGCCCCCCACCCTCCATCTCCGCAAGCCCCCCCACCCCCACTCCCTACACCTGGACCAGGGAGCCCCCCCACCCCACATCCCTGTGAGTCCCCCCACCCCGCACCTGGACGCCACCCCCTCCCCAAAGGCCCCCCCACCTGGATCCCATCTCCCGCCACCTGGTGCCAGGTCGCAGAGCCCGGGCCCGTGCCAGGCACAGGTCCCCGAGCCAGACTAAGCCGCAGGAAGATGCAGCACCGACCTCGTAGATGAAGTACACTTTGGCTCCCACGTATATGCCCATGCGCACGACAGCTCGGACGGCAGCATTCATACCTGTGGAGGGAATGGGACAGTCGTCAGTGACCAGCCGGGGCGACTCTGGCGCTGCCCTCGGACCCACCTGAAGGCTCCCCACCTGGACGACGGGCCTGGGGCGTCCCTCGGGGGTCCGTGTCTCGGGCCCGCAGAGCGTCACCGTGAGGAGCCCAGGCGCCCCAGAGCCACTGCAGGCAGACCCAGGCACCACCCCGCGGGGCCACAGGCCACGGCGCCCCGTCCTTGAGTCCCGGGGGAGGACGCAAGGTTGTCAGCAAGCCAAACTCCCGTAAATACAGAAAATGACAGTTCCCGTGACACGAGGGGGAGAGAAGAACACGGGATTTCATGAGCAACTACTGCAGTAAACGACTCCTCAGGCCACGGCTGTGAAAAGCTGCGAGTCCCGTAGCCGGACAAGCTGTGCACGCTCAGCATCAGTCCGGGCTCGTCACCCGAGAGGTCGACGTGGACGCGGACAGGTGCACGTCTGGGGGCCTTGTCACCTCACGTTCTCGAATCTGAACGACCTACTAATGGGTGCTCGGCCCTCCAGACCCTCGACTCCCTGCATCCAGGCGCGAGCGGCCACTGTGCCACGCTCACACCCTCTGCGCATGCACCTGTGTGGAGGCCCGCCCCATCCCGCTCTCCTGAAACGGACATTTCCCCCCACACCAGCTCCGGATCCCACCATGTCCCTCTAACGTCACTCACGCTGTGGCCAGAGTGACTTACAAATACATTCTTCTTGTTTGTTTGTTTTTTTTTAAAGATTCTGGAAAAGGCAAAACTATGGAGACGGCGACGAGATGCGGGGCTGGGGGGGGGGGCAGGGGCCGTAGCGACCGGTCCTTGCCGCCGCTGCACGGTGGCCGGGGTCCGACCACATCTGTCCAAACCCATGGGACGCCCCCCCCCTCCCCCGGCAGCAGCGACTCTGGCGGTGGCTCCGGGGGAGGAGGGCGCGTCCGCGTCCCCGAGGTGGGCCGTGCAGTGGGGGAGCCGAGCACGCAGGGGCACGGGTCCTCTTTGTACCTTCCATTCAGGTATGAACGGGCCAAAACGGCTCCAGAAAATAAAGTCTTTAGAGCACGGACTGGGGGCACCTGGCGGGCTTGGTCGGAGGGGCCGTGATTCTAGACCTCGGGGCTGCTCGTTCAAGGCCCACACACTGGGCGTAGAAGTGACTTACAAATAAAACATTTAAAAATAAGTTCGAAGGAAACGCTGGCCTGCGTCCTTTCCCCTGGGCTGCCCCCGCAGCCGGCCACGGAGCCCCACGGCTGCACCGTCCCGGCACCAGCCCGAGCGTGCCCCTCCGGTTCTCCAGAGGTTACCAGGTGGGAACCCACGGGCACCAATGTGGCCTCCACGGGGCCTGCATGCAGGCAGCCACACCTGCGGGGGGAGGCAGCCCCCCACTCCGCCCTCTTACCCTGGAAGGGCCACCCCGTGCCCGTGCGCACACCGTGTGGGGCACTCACGCATCTGCACCTGGACAGGTGCGCTCTCCATGGCCCGGCCAGGTGTGCACGCGGCCTGTGGCCTCACCCCGAGGCCTTACGGATGGAGGAGCACAGCTGCTCACCGTCCGTTCCGACAGACCCCAGGATTCTAGGCCTGGCTCCGCGGCCTCCATCCCAGGGAGATTAACCCCAAACGCTCCACCACGAGAACACCATCCCTGGGGGACTGGCACCTGCAGGCCTGCGCCCACCTGAGCACCCTTTCCTCACAAGGACGCTGGCTCCGGAGGTGGGGGGAGGTGGGGGGGGGTCCTCTTGTAAAGGTCTCCCTTTACGGGGAGTTTCTAGAGAACGTAAGACACGGCAGGAGGAAACTGTGACGAGTGACCCCCGGAGACCCAGGTCACGGAGATCCGCAGACCTTCACGCCAGCCCTGCGCCTGAGTCCCAGCCTGGCCTCTTGGTGTTAACCTGCACTCACCTGAGAGGGGGGCTCGCTGGGTCACCTGCGGCTGTGGGCGTCCCTGGGGGGCGGGGGCTGGGGGGGCTTCCCTGGTGGGGAGAGGAGGTTCCTGGGAGGGCGAGGGCTGCTCACCCTCTAGCAAACAACTACCCCCCAGCCCTGCTCAGATTTTTTTCATTTGCAAGTGAGTGCACTTTGCTTAAACCAAGGGGCCTCCCCCAGCTGGGGCCCACCTGCCCGGCTAGGGGCCTGGGAGGTCGGTCGCGCCTCCAGCTCTGCAGCAGGTGGACGAGCTCCGGGGGAAGAGGAAGTCTGGTCCCCGCAGGCAACCTGAGAGCCAAGGGAGCAAAATGAGCAAACGGCCCCTCTGGAGGGAGAAGCTTAGTCTCTATTTTATCTTCACTTAAAAGGCGAGCAGATTCCCTTGGGGCGGGCGCACCTGCCCTGCTGTAGGATGGCCCCAGAGGAGCGAGGAACGAAACCAAACCGCCTGCCGGGCCCCAAGGGAGGGCTTCCCAGTTTGGGGCGGGGCCTGTGCTGGGTCAGCTGGTCCTGGGAACGGGGTGGGGCCAGGTGGGGCCGTGGCTCTGAGGGGGACAGGGGACGGGGGGACTGGGGAGGAGGACCGGGGACGGGGGACAGCTGTGGGGGACGGCTGCGAGGAGCCGACCCTCCAGGACATAAATCTAGCCTTACAGAACCGCCCGCGCCCCCCTCGACCCCGGGGCCTCGGTCACACACAGCTTGGACACCGCATCCATTCCTTGCGCTTTCACTTTTGTTTCAGCACTAGATCTGGGAATTTACGACTCTCCTGGGGTGGATCCGTCCTGGAAGCCTCTGCCTGGGGCTCAGGTCATGGTCCCCAAGGTCCTGGGATTGAGTCCTGCTTCTGCTTCTCCCTCTCCCCCTGCCCCTCCCTGTATGGGCTCTCTTGCTCTCACTTGCTCGCTCAAATAAATAAAATCTTAAAAAAAAAAAAAAATCAACAACAACAACTCTCCTAACGATTCCCACGGGCAAACATCATCCTGCAACCAAGTCAGAATCTTAGAATTTGGAAACACTAGCAGCTGACGGGAGCCGTGAGATCCTCCCTTCAACCCAACAGATGGAACAGGTGCCCCAAGAGCTCCCCGGATGTCAGGGACCGGGAAGCCCCTGCAGGTGAGGGCCGGTGGCCATGAAGACCATTCCTTCCTCAATTAAAATAAGAACTTAGGGAAAAAAAATGAATGACAGAAAGGAATTGCGGAACCAATCACTGTCCTGGATGTCTGACAGGAATGTAACTACGCTGCAGTGAAAGTAAAGACGGTTAAAAAAATAATTTAAAAAAATAACTTAAATGATGTTTTTTAAAAAACCATTTAAAAACATCATTTAAATAGGGGATCCCTGGGTGGCTCAGTGGTTGAGTGTCTGCCTTCGGCTCAGGGCGTGACCCCGGGGTCCCGGGATCAAGTCCCGCATTGGGTTCCCCACAGGGAGCCTGCTTCTCCCTCTGCCTGTGCCTCTGCCTCTCTCTCTCTCTCATGAATAAATATTTTTTTAAATAATAATAATTTAAATAATTTTAAAAAGAGAAAAAAAACATCCTTCCTTCCCGAGGTCACAGAGTGCAGTGGCCCCGTTTCCAAAGGCCTCCAGAGGTCTGCTCCGAGGGAGGCCAATCTGCAAGGAGCGAGGAGTCTGTTGATGCTGATAAAGTAACAGGGGCTCATCCCCATCGGCACAGGCTCCTCACTTCACCCTTCCGACCCTCTGAAGTTACGTACCCCCCTCCCCCAAGGCCGCCGCCTCGTGACCGCTCCCTCACTAATTAAAGTCCTTTTCGAAAAATCGGGTGAGGTTGTTTAGCTGCACTGGCTTCCCCCTGAAATCCTGTAGACCTCAGCTTCGGACCGAGGCAGAGATGTCAGGAAACAAACTTAGAGCCCCTCATCCAGCCCTTGCTCCTCGAGTCCTTCATAAAAGCTTCCCCCTTTAACAACGGAGGAGTCCCAAGGACGCCCGGGCCCCATCAGCGGCCAAGGCGGGGCTTCCTGCATCCTGCTGCACACAAGGCGCTGGGCCCCCCCAGGCGAAGGCGTGAAAGGTCAGAGGGCGGCCTGCGACGGGTGTGCGAGGGCAGGCTGGCTCACCGCAAGCCCACCCGACGCCCGCGGAAGGGGCACCCTGTCACTGACACATCGGCAAGCGTGGCCTGCCCGGCTCCAGGGGGCAGCGAACAGGGCCCGACGGGCACACGGCGCCGCCGCCCTGGCAGGTGCCGAGGAGAAGCATCCAAAGCACAGCAGGGCTGGGGGACCTGGGGCGGGACAGCGGGGGACGCGGGGAGCCAGCGCGGGGCCCTGGAGAAGCCCTGACGCCCAAAAACCGGACGACCAGCCGAGGGGACATCTGCACAGGCGGCTCCTGCAGGCCCTGCCAGCGTCCCTGCACGTCTCCCGGACTTGGCCACATGCACGCAGCAGGGCCCCTGGGTGCTCCCCGCCGCGGTGCGGGCCTGACGGATCTCGCTGATGATCTCGCTGATGACGCTTATCCTGGGAGGCCCGGAAACCCTAGGCTGCGCAAGAGGAACATTCACAAGGAACTTCTCCGGTTTCTTTTCCTTCCCAGACGTGATGATGTCACCTTCCCCTCCCGGCTGCTCTGCTGCCCTTATCAGAAGCACCCGGTCCGCCCAGGTGGCTTCCCTGCCCCTACAAGGTAAATCCAAAGTCCTCCCTGCCTGCCCCTACCCACAGCCTCACCCAACGGGCCCTGAGTCCTCCTCCCGGCCCCAGGCACCCACCTCGCCCCCGCCCTCGCCCTTGCCCTAGCCAGGCTGCTGGGCACTAGCTGTGCCCTCAGCGCCAGGGGGGATGAGGGCAGAAAAAGGGGAAACGAACCCCAGGAATACTAAGCCAGAGCTGAGCTAACGAGGAGGAGGGGCTGCGGCCAGTGGCCCTACAGCACCCTTCCCACCATTTTCTGCCCAGAAGGGACGTCCAGCCTCGTCACATATTTGCAACTTTGTACACAAGGGGTCCCACAGTCATGAACCTTGCAGTCGAGGTCCTTCTCGAGGTCAGAAAGCCACCCCATGAAATTGCCCCAGGGACCCAGGACACAGGCAGCAGCTGTGGTTCTCAGGCCGCAGCAAGACCCACAAAACCAGAATGTGCACCTCACCAGGACCCCGGGGCGGCCGCTATACAACCCGGAGGGAGCGTGTGAGCCCCTGGGGGCGTCGGGCCTGCGGGGCCCTGGGCTGGGCGCTGCCTTCCCCGTTCTATCCTCCTCCTTCCACGGAAGACGTTCACTGGGGAGAAGGAAGGAGGACAGTCCTTCATTCTGCAAACGAGAAAGAGGCCTGCCCGCCGCCCCGAGGAGAACCAGGGAGGGGCCCATCAGTCAGTCTCCTGGTCCCCCAGGCGGCTCCACCACGGGCCTGCTGCGGCTTGCCCTGACAAGCACAATTGCCGGAATTCCCAGCGAGCTAAGGCAAGGGTGGCAGGGACGCGTGGGGCGAAGGACACGGGGGCTTCCTGGCAGGTGCTCGGCCGCGCGTGGAACCGGAGCGCCAGCCCAGGCCTGCGGAGAGGGAGTCGGACGGCACCTCAGCCTCCCGCTTGACACGAGGCCCTCCCGACCTCATCACAACCACGTGGGGTGTGCAGTTTGGGGTCCCAGCGCCTGCCTTCCCCGCGTTGCTGGCCGCCGCCTCCTTTCTAACGGGGACGGCTTCCTTCCCGAGTCCCGCCGGCCCCAGTTCTCCCCGACGAAAGGTGTCCGTCCTGAACAGAAGCCGTTTGTTCCCCGTAAGGCAGGTCTGGGGGTTTCGGACCTCAGGGTGTCCAGCTCCTAGGAGTCGCCCGGACCGGCCCCGCAGGGAAACGGGGCAGCGGCTGCAGTCCCACGGCACTCACGGGGTTAATGCTCTAACCCCAACATGCTGCCTCCTAGACGCACCCATACTTGCTAAATTAACCATTAAATGTTACGTGGGGGAAAAAAAATCCCAGTACAGAGCGTGCGTACAGAGTTCCAGGCCCGGAAGGGGCCCTGGGGAGATGAGACGCCCACGGGTCCCCTGTTTCCGCGGCGCGCTGGGAACCTGCCCGCCGGGCTCGGGGCAAGCGCACGGGGAAGGCGCCCCCTGGAGGTGTTCGAGGAGCGCGTAGTCAGCCACAGGAGCACCTGGGCCCCGGCCAGCGACGGGCGCCTGTCATCTGTGACGGCGGCAGGAGAGCTCGGGGCACCTGCCCTTCCCAGGTACCGCTGAGCAGGTGGAAGGGAGCTTCTGAGGAGCAACGGCCCAGGTCACTGAAATGACTTAATGGGAAAGGGAAGCGGCCAGAGCTGGCAGTCGCCCCTCATTTTATGAAAGGGGAGCGGCCCACAGGGCTTCGCGGGATTCAGGGGACCGACCGCACAGCAGACAGGAGAGCCTGCCGGGGTGGCACACGGGCCGGCTGCCACAGAGGCCCTCAGGAAGAGGCTCTTGGGTCCCAGCCCCACTGCCACTGAGAACGCAAGGCACCGGGTCCTGGCAAAGCTCACTGGCCTCGGCAGGCACCGGGCGTAAGCTAGCAGCCCGCCACCAGCCCCCGCTGCTCCCGAGGTCCGATGTCCTGTCGGACCTCTCCGGGTCCCCTGCTCCCTGCTCCGTCCGCTTGCCCCGAGGCGAGGGAGGGAGGGCTCGATCTTCCCAGCCAGACTTCCCCAGCCACGCTGCCCCCCAGGACACTCATTTCCCCTCCTGCTCCTTTGCACCGGGACCCACGGTCTGTAGCCAGTGATTCATGTTCGGCGAGTGACACAACCTTGCTCGAGGGCGGCTACTTAGTCACGGAAAGGCTGTCTGTCCCTCCGCCCCTCCGCCCGGCAAGGTGCAAGTTCAGTTTAAACTTGCAGGCATTCCTTGCGACAGCAGAAGAAACCCGAAGCTTGAGAAAAATAACTAGCCCTGGAAAGACTCTGCCTTCGGGGGTGGGGCTGAGGCAGGATCCTCTTTTTTTTTCGTCATTACTAAATTCGATTGGAAAACAAAGCACTTCATTGGGCGCAAGAATGTTGCAGTAAAAAAAAAAAAAAAAAAGATGTTTTCTGCTCTGATACCAAAGCTGTTTAAAAATCATCGGGGTGGGAAGTGCCCGGGGGGCTCAGAGGGTTAAGCGGGGCTCAGGTCCGGATCTCAGGGCCTAGAGATGGAGCCCCAGGTGGGGTCTGTGTCAGCAAGGAGTCTGTTTGGGATTCTCTCTCCTTCCCCGCCTCCCGCCCTGCAATACATAAATACATACATATATTTAAAAAAAAAAAAAAAAACCCTTTAAAACCTGGACTTTAACTTTACAACCTCGCCTGAAGAGCGTGGCCCTACTGGGAAGGAGGTGGGATCCAGACCCCACAGAAGTCGGTTTAAAGCCTGTCGCCTGCCACAGAGGACCTGTGTAGCCCGGACCAGGTCGCGTATGTCCTTGTGGGTCTTTCTCCCAATCCTCCACAGTGAGGATGTACCTATCTGGGAGCAATGTGAGCAGGCCTGGGGAGAACCATAAGGCTCCCGGAACCCAAAGCGTGCCCAATAGACGGTCGCTGCTGTTTACTGGCTTCCATCCCCCGTGGAATCTTACCATAATTTCACATTTGATCGGAAAACCTGAGATCAAGACTCGCGTCTTTAGCGAGGGGCGGAACTCTCCAATCTCAGGGAAATTCTGCTGACAGAATCTGGACTCAGCCCAAAATGGCAAAAGAACCAAGCGTCTGACATATTATCTCTGTCGGAATAACCTCATCTAAGAGTCTGTGAACGTGTTGCTGCTAAGACCAGACCCTCTGAGCGCACGTCGGGATCAGCTTTCTCCAGAGGAAACACATCCAGAGGCTCCAGCAGGTCTAAGACAGTTAGATAAAAGCAAGAGATGGCTCTTTGCATACAGTCCAAGAAAAACCCCAAGCCAGCGGCCCACCCTTGGAGTGGGGCCCTGGGGCACGTTGGGCTCTCCCTGGGGCGGCCCAGAGGTGCCAAGTCGGGAGCATCTGTCACCTCCCCTGACCTCACACCAACAGCGCAGCCTTCTCCTGTAATTTTGCTTCTCAGACTATCCCGTCCCACTGCACGTAAGGCGTGCAGCCTTACTGGCCTGTATCGTAACTACTCCCAAGTGGCTGAGCCAGGCTAAGCAGCGGAAAGTGCTGACTCTGTGTGTTGCCCCAGCATCTCCGCGGCCTGCACGTCAACTACCAGGTAGCTGAGCAAAGCCCAGGACAGGAATTCAGAATGACCCACTATATTTTTTTTTAATTTTTTTTTTAAACAGACACAACACCTTAATTGTGAAATCACCTGGAAACTGGCCTTAAAGCCTGCTGCTTAGAGCCTCCTTCTCTTCCTCTGCCAAAGACGCATTTCTTTCAGGTTAAGATTCACTCAAAATGCTTCCTACTTTGGGGCACCCAGGGGGGCTCAGTGGTTGAGCACCTATTTGCCTTTGGCTCAGGGCGTGACCTGGAGTCCCACATGGGCTCCCCCTGCATGGAGCCTGCTTCTGTCTCTGCCTGTGTCTCTGCCTCTGTCATGAATAAATAAATAGAATCTTGGAAGAAAAAAAAAAAAGCAGATGCTTCCTAATTTGTGCTGGGGCAGGCAGGTCTCCGGACGCAAGTGCTTGCTAGGCCATGTGACAGGGAAGCCGCCGCACCCCACCAGGCCCCACGTGGCGCGCCCTGGGGTGCTCTCAGGTGCGGCTCCGGGCTTCCCGGACTTCCCCGTTGGTCGGGGCCTGTGCTCTCCAACGGTTTCCTTCCCCGGGAAGGGCAATGTCTACACCGGGGCCCGTTACTAGGACGCCAGGGCGCGCGCCGCCCATGCCGAGGGCGCGGGGCGCAGGGCGCAGGGCGCAGGGCGGCGACTGGCCGGGCATCACGTAGACGCGCGGCGGGCGGGGCTGCGGCCACCGCGCCCCGACCTGCCGCCCCCGCGCCCGCCCCGCCCGGCTCAAGGGCGCCGGGAAGGTCACGCGCGCGGGGGGCGGGGTGGGCGACGCGGCGCCCGAGCATCCCTGCATCCCTGCACCTGGCGTGACCTGGAAGCCTGGGAGAGCCGGGCACCCGGGCGGAAGCAAGGGGAGGAAATGACCGAACCCGGCTGGGGAGGCGTCCCCAAGCGGTCTGTGCGCTCCCGGGACGCGCCCCGCCGCACGGCGGCCCTCCGCTGGCTGGCGGGGCTGGCTCCTCCGGGGGTGCACCTGCATCCGGGGCGCCCCCGGCCCCGCGCCCCCTGCGCCCCCACGTGCTCGCGGCGCCGGCCCGGGCGTGGCCCCGTCACCCTCCCGTCTAGGCGGTGGAAGTGGTCTCCGCGCGTGTCCGCGGGTGTCCGCGGGCCGGGGCTGGGCGCCCCCCCGGGCTGCCCCACGTGGCGGGGACGAGCAGGGGCGCTGCGGGGCGCGCCCGGGGTGCCCGCCTCCTGCCGGCGGGCGGGCCTAGGCACCCATTTCAGGGTTCCGTTGGGTCGGGAGGGCGGCGGACAGCGCCCCGCGGGGCATCCCCGGCCAGGACCCCGCGCCCGCCGCGCCCCCCCCGCGCTTCCCCCCGCGCCCCCCCTGCGCCCTTGCGCCCCTCCGTGCCCCCCCGCGCCTCTACGCCCCCTCGCGCCCCCTCGCGCCCCTGCGACCCCCCCCGCGCCCCCGCGCCCCTCCAGGCCACAGCGGGGACCCCGCCCGAGCCGCGCGCCGGGCACCCGGCCGTTGTTCCCGCGCGGTGGGGGCGGGGGCCGCGCGGCTCGGGCCCCCGAGGGGACCCCCCATCCCCCCGACTCGGACGGGGCTGGCCCGGAGGCCCCGCCGCCAACCTCAGTCTAAAAACTAAACGTGGAGGGGAAAGTAACTGGTCTTCCCGTTAGAGGAGCCGCCGCATCCCCCCGCCCCGCAAGGTCCCCGCGGCCCCCGGGCTTCCCCGCCTCCCCGCCCGCCCCGCGGGCCCGCTCCCCTCGCCTCCTCCGGGAAGCCCCCGCGCCTGCCCCCGCCGCCCCCGCCGCCCCCGCCGCCCCCGGCCCGGCCCGGCCCCTCCCCCGGGCCCCCGCATCCCCATCCCCGCGGGCGGGGTCGGGCGCCGCGCACCTTGGGCATCCCCGCCGCTGGTCAGCACGCCGATGGCCTTGCCGGCCCCGGACAGGTGCTCCAGGAACGTCCGCAAGGACACCTTGCTCTCGGAGGCCTCTTCCCCCGCCATGGCGAGCAGGCGGACCGGCGCCGGGGCGGGAGCGGGAGCGGAGCGCGGCACGCAGGCAGGCCGGCAGGCAGGGAGGGAGGGAGGGAGGAGGCAGGGAGGGAGGGAGGCAGGGAGGGAGGGGGGCCCCGCCCCGCCCGCGCCGCCGCTCCGAACCCTCCGCCCCGTCCGCTCGGCGCGCGCCAATGGGCGGCCTGGGGCGGGCTCCGGGGCGCGGGAGGGCGGGGTGGGGCGCTCGGAGGCGGGGGCGGGTGGAGGCGGGGCGGCACCGCGGGAGGGGGGGCAGCTCCGGGCGGAGGGGAGCGCCGCAGGTGGGGGGATGGAGGCAGGGGGAGCGCCGCGGGAGGGGGGCGGATGGACCAGGGGAGTGTGCAGCAGGTGGGGGCACAGTGTCGCAGGGGGGTGTGCAGCAGGGGAGGGCTCACTGTCGCAGGGGGTGTGCATCAGGTGGGGGGCACACTGTCGCAGGGGGGTGTGCAGCAGGGGAGGGCTCACTGTCGCAGGGGGGTGTGCAGCAGGGGAGGGCTCACTGTCGCAGGGGGTGTGCAGCAGGTGGGGGGCACACTGTCGCAGGGGGGTGTGCAGCAGGGGAGGGCTCACTGTCCGCAGGGAGTGTGCAGCAGGGGAGGGCTCACTGTCGCAGGGGGGTGTGCAGCAGGTGGGGGCGCACATCGTCGCAGGGGGATGTGCTGCGGGGGGCACAGTGTCGCAGGGGTGTGTGCAGCAGGTGGGGGGCGCACTGTCGCAGGGGGGTGTGCAGCAGGTGGGTGTGTACGAGGGGAGGTGGGCAGGAGGACCCGTCAGGGGGAGCGCCGCAGGTGGGGGGGCGGAGGGAGCAGGGCAGTGTGCAGCAGGTGGGGGTGCACCGCTGTTGGGAGGAGGACCGTGTGGGCCGGCGGGCCTCGGGGGCCAGGAAAGCCCGGCAGGTGGGCGGAGCACCTGAGAGGGGCGGGCACAGCCCCGGGGGCCGTATCCGCGGAAGGAGCCTCGCCAAGGGCCTGGGTCGCAGGCGCTGGTGGGGGAGGGAGCGGGGGGCTTCCGGGGCGCCCGGGAATAGCCCCCAGGTGGGGCACCCGGGGCACCGGAGGTGGGCGGGGTCGCGGCGGGGGGGGGGGCGGGGGGGGCGGGGGGGGGAACCCGCGGGGAGGTGCTGGGGGGCCGGACCCCGACCGCAGGGCCCCCAGCTTCTCCTCGGAGTAGCCTACTCCGGGCCTGGCCTGCAGCCCGGGGCTGGGTGCACCTGCAGGGGTCCCCCAGCTGGTGGGCAAAAGTGGGCGTCGCTGGCTGGGGAGGAGACCCGGGCCTGCTCCCCGCTGGAGGAGGAGCAGGAGGTGACTGGAGGGGCCCTGGCGCCACCCTAAGCCGGATTGGCATAAGGAGAAGCCTGTGGGGGGGGGGCAGGAAAGATTAGCGGGGAGATTAGACCTAAATTCTCACCTGGGGACCCGGACCTGTGCCAGCTCTGCTGGGAATCTCCAAACCTAGAACATGGCCATCCAGTACCCTCAGGCGATGCATGAACCCCCGCACCCACTCTGCACAGAGCTCAGCTCAGGGCCAGGCCCCTGCTTCGGACTTGGAGCTGGGGCCTTTCCGGGGCCTCCTGTCACCGGGCACACAGTTCTGTGCTTGGAGTACAGGCGACCCCAAGAAGCGTGGCTCAGAAATCCCCCACCCATAGTTCTCCCTCCGGAAGGCCTCAGCCTGCAGGTGGATGCGCAATAGAGGTTTGTCGGGTGGGCACGAGAGGGAAAAAGAGCTCGAGGAAAGACTTGCTGAGTTAACCCGAAAAGTCTGTAATAGCAACACAAACAAGCTACTTGGGCCACCCCAGGGGAACAGTGGGGGCACGCACCTTTAGTGGGTGCTCGGCCCTCCCAGCTACCCCTCATCCTCGAGCTCGCCCCTCTGAGCGATAAACAACATTTATTGTAAAAGAGAAAGACCAGGCTGGAGGGCTGACCTCTCCTCGGCCGGAATTATTGGTGCCTCCGTAACCCCGCGGGCTGAACCACCCTGGCCTGATTTCCGCAGCCCCACCAGAACCGCTGAAGTCCAGCTTTGGGGTGCTTCCCCGAGAATATGTGCTTTTAGCAAGCTCCCGGTGTCTTACGTACGATTGCAAAGCCTGAGAGTGACTGCTCTGAGCAGGGCGGGGGCTGCTGGAAAGGAACGCTGGGCCTTCTGGGGGTGGCAGGTGGGTGCCCCTCACTCTCCCAGGGCAGGGGAGCAGAGCCAGGCTGCGCCCAGAGGTCCTGCACCCCCCCCCCCGCACCTCCCACCTAGGACTCATGCTCTAGAATCGTTCCTTCCTAGAGCATCCTGCACTTGCAAAAGTGGGTGCACGCTGAGCTTTAATCTGAGCTCGAGGCCCTTACCTTCTTACACAATTGGTATTTTATAATGTAAAGTTAGAGATGGGTCATTTGTCTTTGAATTTTCCATAACGTAGAGAACAGTGGCTATACACGGGGTCCAAACACGACAGTGGGTTAAATAAATTATGGCAAAAGTCTACACTGGAATAGTTGTCAATTATTGTGCTGGAATAAATATGTGATCGCTAATATCCAGTGTGGGCCAGGTCTGAAGGCCCAACTGAAGGCTCCCCCAGGGGAAGGGTCGGCCTCTGCACACACTCCTGGGGTCCGGGCAGATCCGCTTTCCTCGGGGCTGCTGGAGGAAGCGTCTCAGTCCTCCCTCCGGGTCCTGGGCCTGCAGGCTTGAACTCTGCCCCTCATCCTGGCAGTTGCCTCGCCTTCCAGCCTTCCATCCCTTCCTGTCCCGTCCCGCTAGCTCCAAGCTAGTCTGCACACACACCACCTGGCCTAGCCTGACCACATGCCCCGCATTCCCTCTCCTCCTTCCTAGAAAGTCCACGCGCACAACGCCCAGTCATCTGCTAAACTAGGCGTTGCCGCCGCCCCCGCCTCCCCGGGCTGGTTGTCTTTCAGTGTCCTTGTCCACACTTAAAAATAATTGTGCTCCGTTCCTAATAGCTAAACTTTGCATTATATATAGAACACTTGGATGCTTTCCAAGACCTTGATGCACAATCTCGTCCTCCAGAGCCAATGAGAATCTCTAGAAACTGGGAGGCGGCGGGGGCAAGGGAGCAGAAGCCAGTCTCACTATTTCTGCCAAGTATGTGGCTGTTCCGAGTTTCCACCGTTGAGGCAAACTCCATCCAGAGATTGGAGCCTCTCACGGGGCAACGGTATTTCCTTCACGGGGTAGGTTGGCGGCGGCCGGGCCTCCTCCTTCCAGCAGGGCTGGCCTAGCAGGAGGCCCCAG
The DNA here is from genome assembly GCF_048418805.1 of Vulpes vulpes. Lineage (NCBI taxonomy): Eukaryota > Metazoa > Chordata > Mammalia > Carnivora > Canidae > Vulpes > Vulpes vulpes. The sequence continues at coordinate 116,812,429 of NC_132781.1, forward strand.
TGATGGTGAGGGTGGGGGTGAGGGGTGGAGGGGCTGTCCCCAAAGAGGAGCATCGCCTGAGCACTCCCGTGGCTGCCGGGGCTCTTTCCCCGGAAAGCAGAGGGAACGAGGGGTGGCTGTCTTGAAAACGAAGTTGCAGACGCATCTCCCAGCTGGAAAAGGAAATTGTGATTCGAGCCACGTGAAGGACTGACGGGTGACTTTCTGTGTCGGGCTGGCTGGGCAGAGGCCGCCCAGATGTTCCGTTAAACATTACTCTGGGTGTGTCTCTGGACGGGATTCGCATTTGAATCCAGTGACTCAGGGAAGCAGATTCCCCTCCCCAGTGTGGGGGAGCTCGGCCGGCACCCTGAGGCCCGAGAACATAATAAAAAGGCAGAGGGAAGGAGAATCTGGTCTTGCTGCCGAGCCGGGACGCCCTGTCCTCCTGCACCCCAGGACGCCCTTTCCTCCTGCACCACTGGTCCTCGGCCTGTGGGTTTGCACGAGGATCCCACACGGCCTTCCTGGATCCCTAGCCTGCGCCTCCAGAGCCGCGCGAGCCTCAGATCCGCGTGATCACCCTCCCCGTGTGTGTGTATAAGTATATCCCACGGGTTCTGTTTCTCCAGAGAACCCTGAGGAGTCGAGTCCCTCCCTAAGGCCAGGTGAGGTCCAGCTCCGGCTGAGAAATGCGAAAATCTGAGCGCTGGTTTGCATATCGTCTCCGTCTCCGCAGACCTGTGTCATCCATGGGCGCCTGAAAGTTTGGATCGATAATACCCGGTTCGCGTGGGTCCAGCTGAAATGATTCACGGCTGAGGCGTTCCGGGACAAACAGCCTGAAACATCTGAACGCAAAGCCATCGACAATAACCCTGTTTCAGTTTGCAAACGGGCACGTGGGCCATACGTGTCTTAGTGGCACATGCCAGCATCCAGCAGGTGATTTTTAACATTTTGGGGGTACGCTGCCTGAGATTCTGATGCAAGCCACGGACCTCTTGCTCTGCCCAAGAGTACGTATGTGCACACGTAACTAGCACCTGCTGCACACAGTCCGGGGCACTCCGCGCCTGGCAACTGGCCGGGCGGCCCAGGGCTGATGGCGGAGGGCAGAGCGGCGGCCGCAGGCCCCGGGGCACACATCTCCAACTCTGAATGGTCCCTGGCTGCCCACCTGCAAGCCCTCTTTTCCTAGGCGGCCAAGCCCAGCTGGTGGGGTGCAAGCCCAGGGTAATGGGAATGAGCGTCCTACGCCCTGGGAAGGAAGCAGGTGTTGGGCCGGAGTCTGTTGCCCATTGGTGCTCAGACCCCCCTCCTGTCTGAGCACCTGAGAGCTCCTGTTTCTCCCACTGAGGGGGGGCATGGGAACACCCCGGGGCACACTGCTCTTTGATGAGCGTCTCCCTCCAGCCCTGGCCCATCGGGTTGGCTGTTTGTCCTCTCATCCGAGGCACTTCTATTGTGGAGCAAGGGACTGTTGCAGCCATGGGACGTGCTCTCAGGGATGCCTTCTGCACAGGCCTCGTCCTGGGGACCTGCTTGTCCCTCCTGGAGTGGCCTCCCTCCTCACCTGGGTCCCGACAGGCGGTGGGCCCAGGGGCCCCACTTGGCTTTCCCTGGCACTCCACCCACCAGGTCACCAGGGGCTCAGTGCCAGGGGCACAAGGTACTGGCCAGCCCCCCAGACTCCCAGCCCCCCAGGCACCCAGGCTCCCAGTGCTCAGGCCTCTGTGGTCAGGGTGCAGGTGAGGGCCATGCTGGCCAGCCCCCCAGCCCCCCAGGCACCCAACCCCCCGCTCTCAGGCTCCCAGGCTCCCAGGCCCCTGGCCTCTGCAGACAGGGTGCAGGTGAAGGGTCATCCCGTGGATAGCCAGCTTGCTTAGTTAGCTTAGGAGACTGGAGGGGTGCAGAGAGAGAGGGAGGGAGAGACACACCCTTGCAGTAGGAGGATGCAGAAGCCCACCTGGCTCCGGCTGCCACCCGCCTGCCTCCTGCTGGGTGCCCCCCACTTCCAGGGGCCACCAGACCTGGTAGCGTGTGGGGCCCCTTCCTTGCACACTCGCAGCCACACTCCCTCCTGCCCCCTGTGTCTGCAAACACCTCCCTGCCCCAAGGACCAACCAACCAACGAGAAAGCTCTTGAAAGTGGTGAGTCTGGTCCTTGTTTCTCAGCTGCGGTGAGGCCGGGGTGCTGTCTCCCACAGCCCTGCCCGCCCGCCACACCCCCTCCCCGCTGGGGTTTCACTGGGGCCCCTGGCTCTCTTGCATGAATCAACGCCGTTCTTCCCGCGAGGTCCCGCGGGTTATTTTGGCCACCAGCGCCCTGCCGTCTCCCGGCCCCTCACAGTGCTGCAGCTGCCCTTCGTGGCTAACCCCGTCCTGACTCAGGGCTGCTGGCCCGGGGGTTCACAGCCGCCCCGGACTCGCCACGCCGGCCAGACTCGCCACGCCGGCCAGCTCTGATCTGCCCGTCACGGCTGCTGATACAGGGGCATCGGGTCACTGAACAAACGGGGGGCAGGCATCATACGGGGAAGGACAACCGAGACGGCCCCCTCCCGCTGCTATTATTAGGTAGAGTCATTGTCACTGTTTCCTCAACATTCGCCCTTAAACTGAGCCCTATAGGCCCATTACCATATGCTTTAAGTGCCAATAAAAGAAATTCCCCCCCCCAAAAAAAGAAATTCCAGAGCCCTTTCTTAAAAAAAAAAAAATAAGTCTAGTTTTACTTAATGTATTACCTACTATCCTAATTCTTTATTTTATTATCTTTTTTGCTTAAAGAGCCTTGGAGACGGAGATGTCCCCGCTGCAGGCAGGGAGAGAGGAGGCTCTCCCGACAACCAGGTGCACCTGTCCAGCAGACACCAGCCCAGGGACGGGGGTGCGGGTCCCGGTGCAGCGCCGAGGCGGGAGGGAGACCCCGGCCCCTGGGACGCCCACTGCTCCCCCGTATTTGTAATCTGCAAACCGTCTCCCCGAAGGCAACTGCCTGACTGGTAGGTCCCGGGGAAAAAGGCCTAGGGGTCTGTGCTCCAGACCTCCTTGGCTCTGTGCTTGCGCGGCCGCGTCGGCACCTGCTCCACGTCCCTGCGTGGGGACCCGGGAGGCTGGGCAGGAACAGGCCGAGGCACCGCGGTCTGGGCGAGGAAGACAACAGTATTTTGGAGATGGTGTGGTTGGTCACCGGAGATGTGCTGATGGTTCCTTGGTCCCCCCTGGTGGGCAGTCGGGGCGCTGCGGGGGATGCCCGCGCCCCTTGGTCCGGGGCCATCAGACGCCAGCACCGGCCTGCGGTGGCCCGGGCCCCGGAAACGTGGGGGAAGGCGGGCCAGCCCCGCAGGCAGAAGTCTCCATCCTCCCTGAGGAGAATCACGCGGATTCGGATTCGGGCCCGGCCGCTCCGGGAGGCCGTCCTGTCCTTGCCTCACTCGACCTCCGCCTGGCTGGCCAGCGCATGCTGCCTGGGGCACCCGGGGCCCGGGGGAACCGCACACAGGGACCTTTGTCCCCCCCCCCCCCCCCCCCGGCCGCCTGGCCCTGGCGAGGAGGCACCGCCCCTGGCTGCCTGGCCCCTGGGCTTGCTCTCAGCTCCAAGACTGACCTCAGCAGAGGGTTCAGAAACTTCCTCTTAAAACTCATTCTTGGTTTTTTTTTTAAGGCAGAAAAACAAACAAAACAATAGACAAAATAAAAAGAATCGGCGGTGAGCAGCAAGTGTAGGCACTGAAATGAACCCTGCGGGCACGCTGGCCACCGGCAGGCCAACCGGGGAGGCAGGTGCTCTGGCCATGAAGTCTCGGGTTGGGGATAAGTTGTGTGCAGATGGTATTTTTCTTGACTTCTAGCGATTTGGAATCCCAGAGATCAAACAACAAGTAGCGCGGGCTTTCGAGGCGGGCAAAGTAACTGCAAAGCAATGTCCAGAGCAGGGGTGGTGTGGAACACGGGGATACGTAGGAAGGATGCTGGGTTGTCTTGAAGGAGTTTCCCCCAGAGGGCTAACTGGGGACACGGAGACAGAGACGCAGAGAGAGACAGAGGCAGAGAGGATCAGGCTCGCCCAGGGGTCCAGGGATCCGCCACGGGCCGTCCGAGCCTTCCCTCGAAGCATGTTGGGGAGCAGCCGGAGCAGCTCGTGCGCTGTGCTTTCCTGGGCTGTGACAAGGCTCAGGCCGCTCTGCTTCTGCTCTTACTCTCTATTTTAAAAACGAGGATCTTAGGATCGGAGCTTATTTCCCATCTCGCTGGCTGTGGCTCGGTGATGTGCCAGAAGGGCCTGGGATCCCAGGAGCAGATGGGTCGGGTGGGAGCTCCTGAGGGCACTCGAGGTTGCCGCTTTCCCGGGCTCCTTCTGCAGCTTCATTACCGCGTGTGCATGTGTGTGTGTGTGAGTGTGTGTGCAGGTGCGTGTGCAGGCGCGTGTCCCCGCGCACACACGAGGGAGGTGAACAACGGATTTGTACTCCCGGCTGCCCCGAGGCCGGGCAGCGGGACTCGGGGCACCCCTGGCAGTGGACACTGGGCTCCCGGCCGCAGGGCAGCCTGTTGCCAGCGTTTCAGGGCCTCGGGCCGCGTCCCCACTTCTGCGCCGTCCTGTCTCCAGGCTGCTGAGCCTCTGGCAGCCGCCTGGCCAGCATGGAGCGGGGGCAGCCTTGCAGGGAGGTCTGAGGGTCTCAGCTGGTCCTGGGGGTGTCACTGGCTTCCAGACCTGGTGATGTGACCCAGGGAGGATGATGTGGGCAGGAGGATGTGTGCAGGGGGTGGGCACAGGGTGCAGGGAGGGGCCGGGAGAGTTGTCTGCAGGCGCTAGGAGAGGCTGCGGCCCTGTGGAGAGAGGGCACTGGGAGAGTAGGGGAAGCAGGGGGGAGGATGGGGAGAGCAGGGGGGGAGCAGGGGGAGCAGGGATAGCGGGGGTGGGGGGGCAGAAGGAGAGCCCTTTTCCCAGTCTACAGGGGCACTGAGTTGGAGGGGAGGGGAGGGGCTGAGAGGTGAAGGGCGGGAGCTGCCCCTTGACCCATTGCACCCTGGGCCCCTGGGCGGCCAGGGGTGGGGACTCCCAGCGCCAGGGCTGCGGGCAGGGGTGAGGCCCCTCCCTCCCAGACTTCCGCCCTGCTCTTCCAGGGAGGAGGGGGGCCGTGGGGGGCGGTGGCCTCCAGCAAGGAGGAAACCCGCGTGTGACCGCCAGGCCCCCTCTCCACAGCGCCTGGGCCGGGGCTGACGTCATCCTGGGCAGGGACTTCCTTATGAGGCTGAGCAGGGCAGCAGCGGCAGACGGGGAGCAGGGCTGGGGGAGCCAGTGGCAAGGGAGGAGCAGGGCTGTGGGGGGGAGATGCAGGGCTGGGGCAGGGGGTGGCAGGATGGCTGGGTTCCCTCCACATCAGGCCTGTTCCAGAGGTGGAGAGGGGGGAGCAGGGGAGCGGCTCGGGCTGGGGTGCAATCCCCGCTTCACAAAGCAGGGTCCCCAGGCTTCAGCAGCAGGAGGGGGGGGGGACGTCCTGGTGCCCAGATGGGTGGTGGGTGGTGTGTCCCCGGTGATGCCGGGAAGTCAGGGCGATGGAGTGGGTGGCCGTGGGTGCACACGCGTGGCCTGTGACACCTGTGGGGGCCCTTTCCTGGGTTTCATGGTCTCCAACAAGTGGGGCAGCCTCCTCTCGGGGACGGTGTGAGAGGTCCCCAGGGCCCTGAGTTGGAACCCCGCATGCTGTCCCCCTCGCGGGTGGGGCAGATGGCTGCACGCCGCAGGGGCCCGTGGGCCCAGGGTCAGGACGTCTCCACGCTCGGGACAGGATGCCACCCTCTGAGGCAGCCTCACTGGGCCATCTGGGGAGCGGGCTGAGTTTTTGGCACCGGGGTCCGCGGTACCCCCGCTGCCCAGCATGGGACTCACCATGGGTACCCGAGGTGCGAGCGCGGTCCCACATGGGAAACCAGACTCACCCTCTTGGCGCTTTCCCCAGCCAGCTGAAGCTGGGGTGTAGAAAGCACATACATACATACATAAAAAGCAATTCAAATAAAGAAGCTCTATCCAAGTGTTAGGACGACTAGAACAGCCAGAAAGCAAAATGGTGATCGAGCTGACCTGGGATTGCATTTGTTTCTGGCACACTGGCCAGCTGCTGGGCGCTGCTCGGATCCGGCCAGGAGTCTCCCCACGGAGCACCCTGGGATGCGCCGAGCTGCACAAAGCCACGGTTCTTCACGGCAGTCAGGAAAACGCGCTGCGTGCCACATGGTATTGTATAATTTTTCAGGTTTCTATCCCGTTATTAAAAACGACCCTCCGTGGGGCTCCTGGGTGGCTTGGTCGGCTAAGCATGTCGCTCTTGATCTCGGCTCAGGTCTCACACGGTGGTGAGTTCGAGCCCCGCGTTGGGCTTGGCCCTGGAGGCAGATCCTACTTTTAAAAAACGACCGTGGGAGCGCGTCTGCATGTGTCCCCACGGCCTCCCGCACCCTCCCTACTACAAGTGTGCAGTGTGCTCTGTGCTCCTGGGAGCTGCCTCCCCACCCCCGGGGATGCAGGCCCCGGGCTCCCCGGCCGCTCCCTTCTCCAGGTGCCTTCATGCCCCATAAGATGCGAGAAGCACTTCAATCACTGCACGTTAGCTTCTTTATTACTATTTTTTAAAGATTTACTTATTTATTCATGAGAGACACACAGAGAGAGGCGGAGACACAGGCAGAGGGGGAAGCAGGCTCCATGCAGGACTCGATCCCGGGAGCCCGGGGTCACACTCTAGGCCGAAGGCAGACGCTCCACCACTGAGCCCTGCCCCCGCCCCCGCCCGGGCGTCCTGTCTCCCAGCTTTTACCTGGAAGATGGGAAGTGTCGAGGTTCACAGTGACTTTCCAGACGCCGCGTGCGGGAGAGCCCATGCGTCCCACCCCCTTGCTGCGTTCCTCCTGTTGGCAGTGAACAGGCCACGCAGCCCCCCGCCCCCCACGTCTTCCCCGTTGCCGATGACGAAGCGACCATGTGGCGAGTTTGTGCCCCACGCTCCACCACGGAGCCACGTGCCCTTCCCTTCCATCCACCCCTCCTGCCGCCCATGTCAGGACTTCTAGAAAGCTCCGAACGAGGTCCTGTGAATCTTGCTCTGTGTGTCCTCTCCACCAGGTCACGTTTGAACCCTTCGAGACACAAGCTTCCCGAGGAACCGCGGCTGGCACTCCGGTGCTGCTTGTTTCTCCGAATCGGCTTCATCCACGACGGGGGTGGCGCGGGGCCCACTTCACCGAGTCCTGAGCTCCCCCCGGTCTGAGCCGCCCTGCTCTGCTCCGTGCCCACCAGGGAGACAGGAAGACCAAGGCCCTGCGTGTCACCTGCCCCCCGACTTGGAGAGTTAAAAACGTGCTGTGCAGGGTCACGAGAAACGGTCGTCGTCGGGAAGTTAGAACAAGGAGGGCCACGTGGTCACGGCGCCAGTCCTCAGAGAGGTGGGAAATCCTCCCGATTGCGTGCCTACGCAGAAAGTGACGGCTTTCTCTTCCCCACAAACCCGGAACATGCATCTTGACGTGTAGACAACCAGAGGCACAGGCGGCCCCGGGCCCCCTTCCACTGTCTTTTTTGTTTCTTGTTTTGCTTCTCTGAGGCATGTAGACGTGTGTTGGGCATCCCAGATTCACCGCGTCACACGTCTGGCACGTGGGCGTGCGGGCCGCTCTATCACATCTCACGCCCCGTGTGCTGCGACCTTGGGGGAGGCCGTCACCCGTCACCGTGGCTGCTTCTATGTGAGCGAATCTGGGCCTGGGATGGTTGAGGACACACGGGGAGCTCGCTACGGACGCCGGGATCACAGCATTGCGACCTCCAGGGGGCTCAGGCCGGCTGCACACATGCTGCATATGAAACATGGCTCTGAGCAGTTGGCACACGCCATGGCACGTAACCCTCAGACCCTCGTGCAGGACCCACATTTTATGGCGGGGGACGCGGAGCTGCACGGAGGTCACAGACTTTGCAGGTCTCACAGCAGTGATGGGGCAGTGGGACCCAGAGCCAGGAGCTCACCCCCCGGAACCCTGTCCGCGGTCCTGGGGTCCGAGGCCAGCTGGCCGTTCTAGGACAGTCCGTCACTCCATGAAATAAAGAAAGCTTTAAAAATAAATTCTGGGGATCCCCGGGTGGCTCAGCGGTTTGGCGCCTGCCTTTGGCCTGGGGCACGATCCTGGAGTCTGGAGATCGAGTCCCGCGTCGGGCTCCCGGCATGGAGCCTGCTTCTCCCTCCTCCTGTGTCTCTACCTCTCTCTCTCTCTCTGTGTCTATCACAAATAAATAAATCTTAAAATAAATAAATAAATAAATAAACAAACAAACAAATAAATAAATACTAAGTTCAGAGTGCACCCAACAGCGGACTCCAAGAGATCGGCGGACCTCGGCGAACCGCGCTCGCCCTCAGCCCCTCACGCGCCGCTCCCGGAACCTTGGCGGCCGTGGCGGCAGCCTCCGCTGAGCCGCTCATCGTCGGCTGGTACACGTCCCGTGAGCTGCTGCAGGTGTTCCCGGAATGCTGCATTTACTGGGTAGGATTCGCTTTTCGAAATCCTCCAGGGACACAGCCCATTGCAGAAGCAAGGTGTCCAGGTGCTCCCTGCAGTGGCTGGCATACGAGGTGTCGAGGACCGGGCGGCATGTGTTGGGAGAGCGCTGGCAGGGGGCCCCGACTGAGGCCCCAGCCCCGAGCCCTGGGCAGCTGTGTCACCGGGTGCTCCTGTGCTTCTCAGCCAGCATGGGAGCCAGTGCCGCACAAGAATGGGGGGTCCCCTGTGCTCTCTCGTCAGAGGAGCACTTGCCAAGGTCAGTGAGGGGCCGGTAGGCCCCCGGAGAAGCAGCATCCACAATGATGACAATACCAGATCCCTTCCAAACCCCTTTGCACCCTCCCACTGTAAGCTCCTGGAGGACAGGGACCACCTCTACAAAAAATAAAAAAACACCAGTACCTCCCCCCATCTCGCAGTGTCCCAAGACCCTGTGGAGTGGTGGAGGTGCACCAAAAAAAAAAAAAAAAAAAAAAAAAAAAATAAATAAATAAATAAATAATAAAAAATGAATCCTAACTTCAGATTACCTATAATCGAAGCATTTGGGCACCACTTTCTATTCATGGCGCACCTTTGCTGCTTTTATTTTTATCAGGCAGTCATGGATAATATTAATTTTTTATTCCTCATTACACATTTGTGGCTTCCATTAGGTGACCTTGGTGGTGCATCCAGATGAAGCTTCTAGAGTGTAAACTACGCTCAACTGTCCCATCGTCTGGAAGCTTCCAGTATCTGGAATTGCTGTTTCTTTCTTTCTTTCTTTCTTTCTTTCTTTTTTTTTTTTTTAAGATTTTATTTATTTATTCACCAGAGACGCAGAGAGAGAGGCAGAGACACAGGCAGAGGGAGCAGCAGGCTCCTTGCAGGACTCAATCCCAGGACCCCGGGACCCCTTTGGCCTTGAGCCAAAGGCAGGTGCTCAACTACTGAGTCACCCCAAGCCTCCCTGGAATTGCTGTGTTTTCTGTATTTTCCTCCTCACATCCCTCCCGAGCTGGGGACTGGCTTATCATTTCTTTTATGCCTTTTGCGGAAATCCCATTTTCTCGTCTCTTCCTGAAGACTCCCCCGCCCCACAGGCTCTGAAAGGCCCGGAGCCTCCCAGGCCCTGGCTGCTGTGCGCTGCCCTAGTGGGGTAAACATGTGGTTTGATGCTGATGCTTTGACTTTTGGGGTCTGGCAACGGGCTGGCCCCTGCAGTTAGGCCGCCCCATAGCTGGCGAGGGACTTGCCTGGGGGCTCACCTTTTGGAAGCAAACCCACCGGGACCCTGGCCCTCCTTTGTTACCTGTTGCATCCTGGGCCACTGTCCCTAGCCCTCCGCTCTGCAGGGCCAGTACCCGACCACCGCTGGGCACAGCTCCTCCCCGAACCCACCTACTGAGGAGGATGTTACTCAAACGAGCCAGCCCTACCCTGTGCAGGCCTCTTGGGTTCCTTCTGGTGGAAAGCACGGTAAGGGCTGCTGCCCACATTCCCCATGGCTCTCACTGCCTCCCGGCCACCCTGATGCTTCCCGCTGGGCCTGTGAGGCTTTAGGGTCCCCCCACCCCTGCCATCAGTAAACCATCTTTTCAACAACAGTCCTCCCCATCGGTTCACCCCACCATCCTGAACAATGATAACACCTACACTTAAAAATACACTTCCAGGGGCACCTGGGTGGCTCCGTGGCTGAGCGTCTTCCTGTGGCTCAGGTTGTGACCCCGGGGTCCTGGGATCCAGTCCCATATCGGGCTCCCTGCATGGAGCCTGCTTCTCCCTCTGCCTGTGTCTCTGCCTCTTTCTGTGTCTCTCATGAATGAATAAATAAAATCTTAAAAAATAAAAAAAAGCACTTCCAGGAAGGATTCTTTTCTTCACACAGGAAGTACTTGCCAACTAGCCTGGAGCTATGTGTGCAGTCCCTTCCGAATGAGGTGAAGAGACAGGTGCTCCATTTCCATTAAACTCCGATCTTCAAGGCTGAGACTACATGGCCCTGCTTTTTATGCTCCCACGCCGCCACGTCGGCCGTGAAAAAGCGGCTCGTTATTGCTTACGTGTTGATAAAACAATATACCCACACGAGATGCTTTCCAGGAGAAAACCTACGCCATCATAAACTCCTAAAAAACACATAGCGTCCATCGCTTGTCAGCGGAGAACGACAGTATTTCTCTCCAGGGTCTCGGATTTGCTGGAGAGTCTCCCAGGTTGTGAAGTGGATGGCTTCCCAGCGCAGATGGTGTTCGTTCTGCTAAAAAAAAAAAAAAAAAAAAAAAAAAGGAATACCTGCCACGTGTAGGTCGAAGATCTCGCTTGGAATGCCAAGGCCCTGCTGCTCCTTGGAGCCCTGGAGTGAACGGTTCTCATTATGCATCTGGCAGCCCATACGGGGACATACTTACTGAGTCTGAGATGCTTTATAATATGTTTAACCCGCATGACATTGAGCTCTACATGATCAGTGATGTTCCTGAGTAGCGTGGGGTGCGAGGGAGACGCCGAGAGGGGCTACTGTGTCACATAGGACAGGTCACAGCGCTATTCCAGTGACTCATTGGAGGTTCCTCTCTTGGGTAGGAAGTGGTTTCCTGGTAAAAATAAGCCTAAAACCCCACCCTTGTTGCCATAACAGAAAAGGAAACAGATCCCCGAAGGGGAACAGAGGGAATACACTGGGGGTGGAGATGCATAATGCTTGCAAATCATGTCTGAAATCTTCTAGAACATATGGAAGGGAAGCACAGCTTAGCATAAACCAACGGGATCTACAGACTCCACTTGGCACGAGTTTATAAGGCAAAGACTACACTTAAGATGAGAATCTCGGAAGGAGAAGTAGGTGTGTCAGTGGTGTGAGGTCCGGGACACATGTAGGACACCGAGGGAACACAATCTTGACCAGTGGAGAACGTTCCTGGAGGGACCGTACATGCAGCTAATCGCTGATTCATTTTTTTTTCTTAAGATTTTATTTATCTCTTCATGAGAGACACACAGAGAGACACAGGCAGAAGGAGAAGAGAAGCAGGCTCCATGCAGGGAGCCCGAGGCGGGACTCGATCCCGGGACTCCAGGATCACGTCCTGAGCCTAAGGCAGACGCTCAACCACAGAGCCACCCAGGTGCCCTGAATCACCGATTCTTTACTGAGAAGAAGTGAGTGCATGGAATCGAGGGCTATTTACTATCTTTACGGCCCGTGTCCTACTTGGTACTATGAGGACGTTGTGGTCTCTATTTTCACGAAGTTCTCACTTAAATAAACGGCTTTAGATGTGCGGGGTTGACGCCGCCTGCCGACGAAGACTCTGGTGCTAAAGGATATAAAACATCAGGTCACAACCCCTCCTGCAGGAATTGGGACTTTAGGAAGATGCTTTCTGTTTGAGTGTTTCCAGTGCATTTATTTTTCAGACCATCGTGGCTCCGCCCTAAGTGTTTCTCTGGATCTAACAAAGGCCGTATCTGCTTTAGAGGGATATGAATTAATTATTACTCCGGGATCTAAATTAATTATTACTGCGGGATATGAATTAATTATTACTCCGGGCCCTTTGGATAAACTTTTTAAGGAGATGCTGACTCATGATGAATGCCTTTCCCGCTGAGCGTTCCCGCTGGACACGAGGTTCCCATGTTTATAGAAGGATTTGGCCCATTAAGCATCAAGATGGGGGGAGGGGAGAGATGTCTAGAGGTTCGTTTAAAAGAATAACTTGGTTTAAAAGGACACAGACACACACAAAATGTGCGACGCCTTGGGAGGGGTCAGTATAACGGTCAGAGGGGCGTTTGGGTTCCCCGGTGGTCAGCGAGGACACCGGGCATCTTGCTGTTTACTCATTTCAGGTCATCTTACTCTTTTAAAGGGAAGATGAGAAATGTCTGCATGGAATGTTCCTGGTCTCCAAGAAAGTTTTAGCTATTTTAGTCACAGGGAGGAAATGGAACCCAGCGATGAGCCACAAGGGCCGGATGGTGACGTCTGCACTGTGTTGTTCCCTGGTGCTCAGGGTAACGGGTCATTCTGACTCCCTCCACTCCTTGCGGTTCCCCAATATTCTTATTAAAAAGACTATTTTGAAGTCATGTGGTAACCAAGGGGAACTTCCAGCCTGATCCCCTAACCGCATCGTAACTTCTGCCCTGTAGCACAAGGATCCCGGTTTATTTGACCTTGAGATAACTGAGATTCTTTCCTAAGAATCTGTGGTATTTATCTGGTCCTAGAAAGAATTTACACCGTTCAAATTCCTCTTCACGGGGGATCACGGCTGTGCTCAGAGATGTGGGGCTTTACTACGGGACGGAAAACTAATCGCCAGTTGACTCTCCTTTGCCACCTCTTTTCCTGCCGTGTCACTTATGTTCGTAAATCACATCCGGCGAACACTGTGGAGATCCTAGGCTGATAGAATCAGAAGGTGTACACGGTGTCTGCTCTCTCAGGGAGGGGTAGACTGTGTGGGTCCCCTTGGGGAGGTGTGGACAGTGTAGACCATGTCAGTTCCTTAGACTGTGCGGGTTCCCTCAGGGAGATATAGACCGTGGCAGTTCCCTGGGGGAGGTGTAGACTGTGTAGACCATGTGGGTTCCCTCAGGGAGGTATAGATGAGTCCTTAGGACTCCCTGGGGGGTGGGTGTGTGGACTATGTAGACCATGTCAGTTCCTTCAGGGAGGTATAGACTGTGCTGTTTCCCTCAGGGAGATATAGACCGTGTCAGTTCCCTGGGGGAGGTGTAGACTGTGTAGACCCTGCGGGTCCCCTCAGGGATGTGTAGACCATGCGAGTCCCCTTGGGGAGGTGTAGACTGTGTAGACCATGCAGGTTCCCTCCAAGAGGTGTAGACCATGCAGCTCCCCTCGGGGAGGTGTGGACTGTACAGACCATGTGGGTCCCCTTGGGGATGTATAGACTGTGCAGTTTCCCTCAGGGAGATATAGACCGTGTCAGTTCCCTTGGGGAGGTGTGGACTGTGTAGACTGTGCAGGTCCCCTTGGGGAGGTGCGGACAGTGTAGACCATGTCAGTTCCTTCAGGGAGATATAGACCGAGTCAGTTCCCTTGGGGAGGTGTAGATTGTGTAGACCATGTGGGTCCCCAGGGGAGGTATAGACTGTGCAGGTCCCCTCGGGGAGGTGTGGACTGTGTAAACTGTGTGGGTCCCCTCGGGGAGGTGTAGACCATGCGGGTCCCCCAGAGGCCAGTCCGTTTACTGCAGTGCACCTGGCGTGCACCCCCAGGGCAGGGCCTCGTCGTACCCTGTGTCCCGGCCCCTCCCACAGGGACCCCGTCCCCCTCCTTGCAGGGCGCACAGGCTCCCGGGCCGCTCGGGGAGCACGGTCAGGAGGGTGCCTGGCCGCCCATCCCGGGACCCCCCGCCCCCGGCCCTGGTGGCCCCTGACATGGCCCGTGCCCACAGCCTCGCTCCTGCCCATGCCCCGCGATCACTGACTCCTCCGGGAGGGAGGGCGCAGGGCAGTGACGTGGGTTGTGCTCACCTCGGCATGGTGGCTTCTGTCCTTTCCTGAGGGGTGACGACACGCGAGCGGCCGTGCTCATTCAGTGTACACTGCACCATGCGTGTGGACCCAAGTAGACCGGCTTCCCCCGCGTTTCAACCCGCAGCTGGAGCAGCACCAGGGCTGATCCGGATGCAAAGCTCAGTGCTGCGAGCAGGGCCTACGTGGCCACCCTGCCCCCCAGAGCCAGCCGAAGTTGCAGGCGCGGCCATTGGCCTTGGGACTGTGAGCAACGACTGCCTGACCCTGATGACTCTTAGTCTGGTTCAAGGGTCCCAGAGTGAACAACACAATCTGTCACCTCCCTCAACCCCTGAGCCCCCCAGGCACCCCCTGGCACCGATTTTAAAGCCCTCTCAAGGCTCAGGGGTGGAGCGTCTGCCCTCGGCCCAGAGCGTGACCCCAGGTCCTAGGATCGAGTCCCGCATTGGGCTCCTGCGTGGAGCCTGCTTCTCCCTCTGCCTGGGTCTCTGCCTCTCTCTCTCTCTGTGTCTCTCATGAGTAAATAAATAAAATCTTTAAAATAAAATAAAATTGGTGCCAGGACACGATCATTTTCCCGGAACTGGCTGAGCCGGGCGTGCGTGCGTGTGCAGCGTGTGTGTGCAGCATGTGTGCAAGTGCAGCGTGTATGCTCAAGCAGAAGCACGGCTTTACTCGTGGATACGGTTTGATCACCTTGGGGCTCGCTCACGCCTCCCTCATTTTCCAACAAGCGCATCTCGCGGCTGAGTCCCGCGCACCAGGGATGTCTGGTCACGGACATGCTGAGGGACCGCATGGTCCCTGCTTTCACCGCCTGCCCTGGGGCCGCGGCAGGTGCCCGTGAGGTGCAGGTGGAGAGAGGAGGGTCCCGGGGTGAGGGGCCCGAGAGAGACACAGGGGGAGTGGTGTTCACGGCCTGACCTGTGGGTTGGTGGGTCGGGTGCGAGTGGAGTGGGGGGCGAGGCTGGCAGGAGGCGGCAGGAGCTGCCTCAAGGGTCTACCGTGTGTGTGCTTCCCGCACCTCGTCCCCGGGCCGTCCACGCAGCAGGGAGCTGGGGACGTCAGCATTTCCCACACGGGAGCGGCCCACCTGTGCCCGACCTGTGCCCCACCTGCCCCCCACTGCACCCCACCCATGCTTCACCTGCCCCCAACTGTGCCCCAACTGTGCTCCACCTGCACCCCACTGCACCCCACCCATGCTCCCCTCACTGCACCCCAACTGTGCTTGACTTGCCCCCCACCTGCCCCCACATGCATCCCGCACCACACCTGTGGCCCACCTGCTCCCCACCTGCCCCCCACCTGCACCCAACTGTGCCCCACCTGCCCCCCTGAACTCCATCTACACTCCACCTGCCCCCACTGTGCCCCACCTGCCCCCCTGCACTCCACCTGCACCCCACCTGCCCCCATTGTTCCCCACCTGCACCCCACCAGCACCCCATGTGTACCCTACCTGCACCCCACTGTGCCCCAACTGCCCTCTACCTGCACTCCACCTGCCCCTACTGAGCCCCACCTGCACCCACCTCCCCCCCCTGCACTCCATCTGCACCCCACCGGTGCCCCACTTGTAGCCCACCTGCGCTCCACCTGCCTCCACTGTGCCCCACCTGCCCTCTACCTGCACTCCACTTGCACCCTACCTGCCCCTACTGAACCCCACCTGCACCCACCTGCCCCCACTGCACTCCACCTGCACCCCACCTGCCCCCACTGCACTCCACCTGCACCCCACCTGCCCCACTGTGCACCACCTACCCCCACTGCACCCCCTGCACCCCACTACTCCCGGCCTGTACCCCATCCGTGCCCCAGCGCCCGTGCCTCTGCGCAAGTGCTCTCTCACCTGGCCTCTCCTCCCACCTGGGCGTGCCTGCTGTGCGCCGCCGTCCCTGATCTACCGGCCACCCTGCGGCCGGGCACTCGGTCTTCCTCTTACTCCACGAGGGTTTCCCATGTTAGAAGCCATCACCTTAGGCAGCTACTCAGGTAAGATCCCCAGTTTATCGTGGAGTCGCGGAGCCAGCCCCAGGACCAAGGCCCTTAAGTGAATCTTCTTCACTATACGACAGTTAATATTAGCATTAGCAGGTGACGCCGCCTGATTGGTCGGTTTGGGGCGTCAGGATGCGGTGTAATGGGACTCGCCAGAGCAGCCTTGCGTTTCCGGCTAGAACGTAATTTAATTATTTGCGTTACTCCCTTTCACACCAATGTACCTTGTGTGTCTTTATGAGATAAGGGGAAGATATCACCCTCTAGTTGTCACACATAAGGCCTATGTTATTAAGATAGCTTTTAAACCAACAGAAGCTTTTTTAAAAAAAAGTTTAAGTAATCTCTTCGCCCAACGTGGGACTCTAACCCACAACCCCAAGCTCCAGAGGTGCGTGCCCTTCCAACAGAGCCCCCCAAAATGCTTTTATCTAAAAACATTTTAGACGAAATTTTATATAAGAATGGAGGAATTGACCCATCAACGCTGCCTGAAAGCCGTCGAGGACTCTTACGCAAACAGTAGAATTATAACAGTAAAAGGGAAGGTAGCCGGACAGTCATCCCGAAGAGTCTTCAAGGGTTGAAAGCCACGCGAAGGACATATTTAAAATTCTGAGACCCCTTCTTTCCACCTGTGAGTGAGCAAAGGAGACGATCTCTGGCTGAGGACACATTCCGCGTGGCAGGTGTGTCGCTTTGCGAGGACCAGGACCCGCGCGCCTTCCGGCTGCCCAGGCCCCTGTGCTGATGGAATCTGAAGCCGCTTTCTCGGTGTCACTACCTCTAATCCCAGGGAGCGTGAATAGCGAGTGGAGACGCGTGGGCGGCAGACGAGCTTCTTTCTGAGGACATCTAACGCCCCCGAGGTGGAGTCATTACAAACCGGGTATCCTAGAAACGGTGCGAGTCATCAGCAACGAAGCCAAACGACGGGGTGGAATCGTGAGGAAGGGTGCACTTCGGTTGCAAAAATGATAAAACTGTCTCTATTCGTTTTTCATGGATTTTCATAGCAGGTCCTAAATCAGTAAAGCGTTGCTTTTCCTGGAAATAGTTGTGACTCGCAGGACGCCGGCCGTTACGAGCGCCAGCTGCCACCGGGTTCCGAGACACGCGGGTTCCGCACCAAGAGCTTCTCGGACGCCGAAGGTCACGACAACCTGTTAGAGCAGCTCGCGTCAATGTCCTCATTTTGCAGAGGAAGAGCTTGTGGCACAGAGAGGCCAAGTAGCAGGTGCATCTGGAGCTCCCACCTGGCCCCCGCGTCGGTGATGGCATCCACGGTGCGGTCCTGGGGCTCAGGCAGGAACGAGGCTCCTGGAGGTAAGCAGGCTGCACAGAGTGACCGCGGGTACTCCGGGTACCCTGATGCCCCAGCTATGTGAAGCTGAGGCAACCTTCAGCCTCGTACGTCACGTCATTGCTTCCGCAGCGGCCTTGGTTGGAGGCTCTCCCCAGGCTCACTCACAGTCGAGTCCTTCCTCTGGGCTAAGCCGTGACCCGGCGACCGCGGGAAGCCGTGCAGCCCCTCGGTGTATCAGCGGCCGATGGCCCCAGCGACAAATGATCACAAATGTGGTGATTCGAAGCAGCACAAACTGCAATCACCTCATCGTTTATTGAAGCGACTTATGTCCGGTAATAATGGTTTAAAATCATAAAAAATCAGTCCTCCTCCCACACGGCAGCAACACACAGCAAAGACAGTATTCCGTTTCTTGGCACAACAAAATACCAACAAAAGTAAGCAAAACTTGAACCTAGAAAGGGCTGTATAAAGTTTTATGAAGAAAATAATATGGGGTTCAGGGGCGCCTGAGTGGCTCTGTGTGTGGTGTCCAACTCTCGATCTCAGCTCAAGTCATGATGTCAGGGTCATGAGTTCCAGCTCCACACTGGGCTTCCCATTAAGTGGGGGGTCAGCCTACAAAAAAATAGGGGTGGCTGGGTGGCTGGGTGGCTCAGTCGGTTAAGCATCTGACTCCTGGTTTTGGCTCTGGTCACGATCTCAGGGGTGGGAGATCAAGGCCCAGGTGGGGCTCTGCACTCAGCATGGAGTCTCCTTAGGATTCTCTCTCTCCTTCTCCCTCTGCCCCTCCACCCCCCACTGACATGCTGGCTCTCTCTCTCTCTTTCATGTGTGCACTTTCTTTCTAAAATAAATAATTTTTTTTTTAAAGAAGAGAATATGCAGTTGTATTTCTGGCGGGTTCTATTCCTGGTAAACCAAGCCACTTGAAACACCCCTTCTGCTACAAACACTTGGAAACGTTGGATTCAGTATAAAGGGTGTGGGGGAGGGGAGGGATGTGACTTCTCTGTTAAGTTCTCAAGAAGGAAAGGAGAATCCCCGGGGGCAGAGGAAACAGAGAGAGTGAAAATCAGCCTGGAAAGTGGATGAGCAGATGCTGTCAAGGCCTCGTGGTGAGCCCATGACGTCAGGGTTGTGGTTTCTGTACAGATGGGCTTTTACCTGCCTGCGGCCTCCAGAAGTGAGGGAGACTGCGAGGCCCCGGGGCCCTCCGAGCGTCTGTCCCTCAGGGCAAGAGGTGGGGTGATAAGAAGTAAGCCAGCAGAGGGGCGGAGCGGGGCACGCGGGTTGCCGTCCCCGATGGAAATAACGTCTCCCTTGGGAAATCTCATAAATATTGACTTTGCCTCTTGGGCGGACTTGGATTCGACATTGACACTTCCCGTGCAGCCTGTAACGGAGAAACTCTGTCCGTGATGCCTGCCAGGAGCAGGGCTCAAACCTCCCCGAAAGGACGTTCCCACGCCTTGGACTACGTGGCATTATCAAGGCCCCTGAAGATGAGCTCGCAATTCAAAATATGTGCACACACACACACACACACAAAAAAAACCCCACACAAACTTGATACCCTGTGGTCCTGGGGGTTCAGAAGATCACAGTGGGGTTCACTGGGATAAGCTTCAGGTGTCAGCAGGCTGGTACCTTCCTTCGGTGCGGGCGGGGGGTGTGGATTGTGTTTCCTTCTCTCCTCCAGCTTCCAGAAGCCACCTGCTTTTCAGATCTTCAGAGCTGGGCGGGTCGCTTCGTCTCATCCCTGATCTCTCCGCTCTCAAGACCCCAGGATCCCAATGGGCCCATCTTGATCATCTGCAATAATCTTATCATTTTAAAATACTTAATTAAAAAAATTTTAAATATAATCCCATCTATAAAGCCCTCAGGGCACATGTTCCCATCAGGTTCCCAGGACTAGGTCTCAGACATCTTGGTGGCGCAGGGCAGGGGTGCATCATTCCAGTCACCCGTGGAGTTTTTGGATAGTTGAGGTCTACGGAATCTCCAGGTCTGTAGAAGGTCGGGCCAGACCAAATTTCTGTGTTTTCTTTTTTTTAAATTGTGTCTGTCCTTTTCATTTCCCTCTCCGTTTATGACAGCTGATGGGAGAAGGAAAAGAAATAGCTTATTTGGCTATATATATTATATAAAATATAATATTTTATATTACATAATTATAATATGTATATTTTAATATATATTAAAATATATATATTTTATATTTTTTTTCAAGTGAGACCTGAAAGCTGTTTATCCGTCCGCATGTGTCTGCCTGAGGTGCAGGGGTGCACGTGCTTATTTCATGTCCCCCCGCCTGTAGCCTGGTGCCTCGGGCCAGCTCCTCCCTGTTTTGGGGACCGGAAACTATTTTCTCCCATTTCCAGACATTACAAAAGGCCAAGTCCAGGTTGACCTGGGTGTTTCCCATGGCTCCCGCACGCATCACGGCACGGGGCATCCTTCCCTCTGCTCTCCCTGGTTTTCTCCTGCCCCCCTCGCCCCTACTTCCCCAACGCCACACCCGATAGTAATATGTCACAGGTTCAAAGTCAAATGAGCATCCCTATGTGGTGTTTCCAGGAATATCCTCCGGTCCTTGGAGCCGGGGTCACCCACTTCCTCCCATCCCCACACGACACCTCCAGCAGCCAGGAACGGAGCGAGGCTGTGTCCTCGTGGGTCCCACGTGGCTGGAATGAGGTACCATCACCACATTTGTCCCTCGGTAGATCCCACCTTCCTGATTCATGGAAAATTGTGCTAGAAGAGTAGAGGGGAAGGAAGACTCATGGGCCGGGAAACCCCCTGGTCTACACCGAAGGATGGCCGTTTCAGAGATTTCCAACTCGACGTCTTCCTCTCCCTTCAAATGCACTTTGCTTGCTTCCCTGCGGTCGCCCGGTCTGGCTGGGAAAACCAGAGGCTACGGACTAAATGAATAAATGAAAAGCAGCTCGCTGTATCCGCGCTTGTGAGTGTAGTCCTTTCACAGCCCATTTTCCCTTCTTCTTGTGACTTTTTTTTATGCCGTCATTTTCCTCCCCAGCTGTGATGGTTGGTTTCATAGGTCAATCTGGCCAGGCAAATGGTGGCCACATATGTGGTCAGGTGTTATTCCCGATGTTTCCGTGAGGACGTCTTTGGATGAGATTAACATTTAAATTGGTAGACTTCAGGAAGGCAGATTTTTTTTCCCCGTGGGTGGGCCTCACCCAACTAGTTGAAGGCCTGCGTGGAACAAAGACTGACCTCCCCTGAGCAAGAGGGAGTTTTGCAGCAGGTGGCGGGCTTTGAGCTCCAGCTGTAAGTCTTCCCTGGGTCTCAGCCTGCCAGCAGCACCTCCCACCCCCCCCCCCCAGCCCAGGACTACAAGATGTGAAGTTTGGGGGGTTGGATTGACCAAGTCTCCACAATCCTATAAGTCAATTCCTTAATGTAAATCTCTTTATCTATCACTCCATTGATTGATCTCTGTATTTATCCTGTTAGTCCTATTTCTCTAGGGGAAACCTGGCTGATAGAAAGGCCTTTTCTCAAACTGATAACATTTTTGTGGAACCTAGATGAGGTGGTACTTAGTGGTTTAGGCGGTGCAGGAGTGCCACGGAAAGACTCAGCATGGAACAGAGCCCCGTAGGGTGGTGGGATGGGCGGGGGCCTGCCTTGCAGCTGACCGGGGCTTGGAGTCCGCCCTGCTGTTTACTGGCTGGGTGAGCGTGGGTGGCTCATGGGACCAGACTCACAACAGAGGATGTGAAATGGCTCACACCTGCTTTTCTATGGGATGCAGTAGGGCTGAACAGGAGCACCACTGTTAGGATAATTAGGAGGAAATCTGCCAGGTTTTGTCTTTAAAAATACACTTTATCAGGAATCAGGACTGACAATGGTGTTGCTGCTGTGACACTATCACCTAAGAAGAGCATTTCTGGGCTGGGGGGATGGGGTGGCTGGGTGACAGGAGGGCACTTGATGGGATGAACGCTGGGGGTTATACTATATGTTGGCAAACTGAATTTAAAATAAAATAAAATAAAATAAAATAAAATAAAATAAAATAAAATAAAATAAAATAAAATAACATTTAAAAAATGGGGAAGCCTGGGTGACTCAGTGGCTTGGTGCCTGCCTTCGGCCCAGGGCGTGACCCCAGGGTTCTGGGATCGAGTCCCACATCGGGCTCCCTGCATGGAGCCTGCTTCTCCCACTGCCTGTGTCTCTGCCTCTCTCTCTGTGTCTCTCATGAATAAATAAATAAAATCTTAAATAAAAAACCATGTTGGCCACATTCCTTTCAATCTTAGCCTTCTTGTCTGGGCTTTGTAAGGTTTTTGTTTTTGTTTTGCCAACATCACACTTTCGGTTCCCAAAAGCAAGTACCATTTCCCCATAAATCGCACAATTGCTCGCTCAATTCGTTAGTCACCTCTGCTACTGGTACAGTGTATCGAGGCACCTTCCAGGAAGTCTAAAAATCCTAGATCAAAGATGAGAGTGTGCGGTCGCTGGAAAACCATGGTCTTGCTCAATCAACGTCTCAGGAAGTGGAAGTTTAGGGTCCTTGCACGGCGTGGCCTCGGGGATTTGAGCGGCCAGCTTCAGGCCGCGTTGGCCCCACGTGTTTCCCGATGGCGAGAGGCAGGGCATCTCTCATCAGCCTTGTATCCCGGGTGCTTGGCCCTTGAAAGAGAACGACTGATGTTTGAATGAATGACGGAGCTTCCGGGTCACTTCAGGGTGGGTTACTCCTGAAGACACATTAAAACTCGATCTTTCAAAGGTTCACTGAATCCGCGTGAGGTCGGGTGCCCGCTGCGCGCTGGGGCCTCACCCCACGAAAGCTGACGTTTGTGTGGAGCGGCCAGGCACCCCCTCCCGGGGGGCAGCAGCCGTGACCCGGGCCGTGACCTGGGCCTTGCAGGGCACGGCCTGCGGCGCCGAGGATGGAACTGCAACGGGGGCTCGTGCGAGCCGGGGCTTTGTGCCCTTCCTCTGTAGCTCAGGGCTCGGGGGGCAGGCGTCCTGGCGGCTTGCTCTACGGGAGGGGACCCCTGAGAGCCCGACCTCCCCACGTTGTGCCTGTAACATGCGGGGACCTGGAAGCTTCAGATTTCATGATCCCCACCCAGGAGCAGGCGTTTATTCACTACGGTGACATTCGGGCCGTGGCAGTGTGGACGGCGGAGACCCAGGTGATTGGTCCCTGGTGGGCGGTGGGATATGAGCTCTGCTTGGAAATGCACAGGGGCGTTGGCGGTGCAGGGGCTCCGGGCAGAGGTAAGAGGGGCTCCCAGCCGGTGCCCGCATGGACCGTGCAGGCTGCACACCCACCCGCTGTCTCCCCGCAGCTCCTCGCTCCCATTACGGCCCTGGTTTTGCTCACGTAGGAGGAGGGGTGATGACCTGAAGATAACCAGTGCCCCCCCCCCGCCACCTGCACCATCCCAGGACTGGGCTGTGATTAGCCTGAGCGCCTCACGCCAACTGGGCCTCCCTTTGCTAGCGCTTGTCTTGGGGGTGAGTGCACAATGCCACCGTGGCCAAAGGTCCCCGTGCGAAGTGTGCAGGGGGGAATGATTTCTTCCATCCTCTTGGTTTGAGGACGTGATGTCCGGAGCTATGGCTGCCTCTGTGACCGTGAGTCAGAGGTCGAGAGCATCTCCGAGATGCTGACCCAGGACGGACCCTTCCGGAACCTCCTCCCTGTGAACCTCATGTTATGGGGTGGTTACATCTCCTCACCCGTGACCCCCACTCAGCAGGCGTTTTGTTACTTGCAGCAAAAACAAGAGCCAACGTGACCTCACCGGCCCTGCCTAGAAGGTTCCCATGTGAGAAACGAGCAGATCTCAGATTTGACGCGACCAGAGGAGCCCACGGCGTAAGTTATGAGCACATACAAGCACCTGTATGCATACGTGTGTAAGAAGGAGGTGGGGCTGCTGCCCCAGGCGCGACGGGCCTTCAGAAGTGAAGCATCGGATCGGTCATTCGGGTGTTTGCCTACACGCTGCACCCCAAGCCGGTGATCCCTTGGGAGCGCCCCCAGGATTCGGAGTTTCTGCTGCTGCTGCACTTCCCGCTGACAATCTGGCAGCGGCTCCACTGGTGCCCGGAGATGGGGGTCCCCACATGGGCGACGAGCTGGGAGCCGAGGCCAGGACAGGCAGCGGGTCCAAATCTGTCTGTTCCAGGAGCGGCGGGTAAAGGGAAGAAAGTCCTGGCAGGGGTACTGGCTTATGGGAAAGTAGTGAAACATCAGGCTGGGAAGAACGGACAGTAGGGGTTATGGTCCTTGGGCAGGTGAGCTAGATCTCAAGAGGCACTGACACCGCTGTTTAAATCTTGTTTTTATTTTATTTTATTTTATTTTATTTTATTTTATTTTATTTATTCATGAGAGACACAAAGAGAGAGGCAGGGACATAGGTAGAGGGAGAAGCAGGCTCCCTGCAGGGAGCCCGATGTAGGACTCGATTCCGGGACCCCCGGGGTCACGCCCTGAGTTGAAGGCAGGTGCTCAGCCCCTGAGCCCCCAGGCGCCCCATGAGCCACCAGGCATCCCGCATTTTTCCAAAGCAAACGTGAGCACCCCTGTGAGTGGTAACTGGAGCAGCAGCCGCGCCAGCCAATGGCCGCGGGCTTGCCGGTGCCTGGGGTACAGGCTGCAGACAAGACGGCAGGTGCTCTGGGGACCACGCAGCAGCCCGGCCCTGACCTGTTACCTCCATCCTCCACCCGGACTGAGGGGCTGCTGGCTCAGGGCAGCAGTCACTACGTGGACGGAAGGATTCAATTTTCTTTATTCACTTAGGGTCTTCTACACACCTCCGCTGGAAAGACGGGAGCCCTTCCTGCAACAGCGCAGCGGTGTCACGGCGCACGGGGACGCAGACCCAGGCGGGTGGCACAGCCACGCGGGCCAAGCTTGGACTGTGTGTGTTGCACTACGGCATGGACTGCAGGTCAGCTGCTGACCACTGACCCTGAGAGGAGGGTTGTTGCGTCAGGGGAACCCCAGGAAACCGACTGCTCCCCACCACGCGGGGGCTTGTGATCCTGGGGCAGGATAAGTCCTGCAGGATGGGAGAGCAGGGGCAGGAAGGTGGACAAGGGCACGCAGAGCGTCTGCGTAAAGATCCACCGGGCAAGCACGGGGACGGAGGGCATGAGCTGCAAGTGGATGTCACAGTCCTTGCCCTGACCTCAGATGGGCAGCACACAGCTTCCTCGGCTGGGGCAGGAGGACAGACATGACCCCTGCCCCGTGGGTCTGTGGCAGGATTAATAGTTCATGCTTGTAGAGAGCTTATCACCCTGCCTGGCAAACAGTCTACACAACAGGGACGTTTATTCGATACAGAAAATAATAAGAATCAATGATTTATATACAGAAGATCCTGAGGAATCCAGTGAATAATTATTAGAAGTAATAAATGAGGTGAGCAAGGTTGCGGGATACATTGTGATCAATAAATTAAAATCAATTGTGCTTATGATACAATACAAAACGGTATTTTACTTTCAAATATTTTATTTATTTGTTCATGAGAGAGGCAGAGACACAGGCAGAGAGAGAAGCAGGCTCCATGCAGGGAGCCCAATGGGGGACTCGATCCCGGGACCCTGGGGTCACGCTCTGAGCCGAAGGCATACGCTCAACTACTGAGCCATCCAGGTGTCCCTGGAAATGATATTTTAAACACAATAACATCAAAAAGAATAGAATATTTGGGAGTAAACTTAACAAAAAGCGGTGCAAAATGTATGTGTTGAAAACCACAAAACACTGTGGACAGAAGTTCAATAAAATCAACATAAGCAGGGAAAGATCCCATGTTAATGGTTGGAAGGCCTCACACTGTGAAGATGCCGATGCTCCCCAAAATGCCGTACGGAGTCGGCACCAGGGCATTCAGAATCCCAGCTCTCCTCGCTGTGGAGATAGGCCGACTCGAGAATTCCTGTGTCACTGCAAGCGACCCAGAAGAAAATGGGAGGATTCCTATTTCCTGATTTGAGAATTTACTGACAAGCAACAGCCATCAAGACACAGCAGGACCTTGGAGGGTGGGGGGCGGGCTCTGTTGGTTTAGAGTCTGACTCTTGGTTTTGGCTCAGGTCAGGATCTCCGAGGTTGAGCCCCACATCAGGCTCTACACTGGGTGTAGAGAGTGCTTCAGAGCCTCTGTCTCTTTTCCCTCTGCCCCTGCCCCCTGCCTCAAGTATGCATGCTCTCTCTCTCAATTAAAAAAAAAATCCTTAAAAAAAGACACGACAATAAAAAAACAAAACTAAAAACTTTCGTGCTTCCAAAATAAATAAATAAATAAATAAATAAATAAATAAATAAATAAATAAATAAATAAATAAAAAGCTCTCAGAATGGGAGAAAAGTATTTGCAAACCCTATATCTGACAAGGAACTTGTATGTTGAATATACAAAGAACACTCACAATTCAGTAATAAAAAGACAAATACCCAAGTTAAACACGGGCAAAATCCCTGAGGATTTATTTCTCCATAGAAAAGACACAAAGGGGGCAGCCTGGGTGGCCCAGCGGTTTAGCACCGCCTGGGGCCCAGGGCGTGATCCTGGAGACCCGGGATCGAGTCCCACCTTGGGCTCCCTACATGGAGCCTGCTTCTCCCTCTGCCTGTGTCTCTGCCTCTCTGTGTCTCTCATTAACAAATAAATAAAATCTTTAAAAAAAAAAGAAAAAAAAAAGAGAAAAGACACAAAGGGCCAGTACACACAGGAAAAGGTTCTCGACCTTGTTAGCCATCTCAAAAATGTGAATCAGAAGCGTGGTGACGTAGGACGTCAGACTCTCTCAAGTGACTTGAACCAAAGGTGAGAAACACATGTTGGGGGGGTTGTGGCCGAATGGGAGCCCTCGCACATTAACGGTAGAGAGGCAAACTGGTGAAGCCATCTGGAAAGCCATCCGGTGGCTCTGCAAACAATTGGACGTCGTTGACGTATGCCCCAGCAATTCTGCTCCTAGGTATCGACCCAAGAGACATAAGAGCACGTGTCGGCACAGGGATGCGGCCCTGAAGGCCCCTCCTGGTAATTCCCAGGATGTAGAAACAACCCAGATGTCTAACATTCAGTGAACGGGAGAACAATATGTGCTGTATTTCTGCAGTAGAATATTCTTCTTCCATAAGACGGAATGATGCGCAGAGAGAGGACACACGTGGATGGGCTCCCACACATGGTGCTTGGTGAGAGAAGTCCAGCACGAGGGGCCATAGATGCAAATCCACTGATGGCAGATATCCTGAGGAAGAGAGTCTACAGGGACAGCAAGGAGGTCCATGGTGGCCTTCGGCTTGTGAGAAGGGCAGGGAAGGACCAGAGAGTGGCTAAAGGGGATGCAATTGCTTTTTGGGGTGACATAAAATGTTCCAAAATCGACCGCTGTGATTGTGGCATGTGTTGGCGAGCATGCTAAAGACCACATGGTCGGACACTCGAAACAGAGAGCGGTGCAGTGTCGGGGGTCTGAGATAAGGCGCGTGGAAGCGGTCCACTCCCACCCGGTTTGGGAATTGGCTTTCCAGGTGCTAATCCCCAAACACTCTCCCGGTAGCCTTGTAGCTTCGGCCACTGGCCGGATGTTACCGACTTCTTACCGTAAACTTGGCCTCACTTGGCTTAAAAGCCAAATGTCCCTGTTTGTGCTCAGAAACACTAGTTTTCATGGGCACAGCACCAGGATGACAGGCAGTTTTTTGTTGTTTCCTTCATTTTGATGAACTCGAGACGCCAGGACCTCGTGCTGCTCGGGTCTGGGAGGCGCTGTGACCTGGACGCTCCCCGAGCCTGCGAGGTGGCAGGGGCTTTGCTGCGAGCACACCTGACCTGCACTGAAGGTGGCCCCGGTGGGGTCGGTCCACCCTCCAACTGAAACCTCCCAGAGAGATGGTAAGTACAGGATCCGTCACTGACAAGGGAATATCTCTGGCAACTGGTAAACCCCAAAGTCCATCAGGATAAACACCCCTGAGAGCTCCCCGTGGGGGTCGGGGGAACTGGGAGGGGGGACTGTGGCAGGGCGGAGGTAGAACTGCCCTGTGCACGGGAACCCTGACACCCCACAAGGCCCTCTGGACCCCTGACACCCCACATGCCCCTCTGGTCCCCTGACTCCCCTCATTTCTCTCTGGACCCCTGACTCCCTCATGTGCCTTGGGAAGCAGTGAAGCCCTGCAAAGCCTCCCCTGCAGAGGGACACAGCTCCTGTCTCTGAAGTGTGCCTTTGGACTTGTGAGATGACCCTTGACCACACTCGGGGCCACAACTGCAAATCCCAGGCTACAGCCACAGCTTAGTGTATGTGGAATCAGCTACCCAGCCCAGCACTAGGCTGGGGTCCCAAATAAGCCTCTGTGTTTTCTTAAATGTAATTTCTAGAAGGTGATTACTTTCCACGGATTGCTTTTGAGTCTGGGGAAATCAGAGAGCCTGTGGAGAGAGAGATCGAGCCGCCTTCTTCCACGTCCCAGGAACATGAAGCGGAGATTTTCTTCCAACCAGGGACTGGTTTGGGCTGACTTTATGTAGGTGAGCTGATGAAAAAACTATTTGGAGCCCACTTAGTTTATGATTGATATTGTTGTTGGCGTACATGTTTTCCTTACAATGAAAGCTCATCATAACGAGAACTGTCAGCATATCCTCTTTATAGAACCTGGCTTCTCTGCGCCATTCCCTCTCTCTCATGTATACCCAGTATGTGCTCCGCAGTAGGTGTTTTTCTTATGCTCTATCTCTATATCTGCATCTGCATATCTCAAGGCATATTTATAGTTTGCCAATTTAGTAGTGGAATTTAAAAAAAAGGTACTCTGAAAAAATAAGTGCTAATGACACATGCGGGCATTTAAAAAAATGCCTTGAAAAAAATGCAAAAAAAAAAATGTCTTGAAATCACATAGCTTTTGAAATTTGAAAAATTTTTGGAAAAAAAAATTTTGGAATTTTGAAAAAAAAACTCTTATGCATACTATTTCTTAGGTTGGTATACTTAGTATTTAGGGCGTGCGAGCTAATTATATATGTAATATATATATATATATTCAGAATATTTTAATGAATATTTTTCAGCTGTCCTCCATCATATAGCTTGAGATCTTCGTATTGTATTTTTAGAGCAACACGATAGGGAATTTGATGCGTGGCCTGGGCTCTAACTGCAGTTGGTGTCTGGTTATGTAAAGCCACAGGCTGTCTCCGTCAGGAACGCACCTGGGAGGCCACGGACAGTGGAGATGCCTCTGCTCTGCACCTCTGTTAGCAAGGGCTCCTCATAGGATGTTACAGAAACACAGTTTGAGATAGAGCAATGTGGCTTTGTGGTTGGGGTTGCTCAGTGCTCGGCTCAGTGCTCGGCTCCAGCCTCAGGTGGTCCTGGTGGGGGCTTGGCTGGATTAGAGTCCGGCTTCTGCTTCTCTGTGCCTTTGCTCTCACACATGGCAGGGACGGTTTTGCTGGTCAGTTGTCCTCCTGGGCCACGCCCTGGGTCCAGAGAGTGGGATATGACCATCAACTGGAACGGGGGCACAGACCACCGGTGTGTTCCTGCCGGGCAGGTGTGGGTGTTGGGAACACACAGGAAGGACCCCGCAGGGGCCAGTGGGTTTATCACAAACCCCGGGGTGGAGAGACGGAAGACCCAGCACCCAGCATCCCTCTGAGCTGCTTTTCCTGAGCTTGGTTACCAGCTAATGTGGAGCCTGAGACGAACAGCCACCAATTTCACAGAATAATTTGCATTTTTGATGCTGGAGGTAATACGTGCTGAGCGAAGGAGTGGGGGGCCCTCGGCCTGCACTGTGGTCCCTGCAGGGGGATGGCTTGCCCTGCATCCCATCATCTTGGATCATGTTCTGGAAGCAGGAAACCAGAGGATGGAGAGGGCGATGTGGGGAGAGCAGCTGAGTTTTCCAGCCCCAAGGGGTCTGTGTACTGTTCCAGGGCGGGGCAGGGGCAGGGGTGCAGGTGAGAGAGGGTCATGGAGATTCGGGTGCAGAGAAGCCAGGGGGAGATGGACACATGTCGAGGTTCTTTCATTCTGGAGGCTGGGACACCCCCCCCCACACACACACTGTCTGCAGGCATGCTGGAGAGGGGAGCACAGGCGATGGGTGAGGCCCGGGAGCTGAGGGCGTAACTGCAGCCCGAGAACCAGGGGCACCGGGTCAAAGAGTGATGTCCTGCAGGGCGGGTGGGCAGGGGGTGCGCTTGGTGCTCCCGAGTCCCCACTGAGTGGAGGGACCCACACGGCACCTCTGACTCTGATCTGCTGAGTCCCCAGACTCAATGCTGGTGTCCTCCAGGACCAGCCGTCTTGGGAGACACACCTGCCAATCATGTTTGACCTGACACGGGGCGCCCGGTGGCCCAGGCGAGGTGACATACACGGCTGACTGCACCTGTGGGGGAGGGCAAGCTGCTCTCGCTTCTTGTACTGGTTGACATGCGGGGAGACAGAGGCACACAGTGCTGCTGGGTGACCTGGCTGGCTTCTACTCCCAGCGGTGGGGGCAGTTGGCTCGGGTGGTCCACCCAGGGCCCCCTGCACAAGCCTGCCCAGCCCACGAACCTGTGCACCTGCCTGAAGCAGGGCCTCGTCTAAATGGGGAGAAGGGAGCTCAGGTGCCCTTAAAGGAGAGCGTCCAGGTGTGCTGCTCCCTGGGGATGTGGGTCCACCTCGCCCCAGGCAGGTGCCAGGTGATGGTGGGTCCCACGGCCCCACGAGGGAGCCGGATCGCCACCGCCCCACAGACACAGAGATGGAGCCCCGCCCCCCATGGCCATGGAGGCTGGGGCGGTGCAGGCGGCAGGCCGTGGGGGGCCTGTGGGGGGCCTTTGGGGGGGAGGGGGAGGGTCCGAGACACAGGACCGTCCTGCTCCACCTGTGTCTGCGCTGAGCCCAGGCCTCCCTACCCCATGGCCGCTGGTGGAGCCTGCCCCGGTGAAGCCGGACGGCAGTTGCAGGAGCCCGGGATGGAGCCGCTGACTCCACCTGGGCGCGTGGCCCAGCAGGGAGCCAGGTGGCCATGCAGCGCGGGGAGCCCTGGGGTCTTGCTGTGGGCCACAGCTGGCGAGGGCTCCTCGGAGCGACTTGGGGGCGACCCTCAATGTCTGTCTGGACGGGTAGACGGACGCTGCACAGCTTCTCTCTTATTGAAGAACAATCAGACTGTCCGGTCGCTGGGTCCGTCTCCTCTGTCGGGGTTTGCTCTCCACGCCTGCCCTGGAATCCCGAGGCTTTGCTGAGCACCTGCTGCTCCAGGGGAGAGACCCAGGAGCAGAGGCCAGAGGGGATGGTGTGTGGGGAGACCCCGCACCTGGAGCCACGCAGGGAGTGGGGCGTGGGAATCATTGGGAGAACAGTCCCCCAGCTTCCACAGTCCTTCGCCCCCTCCCCCCACGGATGGTGGGAACCTGCTCCCCGCTGGGTCAGAGGCCGGGCCGGTGCATAAGTCCACCGACAGTCCCCAGGTCCACCTGCACCTTTCTGATGAAAGGGCAAACTATTAAAATAAACCCCCTCATTACATCCCTAAGTACCATAATACAAGCACCACCTCGGGGCTGGTGTCCTGACATTAGGAGAGGCGCCGAGGCCATCCCGCAACAAATGATGAAGTCCTAGGATTAAAATCTCTCCTCCTCCTTCCGGCATTGATTTAAGAAATAGTGGGTTTATGATGTCTATGACGATTGTGCAAAACTTAAAGTACATTTTTCGTCTCTCTGAGTCTTTTATTTCTTCCACTGAATTCCCAAATATTTGAAAACCGTCTCGATTATAAAAACGTGTAGACATAGGGTGACACTTAAACTAAATGCGGTGTCCTCAGCAGAAGGTAAACCCTCTGTTACAACTTCATGGCGACCGGGGACTCGCATCACCGTGTGCCTGGGAGCATCGGGGGTGCAGAGCCAGCCAACACCTGCTATTCTAAAATGTATGCCCCCAGTGATTCAGAAAACCTATTGGCTAATTATTATTATTATTATTATTATTATTATTTATTTATTAGAAAGAGAGAGAGAGAGAAAGAGGCAGAGGGAGAAGCAGGCTCCATGCAGGGAGCTTGACGCAGGACTCGATCCCAGGTCTCCAGGATCACGTCCTGGGCTGAAAGCGGGGCTAAACCGCTGCACCACCGGGGCTGCCCTAATTATTATTATTTTTTTAAGTGGAAGTCCAAGTGTCATATTTTTTTTGGAATCCCCAGAAATTCAGTGGACATGAGGCACACCAAATAGTAAACCGGTCTCCAACCTCTTTCTAGCCTTGCAAAGAGAGCCTCTAGCGGGTGTGCAGCCCATCGAACGGGAGTGTGCAGGGTTATTAGCATTACTTATTTATTCAAATGACTATTTCCTGGACATTTACTGTGTCATGGAAGCCAGGGTGTGAAATGGCCTCAAGAACCAGGTTTGTGTTATGCCCCAGAAGCCCCGTGTGATGGGGAGACAGAGCCCGGCACAGCGAGCACCCCTCAGAGCCCCGCCCGAGGCCCAGGGAGCTCCATGCTGGGGGGGTGGCTCCCCACGTCGGCCTGGACCTCTTGCCATAATTATTCCTGAACGGCAGTTTGTTCCCACGTCAGCATCTTCTGTATTTCATATAATTTTATAATTTAGCCAAGTGCGAGGGCCATTCATAATTTCAGAGTTTAACTAAATATTAGATGATTTATCATTTCAGAGCTTAAATATTGGATAGTTTGTGGTTTCACTGAATAGGAGGCCACTTCATAGTTTCACTAAATGTGGGATAAATTCCTGAACCAGGAGATCAGAGGGTTGGACGCGGCGCACTCTTCCTAGGAAACTTCGCTCGAACGCTCGGCAAGTCACTCACTGGAGACCCGAGGGATGAGGGACGTAGGGACGCTGTTGGCGGAGGCGGGCGGGACCCAGGTACAGAGGCTCGAGAAATCTAAACCCATCCCGTGGATTCCGCACTCGAAAGTCTGCAAAGGCCGCCGAATCTCTGATGTGTTCAGGAAGCAGTGGGCATGGAGTGGCTCTAAGGAAGGGACAGAGCTGGGGGCGCCAGAGGACATCCGTGCGGACTTCCCCAGCGAGAAACATTCTTGGCATTTTAATGTTTGTTTAATTTTCAGCTACTAACTTTTAAAAATTCACCTGACCTCCTCCGACTGCACAGGGGCTTTGCCAGGAAATAAGGCGCTGCCCCCAAAGGGCTGCAGGCGCGCCCAAAGTCAGGGTGATGGCACTTCACCGCCACTGGGATTTCGGGGGGGGGGGGGGGAGAATTACATTGTTTGCAGTTCTCTGCCACCGGGGGTGCCCGTGAACACCCAGGAAGGAGCACCTACAGGGATGAGGGCGGTCGGTGGCTTGGTTCTTCTCCGGGAGGCTAGCGGGGAGCAGGCAGGGATTGCACAACCCCAAGCACTGCTTTGTGCATCGCGTGGGTCCTTGGTACCCGGGCTCCAGACGCGCCCCTGAGGGAGCCTCTGCACATCTGTCCTCAGAAGCAGACTTTCGACGGGTGAACAGGCCTGGCCGGATCCAGTTCTCTCCGCATCTGATACAACCCAGGCGTCTCGTATTTTCATTAGGTTTGCAAAGGCCGTGGCGTGCTCCTTAAATATAGGCACACTTGATGGGTTTTTTTCCTCCATCCAGTCCTCAATAATCACCTAAGAGAGAAGTCTGTTCATTACCAGGTCTGATTAATTTTACTGAGGACGTGAGAGTGCAAGGCCAGGAGGCACTTGTGAACTGCGGGGTGTGTGGCTCACCCCATGAACGGGATACTCAGTGCATTGGTGGAGAGGAAACGATGTTTATAGAAGAATAAAACAATATCAAAAGTAGATATGTTTTCCTCAAGGGACTGCATTTTTTTTTTTACATTTTTTAGAATTTAAATTCAGTTTGCCAACATATGGTGTGACACCCAGTGCTCACTATCCCATCAAGTGCCCTCCTCAGTGCCCATCAAGGGACTGCTTTCCTACAAGCACATATTAATTTCCCTGCGAACATCTTCTCTGTGGCCCACTGGTGTGGAAATCTGGGGGATCAGATGTGTGTCTGGGATGTGGTGCTCATCCCCGCCCGTCCTTCGTGGTGACGGCTGAGTGGACCATCAGCACCCAGCACCAGTGAGGACTCGGCTCTCTGGTGCCGTTTCAGCTTTCTCTCCAAAGATAAAGGAAAGTCCGAGATTTTGCCTGTTCCCTTGGGCTTTCCACAAGCCTAGAGGTCACGTGAGAACAATGAAATCTTCAGAACCAGGAAAAAAAAAAGTGAAATGTCTGGAAAATGTGGATATTGCTGTGTTCCTGTTCAACGAGTCCTGCAATAAATACTTGGGGGCAAATCGTGGGGCAGAGAGCTGTCCATTAAGAAAGGAACCGAGTGAAAGACACAAAAATTGCCAACTTCCAGGGGAAGCTGGTGGCTTCTGGGGCTGAATGTCCAAGTTCTGGAGCTGGGTGTGCAAGTTTTGAGGCTGGGTGTGCAGGTTCTGGGGCTGGGTGAGCAAGTTCTGGGGCTGGGTATGCAAATTCTGAGGCTGGGTGTGCAGGTTCTGGGGCCGGTGTGCAGGTTCTGAGGCTGAGTGTGCAGGTTCTGGGGCCGGGTGTGTAGGTCCTGGGGTTGGGTGTGCAGGTTCTGGGGCCAGGTGAGCAAGTTCTAGGGCCGGGTGTGCAGTTTCTGGGGCTGGGGGACAGGTTCTGGCGCCGGGATGCAGGTTCTGAGGCTAAGTGTGCAGGTTCTGGGGCTGAGTGCAGGTTCTGGGGCCGGGCGTGCGCGGCTTTGTTCAGCTCCGGGAACATGCCGTGTGCATTCTGCGCTGCAGACAGCAGAGGGGAGCAGCGGACCGAGTAAGCCGCGTCTGGGGAGGGGAGAGAAAGCACGGGCACAACCTTAAGGCTCCTGTGATGAGGTCCTCTCGCTTTGTCCCTATCTCCCTCCTGTTTGCTCCTCCTCGCCCCCCTTCCTCGCCTGCCCCTTAGGACGGCAACCTTTTTACAAGTTCACCAGGAGACGCCCGATGTGCGCGTGCGGGGACAAGCCGACCCGGTGGCGCGCTCGCACTGTGAAGGGCAGGAGCTACAGGGTGACAGCAGCTGCTGGGGTGGCTCCCGAACACCAGTCCGGACACTTAGCAACATACTTATTTCTCTGAGTCCCAGCTGCTTTCTCCCCCTAAAATTTAAAATTGACTTAATAACAGTACTTTCATCACAGTGTACTGAGGATTATTCGGCCGTGGCATCCGGCATATGGGGAGTGGCCAACGTGTGTTGTTGGTACTATGATCCATTTTAGGTATTTATTTATTTTTTAGACCTCTGCGTCCCATTAAAAGCAGATTGGAATCGGTGCACAAATAATCCCTCTCCTCTTCCTCCTGTGTCATTCAAACCAGTGATGACAACTGTCATGCTCGCTTGACCTTCAGGGTCATCGGATCTAGACATCTAGGAATTAAGAAATGCCTCCCTAAGTATACTCCCATTTGACTTAAAACAATGCCCCACATCACAAAATCCCTACATTTGCGCTTTCTCAATATTGAAAAAATAACGTCGGAGTGCAGAATATATTGTTTGAATATATTGTCTATATTTTTATTTTTATTTTTTATTTTATTTTAATTTTTTGTTTCTTTTAACTTTTTAAACTGCTTTGGGGCTCAATCGGTGAAACGTGAGACTCTTGATCTCGGGGCTCTGAGTTCCAGTCCCACGTCGGGTGTCGAAATGACTTTATAAAATCGCTTTCAAAAATGTCAAAGGCTCCATGTGGCCGCCTGCATTTCTAGTGGACAGGAGGCTCCTCCTAAGTATTTTTGTGCTGTCAGAAAACTCAAAGTGTCGTTTATTATGTTATTTTTTAAAAGTGTAACAAGCGAACGGGGAGTTGTGGGGGGACTGTATGGAGAGTCCAGTCACTGGAGAGGGTTTGGAGAGAGGCCCACCCAGCAATTCACTGAGTTGCCTCTCTTGCCACCGTTTCTGTCAGTTTTGTGACCTCTGAATAATTTATCTTTGCTGGAATGTGACAAGTGAAGGCTTTTTCCTTTCCTCCTCCACTTTCTCAGAAAGCCTGGCTCTTCCTGTGAATTATCAGTAAATCCATCAAATGTGGACAAAGGAGAGCGCGAGTTCTGGTTGGATGATTTCGCATCTCTGCCCCAGCGCCCTCGGCTCCCCCGGCGAGGGTGGGTGCCTGGAGGGACCCTGCGTGTCCCACCCACGACCCGCCTCCCCGGCTCACCCCTTCCTGCCCGTCTTGCCGAGAAGTCGGGCATTTACCCCCTGAACAAACACGCCGCACTGCAGGCTGAAGAACACGCGCGGTTCCTTCCCTTCTCGCCTTAAAATGTCAGAAAACGCGTACGGTTCATAAAAATTCGTTCTCACGTCAGAAAGTGTCCCCCCCCCTTTCTCAGGGTGATGGAACCAGGGGCGGGAGATGGCACCTACTGATTTCGGCTCTGCCCCCGCGTTAGGCTTTACTGACATCCGTGGCTGTGTTGCTCTCAGCCGGTAACGATCTCGGACCCGCGAGGTCCGGGCTGGCGGCCTTTCCGGGCCCCTGTGCCCCGACATGTCCCCCCACCTCGGATCCTGCTGCTCTCCTCGGCGTCACCTGCCGGCCGTGCTGCATTTGCGGGATTCAAGGAAGCATTTTATGCCACGCCGGGCCGGCAGAGGCATCCCGTCTAATAAAGACTTGGTAGTTCCTCATGTTTTATTTAGCAATCGTTTTGCTGGGAAGCCTTTCCTTCACGCATGGAGGGAATCCTCAGGTCTGTTTAGGCAAATTCACTGCCTCCTCTTGTTCTCCTATTTTATTTAAACGGCTCCCGCGTTTCTAGGTGCGCGAA
Source organism: Vulpes vulpes (assembly GCF_048418805.1). NCBI lineage: Eukaryota > Metazoa > Chordata > Mammalia > Carnivora > Canidae > Vulpes > Vulpes vulpes. Next base: position 116,848,691 of record NC_132781.1, read on the forward strand.
TACAGGGTCAGGCTGGATCTCACGCAGCGGCTGTGAGGCGCTGATCATTAACTTGACGCCTGGGCCTGCGTGACTGAGACTCGAGAGTGATGCTGCCCCGCCCCGCGTGGGTTTTCCAGTTGTGGGACATAGTGGGGATGTACAGAAACAAGGCAATTCTGGTTTGCTTTTAATTTTTTTATGATTTTTTTTTTATTCATTAGAGACACAGAGAGAGGCAGAGACACAGGGAGAGGGAGAAGCAGGCTCCATGCAGGGAGTCTCCAGGATCACACCCTGAGCTGAAGGCAGATGCTCAACTGCTGAGCCCCCTAGGCGTCCCCGTGGTTCTAGTTTTCAAACCGTTGCAGCTATTAGGATAAGTGAGTAGCCCTGGGGGTGCTGGTGACACAATAGCAAGATACGGGGCTCGAGCCCAGGGCCTCCTGTTCTCCACCCGCCGTGGCCCAGCCCCCATCTCAGCCTTCTGAGCCCCCTTCCTTGTGCACAGGATGGGGAAATGACGGTGCTTTGGGGACGGGCTGGTCGGGAGGCCTTAGGGAACGACATCAGAAAAGACCGCATTGTAAACTGCACGGCAGGACGCGGGGTTGCCTAACTTTTACTCCTCACCTGCCGAAATAATTAGGGCCCCAAACCCTGGCCAGACCCCTGTGGCTTTGTCGCTCGTCTAGGGCTGACGGGGGCACGCGGTGGAAGTGTCCGCATCCATGAGCATCCCCAGAACGTTTCTCTCCCCGGGTCCCCACAAAGGCTCGGCCCTGACAGATCTTGAGACCTGAGAGCAGACGCGCCAGGCCCAGCGCGGGGGCTCTGGGGCCAGTACTGGTTGGTTGCAGGTGGCTCACCTGTGGTCCGTTGCCCCAGGGGACACTCAAGGTCTCTCCAGAGCGTGGATGAATGAGATCTAAGGGCATGGTTCAATCATTTGCCGTAGATTTTTTTTTAAAGATTTATTTATTTTTATTTATTTATGATAGGGGTAGAGAGAGAGAGAGAGAGAGAGAGAGAGAGGCAGAGACACAGGAGGAGGGAGAAGCAGGCTCCATGCCGGGAGCCCGACGCGGAACTAGATCTCAGGACTCCAGGATCGCGCCCTGGGCCAAAGGCAGGTGCCAAACCGCTGAGCCACCCAGGGATCCCCCATTTGCTGTAGATTTTTATTTTTATTTTTTATTATTTATTTTTGCTTTGTTTTTTGCTGTAGATTTTTAAATAGGCTTTGTTTTTCAGATTCACAGCAAAGTGAAGAGGTGAAAAAAAGCCTGCCCCCCCCCGCCCCCTGCCACCTCCTCCTGCATGTGCACAGCCGACCCTGCGAATGACATCCCTGCCAGATGGTGCCTTTGTCACCACCCATGAACCTGCATCGTCACTTCGTCACCACCTGGAGTTCGACGTTTATCTTGGTGCTGCGCCTTCCGCGGGCTTGGACAGGTGCATGATGACACGGGTCTGCCGTGACAGCATCACACAGGGTGGCTTCGCTCCCTTAAAAGCCCTTTGAGCTCTGCTGATTCATCCCTCGGCAATGTGCTAGAGAATTCTTAACCCCAATCTTATGCCTCAGTTTGCATAAGTCTCAGTTTCCTGTGGGAACCTTGAGGTGATTTCTCAGCCACTTTGCTGTGGTCATTACCGCCGGCACACCGAGGAAAGCCCCGCATTTCGATTTCTGAACGTTTTATTGGCGTCGCCCTGCATGGAGGGCCATTCCCCTGTCCCCGAGATGGGCCGCGATTCCTGGTCTTTGGTCGGTGGAGCTTGAGACCAATTCCGAGGAGCGCAGGACCATGAGTGGTGTGATTTGAGCTCATGACAGATCCCACTTTCTAGGACAAAAGCATCGCCAGGCTACAGCTGCCATTTGGGGTTCCTAGAGTGGCGGCCGTGTAAAGTCCCATCAGGCGCCCCAGCCGCGTGGAGGAGGCACCCGGGGCCTCACCTCCATGTCCTGCCGGAATGCGGTCCCATCCGTGACCCCAACCCCCGCCCCGTGCCATCCTCACCTCCGTGGCCTCCCTGGGGCCCTGGGTTTGAGGGAAGCGGTCCACAAACAGCAGTTACTGTACGATTATCCTACAATCCCGAGCCCCCACCCCATGCATTTTTTTTTTTTCTCAGCCTGTCTTCAAATGAATTAAAAGTTCTGATTTATTTCCAGGGCCTTTAAAAAAAAACTCCCCGAAAAGCAAATACTATTTGTAGTGGTGACAGGCAATTAGCAAAGCATTTAGATTTATTATAAAGCACCGGCAAAAGCGGGTTTTATTTTGCTGTTACAGGAGGGCTCAGCGCTCGCTGCAGATAACGGGCTGATGGCGTCTTTCCCGCAGGCCAGCCCTTGTCCCGACGTGCGCGGCGGCGGGTCCGTGGCCGGGGCGTCCCCGTGTCACCTGTCCGCTCACACCTGGTCTCCTCCCTTTGTAATAGAATCACTGTTTCAGCTTCTTGCTCGGGCGTTGTTTACTCTGCCCACGATGTGCTCCAGGTACAAAATTGCCTTCGAGTGAGAGCTGACATCGATCCCAGGGCCCGGCTGGGCATCCCCGCGGCTTGCGTGTGCGGAGGGGGAGCTCACGGGGGCACTCGGAGGAAGGCTTTCTTCTCCTTTCAGGAGACGACAGGGCTGAGGACCCACTGGAGGACCAGGGGGTGGAGGGTCACGGAGAGACCTGGATGCGGGAGGACATGGGGGGGGATGGAGGGTGAGGGAGAGGCCTGGATGTGGGCAGACAGGGGTGGGATGGAGGGTCAGGGAGAGACCTGGATGTGGGAGGACATGGGGGGGGTGGAGGGTTGGGGAGAGGCCTGGATGTGGGAGGACAGTGGGGGATGGAGGGTCGGGGAGAGACCTGGATGCGGGAGGACCTGGGGGCGGGATGGAGGGTCGGGGAGAGGCCTGGACGAGGGAGGACCTGGGGCAGGGAGGATTGGGGAGAGACCCGGATGCGCAAGGTGGAGAGGGTTGGGGAGGGGGCGGAGGGTCGGCGAGGCCTGCATGCAGGCCTGGATGCCCCCGGTGCCCACGCCCCTTCCTCCCCCAGGACCACCCTGCTTCTCCATCCCGGCTCCTCTGTTTCCTGCCAATAAAATTAATTTCCTTGGATTCACTTCCAGCTACATCCACTCCCCGGTTTGTATCTTCCTCCAAGTGTCACTGCTCATCTTTTCTCCCCAGGCCACGTAGGAGGGAACGGTCTGCTCTGAGCCATCCCCCAGTCGGCGGCCCTGGGGGACCTAGAGCCGGCTCAGTGCTCTGCGGGGTGAACCTGGGATGACGCACCCCATCACCTCAGCTCTTACCTTCCAGCCTAGTGTTTCACCCAAGGAGCCTACTTTGCAGACGCACCTGTTACGCAGGTACACGCGCGGCCTGTATACGCGTATATGTGCGAATGTGCGACCTCGTGCATGAGAACCACCAGGCGTAACCACGTCATCGACCGACCGTGAAAGCCGTTTAACCTCGTGTGTGACGTCACTGACAAAAAAGTCGCAAGTGCTGGTAACAGTGTATTGTTAATAGCTATCTTATACTCACAGTACCATGAGCAACTATTTATTTATTATTTTACCATATTAGCTACATTCCTTTTTTATTTTTTATGATTGCATTTGTTATTCCGATCATATTGTTAATAAGTAGATTATTACAGTAACTATTCACAGCAGTGTATCATCGATAACTTAAAAAAAAAAGATTTTATTTATTTATTCATGAGAAACACAGGCAGACGGGGAAGCTGGCTCCCTGTGGGAGCCCGATGCGGGACTCGATCCCAGGACCCCAGGATCACGCCCTGAGCCAAAGGCAGACCCTCAATCGCTGAGCCACCCCGGCGTCCCTCATCAATAACTTATTGTCACAGTCACTGTGGGATTTGCGGTGTCTCATGCCCTGGAGCATATTATTAACAATTATTGTATCAGCATCAGTAATCCCCGGAGCCTGTTTCCGTGTCGTGTGCTCAGCTGCACTGCTCCCAGCAGGAGCACCCTATCACAGGTGAGGACGCAGTGTCACCCTAACCCTGGGGACCGGCTCCGCCCCTGTGGCTTGGGGCCCCAGTGCCCAGCCGCCTTGCACCCCAACAGCACCCACTCGGCAGGCGGCACGCGTGGCCTTGCTCGGGAGCCAGGTTCCATCTCCAGAGCCTCCTCAGCCCTAATGCACGTGGCGAAGGTCTGTTTCTTTTTGCAGATGAGGTGCCGTAGGCGCCTAAGACCCCAGCAAACGTGCGGTGTTAGGGACGTCACCCCTGCCCGCACCGCCGGCTAGCAAAGACTTAGCTTCTGGTATCCGGCCCTGCCTTCCTGCAAAGGCTGCTGGAAATCTCTGGGAGTTCCAACACTGTGGCATCAAATCACAGCTCCCAAACTGCCTGTGATGGTAAGATGGGGTGCACGGGGCGCTGGGGGGCTCCCTGGTGGGGCGTCCAGCTCTCAGGGTCGGCTCAGGTGGTGATGTCGGGGTTGTGCAGCCGGTTGACGGGCTCCGAGCCCTGCATGGAGTCTGCTGGAGATGCTCCTCCCCTACCCCCTCCCCTGACACTCTCTCTCTCTCTCTCTAAAACAAATAAAATCTTTTTTTAAAAAAAAAAACTTTAGTATGCAAGTGTTTTAGGCAGTATCTGTTCTGACGTTTTATTAATAGAGGAATCGTGTAGCCTGGGGGCCTTGTATTTACCGGAGGGGAAATTAAAACGTGATGACAGCAGCGCCGTGCTGACGTAGCCTCGTGCACTGTGCATGTCGCAGGTTTGTGGGACCTCACAGAGGGTTCTAGGAAGGGCCTTTAGGAACCCGCAAATGTGTGTCCCAGTGGAGCATGCTCAACATATAAGCAGCACAATCTCAAATATGCGAGATTACGGATGCACATTTTCTTAAAACAGGGTGAGAAAGTACCAAAAAGGTCATACTCATTAACAGTTATCGTCCCTGGGCCTCGGGCTTTTGATTGATTACTTCTATTTGATAGTTTGGTACATTTGCAGAATTTTCTGGAATAGACAAGTACTGCAAAAGCTTCTGTTATGAAAAAAAAAAAAAGAGAGAGAGAGGGAGAGAGATGTGTTTAAGCAGAGAAAGACCACGTAGGTGATTCAGACGGTCCACCGCGTGTGACGGGTCAGCAGGAATGTTCTGGAAGGTTCCGCGGCCGCCGCGCCAGCCCATTTTGTGTTGCTATCTGTACCCATCACCTCGTAAAGCTTCTTTCCGGAAGCCGTGTGGCCTCTCTGGCTCCGGCCTTCTCAGAAAATCTCCGCTCTCTTTTGTCAATTCGGGCATAAAAGGAGTGAGCGAGAGGACAGACACTTGCAGGGAATGTTTCCTGGAGGTGATTTTTCACGACCATTAATTTTCCACTTGCCTCAGATTTTCCTTTGACTTCAGGAAATTTGGTTTTTATTGTCCTCCTAGGAGGCCCGAGGGCACAGGGTATTCATGCCCTCGCCTTCCCCCAGACTCTTATTTAAATTTAGATTATGGCCACATGAAAAATTTGTTGGGAGAAGTAATCAGCGAGGCCATATGTTAGAGTTTCAAAAATCGCCCTAATTTCCATTTGACTCACATCATAAAAATCACCCTCCCATTCAATCCGACTATTATAAGGTGTTTTAGATGAGTGATGTGGCGAACGCCCGTAAAGGCGAGCTAATAGCAAGGCCTTGGTCTTGGAGAGCGCCATTAATCTTTGTCTCGCTCACGCACACACACACGCACACACACGGGTGGAAGCCACACCGACGCCCGGAGAGCTCTTGAGACAAGTACCTGAAAGTGGGAGGGAGACTTTGCATTTTCTTCCCCGGGGGCTGGTCCTCGCTGCAGGGAGAGGCCCAGGGGGGGCTGGGGGGTCCTCTCTGAGTCTCGCGCACCTGCTGCCCACCCTTGTTCCGACCCCTCTGCCCCGGCGCGTCCTGCCGAGGGGTGGTGGCCTCCACGGCCCACCCAGGTCACTTGAAAGCCGGCTTCGATGCCCGTGAGAGTATGAGAGGCGGACCACCAGCCCGCCCAGTGATTCCTGGCGGATTTCAGCCCCAAGCAGGTCTGAGGGCCCTGCGTGTGCCCTGCGTGTGCCCTGCCATGTTTTTGAAAGGAGAGCTCAGTGCTCCTTGCCGGACTCGCTGTGCTTGGCGACAGCCCCCGGCTCCATCGCGGGTTTGCTTCCCAAACCACGCACCTTCCGGCCTGGGGCTTGGTCGCACGCTGTGGCACCTGTGTGTGTGCTTAGGGGCGGGGGGGGGTGCATCCCCCGATGTCCTTCCTGATTCCTGGCTCCTGCCGCCCGGACCATGAGGACGGCCACCCCAGGGCGGGGGGCTGGTGGCATCGCCTCGCGTGCTGGTGGGTGTTGGAACCGCAAGGCCACTGCTAGGAATCACATCCGTGTGCTCCGCGGTAACCCCGCAACACTCGCACTCAGGACCGCGCAGCCTCCACCCGCCGCGAGACCCGGCTCCCGGGGAAACGATCGGAGCTTGGAAAATCCTTCATGCTGGAGAAGTACATTCAGAAAAGAAACTTCATTCTTCCCCATTTCATTTTCTGACCTTGGTTATTAAACTTTCTTCCAAAACAACAACAACAACAACAACAACTTTCTTCCAGGTGCCCCTGGGGGGCTCAGCGGGTGAGCATCCGGCTTCGGCTCAGGTCGTGACCCCCGGGGCATCGGGCTCCCCAGAGGGAGCCTGCTTCTCCCTCTGCCTCTCTCTTCGTGCCTCTCGTGAAAAAATGGGTAGGATCTTTTTTTTTTTAATGTTATCTTCCTTTTTTAAAAAAGATTTTATTTATTTATGAGAGAGAGAGAGAGAGAGAGAGAGGCAGAGAGAGAAACAGGCTCCATGCAGGGAGTGTGACGTGGGACTCGATCCTGGGACCTCCAGGATCACACCATGGGCCAAAGGCTGGTGCTAAACGGCTGAGCCACCCAGGGATCCCCAAATGGGTAGGATCTTTAAAAATAAAAAATAAATTAAAAAAAGTAAACTTTCTTCCAAAGGCTCCGCGGAATTTCGTGCCTCTCTGGTTTAGGTGCGTGCTTTCCGGGCTGGAAGGACAGACAGCCTGGGTTGGGGGCGACCAGTCCCCACTGGTCAGCGAGCTGCTGTTAACCCAAGGAGTGCAGGTAGTTCAGCAGCCGGGGGTGGCTGGCTACAGAGTCACCCCATTTGATGTGAGGCTCACAGGGATTTGCAAGGGGACCTGGGGCTCAGCTCCGAGGTCTGGCAGCAGGATTGGGAGTCATTGGTGTGTATTTGCCCTTTGCACACCCCTGCAGACAAAGACGGGTGTGGCAGGTGCACGTGGCCACAGGGAGGAAGACAGCCCTCAGCACAGCCAGTGGGACAAAGCCCGGGCCCCAGGCCCCCAGGTGCCACCCTGCAGGCTCCACCTGTCATCCACACCTTCCCCCAAGTGCAGAGAGAGCCAGCACCCACCCCCCACCTACCCCAGCCATGCAGATGATACCTAGCAAGCCACCCACCCTGGGATCCCGCTTTCTGTGGGGCACACAGAGACCCCTCCCCTGCACCGTGGAATTTTTATTGCTTTAATTATCACCTGCAGACCGTGTGGGAAATCTTCCTTTCCCTACGATAAAAAAAAAAAAAGCCCAAATGGTTTCCTTTCTTATTTCTTTTTGAGAGAAACCCTACTGTGTTCTAAAGTGAACATTTATTACCGAGGAAAGTCTTTTAGTTTTAAATAAAATCTGGGTGGGTTCAAAAAAATTTTTCTTTTTAAAGCGCATCAGAAAACATTTAAAAACTTGCATAATTAAATTAGTTTTTTTTTTTTAATAACGTCATTCCCTGACTGCAAAGCTCACTTGCGCGTGTGCTATTTGGAAACATTAAAAAATTTCGCACGCGTTCTTCTGCTAAGGATCTGCTGTGTTCGCGGCCCCACGTGAGATGGTGGGCGTGCTGGCTTCCCTCGCCGCCGTCCGCGAGACCGTGAAGCGTTCCGGGATTTACACCACATTGCTGTTTCTCCTGGAGTCCTGAATAAAATACAAATTGAGATAAAAACACACCCGCGACAAAATTTTTGAGTCCAAATAGCCGGGTGTGCATCAGCCCTTCCGTTAGCACACGTTCAAAACCCTCCACATGCACTCTGTTGCCACCTAATGCTTTACTAATATTTAGAAATACGCTCACAGTGGGAATTTGCAAATGTTCTCCCCAGAACTTGGGTAAACTGTATTAACATAATTCCAAATCCGATTGCTTTTTATGTGGTGAGAGATAGAAAACAGTGTTGCTATTTTCAGTCATGAGTTTGAGACGGGGAAAAAAAAAAGACACTGAGGGAAAGCAGGAAGGTATTTATGAAATCACGACAGCTCAGCGAGTGTGTTTGTGGTCGGCGCGGCGCCCTCTGGCCGCCCCGGGGTCCCACGGGCACTTCTCCAAGTCACCTTCGGGCAATGTGTCGTGTGGATGCTCAAGCGGAGAGGAGCGTCGCCGCGCATCCTGTGATAGCATTACCCAATCTCAACAAACACCCACGTTTTGCTACATTTGCTTTTTTTTTTTTCTTCTGTTTTTCCTCCCCCCCTTACAGGATAATATGTTGTAATGCGGCTTTCATGGAAGGTCGTTTCAACCCCACGTCCTTCCCCGCGTCTTGGAGTGGTGAGGAGGTTCCCCAGCAGTGCCGCTACCACGCAGCACAGGTCAGGACGCTCTTCCCTGTAGCCGATGCCACATCCACAGCCAGGCCTCAGCTGTCCTGATTCGCCGCCGATTCCCTTGGGTCTGGGGCTGAACAAGGTCCATTCGTTGTCAGGGCTCCTCTAAATCTGCAGCTCTGCTGCCCTTTGTTCCCCTGATCCTTTTCCCTGCCACTACCTTGAAGAATGTCCCGTGTGCTGGTTCAGTTGCATGTGTCCACTTGGCTGGGCCACCGGGCACCCGGATATCTGCTCAGACTTTATTCCAGGTGTGTCTCTGAGGGCGTTTTTGGAAAAGATTCACATTTAAATCAGTGGACTTTGAGTAACGCAGATTATCCTCCCTCACCCGCATGGTGGGCCCCATCTAATCAGGTGAAGGCCTCAATAGAACAGAAAGACCTACCTCCCCAAGCAAGAGGGAACTCAGCCGGCAGGCCGCCTTTGGACTTGAACTGTAACGTGGGCTCTTCTCTGGTCTCCCGCCTGCTGGCCGACCTTGCAGGTCTCAGACTTACAAGCCTCCCTCATCACCTGGGCCAGTGCCTTAAAACACCTTTGTCCATGTACGCACAACCTGTTGGTTCTGTTCTCTGCAGAACGCTCCTGCATCTGCAATCTAGCAGCGTCTCTTTGCTTCCTCAGGGTGCTTTTCATGAACCCTCCATCCCCTACATTTCCCATCAGTGGAGGCTGGTGCTAGCTGCAAGGTCCAGTGCAGTAGGCACTAACCGTGCGTAGCTATCTAAATTCAAATGAACCGAAGTCAGATAAAATGAATTCAGCTCTGCAGTCTCACCGGCCACACTTCAAGAGCTTAATAGCCACCTGTTTCTCGTGGCTGCTCCACCGGGAAGCACAAATACAGACCATTTCCATCACTGCAGAAAGCTCTGTCGGACAGCGATTTTTTTAGGAGCCTGGATGTATTCGCAGCCAGCATTTTAGCAGGAATATTTCATAGGCTGTCCATACGTGGGCCTTTAATGCTGTCTTATTTTCTCTCCCTCCTTCCAGGGTTTTCTTGCACGAGCTGTAGAATCGAATGCTCTCCGAGACTTTCTAGACCTTCTGTCCTAGTCTGTGGGGGCTGCTGCAACAGGATGTCACAGACGGGGGCGGGATGGTGGGGGCTAAGCAATAACACAGCTCTGGGGGCTGTGAGCAGTGGATCTGGAGTCTGCTGGGAGCTCCTTCCTGGCTCACAGACCAGTCCTCTGGCTGTGTCGGGGTCCCGTGGAGGCGTGAGCGGGTGCTCCGGGGTCTCTCCTGCAAGGGCACTAATCCCACCGTGGGGGCTGCACCCTCTTGACCTCATCACCTCCCCCAGGCCCCACCTCCTAAGACCGACTCCTTGAGGGGCTCAGTGTATGGATGTGGGGGCACACAGCACCAAGACCATGGGTCCACTTCATGCCTGAAGTACTGGTTTATGGAGTGCTTGGCCTCAGCTGGCCTGTTCTCTAAACTGAAATGCCTCTGGCAGCCTCGGTGGTTTGGTCCTGCCGGGCGCGGGGACGGTGTCTTTCCTGCTGCAGCCATGTCCCGGTGGCCTCCTTGGTGACCCCACAGCAGCTTCTGGGATGTCCCTGTTTGCGGGGCTTCTCCACCCTGACTCTGAGCTCTGCCCCGCTCATCCTCATGGCTGTGTCGGTTGTTGAAGCCACACAGAGACATGTGATGGTTTCCTGTCCCGGGGAGCTTGTAGCCCCGAGGGGAAAGTGCTCCTGATGACTGTGCGGAGGTGCAAGACATGCACGCACACACGCACATGCATGCACACGCACACACGGTACACACACGCATGTACACACAGCACACACACATGCACACACATGCGCACACGTGCACACACAAGTGCACACACACACGCACATGCACACAGCACTGTGACCCCTTGTCCCCTGGTCCCTTAGCTCCCTAACCACATTGGCTCACACAGTGAGGTCCCTCGGCCAAACAGCCTGGTGGCCCTTCCAAACTTCTGCAGTTTCTAAATCCAACACTCTGATGTCAAATTATGCTCCTCCTCTCAATTCCATTCAGATCCTGCTCTCTCCAAAAATCTTTACCCTTCTGTATCCCTTTGCATTAGCTTCCTGGGGCTACCTGGAGCCTCCTGAGGCTTCCTGGGGCTACCTTGGGCCACTTGGGGCTTCCTGGGGCTTCCTGGGGCCTCCTGAGGCTTCCTGGGGCTACCTTGGGCCACCTGGGGCCTCCTGGGGCTTCCTGGGGCCTCCTGGGGCTACCCGGGGCTACCTTGGGCCACCTGGGGGCTACCTGGGGCTTCCTGGGGCTACCTGAGGCTTCCTGGGCCCTCCTGGGGCCTCCTGGGGCTACCTTAGCCCCCCTGGGGCTTCCCGGGGCCACCTGGAGCTTCCTGGGGCCTCCTGGGGCTTCCCAGGGCCATAGCAAACCAGCCCACACTGGGAGTGGGGGGGTTAGGACCACAGAAATCTACCATCTCAGCATTCTGGAGGCCAACGGGCTTGGTTCCCTCTGGAGGCTCCAGGAGAGCACCTGTTCCAGTCCCCTCTCCCAGACTCCCAGGTCCTGGGGATGCTGCCGGCAACCTTGGGCCTCCCTGACTTCTGGACGCGTCACTCTGACCTCCGACTCTGTGGCCGCAGGGTCGTGTCTCAGCTGAAATCTCCTCCTCTTAGGGACACCATCACACTGGTGTAGGGTCCACCCCACTTCACTGATCACATCTGCAAAGACCCCCAGCTCCGAACAAGGTCACATTTCCAGGTACGCAGAGTTCAGGCTTGAAAATGTCGTTGTGGGGACACAGCTCAAGGCACCGTGACTCTGGTGTGTGTTCTTCCGAGAGCTTGTAAGAGAAACAGCAACAGGTCACAGATCGCTTCCTCTGTGGAGCAGTGTTCTGGGCATGTGAGCGTATTTTTTTAAAAAAGATTTTATTTATGTAAGAGAGAGTGAGGGAGCAAGCATGCGCAGGGGCAGAGGGAGAGGGAGAGGGAGAGGCAGACTCCCCTCTGAGCAGGGAGCCCGACTTGGGGCTCGATCCCAGGACTCCAGGGTCATGGCCTGAGTAGAAGGCAGACGCTTCACCGACAGTGCCCCCAGAGCCCCTGCCACACGTGTTGTTAGGCTCTTCCTGTGTGACTGTCTGCCCAGCGGGAACACCAGGGTCATGGCTGCACAGACAATGTCCCCTGTCGCCCCCTGGTCCCCGACACCTGCTCTCAGATGCTTACACCCTGGGACAGCCCGCTGGAGAGCGGGCGATTCCTTCTCGCCCAAGGGCATCTTCCCGGGCCCCTGGGCATGTCGCTCAGCAGGTTCCGAGGCCAGATGCTCCGGAGAGAGATCGTGGTCCAGTCGCTGGTTGAAGGTGGAAGAAGGAGCTGCGGGGGCCGGGCCTGGCGCTGGGAGGCCATGCCCAGGGGCCCTGTGGGCTCGGGTGTCTGCAGGGTCCTCGCTGCTGGCTGACCTGGGATGACAAAGGCGAGCCTCCCTCTGGACTGTGCTTGAGGCCTGGCCCAGGCGGCCGGTCCGACGCCCACAAATGATGCCAGGAGGTGAGCAGTGGGGAGCAGGCAGGCGGGGAGACTGGGGCTATTGACGAGTGCCTCTTTCAGCGCCGCAGCCACAAGTACCCCTCACCCCACAGCAGCTGAGCGTTCATTCGGGCGATCACCCTACATCATCTCCTCCTATACCAACGTCTAGAATGCCCGGCGTCGCTTCCTGGTTCTGTGGAGGGTGACGGAGACCTGAGGGGTGCTGGGGGCACCAGGCGGGGCGCAGGGAGGCCTAGGGACTCTGGAGGGAGGGTGGGCCCAGAAGGCCCTCCCCCGTGCCTGCGGGTGGCTTCGTGCACGTAGGCACCTCCAGTCCGTGCAGTCTCTCTGTGGCATCAGGGGTGGTCGCCTTCGCCCAGGCTCCCAAATGCTGTTCAGCTGCAGCGGGGTGGGTGGCCCCCAAAGCTGCGTCCACGTGGAACCTCAGGGTGCCACCTTGTTTAGAATAAGGGCCACGCGCAGATAGGACGAGGGTGAGGATTTCAAGATGAGCGCTTCCGGGATCCTACGTGCAGTGACAGGTGTCCTTAAAAGAGACATAAAGGGAGTGGACGCACGGAGAGACACGGCGAAGCCGCTTGGAGGTGAGGCAGGGAAAGGAGTGACGGTCTGTGAGCCAAGGGCCGCCTGGGGCCGCCAAGAGCCTGGGGAGGGCGGGCAGGGAGGGATGCTCCCTGGACCCCACCAACATCTGGATTTGGGCCCCAGATCCAGGAGGGGATCAATGTCCGGCATCTCGGCTGCGGCCCAGGAACCCGTGCAGGAGCTTAAACCAGTGCCCCGTCCAGCCCACACCCCAGCGAGGCCTCCCCAGGTCACCCGGCACCATGCCCTTCGTTATTCAGAATAAGGAAGTAGATTCAAGGAACATCCTCTTTCACTTGAGCTTCATGGGACGTGAATTTGCACCATTAGAGATTCACTTCGTGGGCTTGAACAAGCCTGTTACAGGCAGGAGAGATCCTACATGAGTCTGCAACCTTGTAGGGAGAGTTGATTCAAATTCATTGACAAGAGACTTTTGGGTTATGTAAGAAGGCAGTGGGGTCCCTGCACCCCCCCGCCTCCCCCAGGGTCCGTAGCTGTGAGGCCGACCCACTGTTCACACAGCACCTGCTGGACCCTCCTGGGCCACCCCCAGGGCTTGGCGGCCAGGGGACCACAGGCCTGCTGCTGCTGTGCTGGGAGCTGGGAAGCTGTCTGCGTGGACGCGGCCTCGCCTGACCTCTGGCGGCCTCCGTGGAGCCGGGCTGGCCGGCACTGTGACACACCTTTACCTGGTGCCGCGGTAACAGAGTTTCCAGAGGCTTTTAGCGGGGAGCCGCCGTGCCCCTGCAGCCCCGTGCAGCAGCTGGCCTCCCTGCGGGGATGTGGACACTGAGGCGGGGTCCGCATCTCCAGGACCCGCGGTGGTCCGGGTGCAAGGCACAGCACCCGGGGGGCCGGACCGACCATCGCCGCAGCGCCACACGGTAGTCCGAGGCTCTGGGGGGAAACGTGGGCGCCTCTGATTTTCTAATGGTTATTTGTTCCCCAAAAACATTAAAGGAGGTAAAAAAATATTGCAAATTAAGTGTATTGAGACTCACATTATTTTACATTTAAATATCGTATTTATACCCGGGCCAGGATTTATTACGGTTTCACCTTCTTGGGTTTAATGGAAGCAAAGTCATCCCTGGTGTCTCCGAAATTGACTTCATCACTGCGTTTTCGAAAGGCCTCGTGAATTAAACCGGGAGACGGTGCTCGGAAGCATGTTAGATGAAATTTTTTTTATTATTATTGTTAGATGAATTTAAAACTTTACCAAAAGACATGAATATTGAAAATAAAAAGCAAGAAGCTGGAGATGAGTGATTCATCGGATGAGTGTACCAATTACCATGGAAAAGTGGATATCACATAGAAATCTGGGAGCCTATACACGTCCCAATTTTACATTTCAAGTGGAGGCATACAGAATTAAACAAACTATCTTCAGATTCTGCATTTTTAACTAGAAATAAGTTATTTTGCAGGAATATCCCTGCTTTTCAAGTGCCAGCCCCTGTCTCAGACCTGAAAATCCTGAAAGTTACAAGGCTTGGGAAAAACCTCGTTGGTTTTCAGCAGCTCGAGTTGTCAATAATCGATAATGTAAAACCGGCACCATGTTTGGATCTTTTATTTTTATTTATTTATTTATTTATTTATTTATTTATTTATTTATTTATTTTTATTTTATTTTATTTTATTTTTTACTGTGTTTGGATCTTGCCCAACGTGGTGATTCTATCAATTGAAGAGAAGATAAGCGGAGGGCAGATTTTGAAAATAGTTATCGATGACTTTGCTTCCATTCATGTCAAGGAAAGAAAAAAATCATAATGAATTTTGTCTCCGGTGCAAGCAGAAAGCATCTAAACTTAAAACTACTGCTGTGACATTGAATATACCCATTTTTCATTTTTTCCCGATTTTCCAACGACCCGACTGATCTGGAAGAAAAATTAGTTATTGAAAAAGTTAATGAAACGCGGACATGATGGTGCGCGTCTTCCCTTTTGACTCGGCTCAGGGCCATTGGATCCTGTCTTGATTTAAAATCGTGATTTTTTTTTTCTTTGTTGTTCATCATGAACTTTTCTGTGTGAATGTTGATTTTTTTTTTTTTTGCAACGTAAGATGAAAATGTCGATTGCCTTAATGACCAGGGGTTGTGGGGCCCCCTGGGCACCGCCGCTGAGTCTCCCGCTTGTACCCCCCCCCCCCTGTGGCTGGACACCTGGGTCTAGCTAATCAGACCAGGACACCGGTGCCTGAGACAGAGCGATGTTGGCTTGATTGGATCAATCGGGAGGTGCATCTGGAAATATCGTGGATGTTGGGGAAATTCGAAGCGTCTGGGGCACGAGGAACCTGTCCCTCGGGAAGGACACGTGGTGGGTGTGATCCCTTCCTCCTCCGGCAGGTCTCCTGTGCCAGGAGCAGCCCCGCTGGCGGGGAGGACGGCCGGGGGCATCGGGGGACGTGGCGGGCAGTCTGATGACATCTTTGCATAGCCCTGGCTTCTGTCGGGACCGTGTGGGCGCCGCGGGGGCCCGCGGGCTTGGGAAGGACAGGCCGGGACGCCCCGGCAAGCCCGGCCCCTTGGCCAGCAGGGAGGCTGTGCTGACCCCGCATCCCGGGATGCGCGCCCTCCCTGCGGGTCAAGCGTGAGGTCACGCCGTGTCAGAAGTCTTCCCCGGAATTCTTGGTTTTTCACCCGGGACAGACGTAGAGCCTGAGTCGTAGGAGATGAGGAAACAGTCGCGCACAGTCCAGGAGACGTTTCCTCATCCCGAGAATGTCCCTTCACCTCTGTGCCCACCAGCAGGTGCCCTGGCGGTGACTGGGCGGTGGGGGGGCTGGGCCGGAGCCCCTTGGGGAGGCCCTTGCTCCTGCGGGGGGTGCTCTCCAGCCTCCCTCCGTGAAGTCATCCCTCGCTTGCCCGGAGCCCGGAACCGGGAAAAAGAAACACAAGGAAATTCTTTAGCTTGTTAGCAAATGCTATTCAGTTTATCGAAAAATACGAATTTGAGCGGGACACCGGGCCGGTCCCGGCATCTTAGTTTAGTAACCTTCTCTGACGGGAACCCCGTGTCGTGTGCTAGAAATAGCGCCTGTAACTCCCGGGCTTCTGGAAGCTTCTCGGGAGCCGGGCAAATAGGGGACGGGCACCGGGCTGCCGGATTGCTGCCGAGCCTTGTGTGTCAGTGGCTTTCCCGGAAAGTCCTCTCACCTCGATCGTGGGGGCTGCATGAGGATGGGGGCTCCTTTGTCTCCTGTGATCCATCAACCGTGTTCTGTGGTGGGGCTCTGGGGCCTCCGGGGCTGAAGGCGCACAGGGAGCCCCCGGGCCGGCAGGGGTGGGGGGCTTTGGGGGGACCCCCGCCGTCCAGGAGGGAGCGGCCGTGCTCCTTGACGTGGACCGCCTCGGCGAGCACTTTCTGTGGGTGTCTTGTCCCTAGCGGGGTGCCCGACACAGGGATCCCAACCCGGACAGCAAAACCCACTTTCGGCAGCACGTTGGAGGCCCTGGACGCAGGTTGTGGGGCGATTAGCGATGTTGGCTCGTTGGACAGAAGCTCCCAGAAGCTCCTCCCGAAACGGTCCAGCAGCTCTTCGCCAGGGGAGCTTTGTTGTCATCGTTAGCATTTTAACGAGAGCCCGGCCTCATTTCTCACTGTCTGGTAGGAAATGCGGAAAATTGACCAGAGGAGATTCATGCTGCTCCCCTGGATTGTTAAAAAATATGATTTGTCTTCTATGGCCACTGGCTCCTTCCCTCTAAAGGAGGGGCGTGCAGAGACCCCGACGAGTAAATGATGCTGGTGCAGGTGACTGATGCGCCTCACGCCTCAGAGCTGGCTGACGATTTCTTTCATTCTTTTCTTTTTTTTTTTTAATGGACATTGGTAGTTTCTGATGGCTTGTAAAGCCTCGTCCTGGGCATTTTATTTGATCCTCAGAGAAACCCCACGAGGTGGGCAAATGACACGGGGGCTCCCACGGCAGAGCGGTAGGTGGGAAGTCGCCTCCCGGGTGCCGCGTCTTCCCAAAATTTGAAGCCTCCCCTCCCAGTGCGGCTGTACCTGGAGATGGGGCGTCTGCGGAAGTCATTCAGCTCGAACGCGGCCGCAGGGGTTTCCATACAGTCAAAACCGCCAAGTGCCGTTGGTCCTCGGTGGCCATGGGTTGGCTTCTCTGGGAACAGACGCTGAGCGTGGCCCCGACCGCCATGGAGGCCGCAGTGGGTAGCCGAGGGGGCTCCACTTGGTGGCGTAGGCCTGGCCACGGCTCGCCCCTGTGGGAACCGGATCCGGGGTGATGCCGTGTGGCTGGGAGGCCCAGCCGTCTGACCCCATGACCCCAGAAGAGCTCACTGCTGAGGCCGCCTGCCGACCCCACTGTCTGCAGCCAGGCGGGGAGTGTCCCTGAAAGGGGTCTGGGTGGTACGTCTCACGTCCACCATGTGGAGGCTGGTGGCCTTGTCTGGGCACCCAGTCACCTCATGGCCCTGTGCAGGGTCCTTGGGTGCAGGACACAAGTGGACACCCCGGGGGTGGCCACAGCTTCCCGTCAGGCAGATCACAGGCTCCGGCAGGTATTTCCTGATGTTGCTTCTCCTTCCAGCACATCTGTTCGGCCCTTAGTGGCTTCCTGAAGGTAACAGCTAAGCCAGGGGAGCATTCACAATGGCTGCAAGTGACCGTGTCTGCAGCAGGCCACAGTGCAGACCAGCTCTCACTGCAGAGAAGACCTCCCCATGTGGCCGCAGGGTCCTGTGACGGTCCCACGGCTGCCCCTCGGCAGAAGTAGCAGGGGCCCTAGTGGCAGGGGAGGCGGGAAGGATGAAATTTCAGAGGCGCATTTGTTCAGCTGAAAGATGCATCAGGAACCTGTTTCTTGTGGGCGGGGGGATGGGGTGACTGGGCGACAGGCACTGAGGAGGGCACTTGATGGGATGAGCACTGGGGTGATACTGCACGTCGGCAAATTGAATTTAAATGATAATAATAAAAAATAACCTGTTTTTTTAAAGATTTTATTTATTTATTCATAAGAGACACAGAGAGGGAGAGAGGCAGAGACACAGGCAGAGGGAGAAGCAGGCTCCATGCAGGGAGCCTGACGTGGGACTCGATCCCGGATCCCCAGGATCACGCCCTGGGTCAAAGGCGGCACTGATCTGTACGTTCATAAGTGGACTTAATTTGCACGAAGGGAAAGAATCGCCGTTCACGTTTGGGAGGACCCACTGGGCTTGGCCTTGGATGCTTCCTAGGATCTCCTTTAGTCCCGCTCTCTTGCTCAAGGCGCTTGGGTCACAGGACGGGAGGCATCGGAGCGGGGTTCTTGCCCGGGTGCCCTGGTTCCCTGGCCTGTCCCATCGGCGACTCACCACTGGACTTCCCACTCCTTTACCCACGAGGCCACAGTGGCTTCACACGGCGGCGGCTTTCCTTTCTTGATGCACAAAAGCCGCGTCTTTGCGATTTCCTTGCCATTTTTCTGCTTCTCCGACGGCTGGGGTAGGGGGGCTCTGAGCACGCCGACGGTGGGTGCAATCAGACTCACAATTAGGCTGCGATTCACATTATGTAAAGGATTCATCACGCCGATTGATGCAAAATGACACGCCATCCCGCTTGGCTGTGATTGCCGAACCTTCAGTCTCCGTGGCTTGGTTGTAATCACGGTTCGGCAAATGCCCTTCCAAGATGTCATTACGGGCAGTGCGTGTGTGTGCGCGTGTGGGCGTGTGTGTCCATGTGTGCTGGGCGGGAGTTTTGATTTCTTTTTCTTTTTTTTTTTTTTAAAGATTTTATTTATTTATTCATGAGAGACACAGAGAGGGAGAGAGGCGGAGACACAGGCAGAGGGAGAAGCAGGCTCCATGCAGGGAGCCCGACGAAGGACTCGATCCCAGGACCCTGGGGTGATGACCTGAACTGAAGGTAGATGCTCAACCCTGGAGCCCCCCAGGCGTCCCAGGAGTGCAAATTTCCCATTGCACTGGTATCTGTGTAGACTTGCCTGTCTGCCCACGACCTTGATTTGATTGGCGAGTTTTAGCCAATTTGCACCCGCGTCTCTGGGCAGGTTAGATTGGCTTGTGTCCTAAGGGCCAGCTCCTCCCACGAGGGTCCTGAGCTTGGGCCCCTCTGCTCTGGCCCCTCATCTGCCCACTCCTGCCCTCGACCTTCCCACTGGACGGGGCCTCCCACAGGGCTGAGTCTCTGCTGGCGACGAGGCGCACAGGCCCGAGGCAGGAGTCGTGGTGTCGCTGCTGCACGAACGGCCTTATAACTTGCTGTTAAACATATGTGGGATAGACACGCATTTGCGGGTTCCCGCGGTGGAGCTAGACGCTCGTCTCAGTCACCCGGCACGTGTCACTGCATCTGCCGTGAATCTGGCGGCCGCGCGTCCACGCTTTGGGGGATGTCTTCCGTTTCCCTCCCTCCTTCCTTGCATCCTTCTCTCCTGCCTTATTTTTCTTTCTGCCTTTCTAAAAGTTTGAGTTACTTTGATTTGACTACTCGATTTCCACGATCAGGGTTCGGTTTCGCTACTTCAGACAAAGCAGCCCACTCACAGGCTCAGCCCCACCGGAAAGGGAGCTGCTCTCGTGGAGGAGGGGTGGCCTGGACCATGGGCCGGACGAGGCGGCCGCCCCATCGAGGCCGTGTGCAGTGGCTCAGGCTGGACGGTGAGCTCACGGGTGCAAAATTCATCAAGAGAAAGCAGCTCGAGGACTCAGAGCAACGTGTGCTCGGGAATCATGTGCCGCCCAGGGGAAGAACCATGTCCACTGTCACTTTCATGGACTCCTGTTGCCCGTCGCCCTCCGACGTCCTCCAAGGTGAGGTCGTAGCCAATGAGCGCGGCAGGCAGTCGAGGGCGGGAGCGCGACGGGGGACTGGGGGCCCCGCCTGGTGTGCTTGGAAGTATGATTGAGATGTAGTCACGGTAGATTTGAGCCTTGGACTCGAAGGGGGAGGTCCCATATGCACATTTTCTCTTCCCAAGGTTTCGGTGTCAACACTGAGCCGTATGCCTACACGTCCGGACGGGAACGATGACTTTTGTACGGATTCGGCATTTCTACTGGAGGTGCTGCTGCTCGGTCCCAGGCCCCCCGAGGTGGCCACCCGGGCTCCATGCGAGGCAGCTCTGCTCCCCCAGGGCGCATAGGGCTCCCAAGTGCTGGGTTCCCATGGCCGAGCAGCTGAGCTCTCCTCTGCGATACGAACCTCACTAACTATGGGCCTAACTGTGGGCCCGGAGACAGATTCCGAGCTCTGCACCACTGCATGGACGAAAGGCAAGGCGGGTTTTCGGCAGCCGAGGCAGGAGCGCACCTGAGAGGCTGTGACTTCTGGAAAGGGGAGCGCGCCTGGCGCGTGGGCCCAGAGGGGTCAGGTGGGCCCTGATGCAACCTGTGGCCGTCAGGGGCTGGCTTTGCTTATTTAGGGGAAACAGCAGCGAGTGGACGGGCTTCCTCAGGTGCCTGGAACCTCGAGCCACTGGTTTCCTCACATAGCTTGCCCTTACCCACGAATTCGTGTTCTACATGCCCGCTGAGGGTGCGCTGGGTGTGGCGCCGGGGCGTTCTGGGGGATCGGTGGGTCCCGGCCTCTCCTTCAGGTGCTGGCGGGCAATGCAGGTCTTCAACAGGTGGATACATGCTTAACGGAATGGATCGGAGCCCACCGAGGCTGCTCTAACCGCACGCCACAGCCGGCCGTCTAACACAAACAACAGAGCTGTATTTCTCGCAGTTCTGGAGGCAGGACCCCGAGATCCAGGCGTCCGGTGAGCCCCCTTCCTGCTTCACAGAGGGCGCCTTCCAGTGGGAGGGGCCTCCCCGGGGTCCTGTTTAGAAGGACGCTCACCCCATCGCCTGGTCCCACCCTCCTGACCTCCACCCCACCCAGGGGTCCCACCTCCTGGTGCCCTCACCCTGGGTCTAGGTGTCCATATGGGTCTGAGGGTGCAGAGGTTCAGAGCACAAGAGGGAAGGAAAGGGTCCCCGGGGAGCAGTGATGGAGAAGGGGATGCAGGGTCTGCAGGAGGGACAGGAGAGGCCTGCGTATGGGTGGGGTGTAGGAGGCTGTAGGCGTGGGGAGGGGGGCGACCCTGCGTGTCAGAGTCACACACTGCAGCTGGGGGGTAAACCCCAGACGACAGTGGTTCACACGGTGCTTGGAGGGATCAGCTGAGAGCGAGTGACTGCTCACGGGTAATAGCGCCTCGCTCTGTCTACGCAGGGGTCCGGGGCCCATGCTCCCTCCTATGGGTGCACCGTCCCTGCTGGCCTGCTGGCACATCTGGGCATCAGGGCGCACTGACCCGCCGCCGGGAGGCCAAGGGCTGCAGGTGGGATTTCGGAGGCCCCAAAGGTGGCCCGTTGGTTTGCCCGGAGCTGCCCTCGCTGCACACACACTGGGTGCCGTGAACTTGGGAGATTCCCCATCCCTGTCCTGGAGGCTGGAGCCTGTGGTCAGGTGGGCAGGGCAGGTATCCCCGAAGCCTCCGTCCTGGGCATGCAGACACCATCCCCTCCCCGTGTTTCCACATGGCCATCCCTCTGTGCGTCTGTGTCCTCATCTCCTCTTCCTACAAGGACCCCACTCGGATCGCACTAGAGCCCACCCTTGTGACCTCATTTCACCTTAATCGCCTCTATACAAACCGCGTCTCCAAATACGGTCTCATCCTGAGTTCCTGGGGGTTGGGACTTCCCCATGTGAATTTTGGGGACATGGTTCAGCTGGTGACAGGTGGTGCCACCTGGGCCACGTCCTACGAGCTCATGCTGTGTCCTCAGGGATCATGGCTAGCTCTTCCTTGAGGCCTGTCAATAGGATCTGAGCACTCACACTCTTCTGTCCGTCTGTCCTGCCCCTGCTTCGGTTGTTTTTGGGGAGGGGGGTGCAAGAGGAGCCTCCCAGAGGGGACCCTGAGACCCCTGATGGTGCCAGGCAGGAAGACCCCTACCCCACAGCAGCCCCTGGGAACGGCCCTGGGGAGACGCCACCACACCGAGCCTGGAAGACACCGAGAAGGTGGAAAGCAGGGGAAAGCCTGGGTTATCCATAACTTGATAAGATGACACGCTAATATTCAGAGCGGTGCTGCAGGTGGCTTTAAAGCTCTTCCAATGGAACCTTCCATTTACAGAAGAGACAACTCACACTCATGGAAGTGAAGGGACCTGCCCCCTGGAAGCCACAGCAAAGCCAGAAGCTCTTCCAGAAGTCTGCCTTCCTCCCCCCTGGTCGCCATTCCCTCCAAAACACTCCCGGGAAGGGGTCTCTGAGTAATTGCAAAACTTCTGCAGGCCTCAGGGACCGTGACTTCCAGCCCAGCCTTCCCCTGTTTCATGTGTCTCCCCCTCTGCCGTGACTTGGAAGTTGAATGGGAACGTGGTTCAAGCTCCCCTGGCATCCCGAGGGCTGTTCACACACAACATAACATTTGCTCGCTGTTTGACTTTGATGGATGCAAATTTATTCTAAATGAGCCCAGCGTTCATTAGTGTGTAAGCATATGTTGTCGGTGGCGGCCTACGGGGCCACGCGCCGGATGTCGTGGCTGGTCTCCACTGGACACCATCAGCTAGCCTCGGCCTGCCTTGCTCCTGGCTAAGGCTCCAGATGTTGTTTCTCTTGCACTGGGGCGTCTACAGGTTCGCTACGGGGCCTTTCTCTTTCAGGAGAGAAGCACAGACAAATCTGTAGACAGAATTTAAGCTTATAGGCTGATCTACCAAAGCGAGCATTTCTTTGAATGTTGGCTACTCGGCCGTCTGCTTTGACTCACAGACAGTTCTTTCTGTTCCGTGACTCCTCGGGGCTGAATCATCGCTCGATTCCACTCCTGCTCGATATTTCTCTGCGAGCAACGCTGCTGCCATTTCTGCTGCCTTTAGAAATACCTGTAATAAGCACAGCGTTGGTCCAAGGACAGAGTGCTGTTTTGCAGAGACCCATTGAGCTAACACGCACGTAGCAATGCAATGAGAAAATATGAGCAGTGCCGGGTTTAAGGCACACGGGTCTGCTGAGTTAATTAACCCTTTCCTGCACACCCGTTAACTCCAATCTAAAGGAAGCTAGAGCGGCTAATATAGCAGACAGAGCAGGCTTTGGAACAAAGAATATTACCAGGGATAAAGAGAGACATTTTCTAATTACAAAGGGATCAATTATTCAAAAGACACGCCAATCCTAAATGTTGGTATACCTAAAAACAGGGCTTCGAAATACATGGCTGGGAATGGAGAGAACAGCAACGAGGAATAGATAAATCCACAGTTACAACCGACACTCCAAATTCTCTAAGTTAGTAGAACAAATAGATAAAGAAATTAGTGAGAATGTCGGAGACTTAATAGTATCAGCCAACTGGAGCTCATTGGTATTTATGGAACGCTCCACCCACCGCACCAGAACATATATTCTTTTCAGGTGCACAGAGAACATTTTACAAGACAGCTCACACTGTGGAACATACGCTGAATTTCATAAATGTAAAAGAATTCAATCATACAAAATATGCTATCTCTTCACAATTGAATTAAAGTGGAGATTGGTAACGTTGAGAAATCTAGAAAAGATTCAAATATGTGGAAACAATAACTCACATCTAAACAATCGGTGGGTCAGAGGAGGGAAATTAGCATTTGACTAAAAGGGAAAGTAAAAAGTATTTTGAGTTTAACAAAAATGAAAACAGAGCACCAAAATTTATTTATTTATTTAAATAGCCCTAGATTTTTAAACAGTTTAATATGTAGTTAAAACCTCCCACCCCTCACCCCCTTCTCCTTCAGATCAAGATAGCTTTTCTGATGAATTTTACTAGGCACTTAAGGATGAAATAATAGCAATTTTACACATAATCCTTTACAAAATGGTACTGAAAGGGTAATTACTAACTCACTTTATGAGGCTGACATCATCCTGAAACCAAAACTATGGACTTTTATATCCTTTTAATATAGATATAAAAATTACTAGCAAAATGCTAACAAATGAAGCCCAACAAAATATAAAGCAGCATCATGACCAAGCGGGTTTTTCTGGAAATTCAGGATTACTATAACACATGAAAACCAGTAAATGGATTTCCCATATTAACCAATTAAAAAGGAAAAAAAATAATCCCACATTTTCTCAACTGATTATTTTAATAGACACGGAAAAAGCATTTAACAAAATTCAACATTCGTTCCTTATAGAAACTCTTAGCATGGTGGGAGTGGGCACAGTTCCTTCAGCTGATCCTGCGCCTCTCCAAGAATCATATACTCAGTATCACACATGATGGATGAGATTGAAGTCTCCCACCTGTGAGTAGAAATGAACCCAGATTCTCTCTCACTTTTCAACACTGTTCTGGAGTCCAGCTAGTGCAATAGGGCAAGATAAAATATATAAAATGTGTTCTGATTGGAAAAGAAAATTGAAAGCTGTCTTTACATGCAGCTGAAATGATCGTCTATATAGATTATCTGTTGGAACCTACAAAAAACCCCTACTAAAACTAATAATAACACAAACTCACTACTAAGCGAGCTTGACAAGGTGGCAGGATATAAGATCAATATACAAATATAATTGTGTTTCTATAGATTTGCAACCAATAATTGGAAATTGAAATCTAAAAGGCAATAGCTTTTACATCAGCATCCGGAAATAAAATGGTTAAGGATAGATCTGACAAAATATGTGCAAGATCTGTACACTAAAAAGTGCGACATTTTTCTGAGAAACACTTAAAAAGTACTAAATAATTAGAATGATACTTTGTGTTCATGGCTCTGAATATTGAAGCTAAGAGGTCAATTCCACCTTTACTGATCTGTATGACTTTAATGCAATCCCAATCCTAATCCCACCTGATTTTCTTTCTTTCTTTCTCTCTTTCTTTCTTTCTCTTTCTTTCTTTCTTTCTTTCTTTCTTTCTTTCTTTCTTTCTTTCTTTCTTTCTTTCTTCTTTCTTTCTTTCTTTCTTTCTTTCTTTCTTTCTTTCTTTTCTTTCTTTCTCGGTAGAAACCGATGAGTTGATTCTAAAATTAAAAGTTCAAAAGATCCAGAAGAACTGAGATAACTGTGAAGAAAATAGTAAGTTTGGAGGACTAGTATTAGTTGATAAGACAATGTGGTATTGGCATAAGGATAGGAAAATCGATCAGGGGAACATGCTAGAGAGTCATACATGCAATTTGTTTTTGATAAAGGTTCAAAGGTCTTCCATTAGAAGGCGGTGCTGCAACAATGAAATGTCCATATGCAGAAGGATGATATGGACACGTGTCCTCTGGACACGTTCATCTGTTCCTACCATTTAGGCAGATCTACACACTGAACTGATTGCTCCTGTTCCTCTCCCCACATTTGCTTCGTGGAGATTCTGATGGTCTTTGGTGAGGCTTTGGAATGTATTATTTTTAAAAGAATCGTGCATATTAAAATTCATGAAGCTGTGTAACCACGACTTATAAAATCTTGTTCTAAACCTTGGAATCACATTCTTCCCTTTTTCCCACTGATCATTGCTCATTTCTATAAATCCTTACATGAAAATGTCCCCAGAATATCATCCCCATCATATCCATACTGCATTCCTTGTAGCTCAGGTTCTTACTACCCTACTTCAGCCCTCAAGGTGGTCACCTGTGTGCCCCCCCTCTTTCCGGTCTCATGCCTCTGCAGTCATTTCTCTGTAACTTCTTACCCAAATCCCCAGGCCTGATCTTAGAATCGAAGGGCCTCAGGCTGGAAAGGGCCCTGGTGGTATCTAAACCAGTCCTTCATGGAATCCATAAACCCCTTTGGGTAACTCCTCTTCAGAGCTCAAGAACTTTGACCTGTCCATGGAATAGTCCGAAGTGCTTATTATGATATTCCAATCCCTTGCACGTATGACCTTGCACTTTCCTATCCTTATCTCGCTACATTTGCTCTTCCCTTTCTCATTCACTAAACCTAACACTTCATTCACATTAAAATTGTTATTCTTCTCCAAACACCATGTTTTTCCCAATACTGTTCTTCTTCAAAGAACAACTCAGATATCACCCACTTCACCAAACTTCCCCAGATTCTATAATTTTCATCCCTGCCTTACTGTAGCCCGGAGAATAGTCTTCTCTCTCAGCCAATAGTATTTGCCACGTCCTTCTTTATATTAATGTTTGCGCAGAGGTAAGAGGTCAGCTTAAAAGCTGACCCTTATAACATTATAACATCTTCCGGGGGTGGTGGTGGTGGTGGTGGTAATTCAAAGGTTATTTGCACATATTGTGCCCACTTATCCCAATGTGGCAGGGTTACTACCTTTACTTCCATTTCATTGATGGAGAACCTGGTGCTTGTGGAATTTATTTGCTCTGGGTCACATGGCCAATTAGTGACAGAAGGACTCCAGCCTGTCCTAAAAGCTGTGTCTTGAGCTGCCCCTTCATCTGTTGTCCCAATGCCTACTGGACTGTAATCCCTCTGAAGACAGGAACAGCATTTCACTCCCTTTTGTTGCCCCGTATCACCAGTCCATAAGCTTTGCCCAGAGTAACGTTGAATAGTTTATTGAATTGAGGTGAAAAGAATCAAAAGACCTAAATCCCACGATTGAAGATCAATATTCAAGGAACTACAGATGGCTCAGTGTCAGGGATACCAATCAAATCCGTGTTACTATGCAATTTTATTCTCCACGTAGGGAGTAAGACACCAAACACAATGGAAAAAAGTGACCCAACTCCAAAAAAATGTATCACAAAGGATGGATTTAGACAGACAGGAGAGCGGCAAAATCGGTTATGAAGTGCTCAACATAATCCATTTTAATGAATTGTTAGCTGAATCAGGCAAAGCATTTAGGATTTCTGGGAGGAATGTACAAATATCTTGAATATTTATTTGACATTTTCTTTACGGATTCTTTCTTTCCGCACGGCTGCAGGTGTTGTTGACCAACGGCCTTGGGAGGAATGATTGCAGCTGAGTCCACACCTTCTCAAATCCATGAGACTGTTTCTATTTTTGTAGAGTAATTTTTCATTAACAGTAAATCCCTAAGATTTGCTCAACCAGTACAGCAGTGGTTGGCCAGAGTTCAAGTTTCTGATTCTAAAGTATCTGATTCTTAGATGCCAGCTCGGAATATTAATCGTGGCTTCATATTTGTGATGGGTGCATCTTTGCTGGACTAGGAAACATAGTAGTAGGTCATGGGGTTGGGGAAAGGATGAGTCCCACAAAGTCGTCTGGGTGAGGAGGAGAGTGAGGAGCAGGGGTCGGGCATTCACCCCAGTGTGAGGCCAGTCTGCCGACCTCTAGGTGCAGAATTGTCACAATCCTGGTGACAGCGTGTGTGTTGACTGAGGAGGGAGGCCTGGCTGTCGTAGGGTGGTGGTGGTGTCCGTGCTGACTGGCCATGGCAATCGATGCTGGGGAGGACCGTCTCTCAAAGCTACATTGACACCTGTCTCGGGCTCTACCTGATGTTAACTCTGTTGATTCGTGAGGGTGTGAGGCCCAGACAGACCTTGAGGGAGGGAAAGTTCTTCTGTTGCAAGCTCAGCTCCCCTTCAGGGCTCTACTCTCTGTACACCAGCACATAGTAGATGCTCATCAAAGTTCCCAAGGAGAAGCATGGGGTAGCCTTTCTCGCATTGCTGTGCCCAGAATAGCTGGCGGGTGTGACCTGGACACTCTTGGGAGTATTTCTCCAGCTTTCTTTGGTGGACGTGGATGCGTAGTTGTAGGTCTGCCTTGGAAGCCACTGGGCGCCCCCAGTCTCCTCTTACCAGATCCCCACCTCTTGGTTCCTCCTCCATCAGATACAGAAATGTGATTCTAACACAAGAGTGTACAGGGGCTCCCGGGGGGCTCCGTCGGTTAAGCATCCGCCACTTGATGTCAGCTCAGGTCGCATCTCAAGGTCATGAGTTCAAGCCTGGCGTCGGGCTCCCTGCTGGGCGCGGTGCCTACTGCGCTCCGTCCTGGCATAGGAAGCGTTCTGCTCTAGCTCTGCTTTTCACCTTTCTCTGTTTTCTCTTTCCAGGGTCTATTTCTGTCTTAAAAATCATCACTGACGGCAAAGAAATAAGAGGATTGTGAGCGTGGAGGTGGTGACAGAAGTCAAGGGGACGAGAAGACAAAGAGGGCAAGCTGAGAAGGTGGCTGGGACCTGAACACGTGCACGGATGCCCGAGGAAAACCCCCATGGGAGGAGCAGTAGCATGAGAAGCTGAACTGTCGAGGGGCCAGAAACCGGCTGGGAGACCTGAGACCGTTGACAGAGGACAGGGTGTGTCGTTGGGGTCGGTGTCACCTGTCAGGGCAGACGCCCTCTGCCCTCGGGGACCCTATCCCCCGCCGACTGTGGTGCTGGTCGGTCTCACCCGCATCCGTCACCACAGTTGTGATCTCAGGGCCCCAGGTCACAATCTGGTCCTCCGGGATCTTGCACGTGGTGACACTGCCTGAGCCCCAGTGACCTGAATGTCCCCTTGGATGCCAGGAGGGCCTCAACGTGGTGAGACAGAGAGTGTGAGCTGGCATCCGGGGGGCTCTGCAGTGGTGAGGGAGAGCAGTGAAGCCATGAGGAGGGGGGACAGTATCTGGGATGGTAGGGGCAGCATTTAGGGTTTGAACGTGGGGACAGCTCGCGGGGCTTGCTACCTATTTCTGTGTAACAAGTGACCCCAAATAGTGGCCGAGAGAGACAGAGACAGAGCACAGAGTGACAGTGGCCAAGGAGGAGTGACAGTGGCCAAGGAGGAAGCAGTCTGCCCGTCACGGGAAGGACACGGCCTTTGTCCAGACCAGCCGTGTGTGTTCCAGGGACGGGGTCCCCGGGGCCAACTTGCAGGCAGCCCACCACACTCATGCAGGTTCCCAGGGAGGACGACGCCCTCGATGGAGACAGAGCTGGGCCGGTGGTGCACGTGGGGGAAGGCTAGACCCCGCTGGGGGGCTCCGGGAGGGGGTCTGTGGGATTGGGGGATGAGGCCCGGGCTTCTCAGGAGATGCTGACCAAGCACTGGTGTGCGAGGCGCCCATGCTCCCAGCCAGTTTCCGGGGTCGGTGTAAACACACAGCAACACACCCCAGGGGATGTGAACATCCCGCCGGGAAGGTAGAAGCACAGCCCGTGCTCGAGAGAACGCTTCCGCTGAGTCATGATATTTCCAGACGCCCTAAGAGCGAGAGGAGGGGAGACAGGGTGCAAAGCGGGGTGCAACTTACCACTCCTTCTGGTTAGGGGATCAAGGGGGGCAGTTTGCGGCGGTGAGCCCACGCAATCAGGACAGATAAACTACTACAGCTTTGAGGAAGATCCGTGTCATGTACTCTGTGAACGCAGGCCCCCTTCTTCCGAATCCAGAAATTCCCTCCCTCCTTCTCTCTCGTCCTTCTTTCCTTTAAAAAATAACATTTACGCAAGAGGTCTGCGCGCTCACACGTGCTCTCACGGAGATCCGTGAGCGCCTGGCGCCTGCGGGGAAGGGCTCTGCGGAAGGTGAGCCCGTACGGAATTGCAGAGTTTTTCTCTCCTTTGCACGTCAGTATCAGCACCCCTTTATTTCGAATGAGTGAACGCAAGTGGAAACAAACGTGACCCGCAAAGGGGGCGAGGGTGTAGCAACGGGCAGAGACCATGGAATCTGATCCCCCGTGACCAGGTCACCACTGGTTTTGGGGCCCTGTGCTCACATAGCTACTATGTTAGATTGACGTCCGGGTTGCATTGACCTTTTTTTTTTTTTTCTTCCCGCCGCCTTCCTTACTTAAAAAAAATTTAAATTCTTTCCTTTCTAGATTCTTTTTTTGGGGGGGCAAGATAGTACAATTTCCCATGTTTCAGAGGGGTGTAAGCAGCTAGTTTGTCTCTCCCGGTGCTGAAAGCACCTGGTCCCTCCTTCCTGTAGCTTTGGGGTAATTCAGGCGGGCCCGGTGCACGGGGCCTGAGCTCCCAATGAGGTGTCGGGGGCCCGGGCAGTTTGCACAGGCTAATGTGAGCTCCCTCCATTTATGCTCGACAGGAAGGCATTTTCGATGGGTTTTCTAGATGCTTTTTAGCAGCATACCAACTTGGAGAAGTTTGTCCTTTATCTGTCACCCATGTAACCTATTTTTTTTTTAAATTGTGCATTTCTGCTAAAAGAGTTTATATATGTGGGCAGAGAAAAGACGGCTGGTGTGCAACATACAGAAGCCAACAACACCCTCATTTCGCCCACTGTTCATACCACAGGTTCCCTTAAAATTGGATGCTGTATTTTTTTTTTTGATGCTGTATTTTTTTATTTTTATTTTTTTTGGATGCTGTATTACACAGTTTGTATTTCTTTTTTTAAAAATATTTTATTTATATATTCATGAGAGACACACAGAGAGGTAGAGACACAGGCAGAGGGAGAAGCAGGCTCCCTGCGGGGAGCCCGATGCGGGACTTGATCCTGAGACCCCGGGGTCCCGCCCTGAGTGGAAGGCAGACGCTCAGCCCCTGAGCCCCCCAGGTGCCCTAAAACAGTTTGTGTTTCAAGGTTGCATAATGCATGAGGACAGTTCTCAGGACGGGGAGAGAGGGCAGTGTCCAGGAGAGCTGGGCCCACCTGGGGAGAGATGCTGCGGGGACCACGCAGACCCCCAAAGCACTGGTGACCGACCCGGCCTGTCCATATCCACGATTAACCCGGTGTTCGATGCTGTTGAGCGCTTCGTCGGGTGGTGGCGAGCGCCTTTACCTGTCTCTAGTTTGTGTCTCCACCATCTCTGCTTTGGGCCAACAACCCAATTTAAAGGCAGCTGGCAGGTGTTTCTGGCTCGTGAGCGGCGTTAAGTTCTGTGCCTCCAAGGGGTGGGAACCCCGGCCGGGTTTGGTCACGGGCTGGGCTGTCAGTGGGTGCTCCTCCTGCCTCTGCCTCCCCCCGCCCCTCCCACCACTGCTGTCGCTGTGCCAGCCCCATGGGGAGGGCAATCTTGAGGTCACGTGTGCTCCCCGCCCCGAGCCCAGGTTGGAGGGCTGCGTGCTGTGCCACTGGCCCCTGGTACGTGCTCACCTGCGTCCACTGTCACACCTCCAGGCGGGGCTTCGGGCGTCGCAGGAACAATGGCAATCCTGCAAAATCATTTCTCTTTGACGGGAAGCTCAGCATGAATGCAGGTGTGCCGAACACGACTGATTGAGCATCACTTCTTTCTGAAAAAAAAAAAAAAAGAATTAAAGAGGTGCCCAGACCTCACTGCTGGTGGGTCCTCTAGCTGGACTTGTGGAATCATGGGATGCAGAAGAAACCTTCCCTTCCTCCTGCCCCCTCCTTCTCTCTCTCTCTCCTTCTCTATCTTCCTGAACCAAATTTCGATTGCACACGAGGTGCCCACATAGTTGCCGAGAAAGCGGCTTTCGCGGAGCTGGGAGCTAGGTAGTTTCCCAGGACATCTTTCTCGACCCACGAGCGTCTGGCGAGCGTCTGAGGGAGGACCTTGCTCTCAGCCGCCGTGTTCGCAGACATCCGAGGCCCAGCAGATCGGGAATTCCAGACGGCCCGGAGAGGAAACGTCTTCCCTTGACCCGACGTCTCCAAGTGTGACTTGTAGGGTGGCTGACTCCGACCTAGGCGGCGGCCCCACTGGCGACGGTAACACAGGCCTGTTCCGCTCCTGGGGGAGCTGTGCACATCAGCCCGAGGGCTCACAGACGTGCTGGCTTCTGAGCAGACGAGCACTCGACGGCCTGGCAGCCCAGGCTCCGTGTGCCCCTTGGACCTGCTGACCCCGGCTGCCCGCTGCCCTGCCACTGTGTCCCCGCCCCCGGCATGCACCTGTGTCCCTTCCTGCTGGCCGCGCGGGCCCGATGCTGCCCTCCTCAAGCCACCGCCTCCATCCCTCTAGTTCCCAGAGACTGGGCGCGTTCCTCCAAGGACTTTATTAGTGACTCCAACATGCAGATGCGGAGCTGGGCGGCCGCGCTGGTCGCGGGTTCCAGGGCATCGCACTCTCCCACCTGACGCCGGGCTCCAGACTTTAGTCTTGCAGGTGTGTCCATGACGAGTAGTGGCTCCCGGCAGGACGCATCCACAGGCCGGGGGCACAGGATGGCATGGGGTCCTTCCCGGGCAGGGCTGGGGGCCTGGCGAGCCCTGAGGCGTCCCAGTCGGTGGGGGGCTCTTTTCATTCACTGTCCACTGACCAGCGGTCTACGGATCTGCAACAATAGAAGTTGACGCAGGACGGTAATGCGCGTGGTATCTGTCTGTAGCGACAGATACAGGTGCAGAGACACACGACTCCTTTCCCGGGGAAGTCTAAGCACAGGCGTCATATTTATTTGCCTCCAGGACATTTAGCTGCTCCGTATCCAGTGGTGAGTTCATTCAGCCTTCTGATTGCACATCTCCACTCGTCCCCGTTTCTGCTCAACACGTCTTAATATCTTATTGTTTCCTCATTTATTAGTGAGTTAGATGTATTCTCGGGCATGTGTTTATTTTATTTTTGCACAGGGGTCACACTTCTAGTCTGGGAAATGGGATCTTATCGCTCTCCACGCTCAAGGCACCTGCACGGCCGTACATTCTTGGTTTGTCTATTAATCTCTTGAATTCCCGTATGCCTTCACGGCAAGAAGCACGATCTGCCTCCAGAAGCTTCCTCTCCCCCAGCATTTGGGGGACTTCTCTCATGACCCAGGGGCTCTGCATGCACACGCGTGTGCGCACGCCCTAGCAGGTAGGATTCTCCGACTCAGCAGCTGCTTATGGCGCACGCGGGTGCTGTAGCTGTGTTCGTCCGGCCACTTTTGTTCCTTGCACCTGTTCAATTAGAAACACCTTTAAACACAGGCCGGGGGAATTACTGCAGGAGCAGAATCACCCGGGGGGAGCATTAAAGACCTTCCTCCGACAAGCCTACTTCTAATCAGGGCTGGAAGCCAGGAGAGAAAAGTGGGGCAGGACTCTAGGTGACGGATGCTCCGGGATTCGACCTCGCTTCCCTGCAGAACCGTGTGTGTGACCAGCCACGTAGCACATGTCTGTGCGGCTTCATGAACAACCGAGAAAATCGGATGCGCCCGACTGACCTCCCGGCTCCGCACAGTCTGGCTCCACGGCTCTGACGTGGCGTGGGCACGCGTTTACGCAGGTTGTGGCTTCACCAGCACTCCCAGGCTGTGCTTTCCCACCACCCGTCTGCAGGGCCCCGGGTGGGTGCAGGACCCCCAGGTACGAGGCAGGCGTGCCAGTCGCCTCTCAGGCACACAAATCCAGGTTCAAGATGTTGGTTCTCTTGTTTGCTGGCGCTGAGACTCTGAAAACACCCGAAGGGACAGACTGGAAATGCCCACGGCCTTGGGGTGTAAGACAGACGGCGCCCCTCTGCGCCTCTCAGCAGCCGGGGAGATGCTTCCTCAGCCTTCTCACCTCTGTGTCGTCCCTGCAGCAGCCAGAAGGCAGCACGTGGCTTCTTCCAGGCGAATGTGAGCTACATGCTCCGAGCATCCATGGAGGCCCTAAGCACGCAGCGACTGTTTTACGTGACACCTGAGGCTTTGGTCTGGTGTCTCCCCCACGGGGCCTGGGGATCCTCTGCGGGGGTGGGGGTTCTTTAAACTGGGTGTTTGGGGCTGCAGATGCTGTGATTTTGACCCGCGCTGTGTCTTCACTGCTGTCTGTCCAACAGACAAATAAGCAGGGTCCCGAAAAGGACTTGTTCGTGCTGCCCTTCCTTTTCCTCGTCAAAGGAGAGCAATTTGACAGAGGAGGATGCGAAGACAGAATTCAGTTATTTGTGGTGGTTGCGGTGTCACATTGATAATTTGCTCAATCTTCTTGCAAAGTTGCCTAATTGAGAAGAACTCAGCAGATGCTTCTTTGTCGTGCAGCATTCAGCTGCTTGTCTGTGAGCCCGCCGGAGGCTTCCCGCTTATAGGTCCCCCTCCCACCCTGTGTGCCCCTCCGAGGAGGAGGAGGAGGAGGGAAGGGGAAGAGGAGGAGGGGGAGGAGGAGGAACAGGAGGATGAGGAGGAGGCAGAGGAGGAGGATTAGGAGGAGGAGGATGAGTAGGAGGTGGAGGATGATGATGATGAGGAGGCGGAGGAGGCAGAGGAGGAGGATGAGGGTGAGGAGGAGGATGATGAGGAGGAGGCAGACGGGGAGGATGAAGATGAGGAGGAGGATGATGATGAGGTGGAGGCGGTGGAGGAGGATTAGGAGGAGGAGGAGGAGAAGGATGAGGATGAGGAGGAGGAGGAGGATGAGGAGGTGGAGGAGGAGGATGAGGATGAGGAGGAGGACAAGGAGGAGGAGGAGGAGGAGGAGAAAGAGGCTGAGGAGGAGGAGGAGGAGAAAGAGGCTGAGGAGGAGGAGGAGGAGAAAGAGGCTGAGGAGGAGGAGGATTAGGAGGAGGAGGAAGATGAGAAGGAGGAGGTGGAGGAAGATGAGGAGGATGAGGAGGATGATGATGAGGAGGAGGCAGAGGAGGGTGAGATGAGGAGGAGGAGGAGAAAGAGGCTGTGGAGGAGGAGGATTAGGAGGAGGATGAGGAGGATGAGGATGAGAATGAGGAGGATGAGGAGGAGGAGGAGGTGGAGGAGGAGGATGAGGATGAGGAAGATGAGGATGAGGAGGAGGCAGGGGAGGATGAGGAGGATGAGGAGGATGATGATGATGAGGAGGAGGCGGAGGAGGATGAGAAGGAGGAGGAGGAGGAGGTGGAGGAGGAGGAGGAGGTGGAGGGCGGAGGAGGAGGAGGAGGTGGAGGAGGAGGAGGAGGAGGTGGAGGAAGCTGCAGAGGAGAAGGATTAGGAGGAGAAGGATGAGGATGAGGAGGATGAGGAGGATGATGATGATGATGAGGAGGAGGAGGAGGAGGAGAAGGAGGCGGAGGAGGAGGAGGAGAAGGAGGTGGAGGAGGATGAGGATGAGGAAGATGAGGATGAGGAGGAGGTGGAGGAAGATGAAGAGGAGGCGGGGGAGGATGAGGATGATGAGGAGGAGGCAGGGGAGGATGATGATGAGGAGGATGATGATGAGGAGGAAGAGGCTGCGGAGGCTGCGGAGGCGTCGGGGAGCAGCGGAGTCCCCAGGCCGGCTCCGTCCCCGGGCAGTGCCCGCCGCGCCCACGGGGGGGCGCTCGCCACACGCGCAACAGGGTCGGCGGCCGCGGTGGGAACCGGTTTCCGTGGGCTCGGGCTCCCGGCGACGCGCCTTCTTGCCGACCCTCGCCCCGTCTCCCGTCTCCTTCCTAAGAAAGCCGCCGGCCCCTCTGGAGCGGCCGCGGGCCCCGGGCGGGACGGGCCGCACGACGCAGGGCTGCGGGGTGACCGGGGCTGCGCGCTCGGGGTTCGGGGCCGGGGTGGTGGGGAGGGGCGGGGAGGGGAGGGGAGGGGAGGGGAGGGGCCTGCCGCCCCCGCCTCCCCTGCGGCCCAGGCTCCGCGTGGATCCAGTCCCTTCGGTGATGTGCTGCCGCCCGCTGCGACCCCCGGGCCCCGCGCACCCCGCCAGGGCCTCGGCTCCGGAGCCCGCCTCCCGCCAGCGTGGTCTGCGGAGCCTCCCAGGTGCAGGTGGGAGCTGGGGCCCGGAGCAGGTGGGCCGCTGTGAGGTCTGGGCACACGCACACACGCATTCACACGCGCACAGACATGCACACACGCAATCACACACCTGCAGACACACACACGCACACACACATGCACACACGTACACACAGACATGAACACACACATAAGCACACAGACACATGCACACACGCACACACATGCACACGCACGAACATATGCACAGACACGTACACAGAGACACAGACACATGCACACACAGACACATGCATATACGCACACACATGCACAGACACGCACACACACATGAACACACATAAACACACATACACGTACACACATGCACATGCATGCACAGACACATGTGCACACATACACACAGACAGCACACGCACATACACAGACACATGCACACACATGTGCACAGACATGGACACACAGACACATGCACATGCACACACATGCACAGACACATGCACACACATATTACACACACACATGCACATATACCCAGACATATGCACACACATACACACAGATACATACACACACGTACACACATGCACATACACATGCACACACACGTGAGCACACACACATTTGGGCTTCCTAGGCAATCGGGATGCACAGCCAGTCTTGAGAACCGCTATTCCACGTGCACCCTGACCATCACGCCTACCGCTGACTGCCTTGTTTTATAGGCGTCCTCGCGGTGGTTGCACAGAAACTGCAGAAGTGTTCTGGGTGGTACCACGCGCCCCCCACCCCCACCCCTGTGTTTGATGTGGGACCCGCTGCTGTAGAGCCAGGGACACGCTCCTGCTTGTATGCTGCGGGCCGCGCTCTTGCCTCTGTTCTTTGCCGTGGACCCCTCTCTTCCTGGGGGCGTTCGAGTTCTCAGATTCCTTGGAGAGGCACATCCGTGTGTCATTTGTCTTTGGAAGACATTCACTGTGATGAATCTGTGGCTTTATTCCAGATGCAGTCCCATCGTTCTACTGGATGATTTTGTTGTCAAACAAGATAAAATCTCCCCTAAAAACATGCTCTTTCTCCTTCTTCAACTCGACTGGGACACTGTTGGTTGGGTTATTTTCTTCCCACAGCACGCAGTAATGTTCTGGATACTGACAGCCCAGGTAAAGCTGGTAAGAATGTCCCACGTGCTTGTCAAAGAATGCCTCATCGAGTTCCTTCTGGGAAAGTGCTTTCTATCCGGAATAGAATAAGGGCTAAAATATAATGGGGAAAAAAAAAACAGGTTGTGGAAACACTGGCTATGTGTCTGTGATGGTGCTGGCACAGTGGGGTCACCGCCAGGCTGGCCTCCGGGTGGCCTGTGGTCAGGCACCGTCTATACTGCCGATTGGCCTACTTGTCCCAGCCTCATCTGCTGCTGGGTGCCCAGGCCTGTGTCCCCACAGCTCACCCGCTCCCATGTGCTCAGAGGAGGAGGGCGATGTGGGCAGGGGGCAGGACCGGCACAGGCAGGAAGATCCAGGACCATGCCTATCGGGACAATTAGGGACACGCAGGCCATTCCTTTGAAATTTGGCCAGGTCCTCGGGGAATATAAGATGACGATGTAAATATTGAAGGAACGAGATTTCACAGGATGGAGGCCATTGGCATTATGCAAACGCTCCTCCTCCATCCATTTCCAAACCTGCATTGTCCCTCCTTGGGAAAGCAGAAGACACTCAGAATTTCTAGGTGAAAAGTGCTGGGATGTTCGATCACTCTAAATCAGAATTTCAAAAAAAATATCTTAAAACTGTTTGGCCGTTATTATTATTTTTTAATAAGATGAGGTCAGAGGCCTGTATTATAAATCAGCATAGAAACAGCTTCCTTCCGTGGCAACCGGAAGGGTTTTCTCTTCCTGGAGTCCTGACACGTTGCACTGTGTCCACCCACCACCCGCCAACCTGTCCCTCCTGCGTGGTCTCAGAAGCCAGTGGGGGAGCGGGGGCCTGGGGTCACATCTTATCTCCTCACTCCACCTGTGGACCTAACTTTCTATGGTCAGGAGTAAGGGAGATGATTTCCAGCCAGGTCTCGAGTCTGGAAATGTGGGTGCAGAGCTTCCTCTGCGGGCAGGATGTCCCTACATGAGTGATTTCAAGCATTTCGTTTTATTTGTATTTTTTTTCTCCCAGGTATTTACTGTTGGCTAATAGGTTAGAGGCCCCTTTCCTTGTCTGTTCATCCTATGAACAACCTCTCAGCAGGTGCCCCCTTTCTTTTTCTTTTTTCTTCTCTTCTTCTTTTTTTCTTTTTTTTGCCTTAAAGAGTCCATCAAAACCTTGAAGCATTTTTTTCCCTCTAAATAAGCATGGAGTTAAACAGAATCATTATAATAGAAATGTAGAGTTCTTTCTAGAACTAGACTATTCTTGTGGTCTTATCAACGTGCCTGTCTTCAAGAGGTCACTCCATTTTGTGAAAGGGGAGAAAAATCTTATTTTTTTTAAAAAAGATTTTATTTTAGTATTTTTAAAAGATTTTAAATTTTTTAAAAAAGATTTTAAAATTTTTAAAAAAAGATGTTATTTATTTGAGAGAATGGGAGAGAGCTCAGAGGGACAGGGAGAGGGAGAGAGAAGCTGAGCAGGGAGCCCAACGCAGGGCTCGATCCAAGGACCCTGAGATCATGACCTGAGCTGAAGGCAGACGTTTCGCCAACTGAGCCACCCGGGTGCCCAACAAAATCTGATTTTTTGAAAAAAGATTTATTTATTTATTTGAGAGATAGAATGAGTAGGAGGGGCAGAGCGAGAGTCCTAAGCAGACTCCACGCTGAGTGCAGAGCCCGACGTGGGGCTCCATCCCACAGCCCTGAGGTCGTGACCTGAGCCAAAACTCAGAATTGGCCACTAACTGACCCCACCAACCATGGGCCCCAGAAAATCTGATTTATAAGGATCATCCTCAAGAACGATGCACATGAGGCCCACAGACATCCCCTCGGAGGGAGAGACGCGCTAGGGGAGGTGCACTCGAAGCTCCGGATCTGTCCGCTCCCAGCTTGGTGCCAGGCAGTGACTTGACCTCAGTTTTCTGGGTCTGGATGAAGGACGATGGTGTAGGAGTCAGGGGTGATGTGTGTAGTGTGCTTGGGGCGGTGCTTGGAGTGTAGACACTCGCATGCTCTTTGCCCTGGGACCCCGTGAGTTGCGGGGGACATGGGGATGCGCGGCGGCACCCGCCTGCACGAGGATTTACGGGGAGACGTCTGAAACCTCTGGATGTATAAGCAAGTCTGGGAAATGTACCAGCGCATCCTCCGAAAAACGCCTCATCTTCGTGGTATTGTCTGACCTTAAGTGGTTTTCCCAGGAGGAGGAGAGCTTGACCACATTTCCATCAGGATAAGGATCTCAGCATAATTTCACAGCGTATTTCCCTTGCAATATTCCGTTTGGTCATCTGAAAGTTCACGTCTTTTCTTATCTGAGGAGGTTCAGGTCCGCTTAGGAAATAACGCTACAGTGAAGTAAGTGATTTGGAAGGGAAATTCCAGCCGCTTGGGCTGTGCACATACAACGGCCACGATAAGAAATAATTGGTACTCGGTCCTCGTTGCTGTCCTGGCCGACGCACTACCTCGCGACCTTCTAAGAAGGGAGAAACCTTAGAGGCGCCTTCGTCCAAACCTACGTCTTTACAGATGGGGACATTGAGGCCCGAAGAGATCGTGTCACTTGGCTGGGCCGGAGCAGGATAAAACTCCTAATGGGGGCCCTCCCACCCCAGCGGCAGTCTTGCTTATCTCCGCTCACTACTCGGGGCAGGGGCGACCCGGTCTGGTTCGGGGCGGGAGGTGTGCAGCACACAGCCAGAGGGGATCGCTCAACACCGACACCACTCAGGGTGACAACCAAGCGTAGGCCCTTTGAAGCCTGGGTATTTCTTTGCAACTTTGAAAATAAGGTGATTCCAGGGAACCTGGGAGCGTCGCTAAGTACCGAGGATGCCGTGGAGGTCCCTGGGGAGATGATTCAGCGTCCGGCCACTGCCAAGTCTTCTGTAGATGAACAAAGCATTTTTTTTTTTTTTTGATATTAATCATCTCCAAGTGAAGAAATCATTTGGGAATGGGGAGGCGGGCATGCTAAGGCCAGCTTCCCTTTCATTCCGGGCATTCCTGGAGAGAAGCAGGTGCAGGTGAAGTCAGCCCCACATCTGAGAAGAGAAACACTTGTGAACACACTGTGCAAGGGGCACCTTCAGCTCAGGTCATGATCCCAGTGTCTTGGGATCGAGCATTATGTCGGGCAGGCGCCCTGGTCAGTGGGGAGTCAGCTTCTCCCTCTCCCTCTGCTGCTCCGCTGCTCAAATAAATAAATCTTAAAAAACAAAACAAAACAGAACATTGTGTTTTTGTCTTTAAGGAGACCTAACAGGTGCACATACGGCCAAATTCTGCAAATTCTGGCTACAATAGGCTACTCGGGTCGAGCACACTGGTGCAAAGACAAGGGGGCGGTCCCAGGTCATCAGATGTCACAAGCAGGTGCTGGTACGGAATGAGGTTTTATACTAATTAGACCAGAAGCAACGATATCAAGATGAAAAGGGCTGGGAAGTCACCCAACGTGAGGCGGTGGTCTGAACGTTCCTTTCGGCAGAGCGACGATCAGAAAAAAAAGAGAAGGCTCGCCGTGCGGGTCAGGCCGCCAGCCTTCTGGGGCTCACCTTCCTGCCTCAGCCTGGCGGGCACT
The DNA here is from genome assembly GCF_048418805.1 of Vulpes vulpes. NCBI lineage: Eukaryota > Metazoa > Chordata > Mammalia > Carnivora > Canidae > Vulpes > Vulpes vulpes. Next base: position 116,888,761 of record NC_132781.1, read on the forward strand.
CGCTCACGGGGGGCGGGTGTCGTTTCCCTATTTTTTTTTCTTTTTTCTTTTCTTTTTTTTTTTTCCTATTTATGGCCGTGGGTTTTCAACCTCGGGCAAGGCCCAGACAGAAAATAAGTCAGACCCAGAGCGCCAACGCTCCCTGGCTCTGACGAACAAGCTGCGTCTATTAAGTGTTTCAAGTAATTGTAATATTTAAGAGAATTTGACACAGAGATGATCTAAGAGATTAGGCTCACGATTCCAAATGAAAACGTGTAAATTGCTCAAGTTACATTTAGACGTGTTATTTGAAATGGAAAGGCGCGAGAGAATTTAGGGACATTTCCACACGGGCCCGGCATGCCGAAGGGAACTAGGAGAACCGCTATGTTTACGGACTCAGTTTACTGCGTCGCCTCGAGCTGTTAAACACGTGGCAGGTTCTGCTTATCTAGTGAGCGCTGGGGAGTGAATACGAGGAGACCACGCTACGTTAAACACGCAACGTCGTTTGGGGTATTTAAGGGCACTCAACCAATTGCACTTTGCGTTTGCTACGTTAAAAACGGCGTTGATGAGATAACAAACACATCGGAGGAGCCAACGGTGTGCCTGGCGCCAGGACTCTCTGCGAAGGGCGCCCAGCAACCCCGCGGGTCGCTAAGATGTCCCGAGTGCACTCACAGACGTCCTCGCTCCTGTTAATTAACAGAAAGAGATCACCGCGAGTGGCCTATCTCCGAGTGGAGGATGCGCCTCAGGAAAACAGCATCGCCGCGTGCCAGACGTCAGTAACTCCCCGAGGAGTGTGCACCTGCCTCCCCCGTGCGTGCTTCAGGCTCCTAGGCCGTGTCTGCAGCCGGGTGTGCAGCGGCAGAGGCCAAGGTGAACTAATGCACGACAGGAGGGAATCCCCCGACGTGGACATAGGCACCTGTGTCCGTGGGCGGCAGCGGGTGCTCCCTGGGGTGCGCAGTGGACCAAGGTATGAGGGCCGGGTGGTTACCACCAGGCAGGGGACCCGTCCTGAGGCCCAGAGGCTGCTCAATGGGGCAGGAGGCAGCATGCCCGCGGCCTGCCCTTCCTCCCTAGAGCGAGGCAAACACCAAGAACCCAATGGGCCTGTGGTGGAGGGAGGGATGAGGGCCCGGAAGGAGGGAGGAAGGGAGGGAGCATGGCCCTAGGATGCTTCCAGAACCTGAGCATGGGAGGGAGAGGGCGTGACAAGAGGTGAGGAGGGAGCGTGGGGGTGGCGAGAAGCTTGGTGACACGCGGATGGGCACGCAAACACCACGGCAAGGCACCTGCCAGGTGCAGGACTCAGGCGAGGCCACTGGGCCTCCATCGTCTGCCATCTTAACCAATAGGTTGGCTTTGTCAGCAGACTTCGGAGCAGCGGAGTCACCTCGCCTTGCCGGATGGAGGAAATGCCAGGGGTAGCATTTTTGCAAACGGCCTGCTTCCAGTCAGAGTGCCTCAGCTCAGAGGGGGCAACAGTGGACCGTGGGCCTGTGCACCTGTCCTGGGAAATCCCACTTTCCTGTCGGGTGTGAAAGCAGAGGTGAGCTGGGGCGGGAGGGAGCCCAGCAGGAGAGGGGTGGAGGCAGGGTGGGGTTTGCTGCTGGGCCTCCTGGACCGGGCCTCTGGACACTTTCCACCACCACCCCGGGCAGGAGAGGATGGCGTCTAGATCTACCACAAGTTCCACTACACCAGGATTTCCCGTGTTATTCCCATTTCCCCAGTAAGGACGTTGTTCCGTGGCTCGCTCCACACAGCAGTCTTGGTCTTTATGTGTGACCTTGAGATGCGAGTCCTGGAGCCGCTCCTGCATCCCGGGACTCAGCTGCGCCCCAGGCTGGTGAACCCCAGGGTGCAGAGACGGCCTTCCTGCCGCAGTGCATCCTGCCAGCCTGCGCCGATCCCAACACCACACTGACCCCGCTGGCCCATGCAGACCCCAATACTGCACCGACCCCGCTGGGCTGCATTGACCCCATCACCGCACTGACCCTGCTGGCCTGTGCCAACCCCAACACTGCACTGACCCCGCTGGGCTGCGCTGATCCCATCACCACACCGACCTTGCCAGCTCACACCGACCCCATCACCACACCGACCCCACCAGCCTGAGCTGACTCCATCACTGCACTGACCCCAATGGCCTGCACTGACCCCAACACCGCACTGACCCCGCTGGTCTGCACCGACCCCAATACCTCACTGACCCCTCCAGCCCGTGCCGACCCCATCACCACACTGACCCCTCCAGCCCGTGCCGACCCAAAGACTGCACTGACCCCGCCGGCCAGCACTGACCCCAACACCACACTCACCCCACTGGCCCATGCTGACCCCAACACCACACTGACCCCGTCGACCCACACCGACCCCATCACTGCACTGACCCCACTGGCCCACGCCAACCCCATCACCGTGAGGGAAGTCACAGCAGCGTCACCAAGCTCCGCTGACTTAATATTTGAACCGCATGTTATTTCCACGTGCAAGGGACAAGGAGGCAGAGGCTCGCTCGGTGCAGGGGGCACTTGGGGCCCTGTGAGTGGACGGCACAGCGGCCGTGAGCAGGCCCCCCATCACAGTCGCTGCTACTTGTGGGACTGTCGTCTCCAGTTACTGAAACCCTATCCTTGACTCCGGGCCGCCCGTCGTCGTCGTCGTCGTGCGCACACACTCTGTGCAGGACAAGGTCCTTGCTGCAAAGCGAGCGCCGGAAAGCTCTGGAGAGGCCGGGTCAACGGCACAGGATGCCTCGCTGTGCCCGTGACGTCAGGAAGGGGTGGCCATAGTCACGGGGGTCGGAGCAGAGTCAGTGGAAGGCAGAAGGCGCTTCCGGCCCGGTTGCTTTCCCCGTGGCTCCACTTTTAAGTGAGAACGAGATCGCTCCACACAGGATCCCGGCAAATGAGCGGCCGTGGGTTCGCGCCGCCGCCGCCGCGACTGTGAGGAGCAGAGTTGTCCTGTCACCTGGACCCTGCGTCGTCCCCACCACGCCCGGCAGCTCAGGGGATGCTCGCCTCCCAGCTCAGCCGGGAGCCCTCCACCCCGGAGGAAAGGCAGTTTGCCCTTTTGTTTCTGACTTTGGGAAAACACAGATGAGAATGTCGACTCTGCTGCATCGACGCTCGGTCACGCAGACTCAACTCTACGCTTGTCGGAAGCCGTGACTTACAAGTCAGGGCCTCGGCTGGCGCGGATATCCGCTCCACCGCCCAGGACGAGCGACACTTTCCCTTCCTCCTTACGCACTGCAAATGGCCCTCGGTGCGGAAATCATGACATAATCATGACAATCACCACGAAGGCCCAATGCTGGTTTCCTGTCCAGGCTCTAGGTTTCCCCACGTCCCCGTGACGGGTTACACGAAGATGCGGGATGGTTTTCTGAGCTCACAGGTGGTGACAAGACCTAGCAGAGAAATGCACCCTCCCTGGCTGGCTTTCTGTCTGTTTTTAAATCTCCCGCCACTAATTTATTACTGATAACTGCATCTTTGGGGTCCCGGGGACTCTAAGGAGGCTGGCTGTCGGGTCTCTGTGTTCCCCAGTGAGGGGAGCACTTTCTCAGCACGGGCCTGGGGGCTGCAGGCTGGACGGTGAAGATGTGTCCGGAATGTCTGTGAGCGTGAGCTCAGGTCCCTGCCGTTCCCCTGTGTGGTCGGGAGGGACGGGGCACGGCCCCCCATCAGGCATTTCCAGTGGTCAGGTGGTGTCCACATTCATAAAAATTGTTAACAACCAAAATCCCAAGTGCACCCTCACCCGACTGTGTGGTTGGCAAATACGGAGCGAAGGGTTGGGCATCCACGGGTGTGGGGGCCGCCCTGGCCACTAAGCGTGCCAGGGCTGTTGGTCGGGAGCAGGAGCCCCGGCTGCAGGTCTGGGGAACGGCCTGTGACTGTGTCCATCAGGAGGGACACGGCCCTGGGTGACCCGTACCTGTCACAGGGGGATGGAGGATGGCCGGGCAGGGTAGGACCAGCCCTGCGCCTTCCCATGTCCAGACTCAGGGGACACTCCTTGGTGCTTCACAGCTGCCAGACGCTGACCCTCCCCAGGCCGCCCGTCTGGGCCCAGGGCACAACAGGGACAGACAGCGTCCCCCAAAGTGACTCTCAGCAGAAGCCAACAGTCTCCCAGAACGCCGCATCAGTCGGGGTTCCCCAGAGAGGAGACCAATAGGAGACGCGGGGCTGGATGGGCGGCGTGCCAGCAGAGATCTTGTGCGCATTGGCTTGTGCCCGGGTTGTAGATCCGTGGAGTTGAAGGCCGGGCGTTCGGGGGCAGGAGGAGACGTCCCAGCTCAACAGAGAGCCTGACCCTCCCTCCCGCCACCTTGTCCTGTCCAGGCCCCCGAGGACTGCGGGACGCCCGCCACTCCCGGGAGGCCCACCTGCTTTACCCAGTGTACGAGTTCAATGCTCATCCTAAGACCCTCACAGGCACCGCAGGGCAATTTTGCCAGTTTCCGGGCATCCCTTAGCCCAGGCGGTGGATGCCTGACGCTAGTCATCGCAGGTCTGCGGAGCAGGCTGACCCTGGAGGGCGCGTGGCCCGTTCCACCCGCGAGTGAGGCTGGGGACTGGCAGTGGCCCTCGGGGCCTCGGGGTCCGGCCGAGGGGAGCCTGCAAGGGAGGAGCGAGCTCGGGTGTCGAGGTCCCGAGTGCATCGTCACTGCCCCCCCTTTTCCCCCGACTCCGGGCTGTTTTAGGCAAAACCATATGTGTTTTTAAGTGACCGAGCGCACACTAAGGGAGCGTCGTCTCACCGCCCGTTACCGCGAGTCGGGACAGTTGTCAGCCTCGGTGTTACAAAGATTCACAAGTGAGCGTGCGTGTGCGTTGTAAAGATGTATGGGGTCGATTCATTTCGAGGTGTCGGCGTCAGTCGTTCTGGCCTATGACAGCGTCTCATAAATCCAACGTTTCCCAGGGAATGTTGTTTTAGAATGTGATTTGTGAATTGATGCAAAGACGCGTCCGCGGGCACCGTAAATCAGGGACAAGAGACAGTAGCAAAGGAAGTTATTCAGATCATTTGAGCTCGTTTATTTAGAAATAATTTCGGGCCATGTATTAGAGGAACGGGAATGATTTTGGCCCAAGGGCGGATGGAAAGGGCACAAAGTACCACCGGCGCGTATGCACCGGGCACACTGGGAATGACGTCTTGTGAGGGCTGGGCCGCCCCTGGAGCTTACCTCCCCTACGTCACTCACAACCCCCCAGCAGCACCCTCGGGGCATGTGGGGCGGTGCCTCAGTTTACAAACGGGGCCCCAGTGCAGAGAAGTAAGGCCATAGGTCACAGGTGCCCAAACGGAGCATCGCAGTTGCCCGCGCGCTGGCCCGAGCACCAGCCTACCCTCGACACCACAGCCCTTACCTGTGCAAGAAATATTTGTGCGGTGACCTCCAGAAACACGGGCCGGCGTGCGAGGGCCCCACACCGTTGGCTCTCCATTGCACGGTGCGCCCTGTGCACCTGCGTGTGCCTAACTCGGCAGCCGGAAGTTTGGAAGAATACGGAGAGGGGAGATGCTCTAAACAGCCCGTGGGTCTTTAGGACGCAGTCTTCTTAAAGGATGCAGAGTTATAGTTTTTTGAAGAAGGACAAAAGCAAACCGTAGAAAATTATTATTTTCTGGGTCTCAAAATACCCAGTGCCCAGAAAGCTTCATCCCTTAGAAAAACCCTGTGTCGACTCTGCTTTCATGCTTCTCGTGGGGGCCGATGGCTTTGTTCATGGCGTGGGTGCTTCTTATTTTCTTCTATCTAAGGATATTTTTTTTTTCTTTCTTTCTTTCTTTCTTTTTTTTTTTTTTTTTTTGGTATCTTTGTCTCTTCGTATAAATAATATAAGAGCGTTCCTAAAAGCCCGGCACCAGGCGCTTCTGGGTCGCACGTCTTCTTAAATTTCAGGGCCGCGTGGCGGCTTTCCGCCAAGCCTTATCTCTCGCGCCAAAAAGAAGAGAGGGATCACGATGGCAGGCTTTTCTTCCCATCCGCGTGCACGCAGAGCGAGGAAAGTTCAGACATCCCCAGCTTCAAATGGCAGCTTTCAAAGGCATTTAAAAAGTCGAGGGAAGAAAGGGAAACAAATCTCGAGCTATTACAAAGAGGTTTTTTTTTTTTTTTTTTAAGCGAGACATGTTTATTAAGCGGCCTCCATTCTCTCTCACGTATTCAAAGACATCTGATTAGACCATCCTGGGGACACTGACAAAGCTCTTGTCCATCTGTGCGGGACAGATAAACCGCCTCCCGGAAGATCGTTATCGCCTCTCGGGGGGTCTGCTGGGGACCGGCCGGAGAGCGCCGGGGAGGTGCGTGAGCCGGCCTCAGGGGGTCCCGGGCGCAGGAGCCCAGCTGCGGGGAGGTGCCCTGGGCAGCCCGGTGGCCTCCAGCCGTGGACTGTGGGACTCGGGCTCCCGCCAGGGACCAGCCGGGGACGCACACGAAGACGCGGCCAGGAGGAGAGCCCTGCAAGCTGCTGTCTCCAGAGACGCAGTGCACAGCACGGTCCCCAGGTCCCGGCGGCTGGCTGCAGCCGCGTCCTGCAGGATCGCCGGGCCCGATTCCGGAAAATGCACCGCTTCCCGCCGCATGGCCGCACCACTGACCGGGAGCCACGAGGACACGAAGACACGCGGGGTTCCCATGGGGTTCCCACGGGGTTCCCATGGGGCACCGCTTCCCCGCAGAGCGAGCCCTTCAGATTCCGGGCAGGCTTCTTTTCTCCATATTGTGGAACAGGCATTTATGCAGGGGAGAAATCATGTACAGAAGATATTCTTTTTTAATTTTTTAAAAAGATTTATTTATTCATGAGAGACACAGAAAGAGAGAGAGAGAGGCAGAGATACAGGCAGAGGGAGACGCAGGCTCCACACAGGGAGCCTGACGCGGGACTCGATCCCGGGACTCTAGGATCACGCCCAGGGCCGAAGGCAGGCGCTAAACCACTGAGCCACCTAGGCTGCCTATCCCCTCCCCCCTTTTTAAGATTTTTTTTTTTTAATTTTTAAATTCATGAGAGAGAGGCAGAGACACAGGCAGAGGGAGATGCAGGCTCCATGCAGGCGCGGGACTCGATCCCAGGACGCCGGGGTCACGCCGTGGGCCAAAGGCAGATGCTCCACTGCTGAGCCCCCCAGGCGCCCCTGAAGATACTCTTAATGGACCTATTTCTTTCCCGGCTGCTGAGCGATTCGCTCATTGTTTCAAGTGGAATTAGGTATTCACGTTCCCTATCAGTTGTTCCTGGCATGCCATGTCCCACACCATCCCCTTCCCCCAGCGTGTCCCCTGGTCCCCACTTTCCTGCCTCGTCCCTCCCGCAGATGGGGCCTTGTGTTGCCTCTACAGCCGTGTGCGGAAACCAAACTCCCCAACACCCCGACGGGATGCCGTGAGGAGGGCGCCCCGGGCAGGTGCTCCGGTTGCGGAGGTGGAACCCCCATGAGGGCACCCAGAGAGCCCGTCGCCCCTTCCCATGTGTGCGGCCGTGGGGAAGAAAAGCTCCCCTGTCTGTGTTAAGGAGGAGGAAAAAGCGCTAAGTTTACAAGTCACAGAAGGTGCATTTTCCGTCGTAGCCATGGAGCTTCTGAGGTATATTCTGAATAAAGGCTGGACGTTCCAGCTCTGAACCGGGCGGGGGGTGGGGGGTGAGGAGATGGTCAAGGCCGCCCATCCCGTGCTGGTTCTCACCAGCCCATGCCTCCCTCCCGGTAACTGAAATCCCTATTTCCCCTGCTCCGATGCACCCTCAGCACTTTCTTGCAACCCCACAGACAAGCACAAGGCTCCACGTCGTTTCACGGGGTCGGGAAGAAAACGTGTGTGTGTGTGTGGGGGGGTGGTGAGGCAGTTCCGACGGCTGGGCTGGCCCCCACTGGGAAGGATGGGGCAGGGTGCCGGGAAAGCCAGGCCCTGCGCCGTGGGGCTTGACGTAACCCTGCAGGCTGGACACGACCACAGAGGGGACCATGTGCTGTGCATGACATCAACCCCCCATCGCACTTCACCTTTATTGCATTACTGTCCAACATTCAACAGAGATCTTAATTAAAGTTTTAGATTTCTAGCCTCTCTGGAGAAAGCATAAGATGTCGGGAACCCGGGGTCTGGGAGCTCCGGGGCCATCGGGGAGGGAGCCGAGTGGCAGCTCCACCTCTGGACTAGGTGGGTGCTCCAGGCTCTGCCGCAGTCCTCTCTCCGCCCCACAGTCACCCCCGCAGGAGCCCGGGCGCCCAGCACTGGTGTAAGTGTCATGAGGGCTGTTTGCTGGGGTGTCCGCAGCCTGCTTGCGTGTTGGACGCTGCACCTGCTGTATCAGCGTGTGGGGCGGAGCCGTGGAGCAGCATGCTCACCCCCGAATTTAGAAGCACCGGGCTGGAAGCAACGCCCAGAGAAGGTAGCCAACGGGGCGGGACCCGGGGAGGTGTTAGGACCGCCACTCAACACCCAGGGAGCCCAAGCCTGGTAGCCAGGCAGCGGGGCACGTGCAGGGCGTGCCGAGTGCTGGCGACCTGCCCCATGGACGTCGCACCTTTGGTTCTTTGTAGAAGGGGCAGCTTTCCGAGGTGTCTGGTCATCTGTGCATGTTTGCTGCCCTTGGGGGTGGCTCCTCGAAGCTTGGGGCGTGTCTTCACACACTGTTCGGGGGTGTTATTTACCCGCGGGGACCTGTGGGGCATCATGATGGGTGACTGGCCGCTGTTCCTCGGGCGGGAGCATCCCGAGCAGCCCGGCATCCGACGGAGGTTTTCCCAGGTGGCTTCTCTGGTTCATTAGGTCTCCGTTGGGAGGGGAGGAGGCCGTGCACACCCTCATGGCGGGCATGGTGGGTGCGCCCCAAGGAGCGTCTCCCTACCACCCGGCACCCACGGGAGACACAAGGAACTGCTGGGCTCTGACTCTCGCAGACAGGGGTCCTACTGAGTCGTGCCCCTCGAGTGCAAAGTCACAAAGTCATGCAATTTCACTTCCAAAGGTTACCGCGTGTCACCGTCTACACCTCACACCCGTCGTGACGACCCATTCAATATGTCCCCACCGCGTTTCTGGGCTCCTGCTGGGCCTCGGGATGGCCGGTCCGGTCCGTGTCTGCTCGCTCGCCCTGGAGAACGTCGGAGCGGTGTCATCATAGGACACCTGACCCAGAGCGCATGGCCAAGGGCGATGTCCCCATGGCCGATGACCGCAGACTTGGCTCTCATCTCACCCCGTAAGGGACACCCGCGAGCTTTGTCTCACCCCCACCCTGGAGCAGATGCGGCACTCACGCGTCACACGGCCTCGGTGTTGCCTCTGTTTAGCGCAGGTGTCTTCTGCAAACCAGAGAGTGAATCTTAGTGCAACCAGGGTGCCCTCTGGGGTCCCTTCCTACTCTGAAAAGAATCATAAAACGAAGAGTCAGGACACAAAGAAACAGAGGATTTAGGACGATGTGAAGAAGGCATCAGGCCCCTGGCGTTTTGTCGCTTTTGCGATGGTTGATTCAATAGACGGCTAATTAGGGAGCCCACGGTGGGCGCGCAGGTGGTTGGTGGTGGGGGCGCCGGCCAGGGGCGGGATTGAGGACGGGCGCTGCTGGGAACGGATGAGGGTGACAGCCATGAACCCAGAGAAGGAAGACAGTGGCCTGGAGTGCTGGGGGGCTGAGTTCTCGGTGCGGGTGCACGCTGGGCGCTTGGTCACGCAGGGTCCACACTGCTTTCCTTTTCTGCTCACAGACGATGTTACCTTTCACAAAATCTCTTTAGATTTCAATTTTTGTGTATCTAAAGGATACTATAGGGGATCCCGGGGTGGCCCAGCGGTTTGGTGCCTGCCTTTGGCCTGGGGCGTGATCCTGGGAGCCTGGGATCGAGTCCCGCGTCGGGCTCCCAGTGTGGGGCCTGCTTCTCCCTCTGCCTGTGTCTCTGCCCCCCCTTCTCTCTCTCTCTCTCTCTGTGTGTCTATCATGAATAAATAAATAAATCTTTTAAAAAATAAACGATACGATATGTTCTGATACACGAGTACGCTGTGACGTGATCATTGCACCCACAGCTCATTGGCGCCTCCGTCACCTTGCAGGATTTGCGTTTCTTCTCAGCCGTCCTCACACCCAGTTTGTGCCCGGGAACGACGTCTCCCCATTTCCTGCCCCCACCCAGCCACCCCCCGTCCCCGCCGGCAACCACCGATCCACCGTCCGCGTCTGTGGGTCTGACTTTTAGATTCCACAGGGAAGTGAGCTCGCGCGCATTCGTCCGTCTGTGTCTGACTTGCGTCACTTAGCGGAGGCCTTAGAGGTCCACCGTGTTGTCACCTATTGCAAATTGTCCTCTTTTTATTTTTTTTTAAATTTTTTTGAAGTGTCCTTCTTTTGCACGGATGAATAATATTCCCAGATGCCACATAAATACATCGCATTTCTCCATCCGTTCACCCATCAGCAGACACGTAGGTTGTCCCCACGTCTAGGCTGTTGTGAATGATGCTGAAATGGGCCTCGGGGCACAGACACTCTCTTTCAGGTACTCATTTCATTTCCTTTTTTTTTTTTTTTTTAAATTAATTTATTTATTTACTCACGATAGAGAGAGGCTGATGCGGGACTCGATCCCAGGACCCCAGGGTCACGCCCTGGGCCAAAGGCAGGCGCTAAACCCCTGGGCCACCCAGGGATCTCTCATTTCATTTCCTTTGCATATATACCCACAAGCCAACTGCTGCGTCACAGAGTGGTTCTATTTTCAGTATTTATTTATTTTAAAAAGATTTATCTATTTAATTAAGAGAGAGGGAGCACACGGATATACATGCATGCATGTGGGGGGCACCTCAAGCAGTATCCCTGCTGAGCATGGGGAGGCTCGATCCCGGGACCCTGAGACCACAACCTGAGCCCAAATCAAGAGCTGGATGCTCAACTGATTGAGCCACCAGGGCACATGGGTAATTCTATTTTTAATTTTTTTGAAGGAGGAGGCTCCATGCTGTTTTCTGTGGGGCTGGCTGTGCCGTTTTGGTTCCCGCCAACAGTGCACTTTTGCAGCGGGTGGTCAGGACAGGCTTCATGGAGGAGGTAACATGGAGGGGACACCGGGGCCCGCGGTCGGGTCCTGAAGGGGACCCGTGCCCGACTGCAGAGGTTTAAAGGGAGGGTTGCTGAGGACTTATTACTGTAGAAGGTGAGGGAAGAAATGGAGTGCGGTGGGCCTGGGAGGGCCCTGCGGTGAGGTGGGACGTGGTTCAGGATGGGGAGAAGATCAACCCTTTATGCCCCAGGGGTGGAGGGGTCTCCAGGGCAGAGCCGAAAGGGCAGGACTGCCTGGTGTTGCCCCACCTATGGGTGGGATGGGAGCGTTGTCCCTGCTGGGATGTGAGGGGGAATGGGGTCGTCCTGGGCAGACTGTGAGTGGAATGGGCCGGGAAGTGGGGGGTGTAGTCCCAGAGCTGCCTTGCGTGGGAAGGAGAGGGGAGAGGGTGCTGGGGGTTCCAGGAGGGAGGGAACACTAAGCGGGCTCGTAGGACCGTGGGGCGGACAGTCCTCACCTGCAGAGAAAGATGGGGCGAGAAGCATCTGCACACATTCCACGGGGCGGGCGGGATCCCATCCACGGGGGGTGGATGGCAGACGGGATTCGGAGGTGGTGGTGCTGTGTCTTCCTCTTGGCTGTGCTTGGTGCTGGCGCGCAGGTCCACACGCGTGAAACCCGGGGGGGGGTGTGGGTTGGGGGTGCCGGTGCTCGGCTTCCCCCTGGACCATCCCGGCGGGGGTGCAGGCCGGGCAATGCCCCACACGCGACTTCCTCTGTGTTTGACGCCTGCCTCGGGGACACGTGCCAACGCTCGTCATCTGAAATCACGGAAACCGTCCTACCCTGGAATGAAACGCCGACCACATATGAGGTCGAAGGAAGAGGCTGTAGGAAGAGAGCATGGGGCTGAGAGGGACCCTGCGGTGGAGGGTCAGGGGGAAGGAAGACAGGGCCCCGGGCGCAGGGTAGGGTGAGGCCAGGCTGGAGGACGCAGCACACACGCCGGGCCACGGGGACCCGGTAGAGGGGGCGGCCCTTCGGGACGTCGCGGTGGCTGCCTTGAGGCTAAGCGGGCCACCTGGCACGGACGGCGGGAGCGGCGAGCTGGTGGCTGCTGGCAACCAGACGGGCCTGACTATGTCCGGAGGGGGGGAGTCTGTGCATCTTTCCAGAGTGTGATGGCCGCGATCAAGAAGGCTCCTGTGGGCCACAGTGTCGACCCGGTGGCGGTGCTTAGGCAGGTGGGAAAAATCTACCTGGGGCGCGCTGCTGCGGGGGGTCTGCAGGTTGGGTGGGTGGCGGAGAGCGGGCACCGCACTTGGCATCTGAGCGATTGGAAACATGGGCGCCTGACAAGGAGGTTTTGAAGCTTGGAGGCTGCAAATCCTGAGTCTAATGAGCAGGATTTGTGGCGCTGAGGGTCGTGGGGTGTAGACGGAGTGCTGGAAAAACTAGCCGTGTGGTTGCGGTTATGCCCCTGCTGGGTGCTCCCTCGGTCTCGGGTGGCTCTCAGTGCTGGAGGGGCTGCCCCAGAGGCCCCGGAACCCACCCGGGTATGTGCAGTGGGCTCCTCGTGAGGCTCGCCTGAGCGGGGATGACCCCACGCCACTGCCCCCACGTTCCCGAGCTGCGGTCCCTTTGGCGGCCTCCGGGTCACCTGGCCTCAGCCACCGCCACCCTCACGGGGACACATCAGATCGTGGCGTCTCCCCGAACCCCATCTGGTTCTTCCCTCCACCCCCCACCTCCCGCCCCAAACCCGATTCCTTCCTCGTCACCCATCTCCACGCTTGCCTGTGGAGGTTGGGGAGCTCAGGGGGCTTCTGGGCGGTTGTCCGGGGTCTGATTCTGCTCCAGAGACGGGCGTTCTGGGGTCAGGAGGGGGCTCGGGGAGAGGTCTGGGGTGACTCGCTGGACGCGGTCCGAGGGCTCGTTGGGGAGCCCGGCTCTGGGTCTGCCCGCCGCCCACTCACACCCACTGCACGAGGCTCCTCACACGACCGGAGCTCGAGCCCAGTTGGTGAATCTTCAGATGCACGTGTTCCATGTCCCAAATAACGAATTCCCATCGGAAGAGCGCGTCGGCATCTCGGAAGGAAAATATTTTTCATGCAGTGAAGATGGTTTGGAAGCAGATGAACCTTTCCTCCGGGACACTGAGATTAAGCAGAAAATTGAGACAAGGGGATGAAGTATTATTTTCTCTTATTGCCTGCTCACCATCTTCTAAATCTCTCCCTGCCCGAAAACGCAGGTTAAGTGATTTTTTTTTTTTTTTAAGGCCTCCTCGGCTTGTAGCTTGAGCTCCACTCACACTGATTTTACGGCTAAATTGCAAGGCCCCAGCGGAGGCGTGGAGCCGAGGCAAGTGCAGGCGGCCCAGCGCCGAGGCCTCTGTGACGGCGCGTCTCTGCCAGCCGCCCAATCAGTAGGGACTGTGAGCTGTTAGGAATCGTGACCGGGGAGACATTAGACCCAACCCCATTGTCAGAATTCTTCAATTTATGCAGTTTTTTTTTCCCCCCGGAGGACAGAGTCCTGAAGCTTCCTAATATCAAAAGGGCTCGATATCTGACGGAGGACATATTTAGGGAAAATCGGCCCTGAATCACCGAGCTATTATTATTATCCTACATTCTCATCACTTATATAAAGGCTAATGTAGAAGCGATTTTTCAGGAATAATAAAAAAAAATCCTCTCGAGTTTATCAGGAGGTGAATTTAGCTTTTTATTTTTTATTTTTTATTTTTTGGGGGAGTGTGAGTTAACATAAATGAAGTCACTTTTTGAACTTGGCTTTTCTTTTTTTTTTAAAGTTAATGGGAAAGTACTTTTTTTTTTTGAGAGAGGGAAAGGTGGGAGAGGGAGAGGAAATCTTTCCTTTTTTTTAATTTAATTTTATCTATTCATTCATGAGAAACAGAGGCAGAGACACAATGCAGAGGGAGAAGCAGGCTCCATGCAGGGAGCCCGACGTGGGACTTGATCCCGGGACTCCACGATCAGAACTTGGCTTTTCTTTCGGGGTCGTACAGGCAAAGTTGTCTCATCTGTCGGGTGGACTCTGAGGCCTGGGTAGCTAAGGATCGGGTCCTGGCATTGGGTCTGGTGTGCGTGTCCCCCGGGCGTGGACGCTGGGTCACGGCGGGGCGCGGGTTTGGCTTCAGGAGGCGGGTGGCTGAGAGGGGACGGTGTGCAGGCCCGTCGGGCAGGACAGACTCCATCTCCCTGGGCTCCTCTGCAGGTTGTCTGAGCTCAGAGGGACGGACGGACAGACGGGGTGCAGAGGGCGTGTGGGGCGGGGAGCCCGCTCTGGCCAAGCCTGTGACGGAGGACACGTGTCCCCGCCCGCAGAGCGCAGGCATCAAGGGTGACCCTTTTGCAGACTGGACTCGGTGGCAGTGCCCTGTCCGCGCGGGCGCGTCGACTGTGACAAATGCACTGTCTGCTGGTTCGCGGACACTGGGAGAGGCTGCTTGTGGGGAATGTCTGTACCTTCCTTGCAGTTTTGCTGTGAACCTCAAACTACTCCAAAAAAAGCACTAAATCCTAAAGAAGAGAGAGCAAGAGAGAGAGGGTGCGCGCATGTGAGACCCTCATTCCCGGGCCCAGGCAGCAGAAGGACCCGGACACAACCGAGGAAGGGCCCGTGTGCCCCCCGTGGGGGTTTTCTGGAAGCTTCGCTGTTTGTCGTCACGGGAAGACGGTGTGTCTGCTTCCCAGCGATTCGGAAGGGGAGATGGTTTCTGAGAGCGTCTATTAAAGGGTTTGGGGGGAAGTGAAGGTTTTCACTGCGGGGAAAGTCAGGAATTTATCTCCGGCGTCCACAGGGAGCGCATGATGAGGGCAAATTACCCGGGGGTCGGCACGAAGCGCTTCGGGAGCCTGGCGGGGGGTGGGGACGGGGGGGGGGGGGGGCGGCACGGGCCTCCGAGAACCGTCCCTGCCCCGCTGCGCGGCTCCCCTTCTAAAAAAAAAATTGATTCCATTACTGAAGAAATAGCTGAGAGAAGGAAGTCCGGGACACGGGTTATATTTTCTGCAGAGGCTTTCAAAAGGCGTTTGACAAAGTATCATATCGAAGGCTCCCGCGAAAGGAAGGATTTATGAATTAGAGAAAAAAAGGAGTCACTTGAAAATGAGGTGGAGAAGAGACCAAGGAGCCGCGATCAGTCACTCGGACAGACACTCGGGAAATAGAGCCCTGCGGGCCCCGTGCGTGGCCGCCGCCCCAGCCCTTCCCGCCCAGAAAGCTTGACCTCTGCAGAGTCCCCGCCTGGCAGGTTGGCAGGTGGGCAGGTGGGCGGGGGTCATGGGGGGCGCCCACGAGGTGGGCTCCCGCAGTTGGGGGTTGGCTGGGGCCTGAAGTCACCCTGCCTGGCTGTGGCCCTGCATGGGACTCAGCGTCACCCGCGGGGCAGGGACTCGCGTGTTGGTCAGGTGCACTTGCTCACCCCCCGCCGCCCCCGCCACCATCCTGGACGGTCCTGCCGGGCCCCTCCTGCCGGGCCGGGGGGCTCTGCTCTCGCTGGCTGGGTCTGGAGTATGGTCCAAGGAGGGCCCTCCAAGCACCCAGCGGCGGCGGGGGCTGTCTATCAAGGGAAAGCTAGACCAAGGGTGATAAGATTGGGGTTTCCCCAGAGTCGGGGCAATGTCACCATGTGGACCGCATGTGCCCTGTGATATATTAAATCCCTCCAATCAAGCTCTGGCGCTCCCGGGCTGCGCACCCTCTTCCTTGGCCCCTCCTGGTCCGTTTGGAGGAGTCGTTTTGCTGAGCAGCATCTGTCACCGGGACGGGGAAGAAGGGGTGTGGGAACCAGTGGTTCTGGGATTGGAGCTAATCTAACATTGTCCGCAGGTTAGAGCCACGTAAGGTTTTGCACCTTCCCCCACAGAGAGAGACCCACAGGAGGCAGACAGGGCCTCCCTGCCGCCCCAGCGCTGCGGAGGATTCCAGCAAAGCCCCATCCACGTCCACCACCGTGGGTGGTGAGTCCCCGCCTCATGTGGAGGCTGCAGGCATGAGCTGCCAGGTGGTTCTTGGTGGCGTTGAGCGCATCTCCCAGGGGATGCGTTTCTCCTTCACCCCCTGGAGGCTGGCGTGGGGCTCCCCTGTGGTCCTGCAGCCCGATGGCCGCTCTCCGGGGACGCGGGATCCAGAGGGAGGCCCCAAACCACGAGAAAGGGCAGCAGGTTAGTGTCTGACAAGCCATTTGGAAGGGACACGTATTTCGACCAGGAACGTGTCGGAAAGGAAGCGGTGAAGCAAGACCAGGGCGGGGGCATGTTGCCGTCTACCCGCATCATTTTAACGTTGCACATTTAGCTGAGATAGAGTAAAAAATACCCGTTCCTGCCATAAAATTTCTTTCGTCCTTCCTTCCTTCCCTCCCTCTCTCCCCCTCTCATTTTCTTTGCCAGGATTTTCTTCCAGGGGTCGTGGAATTGACAGTGCGTGCCTGTCTCTGGAGGCCCAGTCTTACTACGCAGACCACCACCCAGGAGGCCGTGTGAAGAACACGTGCCCTTAAAAAGAGCGTCCCTAGGCTGGGAACGAACCTAAAATTAAGGGAACCAGCCATCACCACCAAGTGGATGGTTTTAGGATCATGCCCCAAAAGTCTGGCTGCCTTTTTATTTTTATTTTTATTTAACTTAATTTTTTTTTTACTGTTTTGCTACAATTATGTGGACGTTTGACAGCTGACCAGTTAGTCAAATTTGATGAGGTTTCCCCCAAAACAAGCGTGCAGACTCAAACTGGTCGGAGGCATGTAGGTTATAAGTCAGGGCATCTGTGCTTTCATTTTGCTCTGTAGTGGGATGACGTGGGGCTCAGGTCCCAGCTCTTGAGCCCCTTCCTGTGAGTCGGGCCAGGAGTCTGTTCCGACCTCCGTTTGCAGGGGCTCAGGACCCTTCAGGTCCAGTGCAAACCCACCTTGGCCCGGGGTTCCAAGGACGGCTGCGCGAGGAGGCTGTGCTCAGAGAGCAGCGCTCTGCATGTGGGGGGCTGCGGCTTCGGGGTTTCCCGCTGGCGTCCGCCTGCCGCGGGCCTTCAGGACGAGGATCTTGTCCATCTTCATCGAAGCAAACCCTTTTGCTTCTCTTCTCATTTCCAGCTCCGGGTCGCCAGCTTTTAATTGACCTGCAAAACTCACTTGTGACGATTTCTCTGTTTTGGAGAATCACTTATTTCCGTCCCGTGCAAGGACAGTTTGGAAACACATCACAGGTGTACACGCACATTTGTGCACACAGGCACACATATACACACATCACATGTGCACACACGCATGCACAACACATGTGCACATGGGCACACACATCACAGTTGCATGTGCACATGTGTACATGGGCACACATTCATCACAGTGTATACTTACACATGTGCACACAAGCACACACACATCACAGGTGTACATGCCCACATGCATGCACAACACATGTGCATGCAGGCACACACATCACAGGTGTACATGCACACATTCATGCACAACATGGTGCATGCAGGCACACACAGCACAGTGTACATGCATGATAGGCACACACATCACAGGTGTACATGCACACATGTGCACAGGGCACACACATCATGTGTAGATACACACATGCATGCACAACACGTGTGCACACATGCATGCACATCACAGTGTACGTGCACACACGTACACACGTGTGCACATGGCACACACACCCACAGTGTGCACACACATGCACATTCATGCACACACATCACAGGTGTACACTCACATGTGTGCACACGGGCACACAATGCACACACATCACACATGTCCACACACATGTGCATATGGGCACACGCATGCACACACGAGTGTATCTGATTTCTACCCCATGCTCTCTAACTCTGTGCAGGACAGGAGATAAGATACCGCCTCGCCGCGCTGTGCTCTGCTCAGATAGCCTTATCTTCTCTGACATAGTCAGGAAACCATAAAATTAGACGTCAGCCCCCGCATGGCCTTCTGGTCAGGGCCTGGCCCCAGGTCGGGGGGTGTCCACGGGATCGCCTGACCAGCAGCTGCCTGTGACTCATCCGCTGATCTGTGAGTTTCTCCACCGTTCACTTCAAAACAGAACTGCTTTACTTTAGTTAAAAGCCACACCTTTAAAAAAACAATAATAGAGTTTGCCGTTAAACAGGCCGCCCTTGCTGGCAGAGGGTCTTTGGCCTGGATGCCCTTCTTCTGTCTCTAGGTCCAGGGGTTTCCTCAGGCCCCGTGTCCTTATTTGTCATGAGGAGCAGATGGAGTCCGGTCTTTGCTTAGCTCGGAGCCCTTGGCTGCTGCGCCCGGGAGTGTCCGGAGAAGGAGCAGTCCGTCCCACGTCACCCTACACGTCTTTCCGCACCTGCTACATTAAAGGCTTTAGGGACCTGTTGGCAACCCTCTGGGAAGGAGGAGGAAGGAGCAAAGTCCAGGTGGCCGGGTCAGGGTCATCGCTGCGGCCTCTCGGAGGCTTCCGGGGTGCAGAGCTCAGGGCACCTCTCAACGGGTGTCTTTTCGAGTCTGCCGCCTGCGAGGGCCCCAAGTCCCGGGAAGGAGGTGAAGCCCGAGTCCCCAGGCTGGGACAGGCTGCCAGGCGGTGCCTGCCGACTGCCCCCAGGCTGGGAGGAAGCCTGGGCAGGGCCCTCCCTCGGCAGTGACCGGAGTTTCAGGAGGGAGCATGGCAGGGGCACAGGACAGTGAGCCCGAGGACACAGCCCTGGGGACGGGAGCCCGGTGGGCCGCCAGCCCTCACCCGAGCAGCCGCAGGGACACGGCCGTGCTTCTGGTGGCCCCATCTCTCGCCTCCCCCCTCCCCGCGGCCCCGGGCCTCGGCTGTGCACGTGCCACTCCAATCATGGACTTCGGATATGCTACCTCGGACTTATGCCCAATTAGCATACAGCACAGGGACAATTATGCGTCCCACCAAACATGTCAGAGAGGCGTCGTCACTCATTTTATCGGATTAAAACACTGAATGCTGTTCACGTGCGCTCGGGTTTCTAGTTTGCTGCCCGCGTGGGAGGGCAGGCCTCCTCCGTTCACGGTCTGTGCGGCCCCCAGCGAGCAGGGAATCATCCCGAGGGCAGCCTGGCCTCCGCCCGTGGAAGCCTGGGGTCACGCTGCCCGGACGGTGTGCGCATGTCTAGCGCTTAGTGGGCAGGCCGCCCGCCCGAAGCCTTCCCCACGGCCCGGGACTGGGCTGTCTGAAGTGCATCATAGACAGGGCGGGATTAGCCACATCGAGGCGAATGCATGTGGCTGAGGCTTACTTGGGGACCACGCAGAACAGTTCTAGAAGGTTCCATCAGGCGGGAAATGACCCCCTGCCCCCTGCACCCTCCAGCTCATGCTCTTGGCGTCTCTGTGCAGGCTGGGCCTGAGCATTGACCAGAGCCGGAGAGAAGGCCATGGGGTCATTTAGGGTGACTTTTAGGAGACGTGCAGCCCTCACAAGGATTGAAGACCCAGGGAAGAGGTACACCTAAATGCTTTCTACCAGGCTGAGCAAAGACAGGGAGTTTTGGAAAAAAAAAAAAACAGCTCAATACACAAGGATGCTAAAGGGAGGCAGGATCATTTCCACAAGGTCTGTTGCACAGAATTCTCTCAGCTTCCACTCCTGGTCCTTGGTGATGAGGACGTGACTTTGCTCCGGGCACAGGAGCACGTCGTCCACGTGGGGTCCCCCCTCCTGCTTCCAGGAGAGGAAGGGAGGGCAAAGCACCGTCTTGGACCTGACGCTTTTCAGGGGCCTTCAGCCAAGATCATCCTTCCGCCCGAGTGGCCTATTTTCGGTGACATATTCTGGTTTCCTTCGGTGTCGTGGGCGGTTTGGTCCCCCTGGTCCAGACAGCTATCACAGCACCCAGAAGAATTCTTGAAAATATCCCTAAAAGAGACAATGAAAGAGCCCGGCGCGGGTATGCGAACCTGTGTAAACGCTGTGGCTTCTCTCACCGCTCTGGATGCACCTCTGGTTGAGGCCCAGGCCTCGCGGAGAGGGTCAATCCACGTTTTAAAATAAACTCTCTTAACGTGAGTTGCAGTTTGCATCTCTGGGCACAGTCGCTCCAAGGTCCAGCGTGGAGCACAGAGCTTGTTCACGGTTGTTGGGAGGGGGGTTGCTGCCTCCCACCCGGGGCCAGGGCTGCCCAGTCGGGCATTTCCACGTGCACAGCCTGGAGGCCTTCCTGTGTGCCTAGAGCCCCCCCACCCAGCCACCCTGGCCCCAGACTTTAAAGGGTCCAACTGGCAGACTGGAGACGAGTGGTTCTCCTTCTTCTCCGGAGTGTGAGGGTTTGCATTTCCTGGGGCCTCTCGGTAATAGTAGTAAACGTCCCCCACCGGTTGTGGCAGCCCGGGCGTTCCCTCTTTGTTTTTTTTTTTTTTTATTATTATTTCATTTTATTTTATTTCATTGTATTGATTTATCCAATCATCTAGGTTACATTTAGCTGGATTAAGAAAAACTGTTATAAACATTGCTGCTACGAGCGTTATGTAGCTGTATTTTGTTCAAGTCTCTAATTATCTTTTTATTTATTTATTTATTTTTTTATTGGTGTTCAGTTTGCCAACATAGAGAATAACACCCGGTGCTCATCCCATCAAGTGCCAGGCGTTCCCTCTTTAACCGCCCACCGGCCGGGAGTCCGCGGTGCCTTCGCCAACTACACTGTGGTCGCCTATTTCTTCCCCTCCCTCCCAGCTTCAAAGGCAGCTGACCTAGTACGCAGAAGGCACCTGCCTCACGTGCTTTTAAGGCAAGAATAAATGAAGTGATGAATGTAGGAATAAGTGATCATTTACTCAAAAATAGTATTTATTAACGGTATTGTTAGGTATCGGTGTTAAGTATCAGTTCCACACACCAGGGGATCACGGGATGAATCCTGTTCCCCCAAATTTGTATTTAGACCTCCCACCCCCCGGGGCCTCAGGGCGTGACTGTACTTAGAGATGGGGTCTTTAGAGATGTGACTAAGGTAAGATGGGGTCGCTAGGATGGACCCCGATCCTGTCTGACTGGGGTCCTCATAGGAAGAGGATGTGAGGACACAGATACACACCGATGGATGACTGCGTGGGGACACAGGGAGGGGACAGTGTCCACAGCCCAGGACGGAGGCCTCGGGGACACCAGCCCTGCCCACCTGGACTGTGGGCTCCAGCCTCTAGGACGGGGAGACCGTAATGATGTTTCAACCCCCACCAGGGTGCTTGTTACAGCAGCCCTACCACGCCGATGCTCGGTCTGCGCTGAGCAGTTGAAACCCACTACCCCATATAATCCCTGTGCTGCCGTGTGAACAAGCACGTTCAAGCCTGCGGCGTGTCTGAGGAAGCTGAGTCACGGGAGGTCAATCACCTTGGCCAACGTCACGCAGAATATATGTGACAGAGGGAGCCGGAGAGCAGGTAATCTCAATTCGGCTCATGCTCTTAGGCTGCTGTGACTCGGTTTCCCCTCTGTACAGAGCAGTGTGTGAGCCCCATAAGGTGACCAACACATGAGCTTGTGGGGGTGGCCTCCATCCTGTTGTGCTCAATGCAGCAGTTGTGGAATATCTGCCGTTGAGTGAGCGGCATGCCAGGCGCCGGGGACTCCGAGACGAGCGCCACAGAGGCCCAGCTCCAGGGAGCCCTCACTCGGGTATGGAGACAGGTGGGCACACACAAGAGCGAAGTACTGCGCCACCCACGCTGGACGTTTGCACTCATCCATAGACACGGCGATTCCCGAGTGTGCGCCGTTTGCCAAGATCCGTATGCATGTCTGTGGGCACGGCGGCCCTCTGGTCCCCATCCTCATGGGACCAACGGGGACGTAGGTGCTGATGCACCGCGGGGGATACCGCACGTAGCACGATACCACCTTCACCGAGCGGGCACACGGAGGAGAGTGGATTCCTACTGGAATGGAGGGGAGCCCAAAGGTTTTAGGGGAGAGCTAGCGTGCCGCGTCTGGGAGATAGAGCTCTCACGCCAGGCAAAAGGGGAAGAAAAGTGTCCCGGGTGGAGAGCAAGCCAGGAGTAAAGGCACGCAGGTGGGAGGGGGCGGTTCTGGATACGGGATATGGGGTGTCGGGGTGTCAGGGTGTCGGCTGAGCAGAGGCAGTGGGCACGGGAAGGCTGCAGGGAGGAGGGGCCATGGAGAGGCCTTGGGCGCTGCCACGATGGGGAAAAGCATGCTCTTGGGCGGGCAGGAGCAGGGGTTTCCCGAACAGGACGATGGCTGGCCGCCCAGCAGGTGGAGGGAAAGATGGGGAGCCAAAGGCGGGTTTAGGGACGGAGCAACCAAGTGAGAGATGCGGAGGGGAGGAGGGGGAGTCCTAGTAAAAGGAAGGGAGGACGCGACTCCAAGAACAGCGGGCCAACAGTGAGGGAGTAAGACGGGCTTGTGGATGTGCCCAGGCTCCTTGCTGGGTCGGTAAGCCCGGTAGGGATCCTGGGAGGAAGACTCGGGCTCCGCTAGTCAGCAACGCCCTGCTGCAGGCCTAGGGGGGACTTGTGGTGCACCGGGTGACGCAACCGTGGCGGTTCCAGGCTCCGTTGACGATGTGCCTGGGGGTCAGCTCCCTGCTCTCGCTGCTGCCCTTTGTGTCCATGGTTCCACCTTATGGTTACAAGCCGGCTGCTGCAGCTCCAGACCTCACATCCCGGTCAAGGCGGGCCGACGGGCAGGGGACCCCCAGCAAGCTCTCCCCCAGTGCCTTCCGTGCCGTCAGGGAAGCAAAATTGCCCCCGGAAGCCCGTCCGCAGGTTGTGCCTTCTGTGTGAGTGGCTGGGACTTGGCCACCAATCATCCCCTCCCCTGCTGGAGGCAGCGGGGGCCTCAGGAGCGGGGGCTGTCCCCACCGGCCAGGGGCCTGCCCCATCCATCCCCAGGGTGGGTCCGCAGCCACCCCAAAGGCGGGGCATCTGAGGCTTCAGACGGGGCAGATGGTGGGCGCTGGGATCCCCCATGGGACGCGGTCTTCTTTGTACTGGAGCAGGATGTGTGAGAACAGGTTGGGGTGGGGACGGCGGTCAGCTGAGAGGACATGGGGGGCAGCCCGGAGGACATGGAGGTCATCCCGGGGACATGGGTGTCAGCCGGGAGGACATGGGGGCAGCAGGGAGGACATGGGGGTCAGCCGGGAGGACATGGGGGTCAGCCCGGAGGACATGGGTGTCAGCCGGGAGGACATGGGGGCAGCAGGGAGGACATGGGGGTCAGCCGGGAGGACATGGGGGTCAGCCGGGAGGACATGGGGGTCAGCCCGGAGGACATGGGGGTCATCCTGGAGGACATGGGGGGCAGCCGGGAGGACATGGGGGGCAGCAGGGAGGACATGGGGGTCAGCCCAGAGGACATGGGGGTCATCCTGGAGGACATGGGGGTCAGCCGGGAGGACATGGGGGGCAGCAGGGAGGACATGGGAGGCAGCATGGAGGACATGGGGGGCAGCCCGGAGGACATGGGGGTCAGCCGGGAGCACATGGGGGTCATCCTGGAAGACATGTGGGGCAGCCCTGAGGACATGGGGGTCATCCCGGAGGACATGGAGGTCAGCCTGGAGGACATGGGGGTCAGCCGGGAGGACATGGGGATCAGCCGGAAGCACATGGGGTCAGCCGGGAGCACATGGGGGTCATCCTGGAGGACATGGGGGTCAGCCGGGAGCACATGGGGGTCATCCTGGAGGACATGGGGGGTCAGCCCGGAGGACATGGGGGCCAGCCTGGAGGACATGGGGGGCAGGGAGGACATGGGGGTCAGCTGGGAGGACATGGGAGGCAGCATGGAGGACATGGGGTGCCACAGCTCTTCCAGAAATGGGGCTGAGGAGACCCAGGTGGAGGAGTCGGCTCAGGGGGAGAGGCTCGAACTTCCACAGCTTCCAGGTATGGAATGAGGGGCGGGGAGGGAGGGCCGGGTCCCCATAGAGGGGGCAGGGAGTTCTGGGGGGCAAAGGGCCGGGAGTGGGGGGCCTGGGTCAGAGGAGGGCAGTGGCGAGTGACTGGTGGTGCAGGGGGTGGGCGGGGAGGGGCAGGGAGCCTGGGGAGCAGGTATTTGCCTGCAGACTTCGTTCTGCAAGTAGAAGAGGGGGTTGGTGGAGGGGCGGAGGACGGGGAGGAGCAGGTGTGTCGGGGGACACACATGCCTCAGGCCGGTGCCCCACGGTGCCCCCAGCCGCACCCTGACAGGAGCAATCAGGACTTCATGGGGCTGGGGGCACAGCCTCCATGTGGGACCAGGAAGGCTGTGTCCCGGGACAAGGCTCTGTCCTCCTCACGCTGTCCCGCCGTTGGTCTGCACGGCCAGGTAGGACATGACCTCTGCCCCTCTGGGGTTGGGGTGGGAGGTAAAGTGGGGCCCGCGGGGTTGGGTCGGATGCAGGACGGTGCCCGGTCCCCAGAGCGGTGGGGGTGGGAGGGGCACCGGGAGGCCCTGACCCCAGGTCCCCAGAGCGGCAGGTATGGGGGGGCATCCGGAGGCTCCCGGCGGCTCCTGGCAGGGTGCTCACTGTGTAGACCGCTGGGGCCAGGCCTGCCTTGGGGGCTGCGGTGCAGGGCGGTGACACGGGCAGGGCCAGTGCCAGGACCCAGGAGCAAACTGCCGCGTGTCCGGAGGACAGGGCAGGAGGTCGGGCGGGGAGGGGGCGCCTGGGGGGCAGGTGCGGAGGCTCTGGGAGCAGGCTGGAGTCCTGGCCTCCCGGGGACTGCCCCTAGGGAAATGGTGACCCTCTGGCAGCCGCTGGATTTTCGGGGTCTGCGGCGTGTTCCACGTGGCCACACGGCTCCCGGGCCCCGGCTCCCCTCCTTCCCCAGGCCCTGATCCCTGGCCGGGCTGCACCTCTGCTCCGCTTCCCTTCGCTTCTGTTTTTAAACGGGCCCTGGATACCGGCACGGATTTCTCACGGTGACTTGTACTGACTCTTTTTTTTTTTTTTTTTTCCCTGAACAAACGTCTGGGCATTAGGACCGCTGTTTTTCAAACCAGTAAAACTGTGCAGCACCTGGTTTACCGGCCCCCCATCCTGACATGCCTTGGGGCGCCCCCAAGGCCGGCCTCTGTCGTGTAGCTTGTTCTTACAGCCGATCCCTCCGTCTATGCGGTAGGATGATGGCGAGCTGGTTCCTTTGTAATTTTGCAGCGTCCCCTCCCGTGTGCGCTCCCTGTCCAGGGCCCCCTGCACGGAGCCCAGCGAGCTGTGGCCTCGCCTCTGAGTCCTGCGGGTCACTCTGCACCCCTGCCGGACCGGTCGGTTCCCTGGACCCCCCATGCTCTCCCCTCCCTCCTCTGAAAATAGGGATACAATAACACCCAGCTCACTTTCCTTTTGAGATACAGGGCGGTCCCCCTGCAAAGCACTTAAGCCAAGAGCTCGGAAGGGCCCCGGACCCACGGACCTTCATTAAGCGAATAATGGAATCACACTGGTTTGTCATTACTTTATATATGGAAAGTGATGGGGTAAATTTAGGAAACAAAGTGGATTTTTTTCTTTTTCTCCCTCTTACCACCAGTGACTGTAATATCAGTGATTAAAGGGATCCCTGGGTGGCACAGCGGTTTGGCGCCTGCCTTTGGCCCAGGGCGCGATCCTGGAGACCCGGGATCGAATCCCACGTCAGGCTCCCGGTGCATGGAGCCTGCTTCTCCCTCTGCCTGTGTCTCTGCCTCTCTCTCTCTCTCTGTGACTATCATAAATAAATTTAAAAAAAAATATATCAGTGATTAAAAAAAAAATAAAACCGTTGCTTTTTCTTTTTCTTTCCATTTTCTTTTTTCTTTTTTTAAATAAATTTATATTTTATTGGTGTTCAATTTGCCAACATGTAGAATAACACCCAGTGCTCATCCCATCAAGTGCCCCCCTCAGTGCCCGTCACCCAGTCACCCCCACCCCCCGCCCTCCTCCCCTTCCACCCCCCCTAGTTCATTTCCCAGAGTTAGGAGTCTTCATGTTCTGTCTCCCTTTCTGATATTTCCCATTCATTTTTTCTCCTTTCCCCTTTATTCCCTTTCATTATTTTTTATATTCCCCAAATGAATGAGACCATATAATGTTTGTCCTTCTCCGACTGACTCATTTCACTCAGCATAATCCCCTCCAGGTCCATCCACGTCGAAGCAAATGGTGGGTTTTTGTCATTTCTTTCCATTTTCTTGGAATATGGACCATATTTTAGAGCAGTCCTAGGTTGACAACAAAGCTGGGGGGAAGGCACAGAGATCTCTGTGTACCTACCCCCTGTCCTCCCGCAGCCTCGCCCGCCATCTGCACCCCCACCAAGCCGATCGTCTCCTATAACCGACGAACCGACGTGGACACGGGGTCATCACCCCAGAACCCAGAGCTTACATCAGGGTCACAGTCCGTGAAGCACGTTCTGTGGGTCAAGACAAACGTGTGAGGATGCGTCCCCACTATCACGGTACCGTACAGGATAGTTTCCCTGCCCTGGAAACATCTGCTCTGCCCTCCCCCTGCCCCACCCCTGCTTTCAGACATGTGGGCTCCTCCTGTATCTCCAGGGTCCTGCGTGGTGGCCCCGTCTTCCTCCCATGGGCGCTGATGGTGCAGGGCTGGCAGGTGGGCACAGAGGCGTACGCGGGTGGCCACCCCATGTCCTCCAACGGGCCGATTGCCCACTATCTGTTGGAAATGGGGGGATGCATTTTGACAATATGGTTTGTGGAGTTGTGTCACCTTCCTTTGGGGCCTGGAATCAACACTCCAGGTAGCAATTTTAACGATCGACTAACAGCATCCTTGGCACGCGTGAGCCTGGCAGGTGGCGGCCGCGCTCTTGGCCTCAAGCTGGGAGAACGCTCATGAAATCACACGAAGCCCCACGTTGACTCTTAAGAGAATTCCTTGGGTTTCTAGAAATCTGGTTTCTATTTTTAGGAGAGTGAGACTCTTCAGCCTCGGGGCCGCCCGGCTTGGCGGACAGGCATCCTCACACCTTCTTGAGCTGAAGCTCACAAGTCGGGGTTTAAATATCATGATGGCCACGGCCGCCCACTTCCAGGACTCGTGCGTCTGTCGCTGGCTCACCTCAGACTTCCATGGTTGTGTTTCAATTCAAAGTCACATTTAAAGTTGTTTTTTTTTTTCTCTCTCTCTCTCTCTCACTTCCATCTTTTGGTTTTTATACTTTTGTCTCTTCCGTTCTGAAAATTTTGGAAAAGATAATATTGGGGTGGTGATAAATTCAAGAACGTGGGATCCCTGGGTGGCTCAGCGGTTTAGCGTCGCCTTTGGCCCAGGGCATGACCCTGGGGTCCCGGGATCGAGTC
The DNA here is from genome assembly GCF_048418805.1 of Vulpes vulpes. Lineage (NCBI taxonomy): Eukaryota > Metazoa > Chordata > Mammalia > Carnivora > Canidae > Vulpes > Vulpes vulpes. The sequence goes on from NC_132781.1 coordinate 116,916,102, forward strand.
CTGCGTCCGGCTCCCTGCATGGAGCCTGCTTCTCCCTCTGCCCGTGTCTCTGCCTCTCTCTCTCTGCATCTCTCATGAATAAATAAATAAAATCTTTAAAAAAATTCAAGAACACTTCTATAATTTAAATGTCTTTAGAGATAGACATTTTAAAAAGGTGGAGAATAAATAAATATGTAAATAATAGTTTGGGGTTTTCGGAACCAAAGTGCAACAAGACTCATCTAGGTCACATACCCTGGAACACAGCTATTGACTAGAGGCAGTCAATCCATTGTTTAAAGAGTTCATTTGCTACCCATGGACGCTAAATTGATACCTAAAGTTTTTCTTCCACAAAAAAATAAAAATGTTAATTGGTTGTTTGGACTTATTTGGAAATAAGAACTGTCATTTTTGAGCATTTTATGACATGCTACCGTGTTAAATGTTTTCTCCACGTTATCTGGCGAAAGTCAGACTGTTTTCCCTGTTATTATTGTGTTTAAAATTTTAATTAAGTTTGCTTTACAGATGAAGACACCAGGACACAAAGAGATGAACTAATTCGCCTACAATCACATGGAAATGAGGACTTAGAGCCTCAACTCAGGTATCTTCATCTCTAAAGCAGTGGCCCTGTTGTCGGGGGATGGTTGGCAACGTCTGGGGGCATTGCGGTTGTCATAGCTCGGCAAGAGCAGGTGCTCCTGGCCCCTGGAGGGTGGAGGCCAGGGACGCTGCTCCAAGCCCTCCCCTGCCCAGGGCACCACCCCATCCCCAACATCAGTAGTCGCGGCAAGGATGGAAAGCTCACCCTAAAGCCTCATGAAAGCCTTTTTTGCTTTTAGTGTGAAGATGCCATGAACTAAGAAGTACTGTTGGCACTAGTGGGAAGGGCCCAGAACCAGAGGGCCGGGCCACGACCCGGCGTGGGGTGGTGGCCGGAATGACTTGGCCGTGTGGCTCCCTCTCCGAGCTCCTGGATCTGACGCCAGGTCGGCTGCCATCTCCCTGGGGATGCTGGAGGTCACTGGAGCCTAGGAAGCCCTCGGGAGAAAATGGAAAGTCAACGAAGCTCGGCCCCCATCCTGGAGCCTAGGTACGTCCCTCACCTTGCACGTGGACGCGTGGGGCCTTTATGAACACGTCTTCTTTTTGTTTAAGTGGATTCGGTATATTTTTGTTCTGTGCAGCAAGAAGTCCTGGTATGCCAGAGACTCTTTCTTTCTTTCTTTCTTTCTTTCTTTCTTTCTTTCTTTCTTTCTTTCTTTCTTTCTTCTTTCTTTCTTTCTTTCTTTCTTTCTTTCTTTCTTTCTTTCTTTCTTTCTTCTTTCTTTCTTTCTTTCTTTCTTTCTTTCTTTCTTTCTTTCTCTCTCTCTCTCTTTCTTTCTTTCTTTCTTGACACTTCTTTCACTAGAAATCTTTTGACGCAGTGTTAAAGCTCTTGTTTTAAGCTTAAATCAAAATAGAGTAAAACTTCCTTGACCTTGTGAGTCAATATCCAAAGGATAAGACTTTTTTTTGTTTGTTTGTTTGTTTTTTGTTTTTTTAGGATAAGACTTTCTTGTTCTTACTTCTTAGACTCCGTCAGATGGATCTCCTTCCAAAGTCTGGGTGGAGAGGATCTTCACTCAGCCAGGCTGTTGACCCCTAGGATTGGGTCCCTTTTCCAGAAATTGTCATCCCGGGAGTGAGTAAGAATCACAGAATCGTCACGTTGCTCACTCGAGAGCCACTTAATTTAGGAAGAAAGGTCCCCAGCTCTGGGTCAGCTATCATCAAGCTACGTCCTCAGGAGCAGAATTTAACAAAATCCAGACCCGTGTTGTGTTGCCGGAGAGGCCGGCTGGTGCCTGAAGGAGGTCAGAAGAGGTTCATGGTTTCAGCCCCATGGCCGTGTCACTCACTCTGGACGAGTGGCCCTGAAGTTCTAGGAATCTAGATTCAATGGGTAGAAGAAGGACCAGTCACCGTACCTGGGCCGGGAGCGTCGCCCACACACATTGTCTGCTCTTCCTGAGAACATCTGAGCAGGTTCTTTAGCTCACCGTGGAGGTCGTGATTTGCATCCATCAGATGTATGAGATTTGTCTTATTTTCCGTTTTCCCTCTGGCGTCCTGATTCTCGTTCCAGGATGGTTCTCCCCACAGAGTGGCACAGACAGGACACGGCTGTGGCCTGAGAGCCCCTGAACACGGCTGGGCCCTCTGCTCTCCACCTATTCCAGTGGTGAGTGGAACACGGTTTGTAAGCCAGTCCAGGCGTCCCTGACGTCCCGTACAAACCTGAGACCTACAAGCAGTGCTTGTACCTCCAGGTATGAGCCTGTTTGATTTCCTAACTCTTGGAAAGAGTTCCTAACTCTTCATTAACTTTTTCTTTACCACCTGAGGTTGGAGGCATTTCCCAGGATGATGAGGCCCATCGCTGTCTGTGTGTTGGTTCCTAAAACCCACCACCCTCTTGTGAGGTGAGCAGCAATCAGGGTCTGTGACATCTTTTTTTTTTTTTTAAGATTTTATTTCTTTATTTGAGAGAGAGAGAGAGAGCAAGTGCACAATCATGGAGAGGGTCAGAGGGAGGGGCGGAAGCAGTCTCCCCGCTGAGCCCAGAGTCCCACGTAACGGGACTCGATCCCAGGACCCTGAGATCATGACCCAAGCAGAAAGCAGATGCTTCACTGCCTGAGCCACCCAGGTGCCCTGGGGTCCTTAAAATCTAAAACTCTACTCAGAGCTGGTGTAATGAACCACCGAGGGCAGGGCCTTGGGCGCTCACCATGAGCTCCTTAATGCCCAGAGTGCAGCTTCCAGTTCCCTCCAGGGCTCTGAACCTCTTCCCTATAGGTGAAGAGGGTGGGAAATCCCACAGCCCATGCGGCATTGCTTGCGTGATCCTACAACCAACTTCCCGGTGGCCCAGGATGGTCTTGATTGCTGCTCCTGGTGGTGTGATTATTAGCACCATCCTTTGAAGCCCAAATACGCAGTTTGCATGAGAAATCATGGGGTTACCTGAGCTGTTGGGTTAGCACCCTCTTAGATTACTGTACAGTCCCCGAGAGCTGGTTGAGAAACACAGCAAAGGCAGCAAAACGCTGTGTCACCCACCCCTGCCCACCTCTCCCATACCCATCGCTCTTCAGTGTCAGACGCACCTGCAGCAGAACTGAGGTGTTCTCTTCGGCCAGGCTCGGACTGGTGTATTTCCATCCCCCGCAAGATTAAGAAGATCAGTGAAACCCAGAGACAATTTGTTGCAATGAACACCCTTTTTAGAGATCTGCGAGAGCAGAGAAAATTAGGGCCCCCTTGGGCTGCAATTCAAGACGCGAGGAACTTGATCAGGAAGGAATGATCCAGACGGTCGTCACGTGGCAACCTCTCCAAGGCAGGTCCTTGCCCAGTCACCATGGCAATCCCACCGCGAATGCAGAAAAATCCTGAGCCCAAGTGGCACATCTCTGACATGTCAGGGAAACGCTCTTATGCGGTGAGTGAAATCTCCTGGGAGGGTCATAAATCCTGTGCAACAAATTATACACTAACAGGTTCTTAGAGGAATTCAAATAAATCCTCACAACCGCTTAGCAGGTAATCTCCAGATCAGATTCCCATTTTTCTTAAGAGCAAAATAATATATGGCTTCTTATACTCTCCTAGTGAAATGCTATATATCAAAGATATGAATTTAGTCGAAATATTGATCTTAAGCCAAAGTGAAACTAAGGGAAAGTTTAATGCGCTTCACCACAAAGGAGAGAGCCGGGGACGTGTGCGTGAAGTGTGCGTGAAGTGTGAGGGGAGCATCTGGAGCAGAGCCACGGAAAAATCTAGAAGACCCAGGTCCTCCTAGACTGTCTAGTAAGGGAGAACACGGAGACGTGGCTGCACGGCTCCACTCCCGCCGAGCACGTTGTCATGGAGATTCGCCCTTGCAATTAGAGGACACCAGATAGATCACAAAAAAGGGAAATATCTCAATGGCACCTGAATCCTTTGAAATGTCATATTGCGGGCCACACGATGCAACCATGTGAGAGCCGCGTGTGGTGTGTTTTCGGGGGAGGAGCTGCTGGCATGGAGGTGATGCAGAGGGACAGGTGCACAGGACACCCCTGGGTGAGTCCCCGGGTGCGGGGACAGGAGACGTCCCCTGGCACTGAGATGAACACGGCTTCCATCCGTGGAAATGCACATCCTCCTCCTCTCCCTTCTTCAATCAGAGAAACTCGGACAAGCATAATAAGGGAAATTATCTTCCTTTTCCATCTCAGTTTGCCAAAGCGAATCAACCCCTTGCTAAATCTCCTCGTGCGTCGCAGGGCAAAGAGTCGAAAGAAAAAGCGCCTTTGAACAAAAATGTCTCTATTTTCTCTTAACGAAAGATTCTCATGAAGTCATCTGTCATTCAGTTAACTGTGTGCTGTCCAGAATTTCCTGTTTCCGAGGAGAGCAAGCAGGAAACCCTAGCAGGGAGTCTGTCCAGCCACCTTCGCGTCAAATGTCCTCACAAGTGGGGTGGCCGTGATTTGTACTCCTCACGGCCACGGTCCGCCAGGCGACGCTGCCCCAGCCTGTCCTTTGGCTTGCTTTGCTGGATGTGACTTATCAGACACCAGCAGCCAAAGTCCTAGGTAAACCAAAGTAGTTTTTCTAAATAGGCTATTACTTATTTATTCGGGGGATTTATAAAAATGTGGCCGTCATGTGGAGCCTCTGGGTACATGAATAATGCAAAAGTACAAAACATTAAGAAACAGAAACAAACAAAAGCCAGACGTGTCGCTCTATTTCTCTCCACAGACAGAAACCACTTTTTTGATCAATACATTGAATTACAAAGAGGGATTGCTAAACAATGCAAACGGGCATTTAATAGGACATAAAAGATTTAGTCGTCAAACAAATGCCTTCCTGCCGTCCTGCGCACACACACGAGAGTGTGGGCGAGTCCTGGGAGGGCAGTCTGCTGTTGGGACAGGGGCTGGAGCCGGTCGGGGTCTCTGTGAAGAGGGGCATCGGTGGGGCGGGGGCAGCGGGGGACACGTGGACTTTCCAGAAGGGGTGGTCTGTGCACCCAGGGTTTCGAGCTCTGGTCCCGTGTGGGCTTGTCCACTCCTTGTCTGTCTCCTGTCCTTCAGGGTGTCATTTCTGGGCACCGTGCTCACTGCGGATGGGTCTGTTGCTGTGTCCCTTTCTCGGTTGGATGCTCACCTCCAGGCCTGCGTGGTCAGCACCACCTGTTACCTGGTCGCTCAGAGTTTCCCAGAGCACCTGCCTGGCTTCTCTCTCAAGGCCTCTGCTGACCTTCAGGCCTAGAGGAAGGTGGGAATCTGGTCAGAAGAGGGGCAGAGGTGGGAGAGAGAGGAAAAAACACTTGTCATGTTGGGTAGGGACAGGAGTTTAGTGGCTGAGACCTAAATACAAGAGAGAAATAGTTCAAACAAAAGCCAACCACACAAATGGAGTTTGCGTTCACAAGCAATAGGGATTTCATTAAATGTAGGAAGACCTATGGACCTCTCATGAGTATTTTTTTTTAAAGATTTTATTTATTTGAGAAGGAAAGAGCACAAGCAGAGGAAGGGGCAGAGAGAGAAGCAGATTCCTCGCTGAGCAGGGAGCCCAATGCATGACTCAATCCCATGATCTGGAGATCATGACCTGAGCTGAAGGCAGGTGTTTAACTATCTGAGTCCCCCAGGCGCCCCTCATTAGTATGTTTTAAAGGTATTCTTCAGCGTGGTTAAAACCAAATCAATTTTGGGTTGGCCTCTGGAAGCAATGCAGCGGAAGGAGGCTTTGTACTCCAGGGAGAAGCCTGGGGGTTCACGCCCTGCACTGCCCGGGACTCTTGGAGAAAGGGAAACAAGGCCAGGCTTATGAGAGTCAAAGTTTCAAAGTGGTAATTTCAGCCTTGGCATTCTGCTTTTGTTCTCTTATAAAATGGGCCCCAGATATAAGAGTATGGAAAAATATCTACAGTGACTGGAAAATAGAGAAGGATGTTCTCAAAAAAGCTAGATGACTTCACGTGCCTGGAGAATCTGAGACAAGAGATTGGATGGTGAGAGAAACCAGAGAAAGGGTCCACTGAAGGGTTTAGAAGATAGTTTCCTGTCAGAAGCCTAGAACCTTCCACACCCAGGTTCAGAGATGCAGGGATGTAAGTGAGGCTGGGAGAAGGTACAGAGCCCAGGGTGCATCCACCACCAGCGGCCCAATGAAGCTAAGTGGTATCGCAATGCAGGGCACTGGGCTGCATCAGGGTTTTACAGAGAGACAGAGAAACAAACCCAGAGAACATCGTGCCAACTCACATGGATGGGGAAAGTCTGGAAGATTCTACTGCAGAGGGTCTGAGTTTCATGCCCAGCCTTCTGTGACCTCCCTGGTTTTCTGGCTGATGGCCACAGCTCTGTCCTGGGAGCTCATCGCCAGGGGTCCAGGATGATTCAAATTTTAGTGCAAATATAAAAATTATTAAAAGAAAAGAAAGATGTTACTGAGACATATTGATCATAGCTACCTGGGCCAATGACGTGGGTTATTCCCATGGAATTTCCGAGTGTGTTCAGGATGGGCGGGTAGTAGATAACCAAATTTTATACCCAGAACAGTTACCCTAGGAGGAGCCAATATTGCTGATGGAGAGAATACGGTTTTAAACATGCTTTACCTATTTGTAGGATAAAAAGAAGTTTTATTAAATTCCAAATGACATCAGCCTGTGGGAAAAAATGTAAAAATTAACAGCAAGAAGGTGTCAAACAGAAAAAAATAAAATAGTAATTATATTCATTTTCTTGATATTAAAGACAAGGTATTTCCTATTAAGAAACATGATGTGTTATTTACAAAGAGATCCAAGAAGACACAGAAAAGATAAAAATTGAAGGACTAATATATGTATACTAAGCATTGGTGTGTAAAATAATGCAGTGTTAGAGGGAGCAGTCAAAGGTAGGGTTCATGGCAAAACCCTGATCCTCTCTGATGGATAGAACATTCATGAGTATTTATTTAATACAATAGTATCAACAATAAACTGTTAAAGATTTTAAACTATAATCACCATGAAAGTTCTCTTTTTCTGACAGAGGTCAAGAATAAAACCTGTAAATTAAGAGTAAAAACGAGATAGTGTAATTATTGGGCTCTATTCAGAACTTTATACACTGTGAAGAGAATGCACTTTCCATCTGAGTGCTTTTGGAACATAAACAGAAGTTGGAGTCAAAGAAAACCCAAATAGGGACCCCAAAGTGGGAGTTGTATTCAGAAAACATTCCTTAGCCACAACAAAAGTAGCAATTAACCAAAGGAAAAAAAAAGAAAAAAAAAAGGAATCAGTTTGGATAATTTTGAAAAAAAAAAAATCCATCTCTTGATTCAGTGAGAAAATAGCAATTGTAATTATATACATGGTAGGAACTAAGTATAATAATATTTTGTTTCAAATACATGTTATTCAGCAAAAGTTGAGTTCCAAAGAAAGTTCATATTTAGAAATCCTTTTATTATTAAACTAAAAAAAACATAAGAATTCTAAGAATATATAAGAATATATAAGAATAAGTGTTTTTTTTTTTTCTTTTAGAGGCAAGCAAATGATGCTAGGAGAAATGAATAAGCAAATATAGTCTCAGCAATTAAATTTATTGGAAGTCAGAAATCGTCAGAATTAATAGAGGATCCCAATGGATGATTTTTGGGAAGCAGTCAAAAAGGTACAGATGTAGACATGAAGTAGAAGGAGTGTCAGAGGCGAGGATAGCAGGGTAAGAATATTGGAATACCACCTTAGACTTTTCTACTGATTGATGCTGTGTGCAGAGAGGATGTGAAAATAGAAGGTAATTTCTGAGCAAGGATGGAAGATGGGTGAGGATTTGTGCAGGTGCCCTGGTGAGAAGGCTGTGTTCTCCTTCCCCTCAGCACCAGTGTGCTGGCAGCTATGGAACGATGGAGAATAATGACTCACAGATCATCCACTGGATAACTGCCCGGCACCACTTCCAGTGATGCTTCCCAGACCTGCAGAACTTTACAACTCTGACCTCACACGAGGTTCTTGGGGGGCTTGCAGCTTCGGAGGTCATATACCTGGAGCCCCTCTGAAGTCCTGCCCCAGAGCTCTCAGGAGGGTTGGTGTCTGAGTCACTAAGCAGGATGATAACAAAAGGAGTTTTGGGGAAGGGCTGCATGTTTTGGGATTTGGCCTTGTTTTGCCACAGGCATCCTCCTGATTAAAACTAGTAAATCCCACCTTTCACATGACAGTGATACAGGTGTTGTGGGTTTTGCTTTCGGAAAGCCTAGTGCGGAGGGAACCCACTCCCACCATGTGGAAGAGAAATGGTAGGCCAGCCCCGGGAGGAGGCCCCGTCCTTCACGGCCAGTAGTTACCATCCCTGGATGGGCCTTCATCTTGTCCCATGGACACCTGGTTCTTGACTGAAGATCTTTTTCCAGATTCTTCCCCAGTGCAGGTGGTTTCTGTGCCATCGACCGGGAGGAAGGGCCACCATCTTGTTGTTCCTCACTTGCAACTTGAAGACCTCTCTCCCCTCTCCAACCTAGAACTTCCAGCTCTGTGTATCAACCATGGGATTGCATCTCCCCCACAGGGTTTTGTCATCCTCTACTTTCTTGGCAGTTCTGGGCTCACTGAGGCCCTTTCCAAGGTCACTGCTCATACGATGTGCATGAAGGAGTCATTCAGTGCCTGGAGCTCCCTAATGGTCTTGTCCTCTGCTGACCGATGCCTGCCCACTTCCTGCCACCAACACTATGTGCCACACCTGTCCCTGGACAAGCAGCTCCCGACGCCATTGCTCCTTGTATCCAGGGTCCTCAGTCCCGGTGCTTCCATCTCCAGCATCTCCGGCTGTCTGGCTCTACTATTTCTTTTTTCATTAAACCTACCATATGATCAATTTCATATTGTGCTTATATTTTCTTTTTCTTTTTCTCCTGCTAGAACGTAAGCTCCATGTGGCCAGGAGCTGTGATCTGCTGTTGAATCCCAAGCACCCAGAAGCATGCTTTGCACACAGGGGATGTTCAATACTTATTTATTTAGTGAGCAAATTAAGAAGACTATGTTTCTGAAAGGAGACCCATCCATGGCCCACTGAAGCCACAGCTGTTAAATGAAAAAGGGTGTGGCATGTTAGTATGTGGAGTGTGATGCCGTTTTTGTCTATGTGAAAAGAAATATTTCATGTCCATCATGATTCCTGTAGAAAAATGTCTGGAATATTAGGAGTGATTTTTCTTTCATTGGTGGGAACATGGGCAGCCTTTAAATTTTCCCAGATTTGTTTTTTTCCTTATTTTTTTTTCAGTGAGCATGAAGGCAAAAAAGCTAACTTACAGCCCTCTCCAGGAAGAGCCCGTCGATTCAATGAATGCTGTCTTTGCATATTTGAATTCCAGAACTGTGCATTGTCCTACACAGGTCTGCATTAGAGCCTCTGAGGTTGCAGTTTTCCTGGAAAATTTCTGGGAATTGACCTCTGGGAAGTTCTATTTAAAATGATTGTTGTGGGAATTTTCATATAGCCCATCATCTCCAAAGAAAGTGTTCAGGAGAGACTTTGAGGCAAGGTCTGTGCAGGCATTGCATGGCACCTCTGTATTCCCTCTCTCCTATGAGCCTGCCCACAGCATATCCTCACTTTGGGGTCAATTTCTGTAAACCCCACAGCACAGGGAAAGTTCTCTTTCCTCGAGACCCCACTTGAACCCATGATGGGTGCTTGATTGCTGAACATGTGCTCACATCTTACCTCGGATTCTTCTGCATCATTCATGCAACATGCTTTGTCCTCCAATAGCTTATGGACACTTGTCTATGTCACTCGAATACCCAGCGATCGACCAGCCAGCAAAGATGATGAATTCTGCAGAAAAGACTCAGGGACATTTTTAAAAATTGGTTGCAGACTGAATCTGGCTTAGATGGGATTGGCATCAGCATAGCCGTCCTTGGTTACCGCCAGTCGGCGCCTTCCTTGGCCTGATGTCGTCGTGGCTGGACCACAGGGAAGGGAGGGCGTCCAGCGTCTGGGGTGGGGGACATGGCAGGGTGGCAAAGCCAGGGAGGCAGGCAGTCCAAGGGCTGACTGATGGGATCGCTCAGTGGAGTGGATCTTCTGAAATGTAAATGGCAAGGAGATAAATAAGTCTATGTTTGAGGCTGCGGAGAGGCAGCCGCCGAAGCCAATGACAACCCAATGATCAAAGATCCGGAGTGGGGTCTGAACAAGCGAACAACCGTCTCCATGGTGACAGTCACTCCCACCACCCTCTTCCACTGCTAAGAGGCTCTGAAACTCATCTTTTAAAAATTCTGGTGCAAATTGATTAAAGGAGAAAATGACTCTGCTCTCTTTGTCTCTTTGCTTTATTCCAGGTACCAGGTTGAACAAAAAAAAAAAAAAGAAAAAAAAAAGAGACCTTTATATATAGATTCCCCAATTCACACAGAAAATGGTATTATAAGTAATTTTTTCACTTCTTTGAGTCTATTATTAGGGTTAACAAGCCTAAAATGGGTGTTAAAAATGCCTCACTCGTGATTGCGCCTTTTCCCCAGCACAATGTTATCACGTGGCCCTAAATTTGAGTATAATACACCTCTGATGAGCAGCTAGCATCTGGGTGATTGATCATTACAGTTTAGCAAATATTACTATGGATAAGGCAACCCTCATCACCCTGTGAGCTGGGAGCGCGCTCGCCACTGTCTCATTCGCGTGGCAATTACTCATGGGCCTTGTGCCACTGCCCCGGTGTTATTGTACTGAATAGATTTCTTTTTTTTTTTTTTTCTTAAAGTGTTTCATGTACGTGCCCACTGCCTCTCCAGCTCTATAAACTCTGGGAAGTCACAGCTAGTGATGGGCATGCATCTGCTTTCCATATTGTCAGCTGCTCTAAATTACAGAAATACGGTTGTCTAGTTAGGAGATATGAAGTAGCCAAACTCTAAGATGGGATTCATCCCATGAACAAACATATTTAGTGTTTTCTCTGGTCTGAATGTTCTCACTTCCCCAAAATGCATATGTTGAAACCCAACCTCGAGGTGATGGTGTCAAGAGGTAGGGTCTATGGGTGGTGACGAGGTCATGAGAGTAGAGCCCCAGAGGGGTTACTGTCATTAAAAAAGAGACTCCTCCCACCATATGAGGACACCATCTAAGAACTAGGAAGGGGGTTCTCACCAGACCCTAAATCTGCGGGCATCTTGATTTTGGATCTGGAGACTTGTAGCCTCCAGAACTGTGAGCAAACAATGCCTGATGTTTACGAGCCTCCAGTTGTTGATATGTTTTTTAAAGATTTTATTTCTTCATGAGAGACACAGGGAGATGCAGAGACATAGGCAGAGGGAGAAGCAGACTCCCTGCAGAGAACCAGATGTGGGACTTGATCCTGGGACCCCGGGATCACGCCCTGAGCCGAAGGCAGATGCTCAACCGTTGAGCCACCCAGGTGCCCTGGAAAGGACCATTTTGGATAGCATGAGGTGGAAGTAGGGCGGATCTTCTCATCATGACCCTCAACAGCATGCTTGAAGGTTGTTATTCCCATCCTTGAAACGATGGCTTTGATGACCTGGAGGTCTTGATTCCCAGGAGAAGGACACTTGAGCCAGCCATCTCAGGAAGTGTTGCACTGGATCTAAATTTATGGCTCTAGGACTCCACAGTTTGAGTTCCTCATGGATGCAGGGATCACTGTACTGGCAGACATGATTGACCTTGACCGTTGAGACATGATAGACTTACCGCCCATGATGTCTAGAGCTCAGAAGAACCACTGGGGTGCCTTTTGACATGTCCAAGTTCAAGTTCAAAGAGCTGTAAGTGGGAAGTTGCATCAACCATGGTCTGACTTAGGGTGGTAGGACCAGGGAGCTGACTCCTTCAGGTGTGAAGGTCTGCATTTCTCCCCCGGGCATGTAATCTAAACCAGTAGACATGCTGATCAACCGTGAAGAGGTGTGTAGGCCAGATAGAGAAAGATGGTTAACGTGAACTACCGTATTGGGTCCAACCCAGCAGTGGGGTGCTGGGGAAGGCCTCAGAACTCCTTCCATAAAGCTTTCTTTCCTTTCCTCTTCTCTCCAATTCCCGGCCCCTCTCCTCCTTCTTCTCTTCTTAAATGTGTAATCAGCCACCGTCTTTAGGAAAACACAGGCTGGGGTGAACTTGACGAGGAACATAAATTGATGTGAGCAGTGAGAGGGAGCAAGGGAGGCGTGTGCTGCTGCTCTACCCAAACCTGGGGCCACTTGCTCTTTCCAGCTGGGCCAGCTGGCTCCCGAGGGCCAGACCACTGGTCTCATCTGAGGGCTGCCCCAGGTTCTGGACCCCACTTGGCCCGCACACCAACACCGTTTCAAGGAGCAGCGCTGATCCCAGAATGGATGGGCATGGGGTCTAAATAGCCCAGTTTCCTTGGCTGCCATAATTCTGAGACATAGTTCACATTGTTTCTCCGCATTTCTCAGCAGGATTGAGCCTTAGTGGTTAATTGTGGTGGCTGGCTCATCTCATTATTTGCTGTTTTCCCTCCTTGCATGCCATACCCGCTCTGGGGCTGAGGGTACTGCTCTTCCAGAGGGACATACAGGCATCCCCTGCTTTTTGGAAGTTTATCACACCACTTTGCTTTTATGAAAGATCTACATTAGTACCTGTTTTTGCTAGCTGAGAGAAATTTGGAGATTTTTTTTTTCTCTTAGGAGAAAAGGGGAATGGTGCAGAGTGTTGAGCCTGGTTTAGCAGCCCAGCTGTCAGGGGCCGTGCCACCAGTGCCACCCAGCACCATCCCTGGGAACCCATGCGGCATCTCTGCATCAGCCCCCAGGGCTCTGAGCTGGGTCTGGGAGCCTCTGGGCTTCAGCTTCTGTGCCTCCTTTAGCAAGCTGTGCCCTGAGTCTCAGAAAGCCTGAAAGGGGTGGGTTTTTGCATCTGGAATGTTCAAAAATTGTTAAGTTAATAAGCGTAAATTAAAGTGAATCACTTCTTCACTTTGTACATCAGGAAAGGCTTTGTGGGAAGTCTTTACTTTTGGATGGGATAAATGTGCATTGAGTCCATACCCTACATCCAGGGGAACCCAAGTCAGAGGAAGAACACGGGTTCTGGGATTCAGGCAATGTACCTGCCCTCAGTTCTGTAAGTTCCAATTTCTCAAGAGTCTTGGGTAGATAGGTGATTCCTGGCCTTTTACAGAGAATCACAGACAAAACTAGCTTCTAGTGAGCAAGAAGTATTTTACTCTGTAATTGTCGACCAAATGCACAATATACTAACAACTGTCAGGTACCCCCTATGTGATTTAAGGCACAGTTCTAGAAAATTTTTAGAATTTTTTTTTTGGTCTTTTGAATAGATATTTAGAAACATTTTCTCTTTTTATAAACTTATTTTTTAATTGGTGTTCAATTTGCCAACATATAGAATAACTCCCAATGCTCATCCCTTCAAGTGCCCACCTCAGTGCCCGCCACCCAGTCACCCCCACCCCCCGCCCACCTCCCCTTCCACCACCCCTAGAAAATTTCTAGAATTTACCTTATTCCTCATTATGATATGAGGTTACCATGTTACCCCTCTTTTATGAGTGAAGAAATCAGCCTTCAGAGTGGGTGAGCAAGCTCCTCATGGTGACACAGTAGAGGTGGGTGCAGGGCTCAGTCAGTTGTTTCTGGCCCCGACGCTCCCCTCCACCACCCACCCCTGTAACCATCGTGTCTCAGAGACTTATTGGTGGACTTTGTCTTGCTCGGTGTCAGTGCATGAGGCTTCTGTTGAAATCATGATGTTTGGAGGTGAGGTCATCTCAGGAAAGCAAAACTCTCCATTTTATCAGCTAGTGACCTATATACTCATTAAAATTAGTAACATAACAGGCCCCGTATCATTTACTCCTTAAATAAGCTATACTTTCTCATGTGCTTTGAACCATATCGCTCCTCCCTTCTCTCAAGAATAGACTGTATACCTTGACCTGAGTCTTTGATGTTTTCATTGAGGAGCTCCAACCAGGTCATAAACTAGGTCAGTTTTTAAAATATACGTCTTACAGGTCAGATTTATTTTAAAGAGGCAGCCATTGAGGTCAGGTACATGAGCCGTGGTGCATTTCTTGCTGTGGGGCTCTGCCTCTAAGAACACCATGACCTAAATTTCAAAAGTACTTTGTGCAGAAACGTTCTGGTTCTCGCCCATCACTCCCTCACTCACGCACTACAGGTAGGTAATTCTCAAGTTAATTCTCCTTTCTTGTATATTTTTTTCTGGAAGAGAGATGGTCAGATCGTGAGTGTATTTATTTATTTATTTATTTATTTATTATTTATTTATTTATTTATTCCGTTTGGCAAATAAGCTCCTTCCATGCCAGACCCTGGACTAGTCACTAGTCAGAGAACGAGTAGTTACCCAAAGAAACAGTAGGCATGCTCTAATGGAGCATCTGAAAGAGTTTAATCAAGGAACTTTTATAAAAGTGTGGAGAAGTTGTAGGGAAACAAACAAACAGAAAGATTGTCAGGGACTTGTGAGTGTCAGGCCAGTGATGCCCTTGGGTCTTGGGTCTTGGGTCTTGCGGTCTGTCTAGCCATATGGGGGGAGGGTGTGACTGTCCAGGAGCACAGCTGGCCTTGCAGGTCCCATGGAGGGGCACAGAGAGAATGAAGTCCAGCCGTGGATTGAATGCTTGTGTCCACCCCACCCCCCCAATGCCTATGTTGGAACCAAACGCCCAGTCTGATGGTGTTAGGAGGTGGGGTCTTTGGGATGTGACAAGACCATGAGGGTGGAGCCCCCCTGATGGGATTACTCCATAATGGGATTGGTGTTCTTATCAAAGAGACCCCAGAGAGCCCCCTTGCCTCTCCCACCATGTGAGGGTACAGCAGGAGGACATGGGATCTCCTGGAGTCTTGATGTTGGACATCAGCCTCCATATCATCAGCCCCAATGGTGGTGCTTTGCTACAGGAGCTCAGACACGCCGAGGCGCTGCTCCAGCCTAGCCACCTCCCTTCTTCCGTGTCCCCCCGTGGCCCTGCTTCTCCATGTCCAGCTGGAGGGCAGCCCTTGGAGCACAGGGCAGGGTGGGCAGGATGGAGGGCACTCTGGAGGAGGTGGAGGGAAGCCACCACGCTGCCGAGGAGCGGCCAGACGTGGGAGCCTAGCGATGCCACGGTCACGTGAGCTATTAAGCACTTTGAAATAGAAAATATTCTCCAATTAAGGCCTGTCTGAAATGAAGTCAGTGCTCAGAGGAGAGGTTAACACCTGCCTGGAGAATGTGGGAAGCTTCCCACTGGAAGCGGCACTGCAGCTTTGTTTGAAGGGCTCGAATATATACAACATCACCCGCGTGTGAAAAATAACTAGCAACAACGAACGTAATTGAAAACCTAGGTCTAACAACAGTTCTGTGGAGGAGCGATGTGTCTGCTAATTTCCAGTCCTTTAGTGCTACAACGGGAAGGGGAAGGTGTTTTCGGGAAGAAGCAAGGGAGCCACGAAAGAGAGCAGTGAGTTCAGATCAAATATGAAAAGTCTTCTTAGCACCAGTGTACACCAAGAAAAGGTGTGTGAGTGGACCCAAGATGTCATGGCATCAGATGACAAGTCAGCATGCGGTGACTCAGTTAAAATAAGCTAACTGAGACCATCTGCGCATAAGTAGAAGTTAGCCCCGTGGTGCAAATATGATGAAAAGTAAGAAATGCAGGAAAAGGTGATAAAACGAGCATGTCAAAAATACTCAGTAAGTCAAAACAAAGACCTAAATATGCTAACGGTGTCCCTCCAATTTATATTTTTGGCAGAACTCAGAAGAAATAGTTCAAGTGTCTTGATGAATAGAAATAGTTGTAAAGGAAAATAAAACTAAACACAATTTTAGGAGGATCTATTCAAAATCCAAAGGGTCCATTTGGGTTAATGCTTGCTTATGATTCATTCTCAAAACGTATTTTGCCTAATGTTTGTGAAAGATCCGGGAAATCCATTTCCAACAAACTCACGGCAGGTGATCTGGGACCTGAGAGATGGCCCTGCTGGCCGGCCGTGTGCGTGTCTCCCTGGGAGCTGACCATTCCACTTCTGTTAGGGTTTCCACATCCATGGTTTGTGATTCCTTTGGAGTCTACATCCTTTGAAGGCCAGAATTCTGACCTTTTCCTCTGATGCACCAACGATGCATCGATGGTTAGTGCTCTATAAAGGTTTATCAAGCCAAATGGATGGTTACTGAACAATAACTGGAAGATCAGGCTTCATAAAATAGTACGGGCTCTTTGTCGGGAGGAGAGATGCTGTCAGAAAGAGTCAGGCAATTCTTCAAGAGCTCTTCAAGCCGCCAGCTCTCGAGAAGAGAAATGCATTGTCATCAGAAGGACGCTGACAGTGATAGGTGAACGCCACTGTATCCAAGACAGGATCTGATGTTGCTTTATAGCGTTTTAATGGTAAATAGAAAGACATGTGAAGGAACACCGGTGGAAACCAGCCTGAGAGACACTCGGAAATATATTGAAAATGTGAATGTAGATCAAAATACCAATGGATCTGGTTGAGAAGGATGGTTTGAGCAAGGGAATACGGAGGCATCGTGCCCTCTCATTCCAGACCTGACCCAGGAAAGAAACAGTAAGCTCTCCAGGAGCTGCGAGGAGAAAAATGTGTAAAGATCCAAGGGGAGTAAAGGTGGATTAAAAAAAAAAAAAAGAGGAGTTATAAAGATGCCACATTAAATATTTATTAAGATTATTCTAGCTAGGAGGTAGAAAACTCATTCCAGCCAAATTAATCTATAATTCTATCGGGTTATTGCAGCAGCCTGAAAGAGACTTTAACAAAAGAGGTATAGTTGTGCACAAATATAGTCCAGATTCTTTCCTATTAATTTAATGTGCTTCATTTTTACAGCATTTTATGATGCACAAAGTGTGGGTTCGTTCTTTCTAGTGCCACACTTAGTCCTTATGATAATACTGTGACGAGGTTATTATCTATTTCATGAGGGAAAACTGGATAAATGGGCCACACCCCAGGATCCACACATCTGCTTCGTGGTGGAACTGAGGTCCAGACTCAGCTTTCTTATGCGACACTTACCTTTCATTTGATGGCACTAAAATTTGGTTGTGATGATTGCCTAGTGATTAGGTAAAGCTAGTCATGAAAATAATTAGTGGTTTTGTTGTTATCTCTTACAGAGTTCTATAGTACAGAAAAATATTTTTCTCATATCTGAATGATGAGAAATGAATATCCTTTCTTTTTTAAAAGATTTTTAAAAATTTATTTATTCATGAGAAACAGAGAGAGAGAGAGAGAGAGGCAGAGACACAGGCAGAGGGATAAGCAGGATCCATGCAGGGAGCCTGATGTGGGACTTGATCCCGGGTCTCCAGGATCATGCCCTGGGCTGAAGGCAGTGCTAAACCGCTGAGCCACCTGGGCTCCCCCCTCCCCCACTTTTTTTTTTAGAAAGGTTTTTACTTATTTATTCTTGAGGGACACAGAGAGAGGCAGAGACACAGGCAGAAGGAGAAGCAGGCTCCATGCAGGGAGCCCGACGTGGGACTCAATCCTGGGACCCTGGGATCACGCCCTGGGCCAAAGGCAGATGCTCAACCACTGAGTTACTCAGGTGCCCTTATTTTTCTATGTTTCTTTCTTTTTTTTTTTTTTTTCTTTTAGGTTCGAGAGTGCTTTAATGGGGAGTGCTCCTGGGCAAGGTTCCATGACTCGGAGAGGTGGCCTGAGTCAGGGAAGTCGCCCCTATTTTTCTATGTTTCAAATGAATTCCCCCAATAGACTGCTTTGATATTTAAATGAGATTACACAATTTAGCAGAGTTCCTACACATCATTCAATAAATATTAGGTAATATTATTGTATCAATTTTTCCACATTTTGTGGTATACCAATTATTATGATGACCTCTCTGCATGGGTCATGCCTCCTGCACACATACTCTTGGTATGGTAAGCTGTGGGTTTTTTCTATAGCCAGTTTGTTGAGTTTCCACCCCCCCATCAGGAAGAGCTGTTGAATTCTGTCAAATGCTCTTTCTGCATCTATTGAGATGATCGGATGTATTGTCTTTCTTTCTCTTGATGTGTTGACCACATCCGTTGATGTACAGAGGTTGAACCATCCTTGCAGCCCAGGGATGGATCCCATTTGATCAGGTTGTGTGATCCTTCTCATGTGCTGTTGAATTTGGTTTCCTAGTCTCCGGTTAAAGATTTTTGCATGTAGGGCTAGTGGCCTGTAGTTGGTTTTCTCACTGTAGTACCCTTATCCAGCTTTGGCATGAGGGCACTACTAGGCTTGTAAAGGCTTGTAGTTTGGAAGTGTTCCCTCTTCTCTAATTTTTTTGGGAAGACTTTCAGAGACACTGGTGTTAATTCTTTAAACATTTGGTAGAATTCACCCATGAAGCCGTCTTGTCCTGGCCTTTTGTTTGTTGAGAAGTTCTTGATGACTGACTCAATCTCCTTACTTCTAACTGGTCTGCTCAGATTTTCTGTCTCCTCCTCATTCAGCCTGGGTAGGTTGTGCATTTCTAGGAATTTATCCATTTCTTCTAGGCTGTTCAAAGTGCTGGTGTGTAATTGTTCAGAGCTGTCTTTTAGGGTCCTTTGTATTTGTGGCATCAGTCATGATGTTTCCTTTTTCATTTATAATTTGTGTAACTCCTGCCACTCTTCCTTCCCTTGGTAAGTCCAGCTAAAGGTTTGTGCATTTTATTTATCTTTTTAAGGAACCAATTCTTAGTTTCGTTGATTGTTTCTGTATTTCTCTTCTCTGTTTCATACACTTCTGCTCTGATCTTTGTTACTTCCTTCCTTCTGCTAGCTTGGGGCTGAGTTTGTTCTTTCCACCCCAGTTCCTTGAGGTGTGATGTTAGATTTTTATTTAGGATCTTTTGCATTTTTAATGTAAACATTTATTACCATCAACTTCTCCTTTAGCACCACTTTTAATGTTTCCTGCTTTCATTTTCCTTTTTTTTCAAGGTTTTTTTTTTTTTTTTTTTTTTTTTTAATTTCCCTTTGGATTTCCTCTTTGACCCACTGGTCGTTCTGGAGGGCATTGTTCAATATCCATATATTTGCAAACTTTCCAGTTTTCCTCTTGTTACTGATTTCTAGTGTCATACCATTGTGGCCAGGAAAAAAAAATATTTGGTATCATTTCAGTCTTTGTAAATTTTCTGAGACTTGTTTTGTGACCTAACATGTGGCCTATCCTGGGGAATGTTGTTTGTGTGCTCGAAACGAATGAGAATTCTGCTCCTGTTGGTCTGAATGTTCTCTATGTGTCTGTTAAGTCTATTTAGCTAAAGTAGGGTTCAAGTCCAATGTTTCCTTACTGTTTTTTCTGTCTGGATGATCTATCTATTATTGAGAGTTGGGTTTTGAAGGTTCCTACTATTATTGTACTGTTGTCTGTTACTCCTTCAGATGACTGAGTACATGCTTAATATATTCAGGTGTTCCGACACCGAGTACATTCGTATTTACAAGTGCTATAATCTCTTGATGGATTGACCCTTTATCATTATATACAAGCATACCCCATTCTATTAGGTTTCACTTTATTGTGCTTTGCAGATATTGCTTTTTTTTTTTTTTAAATAAATTGAAGAGGCATGACAACCCTGCCCTGAGCAAGCCTACCAACATCACGTTTCCATCAGTATTTGTTCACTTCATGTTTCCGGGTCCCATTTTGGTAATTCTCAAAATATTTCTTTTTTTAACAATATTTGTTTATTCATAGAGACACAGAGAGACAGACAGAGGGAGAAGCAGGCTCCATGCAGGGAGCCGGATGTGGGACTTGATCCCGGGTTTTCAGGATCACACCCCGGGCTGCAGGTGGCGCTAAACCGCTGTGCCACTAGGGCTGCCCTCAAAATATTTCAAACTTTTTCATTGTCATATTTGTTTGGATGACCTGTGATCAGTGATTATGACTCGCTGAAAGCTTAGAAGACAGCATTTTTTAAGCAATAAAGTATTTTTAAATTGAGGTGTGTACACAGGTTTTAAAGACATAGTGCTATTGCACTTAATAGACTACAGTGGCATGTAAACACAACTTTTCTCTCCACTGGGAACCAGAACCTTCATTTGACACATTCTTTTGGAGTATTTGCCTTATTGCAGGGGTCTGGAACCAATCCCACCATATCTCCAAGGTACGCCTGTCATGATTTTCTTGTTTTCCTATTATACGTTTTGATTTAAAGTCTATTTTGTCTGATAAAGATCTATAGTTGCTCTCTTTTGGTTACCTTTTGCATAGAATATCTTTCTCTGTCCCTTCACTTTGAACCTATGTGTATCCTTGAGGCTGAAGTGAGTCTCAGATAGACAGTATTGAGTTGGGTCCTTTGATGCCTCTCTATTCCTTTTGATTGTATCCTTTTATCCGTTGATATTTATAATGATTATTTTAGGTAAGGACTGACTATTGGAATCTTGCTGAGTATTTTCTCTCTGTTTTATAATTCCTTTGTTTTCTTTCTCTCTTGCTGTCTGTCTTCCTTTGTGAACTGTAAAGTGAGGCACTTTAATTTCCTTCCTTTTTTTTTTTTTTTGAAAGGGAGCAAGGGGGAGGGGCAGAGGGAGAGAGAATCTTTTTTTAAAGATTTTATTTTGTTATTTTTATTATTATTTTTGTTATTTTATTTTGTTATCTCTCTCTGAGAGAGAGAGAGAGAGACCATGAGCAGGGGGAGGGGCAGAGGCAGAGGGGGAAGCAAGTTCCCTGCTGAGCAGGGAGCCCCGACATGGGGCTCAATCCCAGGATCCTGAGATCATGACCTAAGTTGAAGGCAAACGTTTAACCAAGTGAGCTCCCCAGGCGTCTTGGAGAGAAAGAATCTTAAGCAGACTTAGGGGCTCCCAACATGGGGCTTGGCCTCACAACCTTGGGATCATAACCTGATCCAAAATCAAAAGTCAAACACTCAACTGACTGAACCACTCAGGTGTCCCTTCAATTCCCTTCTCTTTACCTTTTCTGAACCTACTTTTTGCTTCTTGGTTACTATGAGGCTTACACAAAGCATTCTAAAGAAGTAACCATATGCTTTATGTTGATAACTACTTGACTTCAGGCTCATATACAAACACTTATCTTTTACTCAGGTCCTTGTATCTTTGTTTTTAAAATTGAGCTTACTATAGGTGTATATTGCAGTATATATTGCTATTTATTTACTTATTTTTAAATCTTTTAAAAAAAGTTTTATTTATTCATGAGAGACACACAGAGAGAGGCAGAAACACAGGCAGAGGGAGAAGCACGCTCCCTGTGGGGACCCCGATGAGGGGCTGAATCCCAGGACCCTGGGATCATGCTGAGCCAAAGGTATGCACTCAACCACTGAGCCACCCGGGTGTTCCTTTTAAATCTTTTTTTTTTTTTTTAAGATTTTATTTATTTATTTGAGAGAGAGAACACAAGCAGGGGATAGGGGCACAAGGAGAGGGACAAGCAGACCCACTGAACAGGACCCAAGACCTGAGCTGAAGGCAGATGCTTAACAGAGTCACCCAGATGCCCCAATTATAGCTATAGCTATTTTTAGTGCTCTTGTCTTTTAACCTTTAATTAGAATTAAGTGGCTAACTCATCACCATATGACAATATTAGAGTATTCTGAATCTGACTATATACTTACCTTCACTTGTGTGTTGTATATTTTTGTATGTTTTCATGTCATTAATGAGAATTTTTTTTCATTTCAGGCTTTTACCTTTTCTTGTAAAGCATGTTTAGTTGGGGAAAGTCTCTATATCACTTTCATGTCTGAATAACTAATTTCCTTCCTTCCTTCTTCCTTCCTACTTTCCCTTCTTCCTTCCTTTCTTCTTCCATCCCTCCCTCCTCTGTCTCCCCCCACCCAATTAAAAAAAAATTTCAGAAGCAAAATTTCAGATACGACTCATCCAAAACTACATAAGGGATGTGTATGTCTCTTCTCCATAGTAGTAAATGCTATGATTAACATAATAAAATTATTCATCTTTGTCACCATCATACAGATTAAATAGCCATATGAACACTGAAACAGCACTTTTGTGATTAGGTTGATTGGTATTTATGATCCTTAATGAGACATAATACAGTCATTTGTGCAAACCACGAGCATATCCCCAACCCAAGTTGTCATGTAGCCAAGTAGAAATTACACGGGGTAGAGATAGCATCACAGCAGTACAGCATCCTGCAGTAGTGAAATTTAAATCGCTGCCAGAAACCTAATGTATTCATTCATTATTGTCGTTTGCTTCTATTTGAGATTTTTTAATCTATCTGAAAGTATCTTAAAAACTGTGTTTTAATTAAGCTTTTTATTTTGAGGTAATCATAGATTCACATGCACATGAGTTCAATAATACAGAGATTTCGTATACCCTTTTCACAGATTCCTTCAGTAAAAACATTGAGCAAAACCATGATATAATACACAAACCAGTGTACTGACAGACCACTGATCTCGTTCAGATTTCCCCCATTTTTACCTGTCCTTTTTATGTACGTGTGTGTTTAGTTCCATGAAATTTTATCATGTGTGTAAGTCAGTGTATGCACCACCACAGGCAAGATATGGACCATTTCCATCACAAGGGTACCTGTGTTGCCATCTTACAGACACACCGATGTCTCCTCTCCCATCTTTAGGCCCTGGAAGCCACTAATCTGTGTTTCATTCCAATAACGCTATATATAAAAGGAATCAGACTTCGGAATTGGCTTTAGAATTGGCTTTCTTTTTTTTTTTTACTCGGCATAATTTCTTGGAGATTTATTCAAGTTGTGTGTATCATTTCTTTTTATTGCTGAAGAGTATTCCATGATATGTGTGCACATATTTTGTTTAACTGTTTACTCATTGAGAGACATTTGGGTTGTTTCTAGTTTGGGATTATTATGAATAAAACTGATATAAACATTTGTGTATTTTTTAACAGATTTCTATTTTTCTGGGATAAATGTCCCCAAAATGTAATTGCTGGGTCATATGTTAGTTACAAGCATAGTTTTATTGAGAAACTGCCAAACCATTTTCCAGAGTGACTACACCATTTTCCGTTTCTACCAGAATATATGAGTGATCCGTGTCTCTTCACTCTTTTCAGTATTCGAGGTTGTCACCGTTTCTGCAAGCGGTCCTGATAGGTGTGTAGAGTAGTGCTATCTCATTGTGGTTTTAGTACGCATTTTCTTAATGGCTAATGACTCCTTTTCTGTACTCTTTCGCCACCTGTATAGCCTCTTTAGTAAAATGGCTGTTCACATCTTTTCATATTTCCTAATTGGATTGGTTGTTCCTTACTCTCAAGTTCTGAGAGTGCTTAATACATGTCCTTTATAGGTATGCGGCTTAAAAATATCTTCTCTCAGTCTATAGCTTATCTCTTCATCCTTTTAATAGGGTCTTCTGCAGAGCAAAAGCCTCTAACTTTGATGAAATTAATTTTTTTTAAAATTTTTATTTATTTATGATAGTCACAGAGAGAGAGAGAGAGAGGCAGAGACACAGGTAGAGGGAGAAGCAGGCTCCATGCACCGGGAGCCCGACGTGGGATTCGATCCCGGGTCTCCAGGATCGCGCCCTGGGCCAAAGGCAGGCGCCAAACCGCTGCGCCACCCAGGGATCCTGATGAAATTAATTTTTAAATTTTCTTTTATGGACATGCTTTTGGTGTTAAGTCTAAGAACTCAGTGCATACTCCAAAAATCCTAAAGATTTTTCCCTGAAATTTTTATTATTTTTAACCTTATATTAAAGTCTGTGATCCACTTTGGGTTAAGTGTATTAAGTCTGAGACTTCAGTCGACTTTTTTTTTTTTTTTTTTTCTCATGGACGTCCAATTGCTCTAGCACAATTTGTTGAAAGGCTATCTTTCCTTCATTGTACTACGTTTACACCTTTGTGCAAAGTATATCTATAGCTATGTTATATCTATGTAGTGCTATTTCTGGATTCATCAGTCATAGGTTATAACACATGCACATTGAAGCTCTTTTATTTTCCTGTATTTATCCATTTTATTCTATTTTTTTCTTGCTCTATGGTAGTGACCAAAATGTTCAGTGCTATGTAGAATCAAGAATGGTCGAAATGGGCTTAAATGTCTTGTACCTGATATTAGGAACTGATATATGGTATTTTGTATAATACAAAATAATTGTAAGTTATAATACCAGTTGTAGGTAGATTTAGTTGCTTTCTCCCAAATTGTCATCATCCCCTCAATACTTAAGTTACTTGATCATGAATGGATTTTATCAAATATTTTTGTGTATGTCAACTGATATGATTTTTATGATTTTTCTTTCCTAATCTGTGGATATGATGAGTTACACTGGTGATTTCTAAATGTCTAATGAGCTTTGTACATTGGAAGAATCCCACTTGGTCGTGGTGTATATTATTTCTGAACAATGTTGGATTTGATTTTCTAATAGCTTGGGGAGAGTTTTTGTATCCTATTTCATAGAGAGATACTAATCTATAGTTTTCTTCTTTTGTATTCTGTTTGTCTGTTTTTGGTATCCAAGTAATACTGGTTTTACACAGTGAGCTGTTAAGACTTTCCTCTTCTTTATTTACTAGAAAAGATTGAGTAAATTTGCTGCAAATTCTTATTTAAATGTTTGGTAGAGGTCTACTGTGAAGCCATGTGGGCCTGAGGTTTGATGGGAGTATTATAATTACAAATTGACTTTTTAAACTGTTATAGGACTATGCTGGTTGTCTATCTGACTGCGGTTGAATTTCATCAGTCTGTGATTTCTGAGGAATTGGTTCCTTTCTTGTAAGTTGTCAAATCTCTGAGTGTAAAGTTTTTATAACATTCTCTTGCTATCCTTTCAATGGCTACATGATCTGTTGTGATGTCCCATGTTTTATTCTTGATTATTAATAATTTCTGTCTTCTCTCTTGAGATTTTTGTCTTTCTTGCTGAAATTTTCGAAATTTTATTTTTTCAAAGAAGCAGCTTTTGATGCTATTGACTTTATGGTTTTCCTGGTTCAGTTTCAGTGATTTCTGTTCTTATATTTTTACTATTTCCTTCTTTGTACTTGCTTTAGGTTTTTATTCTTACTATTTATTTTTCCAAACTTCCAAGTTTGAATCAGGCTGCAGAAATCATTTGCTTTACTTGTTCCCAGGGGACTAAGTGGTGGCCACTTTTCACATGAGAAATTTAAGCATTTAGCAACCAAGTATTTGTTGAACTACAACTAGTGATTCAGTAGAGTTCTTGATTCATTATATATTCTGGTCACTTGGATCCAAAGTTACAGAATGGCCAGCATCTGTGGTAGCACTAATAATAAATTTTTAATTAATCATTTGAACATATAATTCTAATGTGTAAAATTGAGTTTTATGGCTTTATGGTTATTCTTCAATAGGTTAATTAAATTTAATATTTTATTTTCAAACTAAAGTATCGTTAGGGAATGTATGGATTTTATTACCTACAGCTTATTTTTTTCCAAAATAGAACTGACTTGAATTGAAAGCAACATGAAGATCTGACACAAACATACTAGTATCTTCTTTGCCTTTTTCTCTGTCCCCAAACTATTTTTGATGGAATTAATTCACAAATAAAATGCAGATCTTAATTTGAAACTATTCAGTAATCTAGTAATTGTGATGTTTTCTCCCATTTTAATAACCCAAAATCTTGCAATAAAAACAACCATTGCAAAAAAAAAACAAAAAAACAAACAAAAAAAAACAACCGTTGCTACAAATAGCATACTTTAAAGCATATGGAATTACTTCTTTAATGAAACATTTAAAAAATGATTTATGTGAATACCTGACTCCACTGAAAGCTTGCTGAGAAATGTGATATTTTAAGGCCACAAGTACTTGGATTATCTTGGAGTGACATTAGAGGGTGGGTATATTTGATTAATTCCTCTAATGCAGAAATAGTACCAAAAAATGAAAAACCATATGAAGATATGATAGTTAGGTCTTTCCTTTGAGAATATGATTCTGTATCCAACATAGTGTATTTGTTATCTTATTAATTTATTCACTCATTTATTTTCTTTATTTAGCAAGTAAAGGAATTCACATATAGAAAAAAAAGTGTGTAAACGGGCATTTAATAGACATTAGCTATTAAGCTAAGCGTTGTGAATACATTAAAACTAGGTATTTAAGAATCATGTTGTAATGGGATATAAAGATTTTATTTCATTTAAATATCTCTATTGTGATCACTTTCAAAGCTTGAGCAACTTTTTTTTTTTTTTTTTGGCAATTTCACAAGGAGCTTAATGAGTGAACTTTGCCAAACCTGCAGTTTTATAAACACATCAGAAGCAAATTATACCAACTGCTGCAGAGAGAGAGAGAGAGAGCCCTTCAGTGCTTCCCTTTATGACTTGAACAGCCTGCTCAATGGGCTGTGGTTTCCTCCCCATTTGTCCTGCTCGAAGATGCAAATATGTACATATGTGTATATCGATATGTACACGTACCAATTTTAAGGCATGCCAAATTTAATGCTAATCAGACAAAAGTACTAGTAACAGCTTGCAAAAGAAAAACAACTTTAAAAAAGTGAACTCTCAAGCTTCAAGGAAAAGAGAAGCTGTTGAAGGAAGTATCCATATTTATGAGCCTCCTGCAATCCTCGTGCAGGACATAAAAGCGCAGGGGAAGAGCTCGTCACTCGTTAGGAGATAATTCTACTACAACTGCTTGTTTTGTCAAGCCTTTTGCAAAAACTGGCAAATGCAGTTGATTTTGGAGAAAGATGAGTCAATAAAGGCAGGGAAGAAGCTCTTGATTTCATGGTTGGCCTGGGAAAAGTATCTTTTTCCTAACTCATAGGATAGGTTTTTATGCATAAACAAACAACATCATTAGGAGGGTAATGGTAAAGTTACCAACAGGCTTATGGGACCTCACGGCATGACTGCGAGTGATGGAATCTTATTTGACTCAATTCAGATATAATGTCCTGAATATCTATCTCTTCAAGATCAACTTTAACCCCTTGGCAATTGCTTATCTTACGTGTGTGTTGTTCAACTCCACAAGCAAGATTATTTTAGTCCTTATGCTTCTCTCAATCTGGCATGACTGTATTTCAGATGAAGGCATGTTTCCTAAAATTCTAATGTTGATACTATCTACCTGTGGATACACAACATCCACACCAACTTCTATAGATATTTGCCAACTCGGTATTCGATTTTTCCTTTTGGTGCGATTCAACTATCTGGGACCTCTGCTGAGGTTATCAGCCAGCTAGGCACGACTTAGTAAAATCCTTTTATACCTTGAAAGGATTAATCTTGGTGCAGGGAATATCTGTTTTAATGCTTGACTATAAGAAAGAGAAATGTTTTAGGTTGGCCCAAAATGTCTGAGAGAGCCTTGGGATATTTCATAGATGTGAATAATGAAGCCCTTCCTATTGTTTAATTCCATTCTGTTTTTAATGTTGGTATTCCTAAACATAAATCTCCAGTCAGTATATATTGATTATCTATGTATATTAATCACAAACTATGGCAAATTAATAGAGTATCTCATAATTCTGTGGGCATCCATAAATCTTTTCTGACTGTTGGCTGGAGATTCCCTGAAGTATTAGTTTTACTTCTTAGCAGATATATGACATTTTATTGTCAACACAACAATCTCATACCTTTTGTGTATGTGCCTGTTTGCTTCTCAGGCTTCAAAAACAAACGAACAAACAAACAAACAAGGAAGCAATTGTGTGCTAGAACAAAATATTAGGTGATGTTGTGGAATCTTCTTTCTGTAAAATCTTAAAAATAAGTTAGCTTCTTTATGTCTTTATTGGTTTTTGTGAAATCGTATGAAAATGTATTATGCCACACATCTTTGTGATAGCTCATTAAACTCAGAATTAGATTTTTTCAGTATTAATCAGGTATGTTTTATTAAACATCCTAGTTGTGCTGGGGTTGCCAATTAAACAGTACTTATTTCTTATTTCCCCACAATGGATTTGTCACTTTTGAATAATTTCAAATTCTCTCGTGCCTATGGAATTCTCCACCTGAAATACTCCTGCTTGAATATCAGGTGGTTCTACATGTTTATTGATAATATTATCAAACTAAACAAATGTTCCATTCTTTCTTCAGAAATCATTTTCTTTGAACTGTGAGTCTTTTACAATGTAATGAAATGATTTATTATCTCTTTATTTTCTCTTCCTTCTTTCTTTTTTTTCCCTCCGTTTGTTTTGTTTACTTTACTTGCTTCCCCTCTCACCCCGCCAGACAACTAGAGCAAAAGGGGTGGAGCAGAGAAGAGTTAGAATTTATTTCAGGTTTGTGATTTAATCAAAATCAAAATATCAATATTGTTCATCTTCAAAATTCTCTTAATGGAGTTTTTCATTCATTGTATAATGATCCAGGGAGAGCTTTACTTTTCTTGAGGACATTGAGTTGAGATCATCAAAGGCTTGTTGACCCGTGAAGGTGTCAGAGGTCTCCTTACATGGGAAGATGGGGATTGAGAATCGATAGTGAACAGCTACATTCCTCACGTCAGAAAAGGTGATTATGTCCGTAATCAGATGGTCTATTCTTACGTCTTATTATGTAAACACATCGAACACTATATGCCAGGCATAGGCCTCAGTTCTTTAAATTATCAATGCAATCATCTTCATGTTTTATCATCATGCTTTGTGCGCAGAGTGGTTCAACAGCTGCCCATGGTCCCACAGGTAGCTGCCTGTGCTGGAGGAGGACTAGAACCCCGGGACTCTGGAATCCATGAGTTTAGCTGTTGTACAACGTTCTCTGACCTATCTTTTCTAACATGGAGAGACCTCCTCTTACCTAGGCCAGTGGGCTTCATCACAAGGACACCTCTGTTCCTTCCTCGTACCAAAAGAAAAACAAAATCTGTATAGAGTGTTACAGGAGAAGATGTTGCCTGCTTAGCAGAGCATATTTACGAGGGAAGGGGAGGAATTATAAGTGAAAAATTTTTTTTCTTATTTGTAACTGGAAAGGGTTTTCAAAAAGCTTCTCAATCTTTCAAAGTGCTTTCAGTGCTTTTCAGCAGGTACTGAAAGTAAGAAAAATGGAACTGATGAAATTGTGTTGATTGCATTAATGCCATCTCTTCAATGCTGGTCTCCAATAATAGGGAAGGACCTTAACTAATACTACCAGGGAGTGGAAAGACATGAGCAGACCAGAATTCATTATTTGATAGACTTCATCTATACCCACGATTCTTTTTCTTTAAAAAATCCTACCTTTTCTCTTCCTTTGTGATAGAATCAATAGGAAAATATATTGAAATAGTCACATATATCATTTCACTCTTTTCTGATAAAAGATTCAACAAAGTTAGAGCTACTGAAAGTTCTAATTTTTCCCCATGGCTTCGGGTTTGGAGAAACTTTGCTCAATATCACTGATTTTCTGGTACGTGTGAAGAGAATATTTCAGATAGTTAAGTTTAACTTCTGAGATCATGAAATGTTTGAAACTATAGAGTTGTCCTCATTTAATTTTCTGAGTTGAGGATTGGAACCCAGTTGGAAGTCAGTTTTTCCATCAGTTGTATAAAGGACAAGTGGAAAGGGAGGGGTTACAGGAAGGCAGAGTGTTTGTCATCAGGACTATCCCTGTTAGTGCCAGTATTAACATTTTTAAGCTGTTAGAAATATGTCTTCGTCAACTTGAGCTGCCACAACAGAGCACTATGGACTAGGTGGTTTATAAAGAGCATAAACGTATTTCTCATGATTCTAGAGGCTGACGTCTGAGATGGGGTTGTTCAGGTTCTAGCGAGAGTCCTCCTTCTTGTCTACGGATGGCTGCCATCTTGTTATATCCCCACATGGCAGAGGGAGACAGGAAAAAAGAAAGTTCTCTCTCACTTCTCTTATTAAGGAGCTAATCTCATTATGTGGGTCCACTCTTGGGATCTAGTCACCTCCCAAAGGCTCCACTACCTAACACCATCACATTGGGGTGTTAGTGCTTCAACATGTGAATTGGAGGGGGGGGGGAACCTAATCATTCACTCCATAGCAAAGTATATATGAAAACCTTTTATTTTTATTTTATTCTTTCATACTTCGTGGTTTCAATGCCTCTCCATATGCTGGCCAAGATACAAAATCCGATGTTTGGTTCATATACCCATGTTTAAAAGTTTGTTTCCTACGTTAAGGAGCATTCCTGGTGTTTCTGTCTTCCATATCCTTGGAATTTTTATCTCCCTGGAAAGGGAAGGATTTTCTGAATACATGTAGTCATGTGTATGAGGAGGGGTGGTAGGGAAAATACTGGAATGATGGCCAGAGATCTTGGCTCAAATCCAAAATTGATGACATACCAGCTGATATGCATGTCACACTATCTACTCCGTCTTAGAGTTTATTTTGCACACTTGACTTTAGCAAGCAGTATACCCCATTCACCCCATTGGGTTGTTGTTTGGATCAAATGAGGTTGTGTATGAGAAGCTGCCATATAGCTGAATGCTGAACTGTGTTTGCACAGGCACCCGTGCATAACACACATACACCTGAGTAACATTTAGTAAGGAGGTCTACAAGAATGCATCAAACAAGATGATTGCTCAAGACATGAATGGCAGGAAGTGGGGAGAGGCCAGCTGGAGTGGGGAGTGGGGCCTGTCTCCACAATGACACACGTGCCAGGTTCCATCAGTGTCACAGGTGCAGGAGTTACCTGCCCATCACCACATCCTTCATCCTCCTTGTGCACAACCTGGTGTCTTTTGCCTGTACCTCAGAGAGTGCAAACCTTGCCCCTGGATGTTCTAAGCCAACAATGGTGACACCAGGTTCCTATCAGCAGCTAGACAAGGACACCTATAGGGTCGAAGGCCTGCTGTGGGCTTCTTTAAAAACTTCTCTTGCCCCGAAGTTGGAAATTCTGGAAGAGATAGAAACCATTTTCCTTGGATTTTGTGCTGCCTGGATGCAGTTTCCAGCCAGTTTAGTACTAAGCCAAGGACCAGGAGCAGGAGGCCACTGTCCACACTTCCAGCTGCTCTGTCCCAGCCTCCTGGAGAAACACTACTAGACAGATGTTTCTCTCATGTGATGCCATGGAAGGTGGGGATACCCATGAGCTCACCTCTATAGGCCCTGTGACCGTGAGGCTTGCAGGGTTCACTCTCACACTGACTCTCCTTGTAGACAGACGTCACCACACCAAAGCCGAAGCACCACAGTCACTGGGGGGATCAACACCATGTAGGGTCAAGCTCCACAATAACTGTATGAGTTGGTGCACTTCATATCCCTCAAGAAACCCCCCAGGATATTATTTTTCTCAACCATGTTCTGACAAATATGAAGCCACAACATACCGAAGATTGTTTTCTCCATCAGACACAGAGAGCATGGCCCTCTCACGCGGCTTCATGTCCACAGATCGTAAGCCTTAGCAGTTGTCAAGCTGCAGATGTACCAGCGTCTGTTTCTGGAAGTTGAGCAACCTAGTCAGATCCTCTGTAGGTCGGCAGGCCTCGATCTTAGGAAGCAAGAACAGAAGGAGGTTCTAAGTCTGTTCAGAGGCAAACACAGGAAAACTACAGCAGGATTATCCTGAGAGTGTTGTTGGCTTTTCCTCAATGCAAAGACCAGCATCCATGGCATTCTGAGTGTGAAATAAAGCACTTTGTAGGACACCATGTATAGTATTGTCCATGTCTCTAAAATGTAGATATATCCACAAAGAGTTAATTAGCAGAACACCCAGCAAAAATCATAATAGTCATTATCTTTGGGGTTGGTGGGGGTAGATGTGTGGTGATATTTCTGGTGATTTCTATTTTGTTCTTGGTACTTTGGATATTGCTTAGATTTTTATAATGAATGCATGTCACTTCTATGCAACTAATAACATCCTTTTAGAAATTGGACAACTTATGAAGGCTAAACTTTTTGCTTTGAGAATTTTTATTTAGAACTCTTTTTTTTTTCTGATAGTAAATTTGGAAAAATAATCAGTAGGCTGTTCAGGATATTGATAGTTTGAAATAATAAAACCATATAATTTGGGTACATAAGAATTCTTGTCTTTTTATTCTTTATCACAGGGGGAAGTGCATGGATCTAATTAAGTCCAAAGCAGTATGGTATTATCAAGACATGCCAGGATTTATTAATGATCAGGACACCATACGAAATCCATCTTAATGACCTTAAAT
The DNA here is from genome assembly GCF_048418805.1 of Vulpes vulpes. Lineage (NCBI taxonomy): Eukaryota > Metazoa > Chordata > Mammalia > Carnivora > Canidae > Vulpes > Vulpes vulpes. The sequence continues at coordinate 116,948,395 of NC_132781.1, forward strand.
ATCTAGAAGACTGGAACGTAATGCAATTTTCTTGATAAATCAAGAGATTGATTGTCTTACAGCAATATTTTGTCTGTGTGCCCTAAGCCCAGCATTTCTGATAATTTATTTTTAAAAATTAGCACATAAATATAATGCCAAGTTTTTTTTTTTTTTCCGATAACCCAGTGATCCTGACATATTTCCACTTGTGTCATGAGTACAGGTGTGCTGTAAATTTAAATGACACCCTTGGAAAATCCTGATTACTTTTAGGAATAACCAAGATTCACAGAAGTGACTCATCCTCTGATCTGTTTGGCCCATAATTATCAGCAAGAACTGTAGTCTCTAAGTTCTGAGCTTTCTGTTTCAATAGGGTCTATGCTCCTCTGCATTTTGTAGGGAAGCAATTACTTTGGAGAGGCAGGGCTGGTGTAAACCCAGCTTCATCACTTAACCACCCCTGCAACCTTGGGCAACCCATTTAATCTCTATGAACCTTCCTGCAAAATGTTGATAATAACACCATTTTAAGATTGATGATAATGTATATATTTTGTCTGCAACAGTGTGTGGGATCAATAAATAGTAGCTATTATCCCTGCAAAAAATCAAACCAATGATGGGATATTAGATTAAAAACCAAGGAACAAGAATTGAGTAAATAGCTCATTTTTAGATAACGAAGAAAATGTCGTTTAGGGCACAAACAGCCATCTTTTTCTAAGTAGGAGATGAACCTTGGCTAACCTAAACATAAGCAGAGCATGTGGGGAACATAGGGTGGTGGTAGGGGAGGCAGGGAGTAAGCTGGGGTACCAACCCCTTGCTAGAGCTCCTTTGATATCAGCAGTGCTCAGAAGGACCTCTGTCTTCCCAACCTCTGTGTGACTTGGACTTGTATTTTCTTTTGACTCGTACAGCACTAGCCAGGATTCCCTCCAGGTGAAGTCCTGTGGACGTCGTCCATTGCTCTTTCTGAAGATGGAAGGGACTTAATTCTCTGCACAGTGAGGAACGGAAGGGTAAGGGGCGTCCTCAGCATCACAGAGTGCAGTTTCTCTCCCTCACTTTGCTCCGCCTTTGGCTCCTTTTTGTCCATCTACAAACATGCTTAGCATTGCAATTAAAGCAACAGCAGAGAAACACTAACCACTGTTTACTTCTCCTCTACTTCTAAACTCTCTGTCTTCTCAAACTTCCTGAAATATTTGCAATCTCTGTTCCGGGGTGCTCTCACCCCACCTTACTGTGACTTCTATCCTCACAACTCTGACATTCCATCCTTGTTGGGGCGACCAACAGCCTTCTCATGGCTAAGCCTCCTGGACGTTCATCTAGTCTCATCTTACTGGGTGTCTTGGTAACACTTGATACTATTAATCACTCGATTCATAATGAGATCAATAATAGTGATATGAATGTCAACCATCATGATATTAAAAAACCCAATGATTACTTCTGTCATCTTCCCCTCCAAATCCATCACCCCATCTCTTCTTGATTAAAACATCAAGCCGATTCCAAATGAGAGACGTTATATGAAGTACCACACCAGTACTCCTCAAAACTGTCAAGGTTGTCAGGAGGAAGAAAATCCGAAAAGTGTCACAGCCAAGAGGAGCTTAAGGAGGCATGAGTAATTGCATGTAGTACGGCAAGCTGCGGGAAATCCTGGAACAGAATGAGGATGCTAGGCAAACTTTAAGGGAATCTGAATAAACTGTGGACAGTTCTTTAAAATGATGCATCGATTTTGGTTCGTTAGTGGTAATAAAGCTAGCACACGTATGTTAAATGATAATTCTAGGGAATACTGTATATGAGTCATATAGGAACTCCACGTACAATCTTTAAACTTTTCTGTGAATCTTAAGTGGTTTTAACTTTAAAAAAGTTACTTTTTAAAAAATCCAATGGTATAAAGCTTCTGGAATGACCATCCTTAGCAAAAGATTGAGTAGTTTCCTTATAGAAGAGGCTCAAGTATTACCAAACTGAGGACATTACTGAAGAATTAAAATCAAATATATATGTATAATTTTACATATGCAATTTTACATATACATATATATATAGTTCCATAAATGGTTGTGTTTTTGAGTGTGTCATCAGCTGATTATATCTCAGAATAAATATGTTGATTAAGTTAAAATGAACAAATGGGAAATAAAAATTATGTAAATTTCCTTTGTTTTTCTTGTGCTTTTTTTTTCTCTTAAAGAAGAAAACATTTGTCATGGAAATGTATGAGTTGACATTATAGTCTAATCATACTTTATCATGTAAATGCATATTTACAATATTTTTAAAAGGTGGATTATGTAAATAATTTTAGGGACATACCAAAAAATGTAGATTATTTACCAGCCAGAAAATTATGCATTTAGAAACATGTTGAAAAGCTTTTTCTTCAAATGAGAGACCATAAGTGCTCATCCTCCCTGGAATGGTTGATCACACCAGTGTGTGCTTTATTTAGACAAAATATGCAGGAGCATTCTTATGCAATGAGATCTAAATCTGCACAACAGCAGCCAATTTCCAGTGTTAAATGTAATCATTGTTTTAAATTTCCTGCACGACTTTCTTTAAAATAATCAGTCCTATTCCTGGAGATGGTTCTAGGATTTCTTATCTGGAATAAGGGGAAGCAGTTACTCATTTAAGGGAATACGGATATGGATAGACTTCCACTGATGTCTGTCCCAGAGTTTCCCTCTTGCAGACAGTTCACTTGCCCTTTGCCCTTTGTACCTCTTCCCCTACAGCACAAACACCTGCTGGGAGGCTGGGAAGACAGGGACTTGGCCAGCTGCAGGGATCTGTTCTTCACATTATCCCTTGCAGTCCCTTGAGGGGCATTCGCTTCTAGGATGGGTTGGCTGCCTCGAACATTGATTGGTCTTTCCCGACATGATGGTAGGGGTGCAGGCAGGAGATCTGGGAAGCAGCTAGCCTCATGACACTCCTCTCAGGAGTGAGGGCCACCATGGTGGCTGGAGAACCGCTGTCCAGGGAGGAATCTTCCAGACCGATGCATTCCAAGAACCACCCAAAGGTTTTCCAAGAGTGTTTGTACTTCCTGCCTTCAGAAGCCTTAGACACCACCCTCCAGTCCTCAGACAAGGGTATGGCTGCCATGGTGTTCCATGTGGCTGAGGACTGGCGGTGCTGCCTTCGGGATATGGGTGCCTTGGGGTCTAAGACTGTGGGCGCACTTTCAGAAATGCAGCACCGGCAAGAAGCATGTGAAGAGGTGCTGTGTCATGGAGGCAAAAACAACATCCTCTTTTCTCCACCCAATTTTAAAAACAACCAAGAGACAGACAAAGAAGTCAGGCAGATAGAGGATAAAATACCATTTTTGTACTATTAAAGCTGCGGGAGACTGTGACTTGTTCACTACGTAGGCAAGTTTGCATTTCACCTCCCAATTAAGAAGGCTTATCCACAAAGTCATGATAAACCATTGGCATGGACATCAATTGTCCAGTGGGGTTGGCCTCTAAGGATCACAGCACAAAAGGACAGAGCTGAAAACGTGCTCCCTGCTGGCAGCTGGTGTCCACAGGCAGAGAAGAGGAGCAGAGGTGCATTTGCTGAGCTTCTTCCAAATCTCCTGGTCAGATAATCCGAATGGGAAGAAGTGCAGGGGATCCAGATGGTTATTCTTTTGCAAGGTCCTCCTCTGGGAGAAAGGAGAAGAGCTCCCTCCCACCATGACTGTGTCTCTGACAGCAGAGAAATGCGTGACTGTTTGTCTTTTTGGGGAGATTACTCATTGTTTATGACCCTGGGCTAAGGGCTCGGGGCTAGGAAGATACAAAAGAAATGCAAGGCAGTGTCTTGGCTTCCTGGAGATTACGATCTTGCTGGAGTGCCCCAACACTAGGGCACCCTGTAGGTGGCAAATCATAATGTGTTATCAACCACGCAAATGGAGGAGACAGATGGCTTGTGAACTCAGAGGAAGGAGAGCGCTGTGTACCGTGCAGGAAAGCTGAGTCTTGTGGAACAGGGCTCGTCCTAGGGGACCTGAAAGGGCAGGAAGTTCTTGGGAAGGGGGTGCAGGATGAAGGGATTCCATATGTGTGCCCATGCATGCATAGGGGTGTCTGTGTGAGCTGGAGTGAGAACAGTGTGTTCAGACTTTGGCAAGGACTGGCCTGGCCTGGCATGGGTTTGGGCTGCCTCGTGTTTGCTGAGTGTTCAGTGCACACGCAAGGACAGGGCAGATTGGCCATCAATGAAGTCATTGCTTTAGCTTTTCTTCCAGGCGGGAGCACATCCCATAACTTTGATAACGTTATGTGCCCACTAAGTACTCCCAGCTTAGTCATGGTGCTGTTGAAAGATCAACCTGTCTATAGCAAAATGTGGCTAGTGCATGGTGATTCTGAGGAGAGGAGAAGCAACCGGGGGTGGGGGTGGGGTGTCTGGCCACCAAGGGGAGAAGAATGCTGGCTAAGCCCTGTGTCTCAGTCAGTGAGAGTGGGGATGGCCAGCTAAAGATATGGCGGTAGGGTTGGCAAGAAATGGACAAGATTCTGTTTGGGATGGAAATATTACAGAAAAAAATCTGGACAGTGTCAAGGGGTATGGGATGCAGGTTGAGATTTTGCAGGATTCCCCTCCCTCTGCTTTATTGATATATAATTGGCACATAAGATTGTGTGAGTTTATGGTGTACAACATGTTGATCTGACACATTTATAAATTGCAAAATGATTGCCACCATGATATTGGCTACCATCTTTATTGTGTCTTATGGTTACCATTTCTTTTTCTTTTTTTAAATAAGAATTTTATTTTATTTCATTTTATTATTTTATTTTATTTTATTTTATTTTATTTTATTTTATTTTATTTTATTATTTTATGTTTTTCTATCCACGAGAGACACAGAGAGAGAGGCAGAGACACAGGCAGAGAAAGAAGTAGGCTACCTGCAGGGGACTCAATCCCAGGACCCCAGGATCATGGTCTGAGCTGAAGGCAGATGCTCAACCACTGAGCCACCCACGCATCCATTATGGTTACCATTTCTTTGACCTTCCTTCCTTCCTTCCTTCCTTCCTTCCTTCCTTCCTTCCTTCCTTCCTTCCTTCTCTCTCTCTCTCTCTTTCTTTTTCTTTCTTTCTTTCTTTCTTTCTTTCTTTCTTTCTTTCTTTCTTTCTTTCTTTCTTTCTCTTGGTGAGAACATTTGAGATCTTCTCTTTTGGCCACATTCAAATATTGTAGGATTTTCTTATGTGAACTCCACACCTTAAGTTTATATTTGCTTTTTAGTGCTTAAACTTTACAACTTGCGTTCAGTGCTTGTCACGTGTATCAAGAATGAGATAGAGATATAGAAAGATATAGAAGGACTCATCTATATCTACCCAATTATTTTTGATTTAGTGATTCTGTTCCAGAATCATGCTTTAAAAAAAATGACAGCATAAATACAGAGGAAACAGTCAAAGAAAAAGGAAGCAAATCTTTCAACCAACCAGATATCAGGTTGTACTAGAGTAAATTATGCATAGTAATATGATGATATGTAATGAAGCCATTAAATTAATTTATGCCCCAACTATATGCCAAGTGCCTGTTATTGCCAAGCATGAAGTGTTTCATGGGACATGAAAAATGCTTATGTTACAATATTACGTAAAAAATGGAACAAAATTACATATGAAATATGCTCATAAGCATAACCATGTAAAAAAATCCCCCTCTCCAAGTTCATGCCTTGGGTTAAGGCTTGAAAGGAATATTTAAGGATATGCTTCAGTGATGGGAGGGTGTGTGATTTTATTTACTTCTCCTAGGTAATTTTTGCATTTTTCAAATTTCTTTAATGAGGAAAACAAATTAAATAGGTTTGTGCCCTAGAGGCAGGGTTAGCAGCATCCAGTGAAATTGTCAGCGGTTCCTAACCAGTTGATCCGTGGGGCTCACACTTCTCTCATGGATGGGGTCAGGTGAGGATTTCAGATCCAGGCCCACTTTGCCTTACCCTTGTCCCTGACGATGCCAAGGAGAGAGAAAGAGTGTGTGTGTGAGTTCAACTGATTTGTCTCAAATAGAGGCTGACTTCAGCAGAACTTGTCACACCTGGGATCACTTGGATTCATTCAGATTGGCTGGGCTCCAGGGTCCTGCACTTGGCGAGTGTCTCCAGCATTTGACATGAAATACAGCCCATGGGTGATGCTGTGCCATTGTTTCGGGGGCTGAATTTGCTCTCTGTGAAAGCTCCCCGTGCTCATGACCAAAATAATAATAATAATAGAGCATCGAGACACAAGGCACATTTCTGCAGTGGGGAAGACTTGTCTTGCTTCCCCTGGCCTCTCATTCCTAAAGACTATGACTATGCACAACCTGCATCCCAAACCCACTAAGGAAAGATGCACCCCTCAGAGACTCCTGAGCAGAGCCAGGCTGTGGACGTTAAGCTTAGACATTTAAGGTGAACTTTCTGGTGAGATCCATAGTGGGGCTGTAGCTGGTGGCTCTGGGCCAGCCAAGGGAGCTTCTGCCATTTGTCTTGTGACAGTCTGGGATGTTTGAAGATTGAATGTACAGCAACGTTGCTGTTCCTTGTTTTAATAATCTACAGTGTCAGGCAAAAATGAAATGGTAGGAGAGTTTTCCGGAGATTATGAGCAATGGCTAACATATGTTGATCTATGTCAACAAGAAGGGCCATCCATGGAGGGTTCGGTAGGCTCCAGGGATCCTTCTGAGCCCATGCATACAGTGGCCAACAAGTCAGCCTGAATCCTTACTTTTAATGACTTAATTTTTGGTGACGGGAGATAATAATTGCATAAGTAAACGTGATGGATGTTGGAAGTCCAGGTGCCAGAAAGTGGCCATGGGCTGTGCAGATGGGTCGTTCAGGAAAGGCCTCTATAAGGAACTGGCACCGAGGGGGAGCTACCCACAGTATGAGTCAGCTGTGCAGAGATGAGAGCTTCAGTCAGATGGAATCATCAGCAGAAAAGCCACGGAGCCAGAGTAAACATGAGACACCCAAGGGTGGAGCCCAGGGCACAAGCAGAGACCTGGGGCCTGATGTTGGACGGGGTGGGTGGGAGCAGGTGTGGTCCAGCAGGTGCTAGGTGGACTAGGGCAAGGACTGGGTGTGCCACCGGGAGGTTTTAAGCTGGAGAGTAGCCGCGTATAGTTTTTATTTAATCCATTTTGGCTGTTTCTCTGTGTTGAATACACTGCCAGGAGGACACGAGCGGGGCAGGGAACCAGGGACGGGGCCTTACCCCAACGGTGCAGTGAGATGCTGCCGGACGCCCTGTGTGTGTTCAGGTGGAGGCAGCAGGGTTCTGGCAGCATGGGTGCTTTTGCGTGAAACAGGGCAAGCCACCATGGTGGCTGCATGGTTTGGGTTGGAGCACCTGGAACCATGGAGTCGCCCTTTGGCAGGTTGGGAAGACAGCGGGCAGAGTCCATGGGTTGTGGGGTGAAAGCTCAGAAGGTCATCTGCTCGTGCAATGCTTGCGCTTGCTAATAATGTGCAAAAGGAAAGGCCAAGTAGGCCCTGCGTGTAGGACTCTGACTTCGGGGGGGAGCTGGGCTGGGGGTAGGAGCTTTGTGGTCACTGGTGCACACGGGAGGAATCTGTAGTTCTGTCAATCCATCCACGACTCCAGGGCCCCGGGGCAAAACGAGACCATGGTTCTCTCGTTCTTAAGTTATTAGACTCTTTGAGACGATGGCAGCAGGCCACTGGGCTGTGGGTGGCACTGTGCGTATCCCGAGCTTGTGAAGCTGTCCACGCGCGGCACCAGGAGAGCCTCTGAGAGGAGGGCGATGAGAACGGGGGGCTGGTGGACGAAAGGGCATGAGCCACGGGAGCTGACGGAAGCCACTGGAATAGGACGCAGAGCCAGGGGAAGCCCGATCCATGGGGACAAAACAGGGAGAAGGCTGCCTGTGGGAGCCCAGGGACACAGCGCAGTGGGGAGGCAGTGGCTGGCGTGGTGCGTTGCCCGTGGTGGGGGAAGGAGGCCGAGGAGCCTGCGGGTCCTGCCCCGGTGTCCCGCAGGCGCTGTGGGGCCTGAGGAAGACAGGCTGGTGCGGGAGCGGGAGTGAGAGCACACTTCCTAGCACGTGTGGCCCACAGGTCTCTAGGACAGGGGCGCAGACGCCGGCGCACAGCCGAGGCCACCTTGCTGATGCAGCTCAAGTCGCCGTTGACGTCCACAGCGCCTCTTTTCTCCCACCAACAGGCCTCTGAGCATCGCTCTCAGAGGATAGGGTCCAGGATAGGAGCTTGGCCGCTGGGTCAGCTGCCCGGCCCCTGCCAGTGGAAGGAGGATGAGGAGCCAGACAGGGGAGCCCTGCTGGGGGACCTCTCGAAGGCTTGCAAAGAGTGTACAGAGCGTCAAGGTGGGGCAGGAAGGTGGGGAGCTGGGAACTCACCCCGGACGGCTGGGCCTGTGCTGAGTGGAGCTGGGCCGTGTGGGGACCAGGGACAGGGCAGGTGGGGATGAGAGGTAGGGCAGGGGGGGTGGGCACGCTGGAGGTCAGGACCCCGAGGGTGCTGCGCAGGGGTGCCTGCAGGTGCTGTCCTCCTAGAGGATGGGGCCAGAGAGCGGCCCGTGGCGTGAGGAGTAGACCCGGTGTCTCCCCCAAGGGCGGCTTCGTGGTGACCAGGGGCTGGAGATTTGAGCTGCAGTTTCCTACAGTGGCCTCAGCCTCTCTGCGCCGAACAGTGACCCAGGATCTCTGAGATCTGCCCAAGACGCTAAAGATTTCCCAGAACAGGTGACCGCGAGAGGGAAAAGAGTTTGCTCAGGTCTTTGGGGTAAAGTCTGGCCACAGTGGGGAGTCAAGGGCAGCCACTACACGGAAGGGGGCGTGGGGGGCCAGGGAGGGGTTTTCGTTAAAGATGGTCCACGTGCAAAAAAAAAAAAAAAAAGATGGTCCACGTGGTGGTCTGTTGCACACAGGTGAGGAAGATCCAGGAGAAAGAGAGCATCTGGTGCTGGTGACAGACAGGCAAAATGCAGGAGCACCGTGGGAGGAGATTCGGTGCTGGGGCAGCTGGGCCGTCTGCAGGACCAGTGGCTGCAGGACCGTCTGGAAGGACAGTTCTCTTCCACTTGTGGCGGTGTCCTCAGTGCGGTGACGAATGGGCGGGATGGAAAGATGGAAAGATGTCGGATGTGAAATGCTTGGCGGGTTGTTTTTTGTTTTTTGTTTTCGAGGGAGCGGGGAGGAGCAAGGGAGAGAATGTTAAGCAGACTCCGCGCCCAGGTGGGGCTCATCTCAGGAGCCTGAGATCGTGACCTGAGTGGAAATCAAGCATCCGATGCCTAACCTGCTGACCACCCTGCGCCCCATGCCTGGCTTTCTTGAGTGACATCCTCAGCAGGTGTCCGGGGTGCACTGACGCCCCCAGGGTCGCAGGAGTCCCCACCGTTGACTCTTCTCAGGGACAGCATGTGGGTGGGCGACGCGGGTTCACACCGCATTATGGCTGGGATATATTTTTTAAAAAGAGCTGTTTGCTCGTATGCTGGGAGGGGCTGGCCTCGGGAGAAGGCATATTGCAAGTGGCGTTAGAGCAGCTCCCCACCAGAGTAGGCCATGGGGTCACCCCTTCTGAGACCTTGCTCGGTCCAGGTTCACAGCGGTTATTGGGTTGAACCACGTGAAGCTGCCGATATTCTGGTTTTGACACAAAAGATAATGTATGTGGTTCAGCCTCATAACGTAGGAATTTCACCTCAGTCAGAGCAAAGGGCATTGCCATCCCCTTAAATTTTGTAAGAGTTCAGAAAAACCCCATGAGCACAACCTGCAAGAAATCTATGGGGGAAGAGAAATGGATAAAAATCTAAGTGCAAGTGACACAGAGCAGCTGCTTTCTGACGAACCACCAGGTGGACCCTCCAGCTTCGTTCCCAGCAGGCCGCTCAGGGCCAAGGCTGTCAGAGTTGCCCCCGGGCCCCGCACCTGCTCAGCTCCCCCGAACCGCTGCGGGGAGCGCCAGGACGTCCTGGGGATCCTGGCCTGGGCAACTGTGCCTCAGCCAACAAAGATTAAGGTCTGACATTTGAGCTCAAATTAAAAGGCGTTTCAGGAAGTCACCTTATCATTTTCTCTGCAGACCGATGATACCCTATTGGCAAAGGCAGCCGGTTACTTTTACATCTTACCCTCTCCCTGATAAACTTGTTTTCTATAACAATCATGAAATGAAATATGAAATAATAATAATGGACAAGAAGATCACCGAATGAAAATTTTCTTTTATTGAGCCATATATATATATGTACACGTATATATGCATTATATATATAAAGGCATGCCAATAAAAAATAGAGATATATCACAGTACAAAAAAAATGTTTCAAAAATCTAACAGAAATTTTTAAGGGCTTGGACTTTAATGTTTTGACGACCTCCTGATATAACATTATCTTATATGAATATTATTGTCAAGGAGCCTGTAAGTTCTTTTTATTTATTAATTTTTTTTGTAAGTTCTTTTTAATAAAAACAAAGCACTACTAAAGGTAAAACTTAGATTATTAAGTCATACCACTGATCAAAGATTTGATATTCCTGGTTTGTTTTTTGGTTCTAAACAAAGCAGTTAATAATTTACATTGAATTAGTATCTGAGTTAATTATTGTAAAATCGAAATAGCTGATTAATTTCAATTTTAAACACATTTTCCTTCCTCAGTAAAATATCCCATGTCTGAAATAAAATCCACACTGGCTTCAGTTTATTTAATTAATTAATTAATTAATTTTATTATTTTTTAAAGATTTTATTTTATTTATTTATGAGAGACACAGAGAGGGGGCGGGCAGAGACACAGGCAAAGGGAGAAGCAGGCTCCATGCCAGGAGCCCGACGTGGGACTTGATCCCAGGACTCCAGGATCACGCCCTGGGCCAAAGGCAGGCGCCAAACCGCTGAGCCACCCAGGGATCCCTGGCTTCAGTTTAAATACAAATACGTCAAGCATTCTCAGAGAATGACTGAACTAAGTTGACTCATTTTCATTGCTCTTTGCAATCCTCGTGCTTCCAAAGCCTTCCTACAATTCCATTTTCTCAACTCGGGAATTTGTGGGGCCGCAGGGTGGGCGATGGGATCTGGCCTCAGTGGGAGCTGGAACCGCTCGGGGCCCTGCACACTGAGTCCAGAATCCAGCATTGGAAGCGGAGTCCGCGTGGGGCTGAGTTAAGTGCCACGGAGATAGCGCTCCAATCCAAGGATTGGTGATAAAATGTGCCAAGCGGAAGCTTACCTATGTGTTATCAACACTCCACAGCAAGCGCAGTGTTGTGCAGCCTAAGCCCCCAGATGATTTTTGTTTCTGAGGAAGAGTGTTTAATTACCGACACTGTGCAGTATTGCCAAGGTGGGGCGATCATATAAAACACATGCACCTGTGGTCAGTTTTACTGTTGACTTTGAAACCTCCACAGATGGTGCACCTGCTTTCTGCCCACACCCCATGGATGTTCCCACTGCTTGCCCTCAGGTCGGCACCTGAGGTCCTCCTGAAAAACCCACGGCTCTGATTTTCATACTCATTTAATGCCTCCCGACATTTCCCCCATACTGTGCTCGGGGGCTAGGGTTAAGTCAGGGGCATCCTCTCCTAAGGCAGCTGGGGACGCTGGTTTCTGAAGTGGTTTACAGGCCTACAGGATGTCTGCTCACGATGCAACCCCGTCAGAGGGAGCCACCGCTTGTAGCATCTCACATACAGGATGCCTCCTCTTTGGACCGTGGCACAGCCTATTGACAACAGCAGAAGACAGCTGTCCGGCAAATGGGTGAGGGAAAAAAATAGCATAATTTAAAATGAATCACCCATGAGCTGTGTTTCTCCTACAAGCTCATCTGGAATACCAGACAGCAGCTGAAGCTGTGAGCACATGAATGAATGCTGACTCGAGGAAACCCCATTTTCAAGCTTCTATTGTATTTCTGATGACACGAGGGACTCCAAGAACGCTTCACACTTCTTGGCATCAGTGCGAGGGAGCCCATGTACATTTATGTGTGAATACTTAGCGTGTATGCATGTATGTTTGTGTCTATACATGTATGTGTGTACATGTATGTATACCGAGGACTAATACATTTTTAAAAAGTTACTTATGAGCACCTTGAAGTATTGTAGCCAACGCTGCTCATCTAGAGAATAATTCTAATTCTCTGGTTTCCAAAAGTGACCTCAGTGGTTTATTTGCAGAATGGAGGATACTTTCTGTGGGTTCTAGCTCCATCCCACTGGGGCAGCTCTTCCTCTCTGTGTCCCTCAGAACTTCAGAATCCAAGACCTCGATGTACTTATTGCTATTTTGCAATTAGTGTCTTCATTGACCATAGAGGCTAGGAGCTGCTCTGGGGAGGAGCTTCTTCTGCGATGTCACAAGGAGACAGGGGAGCGGGGAAGCTCCTGAGACTCTCACAGGGCACCAATCCCGCCTGAGGGCCCAGGCTCAGGACCTCTGCTAGTCCTAATCCCCCCCCAAAGGCTCCACCTCCTAGGGGGATTGAGTGTTCAACGTAGGAACGGGAGGGAGGACGTAGATGGTCCGGTCACGATATCCTCATTATTGGCAGGCTCCATATTTGCAAGGCTGCCCACTTGTTAGGATTTACTCGTAACCCCCAAATTAACACTTGCGGTGTGTTTGTGGTTGGCCGTGGGCAGGGCGGCAGGATGTTTGAGTCCATTGACATCAGGGTCCAGGATGAGACAAAGCAGGTGATGCTCTGCCTCCTGTTGTGGCTCTGGCCCTGCAGCCAAGTGTCCTTTCCGTGGTGTATTAGGGCCCTGGGCCTCACATTCCTGCCTTTCCTGGTGGAGATATCATCGTTGAAAGCAGGCCCCAAGCACAAGGGAAGTGCTGTTGGTGCTCCTGGAAGCACCGTGTGGAATTTAGGAAACAGAACAGAGGAGCATAGGGGAGCAGAGGAAAGAATTAACAATGAACTCAGAGAAAACGTGTGCCAGGCTGGCCTGTCTCGGGCGCGGGGCGCTGTCGGTGGTGGGTGTGATGTCAATGACTGGACCTCGTCGGTCCCATGTGGGGTCTTGAAGCAGAAGGACATAGAAACTAAAGCTATGTATGGATTGGTTGACAGAAATGTGACGGAGGCTCATGGAAACTCGACCATGTGTTGGGCTAGGACTCATACTCCAGTGCCCATTCAGGGGTCACGGAGACTTTGTGGAGCATAACTTCCCCAAGTAACTGGGTGTACCTCAAGATCTGCTCCATGGAAAGTATAACTATTCACACACGGGGGAAATAAAGGCTTTAAATCGCCTTAGGTCAGGACACCTGGGTGGCTCGGCGGTTGGGCGTTTGCCTTAGGCTCTGGGTGTGATCCTGGATCGAGTTCCACGGCGGGCTCCCCGCAAGGAGTCTGCTTCTCCCTCTGCCTATGTTTCTGCCTCTCTCTCTTTGTGTCTCTCATGAATAAATAAATAAAATCTAAAAAAAAATCTCTAAGGTTAAATAAATGTCTTTCAAATATTCTTAAAAAAAAAAAAAAAAGAAAAACAAAGTGTCTTAGGTCAGGTCAGGTTTTATCATTCATTTATTTTAGGTTAAGCCAGGTGCTATCACCAGAGGATTCAAGAAAAAAAAATGTTGGTTTTCAAACTTTGGATATCAGAATTTCAAGGCTGGCGCTGCGAGTCCCTGTCAACTGCCATAAATCCCCGTGTGCTGTACGTAGCGGAGTAGTGTGTTAATCAGCTTAGCATGTATGTCGTGGGTAAACCTATCGATACACCATTTCTTGAAGTCTTAAAATTACCTTTAAAAAGTGTTCTTACAATTGTTTGCATTCTTCTTTTGGTTAGCAGACCTCTTCGGTGAATCGTGAGAACCAAGTTTCCGTTGAACACTGTGGACTCATCACAAGTCCCCACATGATAAAGTACAAGCTGCAGATTTATTGGAGCCAACCTGGCTTCCCCGTGCTCAGGGCTGCAGGCAAGGCGTGGGTCTAGGGGCAGAAACCGTATCTCCCGTCAGTTGTGGTGAGAACCTCCCTTTCCGTCGGATCCTTCATCAGAGCAGCTAATGGGGAGCAAAACGGTTGATTCGAGGTGTCGCGCCCGGCTCTGCCCCAGCGACGCTGCTAACGCGAAGCAAAATGACCAAGATGACAGCGACAGGGGAGCGAGTCCGTCGAGCCGCACAGGTATAACTGGGTGACGAGGGGTTGATAATAAACCTGGAGAGGAAACTGGAGGTCTACATACACATACATTAAAAAAGACAAAGTTTTATTTAAATGTCAAGTTTGCTTTATTAATACATGTGTGCGTATTTTCAAATAAAAAGTTTCAACTAAAAAAAAAAAGTTTCAACTCAAAAAAACAAATATCTTCTTGGAAGTTAAGGCCTAACGCTATAAATTTAAAAGCCACGATGTAATATGCTTCTCCATTTTTCAGTTACTGGGCGAGGTCTGTGTTCCAGTGAAAATCTATTCCTGAGCAATTTAGAAGCAACTTAAAAAGCAGTTTGGAAGTGCTTTCTGTCCCGTGCCTTTCAACTGAGACGGCTAAGTATCTCGATTTGTGTGTGCTTGTTTATAATATAATGATAATTTGAGATGTGGCAACCACTTCACCTATTTGAGATCACAGAAGAGTTTAGAGAGAATCGGAAGCGCTTTCCTATTTTCGGATGGATTTTATTATTCCTAGCTTTAAATGCATAGCTACTATGGCAATTATTAAAAAAAAAACATTATGTATGAATTAAATTATTTGAAATATTTTTGTGCTCCTGGGAATCTTAAGTATATGTTGTAAGTATACCTCAAATTTTCTGATGGATCTTTAATAATTCACACCATCAGTTAAGATTCCATCCTAAATCCATGAGGGAATAGTAACTGGAATCTGGTGGTTACACGAGCATATAAATGAAGGAGTTCTGGCAAACACGAACACACATACATATTTGTATTTGTAAATAGATTTAAAAAAAGGATTTTATTTATTTATTCATGAGAGACACAGAGACACAGGCAGAGAGAGAAGCAGGGGAGCCCAATGCGGGACTCGATCCCAGGACCCTGGGGTCACACCCTGAGCTGAAGGCAGACCCTCAACCGCTGAGCCCCCCGGGCGTCCCTAAATAGATTTTTAAAATTTGTAACTTGAGGACAGCAGTGTGACTATCAATAATATTTGAAATGACTGTTTTGATTTTGAGCACAAATCAGCAGTTTTTCAGACTGTGACCTGTAGATGCCAAATCGTCCTGGACATCATGATAAGTTCAGAGGAAAGGAGAATGATGGAAGATACAGTTGGTCGCTGTGTGGCTAAAATTCTCTGTTTCCTCAGAATAGGGGAAGAGTTCTCACTATGAGCGATCTTCCTGGAAAATGGTCTCATGGTACGTGTCTGGCCTCCCGGTGACCACAGGGGCAGCACTTGTGACCTCCTGCTTTCTCCCTGCTGTTGCGGCTGCCCAGGGGTGGGAGAGGGTGCACGTGGTCCCTGTGCTCACCTGAGAGCCCCTCAGAGCCAGCATCTCTCAGTTTCCTTGACTCATAGGCAAGAGGAGCTATGTCTCTAGGACTTTGGACAACAGAAGCACTTTGACTAAGCAGTAGCCCAGCTGTCCAGGTGAGATAGAGGTGAATCGGGTGTTTGTTCCAAGATGTAGGCCACGATGGGACGTCCCTGTGAGCCCGTACCCATGGTTCCCACCAACATTAAGGAAGCAAAGAATTCAGAAAATCCAAAGAGACCATGAAATAACTGCCCAGCTGGAGAAGAGGGGTGTCCTCTGCATGGTGAGTGGAGACCCTGCCAGCATGGAGGACGCTTGGCCACAATAAACTGAGTAGAAATGTCTATAGACAACCAGGTTTGGGGTATGCAGCTGCTGGGCAATTCAACCTCGCTTATTTCCTCTTTAGTTTAGAAGCAAACCCCTTCTAGGATAGAGTTTCTCTGCTATCTTGATGATAAATTTATTTTTTATTTATTTTTAAAATTTAAATTCAATTAATCAGCATATAATGTATTATTGGTTTCAGAGGTAGAGGTCAGTGACTCATCAGTCTTACATGACACCCAGTGCTCATCACATCACGTGCCCTCCTTAATGCCCCATCACCCAGTTACCCCATCTCCCCACCATCCCCCTCCAGAGACCCTCAGTTTGTTTCTTATGATTAAGAGTCTCTTATGGTTTTTCTCCCTCTCTGATTTCATCTTTTATTTTTTCCTCTCTTCCCCTATGATCCTCTGTTCTGTTTCTTAAATTCCACATATGAGTGAGATCCAGTGATAATTGTCTTTCTCTGATTGACTTATTTCAATCAGCATAATACCCTCCAGTTCCAGCCACGTTGTTGCAAATGGCAAGATTTTATTTTTGATGGCTGAGTAGTATTCCATTATATATTTCATTCCATTATATACACATATTTATATATGTTTATATATATTTATATATATTTATATATATTTTTACATATTTATATATATTTATATATATAAATAATACATCTTCTTTATCCAACCATCTGTCGATGGACATCTGGGCTCTTTACAGTTTGGCTATGGTGGACACTGCTGCCATAAACATTAGGATGTAGGTGCCAAAAAAAAAAAAAGGATGTAGATGCCCCTTCAGATCACTACATTTATATCTGTGGGGTAATTGCTGGATCACAGGGAAGCTCTATTTTCAACATTTTTAGGAACCTCCACACTGTTATCCACAGTGGCTGCACCAGTTTGCATCCCCACCAACAAACAGTGTAAGAGGGTCCCCCTTTCTCTAAATCTTGACCAGCATCTGTTGTTTCCTGACTTGTTAGTCTTAGCCATTCTGACAGGTGTAAGGTGATATCTCACTGTGGTTTTGATTTGAATTTCACTAATGCAGAGTGATGTTGAACATTTATTTTTTATGCCTGTTGTCCATTTGTAGGTCTTCTTTGGAGAAATGTCCATGTCTTCTGCCCATTTCTTGATTAGATTATTTGTTCTTCGAGTGTTGAGTTTGATAAATTCTTATAGATTTTGGATACTATCCCTTTATCTGATAAGACATTTGCAAATATCTTCTCCCATTCTGTGGGTTGTCTTTTGGTTTTGTCTACTATTTCCTTTGTGTGCAAAAGCTTTTTATCTTGATGAAGTTCTAATAGTTCATTTTTCCCTTTGTTTGCCTTTCCTTTGGAGATGTTTCTAGCAAGAAGTCACGGCAGCTGAGGTCACAAAGGTATGCTGTCTGTGTTCTCCTTTGGATTTTGATGGATTCTTGTCTCACAGTTAGGTCTTTCATCCATTCTGAGTCTATTTTTGTGTATAGTATAAGGAAATTGTGTATTTTCATTTTTCTGCATGTGGCTGTCCAGTTTTCCCAACACCATTTGTTGAAGAGACCGCACCTCCCTCCCCGCCCCCCCCCCCCCGCCGCCAGTGGATAGTCTTTCTTGCTTTGTCCTGCTTTGTCGAAGATTAATTGACCTCAGAGTTCAGGGTCCATTTCTGGTTCTCTGTTCTGTTCCATTGATCCATGTGTCTATTTTTGTGCCAGTACCACACTGTCTTGATGACCACAGCTTTGGATTAGAGCTTGAAATTCAGAATTGTGATGCCACCAGTTTTTGTTTTCTTTTTCAACATGCCTTTGGTTATTCAAGGTCTTTAATGGTTCCATACAAATCTCAGGATTATTTATTCCAGCTCTGAGAAAAAAAGTTGATGGTATTTTGATAGGGATTGCATTGAATGTATAGAATTGCTCTGGGTAGCATAGACATTTTAACAATATTTTTTCTTCCAATCCACGAGCATGGACTATTTTTCCATTTCTTTGTGTCTTCCTCAATTTATTCCATGAGTGTTCTATAGTTTTCTGAATACAGATCCTTTGCCTCTTTGATTAGGTTTGTTCCTAGGTATCTTTTAACTTTGGTGCAATTGTAAGTGGGATTGAGTCCTTAATTTCTCTTTCTTCTGTCTCATTGTTAGTGTAGAGAAATGCAACTGATTTCTTTGTATTGATTTTACATCCTGCCATTTTGCTGAATTTCTGCAAGAGTTCTAGCAGATTTGGGGTGGAGTCTTTTGGGTTTTCCCCTCAGAGTATCATGTTATCTGTGAAGAGTGAGAGTTTGACTTTTTTGCCGATTTGGATACATTTTGTTTTTGTTGTCTGATTGCTGAGGGTAGGACTTCTAGTACTATGATGAACAATCCTGGAGATAGTGAACATCCCTGCTATGTTCCTGACCTTAGGAGAAAATCTCTCAGTTTCCCCATTGAGAATGATATTCGCTGTGGGCTTTTCCTATATGCCTTATGATATTGAGGAATGTTCCCTCTATCCCTACACTGCGGAGAGTTTTAATCAAGGATGGAACTGTACTTTGTCAAATGCTTTTTCTGAATCTATTGAGAGGATCATATGGATCTTGTCATTTCTTTTATTAATGTGCTATATCACATTGATTTGTGAATGTTGAACCATCCTTGCAGCCCAGGAATAAATCCCACTTGGTTTTGGCGAATAATCCTTATAATGTACTGTTGAATTGTATTGGGTGGTATTTTGGTAAGAATTTTTGCATCCATGTTCATCAAGGATATTGGTCTGTAATTCTCCTTTTTTCGTGGGGTCTTTGTCTGGTTTGGGGATCAAGGCAATGCTGGCCTCATAGAAAGAGTTTGGAAGTTTTCCTTTCATTTTTATTTTTTGAAATCACTTCAGAAGAATAGGTATTAATTCTTCTTTAAATGTTTGGTAGAATTACCCTGGGAAGCAATCTGACCCTTGACTCTTGTTTATTAGGAGATTTTTGATGATTGCTTCAATTTCCTTGCTGATTATGGGTCTGTTCAGGTTTTCTATTTCTTCCTGTTTTAGTTTTGGTAGTTTATACATCTCTAGGGATGCATCCATCTCTTTCAGATTGCCTAATTTGTTGACATATAGTTGCTCATAATATGTTTTTATAATTGGGGAAGAGAATTAATAAAGACTAGAGCAGAAATCAATGAAATAGAAACCAAAAGAACAGGAGAACAGATCAATTAAACTAGAAGCTGGTTCTTTGAAAGAACTA
Source organism: Vulpes vulpes (assembly GCF_048418805.1). NCBI lineage: Eukaryota > Metazoa > Chordata > Mammalia > Carnivora > Canidae > Vulpes > Vulpes vulpes. The sequence continues at coordinate 116,967,494 of NC_132781.1, forward strand.
ATAAGATCGATAAACCACTGGCCAGACTTATCCAAAAGAAAAGAGAAAGGACTCAAAATCATGAATGGAAGAGGATAGATCACAACTAACACCAAGGAAATACAAACAATTATAAGAACATATTTTGGATATAAATTTCTAAGTCATGTTCCTTTTCCAAGAGAATTACACGATTGTCAGATATGTTATAGTTACGGCTATTCACATTCTATGAGAAGAGGGTGGGTTTCCACTTTCATGACCCTCTATGAGCTGTGTGCTTTTTGAGCAGGTGCTTTCCATGGGTCTTGGGTGATAGAGAGGCTGACAGGTAAATTGATCAAATTTCCCCCATTATCTCCATAATGATTTATGATCCATTGGCTATCTTTCAACTCAAGTTGGAAAATAATACTACTGTCTGAAGCTTATCAGAGGAAGCTTATCAGACACTTCTTACTGCCTGGGAGGTGTAATGTCTGACTTGTTTAAATCACATTCTGATAGGTTTTAGTAAAACAATTTTTTTATTCCCTATTTCTAATAGGATTATCCATCCCTAACCTTGCCACAAATCCCTTCAGAAAGAATATCTTTACCCCTGCCATGGTGGACTTAGCTATTCGACTTGCTTTGATCAGAATGTGAACAGATGTGCCAAGATGAGCAGGAGCTTTAAGTGTGATTGTAAGGCCTCTTGTGCTCCTGTCCTCTCTTATGAAGACATCGTTTCTGGAGAGAGGCTGCTCCCTCAGTGGGGGTCCTACAATGGGAAGACATGAGATAAGCCAAGCTGCAATAGATCTGTAACCTGGGACAGACAGCTGGACAACTGGCAGCTCTTAATTATATGGGCAGGAAATAAGTATTTGTTCTTTTGAGCCACTGAGATCTGGGGCTGTTTGTTACAGAGTGAGTGTGTTTGACTGATATATATACCACAGGGACCATGAGAGAATATCATATGGGAAAAGTGTGAACTAAGAGTAGAGTCAAAGAGCCAAACCAAGAATCTCAATTCTTCATTGCCACTATTTGGTTATATGACAAGCCAAATTTAGTGTCTTAAAAGGAGAGGACCTGATTTAGCTCATGAATTTGTGTGTCTAGGAAATCATGGCTGTTTGCAGCTGTGAGATTCTTTTGGTCTCAGTGAGCTTTCCTCACCCATGTGGCAGTAGGTTGAATATTAAAAGGGCAGTGAAGGCCACTGAGGCCCCATTGTCCACAGGCTAGCCTGGGGATGTTCGGATGGCAATGTCAGAGCAGAAGTGGAAATGCACAAGGGGCTATTTTGGGTCTTTGTTTGCGTCACATCTGCTAATGTCTTTCCGTAGTCAGTCCCAGAGTGCATCAACAGATGCATAAGGTGCCCTGACCAGGTGGGAGTGCCACAGAGTTATATGACAAAGGGCAAGGACAGTGAAAGGGTGAGGATGTGGGAAGATTGAGCAACCTGCCACCAAAAGACTAGAAAACATACAATAGAGCAAGGGGTAAATATAGGTAAAGGCTAGGAAGGATACTGGTTTATCCTCACAGAGTGTGTTGATAATCCTGCCTTACAGGATCTGTGAGGACTACTTTCATGTGTCAACTTAGGTGGCTAATGGATATCCAGAGAGCTGCTGAAAGGTGACTTCTGGGTGTGTCTGTGGGGGTGTCTCTGGAGGAGGTTAGCATTTGAATCAGTAGACTGAGTACAGAGGATCTGCCCTCATCAATGTGGCTGACTTTATCCCTTCACTCAGGGTCTGTATAGAACAACAAGGTAAAAGAAGGGCAAATTCTTTCTCTGCTTGAGCTGGGACATCCATCTTCTCTGGCCCTTGAACATCAGAGCTCCTGGTTCTTGGGCCTTTGGCTTAGGATGAGAATTTCATCTCTAGCTTCCCTTGTGTCCAGATTGCAGATGTAAGATCATGGGACTTCGCAGCTTCCATAATCATGTAAGCCAACCCCTTATAATAAATCTCTCCCTATATATCTACGTAAACCCTATTGGTTCTGCTTCTCTGGAGAACAGTGACTAATATAGGATCTAACCAAAATGTGCATTTTAATTCATACTCAAGTTGGTTATTCTCAGGGCCGAAGGTTGGTGTCTTCCACCAACTGTGGGGTGAAGAGCATCAGCTAAGAGACTATAGGAAAAGCAAGACAAAGTATGTGTTGAGCTCTGATGCTGCTAACCATAGCCTATTAACATAGGCTGTAATTTTCTTATTTAGATATCTGAATTTGCTTTTGGATACACTGTGATTTTTGTATGGGATGGGAAGCATAGAAGTAAAACTATCAAGAAAATATATTTCTTTTTGCATTGGGTGACAATTCCCTAGCATTGAGAGCCAGTCCTCAAAATCTAAGAATGCTTCACACTATTGGGGGATCAGTATTACAGATTTTCTGACAAACAGCTTTCATGTCAGCAGTTAAAAAAAAAATGAGTAGAATCTCTTTGAATACATTCTGTATAATTCAGTGATGAAATCCTACAAAGCATATTTTTCCCCAGTAAATTAATCATTTTCCCCCATTAGATAAAAAGTGGAAATTTGTATAGGGGAAAGTGCTTATTTCTTAGTTGATTCACCTTTGCTGTTTATGGAAGTATTTTTTTTTTGACTCTTTGAAATAGAATTTAAAAATTTTCCTAGATTGATTAAAATATTCCTAATACTTGTGTGTGCATTGAATTGAGTAACAAGACAGAGAAACAAAAAACAAAATACTTATGGATCTCCAGAAATAGTTAAGGCATTTCTGAGCTTAATTATCAAGCTCAGGAGGGCACTGCATCCCTGCTGTCTCCTGGAGACACACGGGAGAGATCCATGGTAACAGTCCACTTCCAGGAGCCTCCCCCTCAGCTTGAGAGCACAGTCTACATGGTAATGGGGAGAGCATTCATGATTAGCTCAGTCTTCAGTGCATGACATTGCAGTCCAGAGAGGAAAGTCACCAGGATAACCTCAGAACCACTGAGCAAAGCAGAGGAAAGTGGAATTTGGTGTGATCAATCCTTTTCTTGGTCATGTCCAGTCTCTTGAGAAGCCCTTCACTTCTGTTCCCGTTTTTTATTTCCTTTGATTCTTTCTTAGCATTTCCATCTCTGCTTACATTACCTATCTGTTCTTCATGTGTCCGCCTTTGTTGTGAGAGCCCTTAGCATATTAATCATAGTTGTTTTAAATTCCCTGTTCTGATAATTCCAACATCCTTGGTTGCTTGCTTGTGTGTCTTATTTTTGCTTTATCCTATAATTTTCTGCTGAAAGCTGGACATGATGTACTGGATGAAAGGAACTGGGTACGGGGTCTTGTGGTTTCTGCCTGTGAATTTTCACTCTGTTAAGTTGTGATTCTCTGAATCCACCTGTCTGTGTCTCCAATGCTGCGGGTAGCGATTTGCCCTGTGACCTCAATTCTTTGGTGAATCTAAGAAGAGTCGTGATTTTCAGTTTGTCCAGCATTTTTTAAAAATCTCTTTGGTTGGAGTGATGACTTCTAAGCTTCTTACATGCTGGACCAGAAACTGGAAATCAGTGTGGTCAATCCTGTATGAAGCAATCCATGGTTCTTCCTTAATCAGCAGAAAGATGGGCACTTACCAGCAAATGAAATAGCTCTTAAGGACACACTGTGGGAGGGAGACAGAATGGAGACTGTATATACTATACATTTTACCCATCTCTCCATTGCCCTGATGCACACCCACACACACATAAACCTTTTACTGGAAATATGGAATTTGGTTCGTATTAGAGAAAAAGAAGTTATGTGTTTGTAGGTAAACAGAAGTTTATCTTTGAGCAATTCTATGCTATTTTCCCCTCAGCTTGATCCTATAAACCTTCGGAGGAACATTGAAGGAACAGAAATGCACACCCGGGACACTTCAAGATTTGAAGAATAAAATCTTGGAGATGGCAGTGTAAGTGTCGGGATGATTCCATCTGGCAGTCATAAGACAGGTTCTCTTGACTCTATTATCCAACTGTGTATGCCTCAAAGACAGAATGTGCAGCTTATCATAAAATGCATAGGGCTTTGCCGGGCACAGGCAGTCACCAAGAAATGTTGGTAGTGACAGTGACTAGACCTAGTTTCACTGCCTAGCACAGTGCCCGGCACACAGGTGGTCTGCCGAGGGAAAATGAATGGATGCTTTCTACCAAGTACAGCACACCACCCAGATTTTCTTTCTTTTCTCCAGAGAACAAGTAGAGGACACGGATTTACATTTGTTCGGTTAGTGAAGTTAATTATGGGAAATAACCCTTCTGGTATTTCTGGGAGCATTTGCTGGGAAAAGTCAAGCACTTTCTTTCCCGTCAAATATTTAAGATGGAAGATTTAATTTTAATCCTACTTGATAGTGCTTGGGTCAACTATAAAATTATAATATTTAAAAATCACTTCAAAAGACTTTTCTTTTAGGGAGATTATCCTGCTAGGCTTAAAAAAGAAACACATCATTATTGGAGGGAACCTTCTATTGTTATGTGCACTCCATAGCTTTGCTAAAGACCATTAACCTTGTCCCAGAGATAATCCACTTGTAATATTCACCATTTTCCCCTGGATGTTAACAAATATATTCTTACATGTTTCTTAAAGGTTCCTCTCTCTCTCAAAAAAAAAAAAAGGAAGAAAAGAAAATTTATTTTTAGAGGTAGAAATGCCCTTTCCTTTGAGTTAGAAAAGGAGGAGTATGGCAATAATGAGGGCTGAAGGCGGAAATTGGTCACCGGAGCGCATGCAGAGTGTCTAGGTAATACAGTTCTCATAACTAACCAGTAGATTTCCAGGTCCAGCTCCTACCCAGGTTCAAAGCCAGACAAGTTAAAGTTAATCAAGTGCAAAATGGCTCAAATTAGTACATTGCAAGTTGAGTGACAGACAAAGTAGAAGAATCCTGTGGCTGACACCGTCCGCTCTCTCCACGGCCCCCTCCTTCCCCCTCTGAGCTTTGGTGTGAGCGACTTGGAAGAGAATTGCCATCAAATTATCTCCCTCTTGAGGGACTTCATGCTCTGGCACTCCAGCACACACGGACGTGCCGCTGCTAATGAGAGGGGCCCGCCATCGGGGAATGCAATACCACGTAGACATTTCCACCAAAATGGATTATTTCAGCCTCGTTGGTCACAGATCCTGTACTTTTGCAGCGATTCATCTTACTATTAATAATGTCAGAGGATTTTAGGCCGTTGAATTAAATAATGATAAATAGGAGCCACGGAGTGCGCTAGGCTGAGGCAGTGCTGTGTATTTCAGCGTGCAGCACTGTCAGGCCTGATAAATCGGATCCCTGAAATAGTTTATAAAGCACTGAATTGATGTGGCCGTTGGTGAGGGAGAGAGAATTAATGTCACCAAATAGGCCTGCAGCCGAGATTGGATGGAAGCTGAGGAAAAGCCTTTTCTGGAAATGCTGTGTTCGTGCGAGAAAGAATTGCAACCAGAGGTGAGGGAGTCCCATGGGGCCATGCTGTGCTTCTGTGACCCTGGGGGCACTGGTTGGGGAAGGGGCTCCTTGAGGTGGGGGGGAAGGTGGTCACAGCTGCTGGTTTGTAGTGGAGAACGGGGAGATGCATGCCATGGAAGCGGAAGGAAGGCCTGCTTGAGGAGGGGGCTGCTGCTTTCCAGTCCTGCATGGCTGGGCCGCCGGCTCCTGGCCAGCGGAGGGTGTCCTCCGGAGCCCTGTGTCATCTCCCCCTTCCCAGGTCAGACTCACCAGGCCCTCACCCTCCACTGCACCCTACGGGCGATGATGCTCTCATGAGGTCTTCACAGAGGAGCTAGAGTTTATCTCTTTTTTTCTAAACACTTCTGTAACCAAAGCCAGTTTGGGAAATGCTTGGATCACAAGAGCAACACAGAGCTTTGAAAATATGTTACTTTATAAGTGCTATTAAAATAGCATTTCAGTGATTAGTGGAGCTTTCCTAAAATTTAAGGTTGGATTCCAGTCCGTTTGATGTTGGAAAGGTCACTCTCTCACTGTTTCCCTAATGAGTTGGCTGTGGCCTTGATTATCTTCGTGGACCTCTGAGCATTTTCTGAACATGGCAACACGGAGCGTGTATTGCTTCTGATCTCTGTTATCAGCCATTTAGGAGACTTCTACAGATGTTTTCTCTGGAGGAGATTAAAGCAGATAAACTAACTAAACCCCTCACATTTGTGTAACTTCTCATATCTGCATGATATTAAAATAATAAAAGTGGAAGGTGTGACATTTTTGTCCAAATGGGTTGATCCAAAGGCCAAGTCCACACCTGGGAGTCCTGTCCCTTGAACACATGTTTTGTTCACTTAGTTTCTCTTTTCTTTGGCTTTTATGAAGGCCTGGACTGGAATGCAAGACAGGCCTCCGGGTCCAAAGTGACTTTATGACCATGTAGGATAGGAATGTATGTAGGCTGAAAATCTAGAACACATTTAAAGGCAGCCTATCAGTAAATGTTGATATACATTATTTGGCAACACGAATGGGCTTTCGTGGGAGATGGGCTCTTTTTGGTGGAGCCATTGGGGGATTTTTACAGAAGAAAGGATCCAATATGGTCCTCACTTGGTGCATCTCTCTTGAGACCACAGCAGGATACTGATGGAGACCTAAGTAGACCACCGTGAGAGACGTCTCCTTAAAAGAGAGGAGGCTGTGATAAGGTTTTGTCAGGGCAAAGGGCCCAGAGGACCAGAAAGTCCCTGGGCAGATGATTCCTGATGGAGGGTCAGCCCACAGGAGGCTGGTCACATTCTTCATTTCCCTGTTTTTCAAAATGTCTGATAAAGGTTCCCATAAAACCCACCAGGATTCGTCAGTGACAAAAATAAGGTGATGAAAAAAATAATAAAATAAATAAAATAAAATATAATAAATAAAATAAAATAAATAAAAATAAAATAAATAAAATATAATATAATAAAATAAATAAAATAAAAAATAAAATAAAATAAAATAAAATAAAATAAAATAAAATAAAATAAAATAAAATAAAAAAAGGTGATGAGCAGGGATGTCAAGACATCCTTGGTTGGGAAGGCAAGAGTGTTGACTTTGTCCTGCTGAGGAAGGATCCTTTCTCACCTGAGGATCCTGCCTCCCACGGGGACGCCCCTTCCCGGCCCTTCAGAGAAGTGCTCCTGTGTATCACATTCTCACCCTGCAGCCACTTTCTGGAAGCAGAACTTGTGTTTTCCATCAGGGACCACATCCAGGTGCCTGGGTGCCTGCATCAGAGATGGGTCAGTAGGTGAGTAGGGCGGTGAGTCAGGTGTGCACTCACTTCAGTTTGCCCTTACCTATCCTGGATTTGGAACAGACGCCCCCAAATCCTGGGAGCTGACTCAGTCCCTACCTGCCAATCTAAACCTAAACCATAAAAGTTTCCCTGACATGCAACTTGTCTTGACTTTGGAGGACCACCCCCTTAGCTCTTCATTATTTTGGCCGGCTTTTTTATTTTTATTTTTTGGTGGAGTTTAGCTTTTTAAATCATATCACCACATATAAAGGCATAAACCACTTCCTTCTTACAAGGATATAGGTAAATAGGAGTCAGTGTTTCCAGGGTGGGACGGGGCCGTCATACCCAACACAGACTACTGCCCGCGGTTAACTGGAAAGTCTCACCCCTGCGAAGCTAAGGACGTTCATGCCAGGCAGAGCCTTTGCTTCTCCTGCCTTGCCCCTGTTTTGTGTTCTATAACCTGGCGTGCACCTAACGTCCCTTCCTGGCAGCCTTGGTGGCCAACTCTCTGCCTTCCGGATGTGCAATCCTAATGGACAAGGACACAGATGGGTGCAAAGTTCTCCCCAGGATGGGAACAGTGTTGGGGGCAGGTCTTTTGAGAAGCTCCTCATGTCCTTTCATGCTGATGGCCCTGTTCAGGGTGGTTGGAGCTGCTGACTGGTTGGAGAGTCTGACTGGCAAAGTAGCTTGGCATTCCTCGACTACAATTTACCTGAGGTGGAGGTCATCGGGATGATCTGAGTCTAAGCATCTTAGACAGAAGCAGAATGTGGGCCATTTTTCCCCGAGTTAATTTGGTTTGGCTGGTTTAAGTCATTATCAGGTCAGCTTTTTTTTTTTTTTTAAGACTTTATTTATTCCTGAGAGACACACAGAGAGAGGCAGAGACATAGGCAGAGGGGGAAGCAGGCTCCATGCAGGGAGCCCGATCTAGGACTCGATCCCAGGACCCCAGGGTCACTCCCTGAGCCGAAGGCAGATGCTCAACCACTGAACCACCCATGTGTCCCATAGGTCGGCTTTTCTTAGTCAAAAATCATTGTCTCTTCTGAAGTCAATGGGTTACAGGGTAAGCTAGAAGAAACAAAAATCCTAAACAAAAGGCGGATGCAATGAAATAGAGAATTTTCTTACTAGATGTGCTATTTATGATAGAAAAATGTTTATCCTCTGCCTGTCAAGCAATGTGGGTTCCTTGGTCTGGAGGGGAGAGAGGGTTGCAGGTCCTGGCATGGGGTGAGAACAGTGCAGTGTGGACGCACAGGCTGAGCTGACTGCCCAGGTGGGGCCGCCCATTGGGCCACTTTGCACATTCAACTGGAAGGACACGCGTAGGTAACAAGAAGGGCTCAACCCAACACCGAGGAGTGTGCAAGTCCTCCATCCTTCTTTTGACTCCGGCAGAGGTCTCTAAATTGGGAGTAATCTTGCATAGCCCGTGGGCTCCCTTCATGTGGTCTGAGCAGGTGAGCGAGGGATGAAATGTGGCAGCGAGTCCAGGGCCGTTAACCGTAATGGACGCGCCGTGTCAAGAGCAATAAACCAGCGGGGGAGGCCCAGACGTTTATGAACACATCCGGAGACTTGGTGCACAGCAGTCACAGCCACACGGGCACAGGTGGGAAGCTGCCACAGCCTGTGCTGATGGGCACGATGCAGGGATGTCAGGGACGTTCCAGACACACCCCTCGTCTGGGAAGGGACAGCTAAGGTTGTCAGAGGAAAATAAGATTTACAGCTACAAAATGACCACAGAGCGAGGAAAAAAACCCATCTGTGAAGTGGGTAGGACGTGTCACAGTGGTGGATTGGGAAGCTCCAGGGGAGCCTCTATGTGAAATAAAATTCCAACAGCATCTCGTTGCCGAGGGCCCATGCAATGTCCCATGGCCTGCATCCTTGTGTGCCTGGCGGCCCCCATGCCTGAGACTCCCATGTGCTAAGATTTCTCCTGCCCCGGGAACTTTGTGTAGCTTTCTCTCTTCTGTTTTATGTTTAACTTTCTTTTTTCCTTTTTTTTTTTTTTTTTAATGGAAGTAGAGTTAACAGAGAGTGTCATATGAGTTTCAGGTGTATGGTTGGGGATTCGACCCCCCACCCGGGCATTCCCCAGTGCCTGTGGCCTGGGTTTGCTGCTCGTCCCCTCCCCTGTGCTACCCAGCCCTGCCCCCTGCCCCTCCTGCTGCCACCATTTTGTTCTCTCAATTTCCGTCCACTGTCTGGTTCTCTCTTTGCTCCCCTGTTCTGTTTCTTAAATGCCTCCGTTCTCACAGGGCTCCTGCCTTTTCATCTTGAAAATGTCATCTTCAACTTTCTGTTCCAAGGAAGGCATTGCCTGCCCTCCGTAACATTGCCGCACATTTGGAAGAACATATCGAATCTGTCATGATTTTATTCCTGTTTCTGCTTTTCGTCTATGGCATTGTCTCTTCTTTGTACGACTAAGATGGTACGGTGCCTGGGACGTGGTAGCTGCTCAGTAAGAGTTTGTAGAATGAATGCAACTCATGTTCACTGAGGTCCTCATGCATGCGTCCTCCTGTACCCTTCGTATGGAAACATGATTTGAAATGGCAGGTAGCATGAATTCAGGCAAATACTCTCAGTACTTGATTGTGACTTGACTTGCTTGCATTTGCTTTCTGCCAGAGGCTAAGGGTTTTTTCAAAAAAAATCTACCTGTAGGGCAGCCTGGGTGGCTCAGTGGTTGAGCATCTGCCTTCGGTCCCAGGCATGACCCCGGGGACCCGGGATCGAGTCCTACATTGGGCTCCCTGCATGGAGCCTGCTTCTCCCTCTGCCTGTGTCTCTGCCTCTCTCTCTCTCTCTCTCTCTGTTTCTATGAATAAATAAATAAAGCTTTAAAAAAATCCACCTGTAGGCATAAATGTGCATCCTTAACATCTGTCCCTCTCTCTTCTCTCTTCCCATCTTCCTTAATTTGGGGGAGGACATACGTAATGCATTATTCTTTTCATATATATATATATATATATATATATATATATATAGGTAATGTGTGTGTATATATATATATATAATATTTTTTTTTTAATGTGCTGCACATGGGGCTTGAACTCATGATCTGAGGTCAAGACCTGAGCTAAGATCAAGTGTCAGACACTCAATGGGTGGAGCCACCCGGGCGCCCCTCCTATTTATTTTTAACATTAAAATAAGTAATATATGTTCTTACTCTGCAAAAGAAAGTTTTATTCATGTGACCATATGATGTAAACTACATCAAATTAGATCTATAACATAAAATACAAATTCTCCTTTTACTACCCCCCGCCCCTGCCACACTCTGACCTGTTTTACTCTGCCCTCCAAAGACAGGCAACTTCTGTTAATAGTTTGGAATATATACTTTCAAACAATTTTCTATCCATTTATGAGCTTCCTATTGTGTCCTTGTATTGCCATCTATTTATTGATTTCTGCCCTTTTCTTTGTTATTTCCCATTCTCTGTTTTCTCTGGGTTTATTCTCCTGTTCTTTGGGTATCTCCTGAAGCTGAATCCTTAACTCATCAATTTCCTGCCTTTCTTCTTTCCTATGTGAGCATTTAAGGCTAAATTACCCCTAAGCAGTGCCTCGGCAGCATGCTACAATTTTTGACATTTTCAAAATTATAGTCCAGTCCTAAGCATTTCTCATTGACATTATGATTTCCTCTTTGAGAAATAAAATATTTGTAAAATAGTTTAAAATCTTGAAATGTTTTTGTTCAAGATGTTTTGTGATTTGTTCCTAAATTAATTGCGCCGTGGTGAGAGAATGCAAATTGTGTTCTTGGACACCCTCGCGGTGTGTGAAGCTCTGCACGTGCCCAGACGGTCGTGTGTTTGTTCCTGACTTTTCTGTGCTTTTTTGTTTTTCCTTTCTCCTTTTCTGTCCTCGTTTAGATTGAATAAATACTTTTAAAAAATACTCTTTTTTGTTTATTACGCAATTTATATACAGAGAAACGCAAACATCTTAAGCGTTGCAGCTCAGTTAGCTGAAACAAATCCAGACTCTCAAATCCTTTGTTGAAAGATGGAATATTTCCAGTGGGCCAAACCTTTCCGAGGGCCCCTGTACAGCCCACCTCCTGTCCTCCACCTGCAGACCCTACACTCTCGTTAACTCTCATTTGGCCCCTCCTGGAGCTTACGGAAATATGGACTCTTCTGTATCTCACTAGTGGTTCAGCATGGTTTTGAGGTTCTCCAGGGCTACTGAATGAAGTACTTTGTTCCTTTGAAAACACGGTGGAGTAGCGTTCAATTGTATAATATGTCACTATTGATGGATACTTGTGCCCTCTCTGATTCTTTGTCGTTCGGAATAAAGCTGTCACGAACATTCTTCCCTGAGTCTTTTTAGGGATATGCGTTTTTTGCTTCTCCCGGGTACATACCATGTGGGGAACTCCCCCTCGATTGGGTGCGTGCATGTGTAAGTTTGTAAGATGGGTCTCAGGGCTCCTTCAATGTTTACCTCCCTGACGATGAGGAATACCGAGCATCTGCATACACATATTCGCTGTTGAAATCTCACTCTCTGTGAAGTGTGCACCTTTATTCTCCTTATATTTTTAATGGGCCCTGGGAGCCGCATTGTTGAGACACTGGATTTCTGTGCTTTCATCAAGAGGGTTTTGTTTTGACAATAGTTCATCTATGAATGGGTCCTTGATTCTTTAGAGGCTGGTTTCTATTTTGGTTTCCTTTGCTCTCACTTGTTAAGGAGTGTCTGGCGTGGCCTTTATATTAGAGCTGGTCCAGCTCTTCTCTGGCCTCAGCTGAGTGCTCTGGGGTTCGGGATGTCTGCATGCTCTGGGTGGTTGGAACTTCCATTGAGTGTCTGATCATTATGTTTGAACATGCATCTTTTGTCATATGTGAATGAAGAAACCAGCACACCCAGAGTTACTTGTGAAATAAAATTGGGTTTATTGGGTGAGGGCGCAGACAGGGAAGCATCTGAGTCCATGCTTCCTCATCCTCTCACCAACCAGAGGGTCAGTCTTGGGTCTGACGTGGCTGCCGGGGAAGGATTCCCTGGAGAGGGATCCACGCTCTCTCCAGAGGGGATCCCAGTGGGTCAGGAAAGCACTCATGGGGTCACACAGTGATGACCCTGCCCTGATTTCTTCATGCAGCCTCACTAAGAGTAAGGGGGTCTCAATGTAGTTAGAATAGATTCACCATGATGAGGGCTGAGAAATCATGTTAGAAGAGAAGGTGACCTTGAACAGAGTTTTTGTATTGGATGGGGGTGATGAGGTTGGATAGTTCAGCTGAAGAGGGTAGGAAATGATTTGGATGACTCACAAGGAACCTTCCAGACAAGACTCTGGAGTGGGGGTCATGCCTTTGCACACTTGCTATTTTCACATGAAGATAGAACACATCTCCCTAACATTTAAAAATGCACAGATCTGCGGTTCTCAGCATGCTCATAGGACAGAGAACGTGGTGCCCATCTGCCATCACTCCCCAACTGCCTCCCCTCTGCCTCTGGTGCCTCCTGGCTTTGCCTGTCTGGGGACCCCACCCAAGTACGGTTATGCCACATGCAGCCTCTGTGCCTCGGTGTCTCTCAGGTTCATCCGTGCTGCAACATGTCTCAGCACTTTATTTCTTTCTGTGGCTGAAGAATACTCCACGACGTACGCTCACTGCATTTTGATCATCCATGCATCGGCGGATGGATGTTAGAGTTTCCTGCTTTTTGAGTATTATCAATAGCGCTGCTATGAAGGGTCACTTAGAGTTTTCATATGGACCTATCTTTTCAGTTCTTATGGTCACACGATCAGCACTGCAGTTGCTGGGTCGTATAGTAATGATGTGTAACTTCCTGAGGAAAGGCCAAACCATTTCCCAAAGTGCTTACACCATTTTATGATCCCACCAGCGATGTATGAGGATTCTAATTTCTCTGTATCTTCACCGGCCCTGGGATTGTCTGCCGTTCCAGCAAGGGTGAACTGGGAATTCACTGCAGCTTTTGTTTGCATTCTCCTAATGACGATGATCATCTTCTCATGTGTACTGGACATTTGTATATCTTCTTTTGGGGGAAATGTCTATTGAAATATTTTTTCCATTTTTTTTAACTGGCTTGTCTTTTTATTGTTGATTTATAAGAGCTCTTTACATATTCTGGAAAAGTCTTATATCAGATAGATGATTTTAACATTTTATCCTAACTCCCGGTTTGTACTTTCACTTTGTTGTCGGTTTTCTTGGGAGTGCAATCATTTAATATAAATAAATTCTGATTTATGTCTATTTTTTTCCGCAGTGTCTTTGGAGTTATATCTAAAACTCCAGCAGAGTTTTGGAGTTATATCTAAAAGAATCAGACCCTTGTTTGATTTGAGGTCACAGAGATGAAAGTTTCCTCTAGGAGTTTTATATTTTGAGCATTTACATTTAAGTCTATTACTCATTTTGAGTTTATTTTTTGTGTATGGTGAAAGGCAGGGAGCCAAGTTAATTCTTTGGCATGTGGATATCCAGTTGTTTTAGCACCACTCCACAAAAAAGACTACTGTTTTCTCTCTGTAGTAACTTTTGAATTGGAAAGTATGAGTCTTCCACCTTCGTTCTTTTCCTAGATTGTTTTGGCTATTTCATCTCCCTTGTAATATCACAATACTTTTAGGATCAGCTTGTCCATTTTTGCAAAAACAGGCAGCTAAAATTTTGAGAGGTATCACACTGAGTCTGTAGACCAATTTAAGATGTATTATTTTCTTTTTTTTAAATTTAAATTCAATTAGCCAACATATAGCACCATCTCAGTAAGTCTTCCAATTCATGAACATGCTCTGCTTTTCTATTTATTTGTGTCTTTAATTTCTTACAACAATGCTTTATGGAAAGCATTTGTATGGGTTTCGGTGTGTAAGTCTTGTACTTCTTCGGATAAATCTATTCTGAAATATTTGATTCCTTGTGGTGCTATTGTAAATAATATAATGTTTCCTTAACTTCATTTTCATATTGTCCATTGCTAGTGTCTACATTAACATAACTGATATTTTTTGTATCAAACTTGAATCCTGCACCCTTAAGGAACTCACTTATTAGCTCTAATGGTCTTTTTTGTGTGTGGATTCCATAGATGTTGACAGAGAAAATCATGTCATCTGCCAATGGAGATAGTTTTACCTCTTTCTAATCATGGTGACTTTTCTTTTGTTTCCACCCTGTCTAAGCCCCTAGTACCACGTTAAATAGAAGTGATGTCAGTGTACGTTTCTGTCTTATTGCTCATCTTAAGGGGAAAATATTCACCCTCTCACTATGAAACATGATGTTGGCTGTGGGATTTTTGTAGGTGGCCTATTTCTGGTGGAGGGAGTTTCTTTGTATTCCTAGTTTGTTGAGTAGTTTCATTATGAATGGGTACTGGATCTTGTCAGATGCTTTTTCTCTCCAATGAAATCATCTTTTTTAAAAAAATTTATTAAGTAACTTTAAAAACTTTATTAATGTAGAACAGTATCTAGCCCACGGCCCTCCTTTTCATCCAAAATTCTTCTCCTTCCCACCTATAAATGTTGGAGATCCTCCAGGCTCATTTCCAAGTGCTTTTGTATGTCACCATTACACATTTACCTTTGATGATTTAGTAAATTGCTGTAATATTAAAATATTAAATATATTAAAATATATTAAAGGTATCTACTCACCAGCCCTTCCAAACTGATTTATGTCAGTCCGAATCCTTTTTCCAGCCCAAACCCATGTATCCAGTGCCTGCCTGGGCTGGGCTCTCTGGGTGTATTAAAATGAACTTGTACAAAGCCTCACTTTGGATCCCCACTCTGTTCTCCACCTGTTCTTCAAACCAGGTTTGTTTTATATGATTTCTTCCTCTACTTGTTCTTTCATGCCACAAATCTGGGCATCTGTTTTTTGAAATATCCATCTTTCTTAGTGTGCTCATAAAAAAAAGTGATGTTTTTAATTTTAGAACATTTCTTGAGTTCACAGCTCTGACTGGGGGTGGAGTCCCCATGTCTTTGGGCCACAGCTGGCCCTTGTAGGTCTTGGTCTGGGACAAGTCATCCCCTGTCAGGACATTCCACCTGGCTACGTCCTTTCTCTGAAATACTTCTCTGCTTCCTCCAGCACTTATTTTTGTTTTGGTAGAGGGAGCATTAAAAAGTGGTTAAAACCAGTTTAAAAACAGTTTAATCTGTGGTGACTACAGGAGAATGTGTGAAAGAACATCGTTAAGTACACACTCCAGCATCATTCACCAGCATGAGGGCTGACACTCTGCTCGTTTCTGAAAGGTCCTGCTGTGCTAGCCCGAGCCCCCCTCCCTGCTGCCTTGCTGCTCGTTAGGTGACAACTCTCCTGACACTGGTGTTAATTATTCTCTTGATTTCTTCATGTTCACATGCGTGTGGGTGTACTCACATTCACGTTCACACCTCCGGCCAAGCCATAGACTGCCTGGCTTTGAACTTTATGGAAATAGAACATACTACGTATATTCTGTGACTTGCCTTTTTGCTTTGGAGATACATCATATTCATGCATGTGGTTGCAGTTCATGTATTTTCATTATTCTGTTGCATGCTTATACCATAATTTATTTTCTCATTCTACTATTAATGGATATGTATTGTTTCTTCCAGTTTTTTGTCTATTTTGAACAATGCTTATGAGCATTTTTGTGTATGTCTCCTTGGATTTATATTCCAGCCTGCAGAATGAAATTGTCTCCTCAAGAGGACTGAAAGCATATTGATGCTGCTGGAGCATTCGGAGTGCGCGTCTGTGGGTGCGTGTGTGCATGCATGTGCGAGTGCACGTGTGTGTGCGGTGATAACACGCAGGTAGTAGATCATAGAAGGTCTTTGTAAGGAGCTGGATTTTTAGGTTGAAGCCCCCTGGCACTCACCAAAGAGCACCCATCTACGCACAGAACTGGTGTCATGGCCATAGATAATCTCCTAGGGACAGTGTATAGAGATAAGGAAGCTGAACAAAAGGTCAACCTGGAATATGAGAATTCTGGGGAGCAGAAGGTTGTATCCTCTCCTTTCCATCCTATCCTCTCCTCTCCTCTCCAGGGTTGTTTCCCCTCCTCACGGTGGTGGGGGGGAAACTCGATTTCACCATTTACCCCAAGTGTACTGACCCAGGGTGTGGAACGGTTATTCTAATATTTTCAAGCAGTTCCTCTCATCCTAAACACAATTATAAAAAATAACAATATTAATTCCTGCCCACAGCATCCACAGATAAGGTAGGAACCAAGATATGTCGTTAAAATGTGCATCATGTCTGGAGAAGAAGCCAAGAAAGAGCTTCAAGTCATTATCTCTGATTTGTAAACTGCTATTTTGATGTCAGATATTTAATGAGAGTTTCTCACATCATTAATTAGGATTATAAAATATCCTTTTGGACATTATATATATTTCAGTGCACGGAGACACTCTCATCCATGCAACCAATTTTCCTATTGTTGAACAGTTTTTACAAGTAATTTTATAAGGTTGTTTTCAGTGTCTATAACAAAAATCTCATAATTCACTTCTTATAGATCTCTTGCTTTTTTTTTTTTGAAGAAAGATATCTAGAAGTGGAATTTCTAGTTTGTGGCTTATAAACCACAGACAGTTATAAACACCTGGAGGCTGGGTGTCCAGGATTAAAGCACCTGCAGATCTGCTACCTGATGGGACCCCGCTTCCTGGTTCACAGATGGCATCTTCTCCTGTGTCCTCAGGTGGGGAAGGGGTGAGGGGGCTCCCTAATCCCATCCTTGGGGCACCACCCTCACGGTCTCATCACCCCCACAGACCCCACCTCCTAAGACCTCGTAGAGGGGATTAGGATTCAATGGTTGAATTTTGGGGAGGACACAGAATTCAGTCCACAGTGTTACCACTTCAGTGAATATCAGCCACCTTCCCATTTGGGACTCAGTTACTGTCGTGGGTATTGGGGAGATAACAGTGCAAAATACAAACTTGGAGGGGGGAGAAATGAGTGTTCACCTTAATGCTTCGTGAGTTAAGTGTGCAACTGCTGCAGAGGCATGAGATGCCTCGTGTAGGACACGCAGGTGGACGCCGACTCTTCTGAAAAGCTGGCCCCGCTCCCTGGTTGGTTGGGCAGCTTGAGAGAGGGCTGTGGCTCGCAGCTGGCCTGCTGGTCATCAACTCCACGGGGACCACTGTGCGTGTTCCACCAACATGCTGGTCACAGTCCCAGTAGCTCCTGAGGAAGGGCACTGGGTTCAGGACAGGGATCAGAGAAAATGAAAAAAAGTCCTATTTCCCATTTTGATAATTTGTGGCATTTCTTCTGCTGCTCGTGCGTTTTACAAATATAGGAGAAAAACGGAAGGGTAAGTTTTTCTACAATTAAAAAGGTATCCCACCTCCTTAAAAAATTCTAGGCTGTGGAGGAAATTGGAGAGAATCAAAATGTGCCTTGAAAAATCCATATAATGGAAGGAATCTGGATCCTGCACACACTGGAAATGATTTACAAACGTGTATTGGTCTTTCCAAAATTTTCATGGCTGCCTGGATGTTGTAAAAATAATTTGAAACATGTTAGTATGCTTTCCTTTCCACACAGACGACATGTCGTAGAGATATTTAAAAACTTATTTTTGTCGGAGTGACTGGTTTAAGTGGCCCTCCAAATAACCTGTTCAACTGTGTTTTGAGCTCCAATATGATTGTTACAAGGACATTTAGAAATTCAGACTATTTGTCCTGAATCTGTTTGGATGAAAAGCTTCATCAATGTGTTGCTTGAATTTTCTGTCCTGCCTAGCACGTTCCTCCCAGGGGCAACGTCGAAAAGACACAAGTAAAATCTTACTGGCAAAGGCAATTTTTTTAGTGCTAGGAATACAAATAATAATAATAATAATAATAAATCAGGACATAGGAATGACTGTGTCCAAACTCGGCAATAAAACTGATCTGTGGGTGGGGCCCAGCGAGGCTTTCGTGGGATCAATAACACCCGAGGCCTGTGGTTTGCAAGCCACTGTCTGAGGTGAAGGGTCATCCTTGTCCCTCTTCATTAGAAGCATAAATTAAAAGGTTCAAGGGAATAGCTCAGTGTGGCTTCATTTAAGTCTCTCCTCAGAGAATGTGAGGGTTACCATGACGTAGAGGTCCGTGTTTTCCAGCTACAGGGACTGGGATGTGCGCCCCCCCATCATCTCTTCTCCCCCTGCTGTCTGCATGGGTCCCCAGGTCCTGAGTCCCCATTTGTTCCATCACCGTAGAAACACCTGCTCACGTAGGTGTGGATCCCTAACCCTCCGGCCTCCGCCACCTGGCCACCCTGGCTTCCACTCCCCTCCTTGCTCTGCGGGGGCCGAGGGGCGCCCAGGGACCATGGCTAGAGCTGGTGGCCAACAGCCTCCCCCTCCCCCGTGGGTGGCCATCGGACGTGCCCCTGAGGGAGGGACGCAGCACCCCTGCTGTTCACTCTCCAGGAGCTCCTGTAGGGCCAGACCATCTTCGTTTTGGAAATAACTCACATGAATGTGGCCAGAACTAAATACCTTCCCCCTCCCTCCCTCCCTTCCTCCCTCCCTCCCCCTTCCTTCCTTCCTTCCTCCTTTCTTCCTTCCCTCCCTCCTTCCTTCTCACTCTAGCACCCCGTACGATGTGCCCGTGGAAATTATGGGATATTTGCAACAGATCTGAAATAGGCTCAAGTGCGACGCAGATATTAAAAGAGAAAGAGGCAATGGCCACGTCCTGTCGTTCGATTGATTAGGTCATTTCAGCCACCGTAACCACTGATGAGGGTGTGTCCACACTGATTCTGCTGTAGCAGATGGCATTGATCACGAGGAGAGCAAGGATTAGATGCCCATGTCACTGCGCAAAACGCAGCAGAGACCAGTCGATTCTCCTGCCAACCTGCCCGTCTGCTGCTCTCGCCGCCCCTCTCCGTGCCCACGCGCTCGCTTCCCTGTGGGGGATAACCTCTCTTCCGTATGTGGCCTAAAATGCTCCTAAATTCGACCTGGTCTCTCCTGCCAAATATGTCTCAAGTTTTTAGTCGATTTTCAGCGTGAGTGAGTGAGTCCGTGATGAGGAGAGAGTGACCCACAGGTCCGACGCTCCCGCCCAGGAGGGAACAAAATACAGGCCACAAAATATGAACACAGGAAACAGAAGGTCAGAGAATAAAAACTCATGGGGGTTGGTAGATGGCACGTTCTTTTACACAAAATAGCTCATTTTCTGAAAAACTAGGGTTTTTCCACTAAAAGGAACAGATGGAATTTATTTGTATCAAGCAGGATGATCTGATGGTGTCTCACCAAACAATGTAAGCACATGAATGAGCCATATTCACTGAGGAGGAAGGCAGGGACATCATTGTGGTCAGCCTAGTTTCGGGATAAACTCTGCTTACCTATTTGTTTTTAAAAGATATTATTTATTTATCTCAGAGAGAGAGAAAGCAGGGGGAGGGAGAAAGAGAGTCAGAGGGAGAAGCAGACTCTCTGCCAAGCAGGGTGCCCGACTGGGGCCCCATCCCAGGACCCTGGGTCATGACCTGTGCCCCACCCCCCCAGGTGCCCCTGCTTAGCTATTTGGATTGATGGTGCAGGTGTCCACACTGGTGAATGTGGACAAACCACCAGCTCTGCCTACTGTTTTCTTCTCTTAACCAGATATGTTCTAATTGGATCAGAATTTCCATGGAGCAGGTGGTGTGAAAGACTTCAGATTCCTTCTTTTCTTCCTGTGATTAAACATCACAGGTCAAAGCATGAAGAGCATGGTGGCCTCGGTGAAGAATTTATGTCTTATGATAGCTCTTTCCACTTGCAGAACAACCACCACCGTCGCCACACCAGAAACTCCTCAAAATTCTATTTTTTTCTTCTTTTTCTAAATTGCTAATATCGGCTCCTGATTTTCAGCCTGGGTGGAACGGAGCGAAGAATTTTCAGCGAAAGCTCTTTGGTTGCATTAGAGATTAAATATCATTTCCTGTAAGTCCACACTTCCCAAGATCGATTGAGATTTTGTTCCAGTTTGGACCGACTTGGGTGACTTCAGAAGCAGGGCTCCCATGTTTTCATTTATGCCCAAATGCCTTTCCAAGCAGACTGCCTAAAACTCCATTAGTGCCAACACCACGTATATAGTGGATGGAGATCAAGATGCAAACATTATTCAGGAGGAAAGAATCCATTTACCAGTAATGGGAGCCTCGATTCATTTATCAGATTAGATGTGAAGGAGCAGAACCCAAAGGGATGGAGATGCCTTGTCTTTGCTGCTGCCCCGGGAGGGGAGGGTGGAGGAGTCTGCAGTAGAGAAGGAGGGATGCGTGCGTGTGTGCGTGTGAATCCAGGCACGCTGCCTCACAATCCAGATTCAACAGGCCCCCGTTTTCCCTAAGCACCTGCCAGCCTTGCCCGTTTCTCCCTCTCCCGGGTTCCCGCGGGGCTGAGGCCGGGTCCTGATTCGTCAGTTAGAACTCAGCCCCACTCAGGCTCTGCTCGAAGCAGGCGCTTCTCCAACGGCCGATCTTCTCCTTCTGCTCCAGACACATGAATTTAACCTGATTTCTTCCAGGCCCCAGAGGGATCCAGACCCGCGCAAACTCCTGTCGACATGTCGAGGGGCCCCCACGCGCTGGTCAAGCCTGGCACACCTCGAAGTACAGGTGCACGAAACAATCCACCTGGGGCTTCCTGCTGATGACTCGCCAGCCACGCTCCCCGCCGACCATCCCGGGTTATCCGGGTTATCTGGGTTATCCGGGTTATCTGGGTTATCCGGGTTATTCGTACTGTGCCCTTTTAATGGAAATTGATGGCTGGCTCTCTGGAGGCTTTCCAGTGATTCTCTGGCTCCCGCAGCCCCTGTGGAGAGGTTTGCAGCGGAGGTTTGCAGCGGAGGCTGCAAACTGAATGTCCAACACCTTTCAGATGCCTCATGCTGTGAAGATTCAGGTTAGTTAGCAGGTGCAGCCCAGCCCTAATGAACACCACAATTGGTTCAGTCACCAGGCTCCCTCCTCCGCTGGGTCCGCCGAGGGACACTGTCAGCCAGGATCGCTTAGTCGTAGTCGTCGTCGCCGCGGGACAAGTGCTTCGGTGGCATCGATCTGCTCCATCTGGTCTGCTCTGTGGGCCCTGCTCACACCTGCTGAAAGGTGGCATCCCCTCGGCCACCCGCACCCCCACACAGAGAAGGTGCTTCCCGGAGCTCCAGCGGAGGCCAGCCTCGGCCCGCAGCTCCACAGTGCGCAGCCCGGCCTCACTGTAAATCAGGGAAGCGGGGAGAAATGAAAGTGGACGGCTTTCAGTTCCAATCACGTCTGGTTTCACTTCGCCCCAGCCAATGCGTTATCGGGAAATAATGGATTTTTATCTGTGAAAGTGGAAGAGCAGGTTTAAGATTCTCAAATTAAAAAAAAAAAATGTTCCCCTTCTGCATTTTCTGTGTGAAACGGAAGGCTCTCTTGATGGGAAGAGGAAAGTTTCATTTTATTGCAATGTAAGAAAATTCTCCCACGTCACACAATCGGGTTAGTTTTTATCCTGAGAAAAACAAGGCGCTGGCTGTGCGGGGAGCGGCTGGCTCTGGGTCCCTAGGGTGCCCTTCAGGGGGATGGTGGTCCTTGCTGCTTCTCTTGGTGGGGGGGAAATTGGGGGTACGCTGGCAGGCGCCCCAGCGCCGGGGTTCGCTGGAAGCCCCGCCACAATCCTGGTGGCCCCGAGCCCCCCCACGCTCCCCAGCTCTCACCTGGATGCTCCTGTCACGACTCCAAACTTTAGGACTATTATTTTTTTTTTTTCCGCGTAATTTTAGGTTTGTAGCAAAATTGAAAGGAAGGTACATGATTCCCTGATGCCCGTCCCCCCGACGCGCAGCCTCCCCACCAGGAGCACCTGCACCTGCCGGGCGGCCTTACCTCCGCACCCACACCACCACCACCATCACCCCCAGCACCCGTGGGCTCCACTGCATGTTCCTCCTCATTCTTTGCGTGGCTGGACTCTGTTCATGGGGGACACGCAGATGCTCAGTGTCCTGGGACCCCCGTCGGAAGTGGGACTGTGTCCCTCACCCCCAAATACCGTAGGGGCCCCAGCTCGGCTCTCGGGGTGCACTTCATGCCTTGTGGGCCTCGTGGGCTCACTGTTGAAGGAGGTCATTTGCGTTGGCCTGATGGCACTCCTTTCGGTGAAAACCCAAAAGGACAGAACGCACCTTGGTTTTCTCTAAGGCCCTGCTGGGGTTCTGGCCGCAGGCAGTGCATCTGCTCCTGGCAGGCCTGTCTCTCTCCCCACCGCCCGTGGGGTCTCGGCTCCTGCTCCGCTAGGACAGGAAGAAGGAGGGCATCGGGGGCAAGAGGGCGCTGCGCCCGTGGAGGCCTCACCTCCCCCCCACCTCCCGGGGCTGTGCCCTTGACAGCCCTTCTCCCCGCCCCCCAGGTCCCGGGGTGAACTCCCCTCCCGGTCCCAACGTATAGCGCGTCCATCTGCCTCTGTCACCACAACATCCCATTTTTTTTACAGACCCTCCTCCTTTGTGGGACCGCACTGGGGGCTCACTGCTTGCAAAGTCGTGGGGCCTGACCATTTGGATCTGCATCCGCGGCAACCCGTGCTGAGGTCCCGAGTGCGAATGGCATTTCCCCTTAAATATGGTGAGACTGTGTGGCAAGCCTTAGTACTCCTCGCGGGCTCCCCGGGTCTGCTTGTCGCACGTGTCCCGGGATGCTGACATCAACCAGGGGCCCCTGGGTGTCACTGCACATGAAACTTGGACCTGATGTCAATCGATATCCTCAATTAGTGTCCATCGATGAGACTCACCATAGCCATTATTTTATTAAGGGTTTGGAAAACGGGTTTTCTATGCTGAGTCAGTCCTCCTCCTGTGTTTATTAACTGCAATCCTTGGTGTTGTCCTCCTCCGAGAAGCGGGCTCCGAGACTGATGTGCAAGAGATTACCTGGGGGACAAGCCTATGAATGAAGGATGGGGCTGGAGCAGCCGGGAGAGCCTGGGCATGAGGGGCAACACTGGGGAGCACAGGGACACCGGGTGCCCCATGGGAGGCTGAGTGCAGGGAGCGGAGTGGGCCCCAGACCCCGTCCCCGGGGAATGCACTGTTGCTCGGGTCCTGGGCATAGTGATGGATTTTGGGGGCGGCCTCAGAGGCCCAGAACCTGCACCCCCACCTCCCTCGGGGTGAGAGCTGCCCTTTCTGGTGCAGAGGAGTGGCCCTGCAGCCCCTTCTCTGGGGACCGGGGATGAGGGCTCCTTGCTTCCCTGTATCTTCCCACGTCGGGGTGACCTGTGCCACCTCCAATGCTGGCCACTGAGGCTTGCTGCTGGTTTTGGGGTTTTGCATGATTATGAGCCCGGCATTGACCCTGTTGGGAATGTACTGGTCACTGCGGTTACGTGTTCTCGCACCAGCTGCTCGTCTCTGCCCAGTCGGGACCCCTTCAAGCTGATTTCTGCCCCTGACTTCCTTCCTCCCGTGGTGACTCTTCTTCCCTCTCAACAAAGACATCTTTCTTCATCAAGGCATGAACAGAATCACTCACTTGTTCATCCTAAGGGTTTTCCAGTGGCCTTCGGAGCAGTCTCAGAATCACACCACTAACCAGCTACTGACCCTCCTTTGAGATTTCTTCAAGCTCTCCTCGCACTGCGGATGTGCGGCCAAACTACCGGGTGTCGATGGAGATGGAAGCGGTACTTCTCTTGCGGCGAAGCCCCTCGCTTGGGATACACTGGCCAATCTGCTTCAGCGTGTGCTTCTTTTTAAAGATATTGCTTAGGTGTGTTTTCCTCCAATTTGATTTCATTTGATTTTAAACATGATGCAACGTGTTTACACGTTTCTATCCTTAAAATTATAAAACTAGACACGTCCTGACAAATCTACTTTCTCTCCCTTTCCCTATATCTTTCCCTTCCTCCCTCCCTTTTACACCAATTCTTTAGTGCTTTTCTTTTCTTTTATTTATTTATTTATTTATTTATTTATCTCTTTTGGGAAGCACTTTGAACGTTTTGTGGCAAGTAGTAAGGCTTCGGTGTCCCTGCAGACCCCACTGGGCCTCCCAGGGCATGCGCCTCCCCAGTGTCCCCTGCAGGCACCCCCGACCATCCTGTGACAGTGGCAAGGCCCCCGGCATGCCGGACACGTCCGATTCCACACTCTTTCTTATCACCATAATCCAATATTGCCTCTTTCACTTCAAATGCAAGCCTACATGATTTCTGTGACAAGTAATGAGAGGGTGAACATTTCTTGTAACATTCTACTTCATCTATATTTGATATGTAGAAATAGAGAGTGGAAATTGCTCTGAACTAAGTTCAGGCCTGAAAATTGGTCATTTTTGACAGTTGAGTTAACTTCCGCTCACCACTTTGGCTAATAAATCCTCTTCAGCTCTTGACAGACAGGAGTGCGGCCGTTGTGCGCCCAACAGCCCCTGGTAATTGGGTTCCCCACCTGCGATACGGCCCTTCTCTCCCGCACGCTAACAGGAGATAATGCGTGATACAGTTCTCCCCCGCCCCCCGCCTTTTTTTTCCCGTGTGGGGCAAGGTGACCTCCTTTTAGTGATCTCCAGATTAATTTCATAGTTAGATGACAGAGGCACAGAGCTTTTCATCTCTATCCTTCCATCTGGTTTTTCTTTCTTATCCTCAGTTTTCTTTCTCAAAGTGAAGACCATCCCCAGAAATGTACGTTTGTAGTTAGTAAAGCGATTCTTCTGTGACATGTTCTCAACCCTCTCGTTGTATCACAGAGGAGACCTGGTCTCAAGATTCTTCCTCTGTATATTAATCCATTTGGAATTTCTTTTTTTCTTTTCCTTTTTTTTAAAAAAAGATTTTATTTATTTATTCATGAGAGACACAGAGAGAGAGGCAGAGACATGGGAAGAGGGAGAAGCAGGCTCCCTGTGGGGAACCCGATGTGGGACTTGATCCTGGGACTCCAGGATAACTCTCTGAGCCGAAGGGAGAAGCTCAACCCCTGAGCCACCCAAGGGCCCCAATCCACTTGGATTTCTCTAAACGAATCAGAGTGAAAATGTTTCCAGAATCATGATTTAGTCCTCTGCCATGTGGGCAGCACTCTCTGCGGCCTCCAGACCCTTCCCTCCCTTGTCTCATCTTCCTGACAGCCCTGGACCCCCCAGGGCGCCCAGCACAGCGAGCTCTGGGCCCCACAGCGACGTGGTTGTTCACGTATTGATTTCCTGTTTATAGCCTCCCACCCCCACCCCCAGGCATGCTTGTGACCTGTCTCTACCGTGGTTGAGACTATGGACCTACATTATGTGGGTTGGTTTGTTTCTCCTTGGGGACCCATCACCTACCTTAGTTTTGACTTCCCCATTTTTTTTTTTATTTCGATTTGTTTTTCTCAGTACCCATACAAAGAGCCTCTGGTGTGGTTATCCAATACTGAGCACTGCTGACTGGTGCTGATGATGTCTGTTGCAGGGTCCACACTCCGTGGGTGGCAGTTGGAGCAAGGGAAGTGTTGGTGACCGACTTCTGTGCGGCAGTGACATTTCAGGGAGGATGAACTGAGGAAAGCCCACAGACCAGCTAGATTGCAGTTTGCCATTGGACACAGGCTGGATGGGGACTTGGGGTGACCCGGATGACCCGGTCTCCATGGGAACCCAGGGTTACTGCACTCTGCTGGCGAGCACCCCTTGCCACCCACATATTTCATTTCACATCTTTACCTAAGGAGCCACCCCTCCTTCTTGCAACAGCTTCCTTGAAGTCTATAATGGCGCTGAAACGAGGCTGACCATTTTCCCGCTATTTGGGTTGTGAAAATGGGCTTTCTCATTATGTGTCAGTGTTTTTCCTCCACTATGTGCTGGTGCTGTCTGAATAGCTGGTTAGCTGAAGACACAAACACAAACGCAAACATGCTTGCTGTGAAGCCGTCCACGAGTGCTCATCCAGGAATTCTGTAAAAATACCCAAATCCGTGTTTAATGATCAAGTCAAGACCAGATGTATAGACTCCACATGCTTTATCTTATAGCCATACTTCTCACAACTTTAAGGGAGCTAACGTGTTTTATGTGGCTAATAACTATACTTCGAAACACTGGTTTTTCAGATAAAATAAATTGGTTGAATCAAGTCTTAGGATATCACTGTCACTTTTATTTGAAAATTGGGAAATATCTCCCTTATTCTAATCATTGCCACTTGGGTAATAGGCTTAGATTCTTTCTTAAGCAAAGTCTTGGGAACATATGATTGAAGCTCACAGTAATTAAAGATGTGAGGGACAGCACACTGGATTCTGGGTGGAAGAGCTGTGTCTTCAAGGCTGGAGGCTGCCAATAAACATCTGTTTGATTAAAGTTGGCATTTAACGTCTCTGACTCTCATTTTTTTTTCTCTTATGAAATAAATAGGGCAGATCGGGTGGTATTTAAGATCCTTCCTAGCTTCTTGCTATATTTCTGGGAAATTAAACCATAATGTGGTCCGAATTTATATGATTAGCTCACTAAATCTGGGGTTGCTAATCTTAGAGTCACCTTATTAAGTGTGAAAGATGTGAATTTAAGCCTTCCCAAAATGATGGTCCTGTTTTCCAAAGCAAGTAACAGCCCCTTGGAAATCATGATTCCCACATGGGATCATACTTCCCCCTCTTTTCTGGGGTACCTGCTAAGATGATAATAAAGAACAGAAAAAGCTTAAATGCACAAACAATGCAAGCTGTGAGATTTAATGGGGAGCTGATGGGGGAGAGGTCTCTGTACCCATAATTATAGGGTGGGAATGCCAGAGTGAACAGAGCACCTCACCAGCACACCCCAAGTCATCCAGGGAAGTGTGTGCTGAACCAGTGCAGACAGGTGGGCAAGTGCCCACGGGCATGTGTGCGATGGATGGAAGGACCTCCGTGGCCCCTCCACACACTGATTCTGGAAACTCAGCAGCCAAGCAAATGTTCCTGGAGTAGGAGATCACAGATTGATCTCTGGACTAGAGTTTGGAGAGACTGGGGTGCGCCAGGGAAGCTCCAGGAGCCACCTTCAAGTAGCATCAACCTCTCTGTGAAGCCCAGAAATTCAAAACCAGCATCCACATACTCAGGACTTGCAGTCAACATTTAGGACTTAACCCTTGATAGTCAGCTGACAGATGACAATAACCTGACATGAAAAGAGAGTTTGCAAACATGAAAGACAGAGATCAAATTAAACTGAGAAAGAAACGCCCCAGGAAACAGAGACAATAAAAGAAGTCTGTAATTTTTATGTTTAGGGGAGTGAGTTGAACAAGATGTTGTAAAATAAAAGGAAGATCATAACATAAGGAGCATCTCTTGGAAATTTGAAATGTGATAGGGAAAATAAAAAGAAGTCAACACAAAATACGGAAGATCCAGACCAGCACATCTCTTACACGACAGAGGAAGGACAGGATGGCACAGACATCGTGAAAATGAGAAGGGCAGTGTGAAGTCTGAGACCAGACGGACAGTGAATCCAGCAAAAGAGAATGATGAAAAGGGATAGAGAGGGAATCACAAAGTTTAGGTAAGATCTGAGAATCCAGAACCTGAGTTTCCAGCCTGAAAGGGCTCACTGGGGACTCTGTGTGTGGAAGGAAAAAGAAATCTAGGAATTGTAAATAATTGTAAAATTTGAGAACTCCAATGATGGAGTGAATATCCTTCTAGGGAGAGGGTAGCTTTGGAGAAATAGGAGTTGCCATGGAATCGGCCTAGCTCGAAATTATTCTCAATGGTATAAGTGAGCGACTCACCACCAAGAGTTGTGTACCACGTAACTGTCACTCGAGCGTGAGAGATGGAGATGGTATTTTAATGTTGCAAAGACTTACCGATTTTCTTTCCACTCACTTTTTCTTAGGAAACTACTACAGTGTTCCCTTTAGAGATAATAGTTATTTAATCTAAGAAAAACTTGGAAAAGTGGCCCTCGCTCAGGAAAGCCACATGAGCCATTCCCGGGAGGAGAGCAGAGTGTCAGGGCAGGCCTGGAGACAAGATAGAGCATCTCACCCAAAACAAATTAGGTAACTACAGAGGAGGTCAAGGCAAAGGTGGTCTTTCCCTGTGACAGTATCGGCAGCGTGGGTGGCCTGGGGTCGACAGCTGATGCTTACAATGATGTGCCTTGTGGTAGTCAAGTAGGATGAACAGCTGACCTGAAATCTCAGAGACTCAGCACATTTGAGGTTATTGCTCATCCAGATTCCTCTGCGGCTCTCTGGGGAAGCTCCCCTCAAAGTGGCGACATCATCTTCTCCACTTCAATATGGCACTTCCAAGGAGCGCCATCCACCTTGACGGAGGACCGAAGAGCTGGAGAGACATGGAGAGGCTTGCAGGGGCTTTTTACCTCCTTAGACCAGAAATAACACGTCAGTTCATTGACCAGAAATTGTGCCAAGGCCCCAGTTACCCACAGGGCAGTGAGTCGTTTAAATTTTGTATGCCCACGATGGGATGGGTGGTGTCGCTCGTCTCAACACTTTTGACACTATTGGAGTTTTAGCAACATGCGTGTGCCATTTTGATTAGAATAACAATTAAATACACTTTTAACAAGAACAAGTTCGTAGATGACAGATCCATGATAGATTATTGCAGGAAATTTATAGTAATTGAGAGAAGATAGCACATCATAATCATGCCATCCCCCAGTTCCACCTGCCACGTCACCACGCGGTCTGCAGGGCCCTGGGAGCAAGCACCACCTGAGTACAGTTTGTCAACACTGATCCCCGTACACGGGTAGGACTGCTTGGCAGATGGAAAAACATATTCAGTGATCATGTGTCTTACAGGGTAAGAAAGGGGACATGAAACAAAATAAGTGAGCAGACCCCTTTCTTTCACTATCATGTTCCAAAACATTTGTGACGACAGTCATGCCTACTCATGGTTCGCCCTACGGATGGCATGACCACCGCTCCACTGGGATGAAGATACCCTGCCCGGTCACGCCAGGCAACCTCCGATCTGCGGGGATCAAGGCCCTAAGATCTTCACACTTGCTTTTCGAAAGATGGTGAATCATATCCTCCGCCCCCCGCGAGCCTCCCCTAACATCCCTGGAGATAGGTCTCTATTCACCCTGGATTTCTCATCTGTGAGGTTCATTGAAATTTTGGCGGCAGGGTGCAGCATCGGTCTGTCCTTGTCTCTTGCACTTATTCAAGTCTTTTTGTGTTTTTTCCTCACTGTATTGTGTGGACTTACTTGTGGGCTCAATATTTGCAGCCCTGCCTCGTGAGCTCCTCGGGGCAGGGAGTGTGCACCCTCTCTCCCCTGCACAATGCTCTCCGGCTCCTCTGCAGCCTGTCTCCCTCCCAGCACAACTCTCGTGCCAGTAAGAGATGCCCAAATCACTGTTTTGGGGACGGAGATGCGTGGTCCGTGAGCATGTGGACAGCGGTGTTCCAGCAGGTGGGTTCTGGAGTCCCTCACTCCTTGCCCTTGTGCTCCTGCAAACAGTTCCCGGAGAAGGCGACGCCGGACTGGGAGCTCCCACTGGTCCTAAGGGTGTGGGGGCCCCCGAAGGCTTTGTTCAGCTCTGTTACCACTGTTGCTGCTTGCTTTTCTCTGCTTAGCAAAGACAGGTCTGGGTATAATATGTTTAAGTACCTCGACTTTGAGCAATATTGGTCGAGTGGGGCTTTCTTTCTGGGATGTTAGCTGTTGGATGCTGAGTCGTAAAAGGCACAAATGCTCGGCACGTGAAGGGTGGCTGCAGCCGTGGAGGCGTTCCACAAATTATTCTGAAAGTCTTGCTCTAGCGGAGGATGGTGAGGAAAGAGAGGAAGAGGATGAGGATGTGGGGAGGAAAGGAGGAGATGGGACTGAAGTGAAGGAAGGAGATGGGAGGTGAGCCCTGGGTTTCTTGGAGGCCGTGATTGCAGACAGCTTCATGCTCCCCATGGGGACTGCAGCACAGAAGAGAAGGTGCACCGTGGGGAGAGAAAGACTTGGATTTGGTGGGGGCAGGGCCCTATTCTACAGTTTTTGGGCCGAAAACTGTCCAGTGTCTCTGTGTCCATCTCAGTGACTTTCCATGGTTTGGTGGCTTCAATGCCATGGTGATGATAGTTCATCATGATGTTGGGAGTGGCTCCCAAAGATGGCTTGAGAGGGCTTATGAGAACTAACTGCTTAGGGTCATTAGAGATGACCTCGTGGCATGTCAGGTCAGGAAGACGTGGAGGAAACACAGTGTGTGGGAGCGGTGGGCAGGGTGGATTTGGGGCCAATGGCAGGCATTGGGGATAGTAGGTGGCTAGGTGGCTAGAAGTCATCCAAGATCACACCCGGAGCGGCTATAGGAGCATTCCCTTGCACCTCCTGCTCAAATCTGGGAGTCACACAACACTAGCAAATGTCAACATTTTATTGTGGAAAAAATTAAATATAAATAAGTAGAATTTTAGATGGCTTTCCTGCATACTTAGCATGCTGCTCTGACGACTACAAGGCCCAGCCACTCCTAAGTCGTTCCTGCAAACACCACTCCCTGCCCCTGATTGCTAATTGCCCGTTTTGCTGCTTTATGTATTTATTTGTTTTAGAAAGTTGGGTAAAGGGGATCCCTGGGTGGCTCAGTGGTTTGGCGCCTGCCTTCAGCCCAGCGCGTGATCCTGGAGATCCGGGATCAAGTCCCACATCAAGCTCCCTGCATGGAGCCTGCTTCTCCCTCTGCCTGTGTCTCTGTCTCTGTCTCTGTCTCTCTCTCTCTCTCTATGTTTCTCATGAATAAATAAAAAAAATCTTAAAAAAAAATAAATAAAATTGACGTACAGAGAAACGCAGATCAAATGCACAGGCGGTGTCTGCTGTTGGCCCCCGGGGTGCGGTCTGCCTGAGGACATGGTGAGCCTGGGGCTCACCCTGCCTGCTGGAAGCCCCCCAGCTCTCCAGCTACTCTGCCCACAGTCAAGTCTATGTTTTGGCACCTCCACCGGCCACACCGGTTGTCCTGAGCTGCAGGTGGATTGGAAGATACACTCAGGAAGTACCTGGGAACTCACACGTCTCACCACTTACAGTCTCTGTCTTTCGGGGCTGGACCTCCTTCAGGTTTCTTTTTGCTTCTGCTTTCCTATGTCTTCAAATAAAACAGAAAAAAAAAAAGGTTGAGTGCATATGATATTTACTACCTGCGGAAGTTTGGTCTGACCCAACCCTTTGCTATTTCTGGAGGCTGAAGCCCACCTCTTAAATGTTTGAAATTGTAAATATTTCATTTGGAATTTTTGTTTTACCAGCTTTAAAGTTCCCAAGCTCACTTGTGTTTTGCGTTGACCCAAGTGCACAGCAGACTCCACGTGCCGATTTCTGGAGACTCAGTTGCTGAGTGAACTGTATTTGGTTTGCTATAACCAGTGATCGCAAGCATAGTGGCTTAACACATGTGAGTGTATTAGCAGAAGTGCAGCAGGGGGCTCACTGGATTAAAACGGAGGCGTCTGTGGGGCAGGTTCCTCCTGAGGACCTAGAGAGAGCCTGTTTCCTGGTCCCTCCTGCTTTGAGAGGCTCAGGGTCCCTTCTTCTTCTGAGGCCAGCACCCACAGATGCAGAACTCACACTTCCTCTTCTGCTGTCACCCAGCTTCAAGGACTCTTGTGACTATGCTGGCCCCCTGGGCCACCCAGAATGATGTCCCTGTGTTAAATCCAGGGGCTCAGCAGTCCTAACTCCATGTGTGTGTGTTCACTCCTCGCCACGTACCCTCATGCATCTCCGGGGGTGAGGACGTGGACATCTGCTGGTTGTTGCCTCACATTTCCTTGGGGGGGTTCTCAGTACAATTTACATTTAACAGCCAACCTGATACTGCAGAGAAATTCAGTCTTGTCATCTGCATACCTCATATATTTAAATCAATCAATAAATATAAAACAAGATCCGTACTAGCTGAGGTTCTCTGGAGAAACAGAACCAAAAGGATGTAGAGAGAGATGGATGGGTGGCTCCTGTCATCACGGAGGCCGAGAAGTCCCACCATTTGCTGTCTGTGAGTGGGAGGTTCTGGGATGCTGGTAGTGTCATTCTGGTCCAAACTCCAACATCTGAGGACTGGGAGGCCCAAGATGGAAGGCCTAGGCCTCACCCGAAGGCCCGAGGACCAGGGACGAGGATGGCAAGTGGCAGGAGAAGATGAATGTCCCAGCTGAGGCCGATAGCCAACCTCCCTTCCTCCACCCTTTTGTTCCATTCAGGTGCTCTGTGCTGGTGGATGCCACTCTGACACAGAAGTGTGCACCTGGGGGTCTTCTACATACGCACGTGTGTAAGGCACACAGGTGCACATGTACATTATGTGGAATGTACACATACTGCTCTCACGAATCCTGAAGACCCTTTCAGGAACATGTTCACAGACAAATTAGGACTAATTTTAAATTAATTTTTTCACTTAATTGTGATTGAATTAATTACTATGGCAAAGGGCCACGTTAAATGATTGTATTTGAAGACCCTTCAAAAGGGAATTCAGAGGAATGTATTCTCCAAGAAGAAAATCTGTCTAGCCCACACAGCCTCTTCTCTGTTGGGAGAGCCGACCTCTCCGCATGGCAGGTCACCCCTATTAACCTCCGAGTGTTGCATAGCAACCGTGGCTCACCCAGGGAGATTTCCCAAGCGCCAGGTGCTGGTGTGGATGTTCATGTGGGCACATTCTCCCCTAGTCTGTACCATTTTACAGACCAAGGATGGAGAACAAGGTGGATAGATTCGATTATTAGTTAGTGACTTAATTAGGAACTTTGTCTTAAGGAAGTATCCTAGCCTCTGGCTAATGTCCAGTTGTTGGGTTATGTGAGGATGTTCATTATTATTACTATTAGCATCTTGGGGATCCAGTGTCATTTCTCGATTGCTTATTATAAGAAAAGTTGATTTTGCACTTGGGGACCTTAATAAATTGTATGGAAGTCAACTTCCTATCCAGTGGCTCATTCTGAATACTCAGAAACCTCACTAATTGAGGGAAACGCTTCTCTAAAAAGAACTGTCCAGGGATCTCTGGGTAACTCAGTGGTTTAGTGCCTGCCTTCAGCCCAGGGCATGATCCTGGAGTCCTGGGATCGAGTTCCGCATCAGGCTCCCTGCAGGGAGCTTGCTTCTCTCTCTGCCTGTGTCTCTGCCTATCTCTCTCTCTCTCTCTCTCTCTCTGGGTGTGTGTCCCTCATGAATAAATAAATAAAATCTTAAAAAAAAAAAGAAAAAAAAGAACCGTCCATAACGCTAACCTTAGCATCCATTGTTGACTTGTGTGGTTTAGAGATGCACACGTGGGGGAGACTGGAAGCAGCTATTATTAGTTACTTCTGATTTATTCTGGCAAATGAGCTTTAAAAGGTGGTTTGACCAAATGGGCAGGTATCAATAGGGAAGAGTATAGAGAAAAGGTGAGCACTTGGCCGTGCCCTGTTCCACTTCTCCCTCCCACCGAGGCTCCCAGGGCAAAAGTCTCTGCCATTTTCACCTGCGCCTTTAACCCTGACTCAACACTACTTCAGCTCATTACTGGGACTCACTTTAATGTTCTCACAACTGACCCGCCTCTCTCCCATTTTGATTTTTTTTTTTCAATAAAGGAAAGGCGTAAAGAGATTCCTCTAATGGCTCTGATTTGCTAATAATGGGTTTTGTGCAAACCAGCAACTGGTCCTGCAAAGGCGGTGACCTCGTTTGCTCTGAGCTCAGGCTCTGCTCGCTACTTGAGCTCACTTTGCCGGGAGAGGTAATTACAGGGAAAATCAAATCTATGGACTGTGTCTCATTGCCTTTTACCTGCACAAAGCAGGAGGGAACTGGCTCCTGTGTGCTCACCCCTTGTTTAGAAGATTCATGTTTATCTAATGGGAAGTCAATATTATTGTCCGGGAAAGAGTCAGGGTGTTGCTAACGACCCATCGGGGACAGCTCCTTCCCGGCTCTGAGGCCATGCTCCGGTGGCTCAGAAAGCACTTAGTGGCTCTCAGATGCCATCCCCTCACACGTCAGCAGGCAGTCCATCACTCATCCCATCCTCGCATGACCCACAGCAACATGTTTCTCACTGTCTTCACGGTGAATCGAGCTGCAATGCTACCCGGAAGGGACTCAGTGACCTGACACCTCCTGCCAGTGGGGGTGCTGGGTCTTGACCTTGCCGTCTGTCCAAATATAGAGCTGAATGCCACAGGAAGATGGGGGTCCGTGTGTGTTGCAGAGAAGCACACATCTTAGCATACTACAGCACTCTTTCCAAGCCCCCAGATGCATAATGCAGTACAATTCATATTTTATACTGAGGCCATACCACGGACTGTAACATAGTCCATAATAGCATCAGGCTCCTAGCTCAGGTCCTGATCTCAGGGTCATGAGATGGAGCCTGCGTCGGACTCCACACTCAGTGTGGAGCTGGCGCCCTCCCCTCGCTCACACGCATGTTCTTTCTCAATAAATAAATCTCTAAAATATCATAATAATGTAATATAATCCATATTCTAGGCTGAGGCAAATAAAGGGTAAAGGACTTGGTCACAATTATCTATCTGTCTATCTACTATCTATCTATCATCTATCTTTCTATCATCTATCATCTATCTATCTATCCATCATCATCATCATCATCATCATCATCAATCTATCATCTATCTATCCATCTATCCATCTATCATATTCGTCAGGGTTCCTAGAGAAACAGAACCAACCAAACACATATTGGCCCAGTTAGCAATAACGTCATGGATGTCTATTAGAGAAAGGGAGAGATTTATGACAAACAATCCATTTGTATGCTGATGGAGGCTGACAACTCTCAACATGTACAGGGTGAGTCTGTGAGCTCCTGCTCAGGAGAGCAGGTGGTGTCACTCCTGCTGGAAGGCTGGCAAGCTCAAGACCCAAGAGGAGTGAATGTTTCAGCTTGGGATCAAAGGCAGGAGAAAAGCCACTGTCCCAGTTCAAAGGAGAATTCTTTCCTGCCTTGTGGTCTGTTTATTCCTTCAACTGATCGGACTAGGCCCACCTGCACTGGAAGGGGAGTGGGCTTCTGTTTCACTGAGTCCACCAGTGACCAGTAGACACACTCAGAGGAATGTCTGACCAAATACGCATACACCCGACAGACCAGTCAACACACAGGCCCAGCATGGACTGTTTCCCCACCTTGGCTGTCACCCCGTGTCCCCAAGCCTCAGGAAGCACATCCTTCTTCTCTCTCAAGGTCACTATTGGGGCAGAATGGAACAGCACACGGGATGGGCTGCAAAGCCCATATTTCCCAAACCCTAGAGGGCTCCCCTTTCTCTCCCCATCACCCCCCACCCCGTCACCTCCCCATCACCCAGCCCTCCTCATCTCACCTCCTCTCACCACATATCAAGTACCTGCTGCTGTCCTATGGGTCCCATGGCCCTGTAGATCCATTTTATGGAATCAGGGGCTGCATTTTATAGCAAGGAGACCGTTGTGTCCTGAGGCTTCCCATGGCTTCTCTGGACAGTGAATTAATGTCGCTCCCTCCTGAGGGATCCAGTTACCTGATATTTCTCCCTCTTGTTTGCTCCTTACACCCCTTTGGGAGACATCAGGCCTCTTGATGTCATGCTCCTTGGAGTGAGGACCTTGTCTAAGTGGTGCCAAGATAGATGCTTCCCGGGAAGGACGCTGGGGTTGAAGGGAAGAGTTGGGGGAATGGCACCTGCTCACACCTGCACCATCCTCACCACACACCAGAGCAGGTTGGAGGGTGGGGATGGCTGCCCATGGTGGAGAACCCATGGCTTGTTGGGGCCACCATAACCAGAAGTCTGGAAAAGGCATTTTTGGACTGAGGGGCCATCTCACCCATTTGCTGACACAGACACCTGTCAGGAAAGATGATGGGTGGGCAGATCCCAAAGGGTGTTCATGAAGGGACAGGAAAGTTTCTCTTTTTCCAAACAATGACAAGGTAGGAGCTGCACGTAGGGAGACCCCCAGAAGGAGCCAGAGAGAGAGGATCATAGGCGCACAGAATAGTGGAAAAGAGGATTCAAGGGGGTTTTAAGAAGCAAAAAGAGTGAAATGGTAAACAGGATGTACTCTCGGGGAGAAAAGAGAGGCGTGGACATAGCATTGGCCTGGGGCCCAGCTGTGCTGTCCGTGTGGGAGCCCGCCCCTCGGGAGCCACCCAGCACGTGCCCACCACGGTGATGCATGCTCAGTCCCCAGCCCACCCTCCCCCGAGCCTATCTGCACATTTGCATTAATCATACACGCATGGCACCTCCTGTTTAATCACTTGGCAATTATCTGGTTTACCTCTTCTGTTTTCATCTCTGAAACAAGATTTGCCTCATCAGATCTTAAAATTGCATTTGACATGGTAACCAATAGTTGAATTATTTGTTCCCTACAAATGTCATTATTTACCATGTAATTTCCAGGAAGACACAGCTTCCCAGTGTTCATATAGGATTTACTGCGCAATTATCTCCACCCCCCAGCAAGGGCCGAGGGGAGAAGCCCAGTGGTCCTGTCAGGGATGGAGGGCGCACTGGGTGGTGGTGGGGTGGCTTCCTGAGGGCGACCACAGCTTTTGGAGGAGCATCAAGGACCCCGCTTAATTAAGTCTCTTCATCCAGAACATAAAGTAATGAGAAAGTCGGTTGTGGCAAATAACGAGAAGAGAGAAGGTAGGAAACGATGCAGGTGTGGCTGTATGTGCGCGGTTCTCCTCCAGCTCAGAGGCCAGAGGAGGTTGGGTCCTTACCTTGGTGGGGGAAGGGGGAGTGCATCCTTACCCTCTGCAGGCCCACCAGGGAGGGGGCTGGCCCCTGGAGGGGGTGTCGCGGGGGCGGAGGAACAAGCCTGCAGCGACCAACCGTCATTGGAAGTCCTGTACACACACACACCCCCGCCCCGGCTCCCTGGGGCTGTACCTCGCCCATGATGGCCATCTGTGTGGTTCTTCCCTGTGGGATGCTTTTCTCTGACCCTCAAGGACGGGACCCCGGGGGCGAGGCCGTACCTGCACACACGTGCACCTGTGCATCCCCAGGAGGCCGCCTGACGCCGTAGCTCAGCCCTCGGTCACCTGGCGGTGCGACTGGCTGCACCATCGCCTGCTTCCCTAGACGCGACTCCCTGAGCTTCCTCTCGTTGCTTTCACAGAGACGGTAATGGTGCTGCTCTGTGGGCCGGAGAGGATTCGCGATAAAGCGTCGATTGCCGTGGCTGCCGCTTGACACGTGTTGGAGAATTCTTCCGCGGGCAGTATTTTCAGGGCTCTCCCGAGGTTCGTGGCGAGTTAGGGAGGGGCAGAGAGTGGGTCCCACTGCTGTGTACCTGCATGTGGTATTCCTTCCAGCCCGGCCCAGGCACAGCTGGCAAACCTCTGGCGGACTAAAGGGGTTTCCATCACAATCCAAACATGCTTATGGTGCCCTAGTGTAGCCCCGAGACCTGAGCTGCGCCGGTGTTTGCTTTGGTCCAAGGATACGCCCAGCTGACCTCCAGTTTCCCCTCCACCCTCACTTCAGCGTCTCCTACACCCTCATCTAGCCACTCATTCTGGAAACACAGCTGTGCCGCTGCTATTCTGTGTCCCGGGCCGCTGAGGGACACCTGGGGACTCACCTCTTAGGTTGGAGTTGTCACAGACACCTGGGTTGGCTCACCCCACATCCACATCCCGCCTTCCTGAGTTTTTTACACCTTGGAGGTCAGGTGATGAATCCAGTGCTGCCCTTGCATCAGGGACTGCCCGCCACCAGCAGCAGGCTGCCAGTGAGGGCAGCCTGGGGAGGAACCTGGGAATGGTCTTGGCTTCCTTTACTCAAAGGTCACACCTTGTGATGATCTTATTCCCCTCCCTCCAGCTGGTCAGGGGATACAGTGCCCGGAGTATGGCCGTCATCTTGACAACACCGAGTGTCAGTGATGACCAGAAGCACCTTAACACCCCAGGGATGGCAGATGGACACAATGACATGAGGCCAGGTCCCAGTTGGCGTCACGGAAGACACGCACCAAACTCCCTCTCCTGCACGGTGTGACACAGGCAGCAGGGAGGTCACCTAGACAAACCTCACAGCACATCTCTGAGATTTTATTCCTTCTGCTCCTTCCAACATCCCATCTGTGTCCATCAGGATCCACAGCATCTTGAAGATGGAGCTCCCATGCCACTCTTCTCACCGCTGCTCAGGTCTTGCTGACAACCGTGCTTCAGTCACTTTGGAACTTGATGATACCATGTTGTAACCTCCTTTAAGGGCTTTGTGGTAACTGTCCCTAGACGTAGGGATCTTGAGGCTCCAGGGTCAAGTCACCATGTGTAGACACATCCTGCTATGTCTCAGGTCTATCTGGCCCACCGTCTTCCAGCTCTAGAATTATCCATCCCTCCTCCCTGCCTGCAGCCTCCCTGGGGTGAAGATGAGACCTCTCAAACCCAACATTTCTTCCACTGACTTTCTGACCTCCTTACTTTGCTCATCTTTCAGGTTTCCTTCACTTGCTTGTCTTCCTGTTTCTTTGGCAGCACCATGTTTGACTCCTGAACTTGCCACAGAATCTTCTGGGCTGTACCTGGAACAGGTGTCAGAGCCCAGGTGCCTCTGGCCTCATCCATGGCGGGATCTTGCTCTTGTGGGAACTGCCCTCCTGTCTCACCTGAGTCAGGGCGCTCTTGTGTCAAATCATTCCCCAGGGTCCCCATCATGCGGAGCACAGGGCCCCGCAGGGGTCCCAGCCCCTGTGGCCACCATGTATGCCCCCCAGAGGGGCTTCCAAGCTGGAGCTCATGCAGCAGCTGATGAAAGGCTCTTTCCTGATTCTCTTGGGTCCCCAGCTCAGCTCCCCAGCAGCCCGTCTCAGCTCACCTTCCCAGGCAGCTGACTGAGAACCTCAGGGCAGCCCTGGGCTCTGGGTCTCCATCCCGGGCAGTGCTTTTCTCACAGAAGTGATCACCTCCTAGGTACCTGAGTTTTCTCTTCTGGTCTTTCCTGCCAGGGGTAAAGCTCCTTGTGGGTGTGTCTCCTTGGGTTTCTGTGTGCTGACTGCTGCCTTCTGGAGCCTGGAGCAGCACCAGGCCCATTGTCTGTACAATGGGTAGATGGAAAGAAAAGTAAGTTCACTTATTTTTTTTTTTTTATTATTAAGATCGATTTATTTTAGAGAGAGAGCAGGGGCAGGAGCAGAGGGAGAAGCAGACTCCCCGCTGAATATGCAGCCCGACATGGGGCTCGATCCCAGGATCATGACCTGAGCGGAAATCAAGAGTCAGACACTCAAGCCACCAGGTGCCCCAAGAAAAATAAATTCAAAAATGAAAAGAGAATCAATCATCCCATAAACCAGGGACACCTGGGTGGCTCAGTGGTTGAGGATCTGCCTTCAGCTCATTTCGTGACCCCGGGATCCTGGGATCAAGTCCCGCATTGGGCTTCCTGCATGGAGCCTGTTTCTCCCTCTGCCTGTGTCTCTGCCTCTCTCTATGTCTCTCATGAATAAATAAATAAAATCTTTTTAAAAAAATCCCATAAACCAAAGTTAACTGGTTTTGGGCAAGGATAAACTAGAAACTGTACCTAGTCCCCAAGGAAATGACAGTGCTGGTCACCTGGCCGTCCTCACATGCGAGTACCCACACCAGTCCTGCCCTTGACTTACCATGTGCCAGCCTACCTAAGCTTGGGTGAGAGATTCTCTAGGTGCTTCTTGTATAATGGGGTTTCCTAAAAAATTACTAATAATGTGATGGAAAAATGAAAGAGAAAAATCCTGAGGGCCACACTGTCTTTTTTGCTGTATTTATTCAGAAAACCACCATGGGACCATGCCATTTTCATCTGCGCTCTCTCTGTACCTGCACGTTTCCGGGCAGAAGGACGTAGATGACAAAATGACCCCTTATCAACAGGATCATCGAGACGCACCTTCAGCTCAGTAGAAATACTTATATATTTTTCTTTTTTTAAAAAAACCTCAATGATTAAAAACCTAAAGCAGCAGAGAAAACATCAGGCCAATTTCTGTGTGTGCACGTGGACGTTACCTTTAGGAAACGCTTGCCTTGTTCCAGTGGCGGCCGTAACTGTTCAACTCCTTTGATTGTTAACAGTGTCACATTTGGGAAGACCAGGTCTTCAAACACATTCTGTGTGGTGAGCAAACACAGAAAGCACCTAGAGAGCATATAACACAAACCATTTCCAAATGGGGTCCAGGAATTAGAGTGACAGAAGGAATGAGTCCCAGATTTGAAGAGCAAACACAAAACGTGGCGTGCACATGGTCGGCCAACTCGATTAGATTAAATGTCATATTTTTATGCACAGTTTAAATATTGAGCTTCAGCTCCATTTTTTTTTTTTTGATTAAAGTTGTTTGCTTGGCTGTGATGATTAAATACGGGTTAATAAATAGAACTTTGTTTAATCTATTGTAGCCAAATTTCTCTCTCCTTCTGTGTTATAGAAATAGCAGCTGAAGGTACATCTGTGCATTGGGACTACCGCGTCCATAATCTTGTAAACTAGAGGTGAGGAAATGCTGTTGTGTGCAGTGCCGTGTACATCACAAGCAGCAGGCATGATCTCAATTTCTCAATAATGATGGAATCACAAGAACGTATAAAATATTTTGAAGAGGCTGAACATGATGATTGACTATGTTCATGCTATGTTAGGTGAGGGCATTAGCTTTATAAAAATTACACAATTTTAATTTTGTAAGATCATCCATCCAATCTAAGCCAAGAGTGAGAATGAATGGCTTTGATGGCAAAATGTCAAAAATGAAGTTGTCCTTTCCTGGCTCTGTAATGAGTTACTTTTATTTTGTATTTGGTGACTTCATTTTTTTTTTTTAAATAATAAAATCAATGGTATAATTTTTTAAATTAGAAAACCAAGTCTCCATAAAGGCATTTGCATATGGGGAGGGAAGTAACAGTGTTATTAAGAAAATCCTAATTCAGATTGCTGCTTCTCTCATTGACTCTATTTCTTGGCTGTGATCACCTCATCATTGTAATGCATAGAAGTATTCCCAAGGCTTTAAAAAAAATGTATTTGTTGGGGCAACTGGGTGATTCAGTGATTGAGTGTCTGACTCCAGCCCAGGGCATGATCCAGGGGTCCCGGGATCGAGTCCCGCATCAGGATCCCCACAGGGAGCCTGCTTCTCCCTCTGCCTGTGTCTCTACCTCTCTCTATGTTTCTCTCATGAATAAATAAATAAAATCTTTAAAAAAAATGTATTTGTCTGTGATGATTGCCGGGGAGAGGGCATCACGCCCTATCATGGTGGCTCAGCTGCGGAGCTGTCACCCAAGGCCGCCACCATGAAGTCACAGCTCAGTGGCAAGAGGCTTGTCGCCCACACTCTGCAGGATGGGAAACACAAAAGGCCTGGCCTCCTGTGTACTTTCATGCCCAGGGTGGAAAGCTTGGTCCACCTGCAGGGGCCCAGGGCATCGGCAGGTTGTTGCTGAGGAGGGCCTCAGAGCCAGGGATGGCCCATAAAGCAGAAACCTCCAACCTGGGGGGAGTTCCAGCTGCGTTTCCACCCAGTCCTAAAGAGAACACCCTTCCTGAGCCCACCTACACGTTGTAAACCAGCCTGGGTGACTCTGTCTCTACAAATGAGCTACATTTTCAGAAGTGACAATCCTTTGCCGCACCTTGGAGGGGTAACCTTTTTTCTCATCCTCCTGGGGTTCTTTCCTTTCTTCTAATTCCCTTTCCTTTCTTTCCTTCTTCCTCCTTCTATCTTCTTTGCCACATGTTCTATTTGCTACTTTCCCCTCTGGATTTTCATCTTTTTTCTTTTGTCCTACTGCCTTGTCCTTATTTGTTTGGTGTGATGGTTTTGTGAAATATTTCTTTTAGCAGTCTAGATTACATGGAGAGAGAGGGGCAGGGTAGACACAGACGACAAAACATCTGCTTCTTTTTACAGAGTTCCTCTTGAAGAATTAAAGGTCGTTTGTACACCGAGTGTATAGGAGTATGATTATTTCTAAAGAAAAATTCTTGAAATTTGATAATGGATACATTTCATCTATGTATTGTTTATAGGGACAAATAAGAGGTGAGCTTGCTTATATTCCACAATTAATCCTTGTGATACATTCAAAATCAGTACTTGGACTAAACTTGCCATCATTCTTATCCCGTAGCATCTTATTTTGGAGCACTTAGAAGCTCTCACATGATAACTTTACAGCTTGATATACTTAGAGCAGTCACGGAAATATTATTTGTTTTCTTATCACATGTTCATTGCATTTTAAAAATCACTATGACTTATGAACCTCGAGTAAAGAAGTAAGTTTTCGTTTTTAAAAATAAACAATTACAATGTGGACTTGCAATAATTGCACTGGATTAATGGAGCAAAAAAAATTTGTCTTATTCTTTTTGGGGTTGAATGAAGAGAAAGAAATAGAATCCTAATCACTTAATCATTTTTATAAAACTTCTAAATGCCTTAAAATGAAGTTAAAAGCATAAGAAATTGGCAATTCAAAAATAATTGCCGATATAAATAGCATATACTTTTCTTTAGATTGAAGGAAGGAAATTAACATTACTTGAAGTTGCTTTGGCTCTGAAATAAGAATTACCTGGACGTACAAAAAGAAAAATTAAAGATTACATTTGTAACTTTTATCTATCAGTAAAAATGATTGCTTTCTTATTTGTTGTCAGCAAGAACAGCCCAAGTGCTTAGATGCCTAATGCTTATTAAAATTCAATTCTGAGAAAAACAAATATAATGGACATTGAAAAGAAAATAATAAGAAATCACACGTAATTCAATCATAGGGTTTCAAAGATTGATTATTTTTTTTGCAATTTCTTTCTTTTTGTTTATTGTTTCAGGCTGCTTCTAAGATGGCTCCAATGATCCTGCTTTCTGGAATTTGTTCCCTCTGTCATTCCCTGGAGTGTGATGTGGACCAACTGACTTGCTCCTGTTGAGAGGATAACATCCAGAGTGACCGGACATGGCTTTGAGACCGAGTCTGTCCTACTCCACAGTCTGTCTTGCCCTTTCCTGCCCTGATGAAGCAAGGTGCCATTTCACCATACCACCCAGACATTGAACTCCTTGGGATTTACCCAAAGGTGCTGAAAACCCATGTCTACACAAAAACCTGCACTTGGATGTTTATGGCAGCCCGATCAATAATCGTCAAAATCTGGAAACAACCAAGGTGTCCTTCAGACAGTGATGGATAAATGAGCTGTGGTCCAGCCAGATAATGGAATATTACCCAGTGATGGGAAGAAATGAGGTATCGTGCCATGAGAACACATGGAAGAGCTTGAGATACATATGGCTAAGTGAAAGAAGCCAATCTGGGAAGTCTACATGCTGTGTGACCCCAGCTCCATGACATGCTGGAGAAAACAAAACTATGGAGACAAGAAAAGATAAGGGTTGTAAAGGGTTGGGAAGGGAGGGGTGGATGGAGGAGCACAGGACGTTTTTAGGGCAGTGAAGCTACCCTGTGTGATACCACATGGTGGACACATGTCACGATGAATCTGTCCAGACCCACAGAATGTACAACAGCAAGTGTGACCCTA
This sequence comes from Vulpes vulpes, assembly GCF_048418805.1. Lineage (NCBI taxonomy): Eukaryota > Metazoa > Chordata > Mammalia > Carnivora > Canidae > Vulpes > Vulpes vulpes. Next base: position 117,011,382 of record NC_132781.1, read on the forward strand.
ATATAAAGCATCTGCCTTTGGCTTGGGTCACGATCTCAGGGTTCTGGGATTGAGTCCCATGTTGGGCTCCCTGCTCAGCAAGGAGTCTGCTTCTCTATCGCCTCTCTGTTCATGCTCTTTCTCACTATCTCTCTCTCAAATAAATAAATAAAATCTTTTAAAAAATTTAAAAATAGCCTTAAAAATTAAAAAAAAATATTAAAAAGCCCCTTTCAGTTCTGAAAGAAAAAAAAGGCCAAGTTGTGAGCTGGCCTGAGGAGCAGCCCACCTGGCAAGTTACATAATAGTCTCGCATAAGGGAAGAGCGTGAGTCTTAGGAGACGACTCTACTATATGACTGTGTCACTGAACTTTAAAAACTAGTAATATAATTGTTAAAATCGTGACATCCCTTGATAGAATAAGAATAGTAACATAAGCTACTTATGTTCACCTCGGAGGATTAGTCACAGCAGCTGACCAGTGATGTGTACCTATTACATATCACAATTAAATCTTCACTTTTAACTGTTGGCAGCTTCCAAAAATTAAAATATATATATATATATATATATATATATATATATATATATAACACGGGAGAAAAGCTTAAACATCGACAAGTATTTATATTTCAGCAGGGTTTTTTTCTCTACAAGTTGAAAAACAACCAGGTTTTTAAAAAGTATAACATTTCAGAAAATTGCACAGAATGCTCTTGCTTTCACAAAGATACAGTGTCAGCCTCAGTTTGAGGGGGGGAAATGGGAAAAACTCTCTAAATGATAGTGTTTACACCTGAGATGAGAATGCTGGGCTTGTTTCTTGGAGCAGGGCAGGGTGAGAGGTGTTCAGGGAGGGAGGCAGAGGGAGCGACAGACAGACAGACGGGCGGACAGAGAGGAAGGCCGTCTGGAGCCAAGCTGCAGGCAGGAAGGGGCGCGGATGGCTGTCCTCTGGCTTTGGCTGGATGACAGGTAGCTGGAAGCTTTCCGCTCCCCTGTTAGAAACAATCATCTCATGACAAAATACCCTCCAGATTCTCGAGAGACCTTCTGGCAGGCGGCAGGTGTGTGTCCTGAACAGACGTGCGCCTGCAGAGCAGCAGTCGCTGGGCTTCCCGAGATGCCCGTCACCTTGCCTGTCTTCCCCTCCCTTTCCCCTCCCGTTTCCTTTTTTCCATCAGAACGGGTTATTTCAGAAAGCTAAAACCATGAAGTAATTTAATTACCTTTCACAGGCTTGGCCCTTGCCCATGGAATGTAAGTCTATGTATCAGCGAACAGGAGGCGAGCACGACAGCAAGGGGCCTGTGCACTTAATGACATCCCCACGTGTTAGGAGTGAAGGGGGTGGCTCTCTCCATGGATTGAAGCAACCTCCCAACCAGAATGGCTATTTGCAACACTTGATTTTCCTTCCATCAACATATCCTTACAGATTCGATGACGTGCGTTACAAACAAAAGCATATGTGCAGATGTGTGTGCATGCACACGTGTGTGCGTGTGTGCCTGGTCAAACCAGCACGGTCACACACACCTAGAACATATCACACAGGGAAAGGTACCAGATACGGCTATCGGGGCTCCCAGTGGGGTGAGCACCACCCGGGGTTCCGTATTTACCACTCTCTCTTCTTTCTTTTCCCCTTTTAAATAATCCTGCCAAATGTACATGTCTACGTTACGAGTTCAACTGTATCTCCTCAAAACTCAAATGTTGCGCCCCTTCCCCAGGACCTCAGGATGTCAGTATTTGGAGATGAAGTCTGCGGAGAGGTCATTGAGTCCAAATTATGCTGCAAGGTGGGGCCCCACTCTTTAGGACTGGGGTCCTGATAAGAACACACACACACACACACACACACACACACACACAGGTCTTTATGGTTTGGGTAAGCTGTTAGGGGCATGAGATGGAAGAGAAAACACAGAGAAGTAGGACAAGTAAGCACATTTTCCATTGGGCACAACCACTCCATAGTGACATGAGTGCTCAACTAACCACTGGTCAGCCCGGGAACCTTTCCAGGCAGCCATTCAGATTTCTCTCCTTGCATGAATGACGTAACGAATGTGATTTATAGACTTTAGGTCACTTGAAATACATGCATCTATTAGAAAGAAATGGTGTTTTTAATCAAAAATTACATTAATTAGGGCGCCTGGGTTGTTCAACCAGCTAAACGTCTTGATTTTGGCTCAGGTCATGATCTCAGGGTCATGGGATCAAGTCCTACCATCAGGCTTCCAGCTCCGGAGGAGCAGGTATATATTTAATTTTTAATTGAAGAATGACTTCAACGGAGAATTTTCCTTCAGATGACCTAAAGGTTATTAACTAGCTCATTGCACAACAGCCAGGCAGTAAAATTACATTCTCTGGGACTTCTTTCCTGCTCGTCTGTGGACTAGAACATTCTGCGGGATTGGCGTTCTCCATCCTTACATAGTATAGAATCCACAGTCCCACACAGGGCCTGTCTCTCTCCCTGAATCATTAGCCTTGGCTCTTTTTCCTTGAGCCACAGGCTCTGATTTTGTCACCAAGCCTCACTCCCATGTGAAGATATTTGGTGCTCACTCTATCTGAGCTTCTTCGAGAAACTCCTGTCCTGCCCAGTGGCTTCAAGCCTCCACTATCACCTAGAGGAGCCTTGCCAGGTGTCCCACCAGAAGGAACAGCCTCCCCTTGACCCCGGGCAGACACCTCTCTATTTTCCTCAGGGTACCTGCAGTGTCTAAATGATCTAGAAAACTCTCTATACTCTTTTGTTTCCTGCCTACCCCCAGTAGAACATGAGCCCTGTGATGGCAGGACCTCACCCAATTACTCCCCGCAGGGATGCCAGGGCCAACAATGATGCCAGGCACATCGTGGGTGCTCAGGCAATCTCTCTGAGCGAACGGTGGTGTCCTTGCACCAATCAGGGATCGTGTTGTCCCAAGATGGACATCTCCTATCTCGCCAGCTTCCACCACCTGTACACGTGAATGCTTGCAGACCTGCAGTTCCGCATGCCAGTAAACCAGTTTACTTTCTCTATCATGGGGTCTCATTCCAGCATTTAATTCAGAATTAAGTGTAATTCTTAACCTAAAAGACTCCCTTATATGGTTTCATTTAATTCTCCAAAGTTTTGATTTAGAACAGACTGTTGATTTTCACAAATGAAGAAGCTGCCTATCAGAAGCCTCCATAAGCTGTTCAGCTGCTCTAGCAGGTGCAAAACACAGAAGCAAAGACTGGAGTCTATCTTTCTGATGCCATGTCCAGGAATTATATCACACCTTTCCTGCATTTAAGTAACATATACTAGGATTGTCTGGGTTGCTAAAATAAAATTATTGATTTTTAAAAAATGAGATAAAATGGGAAAATAATGGAAGTCGAAAAAAAATGCGACCTATTTCGAGAAATCCAATGCATTCTCATATTTCAACTGCTATCTCTTCCATCCTCCTTTCAGTAGCTGTGATTGGGTGATTGATGATGCAAGAGAGAAGGACAGAGATGAGGAAGTAGTGCAAAAAGTTTTCTTCTTAAACAGGGCTGAAATATCACAGGTGAGTGTCAGGAAGCAGCTCTGCAAAGTAGAAGAGATCATATCCCCAGTGCTATCGGGGTCGGTGCTACCATCGGTGAAGGCAAAATAAGGTCTGCTCCAGATTGGTGGCACTGTGCCTGTTCCTTGGAGGGAAACTGGATCTACTGAAAAGGCAACACTTCATAGATTTAAGGAAAAGTGTGGCCATCTTGTAACTGTAAGGAAAGTAGTGCGTGTGTTTTACTTTTCCTGAGGATAAGGGTCATAACTTTCATAAAATTTACATGGGTTTATGACCAAATAAAAATCAGGATCCAGTACAATTTTGATTCTACCATTTTGGGGAAATTATTATAATATGGCACATAATTAAAAGACTGGTGCGTGCAGGGCAATGATCCAGATATCCGAGACTTAGTGAAGAATAGCATCAAGATCACACTTAGGGGCTTTATAATCAGGGAAGAAGGCATAAGAGAAAAGCTATCCCATTGGTGGATGGAGACAGAAGCAAGCATGTCAAGAGGGTGACATTGAACTGGGCCCTGAGCTGTGAACAGGATTCAGATAAGGTGCAATTAGGCAGAAAGGTGTCACAGGTGGAAGCTAAAACAGAGGAAGGAAGGAGTTGTTAATGAAGACAAAGCAAGGAAAAATTGGTGCACTCACCAGAAAAGCAGATGAGAGGCTGGTGTATTGATCCTTGAATGCACTGCCAGGGCGATGGGCTTGATTTTTTGTCAGCAAGGGGACGCTGATGAATTTTGAGGAGTAGAGAAGCCTGATGGGATGTGATTAAGGAAGATGGTCAAGATGAAGATGGGGCAATGGGAAAGGACAGAATTAGCTCTTCTGGAAATGCTAGAAAAGTCACCTATGAAATAGCCAATATAAAAGCCAATCCAAGTGGATTCACTTGTGGATTCACAAACACCTTCTGACCCTTTTGCTTTTTTATCAACAATATGGCCCTTAAAATAGTCGTGTTTGTTGCATATGCTTTTCCCAAAGTCAGTTCCTCCAGTTTCATCATCGTCATACCACCTATGTCTGAGAGACCACACACCCCTGGGAGCCTTCAGATTGGAAGTCTGCATCATCACTGACCTCCAGTCCTTATGCTACTGCTGCCACGGTCATTTTGGTTATTTGTAGCCTATTTCTGTTATATTCTTCAGAAGCACAATTCAGAGGAACAGTATTCTCTGAGTTCCTGCATATCAGCGAGCAGTTGTTCCGTGGTTTTCATCTTGGGAATAGTTTGGCTGGATATAAAACTCCTTGGTTTACATATTCTTTCCTGAATATTTTATTTTATTTTATTTTATTTTATTTTATTTTATTTTATTTTATTTTATTTTATTGTAAAGGTTTTATTTATTTATTCATGAGAGACACACAGAGAGAGAGAGAGAGAGAGAGAGGCAGAGACACAGGCAGAGGGAGAAGCAGGCTCCACTCAGGGAACCCGATGTGGGACTTGATCCCGAGACTCCAGGATCACTCCCTGGGTGACAGGCAGACACCAAACCACTGAGCCACTTAGACATCCCAACTTTCCTGAGTATTAAAAATAAAAATTTCTTTAGTTTAAGATGATGCTATGACAAGTCTAGCAACAAGCAGGTTTTCTCTTCATTTTAAGTCAATTAAGTCTTTTTTCATAAATCTCCAAAGGATTGTGTTTTTTTAAGTTTCAGTCATTCCACTGGAGTACGTTTTGGTGTTGGTGATTCTGAGCCAATCATCTCAGGATTCCGTGTGCCTCATCAACACCGTGCTTCACTTTTTATCACAATATTAGGAAAGATTAGTTGAATTAAAGTTTTGGTATTTGTGCTATTCCTTTATTTTATTTTGTTTCTGCTTTTGGGGATTCCATTAATAGATACAGTAAATGCTTTTTGCCTCTCTGTTAAATGTGTTGTGACTCCTGAACTTCTTTTATCTCTTCATTTAATTCTTTCTTTTTAAATGTTTTCTTCTTGTTTTTACTCTCCTCATTATCCAAAGACATTATCTGTCATGTTTGTTTGCTCTTTTGTTTTTCAGTTTAGTCAATATTTCTGAAATACTTTCCTCTTATATTTCTAATTCTTTCCCGATCTTATAAATCTTATTCCTGAATTTTTCTGATTCTGATTTATGCTTTTTTTTCTATCCTGTACTTTTCTCTTAATGTGTTTGTAAATTTTGCTTTGCAGTCATGACTTCCGGTTGTGCTTTTATTGACAGTAGGACATTTATTAGGTTATTATTTTTTCTTTTAAGAACATTGCATGAGATTAGTGCTCAATTGTTTCTGTTGTTTTTTTATGTGAAAGATTTTTTTTTTTTCTGAAATTTTGGAAGGATTCAAGAGTCAGGACATCTTTTCTAATTTCATGGCTCTAGAGTTTCCTTTTCTGTGTATTCATGCAATTTCAAAACCTATGGTGGCTGGCTTTGCACACTCTCTGCACTCTGTTTCTGTTTTCCAATTTTGATCTGGATGTTCTTGGATTAGGGTCTCTGTTAATGTGCTACTCAGTGTGAGTTCTTTCCCCAGCATTTTCTTCTTAGTGTGAGACTTTGTCCTGGAGGGGAGTTTGAGAAATTATTTGAGAATCATTTTCTTATGATTCTTTCTTAGAGTTTCCTAAATTTGCTTCCATTGCCTTTCCCAATTCCCTGTTGGATAATTTCAACCTCTGTGTCATATCTGAATGCCTTGTTATATCTGAATGCTAATTAGCAAATAAAAATTGTATGTATTTAAGGCATACAACTTGATGTTTTGATATGCATTTACACTGTGAAATGATCACCACAATCAAGCTAATTAACACATCCATCACCTCACACAGTCACCTTTAGTGTGTGTGGTAAGAACACTTATGATGCCTCCTAGCAGATTTAAAGTATGAAATTCAGTAGTGTTAACTGTGATCACCGTGCTGTATGTTAGAGTTCCAGAATTTAATTATCTTACAACTAAAACCTTATACCCTTTGACCAACTTATCCTCTTCTCAGTCCACTCCTGCCCCAAGCCCCTTGGAAAACACTATCGTACTCTCCCCTTCCATGAGTTTGGCTTTTTTAGATGCCACACATAAGTGAGTGAGATCATGCAGTATTTGTCTTTCTGTGTCTACCTTACTTTAATTAGCATAATCCCTCCAGTCACTCTTCTGAGTGTATACCCAAAGGAAATGGAATCTGGATCTTGATGAGACCACCTGCACTGCCATATTTCTTATAGCATTATTCACAACAACCAAAATGGGAAACAACTCATGTCTGTCAACAGACGAATGGACAAAGAAAAGGTGGTTTATACACACACATGTACACATACACACAGTGGAATGTTATTCAGCCTTTAAAAACACTGTGTCTCTCCTAACATGCCTGTCTATTTAGACTTCTGGGACCTCAGTTCTCTGATAGATCCATGAAAAGTCCCTGTCTTTTAATTTGTCCAGCTTTTCTTGTAAGAACTCCATGATAATTTCCTTTTTAAAAAGATTTTATTTTTAACTAATTTCTATACCCAATGTGGGGCTCAAATTTACAATCCCTGAGATTGAGTCACATGCTTTACTGGCTAAGCCAGCCAGGTGTCCCTACCATGATAACTTCTAAGCTCTTACTATGTTGGAACCCAAACCAGGGTATTCAATTTTTAGGACTCTGAGACCCAGACTTCTCTAGCCTTTTTAGGCCTTACTTGGGTATTTTGGACACAACTTCAATAGGAGTTTGAAAAGTGCCCCTATTTCCAGCTCTAATTCTCAGACTGGCTCTCCAAGAATCCAGTGTTGGGAATGTGGGGACCACGAGCTCCATCCAATGCCTCATGACCTCCCTCTGCCTTTCCTACACAGCCACTAAGTCATTCAGGTTTTCTGTTAATGCTTTCCCCATCTGCATATATGTTGGGCTTTGAGTGGAAGAGTTGATTTAAGTTTGTCATAGCTGTTGTGCATGGATGTAAGGTTGGGTATTCTAGTTCTCTCATTTTCTTGGATACATGGGGAGAGACAATTGCTACTATTTTTATAGACTCCTCTGATTAGCGTGTACCTAGCAGGTAACTTTGAAGACCAAAGACCTGCATGGTACAAAGGAGTCGTCTGATAGGATGTCAGTTAGGAAGCCTGCAGAACTTCCTTCCCACTCCTGTCCTCAGTCCTCCACTGATGGCATACCTCCCTGTCACCAGCTTTGTAGGACAGAGACCTCTCCCCTGTCCTGGTTCCCATTCCATGTACCTGGTTCCAGGTCAGCCTATCCTGATTTTAAGCAGTGGAGTTCTTTTCTGACATGACCCTAATTTTGATTGTTCGTATTGTTCTAAGCCAGAGTAAATGTTCCCTAGAGATGAAAGATATAAAGCTTGTCAGAAAGCCCGTGTCTGATTCATTGCCTGACCTTACAGTTCTTTGTGTAGTGCTGTGCACCCTATGGGTTCTCAATAAATATTAATTGAATTGAATTGAATTGAATTTACACTTTGCTCATTTCACCAATAGGTTAAGTGAAGATTAACAACTTCACAGCAGTCCTAGCAGACTGAATTAAGGAATATCAGTGTATATCTGTAATGTCTTGAATTGGTACAATAAAAGTGACTTACTGTGGAAAAATCTATAGTTGGGGAACATTGTTCTTTGGCTTGCAAGGATACTTGCTCACAGAGGCAGCTTTGAATATTTATACCATGTTCCTCATTTTCCCTTAGTAGCAAGTGCTTGCAAAAAAGATTCCTTAAAGACTTAACACTCTCTCTACATTATTTCCTAATTCATTCTGACAAGAAAACAAGATGACAACAGATACGGTAGTACCGCAGAGTTGAGCATAAGGTCATATCACTTAACTAATCTGCCAAATGCGCTCTTAGGTCAGGGATTTCTGTGCAGAAGGTGCAACTGTCAGTGGCTGGCTCCTTTTCTTCTTCTTACTTTGATTTATATCTTTCTACAAATGAAGCAAAGAATGAAATACAGGCTATCTCCCACTTTTGTGCATCTACATTTTATAAGGACAGTTTTCAATTTGGGGCTGCAAGAACTTTCCTACCCACCTGGAAAGGAATTGATTTGGTTTACAAAAATGTCCCGCCTGGGAGAGTTACAAAAATGCAGCATGAAAAACATTTTAAAAAATTTGTATTATTTCCTAATCTATTATTGTTAAATTTCCTACAGTTGATTTGATTTTCCCTTATGTTTTTGAATATTTGGCTTCTGCCTCATTGAACCCCCAAATGTGCCTTAACTGGGTTGCCCTTTTCTTTCATTAGCTGATCAGTAACAACGGGAAAAAAAAGTGCATTATGTCTTAGTTTTGCAGGTTCATAATACATAAGGTCTTTGAAAAGTTTGGCCATAATGAAAGGGTGAAATTGTTTCACAACAATTGGATAGAGAATGGTTTATTGTGAAAACTATACAGATATTTTCTGAAACTGTGTTCTGATGTGGAAAATGTTTTTGAGCTCTCAAAGACCCCTTCTCCCATAAAGACACTCATTTTTTTAATGGAACACCGAAGTGTTAATTCAACTGCTCTCTGATGTCAACTGCGAATTAATAGCTAAAAAATTTTGAGATCAGGTGAATTTTCCATGACTAAATCCTTTTATCTCTTTATACTCAAATCTGGTGTCTCCTACACTATTCCCCATTGGACGGGCTACTTGAAGATCTACTCTGACATTCTTGGCTCTTCCTATCACCTCAAAACAGTTCTGAGCGGATGGCTTTGACTTTTAATAGCATATCTTTTAAAGTAAAATGTTGCTGAAATCACAAAGGAATGTCTTAACAATGGAGACGTTGCATTTTGCTTCCCCACTGTGACAATGAGAAGAAAGGATGCTCAGCTATTAAAATAGTTAGTGATTTAGTTCCTTAGAAAGTGGAATTTGGATTTGGCCACTTATGACATTTTTGGAAATAAAATTGATTCTTGTCAAATTCTCCAGTTTTCGTGGTAAGTGAAGTCAATTGGGGAGTATTGTGCAATGGGAGGATTCTAAGAATGAAGTCCTGATGGAGACATACATATGGATGTAGACGATTTATTTCAGAAACAGAGCAGAACTTAGAGGTTTTATATTGGATTTCCTTCTCAGAAGCCTATGGGAAGATACAATAATACGGAAAATACACATGAACATAAAAATAATGTCTTAATATTAAATTATGATGGAGTTGCAACTGGTAATTTGTATGAGTGTTTCTGCGGATAATTCGCTGTCATGTCTCATACTGGAAGAGGTTACCGAAGTTCAAACACACACGTGCATTGTACAATAAGGCTTTCATTCTTCAATATCTCCATGCTATACAGGACACATGAGGACGTGGTCTGATTTCTGGATCTTTCTTGAGCTCCCCTTAGGGTGTGCATTGATTGCTTCTTTTAGTTCTGACAGTTCAGCATTACTTTGGGCTATGATGTTAGATTGGGGACTGATCATTTTGTCCACAATTCTTGGGTTCCCTGGCCAGGGAAATGCAGCATTTTACCTGCTACTTATGAGATTTCTGAGTATTAAGAGGTTTTCTTCTCTTTGAGTTGATGTTTCATTGAATCCAACAGAGTTTTTCCACTTACTGAGTTACTGAGTTTTTCTACCTCTGTGAGGGGGATCACGGACATGAACAGGAGCCCTTGTTCCCAAGGAAGCATCTGTCCAGGGGGCAGCAATCATCAGAACAGAGATAAACACTTCTTGCTATTGTCCTAGAAGACGGCTGCCTCGCCTCAGACAGGAAAGACTCTGCAGAGGAGGAGATAGTTCCTCTAAATGTTGGCAGATGAAGGCAGAGTCTAGACAACGAGGGCCACTGTGTGTTCCAAGTATAGAAAAGTCTGTTCAATGGCATGGAGAGATCCAAGACAGCAAGGCTCCTCTCAGAGGAACTCCAAGTCCTAGTCATGGGGACCCTGTGCCAGAGTGGGGGGCTTGTGCAGGAATGGAGGTGGGACGTAAAGTAGGCTACAGACTCGTGTGGACGTTTACACCTGGGATTCAGGCCTGGTTTTTATTTTTTAATTAATTAATTAATTAATTAATTAATTAAATATTTTATTTATTATTTATTCATGATAGGCATAGAAAGAGAGAGAGAGAGAGAATGGCAGAGACACAGCAGCGGGAGAAGCAGGCTCCATGCTGAGAGCCTGATGTGGGACTCGATCCTGGGACTCCAGGATCATGCCCTGGGCCAAAGGCAGGCACTGAACCTCTGAGCCACCCAGGGATCCCCCAGGCCTGGTTTTTAGACATCAGTCCCAGACCCCTGAGTTTCAAAGACAGTAGAAAATAAACAGTAAACTTTATGAAAGGAAAATTAAAAGGAGGCAATACAATTAAATGGAGAGGAAATTACAAAGAGAGAGAAAGAGAGAGATATCACCAATGTCCTAGGAGATCCATCATCTAAATTAAGCAAGAATAGGATTTGCACAGGATAATGTCTGTAGAGGTCTCTTCAGCAGACTCATAACAAAACCCAGCAACTTCTACGGGACCTGCAAGCATTGATTTGTCCCCTTCCACCCCAGACCCAGTGTCTGATGGAAGCAGAGTCCTACACTTGATGCCGGGAAATGCAAAGTTCACCAGTCGCCTGAAAATCCAACCTGCTTCTCCTGCTTCTCCCCACTGATGTTCAGAAGCTCTGGGCCTTGGATGAAACAATACCTGGGGAGATCAAATATGCCGTGGTTTCTTCAAGGGTCACACGGGGAAGCTCCCATTACCCACCTCTGCGGGTAAGTGCCAGCCAATGGGCCAGTTCATATAAAGCCCTGACAACAAGGCCCGGCGTAGCACACGTTCCAGGGACATCAGTCATTGTCACTGGCAGCAATGTCACCACCACGGTAAGTGCCAGAGAAAGCAGGTAACATTATATAAATGAATATTTTGTCCTGAAAGGATAATTCAATGGAACCATGGTAAGTTTCCCTTCGTTCCGGCGTGGTATGGGCAGTAGTGGTTTGACCTGGAATAGAGATCTGACCTCTTCTTTATTATAATTAAGCAACTCAGGAGACGTTTCCTAAGAGTGGTAGGAGGGAAATGAAGACGAGATGGAGAAAGGAGCCCGGCCGCCCGTGATTGAAGGCAACGTTTTCATGTCAAGAATGAAGACAGTCTAGGGAGTTCACCTGTCAGCCTTGGGAGGTTTATTAAATCCTCAATGGGCTTGTAACATCTTAACAATTTCAAATCACCATCTATGGAAAATCACCAGGCAGAGGCGTGCTATGCTAGTGTGTCTGGCCAAAGGGAAGTATCATTCCAGAGCATGCACGCAGGCGCGTCGGGAAGAAGCTGTCACTCTTACAGGAAAGTAGTCTAAGTGACATTATGCATGTGTCATAGATTTTGTGGTTGTTTCTACAGTGGTTGTCAGAAAAATGAGCGAGGCGTAAGCCTCTCCTTTCCGATACAATCGAGGGAGTGCCGCGCATATCGACAACTTACAGATGATTGATCCATTTTGGATTTCCGGGGTTGGGTCCTTTTAAAAAAATTAAAAGCATAAAATTTCAGACTATGTTGTTTTTTAAGGGGCCCACGAGACAAAGTCTGTGGCTACTACGAAAACAAGCACAGCCAGTTTAGTGTTTATTAAATCCACAACCTCTTCGTTGTTTTCTATGAGTTTCTTAGTAAGGAAACCCGAAATCCGGGGACCCAGTAACTACTGTTGAAGACCGGACATCCCTTGTTTTCTTTTTCTTTTTCTTTTTCTTTTTCTTTTTCTTTTTCTTTTTTTTCTTTTTCTTTCTTTTTATTTATTTTTTTATTTTTATTTTTTATTTAATACACATCTGATAAATGGCACTCATCGGTCCAGAGTCAGGGGCATGGACACAGCTGCTGCCCCGCCCCATGGGCTACTGCTGTCTCTCGGCCATTTGGTGTCTGTTTGGGGGACAGCCTTGTCTCCAGATGCTTGATATGAGGGCATCAAAATGCTCTCGGCGCCAACTCTATGAACGAAGACGTCTGTGCTCATTCCTGGGGTCCACCGATACCTACTCGACTGCCTGGTGTGCATCGCATTTGCTGACCAACGAGGAGTCACAAACAAGACAGGCAGACTGTCGGTAGGTCATGCATTTTAAATCACTACCCCCATGCAGTGTACAAGGCCTTGGAGAGTGCTTCCAAGCCTCATCGTGCCACGTGCGTGTGCTTAGTAAATCCACTGTGAGTGCATTTGCTGGTGAGAGTGAGTGCAGGTGGCTTTTAGACAAAATCATTCATTAGGCTCAACCAGTTATTTCTGGGGCAGATAACCACTTATATCCTAGTGAGCGATCTACATCCGTAAAGTATCTTGTAAAGCACTTTTTAAATAGAGATCTGAGGGGAGAGCCCTGGTCCCACCATCCCCTATGATCTGTGACTTTAGAAATTTGGTGATGTTGGACAAAGTTTCGATGGAAAGAGTTATGGGAGCTTCATGATGAGAGGATTTATCTCTTAAATTTACCAGGATTTGAAATTTGGTGCAAGGTCTCGGGAACTTCCCTGCGTCCACCAACCTCACTTGAGCCCATGATGATTAAACCTCAGAAGATGCCTTTTGCTGGCAAAGTATTCCATTCATGGTCTGAAAGATGAATCCCACCCTGGTGAGAGGGTTTCCTCAAAATCCTCAGAGATATTTTCCCATGGAAACCATAAACTGTCAATACGCTCCCTTTCTCTTCTCCAAAAATTGTAGATAACAGGTCATTGTTTCCCTCAAATTTTAAGCCAGCTTTATTCTTCATAATGACAATCCTTCATGCCATATATCCTCCAAAAAAGTAGGAAAGATTTACAAAAATCTCTGTTATTTATTACTAGCACATCATACTTCTTAATTGAGGCTATGGCTAAAAAAAATTTAGAAATTTAAATTACAGCATTTCTTGACCAAAAAAATTAGTTTTTGTTATTTTAGAGAGGAGGTGTTTAGAAGCTAGACAATTAAAGAGGCAAAACTCCCAGATTTTATTTAACACTTAATGTAAACACCTCTTAAGTTCTTAATTTTTAAAAAGATTTTATATATTTATTCATGAGAGACACAGAGAGAGAGGCAGAGACACAGGCAGAGGGAGAAGCAGGCTCCCCATGGGGAGCCTGATGCGAGACTCGATCCCAGGACCCTGGGGTCACACCCTAAGTGGAAGGCAGATGCTCAACCCCTGAGCCCCCCAGACCCCACAAAGGACACATTTTATAAGTGACGACCAGTTGGTGATGTTGTCCTTGTGGGAGGACAAGTGTCTCTCTCTCAGGGTGAGGGCTCGCTGCTGATGGAGGCAGCAGGCTTGCATCTGTACTTCTGGGGGTGACGGGCACCACACCTTCCGCTTCGTGTCTCAGCATTTGAGACGTGATTTGATTCAAGAATTCTACAATATTCAATAAAAGGACCTATTTCCAAATTTAGAGCATGACTTCTGTACTAAGATATTCATCATGAAATCACTCATTTCAGTAAAACAGGGAAAAACTATCTGACAAAATGATGGGACAGCAGAAGTGGTGAATCTATATGTAATTTCAATGGTTATTTGGAAGAATTTCAAACTTCATGGGGTGATGATTATAATACAGTATTATTAGGAAAGGATACAATGCCTCATGAATTATAGCCTTACACAGAGTATTTTTATTAGGAGGGAAATTCTCCAGAGAAATAACACTGTTTATTTCTGGGTTGTGGGGATACAGGACAAATTTATTTTCATACTCTCACATGCACACACACATGCACAACATAGGCATTGATGCTTTTATTTCAGGTTTTGCAAAATGAGCATGCACTTATTTCACAAATAAACACGTATTTAACAAAAATTTTTTTCTCTTGTCTGGTGAAGTTCGCCACTACCATGAATATCATTGGGGATTCCATGGATCAACCTATTATTTGTTCATACGTGAGAGGGATGCCTGGGAGGCTCAGTGGTGGAGCGCCTGCCTTCGGCCCAGGGCGTGACCCCGGGGTCCTGGGATCGAGTCCCGCATCGGATTCCATGCATGGAGCCTGCTTCTCCCCCTGCCTGGGTCTCTGCCTCTCTCTCGTGTCTCTCATGAATAAATAAATACAATCTTAAAAAAGAATCCCCATCAATATTCACACGCGAGAATCCACCCAGGGCTTTTCCCTCAAGGAAAGATGTGGCTTCATTCAGGGGAGGTCCCCCGAGCCTCTGTGTCCACAAAGCTGGTCCCACCCTTTATCTGGGTGGAGACGTGAGTCTGCTCACCCTGGTCACGATCACGAGACTTATGCTCATTGAAACTCCTGCTCCAGCAGCTTCGCCCCAATCATCTTGACCCCCTTCTCTCAGAACCCGAGACAGATGTTGGGTCTTCAAGGGGAGTAAACGGGGTATGTGGGCAACGCTCATTTCTCTGGACCCTCCGCCTTGATCCTAAGGAACCTTACCCTCCTGAACCCGACTGCCGGGAAGTCAAAGGCATGATTCTAGCTTCCTGAAGAAATATTTCTTCACCGAGTTGTTAGGGTTGTTCATGATTTACCAAGTGTTCCCTTAGGACACGATCTTACAAAAATCAGTTCAGCTTTTCTGTCCCCACGATTTTGAAGACATCTCATTTTATTTTGTAATGTCCTACAAAACCGAGAGCAGGGACCGTCCTCAGGGACAAAATAAAACAGCGATGTCTATGCACGGAGTGAAATTCTTTCCTTGGGCAGCCGATGAAGCTGCACGGGCACCTCCCTTGTTCCTCTTCCCAGAGAAACGAAACAAGACAAAACAAAACAAAACACATACCTTGAAAATGCTTCCAAAAACGGGCACCTTCCAAGAACGTGGTGTCATCTGTGAGTCGGCACATGTGCCCCGTGCAAGAAAGCTCCTTAGTGCTGATGGTGAGTAGTGACCATAAATAAGGAATTCATTAGACCATTAGGTGATCATCTATACGTGAGCCAAATTTATATCTTCTCTAACAATTACTCCTTTATTATCCATGTTTATTAGCTGACATTTGAGCTTCAGCCGGCTTGAAGGAGTATCACTTGTAGAAATAGCAATGATATTTACAAGAATAATTTTTTTTAATGATAAATTTATTTTTTATTGGTGTTCAATTTGCCAACATACAGAATAACACCCAGTGCTCATCCCGTCAAGTGCCCCCCTCAGTGCCTGAATTTTTTAAATTATGATGTATTTAGATCAATAACTAAGAAAAAAAATCCCCGTCACTCTCTCGTACGCTGAAAGCTTTCGGTACATCATAATATACTTTTTCTTCCACCTGCCCTTAATAAATACTGTTGCCGGAGGCAATGTGGTAAGCCCCCTCTCCATCCATTTTCCAGAAATACTTCTCTGTCATGATCGGGCGCCTGTATAATGATCACGTGTCCCTTTGTTGGTCTCACACGCATCCTGGGAGACCGGTGAGTTCACAAATAGGCTTATCAATTATGGTCATGATTTTTTAACTTGTGATCTCTTTCCCTAACAAGAGCATAAACTGCCCAATACTAATTATTCTTTGCAGTTCTTTCTGTTCTTAAAATCAGCTTCCAGATAGTCTCTTTTTCCCTCTTGTCAGTGTGAACTCGCACTCTCAGCATAATGGGGCTTTGTCGTCACAGAAAACAGGGAGCCATGTATTTTTCATTTCTTAGGTTAAAAGAAAAAAAGAAGCATAGACATGTAAGGAAAAATTGAATGAACAACCTGGTAACGTGGTGGTCGATTAATGTAAGTCAGAAGCTTTCTAAGGCCTGTGCATTCCTTCCAGAAGTTGAGAGAATACAATTCCGAGGAATGTGCATAGATCTGTGGACAGAATTCTTGTTTTACCTTAAGAAGTCTTAAATTGCAAATTGTGTTGCCACGTGATGCCTTCTACTGCAGGCGCGCACCTTGGAAATACCGCAGGAATCACAGGAGCCTGGGAGTTGCCGCTAAGTTGCAGTCGTAACCCTGCCAGCATCTTTGAGGTCCTCCTGTCGTCCTCTTAAGTGGCCACTTTGGTGCACAACAGGCTAGTGGCCGGCTTTTAGGCTAACTATTCACATTCAGAAGAGGAGGAGTTTAGAATATTTGGAAATCATTCAACAGAACTGTTTTCAGAGGACGATGGTTTGTGTCCCAGGTGCGTCTAGAAGCTCTTTGCAGGACGTGGGCTTAGCATTGAGGCATATTTAACTTTGCTGAGAATCACCTGCATCAGGGGGCTCCCCACCCAGGAGCCCACAAAAGCCCCAATGGAAACAGGAGGAGAAATCGGGCCAGAAACAAGCGGCTGTGCATACGGTGGGCTGGGGCAGTGGTGGCAGGTACGGGGGTGGGCACGGCCCTCAGGCAACTAGTGGAGCCCTCAGCCTGCAGCCCCAGGGGACAGGGGCTCCCTGCGGTCAGATTTGACTTTTAAAAGGAAGCCCATCCTTTAGGTTTTCCCTATAAAAATGGAAATCACCGGCTTTATTTTGTAAAACACTTGAGCTGGCTACACAAAGCCTGTGTGTGGATCTTGCCTGGATCCTGGGCCTGGTGTACTGTGTCTCAACAATATGGGCCCCTATAAAAGCCCTAAAAAGAAAAACAGGGTTTTAATTTTGAAGTACAAATGTAGTGAGAATTGATCCTATTTGGAGAAAGAAATTTCATCTGAACCATCTTGCAAAGACACAGGCTGAGTCTTTACTCGGAGTGTGAACTCTGAGGAGGAAAGTTAATGCTCAGAATGACCAGTGATGGGCTCCTCCCACGGGGCTTCAGTGGGCACCTGCAGGAAGTGCAAGGGTGAAGTGGGGGGGCGCCACGGGAGTGTGAACCAAGATGCACGCCTGCCTGGGGTGGGTGATTTGTCTGTGCAGGCGCACACACATGCACCCGCACATTAGCACACATGCACCTAGACATCAACACACACACATACACACTCTCAGACAATGCACGTGTACACACAAACACCCACACATCAGCATACACACACTCATGCACATGCATGCTCACCCACGTGCACACACATCAACACACAGGCACATATGCACCCGCACATTAGCACACATGCACCCGCACATTAGCACACATGCACCCACGCACATGCTTGCTCACCCACGTGCACACACATCAACACACAGGCACACATGCACCCACATGCACCTACACATTAACATCCATGCACCCATGTCATTAACATGACACACATACACAGGGTCAGACAATGCACGTGTGCACACATGCACCTACACATTAACACCCATGCACCCATGCACATGCATGCTCACCCATGTGCACACGCTTCAACACACATACATGCACACTATGCACATCCTCACATGCACACACATGTACGCACACCCACATGCACACCCACACATGCACTCAGCATTTACAATTTCTTGGGGAAGCACTGTAGCAGTCTGTGCCACCAACACTGATAGGCCGTCCAGACGGCAGGATCCCTTTGATACCATGGTGGAAGTGTACCCAGGGAGGAAGCTCGGTGGGCAGGGTCAAAGGTTGGCTGGGAACGAGGAAGGTGCATGAACCATTCCGCAGCCCTAGAAATAGCAACACCCATCCTCTAATACTGAGGTGCCTGTGGTGCACAGACCCCGGGGCCAGCACTTCCCACAACCCTATTTCATCCCCACAGTCAGCCTGGGAGCTGGCTTCTATGAGCATCACCTCACAGGGCAGGGGCAGCAGCAGGGGATCCAAGAGGATCCAAGAGGTCCCCTGACGGATGGGCCAGAGACGGCGCAGAGGCCAGGCTGTGCCTGCAGGCTACCCGGCCGCAGAGGTGGAGCTCTGGGGAGGAGAGCTTGAGTTGGGGGTGAAGCTTGAAGCTATTTTCCTGGTGGAGTCAGAGGTGTCTGGCTGGGGCAGGGGTTCCTGTGTGACATCAGAGGGCGTCAGCGGGTCCCAGCAGATGGGACAGCGTCCTGCGCTTTTTCCCTCCCAGGGATCAGCTTGTTTGTCTGCAGGGGATCGTAACCCAATGCGCCCCCTCAGGTCTCCGGCGCCCCCATTAGACGTCGTCCCCCCAGCGGCCTTTCACGAAGGCCGTTCCCACAGAAGGAAGCCTCCCTGAGCGATGGTAACGATGGGCCCCGACTCAGACACTAGCTGCTGGGATCCTGGCCCGGGCTCCTGAGGGATGCTGGTGCCCCTGTGCACCGCGCCGTCTCGGGGACAGCTTCCCCGGGGGCCGGGCTGCCATGGACCCCCCAACACACCCTGCTCCGATTCCATTTTTAGTCTCTGTTTCCTGTTCCAGCAGAAAGAAGATGGATCACCTGTGTCACTCCAGGCACACTGTCTTGTGTCGCCGATGCTCCGCTCTATTGGCTTCCTGTGAACCACGGGGGACACCTAAGCATCTTGGCGTCTGACTCCCATGGGTTCTCATGCATCTGAGTATGTGGGGGCTGTGTGGCCGGAACCTGGGCCGGAATCAAAGCATTATTGGGAGTTTAGAATGTACCATATGGGGCAGCCCCAGTGGCCAGCAGTTTAGCACCACCTTCAGCCCGGGCGTGATCCTGGGGTCCTGGGATCGAGTCCCATGTCGGGCTCCCTGCGTAGAGCCTGCTTCTCCCTCTGCCTGTGTCTCTGCCTCTCTCTCTCTGTGTCTGTCATGAATAAATAAATGAAATCTTAAAATAAATAGAATGTACAATATGAAATTCTGAAGGTGGCGGAGAAGAACTTACATATATTTATTTATTATTCTAATTATTTTACCTTTGTTAAAATATTGAACTCCTCTTAACTAGGAGAAACTCAAGAGATTATTATAAATAAGGAAGTTTTGTCATTGTTCTACTTTTCTGATGCAACCAAGTTTACCTGCGTGGTTTATATCCATCCAGTACTCTCTCCATAATCTGTCAAACACACACACACACGTGTGCACACACACATGCACTCGTATAGGTATAAGTTATATTACTTCTCATTGTGGAAAAATGGAGCACTTACATTAATTCATTCTTGCTTTTCTCACTGAAATACAGTATGCATCCATCCATTCATCCATCCATCCATCCATCCATCTGTCCATCCGCCCATCTTTCCATCCATCTGCCTGTCCATCTGTCCATCTGCCAATCCGCCCATCCATCTGTCCTTCCGTCCATCTGTCCATCCATCTATCCATCGTCCATCCATCCATCCATTCATTCATCCATCCATCCGTCCATCCATCCATCTGTCCATCTGTCCATCCGTCCATCCGTCCATCCATCCATCCGTCCGTCCATCCATCCATCCATCCATCCAACCAGCCATCCATCCATCCATCTGTCCAACCAGCCATCCAGCCATCCATCTGTCCATCTATCCATCCATTTACCCACCCGTCTCCCTCTAAGTCAATAATAGATAACTCAATTTAGAAAAATCTGTAGAACATTCTCCAGTTATAGAAGTTCCAATTTACTTTACCACTTCCGTATTGACAGATATTTCTGGTTTTGTTCTATTTGCCGTCCCAGGTAATAGTAGGACACGCATCCATATATCCTTATAGTAGTAGGATTTTTATTTTTATTTTTTATTCTTTGACCAAACAGCTCACCGAAATCGAGATTGTTGGGCCAAGCCATCAGCACACTTTTAATCAAGTAATTATCTCAAGATTACTTTCCTGAAAAGTCGTACATAGTGATTCTCACTCTCACCGTGTCAACCGTGAGAGTTCCATTTTGGCCGCAGTCTCATCTTTACTGATGTTATGACTTTTAAGAAACTTCTGTGACCTTCTTCAGTGAACAATTGCATCGGATTATTTCCTTTTAATTCATTTGATAACTAGTGGGCTGTCACCGCACGTCTCCCGTACTTACCAGTCGTTTATTTTTCCATTCTGGAAATTGTCGCTATCCTGTCTTTCCTACTCACATCCATGAGCTTGTGAAAGGCTGTGTTGAACCCTCCATCCATTGCACAGATTCCAAGTATTTTTTCCAGTGCGCTTCGTTTTCCTTAATCACTTTTTGGGAGACAAGTATCTTTACATTCTTTCATGGCTTCTCAGTTTCTTGTCTCACTCACAAAGTAATTTTGTAATTTTTTTTTTTTTTTTTTTTTTTTTTTTTTTTTTTTTGCCCAGCAACCGCAGGGGAGACTAGGTACAGGCTACAGTAGACCCAATAGGCGAGTGTGTGTTGTCTACTATTTATACCGACTATTTCACATCATGTATTTTTATAATTACCTCGTGGACATTCACAGAAACAGTCCTCTTCAGGGCTCAGGCTCTGCACCAATCACAACCCCCCCTCCCGTCTCCTTGGTTCTGCTGAATTAATTTGTGTCCTTTCCCCTCCTTCTCTCTTTTCCTCTTTTCCTCTTCAGTTCCAGGATCTCTCTTTCAATGTAGTCTCGTATCCACATGTGACGTATCTCAGTATCTCATATCCCTGATGTATCACATTATTACACTTGTTACAAATCCCGAGTCCCAAATCTGCTATTTCACTATGCGGTTAAGTACATCGGTCATCGTCTCACCTGTTCCCTCTGTCACATGAGGTTTACCTGGGTGTCCCCGTCCCCCCAGGCACTTCCTCCCCTGGACAGCGGCAGGTCTGCAGCCAGGCACCTGTGTGAATGAGCTGCCGCTGCATTAATTCTGCAGCTGTGCCCTCTCTAGTGGTCAAGCATCCTCAGGCAGGCCACAACCTGGACAACTGTACATGAGCAAACCTGTAGGTGATGATGGACTTCCTGGCTTCTTGATAAACAATATAAAACAGAGATGTAGGGGCTCTGAGCAATTTATGAACTTCAGATGCGTATGGGATCTTAAGACTTCCTCTCATTGAGGTGGCCTGCTTCGGTTTCTATATTATTCTAGAAAGGAAGATAAGGGAGCCAGGGATAGAGTTAAGTAAGCTCCCTGCCATTTGTGCTCGATTCCAATGTGAAATAAGAGAAATCGTGAGACTAGAGGGGCAGCGAGCTATACACAGAGCCTCAGCACTTCATGGCGAGGGGACTCCTTTTGAGCAGAAATAAAATGGAAAACGTAAATGTACATTTGGAGTGACAGGCACTGCGCTGGACACATATGGATCACATTGAGCCATTTAATCCTCCCATCCTCATACGAGGGGTGGGCGCTGTTACAATCACTATTTTATAGATGAGAAATTGAACATGGGATGATTGCTTTCCCCAAGCGAAGCAGAGGATTCGAACTCAAGCAGCCTGGCTCCCGGGGAGGCCGTGCTGCCCAGGCCAGCTGGGGCATCATCTGGATTACTGAAGGTTTGGGAAGCAACTTGGTGTTTTTTTTTTTCCCCCTTTAGTGAGTGGTTCTGCATCCAGTTATTATCATTCTGCAACCAGTTATTCCATTTTGAGACACAAAGCGTGGTTTCTAAACAGATCATCTGGTCAAACGGATGATCTTGCACAGAGGACGCGACTTGATGATTTTGAGAAGGCAGCAGTTGAATCAACGCATTTTCACACAATCCGATGGGTGCAGTGGTCCTCGGCCTTGCCCCAAGTACTTACCTGCAGTCAGGGGATGGGGTAGAGGGTGGACCGGAACCCTGGGTCGTCACGGCAGCACCCCCTGCAGTCACTGAGGGGGCGACCGCAAGGCTAGTGAGGTCGGCCCTCGGGAAGGGCAAAGCTCTGAGATGGGGCCTGTCCACGGGCTTCTCTGCGGGTATTGGTGAAAACACGCAGGAAAAAGGGGCAACAAAGAAATAAAAAGAACACAAAGCACCCAAACACACAAGCGTCGTTACGCATCTGGAGCACAGGCCACGCAGGGAAGGTGGCCTCCGGGCCTGCGGGGAGGGACAGAGGCCCAGCACCCAGCAGAGCACCGTGTGCAGCAAGGACGGCCACCGGGTCACGCCCCTCGCTCCACTGACCACCGAGAGCCCCGGGTCCCGCAGGCCCACAGCGTTTTGTCAGGGTGACGGTGAGCCTCTCTAACATTCCTGGCTGCCACTCGGGGTCGCCACACCGAGGAGGAAGCATGTCCCCATGTCTCTCCCTTTGGATGGAGATGGGGAGGGCCAGCTGGGCCTGCTTTCTGCCCTGGGATCCGTGGCTCCCGTGGCAACAAATTCTATTTAACGGATGGTTCCGACCCGCCCTCTGTGGCTCCTTTGATTATATGACGTGGCTCCCATCACGCATCCCATTATTTAATGGATCATTATTATTATTTTTGGCTGGGGATGGAGGTGCTGGGAGCCAGAAGCACTTGCCTCCCTCTTTCATTAAATGACTGTTTTCAAAACGACCCGTAGCAATAACGACGTGGTCTGCGATCTGTCTCTGGAAGGAAATGCCATGGAGACGTTCAAGATAATTTGAGGAAACCATTTAGGTCACGGGTACCGAGAAAACTAGTAGGCGGGGTTTTGGGGTTTGGGATTTTTCAGAACAGAGCTTTGCTGTTCTTGTAACCGCCCGGCGGAGCTGCAAGCACGCCCTTGAGCGGGTCAGAGGCGCTGTGAGGAAGACGGGGCTGCTGCAACGTCACGTTCTGAGCCACCCAGCTCTGGGCCCGGGGGTCGGTGGCCACCTGTGCTGCGACAAACCGACACAACGGGCCCCAGGAACCATGCTGGGGTCACCTCCCCGCATTCCCCATAGGTAACAGTCGCACCAGGCATCCCCTATCAAGGTGGTCGGGTTCTGCAACCGGAGCCTGGCCGGGTCTCCCCGTGGCTGCTCGGGGTGCGGCCTGTCACACGCACTTGCTGAGTACCGTCCGAGGCCTATACCGTGCATTGTAGGAGCCGCAAGGGTGCCGCTGGGTGGAACCATAGCCTCCTGGGACCGTGCGAGAGAACCCAGCAGCCTCCTGGGGGGAGCGGTGAAGGTGCCCAGAGTGGACGGGGCGGGGGTGCTGATTAGGGCAGCACCCGGGGGCTGACCCCGCCGGCTCTCTCTAGTGACCCCGGGCCCAGGACATCTCCAGGGCTCTCCCTCGCTGGCCCCCGCCTGCATGCAGGACACCCCCATGGGCACACACCCCGCAGGCTGCTGCCCGGCCTGCCCCTAGCTGCACCTGCTCCTGCAGCCACTCCGTGGACCAACGTGGGGTCACAGCACGGCCCCGTGGCCTACGCACCCCTGCCTTCAGAATGCCACCCTGGGAACGAACCCCCCCCTTCCCCACCTCGCACCTTCCATGACTTCCCTTGTACAATAAAAGTCAACGCCTTGTCTGCGAGTCACTCCTCATGGTGGGTGGAAGGGGTGCCGCGTGAGTGTGCGTGTGTGCACACTTCTGCTGTGTCCTGTGACCCTACCCTTGGTGTCTGTCGGTCCTGAATTTTGTGTTCTTTCCCGAGGCAAATACCAAAGTGCGGAAGGTCACCAAGAAGGATGCCACAGGGCATGACAGGCCAGGGGCCGGGAGGGGGCGACGGCTTAAGAGGGGGCAGGCGAGAAGGCTGAGGCTTCCCTTGACAGTGCTTCCCTTGGGCCGCCCATCCCGGGGCATCCTCCTCCCGGGGTCGGGGGGGATCCGAGTGCAGAGCGGGGGGGCGGGGGGGGAACACTCAGCTCAGGAGGAAGGTGTAGGAGACGCACACGGCACACCCGCCCTGTTCCTAACGCGAGGTCTTTCCTCTCTTCCGATCCCTAAGCGTGAGTGGCCTTTCCTGGAGCAGAGTGGCTCAGAGATTAGCAGTATCTCCGGGGTCCCTGATAACTGGGATGCTTTTCCTCAGAACCCTCTGGAAAGGCTGGGGAGCTGCGTTCTCTTCTGCGTGGTCCCTAATTTCATACTGCCTGGGCTTTGGCTGGATGCCTCCGTCCCCGCACACTGATTGCTTAGCTCTTAATAACTGATCGCTTCCGGAGCCGCTGGGTGGGTTACCTGGGGATGTTCGCGGCATGAAACGGGGCTTCTGCGTCCTGCTGGCGCCTGGACTTGTGCATCTGGTGGCCCCTCTGGTTCCGCCGTGCGGGTTGTCTCGAGGGCGCACGGGTGTCCCGGGATTTACAGCCCCACGTCCTGTCACATTTCTGCATCGAGACACCTTGTTTTCTGGAGCTTCAGTTTCTTACACGTTTTCTTCATCACGAGTCCACTTGTCGCATGAGCAGGAAGCTGGGAGCCAGCGAGGTCGGGAATGGGCGGGACATTGTGGAGAGAGACAGTTCTTCCCAGCACCTCCTGCCTGGTCATCCTGCAATTAGGTGGGACCCTGCCACCGATTTCCCACCAGACGGCAGAAGGGGATGGAAGCTTCCATGGACCTCATCCGGCTGCCAGCCAGTGCAGCCTCCACCAGCCTGGGGCCCTGGGGCCCTGCGGCCAGCGCGGAGCAGAGCCGTCCCTTCCTCTCCCCTCTGAGATGGTGAATGGGACCGAATCCTTCATGCAAATCTTGCGGATGCATTTGCTTCTAGGCCATGACCTCGCACATCGTGAACCATAATAGGAATACGGGGGGCAGGATGTTGCTGCAAAAAATATCCCGGGGAGGCAGACACAGTGTCTGTTTTGCTTATTATATCATCTAGAAAGCCCAATGGATGGAATTCTCTTTTCCTCCCTTCTAGCTCCTTCCCTCTATCCCTTTGTCCTTCTGTCCCTCCTGCCTTCCTCTCTTTTTTCTCCTCCCTTGCTCCTTTTCCTTCCTTTTCTCTCCCTCTCTCTGTCTCCCTCTTCCTCTCTCGCTCCCACTCCCTCTCCCTCATCCAGGGGCCTTGGATATTGGCTCCTTTTCTTCCTTCTCATTGCAGATTCATCATCTACTGAGTCTCTGTCATATGCTGGGGACTCAGTTAAGGTGTGGAGATGCCTAACGTGTTGGCAAACTTCAAAGTCTGTCAGTATAATAAGAAAACAGAGGATCATAAAATCACTAATCAGAGCGTAAGTGGGGATGTGTATGAAGTTTCATCAGCTCCGAGAATGAGGGAAGGAGGGGCCGTACCACCTGTGTCTGGTGTGATCTTTCCATGATCAGTGAGCAGAGCCACTGCGGGAGAAAAGCTTTATAGGTGAGGGAAGGGCAAGGATGGCCTTGGGTGGCGTGAGTGGGAGAATGACAATAGGCCATCCCAGACAGACTAACTCAGCAGTGAGGCTGGGACCCCAGGGGCAGCAGCAGGGGTCTGCTCAAGCCCTGCACCCATGCCATCCCCCCTGTGTCCACATACCCATCCTGGGCCACCCTCCTCCGTGGATGTGCTTCTGTACTCAGGCTCATCGGGGTTCACTCAGCTACATCTACCACCCACCCGGATGCCATCGAGGCCAATTTCATCAAATCCTCTGTCCCACAGTGAGCTCACTTTAATGCTCTGTGTTAGGTTCTCCAGAAAAACAGGACCAATAGGATAGATAGATAGATAGATAGATAGATAGATAGATAGATACATGGATACATGGGTGGATGGATGGATGGATGGATGGATGGATGGATGGTACATGAATGGATGGATGGATGGATGGATGGATACATGGATGGATGATGGATGGATGGACAGATGGATGGACAGGGGAGAAATTATTATAGGATGTGGTTATTATTATTATTATTAAATTATTATGCATGTGGTTCTGTAGGAGGACATCTACTACTCTTTAATGCTCTGTGTTAGTCAGGTTCTCCATAAAAACAGGACCAATAACATAGATAACATATAGATGATAGGTAGCTAGATACACAGATACATGGATACATGGGTGGATGATGTATGGATGGACAGATGGATGGACAGGAGAGAAATATATTATAGGAACTGGTGCATGTGGTTCTGGAGGAGGACAAGTCCTATAGTCTATTTACACATGGGAGATCTAGGACAGTCGGTGGTGTGATCCATTCGGAGTCTGAAGAACTGGGGGCTGAGGCTTCAGGCCAGGAGAAGAAGGAAGTCCCAGCTTAGGCAGAGAGGAAGAATCTCCCCCTCCTCCCTTTTTTGGTCCTACTCGGGTTCCAGTGAACTGAGGGAGTCCACACTGGGGAGGGCCATCTCCTCTGCTCAGTCCGTAGAAGCAGATGCCGCCTCTCCCAGACACTACCCTGGATGCACCTGGAGTGGTGTGCCACCGTTCTGGGCACCCTCAGCCCTGTCAGGAAGACGCAGCACCACCCTCTCGCTCAGCGCCCAGCTCCTCAGGGCTCAAGCCCCCTCTGGCAGCATTGCAGCGTGGTGGGCATCTTCCATCACTTCCCGAGTATGCTTTTCCCCTCCTGCTGCTGCGCTGAGACATTCAGGGGCATCTGGGTGAAGTTTCGTTTGTGCAACATATGCAAGGTGGGACTGGAGCATCACGGAAGCGGCTGAGTGTTATCAGTGCATAACGTGGGGCCGTGTACAAGCTGTGTGCTTCCCCCAATGCCAGCAGCACCTGTACGGGCGGCAGTCTGCGCCCTGGGTTCCCCTGGACATGTCTCTCCTCTCCCACCCTAGACCCCAGGGCCGGGGGAGTGGTGTGGAGTGTTGGTCACTTCCCTGCATCCCTCTCTCTCCCAGTCACTTCCATGCCCCCTCCCTCCCCAGAAACCTCCATAACTCCTGGGACGTCAGCCTGAGCTTCTCTGGTGCATGGTCTCATGGTCACCGTGCCTAGCTCAGGGCCTGGAGGTGACATCTGCAGGACCTGGCCCTCTCCTTCCTCAGCCTCTCTCATCGGCCCTCCGTCGTCGTGGCTGGTAATGGAAGTCCTCTGAGACACAGCAGCAAGCTCTCCTGAGCTGACCACTGCCTTCCTGCTTCCTTGGATGCTGACGTTCAACACCGACTGGCTCAGTCACCCTTTCCCCGTCCCTCCCAATACCCACATTTTCCTTCCTTCTTGGCCTGGCTGATGCCAAAATCACACCTATGCACGTGCCCTCACCTCTGCCACCTGCGCGTCTGGCTGGGACTCTGCTCAGGCTCCCCCTGCACCTGACGAGCTAACAGGCCTCCTTAAAATCACACACGTGGGCTTCAAGTGACTGTGCCCCACACCCCCCAACTCCATTTCTGGAGCCCCAGCCCTCGCTGGGAAGCAGACGTTCAGAAGAGAAAGTCCCTGAGCTCCTGGCCTCATACCTGCCCATGTCCCTGCATTTCAGCCCTGCTTCCCCATTTCCCTTTGAACCTGGCCGAGCCCAGCTCCTGTCCATCCAGGGCCACCTGCCATCGGGGCAGGGATCCCCTGCCTGTGGCCTCCTCAATGACAAGACACGGCCGCTCTGGGCCAGTGTCTCTTGGCTGCCTTCTGAGCTTCAGGAGCCCGTCAGTCCCTGTTCTGCTTGTGCTCCTTCCCCTTCCTGCTGCTGCTGTGGATTTACTCAGTTGTGCTCTCATCCGATATGCATAAGCCGGTTGGTATGTGGGTGCACCTGGCCTGGAGCTTTGGGCCATTCCATCCAGTTCTGAGGACACCGTGTGGTGTCTAATGTTTTGCTTCTATGAACGATGCTGCAATGAACACATTTGGGGACACATGCCCGCTAGATCAACGCAGCTGACATAGACTCGCACGGTAAAAATATGTAACGACCGAATGTTGATGACTATTGCTAGATATTTTCTCCTGGGTTTTCCCATAATCTGTGAGTCCTTAGAGTCTCCCACAGCATGATAAGCCAAGGATCCTCCAGTTGTCTTGCTTGCATCCCCTTTGTGTTAATGACATGGACCATCTTTCACATGCTTATTGGCCATTCGTGTTTCCATGTTTCTTCTTCTGATTGTCTCCTTTGACTACTTTTCTTTTCTTCTTTTTCTTCTTCCTTTTCTTCTTCCTTTTCTTCTTCTTCTTCTTCTTCTTCTTCTTCTTCTTCTTCTGTACCTTTTCCTATTGATTTTGTGGGAGCTTCTTTAATATTCTGGTTATTAGTACTTCCTGTATGGATTTACTGCAAATAATCCTTCCTGGCCTGTGTCACTTGCCTCTTGACTTGCTTGTCGTCCTTTCCAATGGACGTGCAGCGTCTCGCCTGGACTTCTAATTGGAGGACACACACATGGGCACCTGTGGCCGCAGGTACAAATCCTAATGGGAGGGAATTAGCAATCGGGGCCAGAAGTAGAGGTGAAGGATTTTCCACAGCCCTTGGCTCCCCAGCGCCCCTTCAGCTGGGGGGAGCGGGGGGAGGTGCAGCCGCCTGTGAGATCAGAAACAGTAAGTGTGGAATGCTGTTCTTCATTCCCTTTTACTAGGCATGAATGCCAGGCTCAGTTACTTCTCTAAAATGAATGAGGAGAGTTGATTTTTTTATCTTCAGGGGGAGGTTAGAGGTCAAAGCAGCACGTGACATCTAGGTCTTGCCGCCCACACACCAAGTTGCCTATGACTCATGAGGAAAAACAGGTGGTGATGCTCTAAGCCACAGTGTTGAAGGCGGTCCTGGGTGCAGGGTGGCTATGGCAGCTGGGGAGCAGAGCAGGGGCTG
This sequence comes from Vulpes vulpes, assembly GCF_048418805.1. NCBI lineage: Eukaryota > Metazoa > Chordata > Mammalia > Carnivora > Canidae > Vulpes > Vulpes vulpes. The sequence continues at coordinate 117,040,312 of NC_132781.1, forward strand.
GTGCATCCTAAGAAGGGTCGTTCAGACGTGACCCTGGAGGCCTGGGGTCATCCTGAGGGCCTGGGATCGTCCAGATGGACTGGGAGGGACTCCTTCCACGTGCGGAGGTAGAGCGCTGGGATGGTCTCCGCCTTTGGTCCCCGAGGGTGAGGTCTAGCTAGAGGTCTACCTCAGGAAGGGCCATCAGGGCTCCCGAAGCCACGCTGACCCTGCTGCTCACTGTCGCTGGTGCTCTGAGGTCTCCCCTGGGCCACATGCAACTTAGCCAGTCCCTCTTTCGCCCTTAGATTAACCTGCAGTGCCCGTCACTCCTTAACTGCTCTGGACAGAACAAAATCCGAAATGTAATTTACTTTGGGAATATAATCACTTATTGATCACTCTTTTTCTGCAGGAGATAGAATCAGTGTGTAAGCTTTTATCCGGGAGAGGCCAGGATGGTTTTTACACTCCGTCTGTGGCCTAAGTCCCACCCGATCTCCTTGAGCATCAGGCATTTCAGGCATTGTGTTGCAGATGATCATTATTTTCTAAAAAGGATTCATCATACTGCTTATGTGAAAAATTCACAGTAGGCAGACAATATTTAATAAGTAAATCAATAATGCTCATTTCGGGGAAAAAATTAGGTATAGAATATAGCTGGAAAAGATAATAAAACAAGATCAAATACTGAATTTCAGACCTGATGAACCATTAGAGATAATGCAATTCGCGGCGGCGGCGGTGGTGGCCGTGGATCAGGAGTAAATGCAAATCCAGCCTCGTTTGTCATGTGATTAACCCACAAGGAGGAAGGGGGCCCGCTGGCATCTAATGTAGCATCTGCGGCTCTAGCGAAGGCAAGTTCCTCGCCTTCAGGAAAGTTCTGCACTAAACCAGCAGAAGGGCCACTTTGCTTGGGGGACGGGCGCACATCCACGAGGTCCCGGTGGTTTTGATGCTAAAACCCCCTCGCGGCCTCGCAGCTGGGCGGGCTCTGTGCGTCGCGCTGGCCCCACCTGTCCTCCGCTGCACCCCAGCACCACCCCGGACACCACCCCGGCTACAGCTGACGGGAGCCCCCTTGTTTCTCCATGACCAGCATTTCAAGGCTGGGGTCGTCCCCGTGCTTTGTGTCCGTAGGGTCTCACGATGACTCGTGACGGTCCCCACTTAGTGTGTCGGCAGTGGTGTCTCCGGGCCGTGCGTAGAGCAAGCAGATCTTGGGTCTGTGCCGCACGCTGGCGAGTGCGGGAGGGCAGCCGTCTTGCCTCCAACACCCTCTCGAGCTTAGCCGTCTCCAGAGCTCTCCACAAACCATCTGACGTCTAACGTGGTTTCCAGGTGTCCCATCATTTCTGTCACAGGGCCTTTCTGTTCTGCGGGCTGACCCACTCCAGCGAATGTGTTCCCATTTGTCAAACACCGACTTGGGACGCGGTGCCCGGCATGGACCTGGAGCTGCCTGTGGGGTGGGCTGGGGCGTGGGGGGCCCTGGTGGGACCATGGGGGGCCCTGCTGTCTGCATCTGTAGGTACGTCCGATGGCAGCGGGCCCACCTGCTCTTAGCCTGGGCTGTGGCCGTGGGCAGGGCGTTCAGTGCAAGAGGGAAAGGCAGAAGCAGAGAAATACATATAATTAATTTTAAACATCACTTTTGGGTGATTCTGACCATTGTCCCTCTTCTTCGAGGCACTCAATCTACAAGCTGGATGTCAGCACCAAGGAAGGACCGTCTAGCCCCTTGACACAGAAGGTTCTGGAGCCAGACGCCCGCGGTCTCCCCCGACAGGAGGTTCTCGGCTTTTCAGAGCGAGTCCTCCAATCCGATTTCTCTCCTTCAAATTGTGAATAACCACAGCTGCCTCTGGAGGCCAGGCTGGCTTCATTTTGCACGTTTTCAGCAGGTGATGGTTGTCATCACCTCCCTGCATGATGACACAGGAGGCGAGCTTTGGGCAACTGGCCCCCAGCTTGCCCCTCGGTCGGCACTGTCCAAAATTTCTTCTCTGCCCGTCGCTCCTCGCCAAGGTGTCACACTGTCCAAACCAAAGCAGCTTGAGACACAAGGTCCAGCCCAGTCAGGATTCTCATGCTTATTCTGTGCCCTTAAACAACCTGGAAGGTAAATATTAAATACAGAAAAATGGGTGGTTTCAGGGACTAATGGCGCCTAATATTTGCAGTCAGATCTGTTGTAGGCCATAAGGCACATGCAAAACGGTACCTTATAGGAACGATAGGTCCAGATCCTACCATTTATGAGCCCAGACCAGATCGCACTCGGCTCTGGGGAGCTGACATCGCCTCTGCTGGAGCCACTCTATGAATTCCCAGCCTCACGGCTCCAGCCTCCAGGGGCATCGGGCCTGCCTGCCTACCTAAGACTAAGAACACAACTCAGGGGCACCCGGAGGCTCATTGGTTGAGCATCTGTCTTCAGCCCAGGGTGTGACCCCGGCGTCCTGGGATCAAGTTCCACATCGGGCTCCATGCGAGGAGTCTGCTTCTCCCTCTGCCTATGTCTCTGCCTCCTTCTCTGTATCTCTCATGAATAAATAATCTTAAAAAAAAAAACACAACCCAGAAATCAGAATTATTTTCCTGCTTTGTGGCCCCTGCCACTTTATATGGCACAGAACATAATGGTTAGTTCTCCGAGGGCCCCTCAGCGTTTCTCTGCCTGGGATGAAAATGAGAACCTCCAGGTGCACTTGTAAGACCATCGCTCATGTGGATTCTCCGCCAGAGTCTGCACGGTGAAACCTGGCTGCCTGGCCGTGTTGAAACCTGCCCAGATGACCCTCCTGTGTAGGCAAGGTTGGGGTCTGGTATTCCATGCAGAGAGACGCACAGATTTGTCTCTTGAGGATGCTCAGTATTCTGCACAAATTGACCTCCACGAAGGTCAGACCTCCAAGAAGGTCTTCTCCAAGAAGAGAAGTAAAGGAGAGAGAACTGGCCGACCTGCAGTGTCTTATCCCCACAGCAGGATTTCCGCTTGGCGTCTGCCTTGTTCTTTCTGAAGCCCGTACGTGTTCTCTGAGTTTTATGGATGATTTATCTACTGCACGTTACTGTAGGGATGCTCGGTTGCTTCTGGATGATTTAACTTTCCATAAGAGTTTTAATTGTCTGACTTTGTCTACATCCTGTAGGATTCCCTTTTCAGCCTATTCAAGTGGAAACAGAAACATGTCAATGAAGAGGTTGGCCTGATTGCAGAGGGTGTTGTAGGAAATGAGCACGTCGTGCTGATGAATATTTTAGCGATGGGCGTATCTTAACTGAGTCACAGCCACAGTTATGTCAAAAGATAATCTCAGGTGTATGTGCATCTCTTCTTACAGGACAGAAAAATCTTAAGAAAGGAGCTCAGATTTGTCTACGATGCCGATCTGTGTCAAGTAGAGAGTCCCGTGTATGTGGAGTACGAGAGAGTCCCCTGAGCTAAAACCCTACTTGTCGGAACCTGTAGGCTACGGGGGTGTGTGAGATACGCAGACACGTGAACACTTCTGCCCATCGCACTCACGGCTCCTTATGCGGGGTTGGGGGAAGCTACAAACAAGAGTAGAAACTCCATCTGCACACTATTTGCTCTTCCTGTAGATTTTCTCCTGTGTGAATCCTATTTAACATGGCCCGTGTATCACTTACTCGTCTCCTTGGATTGCTGTTCTCTGTAGAACGAGGCTCTAGGAAGGAGGAGGTTTTGTCATTACTACGTCTTTAGGGTCGACACCACTTAGTGGCGTACAGTAGAACCTGAATGAATAATCATCGCAGAGTGAAGTAGGGAGTCACAGAAGCAATTTCTAGACATTTTATGGAATGCTACATATGCTCAGTTGGGTCTCACATACCCAGTGATGGGGCGGTGAGGCTGAGTAAGTATGGGACCTGGGGGCAAGAGACCTGGTGTTCCAGCTTTGCCACACGATGAGTGAATCATGCAACCCGTGATCGTGATCGCATCTGAAAGAATCACAGGGTGAGCACAATAGGGATAATACCTGTTTCTATTCTGTAGGCCTGTTTTACGGAGCAAATGAACTCATTTATTAATAATCGCTTTGCAATTTTTTTAAGGATCATATTACTGGAATTTGTTACTGACCATGGCTGTGGAATTACTGAGTCCTGAGAATGACAATGTCCAGAGTAGGCTGTAATCCTCAGGGCCAGTAAGTGAAAAAAAAAAAAAGTTTAATAGTTTAATCTGTTGTACCCCATTCCCACCTCATCTCAGTTTTTACCTGACCCGTCTCTCACTTGAACCCCATCCACTGGGCACTGGGGGGCTCAGGCAGTTAAGCATCTCAGGTCATGATCTCAGGGTCCTGGGATCAAGTCCCACATCAGGTTCCCTGCTCTGCGAGGAGTCTTCTTCTCTCTCTGCCCCTTCCCCTGTTGGTGCTTGCTTGCTCTCTCTCTCAAAAGAATAAATAAAATCTTAAGAAAAAAAGAACTCCCATCTGCCATTTGAGGCAGGTGTAAGTGGGCCGACCATAAACAGCAACGTGTGCAATCACAACACAGCACGTGTGATGTTAGATTGAAGTGTCCATTACTGTCCTAACTCTCTGTCCCCACAGGGCATTTTTGAGAGGAGGAATGTGTGTTATCAGGGCATTTACATCTCATACGATGCTGCGAGAGCTCAGCTGCTCGACACATACGTGTGGAATCAAATCAAGCTGTTCTCCATTGACAATTTTCCATCTTTTAGCCAACAAAGCATTTATTCCTTTAAGAGCTCATAAAACAAAATAAAACCACATAATAAAATGTAATAAATATGCCACCTTACAGACAAGCATCAAGAGCATTTGAGCGGCAAAGAAATTCAGACCCAGTGCAGCGAGCTGCTCTAAATACGCCGATGGTGTCCCAGTTTTCTCCTTTATCTTAGAGTCTTAGATGTGCCAACACTGGTGACTCTCAGCAGCGACACGGTTAGAGAAGGCAATTCTCCCTCATTCACAGAGCAAAGTTGGAAGAGCAAGGGAGGAGGGGATGGCGAGTGCATGCTACGTCTTAACCCTATAAATCGAGCTACCAGGTTGAAAAACAAGATGTTCCAACACAAGAATTCTTCATAACCTCCCTTTTACTGAGAGCTATGATTGGTTCACAGCTTTTTAGAAAATTGGCCGGTTCTTCGATTCCAGCTCGAAATTGAGTGAGATTCAGGCATATACTATGAGAAGACATTTTAAAAAATGATCCATTTATGTATCCATACATCCCATTTCAGTGCTGTTCTGCTGAAGTTACCGATTGAGGTGTGGGTGCTGGACCCCATGTGCCCTAGAGTGAGAAGGGGTTGGTGGTGAATTCAATCTCTCTCCCTCATTAGCTGTATCATCTGAAGTTAATGACTTAACATCTCTGAGCCTTTATTTCTTTATCTTATAAAATGGGTAATATCGCTCATTTAAAAATTAATTATCAATCCACTTTGCTGATGTAAAAAATATCTCACAAGAGTGTGGTACATTGCATGAGGACAGGGGTGAGTGTGGTTGAGCACAGGGCCGGGTCTTCCATTTCTTCTCCTTCTGGATTCAGGCCCGATTTCTGACCCTAGAAGTACAGAGGGAGGGCGGATGTAGGCTCACACACAATGTCCTCCCAAATCCTGTCCTCAAAAACAAGTCACTGTGGAAGACCAATAGCATCGGGGCAGCGACATTATGTGGTGACAAAGATTTCTCTGCATAAAAAGCTTAAAACAGAAGCCATTTGTTTCATCCCCTGGGCTCAGCATTGTGCTTCTTCTCTGGGGGAGACTTGAAGCTTCATCAGACTTTCAGCTCAAACACTTCTTCTATTTTGTTTTGTATTTATGTATGCATATATTTTATTCTATATATTTTTAAGGATTTTATTTATTTATTCATTAGACAGAGAGAGAGAGAGAGAGAGAGAGAGAAGCAGGCTCCATGCAGGGAGCCCAACATTGGACTCGATCCTGGGGACTCCAGGATCACGCCCTGGGCTGAAGGCAGGTGCTAAACCGCTGAACCACTCAAGGATCCCCTTATTTTATTTTTTTAAAAGATTTTCTATTTATTCATTTGAGATAGACAGACAATGAGAGAGGGAGCACAAGCAGTGGGAGAGAGGGAGAAGGAGAAGCAGCCTCCTCGCTGAGTAGGGAGCCCCATGTGGGACTTGATCCCAGGACCCTGAGATTACGACCTGAGCAGAAGGCAGATGCTTAACCATATGAGCCACCCAGGCACTCTTATGTATGTATTTTTAAGAGTTTTATTTATTTGAGAGAATGTGAGCAGGGGTGAGGGGCAGAGGGAGAAGGAGAAGCAGACCAGGATCCTGCGATCATGATCTGAGCCAGAATCAAGAACTGGATGCTCAACTAACCACCCAGGTGCCCCTGTTTTATTTTGTCTTATTTTATTTGTTATTAGTTTAATTTGATTCTATTCGATTTCATTTTTTCTATTCAGAGATAAGAAAAAGTTCCATTTTCCAATCCTGAAATTCCCACAATTTCTACCCAATCTCATCTCTTTCCCTTTATCTGTTCTTGTAAACAGGCTTACTCTTTTCCAAGCTCATTTTTCTTTCATGCCTTCACCTCAGTGGCGAACATCCACCAATCATGCTAATATCACTCTGCTTCCGAATGTCTTCACCCAAACCACAATGGGCTGAATGGGTGGACCATTGACCTTCCCAGTGCCCCCAAGCAACAGTGTTGCTGGATTTTCCACCATACCCCTGGTTGCCAGCTTCTCAGGTCCCAACGGTGATTCTTTTGCCTCTGCCCGGCCCCCAAACCCATCCCAGCATTTGCTAAACACTTGTTTCATCCTATTTCCAGTTTTTATATCAGTCAAGTCACCTTGGTTGGTGTCAGACAAAACCCAGGTCTTGCGGCATCTAGCATCTTACATGGGGGCTCTGGGGAGCTGTGGCTTTGCCAAGGCTGACGCTATGCTGATGACATGATGTTGGGCCCAAACAGTGGGTCTGGGCCCAGCTTGCAGCCACCTCCTCATGCTGGGGTTCAGGCTGACAGAGCAGCCACACTCAGGCCAGGAAGGATGGGGGGAAGGGGACACTCAGAGCCATGCAGTCACATCGACACCCTCCTTACACCGGTCCCACTCCAGTCCCCATGGCCAAGTGGCCATGTGACTGAGTGTCCCGGTGGCCAAACAGCCGTGTGACTGAGTGCAGAGGAGCATCATGTCCTGCAGATGCCAAGGAAGCCCCAGGATCTTGGATGGGGGCAGATGGCTTCATCAGATGGAGGCTATAGAGCAGTAATAAAATGATCAGAGGGGTTATCATGGAGATATTGAGTTATCACGGGGAATAATTGTGAGAATTCACCAACTTGCGTTTTTAACTTCATGACCATTCACGAACTGAACGCACCTGCATTGCCAGTCCCCAGAGCAGAGATCATTCTTAGCACATTGGGAGAGTTCCTGTGTCCCTTTCCAGGTGCGTCCGCACCAGGGGTAAGACATCACCTACCTGATGGCTTGTGGCCCTTGTCCCCTTTTTATAGATGGGACCCCAGTGTACATTCCTCTGGGTTGCCTTTTCCGTCTTAACGTGAGGTGAGTCCATGTCCACTCGGGCTGCTAGAACAGAATGCCACAGTTATAAACAGTTGACTTTACTTCTTACGGCTGTAGACGCGGGAAATCCAAGATCCGGGTGACTGCAGACTCTGTGTCCAATGAGAATCTGCTTCCGGGTCCACAGACAGTGTCATCTGTCCATGTCCTCACCTAGTGGGAGGGGCGAGCCAGCTCCCTTTTATGAGGACACTAATGCCACTAATGCCATCATGGGGGTTCCACCTGCACAACCTCATCACCTCCCAGAGGCCCCACCTCCTCACACCTTGGGAGTTTAGTTTAGCATGTGAACCTGAGGGGCACAGGCACTGTCCACAGTAGGGTATGTGGGAGTCACCTACACAGCTTCCTGGAGTAACAGAGGCCTCCAGCGCCTGTTTTAGGTCCTCAGAGGGTCCCCTTGTATGCACATGCTGCAGCTTATAAGACTGTGACACTATTGATGAGCATTTGGAGAGGTAAGATCTAAGAGCCGCCTGGCACACGTGTGCTGCTTCCATAGTGCCTTCCTTTCTCTGCCCTTGGTGCCTCACATACCAGCTTTTGTGGCTCATGTGGATATGCGGGTGCTTTACTTCAATGCTTGACCCAGGACAAATGCAGGTTGAAAGGACAAGTGTGAGTCTATATCAGGCTGGACATCAAGCAGCACAGCCATCAGTGGTCTAGGGTATGATGAGTCCAGATGAAGGCCCCACCTGGGAACGCCGGCCATGCACTAGAGCCAGAGGGAACATTTGTCCGCACTCCTGCATCTAATCCCTGTGGTCGCACCAATTGTCCGATCACCGATTTCCTTGGAGTTAGAGCAAAGCACTTTTTTATGCAAGGAAGATATAAAACATCAATTAATTCTTAACTTCCTCTCTTTCTTCCAATTTTACACCTAGTATCTTCTTCCAGGTGAATTTAGCATCTGGTAGGAGCAGCTTGTTCATCTTCATGTTTTAATTTTAAAACCATTGGGCCCATAGTCAATAATTCTGATATGAGACTATTGTCCATCCTTTCTAATTTCAGCATACATCTGGGGTTATCACTTATTTCACTATATATCACCCCAAATTAAGCTGCAAAATGAATTCAGTCACATCCACTGTCCTGGAATCAATGGAACCTACGTGCACTGCTTTGTTTTAGGCGATAGAAATAGTCTATGTTTGTTTCTGGTTTTGTTTTTTTTTCATTGTTGCTGTTGCCCTTTTGCCTCCTCAGTGCCTGAACACGACTCTCTGAAAGTATTTTTAGCTGAGCCTTTTTTAATGATTTTCACAGGGCCTGACTTCTGACTGGATCTTACTTACGGAAGCACCAGGCCAAATGTGTATCCAGTCACACCTTGGTCTTTGCCTCCAGCGCATGTCAGCTCTGATCAAACTGGACTCATAGCGAGGTCTTTTGTCTGCAGCCACTTCTTAGTAAACTTTTGAGCTTCGATATTTTTTGCCTTGGAGACAGACACACACAGAAGGAGCTCACCCCCTTTCTTTTGTTTTAAAGCAAGCTCAAACTAGTGTTGGCTTGTAAATAATTCTGTCCTCAAAATGCCGAAGGTGTTTCAAACCATTGATCCCGAGATAGCACATATTATGTGCTGGTGGAAAACAACAAAAATGAGACTAGTACTAGTGACAATTATAATTGCCATTAATATTTACTGAAAGGTGACAAGACGCAGGCATGAAAGCGATGGGTTATTATAAGCCTTGGCACCTTCCTTCGAGAATCCCATGGCCTATTGAGCATATGAAAATGATTAGATCAAGGGGGTAAGTGCCGAGATAGAGGTTTCTTGGCATGGTAGTTCTTCCTCACATAACAGGTGAAAAAAATTCTTTATTAGTTGAACTCATAAGGAAAAGGCCAAAAGCACATGAAGGGGATTTCGTGCCACCGTCCTGCTCCCGGGCAGTGTAAAATGGCGGAAGTTCATGCTGGAAGGTGAGCAGAGGATAGTCTTGACGTGGTGAGGAAAAATGAAGCTGCACTTACCTCGTGTCAACAGACTTGACTGTGGTGTCTATGCCAGTGCAATTATCGCCATGTGGCTGCTTATTGTGTTTGTCACTGGTTAAATTCATATTTCTCCTGTTAATAGACTTTTCATCAAAAATTGACATTTATCCATCTGCAACACACCCCTCACATCTCCAGTTCAGGACTGGACTAAGCTGTCCATTTTCTAAGTGATGGATACACACAGACGTTAGGAACCATCAACCCATATCCTAGAGACATATATTTCTAGACATTTAAGGGCACTTGTATGTAGGGTTTGGTTTCCTGTTTGCATCTAATAATTTTTTTTTTCTTAAGCAGGGAGGTGTTGGCAATATTATTCAGAAAAGAGCCACATGGTAAACATTTTAGGCTTTATGGGCCAGGGGGCAAAAGATAGGGCACTGTGTAGGAACCTATAGAACTATTTAAAATTGTAAAAAATATTTTTGGCTTGCATGCTCTACAAAAACAAGGCAGCAGGCTGGATTTGGTCCTCAACCGGAGCCTAAATACTACCTCCATAAGTTACTGTGATGCACATTATTTGTGCTGTTACAAAGCTCTTAGATGTATCACTTTTAAAATATCAATAATAATTTAAAATAGTGTATTATATTTGATTGCAGAGGTTTTAGGGACTACTTAGGAACTATGAGTTTTCTCCTCATAATAGAAAATATATTTTAAATATCTCCTCCAAACATTTCATTCATTCTTATAAAATATCGGTAAGACAGGTGCCACTCTGGGCAGCTGTGTTATGTTTTTAGGGTTACTTACACATTGCTTTGGTGTTACGCACAGAGACTATTTGAAATTGAAAGAGTGTGAGCAAGAAGGGTTTGCTGTATTCAACCAAACAGTAAAATCAATTAACAGCCCTCGACTCGGTGAATCTCTGTGACACCTCAGCAAAAGCCAGTCACTGACCAGCTGAATCAGCTTGAAGGTTAAATATTCTGTGTCTCCAGATGCCAGCACCTTTCAAAAAAGCTAAGCTTGTGCAGTACTGGGACAGATAGATCTTCTCTCCTTTAGAGGGGGAAGCTGTTAGGAATTGTATTTTTCCTTTGTCCACAGACGCTTGCATGTGTGCGTGTGCGTGTGCGTGCGTGTGTGCGTGCGTGCGTGTGTGTGTGTGTGTGTGTGAAGTCATGCAAGCACAAAAGGAGCAAATACCCCAAATTAAAGAAGAAAGAAGGTCATAGAATGTAAGTGATGGGAGGCTCTGTCATTGTCTTCCTTGATAATTTTTGCTTTTCCTTTTATGCAAATAATTTCCAATCCCTCAGCTATTTGTCAGCACAGGAGGTTGTCATTGTTATGGAGATGATCCTTTACCTTCCCTGTCTTTCTATCATTGTAGCTGAAGCTAATTCACTGCACTGATGTAAGATTATTATCAGGTTGAGCACTTACCTGACAAAATTTATGGTGATGAGTCTGGTACATACTGGATATGCCAATGCTCTCTGATCATGAGTTTTTATGGCATTCCCATTAGTTGGTGACAGCTGTCAAAAATACTGTTGTTATCGTTTTATTTACTTCTGACATTTGAAGGTCACTTATAGTTTCAATTAAATTTTTCCTTTGTCAACTCAGAAATACTACTCCATGTAGTTCTCTGTTGCTCTAGAAACTGCAGTAGCAGTCCAGCAGCCGATTATTTTGAGATTGCCTCATCAAGCTAGTTATTGTAAGGATAACGATTATTGAATGCCACAAATGTATTGGGAACTCTGCACAACAGAGATATCCCACCAGGGAGATCTGTGTCTTAATGGAGACACATCCTCCATCCACTTTCTGAGCTCTGAACGCTTGAACTTGTACCTACCTTTTCCTGGTCACTAGGTGTGCTGTGTTTTCCCTGCTCCGGGGCACTTCCAGGTGAAACGATGCCCTGTGTGGAGGAAAGGATTCCTTTTCCTCATTTCTGGTATTTTCTTTCTTGTGCATTAACTGAGAACATTGAGAAACATGGAGAAGTAGAAGTTTGGGAAGCAAATTAAAGTCTGTGGGCACCTGGGTGGCTTACTCGGTTAAGCATTTGACTTTTGGTTTCAGCTCTGATCATGATCTTGGGATTGAGCCCTGAGTAGGACTCCACACTTACTGGGGAGCCTGCTTGACGTTCTCTCTCCTTCTCTCTCTGTGCCTCCCCAAGATGTGCTTCCTCAATCTGTGTAAGCATAAATGAATAAATATTTTTAAGAAATCTGAAGCTTGTGGCTTTGTTGAGAACAGGGCATTCTGACCCCACAGTTTACAGTGACCAACATTGCACATGGTAGTTGATTCATAATAGTGGTGTTGGACCACAGATATTAGTCAATAAGAATTTTTGCCTTGAATAATATTGTAGTTTATGGCAACTTTCACCACATATGAATGATTCCTGGTAGCCTTTGGCCAAGATGGAGAAGGAAGGGTTGGAGTATTGGTTTCATATTACATAGGCTTATCTTTTCCTAAGCAGAGTTACTGAGGAAAAGATTTGACCACACGGAAGAAAAATCTTTCGAACAATAGGGCTTTTAGATTTAAAAGATGGAACAATATTTATTTGTTTTAAATTGCAGGATAATTGCAATTTCCTGATCACTTTCAGTGTTAGTAAGTCTGTCTTTCACTGGTTAAAGCCAGGTCTAACCACTCGACGCTATCTGGACTGTCTCACATTCCAATCTGAACTCAGAACTGAGGAAAGATGTGGAAAGTTTAGGGTCATATTCAGGTGCTCAGGAATCATTCCCCATCACATGACCGCAGTTGAGACTGGATTAGTTAATTACAGAGGAAGGAGAATTGCCCTAGGAGTGAGTTTTCCTAGGCCTAAGCAATTCCAGAACTGGAGGCCACAGGAGCACAAAACTGAAAATGCTTGCTTATAAAGAGTGAGGACACCATGTCATTAGATGGAGCCCACTCTCAATGCATGTGTGGATTTCTCCACCAGGTATGGCTAATCTAGCACCATAATTAACCTCTTCATAGGACATTCCTAGAGTATTTTAATATTACATCTTATAGACTCCAGACAAACTTTGTCCCAGGTCGCCAAAAACAAAACGACTTGTTCCATCCACATTCTTTTACTGACTCACTTGCTGGCTAAGTGAACAAACCACAGGAAATCAGAAAGATTATATATAAACAAAATGAGAATATTAACAAAGAGATAGAAATTATTAAAAAAACCCCAGACATTCTATAGCTTTAAAATATAATAACTGAATTGAAAATTCGTTGAAGGGGTTCAACTGTAGAGTCAAGCCGGTAAAAGAATAAACCAGTAAACTTAAGGACAGGTTATTTGAAACATTCAAGTTTGAGGAGCAAAAAGAGGAAAAAAAGGAGTGAAGAAGAGTGAACAAAACCTAGGGATAGGCTTGAGGAACATCATCAAGTGAACACATATATGAATTATAAGACTTCCAGGAGAAGAGACAGAGAAAGGTACAGAGAGAGGCTTTTAAGAAATAATAGCTGAAAACTTCTCAAATTTGAGGAAAACACACAAATCCAAGAAGTTCTACAAACTCCAAGTAAGATAAACTGAAAGGAACCCAGTGAGACATATAATCACACTGTCAAAAGACAAAGGCAAAGGGGAAATCCTGAGAAAAGCAAGAGAAAAGCAATTCATCACAGATATATTAGTGGAAACCTTTGAGGCCAGAAGGCAGTGGGATGGGTATATTTAAACCAGTGAGGAAAAAAACCCCATAATTAAGCGTCTTATATTTGGCAAAACTGTCCTTCAAAAGAGAGGGACAAACTAAAACATCATCAGACAGACAATGGCTGGAGGAGTTCACCACCTCTAAAACCTGACTTAAAAGAAATGCAAGAGAATCTTTAAGTTGAAATGAAAGGACAACAGACAAACTCAAAGTGGTATGAAAATACAAATAAGGGTAAATACATGGAGGTCTATTTAAAAAATATATTATTGTGAATTGGTTTATAACACCATTTCTTATTTTCTAAAGGATTTAAAATTCCAAAGTGTAAAATAATTATAAATCTGTATTAATATAGATTTGATTCTCAACAAAATGCTAGTACATTGATTCCAACAGTGTATTTAAAGGATTATGCACCATGAGTAAATGGGGTTCATTCCTGGAGCACAAAAATGGTGAAATCTACCAAAATATATCAGTGCAGTACACAACATTAGCAGAATGAGGAACACACACACACACACACACACACACAAAGTTGTCAGTTTTACAGAAAAATAATTTGACAAAAATCAACACTCTTCTATGATAAACACACACGCAAACATGCAATGTATTAAGAATATAGCGAGACTTTCTCAACATATAAAAATCATCCATGTGAAAACCCACAGCTAACAGCATACTCAATGGTGAAAGGCAGAAAGCTTTTACTCGGGGATCCCTGGGTGGCTCAGCAGTTTAACGCCTGCCTTCAGCCCAGGGTGTGATCCTGGGGTCCTGGGATCGAATCCCACATCAGGCTCCCTGTATGGAGCCTACTTCTCCCTCTGCCTGTGTCCCTGCCTCTCTCTCTCTCATGAATAAACAAACAAACAAATAAATAAATAAATAAATAAATAAATAAATAAATATTTTTTAAAAAAGCTTTTACTCTAAGACCAGACACAAGAGAATCATGCCTACTTCCACTTTTTCATTTCAACACAGAACTAGAATCCTAGCCACAGCTATTAGGCAAGAAAAAGAAATAAAAAGCATTGAATTTGGAAAAGAAGAGGTAAAATTATTTCATTTCACAAATGATATTATCTGTAGAAAACACAAAAGATTTTTTTAAAAAGCTATTAGGCCTAATACATGAATTCAGTAAAGTTGCAGGACACAGAATCAATACACAGGTGCCAGTTACTTTTCGGCACACTAACAATAAACTCATTCACAATAGCATCAGCACCTACGGGATCTCTTCACGCACCTGTTCGATTGGCTACTATTACAATAAAACATTAAGTAACATGCGTTTGGGAGGATGTGGAAAAATTGGAACTCTTGTGTATTGCTGATGGGAATGAAAATTGGTGCAGCTGCTGTGGAAAACGACATGGTTGTTCCTCTGAAGAGTAAGCATTGGAATTACCATGTGATCCAGCAATTCCATGTCAGGGCATGCACCCAGGAGAATTAAAAATGGGGGCTCAAAAAGAAATAGGGAGCTTGTCTCATGTGCCCAGTTTCAATTTGGGGCAATGCAAAAAGCTCTGAAGCTGGATGGTGGTGACGGTCGCATAGCACTGCAAATACACTTAGCAGAACTGTACCCTTAAAGACGATGAAAATAGCACATTTTATGTTATGTATATTTTATAATAATAAATAAAGCAAAGCAAGCAGACTTCCAAGGGAATGATGACCATTTATTTTGTTGGTGAGTGAGCTGTACCAGTCCCCTGGGCTAAGTGTGAGCCGGCTCATGCAGAGGGCTGGCTTCATGGGCAGGGGTCCTGCACGCATTCAGAGTCTGTCTGTGACATCTTGGTCTCTGTTGTCACCGTCTTAGCGTTCTTGATCCTGTTTAACTGGGGACTTCAGATTTTCATTTTGCACTAGGCTCTGATCATCTCGTGGGTGTTGCTGCTCGGGCATCTTCAGTGTATCGTCAGGTCAGAGGTGACATGCCCCACGGCCCCAGGGGTACATAGGGTTGGCTGTCTATGGGATGGCATCACCTGCAAGGATAGACCGGGGTGATTCCGGGTGCAGAGTTCAGGGGTGGAGAAGGCGAGGGGAGAGGGAGCCAGAGACAGACAGAGACGTGGAGGTGCTCTTTCCTTTGCCCGAGGTATGTGGATCAGAGGTTGTCTACTGTCCTGGAGATAGGAAGGACGTTAGGGCTGTTTGTCACGTGGAGTGTGGGACGTCCTTCCTTCCATTCAGGGCCCTATGGGAGCAAACACTTCTTTATGATGTGGGTACACCAATAAGCCAGGATATCATAGACGCTCTACGATTTCAATTGTCTTCTTTCTCCAGCTCATGTAGCCCTTGGCATCACCGAAAACCCTTATGACTATTTCACAGAAGGCGTCTCAACCTTATTGTCATACGACAAAGTGATTTTCTGAATGAAAACACAAGATTTTTTCCCATCTATTCACCTTAAATTTTTGTTGAAAACGTTAAGAATTCTGTAATCCCATTTACCAACTGTCTATCTCATCTCTGAGTCATTGAATCTGAAAATAAATGAAATGGGAGCTGTTAATGTGAAAAAATTATCTGACGATGTGTACTCTATTATTATTTAAAAAAATATTTAAATTCAATTTGCCAACATGTAGTATAACCTCCAGTGCTCATCCCATCACGTGCCCTCCTCAGTGTCCGTCACCCAGTCACCCCAAACCCCTGCCTGCCTCCCCTTCCACTACCTTTGGCTTGGTTCCCAGAGTCAGGAGTCTCTCATGGTCTGTCTCCCTCTCTAAGTTTCCCCACTCAGTTCCCCTCCTTTCCCTATAATCCCTCCCACTGTTTCTATTCCCTGTATGAGTGAGACCATATGATGACTGTCCTTCTCCAACTGACTCACTTCACTCAGCATCACACCCTCCAGTTCCATCCACATCAATGCAAATGGTGGGTGTTCATACGACATGGGCCTTAAATAGAAAACAAACCCACATTCCCGAGAAAACAGATCAGGAAGGAAGCCGCTCCGGGGACGCGGGTGGGGCGGGCCGCGAATGGGCCCAACAGGCGACTGCAGCGTCATCGGGAGCTGTGCTCTGGTGTGAACTGGTGAAATCACCTTCCCTGAATTATCTTGCAAGTGACTCTCTGTGGAGACCCGGGGACAGGTGTGCCACACCCAAGGATGCGCAGGCCCGCCCTAGTAATTGGCTGCTACATGCCCCCTCGCTCCAGCTCCTTAGGCAATCTCACCCACAGGCTCACCCACACACTCGGGTTTAAATAATCGTTTATCCGATTGGAGATTCCAACAGATGCAGCCCTGTCTGACTATGCAAGGCCCTCAGGTGCTCAGATTGGAATGAAAGCAACCAAGGTTGGGTTGTTTAATCTGTGGCACACGTATGAGTGTCCCACTCCCTCCTGACACACATGGGCACGCACACACATGCACGTGAAACTACGTGCCAGCAAAACAGCCACTTTTCCTTCTGTAGCACAGTATATAGGTCTGTTCTAGCCATTTCCTTCACTGTTAATTATCATAATAATTACTCACCTGGGGAAGTCAGGAGGTGATGGGCAACCCGTAGTTAGATTGTACTGTGTAGACGGGGCGAGCGTGAAGGGATTAATTACACCGTGTTAGGCTGGCAGTGACATCTCCGTGGGTGAAACGGAGTTGGTGGAGTTACTGCATTTTCCTTGTGGTATTGGGGCTTTGAGACAGTGGAGTCCCCAACCCTGGGCAGAAGCAGGCAGGCCTAGCAGCTCCCAAACTCTTGGTTGAACAGGACACACGCTAAATTCTGAGGGTCTTGATCGTGCAGATGACACCCCGACTTAGTTCAGTTATTTTTATTTATTTATTTATTTTTTAATATCCAAACACAGATTGTATGGTTTTTGGCCATTTCTTTTGCTGAGCTCTTCCTCATCCTGACTCCTCTTTGCAGTTTTGACAGGTGCTCTACTCCTTGCAGGTGGGAACAGGCTTTTTCACCAGCAAGGCCCCGGAAGACTCAAGGTGTCCTAGCAATCCTGCAAACGTGCTGATCCTTCTTCTGGGAGGCTTTTCCATTTTAAAAACGCAAACAGAGCCATATATGCCTTTGAAGTGGTCTGAAAGCACTAAAGCCATGCAGGATTTAGGATGTTGGAGAGGACAGATCACAGGCTGCTTCTTAAAAGGCAGGAGGGACAGATGGAAAAATGTACACGGGAAGATGCAATGCCTAGTGGCCACTCTACTTAAAGGTGAAATTTGGATGAACCGGCGATGAAAATAAAAAATTTTTGAATCTTTCACTGATTTAAAAATATCCAAACCAACTTTATTTATTTATTTATTTATTTATTTATTTATTTATGATTCTATTTATATATTCATGAGAGACAGAGAGAGAGAGAGGCAGAGACGCAGGCAGAGGGAGAAGCAGGCTCCATGCAGGGAGCCCCACGTGGAGACTCGATCCTGGGACTCCAGGATCACACCCTGGGCTGAAGGCAGGCGCCAAACCGCTGAGCCCCCCAGGGATCCCCCACCAATCTTATTTATATTTTTCCCAGAAATCAGGAGATTTCTTTAATATGTGGGGCTTTTTGTTTCGTTTTGTTCTTGTGGTTTTGTTTTTTGTTTTGTTATTTAGTTTTTTGTTGTTATTTAAACATGGGTTAGGCCCCAGGAGTGTCAAGTTCCCTTGTAGAGCCAGTTAAAAAAATCATAAAGCACCCAAAATGCCCCAAATTTCTGCTTCCAAGGTCCGCATCCTCCTCTGGGCATCCCATCAGGGTTTCCGTTTACTTATGGTCTTGGACCCTCTCATTCTGATCTGCCATCAGAAACTAATTTGATCAATTAACATGCATCCAGATCAAGTCTCTAATAATCCGTAAATGATGACCCCTTTAGTTGGCGGGGAATGAAACGATGTGACATAGTAGCATTTCCAGCATCTGTGTGGCAGGAGGAGGTGGGGCCTGCATCCCTGAAGCCAGGTGGAAGCTGGGTAAAGATGCTCTTGCGGCACCTGTAAGATTTGTCTTGCTCCTCCAAGTGTCCGCAATACCATCGTCTGGAAAAGCTAAATCATCTTCTAGGACTAGTCTTTAGAGCTCACTTGTTATAAAATCAGGAAGGCTGGTTCACTTTCTGCGGAGGCAGGGGCTGGGCCACCAGCTCAGGAGCCTGCGAGCCTGGCTGAGGTCCCCCGGCCCGGCCCCATTCACCTGCTGGGTTTCGCTAAGGGACTTCAGGGCGGGGTGTCGGTGGAGGGATGGGGAGCCATGGGAGTGTGGCTCAGGGGTCAGGGGGAGACCCCCGTCCCCAGCCGCCCAGCTCTACGTGAGTGTGAACACATCGTGGGCAGTCAAGCTGGGAATTTTGCCACTGGACTCATCATGGTCAAACGTCCAAAGTGCTCATCACAGCGCGGGGCAGTGAGCGTCGTAGTTGGAGGACGCTGGGCCACGCGGCACTCGGCTCTGAGCTGCAGGGCCGGCCGTGGTCATTCTTTGAGACCTATCTTCTGCTTTGGTGCTTCTTGACGTGAGGCATAATTGAGTAGATAAATCATCCATACTCCTCTATGAAGACTTACCACACCTTTTATCTCTCTGTGGAAGTTGCCGGAAAAAAAAAAAAAAAAGTCTGAAAAATGTGTGCTCGCCTTGGCTACAGTTCACAGACACTTTGTCTCCAGTTCTTCTTTTGACAATGTGGAGAGATTTTTTTTCTTTTTCTTTTTTTTTTTCTGACTCATGCTGATGCAAAGAGAATTTGAGGATCTCTCTTTTCTCTTTTGTCCTCTGCTTAATTTGTGACCATCTTTTCCCCCATCCTGAAAGATAACTGGAAATCGGTCTTCTGAACAGTGATGTTTGCTGCTGACATTTAAAAAAGAAAAGCTGTCAAGACAGCCAGAATTTTTTCATATTTAAAACATCCCCTAGGTGATTCTGAGTTTGCCTTTCATGTTTGATTTTTTTTTTTTTTTAGCGACTATTGTTGTTTGAGGTCAGCCGAAGATCGTTTTAAAGAAAGGGTATTGTCTAAATTAGGAGGTTTTTTGTTTGTTTGTTTGTTTGTTTTTAATTAAGAGTTCTTTAATGCAAAGCTTTCCCTTGGTCCTTGTCATCTTGACAGCAGTCAGTATTGATTAATATCGTTTAGAAGAAGTTTTTCAGGCATGGGTGATACTCCTCTTAGCACCTCTTTGGAGATTTTATAGAGAGATTTGCTTTATGAACAAGCAAGATTCCTTGTGTTTTCTGCGTGCTCTTTTTTCCACGCCTTATTGTATGCTCATCATTCATAATGTTTGGCTTTAGAACACCTTTGTGAAATGGGGCAGATGCGAGTTCCCAAACAATGCAACACTGAATATAAACTGGGATATGCTGGGGCTCGATTTTAGAGAACTGGCGAGGGAGGTAGTTGCGTCAAACATCCCTGAGCCACAGGCCAGATTTTTTTCACCCTCCACCTGCGGTCAGGGATCCCTCCCAGGCAGGTGGGCTGGAGCAGGCCTGGGCCGAGGGGGACACGCCCCGCGATGGCACCGGTGGAGAGCATGAGGTCTGGACAATGGGAATATGCAGCTTGCTCGTGGCAGCTTGGGGGCCCGGACCTATCGCTCTTGTCTTACTGGGACATGCGCTGTGCACACCCAAGCTCGTGACTTGGCAGGTTCACGAGCCCAGTGGGGGCGAAAAGTCCTGGTGGCAGGTCACTGTGGGCTTCGTCGCTACCAGGCCCAGGAGTGCTCCATGAGGTGTTTTGCAAAAAACGTGTGACTCTTTGCTCTACGTGAAATGGCTTTACGACAAAACCCTAGAAATTTGCTTTAAGACCCGCCAGTGGGCTCTGCCGTAAACTCCACAGGACATCCCGCCCCCGTCCCACCATCTTGACACCAGGGAGCCTCCGGGTCATGTGGCCCAACAGGTGGGTCTGCTGCAGTGTCCCTTCCTGCCCTGAGCCTTATCCCAAGGCGACAGTACCATGTGGAGTCACCCAGTGCATGGACTGGAGGAGGCTCCCAGGAGTGGAATACACAGGCTCGAGACCTCCTTCCAGGCACCATGCACTCTTCTTTGCAACCCAGTGATTTGCCCTTTGTTCAGGCTGGGCCTCCCCACCTGCTCCTGACCACCAGGGCTACGCCCGGCTCCCCGACATGGCACCCGGGCAGTTCTCACGGCCCCCGAAGCCCTCTGCCCTGCCGAGAGCTCTGAAGGATGAGCCAGCTCTTGGTCATTGTCTCCCATTCACCCGTCATCTGCTGTGGCTTGGCGACATGTGGAGGGGCACTCAGGTGGTTCCGGCTCTTTGGACGACCTTATGCAGGAGGGTAAGGATGCTCTAGCCCCACGAGACATGCTGTTTCAGCTGCCACCTAACTGTTCTGATCCCGTAGGGATGGGGATGAAGAACAAACGCTCGCCGAATTGGTGGCACAGGAAGCAGGGGGCTCAGCTCTGGGGACAATACTGGGCAGGCTTAGGGCGGCCGTTGGGGACCGTTGTCCATGTCTGTAGCGGTACCCGCCGTCTCCGTCAGTCCCAGGGGGTTTCCACTGGGGCCAACTCTTCCCTGCCCGGGGCTCCAGGTTCCAGAACTGGCTCTGGCTGCGAGTCTGGCCAAGGACTGGGAACGTTGTTGGGAGACTACTTGTATTGTCCTGCTGGTTGTCCATTTTGGTGTCTCTGTTGGTGCAAATGGAGCAGTCAGTCCCCTGATGGCCGCCCATCTGCGTCGCCCCGGGAAGGCCACATCCAGTAGCCAGCTGCGTGGCTGAGCATCGGGCCCCCACCTGGCCACTGCGATGACGGCCACATCCATTGGCCCCGGCGGGGAGGCGCCCCCACTTAGTCATTTCATGCTGCGTGGGCAGCATTTTTTTCTGTCAATAACAATGCATCTGAGTTTCATTGAAATGAGGCTTATGACCCTTTCTTTTTCAGAATCTTTCGGAAAACAAATTTCACCATCACAGTACACCTTTGAACGTCACTAGCCACCTCTTTGCTATGATCTCAGGATTGCCTTTGAGAAGAGGCATGCTTGGTTCCACCCTGGGCATGGAAGCTACTTAAAAAAAAAAAAAAGGAGAGACATCCTCGTTGACATGTGTGGAGTTCTCCAAACAATATTTTTTGTATATCCTTTTCTATGAAATTATCCTATAGATATTGTAAATATATTCCAGGTAACAGGGTGATGTGTTTCCCGATTTATTTGCCATATTGGAATATATTGACAATATTTTCCTGGTACTCAGTGCCATAACAATAATACTAATGCCATTAATGATAAGAGCCATTAATATTTATTCGGGAAGGTACTCTTTTAAGCACTTTACATGTATTGGCTCATTTAGTGTTTGTAAGACCCTGATCCATAAATGCCATCGATCGCCTACATACATACACACACACACACACACCACTTTCCAGATGAAGCAAATGACACTCCGAGAGACAATAACCTACCTAAAGACTCTACAGATTATATGTGTGTTTGGAGATGTCCCAGTTCGAAGATCATTATACAGTATCCTTATATCTTCTGTACATATTGTAGAGAAAATCTCTATCTTGAAATTTTCTTCTGTTGAAGTTATTACAAACGGCAAGATCTAAGTGCCAGTCAAATAATTGGCCTTATATTAAGTGTCTTTCAGTGTTATTCTTTCCAGACGTACAGTCTTTTCACAGCTCATTACATCCTATCTTTTTTTTTCTTTTTAAATTAATATCGTTCTGTGCCCAGTGCTGAACTCATTCAAGTCAGAAGTTATGAAAAAGCATAATGGGGTTTTCATTAGGAGACATGTTTCCAGCAAGTCATTTAAATGAAGGAGCTGATCATTTAAAACAGAGAAAAGAATAGATCATTTTGAATAAAAAAGAATAAGTTGCATTCAAATGTTTTCCTTGAACTTAATAGCCCTTCAAACTTGGTCAGACAGGTGACAGGCAGGTGGCGTAAAATCCAGAGCTGTCCCATGGAAGCTGCTGCACGTGTGCAGGTGGCCACCGGGCAAGACCTTCGGTGCTCACTGACCTCCCTTAAACCTGCCCCTGGTTTCACTTGCTAATGTGTCTTGTTTTGTTTTGATCATAAAACAAATTCATGTTAATTGAGGGATATTTGGGAAAACAGAGAAAATTAAAATGACTCCTAAGTCTACTGCTTTGAGGAAAACAGTCAACAATTTCAGTGTTTTTCCTGTCTCTCTACCTCTTCCCCCCCCAAGTTGTGACTGAATTGCTGGTCCTACTGTGTGAGTGGAAAAGGACACAGAGAGAGGCCAGCCTGAACTCCAAGTGTACACACGCGGGGCATCTCAGTGCCCCCACTTCCTCTTCTGAGGCTGCCACCACCCATGCACACCCCCCCAATGTACAGTACATCCAATACACATGTGCGGACATGCACACACATGAAACTGCACACATATGCAGTAAACACACAAAAATGCACACATGCAACACAATGCACACACATATACAGTGTGCACACACAATGAAGCACACACATATGAACACACATATTTACATTCATATGCACGCACATGCAAGATACTGGCCCCCAAGGTGTGCACACACACACATGCACATGAGTGCACAATGCACACATACACTTACACCAATGCACACACACAAAATGCACAATGCACACGTGTTCACCTGCGTACATATGTGCGTACACACAAAATGGCAGACACATGTGGACACTTGCACATATGTGCACAGCACCTATGCAGATGTACAATACACACATGACACACACACATGCATAACGTACCCAAATATGTGGAACACCAAAACATATACCCCTACACACATGCACGCAGATACCTATACACACATGCACACATCCGTATATACTCACACACAAGTACATGCACACACATGTACACACCTCCCCACGCACACCTGCGGCAACCTCTGGCAAGGGAGCACGTAATGGTGCGTGCATCTGGCCTCGCCTC
Source organism: Vulpes vulpes (assembly GCF_048418805.1). NCBI lineage: Eukaryota > Metazoa > Chordata > Mammalia > Carnivora > Canidae > Vulpes > Vulpes vulpes. The sequence goes on from NC_132781.1 coordinate 117,063,580, forward strand.
CAGCTCACTGTATTTCAAGAGAAGCCTGAAGGACTCTTCTTGGACCCTGAAGGCCTCCCCGGGCCTCTTTACACTTCCTGCTCAGGGGGGCCAGGAGCTGGCTTGCAGCACCCAGTTCCAGGAAGGAGGGCCCCGTAGGAAGGACGTGGCCCCTGGAGTCAATTCATTCCCATCCCCCTTGCATTGTGGCAAAGTCACTGCCCTCCAGCTTCTGTTACTTGAACTATGTGCTGGACGCCGGAGTCAGGGTCAAGCGGGGAACAACTGTCACTTTTGCTTGCCCCTGGGAGATGGGAGCCACCCAGGGTATGTAGTCAAGGTCTTTGAGGTTGAATGAAGAGCATCTGACTCATGGAGGGTCACAAAGGCCGTGGCGCTGCGTAGGCTGACACACGCGTCTGCGGGGCCATCTCGGATTATTGCCTTGACGAGCTTCCCACGGTGGGAATACTGAGGAAAAGCATGTCTTTAGTGCTCCTGAAACCCACTGTCAACGTGCCTTCCCTGATCTTACAATAAATAAGATGAATTAGTGGTGTTGGGATCAGGGGAAGCAGCAGGAGAACTTTACGAGTTCTTAGTCTGAGTCAGGCTATAGTCTAGGGGCTTACAGATACTTTTGATGATAATCTTTTTTGTCCTTTTTTAAAAAAATAAATGCTGTATTTAGAGCATTTTATAATGTAAAGAGAATCTGTGACGATGGTACGGAGAGTTTGCATATACCCTACAAGGCGTCAGCTGTAAGGTCACCCTACCTCGAACTATAGTAAGATGTTTTTTCTTTTATTATTAATTTTAATTTTTAATTTTTAATTTTATTTTTTTTAGTAAGACTGTTAAAGTTAACAGTGGCTGATGCATTATCAACTGAAGTCTATTGTTTCTTCAGAATTGCTCCGTTTTTATCTAACGTCCAGGGTGCTGGGCATCCTGGATGCCGCATTACATTGAGTCACTCGGCTCCGCAGAGTCCTCTTGGCTGTGACATTTTCTCAGACTTCTTTGTTTCTGTGTCTGGTACCCTTTCTTGATAGCAGTAGGCCGTCATGGACATTGATCTTAAACTCTGGGTTATAACCCAATATAACTCATTTATTTATTTTCCTCCTCAAAGTGTCCAAGGTTTGCCCACTGGGAAACATCTCAGTTTACCGCCTTGGCGTGTCCCCATTGACGCTCCAGGTCCCTCCTATGTATTTCCTCCCTGGGGCCTGGAACTGGCTGTTTCTCCAAGGAGCCCTGCTTCCTTTTCTTTTATCAAACCTGAGGCCTGGACGCCAGGTGGGCTGGTTGCTACCGGGGGTCACATGTTGGGTCTTCCAGCTGACAGAGCGAGAGCTGGATGCGCGCCTACCAGCACGGGCACGCACACCATGAACCTTTCTGTGTGTGCCGTCTTATACACACGAGTCCGAACATGAGTTCTCGATGCTCCCCTTCTGTTAACGCATGGGTTGTTCTGGCGTCTTCCCACTGTTGACCTGCGTGGGCAGTGGGAAGTTCTAGAACTGGAGGCGCAGCCGATGTTAGGACACCCTGCGGGGAGAGGGCAGGCGGCAGCCCGGGACACCCCGACTTTCACAGAGAACTGTGTTCTCCGCTGCCTGCTGTTTAGTGTTCCACCTGCAGGGCTCGGTCCTTTCTACGTCGAGTATAAGTCTTGTTAAAAGCAAAACAAAGCTAAACTAAAGGAGATTTCTGCACCAAGGAAGAAGTCGGTGTGAACAAAAGAAAGTGACAGTTGGTGGCATTAGGGGTATCGGTTCATGGCGAGGAATGAAACCACACCTGCACGTTTCCATTCATCTTTGTGTTGACGTCAAACGTTAAACTTCCCTATTGTAGAATCCAGTGAACGTGTTGCCTGATGGTCATGATGAAGGTTCAAACGACATCAGTTGTGATTGATGGCAGTCGGGGAGCCTGGGTGCCGGTGCCCACTCTTCCCACAGCATGCTGGCCCCTGGTCACACCTGCCTCGTGCTGCTGGATTTTCCCCTTTCTCAGTCTTTGCTCTCAAGGGACCCCAGCAAGCTGAATCTCAAAGAGAAATAGTATATTTTGAAAAATACTTTATCAGTCAACCAACAAACATATACCGAGCATATATGATGAGGGAGACGTAATTTATCCAGCCAGAAACACAAGAGCATGATACTCTTTGGAAAGCAGATTAAAAATGGTGGATGTGATGGACACAAGGGGCACTAATGCATGTGAGCCAGCATTGTTTATTCGGTGAAAAACGTGCATTGTCCTTGTCCTGCAAGTGAGGAAGCAACAGAGATATGCAGAAAGTAGATGTGTGCGGTCACACATTTTTTACGTGAATAGCGGGTGCGTGACTGATGGTATCGTGGTACATCCTCTTGAGAAAGGACACTGTACACTGGGAAGCACAAAAAAATAATAATTGGTGCATATATTATCATTAATTCCAGCTGAAAGCACAAGAATCAAACGCTTTATTAAAGTCACATGATAACTCTCCTACTCCCCTATTTCATAAGATTTTGCTCACTCCCCAAATCCTGCTTTTTTTTTTCCTATGGCAGTGAAATTTTAAATGATATTTCTGGAAATATCACTAAGATATTATGGGTTTACTTTTTAAAAAATATAGTGAAGATGTGCTTTTATTGCACGTTCTATTGCACTGAAAAACAATGTGCACAATTTTGAACACACAAATCCATCCTTCAGAATGGTAAGAAACATGTTAGTGTTGCTGTATAATTAATCCAAATGTCATCATTTCCATTTAGCGTGGGGCGTAATTTTAATTCACTTCAGAAGCAGAATATTTATACCTTCTGAGCAGGATGTGTCCTCAGAAAACGTATGCATTTAGGGATGGGAAGGAAAGTTAAGAATTAATATAATACTTTCTAATCACTCTGCCTAACACTGAACACAATCCCAACTAGTTTCTCTTGCAGGTCATGGTGGGTTGTGCCCGCTGTACCCGTGTGACGGTCAGGACATAACCATGCGGCAGATCGTGAAGACAGACCCTGCCCTGAATTTATGAGGAATCAGTGATTCAGCCTGGACTGAACCACTCGGGTGGTTCTCACCTTGTTCTTGTCTTCACAACCTCCTTGTGTTTCTGGGGTCCAGAGGCCATGTATTTTTATAGTATTTACCAAAATACAGTGAACCCACATTTAAAAATGTAACCAGCCAGCATTTGGTCTCGGGAGTCGGGGCTGAAAACAGTGAAAGGGAGGAAGGTGACTTTGAATGTGAGGAAGTGACGTGAAGAGACCCGGAGGTCAGGAGACCAACAACGCTCCTGGCCACCTTGCACACCTGATTTCATTTCATCTCCCCAGGAGGACATTTTACAGAAAAAGCAGTTGATCCAGAGAGAATCAAGAAACATGTTCCAGTGTCACATGATTAGTAAGAGGCCAAAGTAGGATTCAAATCTAGACCCGTTGTGTCTCATCCCCAAGTCTTTGTGAACTACTTCACTCACCAAATGTTCAGGGGAACCTGCTGAGCGTTGGCTCAGCTCCGCGGTACCGAGATGGAACCTGGGCTCCTGGAAAATCCTGCATCTGGTTACACTGCTTTCATCCCTCCTTGGGTGCAGTCTCTGGAATATGTGTGTATGAGAAACTTCTATACTTTTTCACTCCCATTTTTGAGGCTAAACCTGATTCTGTTCAAAGGTGTCCCAGTGCACAGACATAGTTAAGGCCACGGGCTTGGAGGAGATCAGTGGGGGGAGGGGCTGTCCTTGGCAGGATAGCTTAGTGTTCCCAGCGCCCAGCTAGGGCACCAACCACCACAGTCTTGCTGGGAGTTTTGAGGCAGACACAGGTGAAGACGTCTCTCCACCATCTACTCCCCAGCAACACTCCTGCTCATTCCTTGACCTGGGGCTGCCCCCATGTGGGGCTATGGCCCTCACCCACCCCAGGAGCTGGTAATTGCTCCTTTATCCATTTCTGTGACTGACAAGAAGTGAGCCCAGAGATCACAGATTTCCATCTCAAGTGTTGGAACTGTGTTGTGTTGACTTTACGAAACACTTTGTATTTGTTTCTTAGGTAGAAATCTGCACTAGGCGTCCATCATATTTCCAATCTTTTGGAGAACGTAGTCAAATATTTGGAGTAGAAGATTCTTCAAAGGAACAAACAATACATTAGGTAGAACTTACTTTCTCTACTTCATGTTAATAAATTTATCTGTAAACTCTACATAATTTGATTTTTTTTTTTATGCTGATGGGTATGTGCAAACAGTAGGTCAGTGGTTGTTTTTGTCCTTTTGGAAGACAGCTTAATGGTTTCTAAGTAATAATTTTGAGGGCCTGGAAGTAAAGCCTTAGATTTGTGTCTTGTGCCTGATAAGATGATGTATGAGTTATTCTGCATGTATGGAGGGCCGGTCAGCTACTGGAGACCCAAGCTTCCTGCCCACACTCATTTGGCAAATCTGCAGGTAATCCCTGAAAGGAACTTCACTCATATGTGTGTCCCCCCCCCCCTTTTTCAAAACTGACTCATAAACATAAGATCTGGAAATGCACACAGAGAAGATAAGCCCAATCAGCAGGCACGAGAGGAAAGGCGGAAAGGAGTGACAGTGAGATCCTGGTTTTGAAGTAGGTATTCCGAGGCACAGGCCCACAATGGGGTCAGGTGCTGGGTGGGCTGCAGATGGCTCTCTCACAGAGAAGGAGCCGGGTGCTCCCACTAACCCTGAAACTATGAGGTCCCGGTGGTCCCCACGCTGCATGTTAATTCTGACTCAACTTATACACACTTACTTTCCCCACCTGCCCTATCTCCCATTTCAGGTTCTCCAGTGTAGACGACGCGTCTCTCCCCCCGCACCCACCAAAGTGTCTCCTGTGTAGTTGGGCTGTTCGGTGTTTGTAGAAATGTGCGCTGCATGCAATAAACTCTCACTTGATTAAAATCTTCTGTCTGCTAATGTTAAGGGACAAGACTTAAATATAAACAAGTGACAAAGCCCCAGACTAATTGAATAATCAAAATTAATCAAACTTTTCACATTTAAATGTCAGCTCACTTTGTAGAGACAAAAGTCACACATCAGAGCGCCGGGACAGAAGCTGGAGGGGAGTCGGTGACATGGTTCCACAGCTAATCCTGGGTCGTTCTAATAAGGCACAATAATGTTCACGTGCTATGCAGAGAAATGCCTCACTTTATGGTCTGTTAACAAGCCGTATGTTGATTTCTTTGATAAGATATATTGCTAAACAGTCTTAATTAAGATAAAATAAGATGATCTTTATCTTTGTTGAAAAAATAAATCATGTCGAAGTTCACATAATTTATTTTTGCTTAGAACAAGACATTTAAAGCATTTTCAAGGACATTATGTCTTCAGGCTTTAAATATCAAGTAATTATCAAATCAATGATCATTTGGGGGAAAGTAATGAAGTATGGAATATAACCACTTCAAGTTATATAAATCATTACCACAACGTATTTAAAACTGATGTCATTAGAAAAAGCACTTTAATAGTGAGGGTACTAAATGTCTTCAAAGTTCAATGAAAATTGAAATTATATTCTAAATAATACTTGGAAAATCACATCTTTAAGCTTTTATTTATCAATTTATTGTTGATTTGGTTTTTTCTCTAGGACTTATGACTTTAAATAAATAAACCTTACCATAAAATACACATAGTAGACTTAACTGTCATTTTTATTTTGCCATATTTATTTAGCTTATATGTTTCAAGTATTATCAGGGAGAAATTCTTTTAAGCATAGGACAATGGAAGGGATTTTGAGAAATCTGAAAGTAAATTTATTTTTATTTTTGTTTTTCTCCCTGCTAGAAGTAGCTGAGCAGGACGGTCAACATAATTTGCTAGGAAACAAAATCCCATGCTCTTTGAGGATGCTCTCCTGTTTCCCGAAGTCCACAGTGATGCCCAGCAGATGGCCCATCCTGGCCAGGCTCAGTGACGCGGGGAGCCCCTGGGAGGAGGGTACCCTCGGTGGGGTGACCGCGAGCCTGAGTTCCGGTGAGCAGGCTGCCTGCTCTGCTGCGGGTCCAGGCAGCGCTCAGCACGGGCAATAATCTCAGGCATATTGGGTGTCTGAATCGAGGCAGAGGCCTGACCAGAGTGGAAGGCCTCTTGTAAGGCTGTAGATTTACATTTTAGCTCTACCGGAAAAGTGACAAAGAAAGGCAGCCTCTCAGATCCTTTGTCTTTTTTTTTTTTTTTTTAAAGATTTTATTCATTTATTCATGAGAGACACACAGAGAGAGGCAGAGACACAGCAGAAGGAGAGCCCAACACGGGACTCGATCCTGGGTCTCCAGGATCAGATCCTTTGTCTTAAAGACCATTTAGGAACAGGTGAACCTGAGACAGGATGTTTAGCTCTGCTCCTGCATGATCAGCAGCTTTCTGGTTTGGTTTAGGATCCCAGGGAAGGCTTACTTGGGATGGTTTATATACTCCCCATGAAGTCTACATGTGTATATTCCTTATTAGTTACATGTGTGTATGTGTGTGTATATAGATGCATTTCCACATTAGTGCAAACAACATATGAGCCCACATTAATGTGTGTGTGCATGTGTATTTCTGTGAATATATACATATACATATACATATGCTCAATCTATGCATATCACAGATTGCACTAATAATCGCTGACAGATTATTAGTATAAGTCTTGCTAACACTGATATTTGAAGAAGTATGTTGATTTTAGTGATGGAACACCCATCGGTAGGTAGGAGGTGGCAAGCTCACATCTTGGTCATTTCATTCCAAATGTGTCTTCAGGTATAATCATATCTACACAGGACACATTTCATAATTATTATTGATTTAAATTAGATGATCAAAATGCAACTTATGTTTTCAGGAATAAAGAACACGGGACCTGGCTGTGCTGGCCTAGTCTGTGTAAACTGGGAGACCGTGGAGTGGGGACTGGATGACTGAATGGGACGTTCCCTTCCGACACGCCCTCAGGTGGCGCCATATTGGACCCCTTCAGAGGAACACATAAATTAACCATTCAATAGTTAACATTTGGAATAAAAAAAAAACAGTTAACATTGGAGTTTAATATTATTTTGTAAACTTTTAAACATTTTTTAAGAATTCAGGTAGAATTATCTCCTTACAAAAGAAAAGTGAGGGTGAAATCATGCTCGCATCGTATGAAGTTCTATTTCAGCAGCTGAAATACTGAGAGAAGAGAGATAAATGTTGACTTTTAGAGAGTCAATGTACTTGCCAGATTGAGGACAGAATTCACGGAATTTTGTTTTTTCTAGGAATTGAATTGCTTCTCAAAATAAGTAACACTTGACCATAAAATGTAAGACTTCATGCACAACTGCTTCTTAATTGTAAACACGATTGTTAAATGGACTGTGGGGAGGGGGTCACTTAATCCAATGGATCCTTTTTTATCAGGTCGTTAATTTATTCAACATATATGACTTGAACACATGGCTGCTAGGTACTACTTTTTCCCCCGTATGATGATTTTTCTGTTTTTAAGCATTAAAATATGAGTCACCATGATGTGATGTTTTTTCCAGGAAAAAAGTCATGTTAATAATTTTATTGGAAAGGGTCACCATCTAATATCTTTTTAAAAAGTATAATTGATCATCTGCAGAACTGTGACTCAGATAAACATACACCCTAATCCTGGTCTGGTGTTCTTTTTATTTGACAGACAGAAGGATCGATATCACACTGAGAAAAGTGCTCAGCCTCCACTAATGTCATTAGAGAGTAGATGGTCAAGACCACACCCATGGGGTCTCTAGATGTCACATGACACAGTGGGACCCTGGACTGTGTGGCAGGAGCCATGGTGGAGACTGAGGATTTGCTTTGCCCTGGTGGAGGATCCTGCTTATTATTATTATTATTATTATTATTATTATTATTATTTTGCACAGAATTAATTTTCAAGCAGCCACCCTCAGTGAGCCATGACAGCTTGAACACTCAAATGTCAAACAGGTTGTAAGAAGTAAAGGAACAACTGAATAGGATTCCATCTGCATGTATGTTAGAAGTAAGTTTCAGAACGTTTCAGGTGTGCAAAAGAGACGTGCATGCAGCCCGATGGAACTGCTCTGGGCTGAGTTCACTAGGAGGAGGCTGGTCGCTGGCTCCAAGCACACCCCAAGGACAGATGGGAGAGAACAACGCTGGAGTTCCACTTGCAAGGCTTCTCTGGGTTTTCCCAACCCATACGGCATGGCTCAGGCCCAGCTTTATCTCCTGGTCCACACATGGCAGCCCACCGTGGCCCACGGCTTCATCCAAGTCCCTGACATTGCAGTCTATTCTGACCTTCCCAGGAAGCTCCCTTCAAGGGCTCATTCCCCCTCTCCCATTACCCCAAGCTGGAGTGCCTTATAGCACCTATTCATCAACCTTCTCGGGACCAGGGGCAGGAATCAACCCCAATGCTCCAGCGGAAGATGATAAAGATACTACACCTGAACTCTTGCCCCTATATAAGGATGGAAGAATGAGCGACGGAGTTGATGAACTGATATGACCTGGTGGCCGCAATACGAAGACGTGCTATACACGCGTTGTTTCTAATTCTTACATCTCTCTGAAAAGGTAGGTCGGGTCTGATGTTCTTCTTGTGCAGCTCATGACCTTGAAGCTTGTGGAACTAAAGGACAGGAATCTATCATGTCACGTTAGTCAACAGAATCAGCAGGGATCTCCACTCCAATTGTGTTTTCTGTGTTTTGTTCGATTCTGCCTCCAAAGTGAAGATCGGTTTGCTAAGCTCTTTCCATCTTTCTGAAAAGATGATCTAAGGCAAGCCGCCTCTGGGCCTCTCCCAGCTGGCCACACGAACCTCCTAGGGGGTCTCCCTGCCTCCACGTGTCCCCAGTCTGCTTTCCCTCTATTCAAAACACGTGTGCTTTTGCTCTCATCCATCAAACCATTACCAAGACCCGTGTCAAGAAGCTTTTTCATATGTTTTCTTTGAGGACTTCTATACTTTTACGGCTTATGTTTTAATCTTTCAGCCATTTTGAGTGCATTTTTGTGTGTGGTTTTAGTTAAGGGTCCAATTTCATTATTTTGCATGCAGATATATTCCCAACTGCCATTTGTTGAAGTGATTATCCTTTTCCCATTGTGTATTTTTGGCTCTTTGTATTGTGTATTCTTTTTTTTTTTTAAGATTTATTTCTTTATTTGAGAGAGACAGCAGGTGGAGGGACAGAGGAAGAAGGAGAGAATCATCAAGCAGACTCCCCATTGAGCATGGAGCCTGACATAGAGCTCAATCCCAGCATCCTGAGATCAGGACCTGAGCCAAAACCAGGAGCCAGATGCTTAACTGACTGAGCCACGCCAGTGCCCTTGTATTGTGTATTCTTATGAAAGATCAACTGACTACATATGTGTGGGTTTGTTAATGGGCTCTCTATTCTGTTCTATTAGTCTCTATGTCTTTGTGCCAATATTTGAATAGACATTTCTCCGAAAACAATATATCCACATGGCCAATAGTTACATGGAAATGTGTTCGGCATCACTGATCATCAGGGAAATGCAAATCAAAGCCACAGTGACATACCACCTCACACCTGTTAGAATGGCTAGTATTAAAAAACAGAAACATGTTGCCAGTGATGTAAAGAAATTGGAACCCTTGCACACTGTCGGCGGGAGTGTAAAACAGTCCTGCTGCTATGGAAGACAGCATGGAGATTTTAATTAAAAAAACAAAAAACAAAAAACAAAACCTACCATGTGATACAGCAATAGCACTCCTGGGTATGTATCCAAAAGAATTGAAATCAGGACCTTGAAGAGATAACTGCACTCCCACATTATTCATAACTGTTGAGATATGGAAACAACCTAAATGTCCATGGATGGATGGGTGGATGAAAAAAACATGGGGATGTACACACACACACACACACACACGCACACACACACACGCACACACACACACACACATGCACACACCATGCGATATTATTCAACTTTAAAAAGATGGAGAGCCTGCCACAGGCAACCACGTGGATGAAAGTGACACACATCATGCTAAGTGAAATGCCCTGGTCACAGAGAGAAAAATACTGTGCGATTCCACTTGTACAAATTATCTAAAATAGTCAAACTAATGGAAGCAGAGAGTAGAATGGTGGCAAGGGTGGGGGAATAGGGGAGATGTTGTGATGGCTATAAAATTTCAATTAAGCAAGGTGAATAAGTTCTAGAGATCTACTGTACAACGTTGAGCAATAGCTAGCAACACTATATAGGTAGAGGTAACAGTACACACATGGAATTGTTATGGAATATGGTATGCTAACTAAGTATTGAACACTTAAAATCTGTTAAGAGAGTGATCTCATGTTCCGTGTTCCTAACAACAATAAAAAACTGTGCATTGGAATGGAGCCGTTCATCAAAGACTCCGTACATCATTTCCCCACACATTTTTCACAGGAATCATAATACTTCTAACTTAAATGACTCTAAATATTCTTCACTTTCAATAGAAATAAACTTACTTGCTCTTGATGCTCACAAGAAGTAAACTAAAGGCTGGTGTTAGAGGGACATGGTGATACACATGCATTCTCTGTACTGATGAGGCACTTTTCCTGAATTTCCCTGGATCATGCATAGGTTTTGTTACTCTTGCTAACCTCCCAGAGTTTGGTTGAAATAATAGGAAAAGAACATTTTTATACATCGTTGTACTTGTTAGTGACTCAGTGAAGAACCTTGCTGGGAAGGATGGGTAGATGATAGATGGGTGGGTGGATGGATAGATAGATTGGTGGATGGATGGATAGATGGATGGGTGGGTGGGTGGAAGGGCAGAAGGGTGGGTGGGTAGTTGGATGGATGGATGGATGGATGGATGGATGGATGGACAATGTGTGGATAAATAGATGGATGGATGGATGGATGGATGGATGAATGGATGGGTGGGTGGGTGGATGGGTGGATGGGTGGATGGATGGGTGGGTGGATGGCAAATCTGACAGAGTTCTGCCATTAGTGATCCTCACATAGCCATTTAATACTCCTTAGACATGTTTTCACCATGGTTTTCCTTATTTTTAGAAGTTGTCCCTATCTAAAAACCCTGAGAAATAAGCAAGTGGAGGAAATGTGAAAGTGCTTTGGAAAGTTAAAAGTGGCATGCTGAAGCAGTCAGTTTTTTACTGTTGAACTCTGGATATTCAAAATGAGAGACTGAGTCACATTATACTTCCTGGTGAGCATAAGAGTTATTTTCCAGACTGAAAATTCTCAGACTCAGCCGTGCAAATGACTCCTTCTGCCGTTGTGAAGTTTGGGAGCTTTTTTTTTTTTAATCTATTTTTCATACACTCCACTCTGGCAGGCAATTGTTAAGCTGGTAATGGAAAGGTAAGCAGTTTATTGCAGGTGGCGGTTAGCAAGCAGTCAGATAGCTTGAAGCTTATCCTCACCACGGAACATGAGTAGTGACCCTGTGGACGTCCTAAAGGATTTCGGAGGAGCCATTTCAGGGATCAATGGCAGTTCCATTACTGTTTTCATGGTTAATCAATGGAGCACGCGCTGTGACATGCGGCAGCTCCCAGACACCTGGCTGCGTCCCACCTCCGCAGAAGGGTGAGCTCCCCAGGAAAAGGCAGCTCTGAAAACCTCCAGAAAAAGGAGCAATGTTGCTTAGTAAATTTCTCCTGCCACAGCAAAGGAAATCTACAGCTCAGCATGTTTTACTTCAGTACCCAGGGAAGATTAAAACAGAATTGATGATAGAGTTGGCAACAAATTGGACTGTTCTTTAGTTGGCTGAATAATGCACATGTCATATTTGAAAATAAAAAAGGCTTGTTTTAAAGAATAAAAATCAATGAATCCCAAAACGAGGTACATTTTAAACATTACGGAAAGTGTTTTTTTTTTTTTTAAACATTATTTGTCTTTTTTTTCTCTTTCCCCCTCTCCCATTGTCTCGGAATGTAAATTTCCAGTGTCTATTTCACGATACTATTTTAACAACATGCAGGTCCCGTCTGCCTCTCCTCTCTTCTCCAATTCACTTACCATATCATTTGCTGCGAAGATTAATATCCCATTGTCTGCCCAGGAGGTGGAGAATGCCACGTTACCCTCATATAATGAGACTTTCTACAGAGTTTGCTATTTTTAAAATCTTAACTGTGGCTCTTAGAAGCTGGTGTGAAGAGTACACAGCAGTATTTTCTGTCCGGCCTTCCACACGTTTCCCCAGCCCCTTGGTGCAATACCCAGGATGCTCACATGGCCTTTCTTTCTGTCTTCTTCGTGTCTCTTGGGCACCTGGCTCATGGGTGAAATCTCAACAAGAAGCCAGGACAGCCTTACGCCCCAGACTCTTACTGATTATGAGTATAAATTGTTTTTAATATTTTATTTATTTATTCATGAGAGACACGGAGAGAGAGGCAGAGACACAGGCAGAGGGAGAAGTAGGCTCCCTGCAGGGAGCCTGATGCGGGACTCGATCCTGGGTCTCCGGGGTCACGCCCTGAGCCGAAGGCAGATGCTCAACTGCTGAGCCACCCAGGGCCCACGAGTATAAATGTCTATGGTGATGTCATAATTACGTTTGGGAGGTTTTTACCTGCCATCTCAGTGGGGGACACGTACATGTATGTGTATGTGTGTCTATAATGAGAAATTTCAAAAATAATCTCATTTTAAACACTTAATATGTGCCAAAAGCTATTTTCTTATATGCCATTGTGTAAAAGTCTCAATAGCTTCCTAGGAGGTGAGGATGACCCTGAAGCCTGTGTTACAGGCCCGGTGACCGGGTCACAAGCTGGTGACATTTACTCACGCAACTAGGGTTCATGGCTGCGGCGGACCCTCCGGAGGTCAGCTAGTGTCCTTGGTGCGGCTTTCAGAATACAATTTGTCGGTTCTCAAGCAACTGAACTGATTTAAACTCATGACATTATTCACAGACAAATAAAATAAGATGTAAGCTGTAGTTATTTACAGCAAGGGCTGGCAAACGTTTTTGGTAGAGGGCCAGATACTTAGTATCTCGGAGCCCTCCCGTCGCTGTTCCCACCACTCCACCCTCCCCGTGGGGTGTGGAATCACCACCCACCTCAACGGACAGGTGCATATGGGCCTCGCAAACTTCATCCAACAGTCAGACAGGAGGGCTTGGGCCATGGCCTTGATTTACCAAACCCGGATGTAATACATGTGCTGGTCTTATCAGACATGAGGGTGATGGTACAGATTTTTGATGTTTTTCCTAGGAGAATGATCTGATTTAGGAGATATTTTGAAATTTGAATCATTATGGAGAAACTATAATAGATATTGTGGAGTAGGAAGATGAGGTAGGTTTAGGATGTCAGAAATTATGACACGATCACACATAGGGTCAGTGAATGTCCAAGAGGGAGGAAGAAAGGAGATCATCTAATTCTTATAAACTCTTAGTTTCTAGGAGTTGGACTCCTCTTGAGAACTGCGTCCTGGAGATCTGAGCAGATGGCTGACCTACATTCCAGTTCACTCCTCACCCTGAGTCTATGCGGATCTTCTTTCCATTTTCCGTCAGGCAAGCATGGCAGCATTGACTTTGGGGCTCAAGGGTTAAGAAACATGGGGTTTGCTTCGATGGTTCCTTTGAGGAAAATCACCAATCTTTGTATTATCATTGTTATTATTATTTATTCTCTTACTACAACCTTTGGCTACAATCTCAGATATACAAAGCCATAGCTTTCCTTATGTCTTTTCTCTTCTCTGTAACCAGAGATGCCCCAGGGGAACATTCTCCTGCCAGGCTCGGAGCCCTGGACCACCGGGATTGGAAGTTCCCAGATGCAGGGGTGCGTGAGATCAGGGCAGGTGTAGATGGGCCATGATCAATCCCTGTCTTTCTCCAGGGCTGCCTCTTCAGCCAAATTGATCGAGCAGCCGGACTCCTGGATCGGGGGGTTCTGAAGGCCCACCCGCGGGCAGAGAAGGCCGTAGAAGCTGTACCTTTATCACTCACTCACTCAGTAGACGTTCGTGGATTGCCTCTTTGTATGTTTGGATCAAAGTCTCGGTCTCGGTAGTGAGAGCAGGAGCCCTGCAGGCTTCCAGCCCACTGCTCAGCGAGATTATCTTCTACTCACAACCACATTAAAGACACTGTAGCTTTGAAACTTCTCCGTATTTTCCAGTTTCCTGCCATATCTCTGTCTCCACATTAACGAGTACTCAAACCCTGAAAACAGCACGGCCTACCTGTGTGTCTTGGGGAAACACTGAAGCAGGAGCTGGTCTGGGGACTCTGTGTCCATGACAGGTGAGATGTGGTTATCTTCTGCACATGCGCTTTTCCGAGCGTTTTCTATCATTGTGCATCATTCACTATTTCATTAGGGAATCACACTGTCAGGTAAGCCATGAATTGTTGTCCTAAATCTCAGTGTTTGAACAAATTCAAATTTGTACGTTGGTGGCCCATTGTCTAAATTCCAACCCGAGGATGTGATTAAGTTATGCTCACAACTTAAGGGTTGTGAGGGTTTTCTTTGCTTTAGTTTCTCCTTTAATTTTTCAAGTAAGTTAATGTTTTTAAAAAGTCAGTAAGTGTGCTTGGAACAAACTCAAACATACAAAAAAATAAAATAAAAATAACTCTCTCCTCTTTGCTGCTCCTTGGTTTTCACTCTGGCATTAACCGGCGTAAGTATTTACTGTGGTCTGTTCTTACATGGGTCTGTGTTGTCTGAATATACACACCCCTATGCTTTTCTGGTTTCAGCAGATATCTTAGAAATCACTTTTATGAGCACGTAAACAGCTATCATCCTCTTATTGTATGAAGTTACTACCATGTCTTGTTTAACCAGTAACTCACAGATAGACATTTAGATAATATGCAACCCTTCACTCTTACAGAAAGACAAAAAAGTGCTCGTGGAGATGATGCCAAAACAGATACAATTTTGCACACATGATGTAAATCAATAGAACAAATTTCTGAAAGGGGAAGTCATGAGTTAATGGCTATGGATCTCTTAGATTTCATATTAGTACCACAGGGGTTTAAAGTATATATCTTATGCTTTTCTTCTAATAATTCTATGAGTTGATTTAAAAATATGTTTTTAATGCAACAACAATTGGTTTTGGTGTAAGAAGTAAGTTTGGGATCCAACTTCACGTGTGCATTTATTTTATGTGGCTACCTTATTCTAGTAAACCCCTTTATTAACTAACTCATGTTTTCCCCATGATACTCCAAGGTCACCTGCAGGACCATCCAACCCATTGCCTCATTTGGAACACCGTATGAGTTTCTTGTGGCTGCTGTAACAAATTACTGCCAACTTGGTGGTACAAAACAGTGTGGATGTATTATCTTGCAGTTCCGGAGGTCGATGTCCAACACAGGGTCTCAGTGAGCAGAAGTCAAGGTGTTGGTGGGACCGTGCACCTCCTGGGAGCTCCAGGGAGAATCTGTATTCTTGATTTTCCAGTTTCTAGACACTCCCTACATTCCTGGGTTTCTCCGGCATCTGAAAGCCCTTCCTCGTGTATTACAGTTCAGGGATACAACTCCCCACATTTCTTCAGAAATGAACCAGTGTTTCATTCACGAGGGAGGTAACCAGGGATGCAGACTTTCTGGTCAGGGCTTGTCAACCCCATGGCTGAGTCTCACTCTGTGAGGTAATCAGGACGTAGCCATTTAAGCGGGCCTGCTGGAGGCCACTGTGATGATGCTTCTGTGCATGCATTTATGCTCACCACCCACATCCTTCTTAAAGCAGGGAAAAGTTTTTTGCTCTGGGTGAGTCCACTGTGTCTTGTGCATTTAAAACCTGAATCTCATGCCATGGCCTTGCATTTGCAAACTATAGGTCTGAACATTATTTATTGTTTTTCCTCCATGTCCTTTCATGGCTTGATCACTTATTTCTTTTCATCACTGAATAATGTTCCACAGTCTGGATAGACCACAGTTTGTCCATCACCTATGGAAGGACATCTTGGTGGCTTCCAAGTTTTGGAGATTATAAATAAATCTGTTACAAATAAGTATACACAGGTATACACAGGTAGAGTTATTTGTATTTATTTTGGTGGGCACAAGTTTTCAACTCCTTTGGGTAAATATCAAGGAGCACAATTATTACATCATTTAGTGAGAGTATGTTTAGTTCTGTAAGAAGCTGTTAAGCTGTCTTCCAAAGTGGCAGTGCCATTCTGCATGCCCACCAGCAGTGAGTTCCTCCCCATTTTTGTCAGCACTTGGTATTGTCAGTGTTTGGATTTTGGCCATTCGGATAGGAGTGAACTCCTTACGCTTTGTGTTACTAAGTGAGACTATGCCTCTAATTCCAAACTAGTATTTTCTTTCCCCAGTGTAAAAACTGTGCATTCTTCCAGTGTAATTGTCTCATGTAAGCTTTCATATGTACTCGGCCACAGTGATCTTAGACGCACCTGTTACCTGTCAATGTGGTAACCAGAACAGGAACTCGTTACCACCATGATATCAAGAGCTCATCATTATTGCTATGAACAGTAGTAGTTCTCTTTCAAAGGGAGACTCTGAGGGAGGACTCCCCGGTCACCTTCCTCCCTGAGGCAGAGACTTGTGGAAGACTTTTACAAGGCTAATTACTGTCAGAGGAAGAAGAGCATCATGAGTTTCACCACAAATAAGATGCAGACTCAGTGTGTGTGAACAGTTCACCTATGATGAAGGCGCGTCTAGACCAAACACAACGTCGCATACCTATTTCATAACAGGTGTACTGATGGAGTGATTTTATATCAAGAACATGTGATACCACTTGGAGATATTACTTACATTTATGTTGTATCGCCTTCCTCATGTTCATGGTGAATATGCTGAGTATTTTAAATTTTTCAAGGATCTCACTCTCCATTTGATAATGAAATTAAAAAATGAAGTCATGGATCTTTGAACCACCAATCTAAATTTGAATGTCCCAAAAGAGTTACAGGCAGGATGGAATGGGGAGGTTGAATTATTTTTGTGGTTCATAGGAAACTCCTTTCAAAGTAAAATAGTGTATAACTAAGGAAATCCTTGTCTTTGATTTAGCCATATCTAGCTTTCTCCTCTTTACAAGCTCATTATTTATCATTTCAACAGAGTATTTGGATGCTTTTCACATATTTGTTGGGATCTTCCCACAACCAATGTCCACATTCGGTGGCATTCTCAAGGGCCTTTGGTCACAAATGTGCATATGTACATTTTTAAAAAAGATTTTATTTATTTATTCATGAGAGACACAGAGAGAGGCAGAGACACAGGTGGAGAGAGAAGCAGGGAGCCCGATACAGGACTCGATCCTAGGACCCCAAGATCACACCCTGAGCCCAAGGCAGACGCCTGACCATGGAGCCAGACGCCGACCATGGAGCCACCCAGGGGCCCCTGCACATGTGCATTACATTGTGTATCCATGTAAGACCAGATATGTTAATTTTTTTAAATGTCAAATACACAAAAAATACGGAGGAAAGGTATAAAAACCTGTAATTCTATGATCACTATTAGTAGGTTTTTACATTCACATGCTGTCTATATAAACATGGGCTGGATAATGTTGTGGGGATAAATTAACTTGAAATCTCAGTGACTTCACAGCATGCCGGCTTAGTACCACCACTCACAACAAGTCGGTGACTCTCCAATGAACCTGTCCTGTGTGTGACAACTCTGTGACTGGGGGGGCTTCCCATCCCTCCTGGAACACTCTCTCCACTACATGAGGTAGATGCGTGGGAGTGGCATTCGAGGGAAGTCAGTGATCACAGTCTTGGAGCGTCTGTGGGAGAGCAGTGCCAAATGTGACCCCGGTGAGCTGCATTCTTCAGGGTGATGGTAGAAATGCCCCAAATGCACCAGGAGGCTTTTGCTTGGGGGCCAGGGAGGCTGGAGTGTGTAGGTACACATCTAAGAATGTTCCTTAGGAAAATATCCAAAATGTGCAAAGCAACTCAGCCAAAGGAATGTTTTTCAGATGCTGTTTATTATTTTTTAATTTGTTCTTTTAGAGAGAGAGAGAGAGAGAGCAAGTGTGAGTGGGGAGGGCAGGGCAGAGGCAGAAGGATGCTTAACCAACTGAGCCACCCAGGGGCCCCTCTGTTTATTATATTAAGAGAGTAGAAATAACATAAGTCAAAGAGTGGAAATGACAGAGGGAACTAATCCCTCCTTGGGGTCTGGTAACCACTTTCTTTCCTATTCCTCCAGGTTAGAGGCCACACGGCCTCCCATTGTGACCCACTCTGGTTTACGGCACCATCCCTCCTCACGTTCCAAAGCTCAACCACTATTTGCAAATATTCATTCTATCAGCCACCCTTCTTTATTCAGCTTGAAAGTTCCATCCTTTCCTGCCAGCACTCCGTGTGTGACACACAGGAAAAATCAATTTGTAAACTCAGAGCAGTGTTGAAAGACAAGGAGATGGTGTGAACATCACCTGGTGCTCTGAAATGAACAATCGGCTGGTGGCCGTGCGCTTGGTCATGGCACTCCCCATAGAAGAAAACATTTGTTTTTATTTATTTTTACTTGAAAAATGTTCAAAATTTGGATATAGTTTACACACAATGTTACATTTGTTCCAAGTGTACAATGTGGTGATTCAACGTCTTTACACCCAATGCCAGGCTCCCCATCGGTCACCCTACAACACTATTATATTATCATTGACAATATTTCTTGTGCTGTGCCTTTTATTCCTATGATTAATTCATTGGATAACTGGAAGCCCGGACCTCCCACTACCCTTCCCCCATTTGGTGCATCCCCAGCCGCCTTCCCCCAGCAACCATCAGTTTGTTCTCTGTGTTTATGGGTCTGATTTTGCTTTTTTGTTTGCATGGTCATTTGTTTTGTTTTGTAGATCCCACGTATGAGTAAAATCGTATGTCAATTATCTTTGTCAGTCTGATTTACTTGTTTTAGCATAATATTCTCTAGGTCCATCTGTGTTGTCAAAAATGGCAAGATATCATCTTTTTATGGCTGCATAATATTCGTGTACATGCACGTACTTGTGTGCCCCACATCTATCCATTCCTCTATCAGTGGACACTGATTGCTTCAAGACAACCACATCATGAAGAAAACACTTACAGCTGGGTTTATGTCTTTTATATCTCAAGCTGGCTTCTTGGCTAAATGGTAGATGCTCTTTCCCCCATTGGAGGGTGGGGACATTGGATATATTTCGTGTCACAAAATGATGCAAAGTAATTCAAAGAGAATTCAAATGTAGTTATACATGCTAGCTCTGTCTTTATTAACCTAGTGTTTTGTTTCTTCATTGAAAAATGTTTCTTTTTCACCTAAATTGTTTAAGATTGGTAAGACCCAAAGCTTATTTATTTGTCCAGCTAGGTTCTTGGGTGTGGGTAGAAATGTCACTTAGTCGGTGTTTCTTCATCTGTGTTTATAGGAAACAAAATCATGTTGAGCTTAAATATATGATGTGTCTGGAAGTCTTTCCCCAGTATCTCTATATACCTAAGTAGCTAAGAAAAGTGCACCTAATTTAGAAAATAAAATATTATGAGTGTAATGGTATGATGGCACTACAAAAACATGAAGAGAAAATCATTGTTCATCAGTCACTTGTTAACCTTTATGATCTAGAGTTGGTTGTATAATTGCTCTTGTGGGCGCCTGTAAGATGGGAATGAAAACAATTCATCCCTCTAAGCTTTGTTACAAAGATGAAATAAAAACTGTTTTATGAAGTGTTAGGTCTCTTTGAAAAAATTCTATTTAATTTATTTTAATGGGATTATATAATCAAGCACTTAGGTAAATGCCAAAATATTTGATGTCATAATAATGTAGATACAGATTTCATCTCTCTAAAATGGTTCTCTGGCCAGAGACCTGTATGTAATAAATTCCAGGACTGTACTGTCTTCAAAATCTACAAGGTCATGTACCCGGAATAGGTGTGGTAGGGGAATTCTCTTTCGAGGAAGTTCACACATTATTCGACAAACAGTGTTGAATAACAGAAGATATTAGTAAACTCATGACGTTTTTATTTTTTATTTTTTTCATGACGTTTTTTAGAAGTAGATTTTTCTTTCCCTCTCTACACCGACAAAACATACCACCAAGTAGACAAGCATTGCAAACACTGTGAATGAGTCATAATGGGCGCATTTTGATTAACTTCAATTTACCTCCTCTGATCCCCAAGGTCCCTGGCGGTGAACTATACCCATCCTACTCGCACTATATGCATAACTCGACAAATCTGCATTGAATGGGCTGGTCAGTCCTAAAGATTTTCCTCCTCCGTGTGGAAAGGCTGTTCTCTGTGGGTCTCCGTGTTTCTGAACATCTTCTAAGCAAAGGCATTGACTTCCCTTTGGTCCCGACTATCTTTTCAGGGATGGTTGTATAGCCAGCAGCTCGGAAAGAAGGTGGTAGTGTCCCCCTCTTGGGAGCAGAGGGGAGCTTGGGTACCGTCCAGCCCAATAACATCGCCAGCTGGGCCAGGGGTGGCCATGCCTGGGTTGCTCCTTTTAGAAGACCACTGGGGTCCCTAGGCCTAGGGCCTCTCTACCCAAACGCAGTGCACTGTGCGTGCCAATGTGGACCAGACCAGTCCTCTACGTGTGTATCTGTGGGACCTGGAGCTGAGGAACGTGGTATTAGCACTGTCACTTGCCGCTGCTCTGGATGATAAATCGTCTTTTATCTCTGACTCATCTTCTCCAGCATCCATGAAACCGTAGCAGGCTAATTTGTCACCTTGCAGTCAGAGTGAAACCTCAGACCCTTCTCCGTTCCTGTCACACACAGTTGAAACAGGGCGCCATCCTTTCCATTTGCTGGTGGAAAAAATATGCCAAACGTTAAATATATTTTTGTGCGAGCTCGGTTCAAATGTTCTGTGTTTTGTGACTTTATGATGACTTCTTCCTTGCTTCTCATGTGTTACTAAAACCTGCCCTGACATCCTCAACTCTGTCCTTTGTAAAGACTCAGGACGGGGGCTCCCATGGTGGTGTCACTTCCACCCGTGGGCACCTAGTTCTTACCGCAGACACATTTTTGAGTGGTCAGCACTCTCAGCAGCAATGAGGAAGGCTGAGAAGTAGGAACAGGGGCTAAGATGCCTACCTGAAGGGTAGCGGTCAGCTTGGGCTGCCCGGACAAACACCAGAAAGGTCTTTCTCTTAGTCCTGGAGGGTGAAGTTTGAGACCAGGGTGGCAGCAGGGCCAGGTTCTTGTGGCTGGTCTTCTGTACTGTAGATGGCTGCCTTCTGTCCTCACATGGCAGAGGGTGAGAGAGACCTCTCGCTTCTTCTTTTAGGATCACAGTCCTATTAGATCAGGGCTCCATTCTTAGATCTGATTTAACCTTTGTTACTTCCCAAAGACCCCTTCTCCATGTTCAGTCACACTGGGGCGGGGGGTAGCGCTTCAATATTTGAATTTTGGGGACACACTTCATCCCACCACAGAAGGCATCAGAGCTACGGAGCGCGAGGATGGGTCAAGGTCCCAGAAAGAAGGAATATACAGCCAGGGCAACATTTGAGGCCACATTTTTATGGCCCCAAGGGTGCCCTAATTTGGAAGGAGGAGCAGTAGAGAATCTCATCAGGAGAGAGGCCCAGTGACAAAGCATGAATGACTGAGAAGCTGAGCAGAATCTGGGTGGCCCTCAGGCTGGAAGCAAAAAATGCAGCTCAGAAAATGGGAGGGTTGTGGCCAACATCGGGGTTCTCACCAGCGTGCCCCCCAACAGGAAATAATAGACCAGCCTTGCTGAAATTAAAGGTCAAGTTCGAATCAGTGCAATCCCAGCCTGGTTTAAGGTGATCTGCGTCTACCTTAGCTGCTTGCCAGACACAAAACAAAATCCTACTAGGAAGAAAACATAATTCAGCGTGTCAGATTCGCTGTACATTTTTTTTTTGTGCACAGTGTCTAGAATTTAATTTTAAGAACACTTGCCATACCAGAGACAAAAGCAAATGTCTGAAAGTGAAAAGAAAGCAAAGAACAGAATAAAAGGAATAGTCAACTATTTGAGTCGTCAGACAAGGAAATTAAAAGGAAACTGAATGGAGAATTTCAGTATGTAATTAGAATATTTAAGAAAGAATTTGATTTCCTAATAAATACACAGGCTCAGAGGACAGCTGGTTAAGCAACTCGGTCTGTCATTCAGAGTTCAGTTGGATCAAAAATACATTTTGTGTTATTTCAAGTTATTTTGGTGAGGCTGTGTGGCTAAATGTAAGATCCAGAGACAAGCTTCATAAATAATTTAGGATGGGCTCCTGTTCAATACGCCAAGCCCATCCACTTAATCCTTCTTTATGTTATGTTCAGAATCAATGGGATTCCAACAAAAATTCCCCTAGCCCAATTCCAAATATGTTTTTAAGTTTTTTCCCTTTTACCTGAAAACTGTCTCTCTGGACCATCCCCTCCCCAAAGGATATAGAGAAAGTATGAGAGTTCTCCTGGCTCATCATTTTCAGAAAATCAGATTGTGATGCACTCAGAAGGGTCCTGGTTGTAGGTGACCAGAGACAACAGAAGCAGCCTGGGGATGGGGATGAGGGGGGTGCTCCTGCCCTGTGCTCCTGCCCCGTGCACCTGCCCCATGTACCTGCCCTGTGCACCTGCCCCGTGCCCCTGCCACATGCACCTGCCCCATGCACCTGCCCTATGCTCCTAACCCATGCACCTGCTCCGTGCACCTGCCCCATGCACCTGCCCTGTGCCCCTACCCCATACACCTGCCCCATGCACCTGCCCTGTGCCCTTGCCCCGTGATGCCCCTGCCCCGTGGTGCCCCTGCCCTGTGCCTCTGCCCCGTGCACCTACCCTGTGCACCTGCCCTGTGTACCTGCCCTATGCACCTGCCCCATGCATCTGCCTTATGTACCTGCCCCATGCCTCTGCCCCGTGCACCTGCCCTGTGCACCTGCCCTGTGCCCCTGTCCTGTGCAGGTGGCTGTGGGGAAGGCAGAAGTCTGAGGTGGCTTTACAGAACCAGCAAAAGGCAGTGAAGGGGCCATAGAATTTCCTCCGTCTTTCTTGAATTTGTTTCCCCAGCTGTGATTGGTGTTCTTACTCTTGTAATGAGAAAAGGGAATCATAAAATAAGAATGCTGTCTACGATATTTTTATAAAAGTCTGAAGAACAGAAAGGATAAGGGTACACACAGCTATCTGCTTACAGAAATCCACACACACATTTAGTGTATCATATATAAGCTCGAACGGGAGGGCGAGAGCGCAGGGCCCTCTGAGCGTTGGGTCGGGAGATCACAGGGCTGCTGAGGTCCACGATTCAGCTCCCCCGTGTTGGGCACTTGAGCCTCGGAACTGAGTCTCACCTTGACTGCTCGCCATCCGCCGTTCGCTGCCTGGTTTACGCCGTGTTCTATGAGAATTTCATGGGAACCTTTGGCATCCACGTTCCAAAGTAATGGTTGTCTCTGTCCTAAAAATGGTGCCAAATGCAGCCAACATTTTCAAGTCATACTTAATAGAATTTTATGTCATTCGCATCTAAGGTGAGGAAGTTATTACTATACTCAAGTCCAAGTACAATTTTATTTTTCTGCGTTACAATGTTTCCTGTGATCATTTCCATGTTAGATTTTTCAAGATTATGTGTTTAATGGCGAAAATGTCATTGATACAAGTGCTTGATTTACTTAAAACTCCCTTTAATTAATATGCCTTTACCTGGAAAACAGGCCTACGTGATTAGGAAGCTGACTTACATTATGCATGGCATGGTTAAATATTTTAGGATGGGTGCAAGTGTTGTTCTTTCCAATTTTCCGCTGAGAATATAACACAAGAAAATAGAGTGATGTGTTTGCCCTAATGATTTGAATACAAGTTATTGAAACAGAAAATTCATTTTAAGAAAAAGCAAGAATCATTTTTCCTTTTTCTGCTAGATGCTACATATTTTGCTGAAGGCTATCTTGTGTGGTTCCGCGCACTTGCTGAAATCAGCAAAATAAAAACATTCTAATAATTAATTTTACATGCATGATTAAAGCAATCGAGTTCTACAGACCTATAGATTCCCAAAATTAATGAACTGCAGTAAAAGTATGCTTTGCAAGAATGAATAATTTAAAATTGAGAAGTAGTAAAACACAAATAGGCTTTTTCTAACAAGGTTGTTTTCTGAGAATTCCTACAGGGTTTTAACATGCTATTCACTAATTCTATGGGAAAATATGTTATACTTTTAACAAGATTTTCAATTACAGTCTCTTATTTTCAAGTGCGCAGAAAACATCACTGACTCTCAGTATTCTTACTGCCATTATGGAAAATAATACAAACGTGTTTTATTTTCCGAATATTTACCTGACTTAAGAATAATAAAATACAACATCAAACCACTACAGGTCGATGTCAGCAATGTAATTTTTCATGGAAAATATGATTTTTCTCTTCTTAATGATACATTGACCAAAGCAAGATGTATCTACCTATTTTCTTCCCCTCATCAACCTTTAAAGTGATAAAGACCAATAAAGCACACGTTGGTACCAGAACCAAGATGTTTAATCCAAAAACCTTTGAGGCCCTGGTACTGATTTCAAAGCCACACAGCGACAGTCAAGCAGATAACTGGCCCTTTACATGCATCACCCGGGGTTCCTGGTTATTCGGTTTTTACATGCACCTGCTCCGGGACCTGTCCCATCTCAGGAGCCCGAGCGGACTTGATTGCTGAGTTCTTGGGTTGCAGACTGCCCATCCCAGCTCCAATGCTTCAGGCAGAGAAGGAACTTCCCAGCCGCTTGGTTAGGGTCTGACCTGCTGCTGACATCGTGTCAGTGTGTCGCCTCCGGCCACTTACCACCGGTCCCCCCTCCACGGGAGGCAGGGCAGGTAATCTTTAAATGTCCCCTCTTCCTTTCCTCTAACTGACCCCCTAAGATCCAAATTACAGGAAAGATGTCTGGTCAGAAAAACGTCTAGCCCATGCCCTACCACCAGGACAAATGGGCATCCTGCCCCGGGCTGCCACGGTGGGCAGGTCCTTGCCTCCAGCTCTCCAAAGTCGACCCTCAAAGGGAAGGAAGTGCTCAGGACCCAAAATAATAAAAAATCCACCTGCTGCCCAACATCCATGCATCCTTCTTTCTAAACTTAGATTTCAAGATAATTGCTGACCCCTAACCTCAAGCCATTTTCTTTCGCCCAGTTGAGGGATGACACTGTCTGCCTCTGTCCAGGAGGAGCAATCCGATATTTTACAGGTTGACACATACAGTATCTTATCTCTTGGGGTAGTATCTGTTCGACCTTCACTTCTGTGAGGATCTTTTTAAAAAATATATATTATGAAACTCCCGGATTGAATTATAAACCTAATAGAGACCAACAAACTTCTATACAATGCTGGAAGAGAGGCAAAGATAAGTATAGGATATTAGTTAAAAATAGTACAATTATTATTTTTAAGATTTTATTTATTTATTCATGAGAGACACAGAGAGAGGCAGAGACACAGGCAGAGGGAGAAGCAGGCTTCATGCAGGGAGCCCGATGCAGACTCAATCCCAGGACCCCGGGGTCATGACCTGAGCCAAAGGCAGATGCTCAACCACTGAGCCACCCAGGCATCCCAGTAAAGTATTATTTTTAACTATTTTTTCCTTTTTTTTAATTTTAATTTTTATTTATTTATGATAGTCACAGAGAGAGAGAGAGGCAGAGACACAGGCAGAGGGAGAAGCAGGCTCCATGCACCGGGAGCCCGACGTGGGATTCGATCCTGGGTCTCCAGGATCGCGCCCTGGGCCAAAGGCAGGCACCAAACCACTGCGCCACCCAGGGATCCCTAACTATTTTTTCCTATGATCAACATATTTTTTCCCTGTGGCAAGAATAAGAACATTAGGTCACGTGACTGTGGTAAGTAAATGTTAAAACACATCATCAGGTCATGCTGAGTCTTACCATATTCCTTTCCCAGTATGAGTCAGCACTGGGGAAATATCTGCCTACGTCTGGTCCTGGCTTGTATCAACAATGCAAGTGACACCTTGATTTCTCACCCTTTTACTTCTCAGCATGCTCACAGCCAAGGGGGGGAAGGCTGGTTTTATGTGGGCTGGCTCAAAGACCCCAAGCCCAGCCAGGTGCTATAGGACCCAGGTGAGTGGGGATACAGACCTCACCCCTGTTGGGTGAATACTGGCATAAGTTGAGGTCTCCTGAAGAGAGTGGGTACCCAGCACAGGGGTCAGTGGCATGCCTGTGGGTAAACCTGTGCTCTCCTGTAGCAGAGAGCACAGAAAGAGGTGAGCAAGCTTTGGGGGTGCCTCCGACCATGGAGTCAAGGCAATGGGTATTCTTAGAGGTCATCCCAAGGGCAGGAGATTAGCTGGAGCTTGAGTCTAAGGAGGAAGGGGTTTCCATGGGACTGGGGACAAGATGGACAAGTCTGGGGAGGCCAAGAGACATGTGTGGTCATTGAGAGTAAACTGCTCAGGGTTCCTCTGAGCCTCTGTGTCCTCATGGTCTGTGTGATTCTTCAGCAGGTAGAGCACAGAGACACACAAGGAAAGAGGGGACCCTCACTGCCCAGAGGAGGGTTAGTTGTAGATGCGGCACCTGCACCCCAGCATGAGGTAGGGTGTGTGCATGTCCAGGTCGGGTGCACCTGTGTGACGGAATGGGGCAGTGAGGCCCATGGACATGAGGGGAGGCCCATCTCCTGTCTCCCCTCTTGATGGCTCCTGGGTCTCTGCCGCGGACGCAGAGGCTGACCCTGCCACGGAAGGTGTGACAGCCGGTGGGGAGGGACCCTCTGGGGGAGGCGTGCCTTCCTGCAGGATGAGTCCCCATTCTCAGCTCTGGAGCCCCAGACAGAGAAGTAGAACCGTCTTGCAATAAGTGGGATGCATATGAGAAGTTCTTTATTTTAATATTAACATTTATTTGGCCTCATTTTTAAAATTTCAAGTTGGTGAAATAGGACGTGTCAAGTGTTCTTGTATAGCAACCTGAAGAGAGAGGTAATGATGTGATGTCTTGAGTCTCTGAATATTGGAGCAGATGTGGGGGAAGGTCTGTAATTACAGTGCTTAATCATCAAGAACAACGACCTTACCCTAAGTGTGAAGGGGCCAAACCAACATTTCTCACAGTTTCTCCTTCCCATATGTGAAAAATTGAGAAGACAAAGCTAATGACATTCTCTCTCAACCACCGTGCAACCCTAGTTCTGGGTAATAAAATTAGGATTTCGCCAATCTCCGCCCGGTGTGTTTGGGAGTGGCCTCGGTTACATGCATGTGCAGACTTACTTCGCAGGGCTCAGGGGCTTTTCTCCTCCTTTGCCTTTAAATTGTGAAAAACAGGGGTTGCCTGGGTGGCTCAGCAATTGAACGTCTGCCTTCGGCTCAGGGCATGACCCCAGGGTCCTGGGATGGAGTCCTGCATCGGGCTCCCTGCATGGAACCTGCTTCTCCCTCTGCCTGTGTCTCTGCCTCTCTCTGCGTTTCTCTCATGAATAAGTAAATAAAATCTTAAAAAAAAAACTGTGTAAAACAGCTTGATTTGAGTCTTGCCAAGTGCTCTGTATGCACACATTTTGTTTGGACCTCTCTTCATTTGTGGTTCTCATTACATGGTTCTCACAAGCCTACGAAACAGGCAGGCGTCATTGAAGATCTCAGAACACCTCCGCCAGTGAGGCCACCAGGTTTGGTCATTCCAAATGCATTAAAATAGAAGTAGATCAAAGTTGGAAATATTTTAGAAAGATTTTTTTCTTGCTCATCTGGGTGGCTGAATTTCTCTCATCAAAATGCCCCATCATGTCCACAGTGAGACGCGGGTAGGTGCACTTGGCCCACGGCAGGAAGGGCTCAGCTGTTGGGGCTGAGATTGCTGTGCCACCAGGAGTTCTGGGCCGGTGACCATGGTGACCACGGCGGCCATGGCGCCCGACCACGGGGTGCCCACCCCCCTGCAGGGAGAAGAGCTAACACAGTGGTGGAGGACAGTTTCGTCCCCTGCAGCCCACCATGTGTTGACAGGAAAAAGTGGAAATTCTGGAACACAGGCAACAAGATCGCTATCTTCTCCTGGGTTTTGTTTTTTCAATGAACATTTCTGCCTGATTGTTTGATGCAATCCTTATTCTCTCTTTTCTTAGCAGATGAAAGAAAGAAATTTCAGGTCTTTGCTGGTGAAGGAAAGGTGGTGGCCTTTGGGTGAGGATAACGGGATGAGTTCTGCTTCTCCCAGTTCCTTTTTCAGATTCATTTTCTCTCTGGACTCACAGAGACAGGAGCACCCCAAGTGCTAGGCACTGAGGGAGGCTACAGGATGTTCAGGGGATGGAGCACAAAGGGGTGTCTTTGACGAGCAGAGTCTGAACAATGTGCTGAGGTCGCAGGGCTCTGCACAGTCTGGAGCCTTCCCATAGAGGTGCACACGGTATGACTAGAGGGTTACTTTTCCTGCCGTGCATGGAGGTGACCCACAAGGGCCCAGAATCATCTGTCCACTTCAAACCCAGGTGAACATCCTGCCAGAGACTGGATGGGACACCCCCCCATATCTGTATCCCCAGTTTTCCACCCAAGGACATTCCACACTGCTGGAAGAGGTCCTAGCATGAATCCACACCCGGGTAAATAATGCAGAACGGTTCTCTTTGCCTTATAGACAGAGGACAAAATAAGATCTTATGTCTCCTCTGGAATCTACCTTGTTATGCATGAAAATACCCATGAGACTCGGGAAGTCAATGACTCCCACGTTGTGTCCATGTGCTCCTACATTCCAGAATTTCCACTTGTCCCCACTTCCCATGAGCTTGCGACCTTGGGCAGCCAGCAGAGGCCTTGAGAAGGAACATGCTGGAATAAGGAAGGTATGGGAAGCTTCCTCACATGGATGCGCTTCTAGAAGTTTCTGCAGCATGGGGGCCTTCGGAAGGCATCCTGTGTGAACTAACATCGCAATTTGCCCATCAAAGGTAAAAATCACAAGATGGTAAATGGTGTTGCTTCTGGAACAACCACTGTGATAGAGGTTGTGGCTCCCAGAGCCAGAAAGGCTCGTGTAACTCAGAAAGAGTGGCCCGCGGCTGGTTTCCAGGTGTGGTGTGCTGACCCCGTTGGGTGTCATGTGCACACCTGCAGCCAGGCTCTGTCTCCTGTCTGAGGCCTGCAGCCTCGTGCACATCTGTCTGAGACGACCACTGACTATGCAGTGTGTCTGTCCTCATCTGGCTCCTTCCGTCCAGCCACTGGCTGCCCTGTCTGTCGCCCTCCTGTGCCCCCTTCTCTAGCACGCAGGGGACACAGCCTCAGTGACAGAGCCAGCACTGAAAGAGGAGAGCAGCACCCAGGCTCCTGACGGGAAGGTGGGGCATTCACCTGTGCGCCCACCCAAGCCAGACACCCCGGTCTGCCTACTCAGATGCGTCTGCTCTCCATCATCTTACTGTGACTTTTTTTTTTTTTTAATGCGTCAATTGCACTTGAATGTCACTACCTACTCTACCAGGTGGTGATAGGAGGACTCACGGGCTTTGTGCCAAGGGACGGGCCAGGCTCCATGTCTTGTCAGCTTGTGCCACCTACTTCTTCGGCCTTCCAGAGTTGTTGTTGTTGTTTTAATTCAATTAGCCAACATATAGTACATCACTGGTTTCAGATGTAGAGTTCAACAGTTCATCATTGCAGGTAATACGTGCCCTCCATCATGCCCGTTCTCTGGTTACCACATCCCCCCTCCAGCCACCCTCAGTTTGCTTCCTAGAGTTAAGAGTCAGCATTCCAGTGTTTTTATATGGAAACAACTTGAAACGACTGGGAACTTAAAGCAAGAATACTTTATTTTATTTTATTTTTGTTTTTTAAAGATTTTATTTATCTATTCATGAGAGACACAGAGAGAGAGGCAGAGACACACGCAGAGGGAGAAGCAGGCTCCATGCGGGGGAGCCTGACATGGGACTCAATCTGGGGACCTGGGGTCATGTCCTGGGCTGAAGGCAGATGCTCAGTTGTTGCTGAGCCCCCCAGGCGTACTAAGCAAGAATATTTTATTATTTTATTTTATTTTATTTTATTTTATTTTATTTTATTTTATTTTATTTTATTTTTTAAAAGATTTATTTATTTATTTATTTATTTATTTATTTATTTATTTATGATAGACACAGAGAGAGAGAGAGGCAGAGACACAGGCAGAGGGAGAAGCAGGCTCCATGCAGGGACCCCGATGCGGGACCCCGACGCAGGACTTGATCCTGGGACTCCAAGATGGCGCCCTGGGCCAAATGCAGGTGCCAAACCGCTGAGCCACCCAGGGATCCCCAGCAAGAATATTTTAAATCAGACTTTTTATTTTGTGATCATTGTTGATTCACCTGTGGTTATAGAGTATCCGTCTCCTGATTTTCCCCAGTGACAACACCTTACAAATCTATGGCGCAATAAGCATCACAACCCAGACGCTGATCGTGATACAGTCAAGGTACACTTTTCCATCCTGGCAAACATCCTGTGTCGCCGTCTGGACACACTCTCTTTCCCTCTGCTCCCCTTGCCCCCTGCCCTGCCCTGCATTCCTTAACCCCCTCATCTGTTCTCCCCTTCTACAACAGCGTCATTCTAAGGATGTTATGGAAACAGCATCATGCAGTCAGCCCCCCTCGGGATTGGCTTTTTCATCCCTCAGCACCTCCCGGTTTCGTCCAGGTTCCTGGCGTGTTAGGGGTCATTTCCTTTCTGGTGCTGAGTGATGCTCCACGTGGCGAGTGGACTACTGAGCCTGGTCACCTGTGGGAGGATGTCTGGGTTGTTCTAGGGTTTGATTGTGAACATGAAGCCACTGCAAAGACATGACACATTTTTATTTTTAAGTGAAACAAAAGTCTTGTTGCTCTGAAAGAAATCCCAGGAGTGCAAATGCTGGCTTATCGGCCCATGACATGGTCACTTTTGTAAGAATCTGGGCCAAATTGTTTTCCCGAGGGGCTGGCATGCTGTGTGAGGGACCCCGTATCTCCTGCCCCACCAGGCCTTGGTTGTGTGACTTCTGCTCTGCTGGCAGCAGGTGCGTGCTGGGGCCCCTTGCAGCTTGGACCTCATCCTTGGCGGCCACGGCCCTCTCTTGGGGCTTGTCCTGCCTGTCACCATCATTGTCTCGGTAGGCTGCTCATTTCCAGGTTTTTGATCCTCTTTTTTTGTTTGTACCCATTGGTGTTTCTGGGCTGTGGCTTCCTCAGCAACACGTCTGGAATGTGTGAGGCAACAGGAGAGTCCAGGGGTCACCACCGCGTTTCTCTTTGGGTCTGAAGATCCCTCGCCCATTCTCTGCCTTTTCTTCCCCTTCGGAGTCTTCGTTTGCTTGTTTTATGCATCATTTCCAGGGGTTTCGGTGGTGCCACGGACAGGAGGCTGGCCCAGCAGCCAGGCACCTCTCACGGTTCACGAGCCCACGGCTGGAGATCTAGATGCTGCCTAGCGGGAGCCCAGCGGGAGCGCCCCCGGGCTCGCAGACGCCTCCTCTCCCCGGTGTGCGCACGAGAGCGCGGGCCCCTCGTACTCCCACTTCACCATCCACTGTTCCCCAAACCACGATCTAAAACAATCTCGTGGGACTCCGTAACTTCTAATATTATGCAATCACACACATCGAGTTCCAGAGTATTTCATCACCACGAAACAAAAGCTCCAACTCATCCCTTGCAGGTGCATCTCTGGTCACCGGGCAGGAGCAGTGTGCCGGGAGGTCCACCTGCTTTGGGTGACGTTGGCGTCTGCGTGTTGGTGACTCAAGTTCGCGTCTCCCCAGTCCTGTCTCCTCAAGCTCTTAGACCACGTAAACCTGATCAACGATCATTATGCCCAAAGACAGAAAGGGACACAGGCTCCATCACTGGGATTTGGGACAATGTCCCACCCTGGAAGGAAATGAGCAATGAGGGAATGTTTCTCCTTCCCTGGTATTCCTTGGTTTTGTGGAAATGCCTATCCTGTCTGTGACTACGTGGCACACATTTAATGTTTGGAGTTTAATTAAAAAATTCAAAGACTGGATTTATGGCTAAACAAAATCACCCCGCCAGAGAAGAGTCCGTGGGTGCTGTGTTAAGTCCCTGAAGTGCTCATGTCAGCGTACCTGGTTCTGAACGTCCGATGGTGTCCCCACACGGTGTCTTCCATGTCAGAGAACAGAATGATGCTAGCTCATTTTCTTTCAGGACACCGAGTCACTGTTTTGATGAATTTTTCCTCAGAATTCATAGCATTGAAGCACTGGACTGTCTCATCCAACCTGACTCCGCCTCTCCTAACCGTGGCAATTGCCGCCAAAATCTCAATGACGTTTTCTAGAGGAAACTCAGTCTATTCACTTAGCAAATATTCATGTAAGATGTTCTTTTTTTCTCTCTCTCTTTTATTTTTTGTCTGTCTCTCATATTTCAGATGTATTAGGTGTTGTAAAAATAGGTGTGTATTAAGTCTTGGAGGAGTTTACAATTCACTTGTTGTCATAAGGTACAAGCAAATGTAATTATAATACACCATAAAAATAATAGGAGCTTATCTTAGCTCAGGTTGCCATAATAAAAATACCATAGATTGGGTGATTTTAACAGCAAGACGTTTATCCCCCACAGATTTGGGGGCTGGGAATCCAAGATCCAGGTGCTGGAAGATTCTGTGACTGGTGAGACTCCGTTTCCCAGTTCACAGACGGGATCTTCTCACTGTGTCCTCGTGTGGGGAAGGGGCGAGGGGGCTCTCGGGGGCCCCTTTTAGGAGGACACTATCCCACACTGGGGCTCTACCCCATGGACTTCATCACCCCCATGGGCTTCCCCTCCTAACACTGTCACCTTGGGGGTTCAGACTCAATGTGTGGAAGGTGGGAGGTGGGTACAAATAGCCTCAAACCAGAACTGCAAGGAAGAGATGGCTAAACATCTCCCGGCGGAGACCCACAGTAGATACAGCTGGGCCTATAATCTTTTCGCCTTCCCACTCTGGCTTCCTAGGGTGTCTGTCCTGCTTGCCGGTTCCCTGAGTACCTTCTCCTATTAAATATTTTAAATGTCAACTCAGACATAAGGAGGATTTCTAGCGTATAAGTGGAAAAGGTAGCTTAATTCTGCTAAAGCTCTTGCGGAAGGAAAGGAAAAAGATGAAATGGCATCTGAACAGCAGGTGAGGTCGTGGTGTGTCAGTTGAAAGCAAGTCTGAAATTGGACTGTATTTTCCAGGAAAGGAAGAACTGAAAATATTTTTTGAGACTCTATAAAAATTGGAGTTCTTTTTTTTTTTCTACCCAAATCTTTCCACATGTCCACTGATGTTGAGGAAAGGAGGTCTGGATCGGGACGTTTACGCTCACGATGCAACACATCCAAGCATTTGCCAGGCAGATGAAGATTCTTTGGAATTATTAATATCTCGTTGGGGTTCAGCGAGCGACAGGACTTAAGAATACCAATAAGAAAAAAAATATCAAGTGGAACATGAAATACTCCTTGAATTTGGCACTTTCAAAAAAACCGCTTACTGTTGTTTTATAACGTAGTGAGAAGGAGGAAGGCAGATTGAAGGAGGAGATATTTCATTTTTTGTCTTGTCTCATGAGTGATCTGTTGATAATGGAAACAAATCTATGCGTTGACTAACTTAATAACAATGATTTACAATCTGTTTTCCATTGGACAGTCTTGGAGGAGCTTACAATTCACTTAGCACCTTATGTGGTCATAAGGTACAAGCAAATGTAATTATAATACACCATAAAAATAATAGGAGCTTACCTTAGTTCAGGTTGCCATAATAAAAATACCATAGATTGGGTGATTTTAACAGCAAGACATTTATCCCCCATGGTTCTAATCTAGTTCTATTTTTCATGGAATTGTTGATTTTCTGAATGAAAATAATACTTACAAAAATCTGGGTGACATTCTACGGGATGATCTTATTTCCCGGTTTCACTAGACGACCAAGGCTTGATGCGTTCGGAAACCACCCACCGTAAAAATAAAACAATGGAATTAAAACCTGTTTATATGTATACAAACGGAAAATCTTCTGTATCGACATCAGAATATATTGCTGACAATAGAGTGCAAAAATTAAATCTGAGATGTAATGCAATGTGCGCCTCATCTGTAGCAAGTTTTATTTCTCCGGGATTGTGTAATAGTTGTTGGCTCCTGGAAATGCGTTACTTTTGGCATTGAACGATGAGAACAAGAAGAGCATGCAAAATCATAGCTGATAATTTTAAATCAAGCCCAAGAAAAATATTTCTTTCACACATCCTAGATAAGTAAGTGGTTAAATCTAATGATTTTATATTGATAAATCGAACAATTTATTTTTCGAGTGAGCAGAATAATAAATTCTATTTTCTATTTATACGTATTGTGCCTTTAGCATTTACCAATGTCTTTGTTCTACAACTTATGGGGAACAGTTCTCAGATATTTATTTATTGTACCATGAAAATAGAGGACTGGTACCTTATTCATATGTTCACCAAGCCTATGATTATCATTTTATGATATTCTGCAGAATTTACTTTGCTATTTACATAATTACTATGCTTTGACGAAATGTAACAGACATAAGTAAAAATGATATAAATCAGATGAAATGAACACCTGCTGGAGGCCAACTAATAATATAATCTTCAAGGTGACCCAACGTAATTACTCTGCCTACACAAAGATTTTTATTAGTTCCCATATTATTAGCAAAGCTGTAAATAATTATATGGTAAATATTGGCTCATCACGGGTAACAAGAGACTAATAAAGTGCTTGAATGGTTCACATGTCTTTTCAAAGTGCACGTTGTGTGGGAAAAACTTCAGAAATTCTGAAGTGCATGCTTTGGTATTCCATTTAATAAGTTCGGGCTAATTTCACATACTTTTTCAAAAGACCTGTTTTTCTTTGACGGATGAAACTGTTGCAAAAAAATATTACTTTCTTATACCAGGTTCTCTAGAAAACGGTCTGAGGCGGAAACTGGCGTGCTAAGAGCGTCGATGAGAGTGCAAAATGCGACGTGTCCTGCATTTCCACGAGGTGCCGGCCAGAGGTCCAGGCAGCGCGTGTGCCTGGGTGGGTCCAGACTCGGCAGTTCTGGGTGCAGCGGGGAGTCCTGCTGGGTGCGTGGCCCCTGGGTCTGTCTCTGCGGTGGGAAGAGGCCTGGAGCCAGGGCACCGGCCCAGAGGGAGGCCACCGTGCATTTCTCCATCGGGGTTTAGCACAGTCGGCTGTGACCCCCTTTCCCCCCCTCTCAGATCTTGGCTACATTTACAATGTCCTGTTCTCTTCCAAATAACCAGTCGTTGAATACAATTACCAAGGTGTTGTTTCCAAGACTTTACGGAATTTTAGGATTTTAAAGATATGCGCCAATTGGGTGATCATCCATCCTCGAGATCTTCAAGGAGAGGATTTCATGAGGTTCCCCTTCTGTAAACACCAGGCAAACTTACCGTCAAGGAAGGACATTGCTGATGCCAGTGAGCGTCCGCTCACAGCAGATGCGAGGAGCAGATTCCCAGGAAGGGCCCGCAGCGGACCCCGGAGCCCACAGGCGGGGAGCGGTGAGGTCCCTGTGAGGACGTCTGTCCGGTCGGTGGCATTGGAGGGGCGGTTGTTTCTCCACCTGGATGAACATCTCCTTTAGGATTTTCCTCTTCGGGGCACAGAAGACATGAATTGTACTTTTTTTTTTTTCAGAGACTTTGTACAAATTTATTAAAAAGGTCGATGCTGCGTCTTCATTTATGATTTTCTCTGTGTGGCTGGTATGTCTTCCAACAGAAGAAGTCAGAGTGCACTAGAGCATTTTGTTCCCACAAAGAGGAAGGCCTTAAACATCCTAGAGACTGTCTCTGGTGTCTAGGATGGCCCCACCTGTGGGTGCTGATAGTAGGGTGGGAGGAGAAGCAGCCGCGAGTGGGCCCACAGACTATCAGTCCTGGGAAACCAAAGTGTAATTTTTGTAGAATCAGATCTAAGCATCTTAGCAATCCCTTTATTTTTGTTTGCTTCAGGTGGATTTCCATCTGTTGAGTTTGCCTCATTTCTAATTGAAGAGCTTGTTTCATATAAAACAAAGGAAACAGGGGTACCTGAGTGGTTCAGCTGTTTAAGCGTCTGCGTCTGCCCGGGGTCCTGGGATCGAGCCCTGCATCAGGATCCCCGAGGGACCTTGCTCCTCCCTCTCCCCCCACCCCTCCCCGCTGTTTCTAATCTCCCTTTCTGCCCAGTGAACGAATAAAATCTTAAAAAAAGAGAAAGGAATAGAAGAGAGAGGATTTTGCACATATTTAGAGAAGAGAGATTGAAAATGTGAAAACCTAAAAAGAAATTAGAATTTCTTACCAGAATTACCAGAATTACCTAAGAGGTTTTGCTGACTCACTCCTCATGTGAGGCGGTGGTTTTATTTTAACCAAGGAACCAGTTCCTCTACAACAGAACCTCTGGATGGCTGACGCTGAATTTGAACACATACCCCTCCCGCGAGCCTTGAAGGTTCAAGGGGGTCCACAAAGTAGCAAAGTAGCACATCCCTCCTCACCTCATCAATCTAGAACCATGTTGCAGAGGCTGCAGGGAGCAGGTGGGGAGCACCAGCGTGGAGGGTTAACGCGGGGGGAACCCAGAGACCGCAGCCCGTGGGCTCTGTGTGCTCCCGAGTCGGAGCCGGATGTGACCACCGGGTCGCAGGCGGAGCTGGGCGCCCACAGCCCCAGGAGCCTGGGCCTCGAGGTTTACCGAAGTGGATCAGGGCAAGTCCCCGTGTAAGAGGCGGGCTCCGCGCGGGAGGAGAGGGCCCAGGGCCGTGCAGGCCCACCTGCCGGGCCACACCTGCCGGGCCACATCTGCTGGGCACCTGCTGGGCCTCGCATCCTGTACCAGGCCAGGCCGTCCGCCCGTGTGGCTGAGGGCCCAGGTAGGGATCTGAGCCTGGCCATGCGTCCCGAGGCGCGATCGCAGGTGCATTCCACTGCGGGCTGGCTGTTTTCTATTAATCAGCCAAATCACAAAACCAACAGCTTGTGCGATAGCCTGGTTCTGTACCCGAAGCATCCGGGCAGGTGTGCTGTGACTCTCGGGTGGCTCTCCAGGAGAGCACGGGGCGGGGGGGGGCGCTCCGTGGGCCTTTTCAGAAAGTGGGTTTAATCAGTGCTTAGCCAGCGGCTGCTCCTGTAAGGCCGGGAGGACAGCACAGCGCATCGTGATCAGAGACAAGGTCAGGCAACCTCTTCCCTGCACCCCAGCCCATGACCTTGGGCGTATGCCCAGATATTTCCCTTCTCTGATAAGGCCGAAGGGTCACAGGAGCGGTTGTGGAGGCTTCGGAGTTCAAACACCTCTTCTGCCTCAAGTCGCTTGCCGAGAAACCCTGGCCCCCACACAGCATTCAGGCACCTGCGACCTCTCCTCTCCACGTTTGCAGCCCGGCCCCCTGCAGCAGGGCCCAACACCCAGGAAGGCCCAACTTGTTTATTGAGGAGGTGAGAGCTTGCTCTGTATGTGCCCGCCCTGGCTGTGGCAATGGTCCGTGGGCACGTAACCACATCTTTTGACAGAATATAACTGGAATCAGCCCCCACAATGACCGTCTCTTCAAATGGAAATGGGGGGGGGTATTATCTTTATTTTTTTAAAATAATTTTTTTGTTCATATTCAACTTGCCAACATATAGTCTACCCCCCAGTGCTCATCCCATCACGTGGCCTCCTCAGGGCCCATCACCCAATCACCCCATCCCCCCCACCCACCTTCCTTTCTGCAACCCTTTGTGTGTTTCCCAGAGTTAAGGGTCTCTCATGGTTTGTCTCCCTCTCTAATTTTTTTCCCCACTCGGCCAGATTCTTTCTGAAGCTGCACAGACACAGTGAAAATAGCCAAGTCAATGGGAGGGGTATTTTCCGTGGCATGTACGACAGAAAAGGAGAACCACGTAGGGATTATTGAGGGACTTTGAAAGTACTGGAAACACAATAGAATCTGACAAATACATCGATGGGTGCACACGTACAAGTTAGGCTTACGGCTTTCAATATGCTTTTGGGAATTTATGCTTTCCATTGTTGCTCTTGTTTTTGTGTTACCTTTTGCAAGTTTCTTTTTTCGAATAGCCTGGGGACCTTCCTTTGGAAGACAACCCAAGCCTGCATGTACACATGGAACAGGCAAGATACTTGGGCCTACATCTGGCAACGAGAGCAAGCATGTCATCAAGCCCCTTGAGGCCATCCTGATGGGACTGACAAGTCATGTTTACTGGAAGGGTGGTGTACGTAGAGGGCACGGCTCAGTGCTGTGCATGCATTACCACACTAGTCCTCACCACAATCCTGTGATCTCACTGCCATGGCGATCGGGGCCTAAAGACGAGGACCCAGACACACGGAGTTGAGGGCACCTGACCTAGAGATGCAAACTGCACTGGACCCGCAGGTCTGGTGTTTGAATCCGCCATGTTAAGGACGTCCCACCTGCCTGTACAAACATGAACACACACTGGAGAACTCTATGGTTATGAACATAATTTATGTAAAATGCATGTTTTTTTTTTCCTGGAAAAGATCTGCATAGTGGAATTATTGCAGAAAAGCAGAAAATCTGAAAAAGAAAACCAAAAAGAAAATATTGAAAAAAACATCAGAGATTTCATGTAAGAATAGCTCTGCCCTTGAATTCCTTCTCAGGTTGCTATGCCAGGTCGGTTCCTTTAACCTTTCTAAGAAATTGTGATTTCCACATGACACAAACTATGACACATCAGTGGAAAAGTGGGGAAGACTTCCAGCTTCTTTTACGGAACTGGTTTAATCCTCAAGTGAGAATCTCTCAAAATATTAAAAAGAAAAGCACAGCACCATAGATGGGAAATCACTAAGTAAAGTAACAACTAAACAGATCCTGCAACATATCTGGGGTTACTTTCACCAACATGCTCTGGGAGGTGTTATTTAATGACATAAAAATGTATAAGTAGGAAAAAAACACAAAACTTTGAAGAAGTGAATTTATCAAGTAATACATGTACACGTATATGATAGGATATAAAATCAGCTATTTATATGCCTCCTGAATGATAGTTCAAACATTTTCTTTTAGCAGCAAAACGTGTTCTCCAGCTATTCCAATACACGATTCAATACAGGAAGTACATGACCGGGACGGTCTTCCTCCTGCCCTGGCACACCTCATTGGGTGGAAAAGAAGCAAAATTAAAGGAACAAATAAATGTTTAATAATATGGAAAAGCATTGTGTGTTATTGCTAAATTGATAAGGAAGACTCCAAAAAAGTTAGTACATCATGATCCTTTCGTGCAAAAGAGAATATACACGGATTCCCCAAGTGCCGAGCTTCAATTATATGCTAAGAGATACAGTCCTGTTCATTTTCATTTGCTTCCTCTTTTCTCTACTGACTGCATTATTTCAACCAGTCTATGTGTTTCTAAGGGGTGTTTCAAGAAGAACCCAATATTTCAATCTCACCTCCTCTCCTGCACGTGCTCCCAGGATGCCTCTGCACTCCCAACCCCTCAACCACCCATACTTGTGTCGTCAAGGTCACAGATACCCTGTGCTGGCCAAGTCCAACGCACACATTACCATGCTGGTCCATGTAGACATACCGCGGTGTTTGGTTCTCACTCAGTGATAAGCGTTCAATGAACGTACAATGTACAATCCTGATGCCATTCTCTTCTCATTTTCTCTAATTTTCCCAGAAAGCCTTTCTAAACAATCAATGACTTAAGTTGCTATTTATGTGAATATCATTTCCAGATTAGTGTCTTCAGCCCAAAAGTCTCTGTAGAGCGGCCCATCGGCATCTTTCCTTGAGGTCCCAAGGGTTCTTTATACTAAACAGCTCCCCACATGAAATTATCTTCTCCCTACAACTGCTCCTGTCCTTGGATATTCCCATGCTCTCTTACGGGAACATTATTCACCTGTTTTCTGAGCCCATGCTTACCCAAAGCCAGAGGTTCTCCAAGTTGTATCTACTCCAACTTACATATCTCTTGATTCTTCTCTTCCACTTCTTATAAAAGTTAGTGATTAGGGGCACCTGAGTGGCTCAGTGATTGAGCATCTGATCCTGGGGTCCTGGAATCAGTCCCCCATAAGTCTCCCCACAGGGAACCTGCTTCTCCCTCTGCCTGTGTCTCTGCCTCTCTGTGTCTCTCATGAATAAATAAATAAAATCTTTAAAAAAAGTTAGTGAATGAAGGGGGAATTAATATAGCTACAAAAAACAGAATAAGAAAGGAAAGTACGTGTAAACCACACAACTGTTCCAGGAAGTAAAATGCCTTCTGTTGTGCTTATTTTTTTTATAAATGTATTTTTTATTGGTGTTCAAGTTGCCAACATATAGAATAACACCCAGTGCTCATCCCATCAAGTGCCCACCTCAGTGTTGTGCTTATTTGAGCTCATATCCTATTAGATTGCTCCAAAATGAATGTTTTCAGGCCATATCGCCCTCAACCACCAAGCCTGCATCCACTATTCGTAAGGACTTAAAAAACATTGATGAAGAAATAAGGAAGAGAAAGACTTATCTCCCACCTTCTGTGGACATTTCCATAAGTTCTGGTATCTTTTGACCTTAAATAAACTTTCAAGCTTCCAGTGGAACCTCTTCATGCCTTTCTGTCAATCTCATTGCTTTGCTTCGAGATCCTTGCGAAAAATGTAGGTTTTGAGGAACCTAAGATGGTTTAAAAGGACTTGTTTTAAAGTATTTTCTCTGGTTGTGAAAATAGAGCAATATTTGCAAGCAGATGATGGTATCAAGAGCGGATGGCTTAAACGCAGGCTTTTTATTGAGCGGCGTGCCGCCGAGGACGGTGCCTTTTACAGAACATCACGTCACACTTTGCTGCTTTGCGGAAGGACGGGACCTGTCTCGGAAAACATCAAGATGGCAGGACGGGGAAGCAAACGTCGTCGTGGAAAACAAAGAAGATGCCGGGTTTGCCTCATTTCCTAAAGACCAGTAAACGTTGCCGCTTAACTGCAAATTTGATCACTGGGGGTTAACGTGGTTGTCTCCCTGTTGATTTTGCAGACTGTCCTCTTTCGTATTTTCCCCCTTTCAAGTATCTTGTCAGTTACTGCCCACCAATTGCGCTTATTTCAGAGCCAACTGCAGGTAATGAGATGCTGATTGGGGATTCTAGAATTCACTTGCCGATGATTATGTGTTATTTTAACAGGAGAATGACAATAATTTCCTGTAATGCCACTTGTTAAGGTAATTATGCTATAATTGCCTTATCAAGGTGTCATAGAGGAGAGGGGAGAGACTCCAAGATTTCACAGCTGTTGTCTTGCTCCTTGAAGGGTGCTCTGGAAACTGCATCGTCAGCCACCGGATTAAATCCCTTCCAATTGTTTGAAACCTGGACATTGTTGTCCTGGGCAGCTTATGTGACCTTAAAATGAGTTTTTTCAAGAGTTGATTTTTTTTTTTTGGAGTGTCTTAATATAAAAACTATCTGCACAAAATTGCAGATACACTGAAACGTGGAATAGGAAGAGTTTGTAGAAACTGTGGATTTAAGAAGAAGCTAAGTATTAATAAATATAATAGCATGAAATATGTAACTAAAACATACAAGTCAAAAGCAGGTGTTTTACAGTTACAACCAACTGAAGATGATGTCCATCGTATAGAAAAATTAGCACTATCTTTGTTTGACTTTGTAGATTCATAGTGAAGATTATTTGTTCATTTAAGTAAGTCCTTATAGCTTTACCATAGTTATCAGTAATACAAAAATATTCAGTGAATATGGGACCCTGTTCTAAAAACAAAATGCTCCTAAGTTGAGAAAATTCAAATATATTTTCTCTGCACACACGAAGCTTCCATTTTGTTTGGAGGCAGAGACAGAAAGAAATATAAACATGTAAAAAGTCAGCGAGACAAACCGTGATGAGTGGCAACAGCAAAGAAGAAGGCAGAGAGGGAAAAGCGAATGCCAGGGGTGAGGGTGGTGTGAAGATGAGGCAGCTTTTGAGCTCAGACTGTAGGTAGTTGAAGGAGTAGCTGTGCAGTAACAGGAGGGAAGTCTTCACGGAAGGTCTGGAGAACCTGATGTGCTGTGTGGATAGCGTAGTTGAAAAATGGCAGGAGGACGGTGGCTGAGTGGGGGGCATTGGGACAAGACATGTTCCAGAGGAATTCAGAGAGGAGCAAGGTCTTGTAGGTCACCGTAGAGAGACTGGCTTTTACTCAGAGAGGGATGGGAGCCCCTGGGGTGTTTGGGCAGAGGTAGGGAGTCTTCAGCTCTACAGACACTGTGGCCACAATGTTGGGAGCAGACTGTGGGAGGCAGCCATGTGGGTTCCAGTCACCAGACTATTGAAATGAAGCACAGGGCTGCTAAACAGATGGTGATGGTTTGGCTCATGGAGGTGGAACAAGAAGGGGCAAATGTGACCCTATGCGACCTCCCAAGAGATTACATGTCATGAAGACAAGGGGAAAGAAATTGTTGGACACACTGAAGGCTCTTAGCCTACCCACCTGAGAAACACAACTGCCATGATCTGAGTGGTGAGCGAAAGGGACCCCAGTCTGGGGGGAAAGATCAGAAGCTCAGGTGTAGACACGTTCGACGTGAACAGGTACTAAGAGACAGGGTGAACTAGCAAGGAGGCAGTTGTGTGATGACTCTGGCATTCAGGGAGAGGACAGGGGTTTGTGTGTTTAGAAAGGGATATTTTAAAGCAAGTACCTGCTATAGAAGGGACCCAACAGAGAAACGTGACATTGGGAAAAGAAGGAGTCCCTGGACTCAAAGTCCTGATGGAGGGATGAAAGGCGAAAGGCTCACCTGTCCTTTCGTAGAAGGACTGTTTCCTCCCCTTCGCCGGGTGTGAACGAGGCAATGGCTGCAAAAACGAGGGGGGAAGACAGGGGCGTTTTCTGCCTCATGCATTTCTGTGGGACAGTTTTTTGGGAAGACATCCAACATATGTTTTCTTATACATGTACTTTAAATCCTGCAGCCTCTCCTCTATTAATATGTACATCATGAAGCTGAGCTTCATTGCCTCAGGAAAGAGAGTACAAAGGAAGGAACCCAACAAATGTTAGCCTCTTGAATGTTGAGCTCCTAATTAGACATCTTAAAAACTAACGCTGAACAATCGTTTGGACGTCAAAGCACTTTTGACTCCTAAGAGCCCGGCTCTGTGGAAAAGGATTTTTTTTTTTTAATCTTCAAATTAAAAATAGGTTAGCTAAGAATACCTGTTACTAGGTAATCAGAGCATGGAATATAAACTGCACTCTACCGAGGTGAGGAGAACCTGGGAAGAAGGAAAAATGGTTTCTCTCCCACTCCAAAGTGTGATGAGTTCACTCACCAGGGAGAAGGGAGATGCTAGGGGTGGGGCATGAACTTAGGTGTTGCCTGAGAAGGGGTTCTCTCAACATCTCAGGGTGATAGAAAGGCCTGACTGTTTCAAGGTCAGCAAACAGGGAAGCCTGGCATCTCAGTTCTTAGGTGTAGACCTGAGGATAGTAATTCTTTTAGAAAAGCCTGGATTCCTCCTGGTGGCTGAGAAATAGAGAATGGATGCTGAGAGTACCTGGAAAAACCTAGTGGGGTGCAGTCCCACGGAAACCCGAATATCCCAATGTGGTTTGGGGAGATGGATTAATCCATGTAGCAAGTGAGAGACTCTTGAAGCCTAACATTGTTTCAAGGAGAATTTGAAAGATGGACAGATG
Organism: Vulpes vulpes; assembly: GCF_048418805.1. Classification (NCBI taxonomy): domain Eukaryota; kingdom Metazoa; phylum Chordata; class Mammalia; order Carnivora; family Canidae; genus Vulpes; species Vulpes vulpes. The sequence goes on from NC_132781.1 coordinate 117,107,449, forward strand.
GTTGGATGGATGGACCGTAGTGTGGATAGACAGATGTAGAGAGATGGTAAGTAGGTAGATAGATAATAGATAGATAGCCTGGTGGATAGATGGACAGATGGATGGATGGATGGATGGATGGATGGACAGATGATATACACATACATATACACATATTGAATCCAAACTGACAACTCTAACTCTAATCGTGTAAGATTTCATTTGTTGCTTCAGGTTTTTTACAAACTTTAAAGGATTTTGTATCCCTTCCATGCTTCTATTTTTACATAGAGACAGCTTTGCAAATAGCAATTTACTATCAGAAATCGAAAGACTGATGAGTCTGTCCAGGATGCCACCCACAAGAATGTCCCCCAGTGTCCTGTTGCTGAGTTTTGAGCTGTCGTCCAATTGGGCTGAGGCTCCTCTGAATGCTGGTGAGGATGAGCAGGTGGTATAGACACCGCCAGGCTTCTTCTCAAAGGAAACCACATAAAGACTTATTGCAACTTCTACAGGACATGCTCCTCTTGTTGTCATTAAACTATCTGAACACTCATAAGACTTAGTGTTTTCGTCTTAAATGAAACAGAAAGATCTATTTCAATTTCAACAGCTAATTTCCAAGGTCTGTTCCTAAATCTTTCATTGCCTTAAGGTTCAAAACTGACCCCTTCCTCTCTGGACTTTGGTCTTTCCCAAGGCGATCTTCCGAGACACTTCTCTCAGACCTCTGCACTCAAGTGGAATCAAACACTCCCTCTCCAGACCAAGGATGGCAGCCCCTGTTCCTGGGTGACACGGAGCCAGTGGGAGCGTTCACACACCTTGCACCCATCAGGCTGCCACCCCACCTGTGTGACAGGGTGCAGGCCTCTTAGGACTCTCTGTCTTGGTTGGCTGGCCTGTAAAGCTGGGGAAAGTAGTATGGCCCTTTCACGTCTATGCAGATGGAAACCTGTGCACATAATCTGTGCGAGCCACAAATAAGCAGGAGTAAAGGTCTGAAAGAATGTGCAACTTGCCTGTGGTTCATTGAAACTGTGAAGACAAGTGAGAGAGACCCGAGAGACAGACACACACATACACGTGAGACAGAAACAGGGAGAGAAGCTCCTGACCTCTCGTCTCATCTTATTTCCTTCCAGACAATTAGGGAAAGGTTACTAGTGTTTCGAGAAGGGCGTGTTGCTGTGAAGGGTTTATCACCCTCTCCTTTGTTATTTTTAGTATGTGTCAGTGATATTACAAAAAGGAATTGCCAACCATTAATGAACGTCTCTTTGTTTTTGAAATACGTGGCTTTGCCCATTCCTATTTCTTTATAACTGGGGCAGCCCAGTTTTATAGAATGGAGGATGATAGGTAGGAATCATTTATCTTCAAAGGTCAGGCTCATGCCCTACATGCTGCATAGGGGTCCGATGGCAAAATGAAGACGAGTCTGGGGGGCTTCAGGGTGCCAGGATTTGGGGAGCAACAGGGGCCTTGGCTGGGGGTGAGAGCGCCGTCCCCACAGTGCAGGGGTTAGGTGGCTCCTTGGCCCGGGGGAAGACCCAATGAGAGCTGCCGTGAGTCCATCCATCCTCTCCAACTACTAAATACATGCTTTGTTCTCTCTGACAGACTCATTTGATGCTTCTTGAATTTTTCTATAAAAATATGAAGTGATCGATCCCAAGAAATCCATCCAACAACTAGCAGGAGCGAAAAATGGATAAAGCTAACATCCGGCCGAGGGGCAGCTCTCAGTGAGCAGAGAAAGGCCGCCGCCTCTGCCTCTAACGATGCTGTGGCGAATGTCGTGGAAGAGAGAACCATGATGACGGTTGTAAAAAGTTAGATTTTTGGCCTAAAGTGAAATACTCCCACAGCATTTTCCCATCATCCCACTGGTTTTGGTTAGTAATCCCTTTGGTAAAAAGGAGCAGTTTCCTGCTTTGACATAAAATGGACCCTCAGCTGTGAAGGTTGGGTCCAGGACTGACATCCATGGAGGGCGTTAATTGTGCCTTTTTTTTTTTTAATTTTCCTTTTGTTTTCCCCTGGTTAATTTGACTCAACATTATCCAACATACCTATGTTTTAACACTCAGCCTTCTTCTTTAGTTGGAAATGAATATTTCACCTTACTGAGTCACCAAGTGAGTCAAGCAGCATTAACATACTTTAAAATGAAAGCGCTCTTTCCAGAACTTTCTACGTCTACATAGTATGATTTTTAAGTACCAGAAACGAAGAGTAGCGAAGTCATAAGGAAAGTGTTTTGTAATTCACTCGAACAGGCTCCAGTAGGTCCACACACAATTAGTTATCAAAAAACAAAAGTGCTTGATTGCTGTACCATCTCCCTGTGAATGAGGGAAAATTAATTTATCAGCATTGCATTTAGTAATAAATATTTAATGGAATATTCAAACTACGTACTTTCTCGAGTGTTTTGTCAATTACGCAGCGTTAACTATCATTTGCCACATCGTGTGTTGGAGCTGGGGTTCCTTCTTCCCTCCTGTGATCTGACTGAATGAAGATATTCCTTTTGACACCAACACCCAGAGTTTAGATTTGGTGAGTTGGACTCTTGCATCATTTCTTACTTTATTTTTTTTAATATCCTGAAACATAACACAATTGAAATGATGGGGTAGAAAGTTCTACAATATCTGTTTCAAAACCCAGTGTCTTCTTCCATTATTCTGACAAATATTTGAAGAGTTTTTTTAAAATCTTCTAAAACATTTTATGAATGCATGCTATTTTATAGTTAATCTTGGGGAAAGTTTTTCTTTTTTTCATATAAAAGGAAACTTGGACATGAGTGTGTTGACCTATTTTTCCAAGCATGAATAAAATCTTAGAAATAATCGTTTGAGGGGAGGTTTTATTTACGGTATTTTATTTTATTTTATTTTATTTTATTTTATTTTATTTTATTTTATTTTATTTTATTTTATTTTATTTTTATGTAATGAGGGAAGGTTTTAATTTATGTTCTCTGACTTTTTCTGCTGTAGCATCAGTTCAGGTGTGTTCTTTATTTGCTACAAGATAATGTGTTTCTTGGAAATGTGGATTGGACCGTGGTCTTCAAATCTCACTGTCTCATCAAATCGTAGGTGTCATTGATTGAAAGATCCACTGCCATTTTATGTCACATTTAGAAAGAGAAAATGTTGCTCATTAAACTGTCACCTAGAATTTATATTAAATTTACCAGAAAAACCCTTTAATATTCATTCAGAAAAGTACTTTTGTCATACATCTCTCTTTTCCATGCATAAAACAAGAATATAAATGAACTAAATTGGTATTCTTAAGACTTCTCTTATATGCCAGCTTTTTGAAATACATTTTTTTTTTTTTGTTTAGGTGTTAGTTGAGTCCATGAACTTCCCAGTGGCTTGGCATTTCTCTTTGTAGCTTTAACAACATGGGTGATGCAACACCCTCTCTGTGCCTTGTCATTGTCCCAGAATTTTTTTTCTAAACCATTGGCATCCAGTCCGTACGTTTTGATGACTGTGAAGTTAGTGGTGACCATGTGTGACTACAGACCACGGCAATGATAAGATGCATCCTATTTCAGATGTGAATTTCAGAGAGAAAGAGAGAGAGAAAGAGGGAGGAGAGGGGAGGGAGGGAGAGAGAGAGAGAGAAAGAGAGAGACCATACATATAGAAAGAAGGAGATTATTCATATCACCTATTGGATCTGTTTCTCCAGAAAGCCCTCATACGTGTGCTCATAAACAGGAAAGTTGCCAAATATTCTGTGCCATGTTCGTACAACACAACAATAGTATATACAACGTGGTTACATCTCAAACACAAATTCCCCAGCTCATTCCTAGCACTTGATTGTTGCCCAGTTGGCTGCTGAAGTTGTCTATCCTCTCCTCTATTTCCCACGTTTGCAGACAGATTAACAGAAGAAAGAGAGTCGAACTGGTATTGGTTGTTCATTCTACTCCATTCTCAATTCCATCAGCATCACCAGCCTGTACGTCTGAGGGGTTGTTCTGAGGAATGAATGGCCATGGCATGTCTTAACGTCCACTTTTCTTTAAATGAAATTTAAGATACAGGGGTGTTGATCAAAGGGAAGCACCAGAGCAAACAAATCCTCTGACCTACCCTGGAGGTGATGGGGAGGGGAACACAGAGGCACGTAGTGAGGCTGGGACGTGTTTATAGTCAGAGAATTGTTACCAGGAGCCTGACAGCTAATGATTAAAAAAAATAAGCACTGACACTGCCATGTGCTGTATCCGTCTCATCTTGCTTGGTCAAGTGAATTTGATTTCAAAGTCATACTTTTGCTTGGTAATCTTTCTTCCAGAAGAAGCAATTACAGGGCTCGATGAAGTAGCAGCAGCTAGGGAAGTTTGTGTCCGGGGAAAAGAGACCAGATACTCCAGTTCCTTCTGACTACATTTCATGTATATTTGGCTTATTAATTTTGCATTTTTAGGTGAAGTGTGTGTCTCTTAAAAACGCTTGACCAAACACCAGGCAAGTCATTTTCCTGGCAATAATGGTGAAAATAGGAGGCAAGAAGTTTGTAGTTTAAATGTTTCCACCTTTGCTGCTCACACCCTCCCTTGGCCAGAATATGTCTGTTGGACTGGGGCCCTCACCCTCACCCCCCATGCAGCTCACAGTGTGAGCCTCCACGACCATCCTATGAGGCTGTCCTCCACCACCATCACTGTGTTCCCAATGCCCTGTGCCTCCTCCCTCCAGCTCATCAGGAATGAAATTCTGCTTGGTTTTTCATGATAAGGTAACACAGTCCTCCTCAGAGCCTAGGTGGTTAAGCCTCCGGAGGGCAGAGACCTTCTCTGTTTGCTCACCCGCCTGGCCCTAGGATAGCGTCGCGCACAATTAACATTCGAAATACCAATCAAATAAATCAGTGAATCATGGAAACTGTTAGTAAAATTCATCTCAATGATTCTGTATTTGTCTTTAAAATATATCTGTTTATTCATTCAACAAATATCTATTGAGCGTCTGTTATGGGTCAGGCCCTGTTCTGGGTGGCAGGGAAATAACAGTATGGATGAAACTCCTCCCCAAAATACTCACTGATGTAATAGAGGAGAGGTGGTTATCAAAGAGAAACTTACATAGCGTTTGAGAAAGAAATATGATTATTGGAAACATAATGCAGGGGAGGACGTGGAAGGTGCAGGGGCGGGATCATTGGTGAAAGCCAACTGGGAGGACCTCAGGAGAAGGTGGCCCTAGAGTAGACTGCAGGGGGTGGACAGACCTCTGGGGACCACAGTCTTTCGTGGGGAGAACAGCATGGAAGCCCTGAGGCTGAAGCAGTTCGAGGGACAGTCAGACTGGAGCGGGTCCCAGAAAGGCCACTGGGTGTGAAGCCCTGCAGGCGGTAGGCAGGGGTTCCCGAAGGTCCAGCCAGAGGATCCGAGTCAGCTGGGGGAGGTGTGGCAGGGTATGGAGCTGGCGGGAGACACACCAATCTCAGGTCCAGGCTGCCCCTCACCTTGTACCTTACTAGGTCCCTCTGCCCAAGACTTGGCCATGGCAAGGTCCACCCTCTCATTCCCATGGTCTGTGTGGAACTGCTCACAGTGCAGGTGCAACCGGCGATTATGGATTTAATAGCAACACATCTCTGATCAAAAGTATTCATGTATCTTTTAAAACACTAAAACTTTTATGATGACAGCGGACCCAATGAGAGGAACTTGTTCAAAATACAACAGCTGGGTCCTCCCTCAGGAAGTTTGATGATGCTTTCCTGTCCTTGGATTTGGAAAAGTAAATCTTTGCTTCCATTTCTCTTTCTCTCAGTTTGGCCTTATGAGGAGATGATTTTTTTTTTTAAGATTTTATTTATTTATTTATTTATTTATTTATTTATTTATTTATTTAAGAGAGAGAGAGAGAGAGAGAGAGAAAGTGAGTGAGAGAACATGAGCAGTGTGGGAGGGGGTGCAGAGGGAGAAGCAGACGCCCTGTTGAGCAGGGAGCCTGACTCGAGGCCTGATCCCAGGACCCTGAGATCATGATCTGAGCCGAAGGCAGATGCTTCACCAACAGAGCCCCCCAGGTGCCCCGAGGAGATGATTTTTGTAAACAACTGTCCCCTTAGACAAATGCCATGAGGGACCTCGGAGTGCATTTCTGGATTGAACGGTAAGCAGTTTGTATTATAATATGTGGTTCATTAGTAAGATCACTTCATGCATGTGCATGGCCAGGGTCACCTCCACCACCTGAGACATCCCCAAGTCGAAATTTTGCTTTGTATTTGTCGTTTCTTCTAGGTAACAGAGGGCTGGACAGATTGGGTGCTGTACCCGGGCTTTACTCAGTGAGGATTTGAAGTGACAGTGGTTGCTGTTAAATACGAAGATGCTCTTTTTTGTTTATTTGTTTCTTTAAAATATAAATTAGTGGTTTTGAATAGTTCTTATTTTGTGAGTCTGCACATTTTCTAGAGCCTGGACATTCTGAAGAACAAGTGAGAATATTTGTATGTTCACCTAAAAACATAATTTAAAAAGTAAGGGGCATCATCGTAGGCTGGAGAGATGGGGACTGGAGATCTCTGTCCTGACTTGTCCTTGACTATTTCTGTGATCTTATCAAGATCATTTAATCTCCCCTTTGTGATCTTTAAATATCACACAATGATGCAGTTACCACGCTGTAATTCTCTCGCCCTACCCTTCCAGTGCAGATGATGTAGCCGCCATTTTGAAGCATCTTGTTCACCATTGGGGCCACATCAATATTCTAGATCCAAGGATCTCAGCTCAAGTGTGAGTGGAGTGGCATTCCCCTCAAGGTTCAGATATATCTAGACGCTGGGGGCTGGCAGAGGTCTTCTCCATTCCACGAGAAGCAAGTCAGCCAGTATGTGTGGCCCATTAATGATGCTGCCATAGTCAGGATGAAGGGGTTAGAGCATATTACTGGTCAATGAAACTTCCCTGCACACTGGCCCCACGATTCATTGCTAGGGGCTCAAAAGCAGCTACTCCCAAAAGCTGAAAAAATAATCGATGTGACAGTGCGATCAAAACTCAGCATTTCCTTAGAACTGGTGTTTGGTGGTGTTGGGGTGCTTCACCCTGCAGGGGCTGAGGTCAGGGAGGCTTGACTCTCTTTACGGTGTCATACCATCTTGTCAGCCAGTGGCTTTCCTGGCCACTGAGAGCTTTCTAGGCTGTGAGCTGATGGCAACATCACGCTGTCTGCCTTCACAAGGTGTGAGAGCAGTGGGAACCTAGCTGTTGAGGTCCTTGCAGAGTGAGAGGCTCTGGACGATTTCTGGAATGTGTGTGTATGAGATCCCATCCATAATTCTAAACCAAAGGAGGAAGAATTGATTGGGAGTGAGCATCCAGAGTGGTGGCTGGGAAGGCAAACCAGAGGCATATTGTTATTGGTATGACTTCCCTGATACCCTTAAACAAGTAGGACCTGGGAAACATGGATTATCTGGCGGTAAGCAGAACGGAGCTCGGAAACAGAAAGTGGGAATTTCATGGTTGTTTGCACTTGGCTTGGCAGGCACCAAGGTCATCCAAGCAAATGTGCAGTTGATAAAATTTGTGTCCAGGAAAGTTGGGGGGCCCGGTGGCCCTTCCATACCTTAATTCTTCTGAGATGCTCCCACAGAAAGAGGTCTGGGAAGACCACATGCCTAGACTCTGTTAGACGTACCCCCACAAACAAGCTCCAGCTCCTGGATGGCGTCTTCCTACAAAATCATTATTGGTTTCATTGTCCTGTCCTTCCTCCTTTTTACTTACCGATGTCATTTGCACCCATGTACTTACTAAGCCATCATTCATCCATTAGTCTACAGAGATTTATGGAGCTTCGGTTATGTGTTAAGCATCTCCCTCTGCATTGAGGAATGAAAGATTAGTAGAACAGATCACCGAAACAGGAGTTCCTTCAGAAAAGCTGTTTTTTTTTTTTGTTTTGTTTTTGTTTTTGTTTTTGTTTTTTAATGAAAAGTACATAACAAATTATATTTCCCTTTCTTGATTGTTGGGAAGCTGATGTCAATTCAATACTCTACAGAAACAATTTTATTATACGTTGTACGTAAACTACTCTTTGTTTTCCTCATGATTTCTGATTTGTAGATGATCTTGCATTGGAAGGCTTGGATATTTTTTGAAAGCAGAGAGGGCGTGCATGCCAAGTAAGAAAACACCAAATGATTTCATTCTGAGGAAATTGGTGATTTTGAACAATTCCTATCTGAGCCAAGTAACAATTTTACTGAGGCAAGAAAATGTTCTCCGAGCATCCCTCATCGTAGCATCTCAGAAAACGGCTGTGATTAAAACAGGCAGTGACTGTGTCTATTGGACATGGAGAGATTCTCTTGAGCAAGTTTCTAACTACAGGTTTTGCTGTATTTCAACCAAATTCCAACCAAATGCTGCCAAATAAGTAAATCTTTTTCTTCACATACGTATGTACATCTTTTTTTTTTTATTTTTTATTTTTTTTAATTTATGATAGTCACAGAGAGAGAGAGAGAGAGAGGCAGAGACACAGGCGGAGGGAGAAGCAGGCTCCATGCACCGGGAGCCTGACGTGGGACTCGATCCCGGGTCTCCAGGATCGTGCCCTGGGCCAAAGGCAGGCGCCAAACCGCTGCGCCACCCAGGGATCCCCATACGTATGTACATCTTAATGGAAAATTTTTCTGTCATTTGTTGTACTGAATTTTAGCCACTGGAGAAAGGCTGTTGTTTGAAACAGCAGAATGTGTTATTTGTGTGTGTGTGTGTGTTTTATTTCATTGAAGTGCACGCTAGTGCTTACGTTCTAAGGTTTCTACTACAGGAATGCATTTGAAAGGCTTTGCTGGGAATGTATTCAGGCACGCACCGGAGACCAAGTGAAAACTACGTAGGATGCAGAGCCTAAAAAGTTGACCTTACACATTTGCCATCTGACCCCTTGGATTTACCCCTGTTGAGAATAGCTTTTATTGTCATCGTCCCATCTTCATTATTTTGTGCCTTTAATTACCATCCACGCGAGTAGAAGACCAGAGACAGGGAATAGCATCCACAAAGGGGAAGCGAATGTAATCCCGCTACTCTCCGCTCTTCTTAGCACCAGCTGCCTTTTACTCTAAAACCATAAATAGCTTTATTTCTTGTTAATGGAGTAATTTATACAGTACCTAGTATCTTCATTGACAGCACTCTTTATCCTGTAGCAAACGTGCAGCATGTACAGAATCAATTGCGTGAGTTATGGGGAGCCGCGCAGCGCTCCGTTCTTCTCAATAACAAAGGAGAAAACACATTAAGAATGAGCATTGATGGGTTGGTGTGAGATCCGGTCAATGTGCTCTCCCGGAGTTGAAATTAAAAGGCAGTTAGGAGAAAATTGTTTTCTCTGGTCATCAGTCACAATGTGAAAGGCCTTTTTCACAATGATTAATTAAAAGCCCAAAAGAGAGAGCGAGAGGGAGTGAACTTTAATAAAGTATCCGGCTGGTTTTCGGTAACATCATGAGTTAATGGACGGTGGTTTGCCTTGACTAAGTGTTATTGGTCCAGTCCATAATTTCATCTTGAAATGGGCAAGGGAGTGAATCTTCCTCTTCGTAATTGAGTATTGATTTGAAAATAAATGGCAGTGAAACTCCCACTGAACTGTCAGGATATATTCCGGACGACACTGACAATAAATGATTTCTGGTTCTCATGAACGCTCTGGGTCAGCCTGACGCCGAGGCACGCGGAGGGCAGGTGCCATCCGCCTCCCCTTCTATCACCTTCCCGAGGCTCAGAGGATGAGACATCATGGGACAAGGCGTTCGCGTCCCCCGGGCCCGGCTCGGGCTCCATCGCCGGCCTCCTTTGTAAAATGTTTCCTTGAATTTGGAAAGCAATTTTAAAACAGCAGGTTCCGACATGTGGCTCCTCTTCCAAATAATAGCTTCCTGCTAACTACGGCACTTACGGAATACTTTCTGACGCATCTTCAATGGAAGGGAGTTAAAATGTCATTATAAATGTTTCAACGGGTTTGATAGATTTCCTTTACAAGTGGTAAGTAGTATAATTGGGTGTGATCTAACCAGGCACAAAATGACAAAAGACACTTTTCATTCCGAGGTTGAGTCTCATCCAGCGTTCATGGATCGTCCAACTCTGTCGATGGGGCGCGGCAGATGGTAGTGAAAGGTGACTTCTGGGGAGAAAAAACAATATCACAGGAGACTTAGGAGGATAGATGGGGATTCTAAAACAAGAAGTCTTTTTACAAAATGCCGCCGGATTGATAAATCCGTGGGGTAGACATCAGTGTTCCTTAACAGCCGCCAGAGCTATGGCCTTTGTTTTTCTGCATAGCGCAGGCCTGCTACGACAAAGCTCCCATCTTTCATTTGTTTACACTAGATTTCTGAATTGATATTTACCATTTTTGCATTAGCAATTTTTCTACTGTACCAGAGATGAGGACAAAAACACTGCCTGGGAAACATGTCTTGCTGGGTGCTCCTTCCTGACGCGTGACCATGCTGTGCAGAGCCAGGGGGCTATGCTGCTTACGCGGGAGAGGCCACTCAGGCAGCTCCCGGCCATTTAAAAAGGATAAAAAAAAAAAAAGAAAGCTTTTCCAGGTGATTTTCCCTGATCGGGATGGAAAATAATTTTTTTAAAGGATTTTATTAAAAAAAAAAATAAAGGATTTTATTTATTTACTTGGAGAGAGAGAATGAACAGGAGGGAGGGGCAGAGGGAGAAGGAGAAGCAGGCCTCCATCCATTGGGATCGAGCCCAATGTGGGACTCGATTCCAGGACCCTGGAATCAGGAACTGAGCCGAAGGCAGATGCTTCACCGACTGAACCACCCAGACACTCCTGGGATGGAAAAGGTCTTATGCTTATTTGGCTTCGGAAGGCCTCTTCTGGAAGGGCAGCGATGCTTTGGCCTCCCTCTGGAAGCATGTGAGGTTCACAGAAACACAGTCCCCTGGAGCCCTTGAGTGCATCACTGGGCTCCACCCTCCTTCCCTGGGGGTGCGTAGGATGTATTAGGCTATAATGATGTCTGGTAGGCATCCCTTAAGACAATTAAATGGAAGTCTATAAATCATAAGAAATGTGGGCAAGCTGTGGATGGCTCTACACCCCTTCCTGGAATGACCTGAAGTGACCTGGTGCAGACCCGAGCAGCTGGTCCCCCTCCCGGGGCGCCCCCTGCCCCTCCGTCCCCGGACCTAATTCTCCAGGATAAAGCCCCATACGCGGGGGTTTAACATCTGCAAAGGTGAAGCAGCATCATTCATACTTTTATGATAAAGGTGGAGTTGGCTCTTTACAGAAGGGTGATGAGGAATGCAGATAGAAATGAGCATCCCGCAAGTTTGTGGGTTGCATTTGTGGAGCTTCACAAACACAGTTTTCAATATTTCTGAAAATCGCACCTCGATGCAAGATTCTGGTATCTATGAGGGTGACACTCAAAAACAGCACTCAGGACGCCCAGCCCGGCGCTCAGGACGCGGAGGCAGAGGCTTGGAGAGTGACACAGGGCTCTTCGCCCTGTCGCGGTGCCCACCAAGGGCAGTGGAAGGCAGCACAGTGACCCCGATCCAGGGGGACCCGTGTGCAGGTCTCTACCCGGAAGCCGTCCCCTGACCTCATATTTCAAGGGGCACCTTGGGCCACCTTCTCCCTCTTTCCCTCCTCCCAGCTGATTTTATGGTTTATTTTAGTGACCTTTCCACAGATAAACATGTCACGAAGCAGGGACCCCACGAGCCTACTTACTCTCCTGACACAAATCCTTCCGGCCTGGAGCCCTGCGGTGTCCTGGAGGAAGCCACGTGGCGTGCAGGAGGATAGACCTGTGGGCTGGGAAAGGCGGAATGGGTTTTCTAAGCGCATCCCCTTTGCGATGATCACAATCTTGGGTGCAACTTGCATGACAGCACTCACCTGCTTTCCCTTCCCCGCACCCGTAACTGAGATAAATTGTCACACCGCTTAAAAAGGAATTCAACCCAGGAGCCGCCCACATGCCCTTAGTAGCCAGTTCATGAACGGCCAGAAGGGGGGATGGGGATGGTGGGTCTTCCAACGGTTTAGAGGTGTTCTCAGATGTCAAAAGTGCATTTAAAACAGTATTGGGGGGATGCCTGGGTGGCTCCGTGGTGGAGCGTCTGCCTTGGGCTCAGGGCGTGACCCCGGATCCTGGGATCTAGTTAGTCCCTGCAGGGAGCCTGCTTCTCCCTCTGCCTGTGTCTCTGCCTCTCTCTGTGGGTCTCTCATGAATAAATAAATAAAATCTTTTTAAATAATAAAATAAATAAAACAAAACAGTATTGGGGTTTATTCATCCGGTCCTCTTTGCAAGTCCCCAGCTCTTACTGGGACGGTGCTGTCTCTGTAGGATGCCACGGGGCTGTGGCCCAGCCAGCTAGCCCAGTAAACACACGGGCTGGAACAGGAGGTGTTAAGGGTTGGAATAAGATTTGGAGTGCGGCCCTAATGACGATGATGCAAGCCTGTCCCTGGTTATAATTTCAGTTGATTCTTAAAAAAAAAAAAAAAAATTCAGGCTATGTGTCTAGGGTCAGAATTTTAATCCCACTTTAATGGAAGAAGGACTAAACTTCAGAATCAGAATTACCCACCGTGGATCACACACAAATAAATGACATGTCTGGGATTGCGTCTGGCCTCCTGCCCCGGAATGTAATAGGCATCCCACTGATAACCGAGGGACGTGGGGGCGGCTCTGCACTCGGCAGCCACGTGGGGTCCGGCCTCATCTCAACGCCTAGGGAAATAATAAAGCCTCCCCCCCGCCCTGGGAAACGGCGGACGGGGTCCTGGGGTACAGCTCCCCACCAGGGCCGAGGCCGCCTCTCTCCAGGATCTGGGGCCAGACGGTTTCGGGCCTTGGTGTTTATGCAAAGAGAGCGCAGAAGGGCGCTGCGGCGCCCGCCTGTTGTGCAGCCTGCCTGTCAGTCACGGAGCAGCAGTCGTGCCCAAGTCCTGTCACTTGGAGAGTTCGGCTCCCAGGAAGCCCTGTCTGAACCCAGCCCTCCTCCAGCCTGCCTCCTTTTGTGTCTCTTCCCCAAAAACGCTTAGTTCCGCTCCGTCTCTACCAGCACCCCGACCTGAACTCGAGTCCCCCATTTTCAAAGGTGGGAACTGTGACCGGTGCATCCATTCAGCTCGTGGACATCGCGGCCGGAGGTCGGAAAGCCGTCCTGGGCCCCAGGCGGTTGCGCATCTGGGGTGTCTGCTCTGCACCTGCCCCGCGCGCCTCGCGCTCCCGCAAACGAGCGAATCTTATTCCTCATCTGCTTCCTCAAACCGCCGCAGTTCCCCTGCGCGCATACCGAGTTTCTCTTCCCGGGCAATTGGTCCCGGCTTTGTCATTAGTGGGGAAAGCTCTGGCCTCTCGCACAGCCTTCTGCTTAACAAAACGAAACGTGTGCAATGCATTCGGGGCGTGAGGTCAACGGCTAGATTGTTCTTGCTCCAGAAGGCGCGTTTCCATGGGCTGAATCGCATCCAGGAAATTAGCACCATTTGTACCTGTAATAAAGACACAGGTGAGGCAGGGGACGGCGGCCGGGGGCAGACGCTGAAATCCTCTGCTCCCTGCCTAGAATGCGCGGTGACAAATTATCTAATCTGCATTTATTTGGAGACTTGTATTAGCAAAACTGATGGAACGGGGTTTGATTTGTGGACACGGGAGGGAGTCTGCGGGCCGACTTGCAGGGCAGTGGAGGCCGGAAGCCTGGAGCCCACGGGGGCTCGAAGGCAGAGCTGCTGGGTCTTCTCCGGGCCGAGCGTGTGGGGCCCTGTCACCTCATTTGCAAAATGGACATTTTCCAGAATGCCCCGCGTGTCTAAAACTGACGTCTGTGCCGTGTACACAGGATGCGGAGAAGATTAACGTGACTGTAAGATAACCAGATTCAGAGAGATTTGGGGTCCTCCCGAAGAGGCTGATCTGGGCCCTGCTGGGCCCCAAAGGTGTCACGACGGAGGAGAACTTAGGGAAGACGCAGCAGAACCAAAAGCTAAAGAGAAAAAAGGAAGCGGGGAGAGCTTTCCCACCCCCCAGGGGACACGGGGGGTGCCGTGGACGGTGGCGCACCCGTCAGGGCTGTGGGGCGGGGGGCGACCTGCTGGTGCTGCCCAGCCCGAGGGTGCACAGGGCACGGCCGGCGGAGACGGGAGGAGTCGGGAGACTCAGACTCAGTCCCTGGCGGGGGCTGGCCTCACCAGCTCCTCGCAGGTGACATGTCCCGAATGGATTGTGCATCCCCTAGCCCAGTAGGCGCCAGGGCAGGACCCTGGTCTCCTGAGAGCTGGTGCACCCACGTGCCCAGTGGCTGCAGCCGACGTGCCCGGAGGTAGCCGAGGCCGCCCCGGCGCTCTCCCCGTGGCCGTGGCTTCCCCTCCTCGGGTGGGGGTGCCTCCATGGTCAACCCTTCGTCTTCTTTGCCTTTGTTCCCACCCGTGACTTCTCGGAATTCTCCGTGTGTCTTAAGTCCCTTAACAGCGTCTGGCTTTGTTCCCCCAAGTGAAGCCCATGAGAGCCGCGGCTTTGTCAGTGCTGTGGTAGTGAAGATGCGCCACTGGGCCCTCCCCGAGGGTCGGCCGGTCCCCCGCCAGCCTGCATGTCCCGGTGGCTGCCCGTCCCCCAGACCGTCCAGCCTCCAGAGGCCCCAGCCTGGGACCCGGCCTCGGGGTTAACGGAGCCGCGTGGCTCCTGCACAGGTAACATGAGCTCCAAGGGCGCCCGCCAGCCAAGCTCCAGGTTGTCCCAATACCAGGGTGTGAGACTCCCTCACTCTGCCCCCGGCACCCCCCTCCCCCACCCCCGGCCTTTCCAGAGGTTGCACTTGCATCCTGGCCCAGGGCATTTGCTGCAAACTCACGTGCCCCTCGCAGGCAGGTGCTCCTTGGTCCCCTTGGGCGCTGGCCGCGTCTCGACGACACCTGCTCCTGGAGGGACCTGAGCTCACCCCGATGCTGCCAGGACGGCACCGAGGCCACCACCAGGTGGGGCGGGGGAGCAGACCCCTCAGTGTGCCTGGTGCCTGGGACACGGTCCGGCACGCATCCGACGCTAAGAACGTTTGTGGAAGAGGTGAATAAAGTGAGTAATCAGCCCAAGTGAGCTAAACCAACCAAAACTCAGCCCAACCGTTTGAGGCACACATCTCTGGTTCCCGGGGCACCTGCCTGTCCTGCAGACCGTCCAGGGTGTCGGGGGTGTCCTGCAGCTGCGTCGGGGGCGTTTGGGATCCGCTGCACACATCAGCACTTGAAGCCTCCGATCCTTTCCACCTAGAACATGTTCCAGCCACTCGCCAAGCCGCACGATAAGCATGTGGATATGGTGCAACATGTACTGAACACTCCGCAGAGAGGTATTTGGGGTAGAGACAGGCGGACCATGAGGTCGCACCCTCGATGCAGCCCGAGTCGGCCTGTTACTGAATTGCACAGTCATGTGGTTCCTACGCGGTGTAGACAGAGGGTACCTGTGGGGCAGGCTTCAGGGACGACTGACCTCCGCAGGGATTGGAAATGCAGGAGGAGGGAGTGTTCCCCTTGGTGTGAACACACACACAGGCCTTTATCCCACAGGGGTGTCTGCACAAAGTAAACCGTGACCCGTAAGTGGAGCCAATCCCAAACCCAAACCCAATTACAGGTCGTGCTCTCGGGGAGGTGTGTGCCCACATCCCGGCCCCTCTCCCCGGGGGCGGCGGCCCATGAGGCCTGGAAGCGGGCCTCCCGCGGGGGGGGGGGGGAGGGCGGTTCTGTGTGTACAGGGCGAGAGGCACTTCCTTGTTAGCACAGAGAGAAGGAAAATCTGCAAATGTCACTGATTTAGCAACGCGCAGGGGAGCCTTTCCGGTCAGCGCCCGTCCAGCGGCCTCCTTGTGCCCCGAGGCTGGTCGTGCTTTGGTTGCACTGATGACCCCGGGGACTATTTAACCCGCTTCCAGTAATTTCCCATGGACGGAGGTGTTGGGGGAGGGCGGGTTTCCTGCGACAAAAATCCATGACACATTCTGGGTGCGTGTGCACCCTTCAGCGTCTGTGGAATTGGGGGCTCCTTCCTTCTTGGAGCTCAGCCAGAGTATGGGTGTTTTTTTTTTCTTTTTTAAGATGTTCGTAAATTGAAATTTCAGGATGCCAAGAGGCAAGACTAATCAAAGGGTTTATGCAAGCTTTGTCCTGTCTTAAATGCACTCGGAACTAATTCCTAGGTGTCTCTATGCTGCCCCGCCTCGCCCCCCAGGGCCTGAGGATGACTTTTTCTGCGTTGGCGTCCGAGCGGGCACCTGTTTCCTCCCGGGAGCTCCCCCATCCCTAGGGACGTGCCTCCCCCACTCTGGTCTCCCTCTGGCAGGGGGAAGTTGGGTGGCGAAGAACGCGTCGGATCACGGCCTCCTATCGCAGAACAGAGAGGGCGAGAGGGATGTCTGTGAAACGGAAGCCCGATGCGGTTTCCACGTCAGATGGCGATGTTTCAGAGACGGTCGCTGATGCTGCACCTGCGGACTTCCCCGGGACTGTCATGTGGCCTTAATGCCGGGAGAAAACAGCCAGGGTGTGCTCATCTTTGCTTTAAAAGCAGAAAAAAAAATCGCTATGGGGTGGTCGCCAAGACGCTTGGGTGAGACGTAAGAAAATTTTCTTAAAAACATCAATGATGAGGGGATCCCTGGGGGTGCTCAGCGGTTGAGCGTCTGCCTTTGGCCCAGGGCATGATCCTGGAGTCCCGGGATCGAGTCCCATGTTGGGCTCTCTGCATGGAGCCTGCTTCTCCCTCTGCCTGCGTCTCTGCCTCTCTCTCTCTCTCTCTCTCTAGGTCTATCATAAATAAATAAAAATAAATCTTTAAAAAAATATCAATGATGATGAATTGCTAGCAATGGAATTGCAGTGTCAGAAAAACCCCGTGAGTTTTAATTTTGAAAGATACTTGCAGATGGATCTCTGTGGGTGACGCTGTCTGTGTGCTCCTCCGGGTGCCTTCAATTTGGGGGAAGAGGGAACGTGCTGGAAAGCCTTCCCGTGCATGACTGTCTGGCCATTGCTTTGACCGTGGCCCCCTCTGTCGTGAATCTGCAGCGCGGGGCTGGTGGCATGTCGAGTCGTAGGTGGCCGACTCCCAGGCCTCCCCCAACCTCCCTCCTCCAGGGACCTTCCGGGGGGCCATGTGCCCACCGTCCCAGAGGCGCCTGCGCATTTCTGCTTGGTGCCCATTGAGAGCAAAGTCTCAGTTAAGAACGAAATCAGCAGAGGATCATTTTCCATGGAGCCATGAAGACAGGTAACAATGCAAGGTGTCCACCCAGTGTGTGCCCCCGGTTTGGTGGCCGGGGAGCACGTGGGAGCACATCAGCTGAGTGCCGTCCTGGGCCGTCGCGGCCGCACGGTGCAGCAGGCTTCCACGAGCACCGAGAGCGCTATAGCGCTGAGTGCTCGATCATTACTGTCCTTAAAAAGGCCCTACTATATATATATATTTTTTTTCACCCTAGAATGAAAGCCATTTCCAGCCAAACATGGCAAGTGTGTTTTCCGACACACACCCCACAGCCAGGGTGTGCTCATCTTTGCTTTAAAAGCAGAAAAAAAAAAAAAATTGCTATGGGGTGGTGGCCAAGACGCTTGGGTGAGACGTAAGAAAATTTTCGTTGTTGCAAAACACGGTAATCCCCGGGCCTCTGCCAAGTTCCAGCACCTGAACCGAGACGCCGTTTTTGACAAACGCGCTGCTAATTACTTTTGGCGCCACTCAGCCCCTCAGATGAATAGCTGCTGTGCCCGGTGTCCCTCTCAAGCCGAGCGACACCAAACAGTCATTGTGGTGACGGCCCGGGTGAAGCGCCCCACCTGTCTGTTCGTTAGTGACAATGGTGATGCGTGGTGGCACTTCCTCCTCCTGGAGCCCAGTCCCTGCCACAGCCCGTAGCAAATCAGCACAAGCTCCACACTGTCAAGCCATCCCCTGGCCATCCTGGAGCCTGGGAGTGCAAACCCGAGGCTTCCCAAGGGCGTCTTCTCCCCAGGGGCACGGGTCGGGGGCGTCTGCTGGGTGCTTCTCCCTCGGTGCCTGGTGGCGCCCGGCGACCTCCTTCTCGCCATCACCTCTGTCTGCACATCAACTTCCTCTCTGTCTCCCTGTTACTCGCCATCGGCTTTAGGGTCTAGCCTCGTCCAGGACCATGTCTTCTTGGATCCTTACAGTAGGAGGAACACCTGCAAAGACTCTTGTTCCACGTCCCGAGGAATCATCAGCCCCCATTCTGGATAATGCTGAGGGTCCGGGGGAGCGTGTATTTGGAGGAACCCCGTCCAACCTGCGGCCTTTCCCGAACATGGAATCCTCCGCGTTGCTCCCAGGTTACATGAGCTGAATCCTCCTTTTTCATCACATGTGAGTCGTTATTGGCAAATTCGAAAGCTGCTCATCAGGTGCACACATTTCCCTTCCTTTTCTTCTGTGAACGTTTTCCCAGCACGTCTCCACCTTCTCGCGGGCACTGGTACCCCGTGGGCTTTGTCATAATTAAAAATATCGACATTTCCCAAATGTGAACGTACAGAAAACATACTCCGATAACTAAAGCCTTTGTGCAGTGCTGTTTATCTCCCACGGAAAAGACCCACCGGGTGACAGTTCCCAGGGGCCTCTCACCTTTCCAAGCGAGCCCCACCTGCTTTTTGTTCTGGGCTACCTGTTCGTGCGTGTCTCTGTAGTGGACAGTCTGGGAAGATGGAAACAGTGTTTCCTGTGAAGCCAAAGGTAGGCGTGCTTACTGCCCACTCTAAAATATGTGGGTTCCTTGGACACCTGGGGGGCTCAGTGGTTGAGCATCTGCCTTCGGCTCAGGCTGTGACCCTGGGGTCCTGGGAGCGAGTCCCACATCGAGCTCGCTGGAGGGAGCCTGCTTCTCCCTCTGCCTGTGTCTCTGCCTCTCTCTGTGTGTCGCTCATGAATAAATAAATAAAATTCTTTAAAAAAATAAGATTAAACTAAATTAAATTAAATATGTGGGTTCCCTAAGCCTCAAGTTCTTCTGCAATGAATCTGTGTGCAGGTGTCCATAGGCGGGTCCATGTTGTTCTCGTGGGCGAGGAGAACAGGTACAGGGTGCTGATGCCCTTGCCAGGCCACGTTAATAAACCCCTTGGTCTCTGACCCAGGATTATTTAATGAACCGCTCATTTACACTTTTTCTTCACAACATTTATATACTCTCACAGCCTTAAATATTTTTTTCTTCTGACGGCCTCCTTATATTGTAGCCGGCTAATTTGTTAGTTCGAAAGGAAAATAGAATCTCAATCCGTGTGTAGACCTTAGCAACACCCGATGTTTCTTCTGTCTCCACGTACCAGTGATTTGCAATGAAACGAGAGAGGGAGAAAACATTAAACTTATTTAGGGAGCATTTTAAAAATACTTACTTTCAATTCTGTTTGAAGGACACACTCGTATCTGCTTGGTGATGCACCGAAGTGAGCAAACCGGCCAGGATTATTTAATGAACCGCTCATTTACACTTTTTCTCCACAACATTTATATACTCTCACAGCCTTAAATATTTTTTCCTAAGCATGACTGTTTTTCTAGAAATAACTTGTCCTCGGCAGTAGAATTTCTAACTTACCCATTAGCATTTATCACTAACTACACATCCTCTGCGCTCTGTGGATCTAATGTATTTAGGGCTTTCACCTGTTTTATCTCTTCTCCCAACAATTTCCTTTGGATTTCTCATCTCCACCATTGATTCTTCTGCTCTTTTTGTTCTGGCTGGAATTCTTGGGTATATATTTGAATCTTAATATTTTAGGTAGGTAAATGCAGTGACCACTGAATCCAGCATTCCCATTATTCCGGTGGAGGACTAGGGCATTAAGGCTGCTTCTGTAAAGTAGCAGGAAAATTGCCAGAAGTACTTTTACCTCAGTTTACCACGGTCACCCTTAGTTCAATTCTCCTCGCACTGCAATCCTTTCTCTGCCTTCGGAAGAAGCCGAGTCTTTCCCATATTTATGAGAATTTTAATAATGATGAGAATTCCCTCTTAAATTTGTCTCTTTTTCCTTGTGCTTGTATTGATGACCAAGGAATGCCATTAATTACTCATTTGGGTTATAATTGTTTTATTATTAGAAATCGATCCCCCCAAAATTAGAACACCATTTTTTAATTTTTTAATTTTTTTAAATAAATTTATTTTTATTGGTGTTCAATTTGCCAACGTACAGAATAACCCAGTGCTCATCCCATCAAGTGCCCCCCTCAGTGCCTGCTACCCAGTCACCCCCACCCCCCCGCCCTCCTCCCCTCCACCACCCCTGGTTCATTTCCCAGAGTTCGGAGTCTTCCATGTTCTGTCTCCCTGTCTGATATTTCCCACTTACTTTTTCTCCTTTCCCCTTTATTCTCTTTCACTATTTTTTATTAGAACACCATTTTTTAAGGCTAAGCTTTGCTTGAGAGAGGGGCTATGGAGCACAGAGTGCCTATAACCTGGGTCCTGGTTCTATTGTTTTTGTTTTTGTTTTTTTGACGTAAAATGTAACTCCAGAATCTTCTGATCTGCTTGGCAATACTGTGTATAATGACGTTTCTTTGTGTGACTGTCGTCTGCGTGGCATCTAGACCTTCAGAACCTCTTCTTTCAGTACCAATTGTTGAGAGGTTTGCAAGTCTTCATGCTCTTCTAGGGTGGAGGTCACGTTCCTCTGGCCAACATCTGGGTGGTCTCAGCAGAGGCATCTTGCTGAGGACCTACTGCCCCTGAGAAACTTCCTTCTTGATCCTCAGTGGCAACCAGTGAGGAAGACCTGCACCGACTCGGGAATGATGCTCACCTGCACTCACACGTTGACTGAAGACCCTTCCTTGATGTGAAGAGGCAGCTTTCCAAGTAGCTCATGCTTGCTGGTTGAATGTCTGTTCATTTCATGCATTCTTATCAACACCAGCTGGCACTGTGGCAGTGTCAAGGCCCATACCTCTACCTTTATCTCTCTCTCTCTCTCTCTGTATACATATCTGTCTCCTACCCTTGATTTCCTGCTGCGGCTTTTCTGGAAACATGATAGGTCAAAAATATCTGCCAATATCTGTCTCCTACAGTCGGCTCTAACTTTGAGAACTTAAATCATTGGAATTCACTGCCCTTATATTAAGCAATTCTGGGTTAATTATACATTAATGCTCCTGTGATAAACGATCCTGGAGGATGGAAGCTACTTCCTGACTGCGTGCTGAACACTTGTATGATCAGGCAAATATAGCGTAGCTATCTGTTCCAGGATGGACCACGCCTGGAAGGCAAGAATGTGAGGGAACTTTAAGCAGCTCAGCTATCAAGACTAACCTCTTACTTGTCAATACTCATTTTAAGACCCCCGCCTTGCTATGTCTTCCAACCCAAAGCTGTGATGGCCAACTCTCTGAAGTCCCAGCCCACGTTCCACCTTGGACCAGCTTTTAAATCACCCAGCCCTAAGCCCTACATGCTTGTACTGTATCTTCCTATTATTTTCTCCTTCTGGGATCCTACAAATACTGTCAAGACTCTCCTCCCCTTTACAGCAGTAGGCTGAAAAATTTGGTTTTGCTTGGTCAACAGCGTTTGTGGCAGCCTTTCTAGGGAGTCAATAGCAAACACATCTCCTAGGCTTTTCACTCGGGATCATGTTTTTTAGCCTTGCTGCTGGAATTAATGTTCTTGGCTTCAGCTTTGTCTCCTGGGTGTCAGGAGTATGTTTTCCCCCTGCCATTCTAGATGAATGAACGGATACTTTCACCTTTTCCACACTTGCTGCCATCCTGACAGAGGCCCTTGTAAGACCTCTCTTGTTGGGTAGCTAAAATTATCTTGTGTGCATCCGACTCACTAGACTCTTCCCAGCACAATCCACTGGATACACACCTTCCTGAGCTCTGACAAATGGGGTTGTTTGCTCAGAAAATCCAGTAACTACAGATTGCCTGCTTGTTTACATATGGATGTTTCTTTCAGGCACCTGACTTCTGCCTAATTGTGCTCTACCTTCCATTCCATGTTACACTTGCAGACGCTCCGACAGGTACATGGTGTCCCAGACTCTGGGACATCGTAAATATCAGTAAATGCTTGTTGGACTAGTAAATTCTTAGAGGCCTCTCTCAAATGCATGTTCTGTGAAACTGTTCCAGGCTTTTCAGACCCGATGAGGCCTCTTCTGTACTGGCCCTGTAGCTGATGAAGTCCTCTTCGTACCGCAGTAGTGTGGGCCTCTGTCTCATTCTGCAGGATTTCTCCCGACTCTCAGCAACTTGAGGAGAAATACGTTGTGTTTGGGTCAGTCTTTTTAGAGGAACCCATCTTGGTGGCGATTCCCTAGAAGGGAATCAGCAAGTGGTTTGTTGAATAAAAAGGGGGGGGGGAAGAAATTATAAAATGTGGAATTTTTTCCTAAAGCAATTCCTTACTACTAGTGTTTCTGATTAACTTATGACTTCCAGTGATGGAAGTGTGACTTCCATCTACTGGTGGTAGAAGTAACTTTATTATATTTCAAAAAATTATTTTCTACTTTATGCATTATTTTCCTACTTACCTACTTAATATGTATTCTAAGCCTTTCTTATATTCCTAAGATCTATGCCTTCATAACTTCTTTGTTGTATGACAAATATCAAGTCTTGAGACGTTTCTATGATTGCTTGTAAGGGTAATGTTTCAAAGACTCTGAAATATAAATATTCACACTCAGGAAAATGATACTTTGCAAAAATATGAATGGTTATACGTCATTACGGAAGTATTAAAAACTGACTAAGTTTTGGTCAGTCTAATCCTTAAAATAGTGGAAGAAATTCATTCTTTTCACAAGAAATGCTCTTCTGTCAACACTGGTTTATGAGTCCCAGATATTTTTTGAATCTAAAGATAAATTGAAAGTAAATGTCAGTTTTAATTAACTATAATCAACGAGATTATTTTGAGATACTTCACATTTGAGAAGTGGATTGTTTTGACATGGTGTGCTATCACAGTGATTGGTGGGCACAAAACGAATCCAGTTGCTCTTGAGCATCAGTACTAGGAATGCTGGTCCCACCGTGCTGTGACTGTCAAGGTTTGTGAAAAACATACAGTAAACTAACCTACACTCCCATTCTTCCATTCTTCAAAATCTACAGTTATTTAATTTATTTACATACATCAACATGTGTTACTTGAGCCTGTGGTGTCATGGAATAGATTTTTTTTTTTAAGATTTTATGTATTTATTCATGAGAGACACACAGAGAGAGGCAGAGACACAGGCGGAGAAAGAAGCAGGCTCCATGCGGGGAGCCCGATGTGGGACTCGATCCCGGGATGGGGTCACGACCTGAGCTGAAGGCAGATGCTCAACCCCTGAGACACCCAGGGGCCCCCCGAATGGATGGTTTTAACAGCTTCCTGTCATACCTGATGTTATGATTATGTCATCTCATTGGTATATAGTAGCCAGGCTCTGGCTATTGTTTTTTATCTTTCTGTGGGATGATAAAAGCTTAAGATTTCCTAATTTGCCTTGTGACTGATGTCACTCTTATGTAAGGGTACTTTCTGAAGTCACTCTTTTTACTGGTTCTCACCAATTTTGCCTGGTCTCCCTGGCAAGCAGCTTGCAAAGGATTTATCTTATTGATGCCATTGACCTCCGAACCTCTCCTTAAGTGCTTGCCATGAACGCCCCATTGTCTTCAAGAGTGTACTCTTATGCCTGAAATTCCCCACACCCTGTTTCACACACTATCAATTCATATAGGGGGAACCCGGGGCTGCTTTGACCTAATGGACTGCCTCTCCTCCACCATGTTGGGTACTGGTGAAGGTGATGGAGTCTTGCTCTGTGGGCTCGTCGGTCCTAGCATGGAACCTCTGTCTGAAGGGTGTGCTGGGGCTCAGGCTGTCAGGGCCCCAGTATTCTCAGCCTATTCTGGCTGGAGCAGAGTTTCTAGTTCATGTGTGGGGATTAGGTGGAGTAAGGACACCCCAAACTCTCAATTACAAGATAATATAGTCTCTGACACCCAAAATTTGAGGAGACGTGAAATGCTGGTGGCCTGCCTCTCCTGTTGGGACACTACATCCTTTGACTGGGGGCCGAGCAGAGAGGGATCCCATCTTATCGGCTCTCCCCCCGGGGGTGGCACTTCTGTCCAGCTGAGCTGGGAGATGGGAAGACAGGGAACAGTCCTGTCTCAGGTGCAAAGAGCTCTGCTGTTCTTACTGAGGTTTAGTAGATTTTTTTCAAATAAATGTCCCCTCATTGCCTCTATACCCTTAGGACAATTTCCAGATGTTAAATAGTTGTGTTTTTTAAAAAAGATAATTTTCAGCAATTATGGTTGTTTCATTGGAGCAGATCCACAGGGCTCCTGGTGCCGTCTTCCTGAAAGTGGGACTTCCCCGCAGTCCTTCAACTTACCCCTACTTGGTCTTCAGTGAAATCTCCTAGAAGCTTCGGTAGGAGTAAGCCTCCATATAGATGGCAAGATGGGTATTTTTAGTTAAGGAGAGACCTCAAAGAAATCTCAAATTCAAGGCATTGAGCAGAATTTATTTTCATAGCTGGCAAGAATAAAACCATGTCAATGACCTATGGTTGGCAACACCCATAAAGTGCCTATATCTTAATATATTAGTGTTAATAACAGAATGTACTTCAGGGAAGGATAGCAGCCAACAAATGATTAGCTCCCCACTTAGGGCCTTCTTCTTTTTTCTTTTATAATTTTTAAAAATTTTAATGAATTAATTAATGTTTTTTTTTTTTTAATTTAAGAGAGGGATAGAGCACAAGCAGGGGGAAGGACAGAGGGAGAGGGACAAGCAGACTCCCTGCTGAGGGGAGACCCCCCCAATACAGGGCTCAATCCCATGACCCTGAGAGATCATGACCAGAGCCAAAGTCAGACGCTCAACCGACTGAGCCACCCAGGTGCCCCAAGCCCTCTTTTCGCCATCAGTGAAAGACTCACGAAACAGAAGTGGCGGCCTCCTTGGACGCCCTGTTCTGCACCTGTGGTTGATTATCAACTTAACAGTGGCTGAGAGCAAAGGCAGAGCAGACTCCTTCCTTGAAACAGGTATCAGGACAGCTCCAAGTGCTCAGGAGCCATCTGCCAGCATTGAAATGCATTCATTAATTCAATCAGGTTTTTGTTTTTTTCCAGTCCCCAATATAGCTAGACTAGACATCAGATTGGCTAAGCAGACCTTTCTCTGGGAAGAGCGAGGAGTCAGTGGTGGGGTGCACTCAAGGATGGTCTCATAGCTCTAAGGAAGGTGCAGGAATCATGTCAGAGGTTCCTTCAAGGTCATTCCATTTAAAAAGGATGAGTTAGGACCCAAACTGAGATACTTGGTGGTGAATCCTTGTTTTATTAACCCAATGCTTTCCACAGTGTCTAATGCTGATTTCCTCAATAAGTTACAAGTCACAGTAGCATCTTGAGATGGATGTTGAATTTACCACTGAGACTTGGGGACAGGTCCATCTCAGGCATCTCCAGGGTCCCTGGACTTTACAATCTGATGATAAGACAGGTGTGCCCTTCTACTACCCTCTTCCTCAACTTGGAATGTACTTGCTACTACTATCTAGCAAGAGGCCATTCCCAACAGAGGGGAAGTACTGTTAAAAGTAAACTTTTTCACTCACGTAGAGAGACAGTCATTCTCTTAGACTTGTCATAGGGGATACTGTTAGCTTAGTGGCTTAATCTATTCATGCTTTATTTAGTCAAGGTGGGATGGGCATGAAGGGGAAAGATCTCCAGCTGCGTCAGGACCCACGAGAATCTGTGCTAGAAGAACCGGGGAAGGGGAAGGCTATGATGGGGCTGGGAGCACGGTACTTCCAACAAAAATGGAAACCTGATTTTTGTAAGTAGCATGAAGACTCTACTTTCAAATTATTTTAATTTAAATTCAATTAGCCAACATATAGCACATCATTAGTTTCAGATGTAGTTTTCAATAACTCATTGGTTGTGTACAATACCCAGTGCTCATCACATCACATGCCCTCCTTCATGCCCATCCATCACCCAGTTACCCCATCCCACCAACCCCCTTCTTCAACAACACTCAGTTTGTTTCCCAGGGTTAAGAATCTCTTATGGTTTGTTTCCTGCTCTGATTTTTTTCCCATTCAGTTTCATTTCTCCTCCTTCCCTTATGATCCTCTGCACTATTTTTTATATTCCCCGTATGAGTGAACCGATATCATAATTGTCCTTCTCTGACAGACTTACTTCACTCAG
This sequence comes from Vulpes vulpes, assembly GCF_048418805.1. Taxonomy (NCBI): domain Eukaryota; kingdom Metazoa; phylum Chordata; class Mammalia; order Carnivora; family Canidae; genus Vulpes; species Vulpes vulpes. Next base: position 117,133,783 of record NC_132781.1, read on the forward strand.
CATCATACCATCCAGGTCCAAGCACATTGAAGCAAATGGTGGGTATTTGTCATTTCTGATGGCTGAGGAATATTTCATTGTATACAAGGACCACATCTTCTTTATCCCTTCATCTTTCGATGGCCACTGAGGCTCCTTCCACATGAGCCTCCTTCCACAGTTTGGCTATTGTGGACATTGCTGCTATAAACATTGGGGTGCAGGTGTCCTGGCGTTTCACTGCATCTGTATCTTTGGGGTCAATACCCAGTAATGTAATTGCTGGGTCGTAGGGCAGATCTATTTTTAACTCTTTGAGGAACCTCCACACACTTTTCCAGAGTGGCTGCACCAGTTCACATTCCCACCAGCAGTGCAAAAGGGTTCTCCTTTCTCCACATCCTCCCCAAAATTTCTTGTTTCCTGTCTTATTTATTTTAGCCATACTTTCAAATTTAAAATCTGAATTCGTTTATCTCAATTCATATACTCTATCTTCTGTGGTTTATGGTCTTCCAGAGATATTTCTATGTGTTTCTTTTTTTTTTTTTCTATGTGTTTTGACTACAAAGATTTCTCCTTTCTCCCTCCCTTTTGTCTCTCTTTGCACCATTTCTGGGTGGCGACGTTAACTTTTAAATCACAGTGAAAATAGAACTTACCGATTGAGTTTAGTGGTAGTAAAATGACTGGATTCTTCTCACTTACCAAGTGATTATTTCTCAATACCCCCAAATATTCAATATATCTCACAAAGATCACTTACTTCTAATTCATTTACTGCCTCTCAGTGGAACACACCCCTTTCATAGAACAAATTGCGCCCTCAGTAAAAAATTGAGAAAGGCTATCCTCAGGATTGTGCAGGTAAAAGACCCGAGTGCAGCTTGTGTGTTATAGTTTCAGACAGAGAATAGAAATGCTTTATGATATCTTATGACTGCGTTTGCAGAAATCCCATTTCTATTGATTTAAGGTATGTTAGGAGAAATTCTTGCGTTTGTTAAGAATGTTTTGAATCACTTTTATTTTAACATTTCGAAGATCAAAAAAGGAAAATGAGGAAGGGAAAGAAGAATTGACCTCTACATGTGTATGTCATTTTTTTAAGCACTGGGGACGTGTAAAACAAGAAAAATGCTTAAAAACATAATTGATTATACTTATTCTTTTACTGTCGATTTTTGCTATCTCCTGAGTTTACTTCTCTTCTGTGAAACAAATATCCCTGCCCTCAGGGCGCTTACAGTTCGGAGATGCAGGCAGCCTGTGATCCTCTTAGTGAGGAATGTTCCCCCAGCTGAGCAATCATCTCTGTTGGAGTTGGCTACTACTATGTTGTTCCTTTGCACACAATTTCCCTCATTTTTTTTCAAAGAAGACATAGAAACCTGTGACTCCCTTCTGCTAAAACTTGAATTTTCTTTCAGTACCTTTTCTGAATTCCCTTTATCTCATTATCAGAACCAATAAACCCCCAAACACCACCGTTTCCCCCCAGTGACAAGTGAACGCCTTGCTCTGAGAACAATGCGTGGACCCAGCAGGGAGGTGGCTGGTTTTAATCTCACCCAACATGTTTACATGGTGTCCAGATGCATATATATATATATATATATATATATATATATATATATATATATATATTTAAATGCCAAGCCTTTGGAAAATCTTAACTCTACAAAGAAGAGCCTACTTTTCTCTCTATTATTCATCTTCAGAGGTGGCATTTGGCTTCATGAAAGAAAATATCCATTTCAAAATCACTTCAAAAGTAAGAAGCTTATTATTTTGCACTGTAAAAGTCCAAAGAGATGGATTTCAGAGTTGGCTAACTCAGCAGCTACACATAACATCAGTCATTTGCTTATTTACAGCTACTGCCTTCTGGAAATGTTAAGTTTTACATAGTCTTTTTTTTTAAGATTTTAAAATTATTTTTGGAGAGAGAGAGAGAGGGAAAGAGAGAGAGAGAGAGAGGCCACAGAGCAGGGAGGGGCAGAGGGAGAGAGAGAATCTTAAGCAGACTCTGTGCTGACTGTAGAGCCCAAGGGAGGGCTCAGTCTTGCAACCCTGAGATCCTGAAACCAAGAGCTGGGCATTTAACCAACTGTGTCAACAGGTGCCCCAAATTTTACATATTTTTATGAATTTAATGTTATTATCATATTTTTATTTTGCCTGGAAGAGAATTTGGGGTTAAGTATCACTTTAATGAGCATTTATTAGACAACTTCTAAAGGTTTACTTTATAATAAGATTGTTATATTTTTATTGACATTTTCCTTGTTATATATTCCTTACTATATCATTTTCTTTATTGTATCATCTGAACTCTTCATATATTAGGGATGTTGCTCCCATGCCACATGCTACAAATAGTTTTACTGTTTTATTCCTCAATCAAATTATTTCAAATTCACAGGAAATTTGAGAGTTTTATTTTTTTATGTAACTAAATCCATCCTTCTGTGATTTTTTGGCATTTGGCTTTTGTTTCATTCTTAGAAAGTCCTTTTCCAAACAAAATTATATGATTATTAGAGTACAATTCCTTTCTGTAATTTTATATTTGCAACCAAATATATAAATCATTAATTGATACAGAATTCATCTTTACATGAGTTAGGGTCCAGTTTTTGTGTGTGCGTGTGTGTGTGCGTGTGTGTGCTTTGCAAAAAGTTTGTAAGTAGACCATCACCATTCACTGAATAAACCAAACTTTCCTCAAGGCTCTGTGGTACACCTTGAATGTATGACAAATCCATAGAGTCGTATGGACACATCTCTGTGTCCCTGTTTTTCCCCCTAGATTGCAGTTGGCAGTACATACAGACATACACCTGTCAGGAGGAAGCCTTTAGTGATGAGTGTGGGGTCCCCTCGTGCACCAGGAGGTGGGTTGGACCACAGGAGAGGATGGGTGGGGATAGCCTCCAGGGTCAGTGGAAGGGCCGACACGTGTGTCTTATTGTTCTTCTTGCTTTAATCACCGTTGTCTTTTGTTGGTTTCCGGGTGGCTAGGCTAGTCTAGAAACTAGGTTGTTTTTCTTTTTCTTTTTTCTTTATTTATTTTTAAATATTTTATTTGTTTATTCATGAGAGACAGAGAGAGGCAGAGACACAGGCAGAGGGAGAAGCAGGCTCCCTGCGGAGACCCCGATGTGGGACTCGAACCCGGGGCTTCGGGGTCACGCCCCGAGCTGAAGGCAGATGCTCAACCACTGAGCCACCCAGATGTCCCATGGTTGTTTTTCTTTTTAAAGTTTTATGGAAATTTGTTTCGGTACATTGTAAAAATAAGGCACATAGTGATTGTCCTCTGCCTTCTCTGGATTTTGAAGCCTGGAAATAATATTTGCTTCCCAAGATACATTTATTTATTTATTTTTGTTTTTTTTTTAATTTTTATTTATTTATGATAGTCACAGAGAGAGAGAGAGAGAGAGGCAGAGACACGGGCAGAGGGAAAAGCAGGCTCCATGCACCGGGAGCCTGACGTGGGATTTGATCCGGGGTCTCCAGGATCGCGCCCTGGGACAAAGGCAGGCGCCAAAGCGCTGCGCCACCCAGGGATCCCCCAAGATACATTTCTTATCAAGTACTATAACTAAGTAATTATTAAGTAATATAATGTTTACTTCATAAAATTAAATTCCCTAAATGTGTTTTTTTTCTCAATATGTGATATTTTAAATTTAATAATAGGATTGAGTTCTATGGATTTATCTTAAAGGCAACAATCAGTAACTGAAATTCACCATTCATTCCTTTAAACAAAGGGTCCCCCCTACTCACATAAACTCCCATGTTTACAGCTGGAAGCAAACATAACAGCTCTTTGTGGGGAGGGTGGGGGGTCCCCATTACAGATACGAGTATATCTTGAGAAACGTGTCTGCGTAAAGAACTGAAGACTCTGGTAGGAAATAGTTCTTCACAAGGCAAGAGAGAGGGTGGTGTGCTTTGGTTGAAAGTCAGTGGATCTATTGAAAGATGAATGGATAAAGAAGCTGTGGTCTATGTATACAATGGAATATTCCTCAGCCATTAGAAATGACAAATACCCACCATTTGCTTCGATGTGGATGGAAGTGGAGGGTATTATGCTGAGTGAAATGAGTCAATCGGAGAAGGACAAACATTATATGTTCTCATTCATTTGGGGAATATAATAGTGAAAGGGAATAGAAGGGAAGGGAGAAGAAATGAATGGAAAATGTCAGAAAGGGAGACAAAACATAAAGACTCCTAACTCTGGGAAATGAACTAGGGGTGGGGGAAGGGGAGGAGGGCGGGGGTTGGGGGTGACTGGGTGATGGGCACTGAGGGGGGCACTTGACGGGATGAGCACTGGGTGTTATTCTGTATGTTGGCAAATTAAACACCAATAAAAAATAAATTTATTATTAAAAAAAAAGTCGATGGATCTTCGGAAATGACGGGCGGCTTGGAATGTGCAGCGTAGCTTCCCTGGGAGTGGGTCCTAGGGACAGGCCGGCTGTCTGCACGACCTTAAGCAGAGGCCCCGGGATGGCTGTGAGCGCAGAGCAGTGGGGGCCTGGCGCCACCGTGCAGTCCCAGCATCCGCCGGAGGGACAGGGCTCCCCCAAGTTCAGTGGGAGATGGGAGTCAGGGAGCAAGGGAGCCGTGGCGGATGGCGCGTGTGGCTCTGCAGGTGGGAGCATCTGTGATGGAGGGACCGCCTTGCCCGCAGGAGCAGGTGCTCCCACGTGGTCTCAGATCACACAGGCAGGGTCGGAGGGGAGAGGAGTCAGTTGCGGGAGGCCACCCGAGGACCGCGGGGACAGGAGCCGGCTGGGGGACACCACCCGAGGGGAATGTTCCCTGCGGGGACGCAGACCACAGGCCCAGCACCCAGAGGTGCGTGGTGAGAGGAGTGTGGAAAGGAGGTTAGTGTGCAGGGATCTTGATGTTGGAGCTCCGGTGAGAGATGGGCCCGACCTCGGTGTCTATCGTCCCCTACACTTTCCGTCTCCAGTTGTGAGGGAAATGGGAGCCTGGTCAGGGTGCCACCTGGAGATGTCCCTGGGGTGGGCCGCGCTCCCTCGCCCGCCTCACTTCCAAGGAAGTCTGTAGCGCTCTCTCAGCCATATCTGAAATGACCAGGATCAGGGAAAAGAGGGTCCTGGATGATTGTCATGCAGCGAAGGGTGATGAACTGGATGATTTTGGCAATGGGATGACATTTGACAGAAGCCGAGTGAGGTCCTCTTCCAGGTACAAGAAGTGGAGTAGATGGCTCGCAGGTACAATCTAAAGCAGAAAGAAAACCATGAGAAAAACTGAGTCCATATGAGCAGCAAACCGAAGTGGGCGAGGTTTTGAGCAAATGATGTATTTTAAGATCCTAGGGACATGGTTTCCCCTGCAGTTTACAAGGTTCCTGTAGAGTTCACGGGGACAGGAGCGCCGGCCGTGGGACAGAACTTGACCGGATGCCGAAAAAATACGTAATCACAATAATGTGACACACTTATCTCTTCTCTTTTAGGATTAAACTGCATAATGTACAAAAGTTATAAAAGGGAACGTGGAAATGAATAAAAATGTTTTATCTGACGATACAAAGGCAGCATCATAGCTGTCAGAAAAGGGGAAGTATTTGACAAAGAAAGAAAAAGAAAGAAAGAAGGAAAGAAAGAAAGAAAGAAAGAAAGAAAGAAAAGAAAGAAAGAAAGAAAGAAAGAAAGAAAGAAAGAAAGAAAGAAAGAATAAGCAACTCAGACTGATTGGGAAAGGCTCCGGGCACAGCAGAAGTGCTTTGTCATCCTTGTGTTTTATGAGATCCATAAATACTGTCATCACCAAAGATATATCACGTCAAGATCAAAATCATGTTTCTTATTAAGTACAGTAAATTAGAATATTTTAGCCTTCTTGACAATGACAGTCTTGCCTACTTTTACTTTACATTGGTTAAAACACTTCTTTTTTATTTTTTAATTTTTTTAAGATTTAATTTATTTATTCATGAGACACACAGAGAAAGAGAGAGAGACAGAGAGACGGAGACACAGAGAGAGACACAGGCAGAGGGAGAAGTAGGCTCCATGCAGGGAGCCCGATGCGGGACTCGATCTCGGGTCTCCAGGATCACGCCCTGGGCTGAAGGCGACGCTAAACTGCTGAGCCACCCGGGCTGCCCAAAACACTTTTTTTTTTTTAAATGCAGAATCTGTCTTAATACAAAGGATAGGTTATTATCTCTTTGAACAATATGCACTGTTCCCCTTTTTGAGATTCATTATTTCTATATGCAGTCTTAATTATTACGGGGGAAAACAGGTTACTACAAAAACAAGTAAACAGACATTTAATAAATATATCCCCTTCAACATCAATGACTCATTAAGACTCATTATTAATACTATATTGACACTATCACCGTTAACAATATTTATACTTTACAATTCATTCAACACATTTTTATTGAACTAACCTGGGATACAGTGAATAAAATATTTAAGATCCCGCACCTACAAAAACTCATATAATAGAGATTAAACATTCTTTGGTTAGGTAGAAGAATTAGTTCTGTATATTTTGAACTTTGACATAGACTTCTTCATATTTTTCTTTTTTTAATTAATTTTTTTAAATTAGATTTTTTCTTTTATTTCAGTGGTTGATAATTATTAGTGGAATTTTCTAATTAATTAACAAAATATAGGGGCAGCCCGGGTGGCTCAGTGGTTTAGGGCCTCCCTTCATTCTAGGGCCTGACCCTGGAGACCCCGGATCGAGTCCCACATCAGGCTCCCTGCATGGAGCCTGCTTCTCCCTCCGCCTGTGCCTCTGCCTCTCTCTCTCTGTCTCCTCTCTGTGTATTCTCATGAATAAATAATAAAAATCTTTAAAAAAATAAAAATTAATTAACAAAATATTTTGAGGTAACTCATACGCTGCCTTTCTAAAAATATTATTTAATTTTTACTTTTGAAAATTTAATTTTATAATGGGAAATCAAGAGAGTATGCAATAAAAACAAATACTACATTAAAAAAAAAATACTGTCATCATGTGGCGGATCTAGAATCGTGACGAATGCTCATTCCTGAGAGCTGGGGAGACTTTGGGAAGAACTAGGCTGGAAACAATTTGAACTGTCTGCCTCCGGGAGGCAGCAGAGGGAGCGGAAGGCTGAGGGTCCTGCTCTATCACTTCCCTATATTGTTTTATTTTTCAGCATCTTCACAAAAATAGGGGGAAAATGAAAAGCTGTTGGTACAATCTATTCTCTACTCTCTCCATTATCTTGATTTTCCAGAAAGACCGATAAGGGACTAGTTTTACTTTAGCTCTGCCCTTGGGGGGTTGCAGGGAGCACCAGTGAGAAGCGGTGATAGAGGAAGAAAGTCGAGGCACCGGGGGGTCAGGGACCCCCTGCACCGGGACCGGGCACCTGTCCCGAGTCTGCCTTCAGCCCGGTTAACACCTGGGGACACCACTTCATGCTCCTAAACCTGGTTTATTCTTATTTAAAGCCAACATGGGTGGACGTCTAGAGGGTATAACCCCTAATGAGATAAATCAGCCAGAGAAAGACAAATTCTATGTGATTTCCCTCATATGTGGGATATAGGAGACAGAACAAGTGAGCAAAGTGGGGGAGGGAGATAAACCGAGAAACACTCTTCACCCTAGAGATCACCCTGCTGGTCACCAAAGGGGGGAGAGCCAGGTGATGGGGATGAGGAGGCACCTGCTGTGATGAGCACCGGGATGTGTGTAAGTGTTGAATCACCACGTTGTACACCTGAAACTAATATAACACTGTGTGTTAACTAACTGGAATTTAAATTAAAAAGATAATTAAAAAAAAAAAAAAAGACCTAGCCCAGAGGCAGGCACATCTAGAATGTGACAGATGAACTCATGGGTGCTTTTCCTTCCCACGGCTCAGGAGTGAGCCCAGGCCCAGCTGCACCCCGGAGCTCTCTCCTGTCCCGCGTCCACGGAGATCCACGCTGCTGACGGGCATCGCAACCCCATAATCCATAAAGAGATAAAGGGAGAAAAAAATATAAAAAATAATCAAAGGGATGGAATGAGATTTGCGGTCTCCAAAATAATTTTACATGTGGAAACAGCCCTTCGAAAGGGAATCGTAAGTGGGAAGTGCATAGAATGAGAAGGACCCCCCAGAAGGGAGGAGGGTAGAGAGACAGATCCTCGGACGCTGTGTAATTGAAAATAACTGAATCTGGCCCTTTTTTTTTTTTTTTCTAATGAGATTGTGAGTTCAGTAAGCCTAAGGGCTGTCCACTGCCATTTCTGCTATACACTCAAACCTTACGATCAAAAGTTGTGATGAGACTTCATTCAGCATGTAACCTATTTGCTAGACAAATATTACATTTTTAGTGTAGTTATTTTTCTCCTTGAAAATAATAAAAGATTTCACAGAAATTACCATTGACTAAGGAAACTGTTTAGAGGCAGAATTTCTTTTCTTTTTTTTTTTCTATAAGTGATTCAACTGCTGGAAAAATTAGCTCCACGTTTTTTTTTGGAGACATTGTAAGTGGTAGCAACTCAATGCACGAAGGGTGCCAAGCATGACCATTGTCACTTAAAATTGCTCCTATTGGGACACCTGAGTGGTTTCGTGGTTGAGCATCTTCCTTCGACTCGGCTCATGTCATATCGTGGGGTCCCAGGATCGAGTCCCACATCGGGCTCCCTGCATGGAGCCTGCTTCTCCCTGTACCCATGTCTCTGCCTCTCTCTGTGTCTCTCATGAATAAATAAACAAAATATTTAAAACAAAATAAAATTGCTCCCGTGTTGTATTAATCTTCTGTAATATTTTTCCCCTTAAAATTTAGATTGCTAACTCCATCTGTGTAGGTCATAGTCACTTGACTTCCTCAGCTGCAGATACTGTAATTCCTCCCTGTACAGCAATGCTGAGCCTCACTTAGTAATAGCAGGTTAATGAGAAAGTGTGAAAACGGTCTCACACACTAGCTCCGAATGTTTGGAGGGGTGACGAGTGGTAACACGTTGTCATCAGTTTCATTGTTACACTGAAGAAAATAATCTCATCCATTCTTTTTTTTTTTTTTTTTTTTAAATTTTTTTAATTTTATTTATTTATGATAGGCACACAGTGAGAGAGAGAGAGAGGCAGAGACATAGGCAGAGGGAGAAGCAGGCTCCATGCACCGGGAGCCCGACGTGGGATTCGATCCCGGGTCTCCAGGATCGCGCCCTGGGCCAAAGGCAGGCGCCAAACCGCTGCGCCACCCAGGGATCCCTCTTTTTTTTTTTTTTTAACCAATATATAACACCGACTACTTTTCATACTTTTCACATTTTACGGACTGTCTGTTTTCACACATAAAGAAATGCTTTTGGTGGAGTCTTAGCTACTATGTGCGTTAAGCTACGTATAATTAATGCCATTTTACAAATAGACAAAAGGTACGCTTTCCTGGCTTGATGCACGATTTATATGGAGCTACGTTTAAGTTCCTATATCATGTGGACAATATTGTCTTCACCATTCAGATCGTCCAGCGTCAGCAACACTGTGGTGAACGTTGGTATTTTCCTCAGCAGGACTCAAGTGTTGCCTTGGTCCTTCTTTTTTTTTTTTTTTAATTTTACAAAATATTTTATTTATTTGTTCATGAGAGACAGAGAGAGGCAGAGATACAGGCAGAGGGAGAAGCAAGCCCCATGCAGGGGAGCTGATGTGGGATTTGATCCCGGGACCCCGGGGTCATGCCCTGGGCCGAAGGCAGATGCTCAACCACTGAGCCACCAAGGGCGGGGGGGGGGGGGGGGGGGGGGCCCTGCCTTGGTCCTTTTTTGTTGGTTCCTTTGGAGCTCTTCCCTGGGGTTTGGTTCTATCTCATCTCACATTTCTTTTTTCTTTTCTTTTCTTTTCTTTTCTTTTTTCTTTTCTTTTCTTTCTTTTCTTTTCTTTTCTTTCTTTTCTTTTCTTTCTTTCTTTTCTTTCTTTTCTTTTCTTTTCTTTTCTTTTCTTTCTTTCTTTCTTTCTTTCTTCTTTCTTTCTTTCGTTCTTTCTTTCTTTTCTTTCTTCCTTTTTTTTTTTTTTTTTTTTTTTTTGCATTTCACATTTCTACCAGGTTTATTTGAATGGAAATCACAGTCCCCAAGGGACCAGATGAATTTTCTTACCACACAATGCTCATTGTCCAAAGACTCTGCGGCAATCTCGGGTCTCAGGGAGCAGGTGGTTTCACCCAAGGCAACCCCCGAACATGAGAGTCAGCAGACAGACGAGACAGTCTACATCCACCCCGGTCTTGTCTCTCTCTCTAGTTTTTCCCACTCATTTTCCTTCCTTTCTCCTATAATCCCTTGATGGTTTGTCTCCCTCTCTAATTTTCCCACTCATGTCCACCCAGATCTTGGTCCGAGATACGTGGGAAGGCCAGAGAACCTGATTCATCCATGAGGAATGCGTGAACATGGACCTTTAGGAGAGGATGCAGTGCCTGCCTCCCCTCCCCCGCCTGCTTCCCCCTGCCACCCCCCGCGCACCACATACTCCTTTCAGCGTCTCTGCTCTAGTAGGTTCACTCTTGTTCCTCACCTCAAGTCCAAACTCAGGAGGCTTTTCTTTGGAAGAGCAGGACAGCACAAATCCAGGCCAGTTGAAGCCTACCCTACTCAAGGGGAACCACCCACACATTGAGAAGCTTCCCCTCCTTGGCAGGGATGATGGGGACCCCGGGAGCCCTAATGCAGGGGCCACAGCTGCGGGCGAGCGGGACAGGCTGAGGCCGAGTCCCAGACTCGGAGCGGCACATCTTTGCACGTCGCCTTGGTGCAACCGATTTACCAACTGAATTACACAAACTGTTTATGGAATTTATTGGGTTTACTTTCCAATAGGATGGAAATAGCGTGTTTTATACTTTCGCAGAAACATCAGTACTGCGTCCACGTGTCAATAGTGTTGCAGCCGACTTGGTATATGTTTATCCGCTTATCACTCTCAGACACGTATTACCCAGCCCTTTAGATGTTTAAAGAGCATAACTTGTGCTGTCTTCTTCCCACCTAATAATACATGTATCATCTCAACGGCATGTTATAAACCATTTGGCAATATTCCCGGGAGAGCTATCAACTGGGATGTTGGTAAGAAACAGAGATGAGAATGAACCTGTCTGGTTAAAATATGCAACATGGGATTTATTGTCGATCAACAGTACAGACAAAAATGCACCACTGTCATTTTTTTTTATTTCTTTCCCAGGCAGGAGACGTAACATTCGGGCTTGGGCTCGGAGCGGGTGGTTCAGGTGTTACGTCGGTGAGCAGTGTGATTGGGGTCCCAGGGAAAGTCGGTATGGGGGTGCATTTAAAGGCAACTTCTCTTAGGAAAGGTGTGCGTCTTCCATGTGGGTTCAGATGCACACAGAGTGCCCTCCCAGAGAGTCTGTGCACCAAGCGAGCCTGGAGCACATACTAGTGGACACGAGCTGCACCCGAGAGATGCATCCCTCCATCAATGGGCTGAGTGGTATGCAGACGGTGCCTGACCCTGTATCTCTGGAGAAGGTTATGGCAGAGGGTGGGGAGACCTGGGATGGGGACCCGTCCGAGTGAGTCTGTCACAGGAAGTGGTGGGAAGAGAGGCCATCCCACTGCCACCCTTCATTCCTAGGCCCCTTTATTCCAGCGTTGGGAACAGGATACTATACATCAGCCATTAATTCGCCATTCACCTTCATCCTGCTTAAAAGGGTTGCAAGCAGTTCATAATGGATGTGATGCGTGTGAGAACCCAAAAGGGGCATCACGGCCAGATGCACATTGCTACGCCTCCTTTGTCTGAGGTCATGTGGGGAAGGGTCCCATGGGGATAACCAAGCACTCCTGAGCGGTGGCACCAGGGCAAGACTCATATGTGGAATTGCATTCAATCCCCACAGAGAAAATCCCACCCCCTCCAGGATATAACACACATGGGCCTGGGGGCTGGTGGAGCCTCCTGTAGGGATAAGGCCATTCTGGGGACTCCCAGCTGGTTGGTCCCTGGGGGGTAGTTGGACCCTCAGCAGAGTAGCTCGATGCAGCAGGATGAGAGGAGGCTGCGTGGCTTCCGTTGTTCCCACCATGGCCACTCTGCTCATGAAGCCCTGTCCCTTGTGCCAGCCATGGGGTGGCTGATAGAAGAGGCCACATGACAGCAGTGATCTTTCCACACCTCAGACCAACCAACCAGAGCAGTCCTCACTCCCCAAAGCACACGACCACCTTACCTGCCGTCACTTAGTTCCCTGTGGAAAGCTGACTCCCTAACCAACCAAAATGTGAGTGTATGCCACTCACAGTCAAGACCCCTCCCACCCTTTCTTTTAGGATCCTCTTTTGCAGGACTGGGGGGGTGCTTGGGGTCTGCTGTAGGCTGGCCCCAGCATGTCAGACTGGTTGTTTTCCACACGGTCAGCTGCTCATGGACCACCCCATGAGGCCATGGGCTTGAAGAGGGAGAGACCTCTCTGCAGGAGGCTTGCATGCTCCCTGGCTCTGCACCCCCACCCCCAGATCTGGTAGGTTCTCAATCATCCAATAAATGGGGGGAACCAATACTGTCAGGTGCGCTATTTGCTACGCCTTGAACCTAAGATATCCAGAAAATGCTCCTTCCTTATTTTGGTGGGAGGAAGCTCTAGTATCAGATGAGATGTGTCAGCCTGCTACAGGCCATTCGACCAGAAACTTCATCCATGTTTCATTCGTGATGAATATCTGATTATTTAGTGTCTTTCATCTGTTTTGCCACCACTGTCTGGCAAGCAAACTCTCACAAGGCCCCTTGGGACACTTGAGATGTCCTGATATCCTGGGCTGCTGAGCCCTAGGTCATCCGAGTGGCGGCCTGAGATGATGTTCTGTGGAAAATCCAGGTGGCCTATAGACTAGGACTGGATTGTACAGAGGATGGCAGAGCTAAGAGCCCTGAGGAGAGACAATCATAGGGAGACAGTTTGCACACAGAGGGTGGTGCTTTGATGCCCTAACCTGTGGGGATTTTGAAGAGTGCATCTGCTAAGACGTTTGCAGGGACCGCACAGAGCTATGCAGCTGACACAGCAGTGGAAATTGGGGCTCCACGCTCATCTGCCATGAGTTCCTTTCTAGGGTGTCTCCTGGTGCTAATTCATCTGGGTTTCCATGAAAGCCAAGACTGAAAGCAGGGCTTCCCTGTAGGTAATAAATATGAGATTGATTCCAGGAACCAGGAGAGATGGATGCCGGAGAGTGCTCTGGGTGAGCTGGAAAGATCAAAGTAGGGGTGTCGCTGATGGGGTTGAGGGCCTCCACTCTCCCCAACTTCTGAGCAGTCTACAGAGCGACCCCCAGGGGACCCATCGGATGGCGGGGACGTGCCATTCACCCATCAGCGAGGATGCCCCAGGGTTGAGCACTGTGCTCCAGGAGCATGAGCTTCCCAAACTGTGGCCAGGACGCTAGGGCTGAACAGGTCCTTGGGGCACCGGGCACAGAAGCAGCAAGCCTGGGTCAGGCCAGAGCTCATGAGTCTGCAGAGCCTGGGGTAGAAAACTGCCTCATAACCAGGCCGTGAGAATGTGAGGGGCACTCACTGTCCGGAAACACTGTCATGCTATAGAACAAGACTCAACAGAAGGACGTTTGACTGTGTACAATTACCCCAACCATCCACATTATAAAAAAATACAAAAAAATTAAAAATTACATTGCAGAATTTTTTTAAAGTGTGTGTTAAATGGTAAAATCCATAGAAAATTAATTTGTTAAATGTTGTCTATGTAAAGATCGTCTAGCCCTGAACGGCTTACTTGTAATTTGAGACTAACACTATCTGTACTTCTAATGTATTTTGATTGGTAGGAGCGCTATTTCTGTTGGGACATAAACTGAAATGATAGGCACCACCCCAAAGAATCCTGAAATGTAAAATACCCAGATAGTCTCCATTTGAGAAGGTAACTCGATAATTTCTACATTATAGACGATATTCAAAGGTGATGAAAATCTTCATACGCATGATGACTATGGTTCCAGAATTTTTCTCCCCTAAAGTTATAAATATTCTAAAGTTTCCCTCATTTTCGTAATTCTATTTTAAAATATTTTGCCACTCGACTTTATTATTCTGTTTTCCTTGAGGAGTTCATGAAATAAATAATACATTCTACTGGCTTCTGGATCAGACAACATAATCTGTGATGGATCTGAGCTTTTACCATGTTTACACTTACTCAATAAAGATTTATCAAGTGTCTTCTGGATGGAGCACGCTTAATGCGTCAGGCACAATAGTAAACATATATTTGGAACCATAACTCTTATTTACCTGGTACTACCTGGAATTTTAGTATTTTTATTCTCCTTCAGTAGATTATTGGAAACTCCTGAAAATTATCCATGGTAGTTCATACAGGTTTTTTTCAGTCTTTGAAATCAATCTTGACACAATCCAGTAAATACAAGCTGTATATTATAGCAATAAATCTTTGTATAAGACGCAAGTGAATTTTAGGGAAAAGGATATTATCTTTAAGCACAATGATCAAGTTAAGAAAGCAAAAACAAATGCAAAAGAAAAAACAACCAGAAATTGTGTTAAAATGAAAGATTACGTCTTGCAAATGGTATCGAGATGACTGGAAGGTTAGTAAAATGGGAATCACTGGGAACCAAGTCACACTTCTTGAATGAGGTTAAAGGTGGGGGATGTTCTTGGTGATTGGTTTTGCATCATTGATCAATGTCATAGTTTTAAATCCTAGCATCGTATTCCGTGTAAACCATATGTCCTTTTATTTCAGTGTGCATTCAAAGAGGCAGCAATCCAAGGCTTAAGAGGCGATTATAGAACACTAAATAACTCTAAGTAGTTTAACTTAGGTCTGTTCTCAGATACCATGAAGGAAATCGTTGGTGTAAATACAATATCAATTGCACATAGTCTTCAGAGAAGGTCTTGTGCCCCTGACCACGGTGGTTTATAGGAAGGTCCTGAGTCCTATAGGAAGGTCCTGCATGAACCACATCTCCCTGGAGAAGGCACCCCTGTGGCTTTGGATGACCTCTTACCTGGATCATGGATCTATCATGCAGATAGATCAACATACATTTAAAAAAAAATGTAGTTAGTGTACTGTGACTTAGGGTAATCTGAGCTGTAGCTCATCCGTTCAGGTTGGAAAGAACAGTTCTCCCCATAATTATTCTGAATTTCTTTTAAATTGTTCTTTTTAAGAATAAGAATAAGAATGAGTGACATATCAGAAGAGTTTGAAAGTTAAAAACACACATAGGGGCTAAATTATACAAACAAATTATTTTTAAAGATTGAAGAAGACAACTCATGTAAAATCTCAACTTATGTAAAATCTCAACCTCAAATATAGATAATGTAGAAATAGCTTTTGGATGCTATTTTCCCTTCAATAATGACAATTCTCTCCTACCTTTGATGGGAAGACCAGATTTATGTTGGTAATACTAAAAAAGACAGTATGTTATAACCAATTCAATAAAAGGAATGTGTTTTTATTGAAATGTTCCTTCTACCACACGGATATAATCTTTCCCGATAAGCTATTTTATACCATCGAGAATTTTTTTATTTTGATTAACAACCTTCTCCAATTCAAAATTGAAACTCAGTACTTGATGCAACGTTTCTTGTCAACTTTTAAAAATAGCTCTTAAAGTAAAAGGCAACTTTGACATATTTTTTTTTCAAGTAATTCAATGAGAGGAAATTTTCCTTTTACTGCCATTTGAGTTTGGAGAATATATTCTGAACGAAAGGATTTGGGTTAATGAGAATGTGAATAATCAGTTTTTTGTTTGCCTCTTTTGTCCTTTCTCATGTGCTTGGAATCTAGCCGTTCACATGTAGGGAAACGTTTCGCTGTTCTTTGTACTCTGTTCAGCCCTTTCCTGAACAAGTTCATCCAAGGATGCTGTGCCAGTCACTTCAGCAAATACTTGGGAAAGTGCAGAACTGTGCTTTGCAGCCAGAAGTGCTGTGGAAGTATTAGGGACAGAGCTTTTTGAAAGAACTTGATGTTGAACTAAGCTTTGAAGGAGGGGTAGGATTGGGATATGTGAGGGTGTTAATCAATGTATTCAAAATGGAAGCAAATGCATGAGAGAGACAGAAGAGGTGTTAAAGTCTGGATAGAGAACTCACATGGTGCATTTTCACTGGAATGGAGGTGGACGGATAGTTGTCACAACTATGAGGTCTGTGTGGGTTCAGGTCAATGCACAGAGAGCTGCAAATGGGGG
This sequence comes from Vulpes vulpes, assembly GCF_048418805.1. NCBI lineage: Eukaryota > Metazoa > Chordata > Mammalia > Carnivora > Canidae > Vulpes > Vulpes vulpes. The sequence continues at coordinate 117,150,061 of NC_132781.1, forward strand.
AATATATTCATTGGGCACTGAGGAGTTACATAATGTGTAAGATGGTCACCTGCTCTAAGATAGGTGTTAAAGACAAAGCCACAGTGACCAAATCAGCAATGCAAAACCAGAAACTGTAATTAATTCAACATCATGTCTTTTAAACTCTAAGTACATCATTAAAAAAGCAGTAAAATGGAAATCATTGGGAAATGACTATGTCAAGTACTTTACTTTTATGAAAAGTATTTTAGAATCAATTTGTTGATTTCTACCAAAACAGTCTGATAGGACATTTATTGGGAACCTTCAGGTACATAAAAATTTGGGGAGACTGCAGTCTTATCTACAGTAGTCAAACTATGGAAGTGGCCCAAGTTTCCATTGACTGATGCATAGATAAAGAAGTGGTACATATCCTACTAGAATGGAATGGAATGGAGTGGAACTAGAGAAAGACAAATACCATATGATTTCACTTATATGTGGAATTTAAGAAGCAAACAAGTGAGGAAAGGAAAAGAGAAACAACAGAGAGACAAAGAAGGAGAGAAATCAGAAACAGACTCCTGACTCTAGAGAACACACTGATGGTCACCGGAGGCGAGGTTGGGATGAGGGTGAGGGGAATAGGGGATTGGGAATTAAAGAATGTGCTTATCATGATGAAAACAAAACAAAATGATAAAAAATAGCGACAATAAAACAATATTTAATGAAAAAAAATTGTGCTAAGTGAAAAAAATGGAGGAGAATTGACTTCTTAACAATATATTTCAATCAATGAACGTGGCTTATCTGTCCATTAATTTAGGAAACATTCGTTAGTCTCACCAATATTTATAGTTTTTAGTACATGAATCCAGAATTATTTTTTTTAAAAGATTTTATTTATTTATTCATGAGAGACACAGAGAGGCAGAGACATAGGCAGAGGGAGAAGCAAGCTCCCTGCGGGGAGCCCGATATGGGACTCGATCCAGTGACCCCAGGATCATGCCCTGAGCTGAGGGCAGGTGCTAAACTGCTGAGCCACCCAGGGATCCCCCAGTATTATTTTCTTAAGTATATATCCCCAAACATTTTTTAAGTTATAATAAATGGTATTCTTCGCATTTCTGTTTTTAATTATTCCTTGCTAGTCTGTAGAAATCCAATTTTTATATTGATTTTATATCCAGCGACCTTGAAAAGCTCATAGGTTACTTTCAGTAACTTATTTTATAAAATCTTGAGGATTTCTTTATTTTTTTTTTAAAGATTTTATTCAGGGAGCCTGACACAGGGCTCCATCCCAGGACCCTGGGATCATGACTTGAATGAAAGACAGATGTTTTACCCACTGAGCCACCAAGGTGTCCCTCTTTGGGATTTCTTACTTAGATGATCATGTTGTCTGAAAATAAATAAATAAATAAATAAATAAATAAATAAATAAATAAATAATTTTAAATCTACATGCCTATAATTTTTTTCTTTTTTTGGTTCCGTGTCCATCATCAACCGTGCATCCCTTCTCAGCCACAAGACTCGGGAGTGGGGTGAAGGGATAGTGTCCAGGGGTACAGTTCTGCAGTTAGTCTTCATAAAGGAAGTAATGACTAAAGACCTAGAGACATAAAATATTTATCCAAAAATCTCAAAAGATGTTTTTGCATTGTAGTGACTGTAATCCAAGATTTTCCAGGCACTGTCTCTACCTTTACAGGAAGTCGAATGCTGCCCACGTGTCTGTCTTGCATTGAAATATACACAATGATGGAGAAAAATACCCGATATCAATGTAAGTAATAATACACAGATCAAAACTGGAGGTGGAATCTGAATGCTATTTTGTTTAAGAGCATACAGAGCTAATACACAGCAAAAAAGACCAGCAGACAGCTCAAAAATAGCAATGTTTCTGTTTGCAATTTCTATACTTTACAGATTTCCTAGAATGAATAGGAATTACCTTTATAATCGGACAAAAACAGTTTAAAAAGCAAGTTTGCTTGTAATCTTTGTGTCCCTCTGTCGTGAGCATTAAAATGTGCTAATCTCACGTATGTTCTCATCGTTTATTTACGATGAGAAAGCATTTATCTGATCTCTCTCTCTCTCTCAAGAAAAGGTTTGCATTCTTAAAGAGAATTTCTGCTGCCTCTCTCCCAAACCTAACAGATGGGCTGACCTTTAGATTTAAGGAGTGTTTGGAGCAATCTTCAAATTTCGTTTTCCGCAGTTAACTCCTTTAAGCTGCCGCAGTTACTCTCTTCGGCGGTTCTAGATTTGAAAGCACACACAACGCAGGCTTACGTAAACATGAGATTTAGATTTCCTGACTTTTAGCTTCATTGTGCCAACTCTTAGGAGGTTCATCCCTCATCAATTTTGTTATGATTTAAGAATCACAGAACAATCTGGCTGTCCCTTCCTACAAACATAATCCCCGATGCCTGCTGTCTTTCCTCGTCATTAGTTTTGCACATTAGAGATGGAGGCACCGTAATTGTTTCCCATTTAACACGATCAGCAGCTGAGCGGGGCCTGGTGCAGAGCCTCCTGTCTGCATGTGGGCGAGAGTCTCAGCCTCCCCCAGGAGCTGGGCGCAGCCGCGGGGCCGGGTGGGGGGGGCAGGTGAGGGCGCCCATGCTCCCAGCCACGGCCCCCCTCCTCTATCAATGTCCTACAGAAAATTGGAGCTGCGCTCTCGCTCGTTCTTAGGGCAGGGTCCCCAGAATTACAAAAGCAGTGTTGAGAGGTAATTGAAGATACTTAGATTTGGGTCTTAATTACCTTTGTGATGGGAGGTTTACCTTTAGCACGGTGTTTTGATAATGTAGCAGGACCGATTATTTTGTGGGATCGCCCACCGTGTTAAGGAAACACAGACTGTAATTTTGAGATAAGGAAGTTCGGTGGGAATCATGCTCTAAAAGTGCATCACTTATGGCAGCCTCTTCGTGTTTTTTCTTTTTTTCTTTTTTTTCTTTGCTTTTGTCTTTCTTTCTTTCTTTCTTTCTTTCTTTCTTTCTTTCTTTCTTTCTTTTTTTATTTTTTTTTTGTTCTTTTTTTGTTTTGTTTTGTTTTGCCAGTTGCTGAGCATTTCTGGGTTTGGGGTTTCAGCGCCGTCTTGATCATCTTTTACTTCTGCGCCCACTGGCAATGGGAGCTCCCTGTGGGACGTGGGATTCAGCACTTAAAATGATGGAAGCGGTGCTTGACAACTGTTTCTTAAAGAAAGGAGTCCCACTAATAGGAATATTTATTTTTAGTGGCAAAAGGTGGAAATAGAAGAGATACAGAAGGTATTCACGGTGGGTCGGGGCCCACAGGTCAGAGCAGTAGTGATGAAACAAGCTTCGGAAGCCGAGACTGCGCTGTGTCCCGGGTGGGGGCCCTTCCCAGTCACATCTGCTGGAGATTGCAGCACCCCCACATCTGTCCAGCGCCTCACCTGTCTCCTGAGTGGAAGCAGATCCTCAGGTGCCGCTTCCCACAGGAGGGGACTTTCAGCTGAATATTCAGGGGTGAAAGAGTTTGGTGGACAAGGAAGGGACCCCTGGAGGCAGATGCACTTCTAGAAAGTAAAGGACACCCGGGGCACTGGGTTCCGAGGTGGCAGGTGGCTCTGGGGCAAGCTGACCGGAGCATCCACGGTGGGGAGAGGAAGAGGGACGCGATGGGGGTGCTGTGGTGCCTGCAGGGGCCTGGGCCCTGGTGGGTGGTGGGGCCTCCCACCAAGTCAGGGTTGCTCTGCTGTCTCCCCGTGTCGGCTGTGGGGCAGGTGGCAGGCCTTGGGCATCCTTGCTCCCCACCCCCAGTTCCCGACCACGTGGCCAGCACGTGCTGACAGCTGAAGAAAGCCACCGGGCTCTTCACAATGGCACGCCCTCCCAGCATGGGAGGAAGCCCTGTCTCTACTGCCTCCACTTCGAATCCCACACCCGGAGCTGAGGGCCTCTGGCTGGGGCAGCACGGGGAGCGTGTCCTCCCCCCACAGAGGGGTGTCCCCAAGGGGAACAGGCGATGAGATCCCGACGCAGAGGAGGAGCCTGCCCGAGGAGGCAGCTCAACTATATCCTCATGTTCTTTTCTGTTTTTTAAAAGATTTTATTTACTTATTCATGAGAGACACAGAGAGAGAGAGGCAGGGACCCAGGCAGAGGGAGAAGCAGGCTCCATGCGGGGAGCCCGATGTGGGACTCGATCCCGGGACCCCGGGGTGACGCCCTGAGCTGAAGGCAGATGCTCAACTGATGAGCCACCCAGGGATCCCATATCCTCATATTCTTGACAAAGGCTAAGACCTTGACATTCTCAAGATAAACCTCATTTATCTCATTTATGAGGCTCAGTTTCCCTTGTGGTCTATTCGGATGGGTGCATTTTCTAGATTGGGATTCTTTCTATTAGAGAGTTGAACGGGGTGGCTTTTAGCTACATGCCATATAGCTAAACCATTTTAATGATCTCAACACATCACAGGATGTTTCTTGGACTGATCTTGACACATCTTCTGTCTAAAATTTATCAGTGAAACCCCGTGTCTGTAGCAGTTGGGGTTCTCCAGAGCAACAACGTATGTGTGTGAACACCACCCCACCACCCCACACACGTTATATCATGCTTTCATACCTTCAGGTTGTTTGCTTCAACCACAAGATGCTCTAGAATTCTAATTCATCACCAACATATATCTCTCATGGAGCATTTGTCGTATTTTATGTAAAGATAACTTCAAGTTCAGTTTATTTCCCTTAAATTTTCAATTGCGTAAATTGGATATACTTGAGGTGACTCCAAAATTTAGATGGATAATATAAACGAAACCAACTCAGTATGGTTATTTACTGATGATATCTGTCCTTACTTAGTATTCTTGCCATATCACTGCACTTAGAATTGTTTTTTGGGGTTTGAGAAAAACTTTGCCTTGGCTCCTTTCGCATTCTTAGCCATGATTTCCGTTGTGATCACTGACATGCTTTTCTGGGTCATGTTTATCCATCTTTGTTAAAACTGTCTGTGGATATGACATTTGCTGGCTTTTGTGATTATCAAACCTCCAGTTGGTCTTGAATCAGATGAGCTAACAGTCAACAGGGTGATTCCATTCACAAACTAGTGACTGCCCCCAGACTGGTTTCTGGGAATAATTTAAAATCCCAGAATTATTGTTGGAAGGGACCCCTGAGGATTACAGATCAGCTGCCCCTTAATTAAAGGTCTACACCACCCTCAAGAAAATCAGCCACTTCTTCATTATGACTTTGTGAGATGCTTGTTTTATTTTTAGCAGTTGTAGCCATTAGACCATCGCACTGCCTTGGTGTCTACCGGCCACTGAATTTTATAATAAGCAAATTGCACAGACTTGGCTTATGCCTTAAAAATCACCAATAGCAACATGGCATCGCTCACCAGAACCATAAATGTAGGAGGAACTTGGTCCCTGGAAGTACTTCTTGCAAGGTTATGCAAATTTCTTCCAGAAATTATCTATGGGTGAAGGAAATTTTAAGAGAAATGACTTGAAAGAAGAATTACTTCTAAGAGCACTTCTTTTCCATCTCTCTCCTCCTCCTTCCTCTCCCCACAAACATCCACACCCCTGCCCCATGTAGAAGGGAACCCAGGTTTTCTGAAATTATTTTATTGTATTTTATCTTTTTGTATGTTAAGACATTGTTAACACAGTCCATGCTAGCAGCGTGTAAAGAAATAAATGGTGCTTGCAGCTTATGAAGCACCTTCAGCATTTAATCAAGTGAGAAAACTGCTCATTGCTTCATAGACCACAAATCATGAACATTATCTTCTTCGTTCTGTGTGGACTCTGAATACCCTAAGACCAGAAGATTCAATGTGAACTGAATATGCTAGAAAACAGGAACTATGAAGTATTCAGGGCAGACAAGGATATAAAAATAGTAGTACCCCACGTGTATTGTGTGGATTCCGCATCGAGATTTTGAATTCCATCAAGATCTTTTTTTTGTTTGTTTTTTTAGAATTCCATCAAAAGGGATCCCTGGGTGGCGCAGCGGTTTGGCGCCTGCCTTTGGCCTAGGGCGCGATCCTGGAGACCCGGGATCGAATCCCACGTTGGGCTCCCGGTGCATGGAGCCTGCTTCTCCCTCTGCCTGTGTCTCTGCCTCTCTCTCTCTCTCTCTGTGTGACTATCATAAATAAATAAAAATAAAAAAAAAAAGAATGAGCCACAGATTAAAAAAAAAAAAGAATTCCATCAAAATCTTGGAAGAAAATATATCCTTAAAGACATTTTATATCAAATTATGCTTTAAGATGCAAAGAAACAGGAAACTATTGCTATGCTTCATTCTCCCCTGGAGGGAACAAAAAATTACTAGTTAATTGTGTAAGCAAAAACGTAAGAAATAAGTAAACAAGCATCACTTCAAAATCAGAAATCACTAACAAGTTTCGAGGCAAAAACTGTAGGAAATATGAACTTTATGCTAGAATGAAAGCATGAAGGAGATCACAGGTTATGTCATCTTTTATTTTAAAAGAGCCATTTCTCTGCAGTATTTTTAAAGGAAAGTAACAAAAGTCTATTGTTTGTTTTTAATGGTGAAGCGCATACAATGCATGGACACAATCCAGGTATTTAAACCATTTGCCTCTGATAGGAATGAACTACATTTGTGGATCAGAGCCCAGGAAAAGGATGCAAGGGGAAAATACAGAAGAAGGCAACCTAAACACACAAAGGGTCTCAATACAAGGGTGAAAGAGGTCAAAGGATGGAGCTGCATTTCAGGAGGAAGATGGTGTTTTTTTGCTTTGTTTTGTTTTGTTTTTACCATATGCTCCAACATTTGGGCCTATTTTGATATCTGTATTCATTTTCCCTTACAACTTATTTATTGTATTAAGATCATATAGTTTTTAAGACACAGTGTTATCCCAACAGCACCTCTGGCCTATGAGCTCTTCCCTGACATCCCTCTAGAGCTCTGTAGAACTCGATGTCATTTAAATAGATGATCTTTTTCTTTTTCCTTTTCTTTTTCTTTACTCTTTCTTTCTTTCTTTCTTTCTTTCTTTCTTTCTTTCTTTCTTTCTTTCTTTCTTTCTTAGAAATGTCTTGTAAGAGCGGCACCTGGGTGGCTCAGTGATTGAGCATCTGCCTTCAGCTCAGGGCGTGATCCCACGGTCCCAGGCTCGAGTCCCGCATCGGGCTCCCTGCGTGGAGCCTGCTTCTCCCTCTGCCTGTGACTCTGCCTCTTTCTCTGTGTCTCTCATGAATAAATAAATAAAATAAAATCTTTAAAAAAAAGAAATATGTAAGAAACTTCACTTTTTTTTTTTTGAACTTGCAATGAGAGTTTTCATTTAAAACCATACTACTGTGCAATTTTGTGATTTTAAAAAAATCATTTTGTCCTGGCCAATTTTAATGGAATTTGTCTAGAAAAATTTTGGCAAGTTGAGGTGAACTCGTTTCATGAGGAAATTGCTGTATTTTCCTGAGCCGCCCATTTCTGACTGTCTCAGCCTCTATTTTATTCTTTCACATCAGTCTTGGTAGGATAAAGATGTATTTTTACTGATTTTTACAATCAGCTCAGTACTGCATGGGGGTCTCCCAGGGCCATGGAGGCAACGATCGTGCCTAACGTCTGTGAGGATGATGATGCAGGTGCGCCCAGGTCATGGCTGACTACTGTCCTAGCTGGTTCCGTGGCTGGGAGGAGGTGAAAGGGGAAATGACATGCAGTTTACCACACTTCGGTGGTTCTCAGACTTTAAGGAGTGCATCGTTTTTAGTCTTGTCTAGACATACATATATGTAAGTACGTAAATAATAATGTAAAATCCATTTCAGAGGAAACTGAAGGATAATTCAGACTTAGGACTTCAGCGCTGCTTATCAACTTGTGTGAAATGGAGCCACAAAGCAACTCTGCTTCAAGACGAGTGATGACAAGGTCATTAGAATAAAAGTATTTCCAATGAGAATGTCTTTTCCTCAAACGGGAGGATTCTGGGTTGTAATTTAATAAAGACTTTTGCTGGGTATCCATTAGAGTAGGTTTCAAAATCCATAGTTGAGCATGGAAATGCCAATGATACCACTAATAAATAAAGCCTGACCTTGTAGAGCACGTGTTATGAGCTACAGATACACTGTAGACGTCTACACAAAGGGATCACCCGACTCCCATTTCAGTCCACGGTGGGAGCAGTGAGAGCCCAGGGAACCCGGGAACCCAGGGAACCCCGGAGTGGTCAAGTCCGGTGCCTGGCGCAGCTCCTCAGAGCTCCACCTGCAGTTCTAACGTGGTGTGTAGGCCCACAAGGCCCACACTCCTTTCATGTCTAACCCGTAAAAAACCTCCTAGATGGATTCTGGAAGCAGGAAAGGAATCAAGATACTAAAGTCCTCCACCACAAGAGTAAGAGAAAGCAAAATATTTCTTGACTCGATCCTCACTGGTTCATGGAGGTAAAACGACTTCTTCACCCCCAAAACGTGCACCACCCTCACCTTTGCTGCGAGCTTTCACTTGTCCAGGAATACGAATAAATTCATTCACAAGCGTGTTAGCAATTAATCAGTAATTTCCTTGTCAGCATTTGTTTTTGAAAAGCCACAGTAATGGCAACAGAACAAATAGATGTTCTAAGAAGCGAGGAGTTGGCCCTTTGGCTGGGAGGCAGACAGTAGCAGGTGCCCCCCCGTCACGATTCTACTTATTACTTGACAATGAATAAACCTCTGTAGACTTTCTCTACGTGGAAATATGTCACCTCATGCAAGGAGACGCGTGGGGATGGCCGTGCCCCGAGCGTGGTGTGGGGAGGCATCAAGAATGCTATTGGGATGGAAGCGTCTCACAACCAGACAAGCAAACCCATCACCCATGGTTCGGGAGACCTGGAATGCCCAGCATTCTCTTGTCTCTCCCGTTTTTGGGGGTGCACTGCTTTCCCCCGGGGACCTCAACCCTCCGATGGAGCTGGGAAGAGCTAATTATCTGTTCAGTGTTTTATTTTGGTGAGGATGCGAGTGAGGACTTCCAAGCTCCCCTGCCCGTGGACCGCAAAGTGGAAGGCCTACACTTGGCTTTTCATCCTCCACGAAGTTGAATGTATCTCCATCGACGAGTCCACGCAAATATACCCCTGACGTTTTACTCACTGAGCAGTCGTTTCTTTGTGATGAATTTTTAAAGTCCTTTTCAGTGTTTCGTGATTACCAAAAGTGCAAAAGTGTACGACATTTGTGTGAATGTCTTTTGAGACCATTAGCAAATGTTTCTTGGGATAAATAAGTATAAAATTCTTGTGAAACAGATATTGGGTGGTGGCATATAAACATTTCAAATTTGAAATGTATCTGCTAAAGATATTTTTTCGATTCATTGGTTTTTTTGTTGGTGGATTTTGAACTAATACTACAATATTTGAATTTTGTTTTCTACTTCATGGCATTCTGCTCTGATATCTAGAAGGCCAGACCCGACACATTATCTCCTAATGCTGCACCAATTTACTATCCCTCCACAATCTATAAAAATACCCACTTCTCCACATGATGGCCTAAACTTGGTATTTTAAAGTTGTATGGGTTTTTTTCCCCATTATACTGTTGGAAGATACTATTTGTTGGAAAAAATTTACATTTGCAATAACTCTTTATGGTTTTACTGATATTTGATTTTAGCTTTGATTATGATACCTTTTTTCCATTTTTAATTTAGTGAAATATATCAAAGTTTCCTTTTACATATATGTTTTTATCTCCTGTCATTTAAGAACTTCCCCATAAAAATCATAAATACATATTGTCTATTTTCTGCAAATTTAAAACTTTGAGTTTTATCTTTGGTATTTATCTCTAGAGTAAGGTGTGTGCATTTGTGCACACGAGTGCTTTGCAAGAGTCTGGGAATCTGTATTTCTCAGTGAATAACTGGTTAACTGAACATTTTTTTTTTTTTTAAATTAGGACATTTCTCACTGACTTGAGCTACCATTACTGCAATATGCCAGTTCCTGAGAACACACAATTCTGTCTTGAGTAGATCCACCAACCTAGTTATCCATTCTAAAGTTATATTACACTGCTTGAATTGCTATTTTATTTTATTTTATTTTATTTTATTTACTTTATTTTTTGGAGAGAGAGAGACTACTCAATGGGGAGGGGCAAAGAGAGAGAGAGAATCTTAACCACGCTCCATGCCCCATACAGAGCTCCATGAGCAGTGGATCCAGCGACCCTGGGATCATGACCTGAGCCAAAACCAAGAGTCGGATGCTTAACCCACTGAGCCACCAGGTGCCCCCAACTTTGTTCCTATAATGTGTTGTGGTAACTGCGAGGGCCAGCCCCATCTATTTGTTGTGGTTGTTTGTATGCTGTATTATTTGTCTGTACACATTTATTCTTCTGTATAAGTTTTAGGAGCAACTTGTTGGATATTTTTTTAAGTCTCAATAAAGAGTGGAGGAATGCTTGCATTAAAAAATGTGAAGAAAATTGACATTTTACAAAATCAAATGTTCAAGTAAAGGTCTTGTATTTCTCCATTTATTCAGATTCCCACTCCTAAAATCTAGATTTTTTTGGGGGGGAAAATCAGAAATGTATGTTTGACATCCGAAAATTAGTAACTGTCCACTACGTTTGCTCCATTGAAAGTTCCAAGTCTTTATGAGGCAATATCAGCAAAAATACATATTTTCCTAGGATGACTTTCCAAATAATACATAATTACTTGCATATAATAATAATAAGTGAGACTTTCTGTGTTATTTTTCATTATACTTTACATGTTTCTTTGTACTGCATCACATCCCTTAATAATTTTCTCAGAAAAGTTCTGGATCTTTAAAATATCATTTTTCTTTTTTTAATTTTGCCCTCAATTTAAATGACATTTTCTGGCATAGAAAAATAATGACAGATTATTACCTTTTTCATATTTAATTTGACAATTTTAAAGTACTAAAACCACAGTGGTCCTCAGAATATTACTTAGTACATTTTTTTTTTTTATAACTTCAATGTTTGATAAAACCAACCTTTCATGGTTTTATCAAGATCATTGATGTGAATGCAGAGAAGATAGAAGGAACACATCACTTTGCAGCATTGCTCTGGAAACTGACAATTTTAAAATGTTGCATTCATTGAAACTCTTTGCATAATTTTGTTCTACAAGTTAATAATTTGCTTAAATATTGGCAAATAATGGTGAAATGAATTTTTAATGGACAAAAGTAAGATATTCAATGTCTATAGCCTTTTCTCGACCTTGAGGTGTTCTACATAAAAGAAATGTGGCTTTAGATCAATTGATCCTGTTCCAATGACACAGTAACGTTTGGTTGCTGCTTTCTTTTTTATGGCCCTTAGGAAAAATCACCAAAAGTATCCTAAGATCATTTTCAAGTTTTTCTGCTTAAATGTGGTAGATTCTTTAAATGCTGCCCTCTGAAAATAAAAATTCACATTTTGTTTTTTTCCTTCTCTACATGACTTCAAAAATGATTATTATAACCAGTTTTGCAATAACATCTGTAGGTTTTTACTGTTACAGGGGGAATTTGATAAATCTATGAAATCTGCACTAACTTAAGGGAAGCCTTCCCCCTATAGCTCCTCCTTTGGGTTGAGATTGAGTCCATGTTTGAAGATACAGGACCCAGTGTGCAGGATTTACATAACGTTCTTATTGACAAGGATGAAAAAAGGATAGATTGTATTGATCATCCCACATTGTTCATTTCTGCCAGGAACTTTTAGATATGATTTTTCTTGCCCCACAAAAACCTAGTGGAACAGTCTGGTTTAACAACAGCAAAAAAATTATGGGATAAAGACCTGACTTCAGAAGTTAACCAAGTTAGGGGATCCCTAGGTGGCTCATTGGTTAGCGCCTGCCTTTGGCCCAGGGCGTGATCCTGGAGTCCCGGGATGGAGTCCCGCGCTGGGCTCCAGGCATGGAGCCTGCTTCTCCCTCCTCCTGTGTCTCTGCCTCTCTCCCTCTCTCTGTCTATGTCTATCATAAATAAATAAATAAATCTAAAAAAAAAAAAAAAGAAGTTAACCAAGTTGATGTGTACAGTGTAAAACTTACAACAGCACAGCTCAAATCCAGGTTATGTCATGCTTTTCGAGTTATCGTTTGGGAATTAAAAAATTGTTGATCGTAGAGAAGAAGGAATCAACTTTCTTCATAGTCTATGAGGCAGTGCAAACTTACTGTATCCCCTGACATTGTATCTGCTCCAAGAAGTGGATCAGTTTTTTTTTCTTTTTTCCTTTTGCTTTTTAATGTAGCTGAAAAAGTTTTAGTTTCTTTTTTTTAATCACACTTTTGCCATTATCAATGCTTTTTGCCAGCATCAGCTCTTTCCAGGTTTTAATTTGATATAATGCATTAGTCTTCCTGACATGTCTGACGGGGTTATAGCGCTCTGAGATTGCCCTTGCTAGGTGACCTTCTCCAACTCTCCTGACTCGCTGAAACATCTGAGCTCTGGTGCAGAGCTCTGCGTTCACTCTCATTGACGGCTGGAGACTCCTTCTTATCTCCTTCATTAGAACAATTTCTGATTATAAAGTAAGAACTCACAGCGAGGCCTGCCATCGTCTTAAACCATGTTGCCTTATATGTATTTTAACAGTAGAATTAAAACATCTATTTTTCATAGGCATTTTCCCCTTGATCCTTTAAAAAAAACATTTTATTCATTTATTCATGAGAAATACACAGGGAGAGGGAGAGGCAGAAACACAGGTAGAGGGAGAAGCAGGCTCCATGCAAGGAGTCTGATGTGGGACTCAATCTCAAGACCTCAGGATCACGCCCTGAGCTGGAGGCAGGTGCTCAACCACTGAGCTATCCAGGTGTCCCTGTTGATACATAGATTGCATTAAAAAGAGAGAGAGAGAGAGAGAGAGAAGAGAATAACAGAGAAGGGGGGAAAACTTTGAAAATCCTAAACATACTGAGCAAAAATGGATGTAGGAATAATCCCTTCCTAAGTTCTATTTCTAGTATGCATCCGTTGGCTTCCTGGATACCTCTTACATTTCAGGTTGAATCAACAGAACATAAACTAAATGTGATCATTCCCCAGGTGGAATGCGGTCTTAGGCCTCATTGGTCTCATCGCCCTGCAGCCAGAGCTCAAGACGTGGGTCCGTGAGACCCACGGGTGGCCTTAGGGACCAGGAGTAGCGTGGAGGCAGCCTCTGCTGTGGAGGCTGGAAGGGCTGCTTGGAAGAGCAAGCATTCTTGTCCATGACAGTTCTCCTGTCTCGCCTCCAGCTTCCTGCAGTTGAGAAGGTTTTGTGGGTGTAGCAGTTGTGTGACCCAGGACTGGAGTGTCGCGGACACGACCTCAGCGCTCGGCCGCCAGTTCCTTCCCTCAAAAGTCTAGGCTCCTGCTTTCTGCTCAGAACATGGACATTCCATGAGTTTTTAAGCTCAGTGATGGTTATTTCTTTTTCAGTCATTTTGTTCTTTCCAAATTTACCTTTTCCTTTTTCAACACGTTCTTTTCAAGGAATTTTTAAAAACTATGATGTATTTAATTATTTTTTATTTACTTTCTCATATTACAACCTACCGTAGTTTTCCTCAGAGAACAGGTGGGGCTGCTCCTTCACTCCTGCTCCGTGCCCCCTGCTGCCCTCCCTCCTGGTGTGAAGTGCAGTGATGAGTGTCCTCACTCAGTGATGGTTATTTTTTTTTCTATTTTCTATTTTTTATATTTTCTTATTTCTACCAGCTGCTGCCAAACTGCCCCCTATGCAGGCCCCTGATGGCATCTTGGGGGGTTCTGGGGCCAAGGAGTCTTCCCACTGCCCAGTCCCCAGCAGGCTAGTCTGCTCTAGTTCAGGGTCTTCCGGTGTCTCCCTGGTGACCAGCCTCTGCCTCTGTTATTGGAAGCACACCCACGAGAGCCTCCCATTTTAATATTCTGGCCCTGGCAACGTAAGGTTTAATCCTCATGACCTGCGAACACGGGACCCATGCTTCTTCATACAGGAACGGACTCCTCCAGGGGGCCTCAAGTGTACTTGTGACCTTGCTCCAAATCTCATATCTATGGGCCTCCATGGGTACCTTGGGGTGAATCAGCAAAATTATGAGATACGTGGATATTGAAAATAAAAGGAGATTCTGGGTTCCTAGAATTCACTCAGTGGTTTGGGGAGGACAGCCTGAGCAAAGCACCTTCTGATCCCTCCAAAAAGGAGGTAGGAACAGCCTCCCCACTGGGCGGAGCAAGCACAGTCCCGATGTCATCCTCCATCGTCCCTGGGCTCTGCTTCCACAGCCTCACGGTATTAGCTGTGGGTGGTGCTGCTCAGCCCACACGTAATAAATGCTTTTAGTGCTCTCTAGGGTTTTTCCAGGATGACTTCTTAAATAATTTTTTTTTTTATTTATTTATGATAGTCACACACACACACACACACACACACACACACAGAGAGAGAGAGAGAGAGAGAGGCAGAGACACAGGCAGAGGGAGAAGCAGGCTCCATGCACAGGGAGCCTGATGTGGGATTCGATCCCGGGTCTCCAGGATCGCGCCCTGGGCCAAAGGCAGGCACTAAACCGCTGCGCCACCCAGGGATCCCCAGGATGACTTCTTAACCTATGTTTTGCATCTGGTCTACAATTCTGGGGGTAGTGGAGAAGTCAGTAGCAGCCCACGTTCTGGCTATTGTTCTAATATCTGAGAGCCTGGAGCTTAACTCTATGGTCTGTTCTCAAGGCTGATTCTGGCGCAGAATGAATCTCTGTGGGCTTTGTCACCATTGCTGTAGGATTCATCTTCGGGGATTTGGATGTTTTTTCCAAGTACATCCCATGGGAATGCTCACTCAGAAAACTTTCCTTGTGCCAGCTGCACCACCCATGACTAATGTTGATTTTAATTTCTTGACTTGGGTCTTGTTCAGCTCCTGTGTTGGTGTGGGATGTTTTCCCTCCCCACTCTACTGAAAGCACAGCTCCCCACTGTCCTGGATTCATGATCTTACACTTCAGAACCACTTCCCCACGCCAAATACCCAGAAATGTCTATCGAATGGCTACCTGTGCTAGTCATCATTTCCCCCGTGGTCCCCAGGCTCTGGCTCTTTTGGTGTCTGGAGCTATTAGCTAGCAGCCCTTGTTGTGTCCTTATTCCTAAAAATCTGTACAGTCCCTTCAGGCATCCTTCACCCATCAGAGCACCTACAACACCAGCTCAAATGCTTGTATCTCTGGTTTAAATTTTACTTTTATTTCCGAGATGTTACGGGTTTCCTTTTCTGTCTTTGGAACTCATCTCTACATTAAAAAATATTTTATTTTTAGGTGTTCAAAACGTGCAGGAAGGTTTCTGGTTATTTTTAGGATCCTGATACCATTATTTCTTTGCACCATATTCTCATAAGCTTATCTTTTAATGAAACAAAAGAGTATCCGTGATGGAATTTGCCTAATTAATACAACAAACTGTTATTAATTTGGATTTTATACTTCAGATTACAGGGTTAATCCAGAGACTAAAACAGATGTTGCTGACAGTCTTCTATATGTGAGTAAAGGGTTTACTCTGAGAATTAATCCCATAAACAAGACTATGGGAATAAATTTAACTACTTTGAGAAAGGAACTGTTTTTAGAAGCAATTAGAAGGATTCATTTACATAAAAATAGTGGTATGCTAATTACTAATCATTCTTATCTCTTTATTGGAGCCCATCTAAAGGAATTAGGGAGTAAAAGCCTACTTATTTTATCCTAAATCCTGATTTTTTTATATATATATAATAATATACAGGTCTTTGGGAAATTATCTAACTTAAACTTCTCATAATTCTCTCTATTCTCTTCTTCAATTTGTCTGAATTCATAGGTGATTGCTGTGTGTGTAAATTAAAATGCAGAATCTTAATAATATGTTGAGAGAAAAGTACCAGGCAGACTTTTTCTTTCCTGTCGTGGAATATATTATCAAAGGCATATTTTGAATCACAAACACGTTCTCCTTGAGGTGCCCTTCCTTCTGCTAGGAGACTCCATCCCCGCGCTTCCTCCCCCTTTCACCCCCTTATCTCCCTAAATTCAGTCAGGAACATTTCAGAAAGCCATTAACCAACTTTTTAAACTTTGATATTACATAATATTGATTGAGTTAAATAAGACTTGTGCAGACATTTCTATAGGATTCCAGATCCCTGACCCCAGCATTAATTTGAAGTTCCTTATCATTGAAAGAGCTCGAGTATTGATATGGAAATGCCAACACCAAGCTTCTGCTTCCTGCTGTCATTCTTTAAAAAGACTGACCATGGCCGCAGTTCTGCTTTGCCAGCAAAGATAAAGTTTGTCCAAGGTCGCACTCGAGCACTCGGCCTGGTTCGCACTTGAGCAGCCGCAGCCGCTTCCTCATTGAGCCAGTGACACGTATCATTCGTCACATGAACACCGCGACTGCTGCCTCCATCCCTCCTACCAGGAAAGTGCACAGTTATTGTTCTTATTTGTCCTGAATGGTAGTTTCAATTTTAATAGCGCCAATTAATATTTTAAATACTTCCATGTGGTGGATTGGAAAGTTCTGTGATGTTAAGGAATTCATTGATTTATGGTGATGGAGCTTGTGGAAACGAGACGGCTGGACTCTTGGGCCAGAGCTCAACCTGGTTACACTGGCTCTCAGGGAATGGTTATGTCGAAGACATAGCATGAAGGACACAGACACACACACGGGGGTACACACACACACACACACACACACACACACACCCAGAGACAGCTCTCCCCTCAAAGGCTTAGAATCTAGCCGCAGTGTGCTTATATAAAATGACTTGATATAAATCTACATGTTAGGACCTTTGGGGTCAAGGATGGTTCCTGAAGATTTCAGCCAGACGGTGGGAGCTCTGATTCACTTTCATTGACCAGTGATGATGGAAGGCAATGGACTAGAAGTTTGGGATGTTAAAGATGCATCAGCCGTCATGTCACAGTTGGGCATCGAGCCTTAACTGTGCCAGATTCCAGACATTCAGGCTCATGCTCTCGGATATGGAAAATATTTTCAGTTCACCACGGCAGCCCTACTTTCTGCTACTTTACACATAATTCTATGCCACTGTTGCCCAGAATCCAAGCACTTTCTGAGTATTAAATAATACAAGAATTGCTATTAGATAGGGAGAGCAAAAAGAAATGTTTTCTAAAACCCTGACACCCTCTACCTCCAGACACTTACCTACGCTTACCATCTTCTGGTTGAAGATAGTAAGGTTGAATGAACTAGCATGTTTCCACATAAACCTAACCCACGAAATAAAAGGTAAGTTATGGAAGTATACCTAAGACATAAAGCAGTCTCTGTTCAAGCGAAGAGGAAGGCAACACAGTCCAGAGCAATCTATCTCTAAACACTCATAGGAAGGACCAGTTACACTATTATTTTTTTTTTACTTCCAATCTGTTGCAGATCAATACTTTTGTGCAATATAGTAAAAAGGAAATACTAGAAAATAAAAAGACATAAAAATTCAGGACCAACATTTTTATTCTTATACCCAACAGACATAAAATTACTCTCTCGAGTTGCTATAAAAAGTTCCCGATGGTCACTGTCATTGCTTCTATCACACTGTGGTGATAACTCATGGTTTGTAAACCCACATGATCCTGCACGCCTCACTGGAGCATCACCAGGTTAGTACGCCTGTGGAGGAGAAACACACACAGGAGGAGAAACACTCACTTGCAGAAGACTTGTGGTGCCTCATGCCTGAGATGCTAGGTGGTGTGGCAAGAGAGGCTACACACTGGGCTCAAGGCTGGGTAGGACACCCCTTCTCCCTTGCTCCAAGCTGGCAGGCCAAGGAAAAGTAGGTGATAATCCTACCACTACATCAGTAAGACTCCCTCCAAAACCATGAACTTATGTACTATTTATTATAAACACACGGCAGTTAGGCATGCCCACATTCAGAATATCCCAGAATTTAAATAGTTGAGATGTCACAGTTTTGGGGACCAGGACTTTGTTTTGGTTGCTCTCCATCCCTATTTCCTCACATAGCATAGATATTTAATACAAGTGTTTTTTTTTTTTTTTTAATTTTTAAATTTGTTTAGAGCACATGCAAGAGGGCAGAAGGCAGGGGGAGAGAATCTTAAGCAGCTTCCACACCCAGTGCAGGCCAATCAGGGCTCCATCTCACCACTCTGAGGTCATGACCTGAGCTGACACCAGGAGTTGGATGCTTAACCCACTGAACCACCCAGGCGCCCCTAATGTAAGTGTGTTAAATTGATGAATGAAGTCTTAGAAACAAAAAGGTACAGGTCACCCGTAAAGAACAACTTTAAGTAGCCCTCAGTAGTTAAAAGTACATCTAGTCTCTCTCGATCTTTTTAGAATGGTGAAACATTCTCGTCAAGGTGGTCAAATCTGAAGGACAAGCATGCATCTTAAAAAATGAAAGCTCCATCCTGCCATTAGGGCTCTTCCTACAGAAGGTTATGGAAAACATTCCCCAAACTGGATTAAGGAAAAAGGACATTTATCGGCTCATATACCTAGAAGGGGAAAGGAAAAGATAAACCTGGCACTGGGCGTAGATTAACTAGGAGTAGTTCTTGCAACTCAAAGCTGGTTTTCCTCTATCCTTTCATGACAGGCCCTCACTCTGTGTGGCCACCACACAAGCCCAGATTTTACATCCTTCAGATTCAAGATGAGCCGGGTGTATTCACCAGGGGGACTATGTCTGGGTTCTTCCACGATTGGTCTTTGGTTCTACCACCATTGCAGTGCCGACTTCATTATGGGGCATGAGAGTTAAATCCTGACACCGGACAGGGAGTTCTCCAACTGTCTTCCTTGATGATGTGTTGGCTACTTTTGGTTTTTGACTTTTCCTATAAGCTTTAGAGTCAGTCTGTCAGGATCTACAAATAGTTGACTTGGATTTTGATTACAATCACACTGACTCTATAGATCAAATTGGGAAGAACTGACAACTTCACAATATTGAGTCTTTCAATCAGTGGAAACTGAATGTTACTCCATTTACTTAAATATGTTTTGATTTCTTTAAACGGACTGTTCTAGTTTTCCTTATGTAAACTCTGCGCATATTTTGTTAGATTTATACTCAAATATTTGGGGGGATGTTATTATAAATAGAATTGTTTAATTTTAAAATTCCAGTTGTCCATTGCTGGTATATAGGAAAACAATGACATTTTACATATTAGCCATGCATCTTGCAAGCTTTCCATATTTCCAGAATTTTTTTGGTTGATCTGAAGGGTTTTCTATATAAGAAATCATGTAACCTCTGAATAAAGATAGTTTTATTTCTTCCTTTATAATATGCATAGCTCTTCTTTTTTTAATCTTCTGACTACCTAGAGTGTGCTGTACATTGCTGAAGAGGAGTGGTACAAGAACACGTTTTCCCTTGTTCCTGATATCAGCAGGGAAGTGTTCAGTTTCTCACAATTATGTTTGAATTTCACTGTAAGGTTTCCTTAGACATTCTTATTCTAGTTGAGGAAGTTTTCTCTATTTCTGGCTTGCTAAGAGAGTTGGTTTTTTTTTTTTTTTCATCATGAATGGGTGTTATATTTGTTAAATGCTTTCTGCGTCTATTGATAAGCTCATATAGTTTTTCCCTTTAGTCTGTCGATGTGTGGGTTACGTGGATTGATTTTTGAGCATGGAAGCAGCCTTGCAGACTGGACTGCATCCAACTTGGTCATGTGTATAATTTGTTTTATACAATTTTAGATTTGATTTTCTAGTATTTTGTTGAGAATTTTTGCATCTATGTTCATGAGAGATATTGGTCAGTAGTTTTCTCTCCTTGTAATGTCTTTGTCCTATTTTGGCCTGAGGGTAATTCCGGCATCAAGGGATGAGCTGGGAAGCGATGTGGGAAACAAAGGTGAAAGGAAAAAACACTAGATTTTCTTACTACTTACAGCCCACTGACAAGTCCTTGAGACAGGCAGAGTGACCTTCTTGTAGGAACTCAGCTGCCTAGAAGTTAATACTCTGCTAAGGGCAAAAGGCAACCTTAGCCCAATCCCTAGGATCCTGTAAGTCTACTTTAACATGTAAAAATTCCTTTGGAAACATCCTTTATTTCTATCCCCCAATATATATATATATATATATATATATATATATATATATATATATATATATATATATATTGGCAATCATCCCCCAAGTATATGATCCACTGATACACATCTGAAGGGTCTCATGACTCAGGTCATGAGTGAATCCATCTGGGCTTGGTATCTTCTTTTTCAAAAGCCTATTAATTGTTGATTTATTGTCTTCAATAATGTTAAGGAATTGGAATATTTAAGTTGTCCAATCTCTGGACATAAATTTGCTTGTATTATTTCCTATTATCTTCTTATCGTCCATGGGGCATTGTGATGAGCTCTCCTTCACGACCAGTATTGGCAATTTCTGTCTAATTTCACTGTCTGTCTGTAATATGGCTGGAGGTTTAGCATTGTGTTAATCTTTTCAAAAGTTTTACTTTCTTTCATTTTCTACATGATATTTCTGTCTTCAATCTTATTCATTTCTGTTCCGATATTACTTCTTTCCTGCTGCTTGATTTGGAACCAAATAACCCTTCTCTCTCCAGTTCTCTAAGATGGACACTTATGGGTCATTGATTTTAGATACTTCTTCTTTTCTAATATGTGCATTTAATTCTGTAAGATTTCCTCTAAGCACTGCTTTTGCTGTATCCCACTCCTTTTGATGCATTGCCTATTCATTTCAACTCAGCCAAATTGTTTTTAAATTTCTCTTGAGAACTTTTTTTACCCAAGTGTTATTTAATAGTGTCTTTTAAAATTTCCTAATATTTAAAGATTTGACATATATCATTCTCATCTATTATTGATACCTAGGTTAATTTTATTGTGGTTTGAGAAATCCGTAAGATTTATACTCTCTTAAATATGTTAAAGTACATTTTAGAATCAAAATATGGTCTATTCTGGTCTACACTGTTCCCTGTGAGCTTATACTTTGGGAACAATGTATAAATATTGCTATTATTGGATGGAGTATTCTACAGATGGCAATTAGATGAAATTAATTGATAATGCTGTTGGGAATGAATTCCTTCAGTTTTTGTTTTCCTGAGAGGGGTTAATGATCCTTCAATTTTGAAGAAAAATTTCACCAGATACAGGACTCTGGTTTGGTGATTCTTTTCTTCTAAGTTTAGATATTACAATATTTCCCTCCATTGTCTTCTTGTTTGCATGATTTCTGATGGTTAGTTCACCATAATTCTTATCCTTGTTACTCTCTTCCTATGGGACACTTGCCAGTTAAGTACGTACATTTAGTAGATAGTTTAAAACAAAAATGTATTATCACTACCTTTTTAGGTATCTAAAATTTTTATTTGAAAAGCATTCTAAGATTGCAATAAAACTATAAAACTTGCAAGGATGTACCCTCAGATACAGAGATAATTAGAAATAAAAATGACTCAACAGTATCTTGAGTGTAATTAATAATCAAACATTTTGAGAATGTTAAAAATATAATTATTTCATTGATTGTGCTGTAATAAGGAAATGCCTTAAATTTCACTAATGTGTAAATGCTTTAAATAAACAAACAAAATACTCTAAATTTCCAAGTAAAAACAGTTCTCTATATGACCATCATATTGACTTTCTATGAGATTAAATTTGGAGAAAAAAAACCCTCCATTTGGGGAAAATGAAAAATCTTTCAATATTAAAATCCACTGGTATACAAGAAGGTGATAAAAGGCTGGTGTAAGGCATATAAAACAAAAATAAAGGGGCAGAAATAAAAAATAGTGCTGTGTAGTGGTATTTCTTACTTGAGCTAAAACAATGTGTAAGGCAAAATATGGTTTTAGTTTTGGACTGTTTTATGTAGGATACATAGAGGCAAAAATATGTTTTGAAAATTTCTAAAATATATTTTAGAAAATGCTATGTTCATATTTGAGCCCCTTGGAGTAGAAATAATTCAGCTGGCAATATCCAGACTGCCCAGAGATATGTGTTTCTACCACTGGAAAGATTTGCAGTTGTTAGTGTAGATGTGGGGACACCAGAGTAGCAGTGTGAGTTTAAGCCGTGGTGAGAGAAGATGTTTCCAAGGGATAGCATTCTACAGGCAAGGGTGGTGAGTAATTCAACATAAAAAACTCCCGTTGAATAAAAATTGGCAAGCACATTAGAGAGTATGCAAAGCAGAGCTCAGAGTAGTGGAGCGTGCATTTGATATTCCTTTAATATTATAAATGGGATGATGGCCGTGAGGAAGTGCTACCATCTGTACTGTCCTTCAGATAGGGGTGTCCCTGGAGGTTACTCTACAGTGTGTCAAATCGGTTAAATCAGACACAGCAATTAAAATAGTTTTGCAATGTTCTTATCTTGTCACTTAGCCTTAGGATTAAATTTTAAAATGTTTAATTATTTATTTCTGTAATGTGAAACCTCTTAGACTCAATACTATTTAGAAGTTCCCTGCCAGGTCATTGACACTCATGTTGGGCAGGACGTAAATTTAAAACAAAGGTAACAGTGGGTCTTGCCAACCTCTATAAACCGGGGCACACTCTCGGGGTGTATCCACACAGACCCACGCAGAAAAGTGAATTTGAGAGGTTTGCTATAATATATCAGTAGCGATGCCAGGATCTTTATGCGCTGTGACATTGAAAGGACCATAATAACTACTGAGTAAAATACAGAGCTGGTTGTTTGGTGTTAATAGGATTCTACTTTTGTAAAACAGGCTGGGAGATTTAGAACAGGCTGTGAAGAAGGACAGATTGACACAAATTGGATTTAGCTACCAGTTACATATGAATTTACGGGAACAATAAAACAGGTTAAGTTCTTCTTGACAGGTTTAGAGGATTGAAACAAGGGAGAGCCAAGGCAAAAGCTATATAAAACACCAACGTGGGAGCATGGGATCACAAACAACAGAGGATGGGTGAGAACTTACTGGAGAAAATTACGGACAATGCAGGTATACAAATTCTTCTAAAAGATACATGGAGCATCCCAAACTTATATTCGGGGAAAATTAGCATTTGACATAAAGGGAACTTGACCTATAGTTTTATTTTTACATGAAGGAAATTACATTTATTTCACTGTCATTTCTTATTCTCGTTTAATTAACTGACCATATGATTGTATTTGGTAGCAACTTATAAAAAGATGCACCTGATTTTGCTGTCACCTTGGCAAGACGGAATCCTTCAAATCTCCATCCTATGGACACTGAAGGATTAAGAATACTAGAGATTGATGTCACCAAGAAGTGGGGCAGATGACCCCAGCCTCTGTCCCCGTGCAAACATCAACAATTAGACGGGTATCCGTGAACACAAACAGCTCAGGGAGGGCTCCGGCATCCTCTTTAAGAAACCTCAGCAAGACAAAACCTGAGAATAACCCACAAAAAGCAAGAGAGAGTAGCTTCAGTCTGCCTACATGATGCACCCCCACAGTGGCACTGCCCAGCGCCAGGAGGGGATGCCCAGCAAGACAGGGTTCTCCTCGCCAGGAAAGGGAGCAGGTGAGCACAAGCTTGCCCTGTGCTCCCGAGCGCTGCACACGTAGGCTTCCCCCCCGCACCAACTGTGGACATGGCCACATACGAGGGCCACCACGCTTCCCAGAGGCCTGTCTGCAGACAACACAGCATCTTTCCCCACTAAAGAAACCATGGGCCAGCACACCCAACTTGGACACCCTACAGACTTTGTTGACGTTTGCCTCACAGTGTCCAGTTCACAGACGCCAGCCACCTTGGCCCTTCCTGACCCTCCCTGCTACCCCCTGGAAGGCCCATAAAGGACCTTCACCAACAGACATCCCTTCTGGGCTTCTGCAGCTGCCCAAGAGCAAGCCACCAGCCTGAACCCCTTGGCTGACCCTATGAGTGTATGTGCCCCAGGACTTCCCTCCAGCTGATGAAAGAAATTGAAGACACAAATGGATGGAAAGATACCTGTGTTCACAGATCAGAAGTGTTATTATCATTGCTAAAATGTCTATACTACCCCCAAGCCATCTATAGCTTCAATACAGTCCCTATAAAGTTACAATGGTCTTCTTCACAGAAAAGAACAACAACAACAAAAAAAAATCCTAAAATTTGTAGGGAACCACAAAAGAATCTGTATAGCCAAAGCAATCCTGAGGAAGAACAAAGTGGAAGGTGTCACATTTCCTAATTTCAAACCATACTGGAAGGCTGCGATAATCTAAACAGGATGGTACTGGTATCAAATGGACACGTAGACCAATGGGACAGAACCGAGAGCCCAGAAATGACCCCATGTGTGTGTGGCCAACCACTGTTGGATAAGGCAGCTGACACGCTCAACGGGAAAAGGACAGTCTCTTCAATAAACGGTGCTGGAAAAACTGGACATCTGCATGCGGAAGAATGAAATTGAACCTCTCTCTTATTCCACTCACACAATTTCACTTGAAACGGATGAAAGACTTAAACATAAGACATTAAACTGCAAAGCTCCTGGGAGAAAAGAGGGAAAAAGCTCCTGTCATGAGTCTTGGCGATCAGTTTTTTGGGTGAGACGCCAAAAGAGCAAACAGCAGAAGCAAAAATCAACAAGTGGGACTGGATCAAACTAAAAAGCTTTTGCACAACGAAAGAAAACAAAACAAGAAACAACAACAACAAAAACAAAAACCACCCATAAAATTAAAAAAAGCCAGCACATAAAATGGGAGAACATATTTGCAAACATATATCTGATAAGGCATTAATATCCAAAATACATAAGGAGCATGTACAATTCAATGGCAAAAATAATAATTTCTTTTTTTTTTAATTTTTATTTATTTATGATAGTCACAGAGAGAGAGAGAGAGAGAGAGAGAGAGAGACATAGGCAGAGGGAGAAGCAGGCTCCATGCACCGGGAGCCCGATGTGGGATTCGATCCCGGGTCTCCAGGATCGCGCCCTGGGCCAAAGGCAGGCGCCAAACCGCTGCGCCACCCAGGGATCCCAATGGCAAAAATAATAATAAAAATAATGCAATAAAAATGTTTGTCAGGAAAATTGAATAGACCTGCCTTCGAGAAGACTGACAAATGGCCAGCAAGTTTTTTAACAGGTGCTCAACATCACTAATGTTCAGGAACATCCCTAATGCCTCGGGATATGGTGCTCAGTGAAGGAAGTCTTGCACCACGTCATCCCAGCCTACGTTAACCTTACACAATGCTATGTCAGTTACACGTCGTGATGCCGAACGAACAACGGAATATTAAAGAATGTTGAGCTCATTTTCATACCTTGACTGTCGTGAATGATGCTGTAAGGACTCTAGGGGTGCAGGCATCTCTTTGAGACACTGATTTCATTCCCTTTGGATATATGTATATATACCCAGAAGTGGGATTGCTGGGTGGTGGGGCAGCTCTATTTTTAAATTTTTGAGGAGTCTCCACACCGTTCTCCAGAGCGGCCGCACCAGCCTGCATCCCCACCAACAGGGCACGAGGGCTCCTCTTTCTCCACATCCTCGCCAACACCTGTTGTTTCCTGTGTCTTTGATTTTAGCCACTCTGACAGGTGTGAGGTGATATCACACTGTGGCTTTGTGGTTTTGATTTGCATCTCCCTGATGATGAGTGATGCTGAGCACTTTTTTAATACACCTGTTGGCCATCTGGATGTCTTCTTTGGAGAAACGTCTGTTCATGTCCTTTGTTCCCTTTTAAGTTTTGTCATTGAGTTTCTCATGCATTCTGGAGATTTGCTAAAAGAGGAGATTTTGGGACTCCCGGGTGGTTCAGCGGTTGAGACTTTGCCTTTGGCTCAGGGTGTGATCCCAGAATCTGGGATCGAGTCCCACACTGGGCTCTTTGCAGGGAGCCTGCTTCTACCCTTGCCTGTGTCTCTGCCCCTCTCTTTCTGTGTCTCACATGAATAAATAAATAAAATCTTTTAAAAAAATCTAAAGAATTAAAAGAGCAGATTTTAAGTGTTCTACATACACTCACAAACAAACAAACAAACAAACAAATGGTGCCTGTGTGAAGGGATGGATATATTAATTAGCTTCATTGCAGTGATTATTTTACAAATATCAGAAACCTCCATTTGTACACATTAAATATATAAAACCTCCATCTGTCAGTTATATTTCAGTAACGATGGCAAGAAAAAAGAAAAATTAAAGAAAGGAAGTACATGAACAAAGGGCCTACTGTGCTCTGGTCAGTTTACGGAACATCCGATTTGCAGAGAACTCAGGTATTGCGTTTACTTTACAGACACAGAAGCTGGAGGTCAGAGAGGAGCATCTCGTGCAGCTACGTGTTTCAGAAATGGGGTTCAAGCCAATTTGGTCTGCTCCCAAATCCGCCTTGTTTTCCCCTAGACCATTTGCCCTGCACCCTTGCCTTACACCTTAATTCTCTAAATTGTTCACAGAAAAATAAAACTAGGAGAATACATTCCCAGGAAGAGGCCAATCATTTTTCTCACCCATGCCCCCGCCTCTCCCCTCTGGTAACCGATACGTGTCTCTGCATTTAAGACTCTGGTTTTTGGTTTCTTTTGTTATTTGTTCCTTTGCTTATTTCTTAAATTCCGATAGGAGTGGGATCATATGGTATTTGTCTTCCTCTGACTGACTCATTTCACTTAGCAGGATAGCTCTAGGCCCATCCAAGTTGTTGCAAATGGCAGGATGTCATTCTTTTTTTATGAAGGTCAATCATTTTTAATCGCCAAAAGCAACTCTGTGCAAGCAATTAGCATGTCAGCAGCAGGGATGGAGCCATCCACCAACCCAACTTCAGAGGAGGGTGCATTCTGCCGGCAATTATGGGCCATCCCTACAATGATTTTTTCCCTCTTATTTTAATTTTTCCTCAGATCCAAATTATTAGTAGAGGTGCACGAGTCTGGGCTTACCTTTGTCCGTTAATTTATAAGGAGTGATGTCAAGTAGAATATATGTTCTGGAGTAAAATCCGATGACATAAAGCCATCGGATAGAATAAACCAGAGTCATCGTCCAGACTGCATTGAATTCCAAAGAAACCATCCAAAAGTCACTTTTAAGCTCCTTCTCCATGGTGTACAATTGGCATAGATGATAGCCCAGCCCTCTAAATAAGTGTAATCATTATTTACAGATAAGGAATCAGGGACTCAGGATTTATGTACATTTCCCTACGTTTGTGTAGTTACCCTGTAATGTTCTTGGGCATTCTAATCCAATCTGCCTCATTTTATTTTATTTTTTATTTTTTTTAAGATTTTATTTACTTATTCATAAGAGACACACAGAGAGAGACAGAGACACAGGCAGAGGGAGAAGCAGGCTCCCTGCGAGGAGCTCGATCCCAGGACCCCGGGGACACAGAGCCGGCCAGGTACCCCGAATCCGCCTTATTCTAAAGCTGTTTCCCAGTGCTCCATGCTGTCCCCCAAGGGTCACTCTACATAAACACTAAGTAGGATGGGTTAGTAGGGGGCTCTCCAAGTACAGCTCCGAGGATGCAGTCTCCGTGGATCCAATGTCATTTGCTTGTATTGTTCTAATGACCACATCCAGGTGACATGAAATGATTGGTCTTCAGCTCCTCCAGCACATGTGGTGCTCTTTTCTTTATTTTAAAATTTTTTTTAAGGTTTTATTTATTTATTCATGAGACACACAGAAAGAAAGGTAGAGACACAGGCAGTGGGAGAAGCAGGCTCCCTGAGGGGAGCCTGAGGTGGGACTCGATCCCAGGACACTGGGGTCGTGACCTGAGCTGAAGGCAGACACTCAACTACTGAGTCCCCGGGCGGCCCATCTTTTCTTTAAAATATACACCTCTGAGGGGCAGCCCGGGTGGCTCAGCGGTTTAGCGCCTGCCTTTGGCCCAGGATGTGATCCTGGAGTCCCGGGATCAAGTCCCACGTCAGGCTCCCTGCATGGAGCCTGCTTCTCCCTCTGCCTGTGTCTCTGCCTCTCTTTCTCTCTCTGTGTCTCTCATGAATAAATAAATAAAATCTTAAAAAAAAAAAAAAAAAAACATACACCTCTGATTCCTGAATGCACGCGGCGCCCTGCTGGCCACTAAGCCACAACCGGGTCCACGGCTTTGCTCTATTCCTTAAAGCCACTCCTGTGACGATCACGCTGTTGGAATCCACAGAACACCAGGCTGGTTTGTATCTTGTTGCCTACATTTACTTACCACACATGGGAAAATAATCTCATTCTATGAAAATTGCAAGTTATGGAAATATCCCGCAACATGGAAGGAATACAAACGTAAAGCCACATCGTTTAAATTGTGGGTAACAGATATTTTTCAAGAAGTATTTCAAATAGAATTTTGCCACAATAATTTGCCGTTTATGAGTGATTGGTGGAAATTTTTTTTTAAGTGGATATTGGCAATAATTGATGTTTTCCACACTGACTTTGCATCAGAAATGTCCTGCCGTGGTCAGGGATGCTTTGGCTTGTTTGTGGCTATTTTCCTTTCAAAAGAAAATACTAAAGAGAAAGAGAGAGAGAGAGATTTGCACTTGCTTTGGGTTGCTAGGGAGGAAAATTATCTTTAACTCATGGTGTGAAATTGGTTTCCCCATCCACTGCTTCTGCTCACCTTGGCTGTGCAGGTTTCAAAAGTATCTCCACATGTCCAGTGTGTCCATTAAAATAATTTCTTTATTTTCACAGCTCAACATGGTTCATGTACGTGCTGTGTTCTTCAGTGGTTAATACATTTAGAATCTCCTCTTCCTCTCACGTATCTACGACCTGGCCTGGCTGCGACGGGGCCCACGTGAGTGGCTCGCACGCCAGGCGCAAGTGGACGGGGCAGCTTTGTTCTCAGTCGCTGAGCCACCCAGGTCTGCTCTTCCCTCTCTTGGCTCAGGGTGGGGCAGGCCTGGTAGCTGTGGCCTCTCCCGACCCGGCCTCTGGGGCTCCAGGGGAATGGAGGCCCTAAGTTCTCACTCATACCATCGTCCCCCAGGCCTGGATCACATGCGTGACCTGTGCTCCCAAGAGCCCTGAGCAGGTGTGACGGCAGCAGAGGATGAAGGAGGCCAGTAGATCGCTGCTGGTCCTTCTCAGCAGCCCCCCCGCACTGCGGGACCCCGAGATATGAGCTTGTGTGGGGAGCAGGCCACATTTCCCTGCTGTCCCGAGGAGGCCACTCCTGACCTCCCCAGCCCCCGTGCTGGGCCCCAACAGCAGGGGAGGCTGCCCCCTGCTCACCTGGGCAGAACCTAAGCTCCGCCCGGGCCCCCCTGCTGTCTCATGAGGAGGGTGGACCCGTGGGAGGCTCTGCAGCATTTATTTCTGCACCCCATGCATATTTTTCTAAAGTGTGTGCATTATCCGATTTCACGCATTTCAACACTTCGTGTTAACGTGAAAAAAGCGTAGGGATGACACTAAAATAGAAGCCAGTGCACTTAATAGCACTGAATCCAGTTTCTGAAAGCATCTTTTGGTGTATGTGCCTCCACGCATGTGTGTCTGTGCAAGGTGCATTGGCGCGTATTCCCCGGGCTGCCCCGATGTGCCCCACACCCTGGGCCTCCTCTGCAGGCGGACGCAGGGGTGTGGCAGCACCGCGACCCCCGCAGGACGTGGTCATCCATGGGCAGCACCAGCCGCATCCATCCTCCCGCCGCTCAGAGCAGGTGCGCCCGTCCCTGGGTCACAGGTGTCATCTCTGAGCGTGAAGGACAGCAAAACCTTCAGGAATAATGCTTCTCTAAATTCAAAGCTACATAGTTTATAGGGTTTTCTAATCAGGAAAGACAAGTAGGAAATTGGAATGGAAGTGCTTGTAGAATGACCTTACTGCTTTTGACAAGTAAATGCGAGGTCAGCCTATTGATACGAGACAATTAAAAGGCCAACGGCACCGGGAATGAGGTCTGAGCTCGCAGGTGCCATTTCTTCAACGGGACGGCGGGTCCGCCTTGGTCCTGGCACTCGGGACCCCTGCTCGGGTGCCGGGGACCTGCCGTCGGGCCGCAGGGTGTTGATCAGAGCTGCTTGATAGACTAAGATAGACTCTAGATAGGCTGCTTGATAGTGAGGGCAGGAGGTAAACGACAGTCAGCTGCCCCACGAGGGGAGGGGCGGGCATCTGCAGCCAAGTGACCCCGGCCACAGGTTCTCCGAGCCACTTGCCGGAACAGGACGCGGTGGCCACACTGGTCGCAGGGTCGGCTGGCCGTCAGGATGACACCACCTAGCACAGAATTAAAACGACCAAGCCAGATAAATACATTGAGACCACAACGGGGAAAAAGTCAGTGGGAGAGGCTGAAGGCCCCGAAGGCTTGGGACAGGTTTGTGCGTGGTGTACACTGGTACGACCTCGTGAATACGGCGCTTCACGGTCGACATGTTGTGTGTAAACTCCATAGATGTAGGGACGCCCCGGGGACTCAGAGGTTTAGCACAGCCTTCAGCCCAGGGCCTGATCCTAGAGACCTGGGATCGAGTCCTGCATCGGGCTCCCTGCATGGAGCCTTTCTCCCTTTGCCTGTGTCTCTGCCTCCCTCTCTCTCTTTCTGTGTCTCTCGAGTAAATAAATAAAATCTTTTTTTTTTTAAGTCCATACATGTAAATATACACAAACCCATAAAAATAAGATACATGACATTTCATTTCATTTTCTCCGTATGAGATTCTTCGACTCTTGCAGATGAGGCGGACGGGGCCGAGGTAATCCAGTCCGTGGCACAGCGGTGAGCGCCTCTGAGGTCCCAGCAGGGTCACCCAGGAAGGAGCCCTTCTCTCCAGCTCTGTCCACTCTGGCCATCGTCTCCACGTGCTTTGGGTATTATTAAATCATTGTCCTTTCAAAGGAAACGTGAACTGGTTGATAAACTCTCAGGGTTGTATGCATTTATTTTTTAATAACCTCAACATAAAAGACCACATGCGGAAGATGGCCATTTATGTATTGATGCATTCATTCCTCAAATGGCCTGTTGTTGAAAGGGAGAAAAAATATATATATGGAAAGCCATTCTTCGTGGTCATGGTGTCTCCCCTGCCAGGTAAGGATGGAATGAAAAAGGATGAGATGCTTATACATTTAAAATACCCACTTGAGGGCACCTGGCAGGGGCTCAGTCAGTTAAACATCTGCCATCACCTCAGGTCATGATCTCAGAGTCCTGGGATCGAGCCCTTCATAGGGTTCCCTTCCCTGAGTGGAGCCTGCTTCTCTGTCTCTCTTCTCTTCCTGCTTGTCCTCTCTCCTCTTTCTCCTTCTCTCTGTCTCTCAAATAAAAAAATAAATAAATAAAATCTTGGGACGCCCGGGTGGCTCAGTGGTTGAGCATCTGCCTTCAGCTCAGGTCGTGACCCCGGGGTCCTGGGATCGAGTCCCACATCTAGGCTCACCGCAGGGAGCCTGCTTCTCCCTCTGCCTGTGTCTCTGCCTCTCCCTGTGTGTCTCTCATGAAAAAAAAAAATTAATAAAATCTTTAAAAATAAAATCTAAAAAAATACACATTTCTAAGAATTCTAAGAATTCATTTCTAAGAATATAAAATAATTAAAACAATGAATTCTGATTAAACTGTGAACTTGAAGTCTTAGATATTTTTTCCCAGCTTTTTTTTTAAATTTTTATTTATTTATGATAGTCACAAAGAGAGAGAGAGAGAGAGGCAGAGACACAGGCAGAGGGAGAAGCAGGCTCCATGCACCGGGAGCCCGAAGTGGGATTGGATCCCGGGTCTCCAGGATCTCACCCTGGGCCAAAGGCAAGCGCCAAACTGCTGCACCACCCAGGGATCCCTTTCCCAGCTTTTATTGAAATATAATTGATACAAAAAACCAGATCATTTTAACGTATACAACTTGATGGGTTTAGATACAGGCATACACATGTGAAACCGTCACCACAATCAGTATAATAAACATACCCATCAGCAGCAAGCTTCCTCCGACCCTTTGGTGTGGTTTGTTTCTGCAACAGGAGCACTTCAGGTGAGCCGGACCATCGTGACAAACGTCTTCAGCACACAATGAGCATGCTACTCATAGGCCCCATGGTGCAGACCGCATCTCTAGAATTAATCACGGGGTGTAATTGAGACTTTACACCCCTTTTCCCCTTCCTCTGGCTCCTGGCAGTGACCTTTCTACTCTCTGCTTCTACGACTTTGGTTCTTTAGACACCTCACATGAATGGAATCCTACAGTATTTGCCCTTCTATGATGGGGCTATTTCATTGATCATAATGTTCTCCAATAAACTTTGAGATTTCACTTGAAGGTGATATAAAGCTTTCCTTTTTGCAAAGGCTTGTTTATTCTTCATATCAAAATCCAGACGCCTGTCTTTAACCTGATATATTAATAATGTGATGCAACAAGTAGCCACAGATGTTCAGCGGGAGACAAGGGGGAGAGTGCACAGGTCTGCGTCCAGGGCCGTAGGTGGGAGGATCCCGCTGAGGGTGGTGGGCGCCATCTCTGCCTGGGTGTTGGCTGGCTTTTGGCTGATTTCACATGGCCTTACCTGGGACGTTCCCGTGGTGATTGCAGGTGAAAGACTGACCAAGCAAAACACACCATGGCCCTGAGGCCTAGTCCTGGAGCGGCCCGCTGCCACGTGTACCATATGTTGTTTGCCAAAGAAAGATGGAGGCAAGCCCAATTCAGCAAGTGGAGGCCAACAATCCCTATCTTCAGAGGACTCTCACAGCTAGGTGGCCTTGTGGCTGCACGTGAGGGGAAGAATCGGGCCCTCAGGGCTGCCCGTCTACTATCCTTGATCGCTCCGATTTGGAAAATCAATCTGCTTGCATTTAGATGTGTGTAAGCCTCAACAATGATCGTTACTTTTTCCTTTGTGCATAAAAGAAAAATATACATGAAAACAACTTTATGAGTTAGATAACTACCCACTTCCCAGGTTCTACAGTTTCAGTATGATGCTTAACCTATTTTTCTTATTATTAAAACTGGACATCTACGTCGTGGAACATTTGGAAAATTTTTCAGTTTCTAAATACCTTAAATATTACGGTTTTGAGGATAAACAAAAGATACTCTGAAATGTTTCCTATGCCTGCGTAAGGGTTTCAACTTGTACATTAATGCTACCATTTAACAAAAAGAGATAAATGATTTGCCTAAATTATAGCAGACACTCCTTAAAATATATGAGCACATGATCTAATGACTCGCTTACTATAATAAGCCTGAGCGTACGTGTACGCTTCGGTTAAACCTTCTCTCAGGAAATCCAATCATGGAATTATGTGGGAAGTTAAAACCACTTCCTACAATCAACCAGGCTGCCACACGTGCAGTCGACCGACGGAGATGATAATCATCTAATTTAGTGATGTGGCTTCTGGTGGCGAATGGCAGATTTCACTCAGGAAAACGAACAGCATCTCCTCTACGGAACCAGGACCAGCATCCGATCCTGTACTTGACAGAGTTTTAAACAGGTGGACACTTTATCGAGAAGTAACATAAGAGGTGAATCCAATCATCATCCAGGGCAAACGACACGACATGACACAGATTTGGGGCCTTAGTTGCTGACATGGGCAGTTTCAAAAAGGCCACATTGTAGGCCATATGTTGGACAATGATCACTCTGGCTCTGATGATGCCCGATGATTGCAAAGTCATGCTTTTCTAGTCACTGTGTCTCCCCTTAGCTGGGGAGGAGGCTACGCCCTCATGCACGGTTGTCAAAGGTGCATGGGAAAATGAGAAGCCGTTGAGTTTCTTGTAACCCCCTGCAGCTCGCTGTAATATTTACTGCTGAGACATAATTTATTTTTTAATTTCCATTTATCTAGTGGTGTTCTGATTGGGGGAAAAAAAAACCCTCTGATGGTTAACTAAGTTTATAGAGAATACAAATGAAGTAATTTCTTGGGATAGGAAAACCCATGCGGTGGACACACTCTGGGTGAATGGAAGTTAGTCATGATGTATTTTCAAATAATCCCTTCATTTTCCTTTTAAAGAGCTGCTCGCTTTATAGGTAGGAAGGTAGCTGAGGTTGGTCGGGGTGGATGACCCGGTTCAGGGGACACGTCTCCCAGGTCATGTACATTGTACACGGTGTAGATAAGTGTATGGATGTAGTAAGTATATATGTTATTGATATTTGATGTATGTACCATAATTTACATGTATATTAATTAAATTGATGTACCTATACATGTATACTGTCCATATTTATATATGTAACACGTGTTATATGAACATAAGACATACAAATTATATATCATATACATATTTTATAATACATATATAAAGATATGACATAGCATATATAATTGCATGTTTTAAAACTTGATTTTGGTGATAGTTGTATAACTCTATAAAGTCACTAAAAAATCATTTAATTGTAACCTTCCAATTATACCCCAGTAAAGATGCCAATGAATATATAATTGTAAAAACCATCAAAAATATAACTGTATGTAAATATAAAAATATTATATATTTTTGTAAGTACAAGTATTATATATGTATGTATTTAAATTAATGCCCCTTATCCATTATCCTCATTTATAGAATAAACACCTAAACTTTGGAATACGGATACCATCTGTGTGATGCTGGCTACATAAACTTTTGTTTTAAGGTTGATTATAAA
Organism: Vulpes vulpes; assembly: GCF_048418805.1. NCBI lineage: Eukaryota > Metazoa > Chordata > Mammalia > Carnivora > Canidae > Vulpes > Vulpes vulpes. Next base: position 117,184,750 of record NC_132781.1, read on the forward strand.
GAAAAATGATAAACTTTATTAGGGGAACTTCACATCAAGTGAAATACAAGTGTTTCAGACTGAAAAGTCTCTATTTTTTGTTTTCGTTTACCTATGACTTGGCTTATTGATCTGTTATAATTTGTATTTATTATTCTAAATCTCCCTTATACGTTTTCCTTCTCTCCATGGATTTTTTTGCCTTTGATCACAGTTGATTTCCCATGGCCTGTGTTGTAGGAACTGTGAGGGATGGGGCTAGGGGTGTGGCTCGACCACCTGCTGCCAGTAGAATAGGGACATTCCTTTTGCCTCTCATGGCATGTTTTCTCGAGTGAAAAATGAAGGTGTCCAAAGATGTCATTTTTAAGGAATATTTTAATTGTAATATGCTATGGTAGTGGGATTCTCGGTTGATTTTATTTATTTATATTATTTAAGTCTTAATTCATCCAGTTGGAAGGATATTGAGAGGTACCATAGCACAGGGACAGCCAGATCGGACTCGAGGGTTTCCTGGCCATAGAACCCCGGGTGAGTTGCCTCTAGGCCCATTTCTTCATCTAGAATGTAGAGGGTAACAATCATGGACTTAGTATAAAGATGAAATGAGTAAGTACATCTGAAGCTCTCAGGAACAATGCTGGTTGTAGATGTTATATAAACATCAGCTATAATTATTAATTAAAATGAAATATATTTGAATATGATCTTTTTCATATGTATGTTGAACCTGGGGTTCAAGTCATTATTTTATTTTCAACCCTGTTCTTTATTGTGAAGCTTTGTTACAACAAAACCGGTATTCCTGACCAAGTGATAGATTGCCCTTTTTATAATTGGCTCTTTGGTTGAGTGAAATCCTCAGACACAGCCAAAATAGAGCAGGAGGTCCGGCCCTATCCTGTGGCTTGCTTTGGCCAATGCACCCAGCCGGGTGTGATGTGCCCGTTCTGAGCCTGGACCTCAGGATCCCTTAGGATCTCCCCTTCTGCGAAGTCATGAGAACTTGCCTGAGAAGACCTTCTGGAGTAGAAGAGATGGATGGAGCAGAAATTGGCTGCCCAAGTCCTGGTGAGCATGGTCTATATGGTCTATGTGAGCATGGCCCCATGTGTGAGCCGGAACAGCCCTACTGGAAGGGCCCTGCAGCTGAGCCCAAGCTACATTGCTCACCCTCCAGCTCAGGCACTGAGTGAATGCTCATTGTTTAAACCCCCTGAGTCTTAGGATGATGTAAAAGAGCCCCATGGAAGCAAATAGAAAAGTCTAGGGTAGCATAATAGAGAGTAAATGTTTAAATCGCCCAGTGCTACTAACAGAGTGATCCTATTAGCTAATGAGCACACTAACAAAAACACACAAGATGCAAGAAGCATATGTGGGGTTTTATGCAGGGGAGTTAAAAACCAGACAAGTCTAGACAGTGTTTTAAGCATTCACGGAGTCAAACCTGATTTCATGTGTATGATTAGCTAAGAGGATTTGACACATGATTTAGCACAAAGATGTGTATGGATAGGAGCCCATGAAGCACACCAAATTGCTATACTCTCTTTTGATAGTTTAGAGCCTCAGATTCATCAGAAGAGAGGCGACCCAGGTCCCTTTCTGGAAGGCACCTTGGGTCTGTTTTGGCAAGGCTGAAGAATGAGAGAAGGAGAAAAAGATGAAGGGTCACACTCCACTTTCCTAAATGTTTACATAGTTCTCCTTTCATTCAAGGAAGGAGGGAAAAGAGAATGGAAAAAAAAAAAAAAAAACGGGAAGAAAAGACTAATTAAATTAAAATTAATATGACTCGTCAATAAAATTTCTTCCAATTGATTGATAACCCAAATTTCTCATTCGAGTGTGTTCCTCAAAACGCTCTCGGAGTAACGCTGCAACCTGATTGGGGCAGTAAGACTTCTGGTTCAGTGGAGGCCAGGCTACCGACTATTTTTTTTGGGGGAATCTTCCAGTGTTTGGATTCTGTTTTTTTAAACCTTATTTTCTAACAGATTTTCTTGAAACCAGTCAGTGAGGTTGGGTTACTTTTTTTTTTTTTTTAATCATTTATAGTATGTTTCCTTTTTTTTTTTTTTTTTTTTTTTTTTTTTTAAGAAAAGGATCAGAGGGATCCCTGGGTGGCACAGTGGTTTAGCGCCTGCCTTTGGCCCAGGGCGTGATCCTGGAGACCCGGGATCGAGTCCCACGTCGGGCTCCCTGCATGGAGCCTGCTTCTCCCTCTGCCTATGTCTCTGCCTCTCTCTCTCTCTCTCTCTCTCTCTGTGTGACTATCATAAATAAATAAAAATTTAAAAAAAAAGAAAAAAGAAAGAAAAGGATCGGAGACGCCTGGGTGGCTCAGTGGGTGGAACATCTGCCTTCGGCTCAGGTCATGATCCCGGGGTCCTGGGATCGAGTCCCATGTTGGGCTCCTGGCTCAGCGAGGAGTCTGCTTCTCCCTCTCCCTCAGCCGCTCCCCCCTGCTTGTGTGCTCTTTCTCTCTGTCTCTCAAATAAATAAATAGAACATTTTTTCTAAAAAAGAGAAGGATCACTTTCAATCACACATAGAGCATTCACCAATAAGGGCTGTGCTCTGGTTCACAAAACAACATTAAGCACATTTTTTTTTAAAAAAAAAGTAAAACCATACAGATTTACATTTTCTGATCCTACTGTGATAAAACCAGCGATCGGCAGCAGAAAAACAGGAAAACCTCTAAACACTTGGAAATTAACAAAACTACTTTTGAAAAGCCCGTGTTTCCCTGTCACAGCCGCCAGGGAAATTAAAAGTGATTTTGTACAGAATGAAAAGGAGAGTGGAACATGTCAAAATTTTGAAGTGAAGCTAAAGCTGTTTAGAAGTGTTTAGAGGAAAGAGATACCAGGAAATACTTATCTCAGAAAAGAAGAAAGGTGTCAGGTTAAAAATGCAGTCTTTCATTTTAAGCAGCTTGAAAAAGAAGAACCAAGTGAACAGACAGGGAGTGTGGCCGGTGGGTTCTGGCCACACTGCGTGGACCGGACGGACCCGCCAGTACCGGGCTGGACCCCCATCGGGGGTGTGCAGTGTTGTTACTCGCCCAGGGCGTCTCTGCAAGGACCCAGTGGCTCCCTAGTGGGTCCGACATGGCTGGACCCTGGGGGGCGTGGCCTGGCTGCCGGCTGGGGCTGGGGTGGGGTTCCCACACCTGGGCGTAGGACTGGCAAGTACCTTCCACTGAAGGAGATGTACGGAAGTCCAGGCAGTGCACGGGGCGATGCTCAGCCTCGTCAGACACACGGAACACCAACTGCAAGTGTGCGGACACACGCAGCACACGTATCAGAATGGCTACAATTTAAAACAACGAGTCTGGTGGATGTTTCTGAACAGATGGTTCTGAACCTGTTGTAAACCCGTTGCTCAGTCTCTGGAGACTTTGAATTATTGTCTTTACACATTTTGACCAGATTGATAGACGTTGCTCCTGGAGGGCAGATTTCGCTCTCTTCTGTTTTCTTCTCACCCTTATTTCATTTATGTCTGCTACTATCTTATTACACTTTTTCTTCCCATCTTACCAGGTTTCCCTTCTTTCCCAAAATACTGATTGATTGCAGGAGTAGTTTTTTTTTTTTTCCTCTCAGTATCACTCATGCTGAGTATTTGTTAATTTTCCCACAGAGACCTCTTTTCCAACCCATACTTCCTCTTAAAAAATATTCTGCAGCAATAACAGAATTGATCTCTAAATCAATAAATGTATGGTGAAGATAATAGGAGAAGACGCGGCGAAAAACTCTTACTTCCGTTGCATTCAGAATCGCCTACCTTCCAGATGCTGAGCCTGTACCGTGCACCCGTGTGATTTTGCCCTGAAATATTTAGTAAATCATCTTTGTTATTGGACAAAGGCTGAAAATATGAGTATTTCAGAGAAGTTTGCCTGTGGACCCCCCAGGACTGAAAGAGCATCACAATCCAGAAGAATATGTTACACGAGAGACACCAAGGCAAGTTTTGGAGGGTGGGCTTTGTGAAGACAGGACGCTTTCACTTAGTTGATGGCTTTTTCTTCCTAATCCAGTACTTACCCCATATCCTGAAGTGCTCAGTGTGTCCTCATCCTTGAGAGTATTCAACGTTTAAAATTTGGACCCCCAAATGCTCAGCATGCTTTATTATTCCATCTTCCATCACTGGTGGAAGCTTTAAAAGTGAAAAAATAAATATGGGTCATAGATTATAATTAAAATATAATTAATATAATTATAATAGATTATAATAGATTATAATTCTGGGTGGATTTTTCTGAATTATTTCCCTTCCATGGGTTTTTAGAAGTAGCATAAAAAATTAGAAGAACTGTGTTGATGTAAGCCCGGAGTGAATCATCCTACCTGTTTATTTGAGTGAGACTCCATGGTTTCTGAGAGTTTGCGTCTATTTTAGGGAATATCTCAAGTTAGGTGAATTTCATGGATGCTTGGTGGGAAGTAGAGACAGTTCACACCATTGCACTGGGATCACTTAGTCTTGATGTTTCTATTTGGATCAATAAAGCTGTGTTACAACAGATATCTCAGTTAGTAACACAGGGACTATGACGACATCTGGAGAGCAGGTGCCAAGTGATGGGCCAGTGGTGGGATGTTAGACTTTAGGATCCGGGCTGGAGGCATGGTTGTGCTAAGACAGGCATGGGAATGGGGGCATTCACTGAACTTCCAAGGTTCTGTCTGGTGGACGACCTTCCCCCCGTGCAGCCACACTCAGCCACGTCCAAGGAAGCAGTCGGGGGTGAGGATGCCCAAGGCTCTCAGGGTAAAGTGGCATCGTGTCCCTATAGATGTCGTGGCAGCTGACCCGGAGCCGTGGAAGGCAACATACGTTTGCGTGACAAGAAGTTCATCATACAATTGTTTGAACATTGTGTTTGATTTAATGATGTGATAGGGGAGCTTTTATACCTACTGGGGTGTATTTTTCGCTTTAGGAGTCACATGACATTGAGGGTTTTTTAGACCTTTCTTTTTTAAGGCATTTTTAGGTTCGCAGCAAAGGTAGGCATGAAGGTGCAGGGATTTCTCGCGTGCCCCCACATCCGCACATACACAGCTTCCCCCACTATCAGCATCCCCCTCTTGAGCGTACATCTGCTATAATCAATAAACCTACATGGACACGTCATCATCACCCGAAGTTCATAGTTTACAGTCAGGCTCACTCTCGGGGCCATACCATATATTCTCTGGATTTGGACAAAAGCATAATGACCCATACCAGCATTATAGTCTCACACGGGGTCATTTCACTGCCCTAAAAACCCTGTGCTCCACCTATGCATCCCTCCCCCTGCATATATTTTTATAACGATACATTTTCATTCATGTAGGTGACTGCTTTATTTTCCCCAATCCAAGAAATATAATATCTATACATTAATACATATAATATTAAGACAAAATCTCGTATATATTATTTTAAAACTATGACAGACTGGTTGTTCAATCTAAACAATATCCTCTTTGATCCTAGTTTTCCTAAGTGCCTTAGGAGAAGTTACAGGTAAGAAATTAAGCCTGTATCCTTTCACCAGGATTATGAAAATGCATTCACAATGACTCCAGAACTTCTCTCTTTGAGACGGATTCCTGTGTTGACGCATGATATTAATAAGCTCTTATTTATTTTTAACTGAGATAAAAAACTAGGCTTTTTTTTTTGCAATGTTATTGATGAAATCGATAAGAAGGGAGCGTGACAGCCACCGGAGGGTAAATTGAGACACTGACACGATTTCTTTCTTGGAGGGTAATTTTCTGTGCGATAAGACCGGAGCCTGTTCTATGAAATCGTGAAATGTTCCTCCAAAGTTCTCCATGTCGTTTCAGAGGTTTTAATTAGCTGAATCTATCAATATATGCTTTCCCGGAAGGACACCCCGAACGTCTAGAGAGTCTCACTCTCCTTGACCTGCACCCCCATCCCCGGGAGGAGGGCACCGCAGAAGGCACTACATCGTGGCCGAAGTTGGTGTGTTTAGGAGGCAGGCATGGCCATAAACATTAGCTGGTTAAATAATCACAGTAAACAGCCACAATTTTGTCTTTACAAAGATACATCGAACGGCAGTGCCCTTTAGGGGTTACAGAGAGCAGAAGTGAGCTACTAAAAATGGAAATTTATTCCTCAACATATTGCTGCCTAAATGGGGAATATTCTGATGTCTCTAAGGCTCTTCTGGATAATTTTATCAGTTTATGACCCTAATACTTCAAGGCCACGAAATAGCTTTTCCTTTTTTTTTTTTTTTTCCTTTTAGAGAAAGTTAGAATATGTCATCTTTTCTATGAGCACCATTTCTCTGTGTCACTCAAGGTTTGGTCCCTTGATCTAATTAAAAATATGCCACATTATTTGGCAGAAATGCAGTGCCTGCGTATAACACATAATAAAGCCACGTAAAAATAAAATGTGTTAATTAAGTCACCATAGATGTTTATGGAGATTTCTTTACTGAGTTTTTTTTTTTTTTTTTCTTGAACACAAGTGTATTTTTATGGCATTTTTGGCCCTGCTCTGGTCTCTTGTGTATTAAATGGCTCACACAATGTTTGATGAAATAAGCCAATGCCTGCGGAAGTGAAATTACTACAGTAGCAACATATTCATGGTAATATAAACAGAATTCGGCATCCACTAGCAGGGGTAATAACACTGAGCCCTCTTAATTTTCTTTACCCTTGGGCTGAAAAATGTATTCAGGTCATGAGAAGCATATGATTTCATATAGGGGCCATTTAATAATTTTTTAAATTGATCATAACTCTTAAATTTCCTTTACACCTACGTCTTCTTTCAAAGTGCTTTTTCTTTTTCTTTTTCTTTTTCTTTTTCTTTCTTTCTTTCTTTTTCTTTTTTCTTTTTCTTTTTTTTTTTTAACGGAGCTTTTCTGCTAGTCCAAAGTTTCGGTCGTGAAGATAATTTTATCTAGCAAAGCATGTCTGTATATTCTTTTATATTTTTTCAAACAATAATGGAAATACGCTATGTCTAATTTGATTGATCAACTTACAAATGGCGTTAGTTTATTTATAGCATTAACTAACGTACCTTTAACGACTACATTACGGATTACACCCGATAAGTCCTAGCTTCTGTAGAAGTGGAGATGTAAATGTTTGTGTGGAAATCCTAAAAGGTAATTTTTGGAAAACTGAAGGAATACTAGTGTGCATTTCACCAGGCATCACTCTTAGAAAGCTTGAAGCCGTGCCATGCTTTTAGCCCATCTCTGAATGTGGAAGAGAATTCTGTTTGATTTACATAAAGTTTAAAAATTCCTGATTCACCAGAAGACCCAGCAAAATCATTAAGTGAGCAAGGACAAGACGATGTCAGTGAGCTTCCCAAAGCAAGGCCCTTTCCTGGAGGGACAGTGCGAGGAGGCTGGGACCCATCCATTACTGTCACAGAGATATCCAAAATACAATTTCCATTTGCAACTCACTCAATCTCTGTCCCATGTCCCTCATTTCTCTGTAAGCTCAGGACCACCACAGCATTCAAAATAAGCAAATTGTTTCCTGACTCCTTTCTCCAGTAGCTATTCCTTGGTGTATCAAGGTTATCAGCCAGAGATTCTTCAAAATCAGGAGGCATGGTGAAGACAGAAGGGCAAGGCCCGGTTCACCCAAAAGCTGAGATAGCACATGGTCCGGTAGATTTTATCCACTTCTCATTTATCTTCATTCATTGTTGAATCGCAGGAAAATGCTTGTGGTTGTTGCATAAAAGCCAAAGGAGCCAAGTGAAGGTCATTTACATTCAGAGCCCATGACCGTTCAGTGCAGAAAAATGCTACTTTTGCTGTCTCCATGTATGGTCGTTTTCATCAATCAAGATTTCTTGAGCGCTCATGTTTGTGACTTCTAAGGAAGACTTTTCCCATCAATGAATTTATTTATGCCGGAAATATTCAGTAGGCAACTCGCCCACCGTCTTCCTCGGCCAGGGCTGTTCCAGCGTCCCTGCGTGCTGGCTCTGGAGGACAGCGGAGGCACGGTCCCCAACTCGGGAAGCCGACTCCTCGAGGCTTAGGCGGCCAGCTCCATTTACTTTGCTACTAAGATAGGAAGTTTATTTATTTATTTTTAAAGATTTTATTTATTTATTTGAGACAGAGAGAGAGCACGAGTAGGGGGAGGGGCAGAGGGAGAGGGAGAAACAGACTCCCCTCTGAGCAGGGAGCCCGACGCAGGACTTAATCCCAGGACTCCAGGATCATGATCTGAGCCAAACACAGACGCCCAAACAACTGAGTTCCTCCTAAGACAGGAAATTTAACAAGTGAGATAAAGCTAAACTGCGGTTTTGTGGGTGCCCAGCTCATTCGAAGGCTCTTTTTTATAGTCAAATAGTTGGATTCTAACAATCTGTGTTGGAGATTTGGATAAGAATCTGCTTTACACCTCAGGCATCACATGATTTTATTTATTTTTATTTTTTTAAAGATTTTATTTATTTATTCATGAGAGACACAGAGAGAGAGAGAGAGAGAGGCAGAGACACAGGCAGAGGGAGAAGCAGGCTCCATGCAGGAAGCCGGACGTGGGACTCTATCCTGGATCTCCAGGATCATGCCTTCGGCCGAAGGCGGCACCAAACCGCTGAGCCACCCGGGCTGACCCTCTCCATGATTTTAAATGCCCAACATCTCAGTCATTTCTTGTCATTCTTTGGGGCCACTCTGGATCTTTACCTGAGGGGACACCACACCGCCAAGGACAGGAATGCTTCAGAAACAACCCTTTTTCCTGGCCTATTCTCATCACAATGTGTTTCCTGTGGGCACTTGTATTCATCTCCTGATTGTTCCAATCAATTTGTTTGGATGTTTGTAGCCCAGAATCATAGCTCTAATTCTGAGTGGATCCCTGCTCCTTCCTCGGGGCCCCACCAGGACCCAGAGGCCAGATGAGCTATGAGGTATTGGGCTGGCAACTCCACCAGTAAGGACTGAAGACAGACTTGGCTTTGACTTGGAGACTGTGACTCTGGAACATGGGAATTCAATTCCTAATGGTAGGTCTTCTGTGCCGTGTTAGTTCAGCTGATAAGGAAGTGACAAAAGTGGGATTCCAGATTTACGTCCCTTCAAAATCCACATTCCTTTCTTCCTATTGCCCTTGGTGGAGTAAAATTGGGCCTGTTGATGAGTCATTCCTTAGTCACATCACCTTGATTCAGATCAATGGAAAGAGTTTTATTTGGCTACGGAGATACTAGAATCAAGGTCAGATGACAAGGTTGTAGAAAGTGAAATCTGTCACCTGGGTGGTTCCATCTCTTACCACTTCCCATCACCTGGCAGCTTCTTCCCCTACATATGCATACATGCACGTGTGCATGTGCACATACGGGTGTACGTGTTTACACAAATGCACGTTTCTGCATGACGAATGTCCAAGAGAGTCGTGGCTATGGAGGTTATGGTTGGGCATTAGGAAAGCCCACCATGAAATGCTTTCTGAAATGATTGTGGTCACCCTGGTAGCAAGCACAGTCATGGTAATTAGCACATTCTGGCCTTTTTAGGCCGCCGGACTCCTCCCACCAGTGGTCTCCGGAGCCACCCTCATCAGTCAGGATGGGCCGTCAGTTAGAATGATTCCGGTTGGCCTTCAGTCCTTCTGCATATGGCCCTCTTGAGTGGAAAGTACTGTGGGGCTCACAGGTGGGAGGTAGAGCTCACAGGTGGGAGGTAAAGCTCACAGAGATGGGGCTCACAGGTGGGAGGTAGAGCTCACAGAGATGGAGCAGGGGTGACATCCGAGCCAGGGAAAGGCTGCCAGGAGAGAAACTCGGTCAAATCCAGACCAAGAGTAATGGCTGGTGCTCTGGTGACAAAGCAGAAGCCAGACTCCTTTCACCGCTTTGGAGGCATTTTGATATCCATGCAGGGGGTTTGTTAAATCATTTCCATACATGTTTTTAAAGCAATGGGCCATGTGCTATGTTGCATAAAAGCAAGTATGCAAAGTTTTGACATGAGTTAGAGACCAGTATGGTAAGAATGCTGATGGTTATGGCGTCTATGGGTAAAGACAACTGAAACTTGAGTGGGACCTTGAGAGAGAATTTTGTCATTGTTATTTTGGAGGAAGAGGTCAGAGCTCGGAGGAAGGGAGTGCATGAGGCCAGTGAGTGGGCACATGCTCTGTTTTTTGTTGTTTTTTTTTTTAATTACAGATATGTTCACTACTACTCTTTAAATTGCTGACCATGTGGTTCCCATGTGGCCAGACCCTCAGTATCACTCATTAGAATGACATTGCCAATTTCCCCCCAACTTTAGACTCGCAAAGACTTTTGTGAAGGATGCAACTTGACCGTGCTTTCTGAGCATGCTGCACTCCTGTTCCTCACCCAAGTTTGTTGAATCTTTTTGAACATTTCTAATGAGAGATTTGAAATACGAGCTCGGGGCAACTACTGCCTGGGTTTGTATTCTTGCCCCAGCCCTTCCAGTGTGAATTTGGACGAACTACAAATTCAGATGCCTGTCACGGTGTGTACTTAGTCAATAGTAGCTTTTGTGATGTAAAGCTAGTCTCAATTCTTGCACAAGACTGTTCTTCCTCTTCCTCTTCCTCTTTCTCTTCCTCTTTCTGCCTCTCCCTCTCTTTTTCTTTCTTTCTTTCTTTCTTTCTTTCTTTCTTTCTTTCTTTCTTTCTTTCTTTCTTTCTTTCTTCTTTCTTTCTTTCTTTCTTTCTTTCTTTCTTTCTTCTTTCTTTCTTTCTTTTTTCTTTCTTTCTTTCTTCTTTCTTTCTTTCTTTCTTCTTTCTTTCTTTCTTTCTTTCTTTCTTTCTTTCTTTCTTTCTTTCTTCTTCTTCTTCCTTCCTTCCTTCCTTCCTTTCTTTCTTTCTTTCTTTCTTTCTTTCTTTCTTTCTTCCTTCCTTCCTTCCTTCCTTCCTTCCTTCCTTCCTTCCTTCCTTCTTCTCCTTCACTAGTCAAGGAAACTAAGGTACCTAGAATTCAGTCACTTGCCAAGAAGGGAGAAGAAGCAGGGTGTGAGGAGAGGCCACGTGATTCCACAGGGTGCGCCCCCACCACATGGCTGCCTCTGCCACTATGCGAGCAGGTGCCCACCTGCATTTCCGTGGGACCCCTGCAGCATGGGCTGCCTGGGAGAGAGCTGGGATGTTGAAGCTGGAGCTGCAGGTGGTGCTGTATCACCGAGGCCTTGGTAGCCATAGGAAATGTTAGCCTTGCGTTCCTTGGGCCATGAGACTTTTGAAGAGCAGTACAATAGATTTCGAATTTTACTGGCAGTGGGAGAGCTTGTTTCTAAAACACGCAGAAAGGAGGAAGTTTTGAGTCTGTTTTCGGGTCCAGACAGCACTGGAAGAAGAATGAAGATACGCTGGAGTGCTGGAGGGTCCATGTCCCAGGGTGAGAGGTGGGTGATGCAAAGAAAGTTGCTTAAATCACCAAGTGATGTTTAGTATCTACAAAACGATATATGCATCGCGAGTGTAAGTCGGAGCACACCAAAACAACATCAGCGACAACCTAGCACATGCCCCATGTGGTTACCTGGTCCCATCTCCCACCCCACCTCCCCCTGGGGGGCCCCCTCAGCTGCATTCTGTGTTGGTTGCCCCCCTGCACAACTCCCTTCCACCAGTGTGCCTCCCTGTGATCTTGTTAGGTTATACTGTGCCGCGGAGGCACATAAAAACATTTTCTTACTGTGTCTGGACCTGAGAACTTTTAGATGCTGCTGAGCCTCGTCTTCAAGGATCCAGTCACCTTATGTGTGGTGGATGAGTGTGCATTTGCCACGCTGCATAAGCTTGACAAGTGGAAATCTTTACTGCAACTTGTTTATAGTCATTGTTAATGAGCACCTACTTTGCTTGCAGTTGTTTGTTTCTTTGGGAGGCGGCCCAGCTCCGATCCTTCTTAGGAGTTGTCCAGGTGCACCTGTGCAGAGCGTCCCGGACGCACGCGTGGAGCAGTGCGGTCGTGTGCGGGAGGGTGGCCATGCAGCAGGGACCCTGGGTGGTAGGATTCGTGTCCGTAACTTCACAAGGCAAAGCCAAATGGTTTCCTGAAGTAAATCTTCCCAATTTGAATTCTTACCAACAGGGCCCTAGAGCTCCAGCGAGCCATTTCCTCACCAGTAATTGATATTATCATATTTCTTAAATATTACCAGTTTGTGAGTATGAAACGGAATTTCTTTTGAATCATTTGTGTTTTGGAATGGAAAGTTTGACATTCTGGGGCTCTCTGGGGAGAAAGGCCTATTTCTCACGGATGAACCTGACTTACGGTGGCTTGTGTTCCTTGCATATTTGATGATCCTTAATTCTGAGCTCCCCTTTGCTTACTTTTACTGTCCTAATGCAGCAGCTCTGCATGGAGGAGACCTTCCTGAGAACTGAGATCCCTTTACTCCTTGCATTGACACCTCTCAGTGCTCCATCTGACCCGCCTCCCACATCCCCTTTATGGTCCTCCCTGCAGCCACCAGCTCTTTGCCTGTGTCACATGGCTGCCCCTCTTCTAGGCTGCCTGGCCTGAAAGCTTCTGCATCAACCTTTCTTGGCACGGATGTTTGATGTCACCTATGCCTTGTCTAGAAGTGCATGATATTTGACATCCTGTGAACACAATCTTGACCACAGAGAGACAGGATCCAGTGGATCAATTCTTCTTCCTTCTTCTGTCTTTTGAAATGAAAATGCTAAGTAAGCCACAGTCTCCTTGGCTCCTCGGTGTGTCCTGGGGCAGGCGTTCAGCGAATATGCCGAATCATTGAAGAAACTCCATGGAATCATATGCTCCTGAGATGTATTTATTGGTTTATGTGAAGCAGTAAACACTGTGCCGATCCACCTGTGCCTGAGACTCCAGCTCCCCTAGACTCCTGGCGTTCATCTCTCTCTTCAATCTGAAGTCCGTGCGCCAGTGGTTACCAAGCAGAAGCCATCATTGCCTCTGCCCTCCTTCCAACTGGTCCATTTGGAAAGTTTAGGCCATGTTCCGACCTGTCTGATGAATGTCAGGGGACTTGTTGACCAAGTTACTTCTAATTCCACTCAAGCTTTCCTTCCACGTATTGAAGGACATTTTAGACAGGAATTTGAGTTATCGCTTGCTATTTGATTTCACCCTACCCATCGGTTGTGAGTTATAACGTTTGGTTTATTTCCAATCATATCCGAAATGTTATTCTATTGATTGAATCAGAGACTTTGATTCATTTAAGCAAAACTTCTGACCAAATATTTAGTTCGTGAAAATACATATCAGGCATTTTTAAAAACATTATGCAGTCAAAATATTTTTTCTAATTATTTCCAACAACTTGTTTGCTATTATCCAGACGTTGCCTCTGCTTGGTAACGATGTGAATAGTTATGGCCATCAATTATGGAAGTGCCAGAGGAGGCTTTATCAGCTGCAGCATTTTGCCACATGCAGGGCAACCTCACAATCAAAACCCTCCACCGTAATAATGGATTCATTCTTATCAAGTTTGTAGATAAACTTTATGACCACAACTTTCTGTTTATCTCCTCTATTATAAATCTTTCTGCTATATTTATGAGTGACATTTGAATAGCTGAAAATTTTCTTTGAAATTATTTTTCCATTAAGATCAGCAATCATTTGCAAACTTGTGAATTCATTAAAACCTATTTTGAAAGAGAGTGGATATATTAATGCAAAAAACACTGTCAAGACTTGAGTGTGATTGGATCTGAGTGCTTCTAAACTCCTTTTGAGAATTTACAACAAAATTTATTTCAGTTAGTTTCAGATTCAAAATCTAATCTAAATTAAAATGTTAATCATTTATTTCACTTCTCCAAGGGTTAAGGTATTTACATGAAAAATATAGACAATCAATAGGAAAGGTCATTTATCTTTTTGAGACATGGCATAAAAGAACATACAGGTGTTGTTTTTTAATATAACCATTGTATTCCATAGATTTTGTTAGGTGAGTAATAAGATTGTGTAGGTACTTTGTTAGAAATGCAAAAACATTTATTGTATTAAAAATATTACCTTTCCACCTTCATTGCACAAAAGTAACACAGATTTGTAGCTGGAAGTAAAGATTATGTTTGAATAAATGTTCATTTATTTTGCTGCTTGTTTGTTAAAACATACATTTGATTGCTTGCAACTAATAGCAAAACTTTGTTGAATCTTTCTTATTATATTAACTTCCATATTTACAGAATTCTGAACAATTTTAGTTCATCTTTTAGAACAAGAGTACTGATACATTGTATTTTAAAGGTGTATTCTTAGAATAAATGAACATATTACAATAGTATCTATATGTACTTCAATGCAGACAATACATGTCCTAGAATTAAGACTTTTCTATTTGTATAAATCCATTTATCAGTGATAATCAGGTTTGCTAAAATATCTCCAGGTATACAGATGGAAGGGTTAAATTTTGTTATACACCATATGGAGAAATTTCTTGTTTTTGTAATAGGTTTCTCTCTTTTTTTAGAAAACCCCAAATCTACATTCAAGAGATGCAATTAATTAAATGTCATGGATGGGGTCATATGACTGGTAGCATAAGCAAGAAATTCTTTTCACAGGATGCTGGGGTTGAAAGGCTAATGCGTGACAGGTGCTTCATTGAAGGACACCATTATAAGGGATACCTTTCAATCAATGGGATGCTATTATGAGCAATGGATTCAATTTCTTTTAATCAATGGGCCTTCTTTTTATTACCTTTACTAAGGGATATTCTGTGGAATCCATACAGGATATTCTTCCCCAGGCTCAGGGTCACATTTTCTCTTTCCCTCATATTCCATCACGATACCTACTTTTATCCCTTTTAAGACAGGCTTTCTACTTTTTTTTTTTTTCACAATTTTTCTCTCTGAAGATTTGCTGAACACGGTTCTTCAAGGACTTCACCGAATACTCACTACGTGACAGGAAATGATGTAGGGTTGGACTTAACAGACAGGCTCCTCCAAACTTCGAGACATTGCAGTCTAACGGAGAAAGCGCAAACCCCTACCCACGCATAAGACAGCGAGAGCCATTTTATGACGTAATTAGAATTTCCTTTCTTTGGAGTGACCTGTGTCGCTCTTGGAAAAGGAGATCAGATCACACACATATCAGCTGTGATCTGCGGGTGGTCGGGAGGGCTTTGACGGAAGGCACGCTTTGTCAGATTTTGTCGGGTGAGAAAAGGGGCAAAGCAAGAAACATCGTGAGGGTTGGACTCTTACTTATCTTTGTCTTCCAGATCTGAAAGCCTTCTGAGAACGCACCGCGACTTCTCTTGGCCTGAGCCCAAGTTGCATGAAGGAATACGACCCTATTTGTTCATTCTTTAAACCATTATTAAGCTATTACCTTGGGCCGAGTGCTAGTATGAGTATTGGGAGTAAAGTCATCTTCACCTTGAAGTCTTGTGAGAATCGTGGAGCAAACGGGCGACTAAGATGACAATTGTCTACAAAGCGGTAGAGTGGGTAGGCCCCCATTTCTTAAACACCAGATGCACACAAATATGCACCCTTCTAAGATGCAGTGAGGATATTTTGGGACATAATAACATAAAACAATATTTATAGGTGATCTAAGAAGGGTACATCTCGGTGTTTAACGAGGCTGCTCGGGTGGGTGGCACGGCTCTGACCTTCATTTATTTAATCTTGAGCATGTGTTATGGACTTTGGAACATCTGTGTTCCCCAGATTGAAACGTGGAAAACAGCCCCCCAGCATCAGTGTCAGAATGTGGGGCCTCTGGGAGGTGATGAGGTCATGGGGGGCATGGTTAGATCAGTGTCCTTAGAGGACGGCCCCCAGGGAGCCCCCTGGGTCCTTCCCCCGTGGGAAGGCATAGAGGCAAGATGAGCCAGAAGTGGGCTCTCACCAGACCCCGGATCTGCTGGTGTCTCCATGGACCTAGGGCATCAGCCTCCAGCACTGTGGGCAGTCGGTACCTGGGGTTTTGGCCCCATCTGCGGTGGTCTGTGGTAGCGGCCCCAACAGGCCAGGGTGGCACGTTACCTGACATTGTGGTCTCCTGAGATGGGGGGACGGTGGTAACTCTGCCCCCTCACCCATAGCCCAGGACTCACTGATGTCAACACAGGAGCCATGGGCTAGCGGTAACTCCTTGTCATCTTAGCAACGGGACGAGGATCGCATCCCTCCATCCTTCTCCACTGCTCCTGACATCGCATGTCCCTGTGTGGGGACTGTGGTCAGCCTACGAGGCCCCAGGAGAAGCAGGGAGAGCTGAGAGGAGAAACTGGGAAACTATCTGGTTGTAACACGTGGTCGCTAATTCGGCAGAGTTAGGGAGCGAGGCACATGGCTGCGGAGACACGAAGGCACGCGGCCCTCCATACGCCCACATTAGGCGAATGGCTCTACCACCAAGTAGTAAGAGCCGATGATCTCCAATATCCGCCCTCGACGCTGGGCGGACGCAGCTCATCACCCAGGCACCCTGTGGACATTTCAAACAACTTCCAGGAAGCTTTAGCTCGGTAAAAATTCTCTCGCGTAGAATTATTTCCCACTAATCCTCACGAGTGTATTGTCTCCAAATCTTCTCCAGCCATCGTTTAAAATTCCTTTTGAAGCCATGGCCACACCATACCCTGGAAAGGACGATACTGAGAGATTACGGTCTGTGAAGACTTCAACCAGAAAATATGCGTAGGCCAAGGTATTTCGTAGTTCTGAACGGAGAGACACAGGTGTGGCTGTCAAACTGCCTTAAAATAGGAATGCGCAGAAGAGATGCAAGTGGGGTTTTGTTGTATTCTCGTGAAGAGCCATCAAAAAGGGCAGTATGAGCATTTCCCCAAATTATTCATAAAGCAAAGCTAAAGCAAAGTATGCATACGGGAGGGTAGTTCTGAGGTTGGAAGTATGGCCCGGGACATGTGGCTGCAGCAGGCGCCCGTGGGAATGGCTCTCTCTGTGCACGCAGCTCCATCAGCAGGTGGTGAAAGTCGTTTGTCGGGAATGGGAGCCAGTAAGAGCTTAGAAATACAAGTGTGACTCCCCCGCCTCACCCCCTTCCCCTCTCGCTCCATCTCTCTCCCTACATCTCTCTCTCTCTCTCTCTCTCTCTCGCACGCGCATGCATCCTTATGACACTCTCGGACTTGACCATCCGAGCCTGAAACAGGGTAGTGATAGTGGAGTAATTGAATGTTGACCTCAGGGACGTACTTGTCACCAGAACCATCACCCATCTGTCCCGTTTGGGGTTCCTAGGATAATTTGAAAGAATCCAACGACAATCAGAACTTCTTATTTTCCTTAATTTCTTTTAAAGATTGCATTCATTCATTTGACATGTGGAGAGACCACAGCGGGGGGAGGGGTGGAGGGAGATGGCGACCCCCTCGCGGAGCAGGGAGCCCGACCTGGGGCCCAATCCCAGGATCTGAGATCACAACCTGAGCTGAAGGCAGACGCTTCACCGACGGACCCCCCAAGGTACCCCAAGGTCAGAACCTTCTACAGGAGATCTCACTGAATCCACACCTCCCAGTAGGTCGCGTGAAATACTACCGGGCACTAACGAGGGGTTTGTCAAACACCGACGGTACAGACCTCAGGTCACCCCCACATTTGGTCCTCATCAGGACTCCGCTGCAGTCAACAGCATAAAGGAGACAGAAGTAAAGATTTCTTACCCGGTTTCCTCAAGGACCATGAGGTCCTCTGTTCCTCTGACCTCCAGGTGGACACTGTGCGGCCTACTGTGCTTCCTGTATGGTGAGGCTCCTGAGTGGGGCCCACCCATGTGCCAGGACAGCACAGGGACAATGACAGGTGCGGGAGAGTGGCCTGGGCAGAGGGAGATGGCCCCGTTGCAGCTCCTGAGGAAGAGTGGGCACATGGGACGTGAGGACCATGTAGACGGTGGGCAGGCTTGCTCCCACCCTAAGAGGTCAGCAGCAAGGAATGCACAAGGCACCCCTTTCGTGAGCCGTGTTCCCAGTAAGACTGAACACCCTGGGCCCGGGGTGGGGGGAGGTCATCCTGCAGGTGCCGGGCGCGGTACAAACAGGTGCTGTGGCTCAAGGTGCAGGCGGGAACCCAGGGCACTGACAGCCAGTCCCAAATGGCCATCCGGGCCAGGGGCACGGGTGCAGCACTGGGACCCGGGGGTGGGGAGGCATCCTCCTGCCAAGGACGGCGCTGCGACCTCAGGTGTGGCCGGTGCGGGCCTGGGGGTGTGTGTCCCTGTGGCTGGTCAGCGCCATCCAGACAGACAGACGTGGGCTCCCGGAACAGAGACACGGAGGGGACGTGGGGAGGGACAGGCGCAGGGGGGCCCAGGCGGCAGAACTCCCGGCTTCCACTTCTCTCGGGGGTTCAGAGGCTCCTTCCCTGGGCTGGACTCGGCGGCTCCGTCTTCAGACACTTCTTCCCATCACTTCTCGGCTTTTTGCCTAAGCCCGCGTGCAGTACAAACCTTTTTCCTGTTTTCCTATTCTCTCTTTAGAGACGTCTAATCTGTGATTGAATATACGCCATAAGGTTTCGATCTTAATCATTGAATTCCAATTTGTGGCTATTCTGTTTGCTACCTTATATCGGTGCCTTTATTTTTCAAATCCACCTGCTGATTTTTTCCAACAGCCTCTTGGCCTTTCTTACTCAAACGCTTATGTTTGTTAATATGAATATTTCAAACATTCCCTTTCATATTGGGGCATGATTATTCGAGTATGTGAAGGAGTTTCAGCTCGGGTTCTCGTTCACAGAGTTTGCGCCACTGCGGGTGCATCGCACGGCAGCATTTCTTCCTTGTGATGGTCAACGGGGAGCCCCTGTCATGGCAGGGGGTCCTGGGGGCTCCGGGACCGTGGATACCAGGCCCTGCAAGCTCGGGGTCTCCAAGGCGGCTGTGGTTTCTGGATTAAATCCATGGGTGGGCTTGATGGTGACTGCCCGGCCCAATGAGACGGTGGGTGGCATGTCCAGGGGAGCCACAGCTCCCTGGGCGCCCATCCCCTTCCTGTCCCTCCCTGTGAGTGACACCTTCCCTCCGCCACCGCGCCGGGTCGCGTCCCAGGGAGTCCCAGGGAAGCTGCCAGCGGCAGGAATCCCGAGTTTGGGAACCACGGCCTCCATCCCCCACTCCGCCTCCCTCCCTCCAGCCTCTGCAGCAGCGAGAGCTAAAGTTGCTGGGGCTTGAGAAATGCCTGCAGGGTCAAAGCCTTAGAGCTAATGCCCAACCCCATTCTTCCTGTTGTTACTTAACTTTGGCCACTGTGGAATCCTCATGTGATTGATAAATAATTGGTGCAGGGGATCCCTGGGTGGCTCAGTGGTTTAGCTCCTGCCTTTGGCCCAGGTCATGATCCTGGAGTCCTGGGATCAAGTTCCGCGTCGGGCTCCCTGCATGGAGCCTGCTTCTCCCTCTGCCTGTGTCTCTGCCTCTTTCTCTCTATGTCTATCATGAATAAATAAATAAAATATTTTTTTAAAAAAATAAATAATTGGTGCAATAGATAACTTTTAGTATGAACCTCATCCAGCACCATTCGTTTGCAGTCGAAGGCTCCGTCTGCACACCCAGCAGACGCTACCCCTGGACGCGGAGTTCTCGGCGTTGTGTTGGAGCAGCTGGGCTTGGGAGCTGTGCATCTGCCAGACCCCTTTCTCCTCCTTCCTGCGAGAGGGTGATGCCCAGACCTCGCCCCGTGAGGTCGCCACCGTCTCAAATTGCCTTCCTGGAGAAGCCACAGCTTTGTGACACCCGCTCCTTTCCGAGGTAAGAGGAATAAGGGACAGTGCTGCCTGCACTGCTGTCATGTTTACCGCCAGAGTGCTGAGCCTTCATCCTCACCCCTACTTTGCTCTTTTCCTGACAATTTCTAATTCGTGGAAAAAAAAAAAAAAAAAAAAAAAAAAGGAACCAGACTCTAATTCTGCGCAGGCTCAGGTGGATTCTAAAATCTATGGTGCGTGTTGTGTGTTTGTTTTGCCTGAATGAGATTTTACTGAAGCCTCTCAGGACGCAGCTTCTCACAAATGGTATCAGTTTGGAGTCAGGTGGCATTTTTATATTTTTATCCAGGGCCATCATCTCTCAGGAAAGTTCCCTGGCCCCGCTCCACGCTACCGCCTGGCGCAGAACACAGAGGACCGGTTGGGTTTCGTTGTGTGGTTCGCCCCTGCCTCCCAGGAGGCCGCCTACCACCACTCGAAATGGCAAGTTGGCTGCAACTGCAAAGACATCATCGTATCTGCTAATCGTTCACAATCAGCAGCGTCTTCTAAATAACGAAATAGTATTTATTAGTCCTGCACACGCCCCATGCTGCTCCAGAGGCACCTTTGCAGCATCATCATTAATTAGGATAATCAGATTTCTCTTTTATCTCCATTCAGCTATTACAAAGTCATTTTGTCAGGCGTAAATTACTCACCCATTATCATGGAAAAATTTATTTCTTACAAACTTCAAACAACATATACGTTATCTTCTATAGCACATTGTCTTCTAGGAAATAGATACCATTTTCCACACTGAATAAGTATAATTCACAAGGACATTTCTAAATAATACCTCCTCCGGCTTTATGCTCGGCCTATGCTATTTCAATGCTTCATTTGACTGGGATCTACAAAATGATATAATTCATCTCTAAAGTTAGCATAATTTTCCTCTTTTCCCTTGGAAAAGCTTTTTGATGGATATATTCCTGTCTGAAAGTCACATAGCACTCTTAAAAACCTTAGTGTTAGCACCGAAACATTTTAAGCCCAAATAGGTATATGCGCGTCATGTATCCTTATCATGGTGCTAGTGGTATTAAAAAAGTGATAATAAAAACACTGAAGGGCTAAACCCATATCTCTGGTCAGGAAATATCTTCCACTTAATCTTAATTGTGATTTTAAAATTAATTATCCTATGATTCTAACATTTAACAGGAGCCACCTTATTTTCCCTTGCTCACGATTGTGCGGCCCCTCTTAACAGGTGAAACTTGCACCAGAATCACCTGAACCGATGCTAAAAAATGGTGATCCCCATTCCCAGACCCAATTTAAGGTTTTCTAGGTGTTTTTTTTTTTTTTTTGTCCTCTGCATTGAACATGCCCCACAGGTGATGTTCTGCACATTAGGGTTTAGGGAAATCCTGATTTGATGGCTTGAGTGTCACACAGCTTGTAGGGGAGGCGACGTGCTACCTCTGTTCCCTTAGGATCTCCTTGCGGGCCTGAGAATTAAGCCGAGGTGAAGACAGATGAAGCAGAGGAAAGCACACGGGCTTATTTCGTGTCGGTTTTACCTGCTGGGGGGGCCCCGCTACAAGACGGACACTGCAGCAGGTGGCTAGGCGGGTGGCGGGACAGGAAGGAGCGCAAAGGAAGTGAGCGTGTGTGGGGAGAGCATGTGGACATGCGAGTTAGTTTAAGAAGGTTTCACAGATTTCCCCTCCCCAGTCTCCGGTACAGGGAGAAGGTCCCTCCCCGGGGGGCTTCCCTCACCTCCGCGCACCTGCTGTCTACAAGGCCCGCGGCTTCCGATAACCCTCGTGCCAAAGAGGCATATTTGGGGGGGCGCGTTCCGTGACCCCTCCAACCTTAAATGCCAAGTACGAGGCGCCTCGTTGAGTAGGTAAAGCTGGGTATCCTGTGTGCCTCTCCACCCACGGGATGAAGGTTCCCCACGAACCTCCCTCGCCGCCCGCTTTCCAGCCACGCGGCTGGAGGTCTGACGC
This sequence comes from Vulpes vulpes, assembly GCF_048418805.1. Lineage (NCBI taxonomy): Eukaryota > Metazoa > Chordata > Mammalia > Carnivora > Canidae > Vulpes > Vulpes vulpes. Next base: position 117,206,492 of record NC_132781.1, read on the forward strand.
TTGTCAGAGGCTTTCCATCTGAATGTGTCATTCCTTCCATCATCCAGTTTCCTCCACGGTTTCCCTAAACTCTTCCCTTTCCCGATCCACCTGTTTCCAGTCTGTCCCAGGGGCCAGTGTGCCTTCAATGTTCTCTTAGACGAGACTCTAACCTTGCTTTTTCCTCTTCCTCTTGCAGATTGAAGGTTACTTGGGAACCACTGAAACAGTCGGTGGGGGAGACCACACCTGAATCAGGACTCCGTTATTTTTGCTCACTTGAGAGGTTCTGGGAGTCTGATACTTTTAGTCTTTTTTAAGCATACAGTTGAGTGTTGAGGAATACCTGGGATAAGGGAATATTCAAGATTTCCAATGCTCCAAGACCTTGAACCCCATTTATCAGCCCTGTGCTGACTTGATGAAGACTCACACGGCGGCCTTGAGGCTACTCGTTAAAGACGGCGGACCACAGGATGGAAGGACGGTCCATCCCTGAATTATGACCTTGGAGAAGAGTCTCCCCCAGCCAGGGATATTTAATTTCAAGGTCAGTTGAGGATGATTTACATTTCTTTTGCTATAAACTCCTGAGGTTTGATAACTTCTCCATTAACATACCTAGCAACGTCTTAGTTAAAACATAAAATTGAACCAGGATGAGTGTGGCCATAGGAGAAAAATAAAACACGCAGCATTATCTACCGATAGGCAACAGAGCACAACACGTCTGAGAGCAGAGTCAGAAAAGTTGTCGGCCTGAGTTATGCCATGGGAAGGTATTTGCTAAAATGGCCAACTGCATGGGCTAGAAAAACACAGCACGTAGCTGTGGAGTCCAGCAGCTGAGAACGGGCAGTTTTCTTGTATGTTGGCTAAATATTGCCCCAAAAAATGACGTCAGGCAAGAACTGGCTGGCATTCAAGACAAGATCAGAAGAGGACCTTCCATCGCGGGTGGAGGACAGACCGTAAACAGTAAATTAATGCTTTAAGTGCCAAGCTATGAGACACGGGAAGAAATGTATAGAGTGTTGATTCGTAAGTGCAGGCCCATAAAACAGTCCGAAATTAAATTTCATTTTTGAGTGCCTGCATTTTTATTTTCTAGGAGGTCATCCATAGTTTTCTTTAGAATCTAAAAATCTTCATTATTGAGCCTGGTGGGCACTGGCGATGAAGGATGGGTGCCGTGGACTACCCTGCGGGAATTTCTTGTCTCAACTCTGTTTCTCTCCGGTTTTGTGTGATGGTGAGCAACTTACGTTTCTTTCTGAGCAGAGCAGCTCGTTTCTTATTTAAGAGTAGAGTTAATAATGGCATCACCACCACCCCCATCTGCTGGAGAATTAATTAAATGGACTGATGGGTGGAGGCACTGAGTGCAGTGTCCAGCGCATCGTACGTGCTTGGGGACTGGTAACTCTTCCTCTGATCAAAGTGTTGCAGATGCTTGTGATATGAGTGAGAAATGAAGGGTGATAGAGGGTACCGCCACAGACAGGGTAGACTGGAAGGGGCAGATGCAGGAGGGGTATTAAACTGGTCTGCAATCGCGTACAAGCCCTTAGCTGAAATATATTTGCGGCATTGCGGAGCTAGTCTTTTTATAGCACTCATTTTCCAGCAATTTGCATGACATTAACTATAATTATCACTGCTATTACAATTACTATTATTGTTTGGCTCTCTTCCTAAGCTAAATGAGTATCTGTTAGGGGCGGAGGCTGGCAGTTCCTCTTGCTGAGTTAACAGTGGGACCATGGTTTGGAGTTCCAGCATCCGTGAGACAAGAGTTCTAAGTGATTTTTTTTTTCCAACCCATGTTGCCTGGAGCTAATAGGTACACTTTGCCCTGAGCCCAGTTTTCTTTGCTTTATGGAAGACTGACGGTGCATGGTGTTATTGAAAACATTGTGATGATGCTCCGTCCTACGGAACTTTCTACTTGGTCCGGGAGCTGTGTGGAACATGGTTCAGATGTGGCAACTGAATAGTTAAAATGTGGGTCGTGTGACCAAAGACCTGAATTTTAAATGTATTTCATTTCCACTAGTTTAGACTTACACGGCCACGTGGATCTCCTGGATGAAGTGTGTGACAAGGTAGTTAAGTTGTGTGATGTCCAATGTTGGAAAAAGATAAAAGAACAATTTCAACTGGACGCCAAGTGACCCAGAGTCAGGAGCACTGAGGTCAGATCTTAGTGCAAGAACTTGTGGGCTGTGGGCAGTTGGTGTGAAAAATCAAATGCGGTCACGGCACGTCTGGGCACAGGTCTTCCTGCAAACATGCACTGCACTCACTGCCTTCCTCCGGTCGGTCAGGTCATGTGTCCGAGCATCAGGCCTGTATTTGCATCAATGGGGGGTGGGGATTTAAAACATGCTAGTTACTAAAAATGAGACTTAGTGACCAACATTTTGATAGAATTCCATTATATGTTTTTTAAAGGCCTGAAGTTTAATTGCATTAAAACACCTAAGTCATCCAACTTATAAGTCAGATCACTGTCTTCAGTGTGGTGCTCTTCTCAAGGTATCGTCGATCTCCATGCTCCGATGGGTGTGGCTTCCCCCATCTGTTGCATCAGACCCTCTGTTATGTGTCTGAGGACCTCATTGCCCTGATTAAAACCCTTCATGTTCTGTCTTTGTACTGAAGACAAAACCCGAGCCCTAGAAACTCTTAGGCCTTGGGAGACCCAATCCCTGCCTCCCCCGTCAGTGCCCTGCAGCCCCATCCTTACTGGTTCTTACTCTGGGAACACGGCAGAGGAGCGTCCCCATCCACCCGAACTGTAGGCCTGGCTTTCTGTTCTGTGTTTGCTTCTTATCATTACAGTGAAATTATTTGTATTTTTGCTTGATCCTCATTTTTGGAACCCTTCCTATTGTATAAGCTCCTTTAAAACCACAGCAGGGACAATCCTGTTTACTTTTCATCCCCACTGGTCAGCACAGCTCAGGAGTGTTGTGTTAGGTTGTTGATGAACCAGCAATTCAAAGTATGACCCAGTGATTTTCCTTTACCTGGACGTTACTGAAAAATCCAAGATTTATGAGAAGTCTCGTAAACAAATATAGAAGATCTATATTTGATGTTTTGTTTTTTTTTTTTGAAAAGGAGAGACTAAGTACCAAGTGGGGAACAAAGGAGGTTTCCCTCTAAGGTAACAATGGCCAGTTAGCCCCCAGGAGTCCTATTGGGCTCATGGGGCTGAGCCAGGTGACCTCAGTCAGAGCCAAAGAGCAGAAATTTCCAACAGGGATGTGTTATACAGGGATAGATTTATGCTATACAGGGATATATTTATGTGTAGAGAAGTGGCCGAAAGCAAAGCAAGCAATGCTTTTATTGAAGTTGAGAGAAAAAAAAAAACTCTAAATAGATTTTCATGCTACTGTTTTAAAGACTGAGCCATCAACTTAATAAAATTCTCTGTAGAGAGGAGACACGTGACAGTTGTCTTTGAACGTAGAGTTGTAAAAAAGGATCCAAACTGCCAAATAAAATTGTTTGTGAGGAAGTATTTTCTTTCTTTTTTCTCCTTATTTATTTATTTATTTATTTATTTATTTGGGGAGGGGTAGAGAGGGAGGAGAGAAAATCCCAAGCAGACTCCCAGCTGAGTGCAGGGCCCAATGCAGAACTTGATCCCAGGACCCCAAGATCATGATCTGAGCAGAAATCAAGAGTACGATGCTTGACCAACTCAGCCACTCAGGTGCTCCTGCTTTTGATGTCTAAGTATGCTAACTCTCTTCTCAGTTTGGGGATTTGTGTTTAATCAATAGAGAAACATTCAATGGAAATTAATGCCTTTCTTTTATTTTTCCCTTCATTGGATTTTAGCCACAAGCTGTCATCACACACAGACATTGGCATTAGCTGATGTGTTGAATTCAATGAAAGAACATGCTTTGAAGTAGGTATGGGGGATTTAGGCCAGGCCTGCTAACTAGTTTCCCTTAGTTTTTCATTGACAGGCTTTTAGGAAGAATGTATGAAATGAAATACTCAAAATTTGATACACTGAAACTCACCTGGACTGAGAATGTGTGCAGTCGCCTACACTGTCCTCCGTGTCCTCCCACGGGAGGCAGTCATTGGGAAGACTCAGCCCTGGATGGTCAGATGCTCCTCATCCTCAGCTGTCCTTGGGATGTAGCTCTGCTCACTGTACCCACAGCAGGAACTGTTTTCAAAGATACGGCCTAGAGTGGGAAAGGGTGTTGAAACCATCTCAACTCAATATGTGACTGAGTCCAGCTAAGGCCCCTACATGGACCTTCGGGATTCAGGGCAGGTGGGCTGTGGGCAGGTGTGGAGGTGTATTCATCTCATGACTACCCAAGGCCACCTCATAGATAAGTTCCCTCGCTTATTTAACTGCACCCTACCAACCTTCTGTCCCTCCTAGCCCTTCAGGTACGAGGGCCAGTTTGTGAGCCAACAGACATTCTTACCCGGCATTGCCCATCGCTTTACTTGGTGGTAATGAATTGTTAATGGTGGCAACACTTTTAGGATATTATCTTTGCAATACTCTAAAATGATACTTGAGCATTCACCGATTTTCTTGTTGGTTTGTTAGAAGCAGGGATTATGAGATGAAAAAATACCAAAGGAGAATCCGAGGTTTGTGATATTTTATAAATTAAAAATATAATTTATAATGACCAGAAATGCGAGACAAAAGCATTACCATCTTAGAACGGAAATAATAAAAACAAAAAGATGCGCAGAGCGTTTATAGTCATTTGTTTTTTTTTTTTCATTTTTAAATTTAATTGTTTATAGTCATTTGAATGTCATTTCAGAATCACAAGAAAACTGTGTAGCGGCTTTGAAAAGATGCATCTAATAGGAAGCAAATTAATAGCAGGTATGAGGACAATGTAGGAGGTTGTATGTGACCTAAATGACCCTACAGTTTTGATGTCATTTCTATTAAGGTAAAGAAAGGGGAGTTGAGAAAGAAGGCAAACATCTTCGGGAAGGTAATCTGCTTCCGGAATCTGCTACTGAGGAGGCTGTGGAGATGTCTTCAAGCCTGAGTGTAATTTCAGCTGAGCTATCCCTGAGACCTGAAGCGTGAGGGGAACCTGCAAACAGAAGCAGTCCAGCAGGATGGCGTTAACCTTTGGGAAATGTCCCCCAAAACAGAGAATTCCTCACTTTCTCAACTGGAACAGATCTGTTGGGGATTTACCCCAAAGATTCAGATGCAGTGAAAAGTCGGGACACCTGCACCCCAATGTTTCTATCAGCAATGGCCACAATAGCCAAACTGTGGAAGGAGCCTCGGTGTCCATCGAAAGATGAATGGATAAAGAAGATGTGGTTTATGTATACAATGGAATATTACTCAGCCATTAGAAACGACAAATACCCACCATTTGCTTCAACGTGGATGGAACTGGAGGGTATTATGCTGAGTGAAATAAGTCAGTCGGAGAAGGACAAACAGTGTATGTTCTCATTCATTTGGGGAATATGAATAATAGTGAAAGGGAATATAAAGGAAGGGAAAAGAAATATTGGGAAATATCAGGAAGGGAGACAGAACATAAAGACTCCTAACTCTGGGAAACGAACTAGGGGTGGTGGAAGGGGAGGAGGGCGGGTGTTGGAGGGGAATGGGTGACGGGCACTGAGGTGGACACTTGACGGGATGAGCACTGGGTGTTTTTCTGTATGTTGGTAAATTGAACACCAATAAAAGTTAATAAAAAAAAAAAAAAAAAAAGACAGTTGTATTGACTTTGGCCTTTTTTTTTTTTTTGCCAGCTTAAATTCTTGTGGCTTTCCCTACATGGCCAAGAGAAGCAAGGAGCTCAAAGCGTTTTTAGCAAACACAAAGGCACAAACAATCCGGATGTGATTCTGGGAGGGGCACCCACGTGTGAATTGAGTCCACATGGGAGTTTGGGCAGAGGAGGGTGAAGCCAGGGATCAGTGGAGGTGGGGGTAGAGACAGGTGTGCACAGGCTGGAATTTTATTTAGGATTCTGACCCCTATTGTCAGAGCAATACTGTGACATCTCTCCAGCACCGGGGTGGCCTGTTAGGGCTTCATCTGAGGCCTGTGGCCTTGGATTTGCAGCTGGGCCCATCAACCCACCCTCTCGTGGGACTGGTCCTTGGTTTGATGCTGTGCAGTTTTCACGAGGAAAGGAGAAGCCTGGAGAGTGGTGAGGAAATTGTGGTGGCCGACGCTGGGCTCGATGAGGATGGAACAAAGAGAGGAAATGATCCAAGCTTCTGATGTTTTAATATTTTGGATCTCGTGTCCTCTTGGACAGTTGGAAGAAAGTGGAAATTTTATTTATTTTATTTTATTTTATTTTATTTTATTTTATTTATTTTATTTTATTTTTTATTTTATTTTGCCTGAGAACATAATCCTGTCAAAAAAAAAATAGAAATTTATTATAAATGTTGGGTGCAAGGCACGACTTGTTTTCCCCAGTGGAAAAATCCAGACCTGCTCTTCCAAGTTCTCCTGCTCCAAGTTTTTCAGCCTTTGACTTTCTCACGCCCTTGAGATAATCTGTAATGACGTGCGGCGGCACCTTATTCCTTCAGGAAATTGATTATTCTTTGATTTCACACTCTCTTAGCTTCCTCTCCAGTTACTGTGATATCAGTTGAATTTTCCCTGCTTTCCTGGCTTTTTGTTTCATAATTCCCATTTGCTCAGAGTTATAACGGTGAGGCAGTGTCGGTAATATTTGGAAGTCTTCTGCAACGAGCTCCTCTGACAATATCAGTGCCACGAAAATGAAAACGAAAATGTCCTTCTTTCAAGTGGGTATTTAGACTTATTTTATTTGGGGCAAGAAGCTGATGCCAGAATGTGAACAATAAAATTACATGGAAAATTGTTATTATGAATCATTGAATATTTAATGAGTTATAGAAATGAGACTGTCAGGCACCAGAGCTGGGACAGAAAGCTGTGAGGGGAAAATTATAAAACTGGAAGATGAAGCATCGCCGTTCCGAGCCAGGGAGAAGCATCCTGGGCACCTGCCGAGGCTCGGGGCAGGCCGTCCTCACGACGCCTGGGGCGCACTGGCGTCTTGGCTGTCGCCGACCCGCCGCAGAAACACGTTCCAGATCTTCCCCTCCGAGAGGCCGGCCTTCTTCCCTTTGTTTCTGTCCCGAACTGGTGCTTAAGTGACTTCCAGGTGTCTCAGCATTTCCGCGATATCCCCCAAGTTACCCTTCCAGACATCCCTCAGCATCGGCCTTGGAGACCCTTGGACCATGGCCCTGCCGCGGGCCTCCGGCTGGGATCATATCCATCGGGGTTCAGGAGGTGAGGGGGCGCCCCGGGCAGCTCTGGCCCCGGCCCAGGACCTTGGAGATCAGAAGCTTAAACAACAGACTCATCTTTCATGGTTCTGGAGGTTGGAAGGTCAAGGTCAAGGTCAAGGTCAAGAAACGGCAGGTGTTTATATCTATGGAAGATCGGGATTAGGGCTATGAGGATGGTTGGCTTCAGAGCACACTTGACTTTTCCTCATGGAGTGGGTTGAAGTCAGGACAGGTTATTTGCAAGGAGATCCAGCGTCCTGCCAGCATGTTCCCGTCAATGGATCTTCAAGGAAACCTTCCCCAGAGAAGAGCAGAGTCCTGGGGACCGTGTGCATGGGTGGGGTGGGGAGGTCTTCCTTGCTCTCCCCTCCTCACCCCTGGGGTTCTCTCACCTCCGAGCCCTCAGAGATCCCCAGCTCTAGCAGTGCTGAGGAGTTCAGTCCGAAAATCATCGGACACTGTATGTTTTTTTAAAGATTTTATTTATTCATTAGAAAGAGAGGAAGAGTGAGACCACGGGCAGGAGGAGAGCAGGGAGAGGGAGAGGCAGACCCGTTGCTGAGCAGGGAGCCCGATGCGGGGCTGGATCCCAGGATTCTGAGATCATGACCTGCGCTGAAGACAGACGCATCACCAGCTGAGCCCCCCAGGTGCCCCTGGACGCTGTAGTTTTTCAAAAGACTATTTTTAGAGCTGTCTTTGGTTGACAAGAAAATTAAGAAACTGGAAAGATGTCCTGTCCCCACATGTGCACAGCCTCCCCTGCCCTCAGCATCGTGGCCAGGTGGGACGTTTGTCACCGTCGATGAAGCCACCATGCTGACACGGCATCTGCGCTCAGAGCCCAGTGTTCCCCTTGGGCCTAACTCCTGCTGTCGCACATTCCATGGGTGTGAGCAGACATGCAATGACACGCGTCCCTCATTCTCATATCACAGAGAGCGTTTCTCTGGCCCTAAAAGTCCTCTGTGTTCTAACTCGTCACCCTCCCACCTTGTTTTCTAAAGGAGAAAGCTGATGCCAAGAAATATTAAGTATTTTGCCCAAGGCCAAACAGATAATTAGTGGCTGATCCTGGACTATTGATTTCCAGCCCAGGGATTTTTTTTCTCCTAATCAAATATTAATAATGAATAGAGCAATTGCTCTTTACTTTCATATTCTTATTGTACTTTAAGCAATTTTTCCCTCTGCCTCTGATATATTTTCCCTCTGCCCTCCAATATAGTTAAATAACTAATGATTTACTTGCAGACATTAAATCTTGGGGAAAATTCTCGGTATTTTTCAATAGATTCTTGGAATTCATCAACAACTCTTTCAGGAAGGTAGTGATGTTTTCTGGCTTCCTTGGCTCTTTGCCATCCGCTGCTTTGATGTTGTGGAGATGAAGAGGGAGCGATGTCATGTTTTTTCAGTCGGAGGTCCCTTTCCTGTTACCTTTATGGCACGTTATGTAGCCCCGATTATGCCCGCTCCCCTCTGGATGCACCCTGACCTCCCCTCTGGATGCACCCTGACCTGACCTGATGCACCAGCCAATCCACTCACTCTCTCAATCATGGTTCTCGTACTTACCTTGTTCATTTTCACAGTGTGACATTCCTGATTTTAGGGCTCACCTGTTCTCTGTGGGGCCTAAGGCTCCATGCGTTGCCATAGCTCCCTACTGGGCTGCGTCGTACGATCCCTTACCTTCTTTGACCTTTCCAGGGCCTTGTTCACAGTTTTGCTCTCCATCCAAATGCACACTGCTTTTCTGATACCTTTGTAACATTTACAATAAGCAAGTGTTATTGATCTTCCTCCAAATAAGGTTTCTGTGCAGATGTTTTCACCTCGCACTACTTGAGATGCGATTACTCACGGCCATCCATGAGTTGATTTCGCCAGAGGTACTGGTGTCGCTAAAGAACGCCCTTGGAGCTGTAGGCAGTTATAGCGTAGAGCCCAGACAATCATGCTTTTTCCTGATCATCAGTCCTGCACCTTGTTTCATGAGACTTTTAGCTCTCAGATTTGGGGCAGAAGTAAACTCCTGAATTCCTGAGAATTTCCTCAGGCCTATTCCCATGGTTTAGTCAAGGTGAAGTTGGGATGCAGGGTGATGCCATTGTCGGATGCCAACAACCGGCATCGCCTGGGACAGTGGCTAGGAGCCGCTTCTAATTCAAGAGATGTCATGAAAAAGGCAGCGATGGTGGTGGAGAGGGTGGTTCTAATGTTAGTGATAACGGAAATCAGGAGCATCTTTAAACCCTTTGGGTATCTTTAAGGTTTTTGGTGTTCTCTTGTATGATAGAATTATCACAGCATTCCCAAATGGTGAATCCATAGATAAAAAACCTGTCTGGAATAAGCCTGGGCATGGAGGACAATAGAGCTTGTCCTGGGGCTCTGGTTAGGATCCCTCTCCCGTAGACAGCATCACCATGCATGTCCTACCCAAGAAAGCCCAGAGGAGCAGAGCAGTGTGGCCCTCCACGAGCTACAGTAAGTGTTAGACCCTCACACCCTGCCTCTGCATGCAAACAAAGCTCATAAAATAGTTTGCCTAATTCACGTCCAAAACCTTACTAATTATAAATATATTCAGTATTCCAGTTAAAACTGAATTATCCAGAGAGGTGTCTCAGTTCATCAAAATGCATGTGGAGATGAAAGCCTCTTTAGGGATCTACTTGCATTTGTCGAGATTTGTGTTTTTAAGGATATTTTTGGTAGCAAGATATTCTTTTTTTTTCACATGATCTCACATGGAAGCGGGACACGCACCACCGGGCATCTGGCTGTGATGTGGGAGCAGAGGCGGGGAGACCCTGAGGAGGCCTGGGGACACCCACCTCCCCTGCCACGTCCAGCCCATCCTGTGGCACTAGAGAACACTGGAGAGCCCTGAAAAGCACAGTTCAGAAAATCATTGTTCTGGACCACACATCTGCTCATGCAAGAGTGTACCCCAGTCAGAGTTGTTAAGCCACACTTTAAATAGGAACAGATGGGAGCAATCCCAATCTCCATTCACTCGTGTGGGCTCTGCAGGTCTGGTCTGAATTACCATATTCAAAACCCCAGAGTTAGCACCTGCTTCATATCAAACATTGTGTCAGGTTTCCTGTCGTCTGCAAACAAGACACGGCCCTGTCCTCGGAGGTCCTATATTTCAGCAGACAATAAGCATGATAGAAGGCATATTAATTTTTTAAAAAGTTGTATTTTTGAAATGAATGTTATGAAGAAGATAAAAATAAAACAACAGAATAAGATCTAAGAGCAGCAGTGAGGAAAAGCATCCATAGGGACCTGAAAGGAAGAGAAGGAGCTTGTCGTGGGAAGAGAGGGGAAAGGAGTGGTGTCTCAGGGGGTGCTGCACATTCAGAGGCTCGAGCTGTGGTGAAGAAGACGGGAGGTGGAGCCTCATGATGGGTTTGATATGCACATCCCTGACGATTAGGGGTGTTGACCATCTCTTCATGTGGCTTGGACCATCTGTATGTCTTCTTTGGAGGAAGGTCGGTTCAAGTCCTTTGCCCATTGTTAGACCAGATTTCTTTTTACTGTTGAGCTTCACGGATTCTGATCCAGGAATGGAAAACCATGAGAGGAGAGATGAGAAGAGGAAGAATAATGGAAGATTCGAAGAGGGAACAAAAACTAATTGGATCAATGTTAGCAGGAATTCACATTGCCCCGTTAGATTAAAAAATAGGAGGAGGTAAAGGAAAACCGTTATGGGCAAAATCAAGAAAATGTCATATTAAACATAAGGACAAGTTGGGTCATGAAAATCACGTCTCACGTTTTCCATGGCAACTCAAATTGAATTTCAGAATGGACTCTGAGCTTCCTAGTGGTTAAATGAAGAAGACAATATTGTCCCATTCGAGGCTCACATTATTCACAAGGTAAAGACATACCGTTTGCTTAGAACTTATTTTCTAAGCACTAAGGCCTACTTACTAGATGCAATCATTGGAATAATGGCTATAGATTACTTCTTACATAGTTTTGCAAAGAAAGCTAATTCAAGCTTAAAAATGTTGTCATTTTAATTATTCCTAAGAAAGTGTCTGCAGCTCCGACTTTTATCTCATATCAAGTGTAATACAGAGTTAGCTAAGATAGAATATTAACCAAAAGCTCAACTGATACTAATGTTATAAAATTCATATATTAAACCTTGTCTAATTGAAAAAAAATCCCAAAAATAATAAAAAAAAAATCACTCCTTTGCTTTATATCATAAGCCCCTCACATACTGAATCGGATAGGTTTATGCCTCTTCCTTTCAGCAAGTAGGAAACTCAGAATGAATTTAAAATTGGAGTTCAATAGTCATGGAGGATTTTGAGATGTATCTCTCTTTCTGGGACTGAGAAATAGGATTATTTTTCTTTAGCTGGTTGATATGGTGGATTATATTGATGGATTTTTAAATTCCAAACCTGCCTCACATGACTGGAGTAAATCCACCCTTGTTAAGGTGTGTAATTATTTTTACAGGTTGTTGGGTTTATTTTGGTAATATATTTTTGTGGATTTTGATTCATGAGTGACATTGGTTTGTGGTTTTATTTATTTGCAATGTCTTTATTTGTTTTTGATATTAGGGTAGTTTTGGCTTTGTAGAATGAGTTAGGAAGTGTTCTCGTTGCTTTTAATTTCTGGAAGAAATTCTGGAGGGTTGGTATCATTTCCACCTTAACTGTTGGATAGGATTCACCAATGAAACCACCTGGGCCTGGTGATTTCTTTTTTGGAATGTGGTTCTCAAGATGATCTATCTCCTCTTGAGTGGGTTTAGGCGGGTTGTGGCATTCAAGGGGTTAGTCTATCTCAGGTAAATCACCAAAACTCTAGGCATAAAATGGTTTCAGTTCAGTTTTCTTCTTCTTGTAATATTTATGAATCAGTCATTTATTTCATAATATTAGAAATTTTCAGCTTCTCTCCTTCTCTTTTGTTGGGGAGCCTGCTTAGAATTTTATCAGTTTAAGTCATGTTTTCGAACACCAGCTTTTGTTTTCATGGATTTTCCTGATGGTTTTCTTATTTTCAATTGTATTGATTTCTGCTCTGATTTTTATTACTTTGTGTTCTGATTGCCTTAAGGTTAAATTGCTCTTCTTTCCCTGATTTCCTAAGGGGAGAAGCTTAGGTTATTGATTTTAGATCTTTATTCTCTTCTAATATATGCATTCAATACTATAAATTTCCCTCCAAGCATTGTTTTTAGGTATATGCCACAGATTTAAATAAATTTTATTTTGTTATAATTTAGATACAAATATATTTTTTAAAATTTCTCTTGAGACTTCTGCTTTCACCCATAGTTTATCGAAAAAGTCTTATTTCCTTTTTTTAAATTTCCAAATATTTCAGAATTTTCAAACTACTTCTGTTGATTTCTGGTTTTTTTTTTCTCATTGTGGTATTAAAACATACCTTGTATTTCTATTTTTGTTTGTCTTATCTTTTATTTTATGTTTATTATATGTCCCAGGATATGGTCAATCTTGTTGACCTTGAGAAGAACATGTGTGTCCTGCTGTTGTTGGATGGAGTGTCCTATAGATGTCACTTTAGATCTGAAGTGACATTTGGATTTCCTTTTCTAAACACTCTGACAACCCATATATTTTAATAGGAATTCAATTTCTGAGCCAAAAAGTATTCCTTTGGTTCTTGTGTCCCTTGGGCATATCCATTTCATTGTATTTTTTTATTGTTGTTTTGGTCTTGGTTTTTTTTTTTTTTTTTTTTTTTTTTTTTTTTTTTTTTAGTATACCATGATTTTCTAGCTCTATGATGCTGCAGGGTAATCCTGTACATTTGCTACCCTATCTTTAGATCACTCATGTCCCTGTGGAGCATGGGCCCTTTTATTTGAGAATGATGTTAGAACTGGTGCCAGGTGTGCTCCCTGCTTGTGGCCTGGTCTTCAGGCCCCGCCAGCTGACACAGCAAAGCATTGTATGTGCGTGTATCACTCCTATTCATGCACACTCACATGCATATCTATGTGCTTCCACCTGTGACTATATCAACTCTGACCATGAGCACATCGACCACTATTGCCTCCTTCTCCTTCTACGTCTCTGTAACCTCCAATTCCAGTTTTAAATGCATGTGAAAGCATTGATTCATGTGATGAATCTCTGAAATCACACAATTTGCTCTTCATGGCTCATGCTTGCACAGCTACTCCATCCTTAACAGGACAGGACAAGGGCTGCCCTGTCATTTTTGCTTCTGCTCTTGCTATGTGCTCAATACATGAACATTGTCTCTACTTTGGGCTCATAGTGAGCAAGGCTGAATTCAAGGGAAGAAGAACTACGGATTTCCCTGTCTTTCTCCTACATCTCCCATCAGCGTTTTTGGCATAGATATTTGATTAACACAGGGAAGTGGCAAAAGTCAGGAAGGTTAAAACAGAGCCCCTGCTTATTCATGTTCTTAGATTGCAAATGCCTTGAGTCTGTGTTCTACATGAGTTCTCATTTGAAGGGAAAGGGTGGCCGGTCAGGGCAGGTAGTGGCCACACGGACTTCATTATGGATATTTCATGCTTGCCTTGGACTAACTTTGGGTCCCTTTGAATTCCCAGCAGAGTGTTGCTCTGGAGCGTCACAGATGCTGGGTGAGCGTGGGGCAACGTGATATGCAGGGTATGTGTGCTGGTGCATATTCTCTGCTGACACACATGCTCCTTGTCTCATCAGATGCGAATTACAAGGAAGTTCAAAGACAAAATTATTGAGGATTTCAAGATAGTGGTATTAGGGGATTCAGCTAAGTACAGGCTTTTTGTAAGCATAGGTTACACACTCCCAGAGTAAAACATGAAAACTAATGTTCATCTTTCTTCAGTGAGAAACATACTTTTTTTTTTTTTTGAAACATACTTTTCTTGCGTCATGTAAGGAAGGCGTCCTTACTCCTCCAGCAGGAGTACCAGGTACGAGGCACTGATTAAAATTCACCCGAAATTCAGAGGCAGACACAGTAAGGCACTTTCAGATATTTCAGATTTTTCCTTTCCAAAATCTTTGTCAGATATTTCCTTTCCAAAAATCAGATAACAAACTGTCTTTGCAAAAGAGCTCCAGAATAGGGAAAATAAATACATTACTTGCCAAGTAGGTTAACCTGTGTGCAAAACTGCGAATCCAATACTTACTGTGCCCACAGCCACATTACATAATTATCTGCGCCCTAATCTCTTAAAATAAATAAAATATGAAAGATAATTTTCATATTGAAAATTTTTGTGTGGACTAGAGGTAATAAAAAGAAATGATTTTAGCACTTACCCAGCAAATGTTATTACCTGATCAATGGCAATTATTACTGGTGATGTGAGTAGCATTATTGATAAAATACTTCAGATCAATAGACTTAAAAGGCTACTGAATGAGGACTTACAAAGATAGAAGATATTTGATAGATGTTATAGGCTGCCTCAGAGACCTTCGGCTTTGTTATTGTTAACTGTTTTAATAATACCTAAAAATCAATCTGATGATATTGACCATGGTTTTAAAATGATTTGATTTTCATTTCAAATTGTTGTCCACTATTCATGATGTATGCCCAAAGCTCATGGGTGACCCACAATAGTAAAGTATTTATAATAATATAATATATAATATTACATACATTATTATATAATATAATATAATAATATAATAAGATACTGACATACTAAAAGGATACCTAAATACAAAAATATAAAAAAAGCTTTTTTGCCTGAATTTCTATATTTCATATTTGTTCTTAAACTCTTCTGCTTTTTCACTCTATAAAATTTGAAAACTAAAGAAAACACTTGAAAATAGTCCTCTCATTTCTGGAGTATAACTCTTCAGCTTCATATGCTGAGTTTCTGTAGGATCTCCCTCGGCTTCTTGTTTCTCCAATGCATTCTCTGCATCCAGTGCCCCCATAACAGAAGCATCTCAGAACAAACATCATAGTCTGACTCAAGACTTGCTTTTCCAAGTTAGATCTGTTATGTGATAGATGACAGTTGTGATAGATAGGTGGATGGATAGAAAAATAGATAGATAGATAGATAGATAGATAGATAGATAGATAGATAGATAAATAGAGTGAATGGATGGATAGATAAATAAGGTGAATGGATAGATAAGTAGATAATTAGATAGATAGATAGATAGATAGATAGATAGATAGATAGATAGAGTAGATGGATGGATAGATACATAAGGTAGATGGATAGATAAGATGAATGGGTGGATAGATGATTAAAAGATAGATAGATAGATAGATAGATAGATAGATAGATAGATAGATGATAGGTAGATAGAACATGAATGATACTAAATATATATATAATTCTCCTCTGGCCTTTCACTGGATCTCAAAATTAATAGGGCATCTCTGTCAGTGTGGGCTTTCATGAATTTCCTCACAGATTAACTGATTTCTTTGATTTTTACAAGGTAGAATGTTCCTTTTTTTTTTTAGCCCTTCCTGAGTAGTAGGAGTCACTGGGCTGACGAAACAACAAAATACAGTATATTCAAAAGTTTGCTTCTGTGGCATTCTGATTGGAACGTTAAGCTTGCAGGTTGAAGCAAGCATGAGTCTAAATGGCCATCCACCTTATCCTTCACCAGTGGTGCCATAACTCTACTTGGGGCTCCTCTGTTTGAAATGTCATGATTTTTGGGGGGCTGGGGAACAGCAGTGGCTGTGCTGTGCCTCTGGCATCTCCAAGACCCAAGGTAAGTCCATTTTTATCACGGTGTCTGTAGAAGTAGCCTTAACCTTAGCACCCACTCTGGGGGCCTGCTGGCCACCCTACCCTGGACTGTGGGCTCCTGGCCACTTTGCAGCTGCTGATAGATCTTGACATATCACTAATGGTCCTGTGACAGAAGCAGCTGCCTGGTTCTTTTTTTTTTTTTTTTTAAGATTTTATTTATTTAGTTTATTTTTAAAGATTTTATTTATTTATTCATGACACAGAGAGAGGCAGAGACACAGGAAGAGGGAGAAGCAGGCTCCCCATGGAGAACCTGATGTGGGACTCGATCCCAGGACCCCAGGTCATGCCCTGAACCAAAGGCAGATGCTCAACCACTGAGCCCCCTAAGGTGTTCCAGCTGCCTGGTTCCCTTAAGCTGTGTTTCCACCCTCTGGACTGCTGCCTCGACACTGCCCTTTGCACACACAGCCTGTCCCCTGTCCCCAACAACAGCCACCGACCACGGCTCCAGCGCACTTTGTGAAGAATCAGTCAGTAGCTCCTCACTCTCTTCCTTCACTTCTAGACCGATTGCTCCTTTGTCGTGAATTCTCTTTCCAGAAAAATCTTGCTAACATTCAAATCTGATTCCATCCCTTCTGTTCTGAACAAATTGTGTCCAACCACTCCCAAAGTCTTGTGCTGAAGCCTGAATCCCACTGGGGCTGTGTTGGAGACAGGGTCAATGGCTGGGGGCGATGGTTAAGGCTCAGTGGGGTCTTGAGGGCAGGGCCTAATCCTACAGGCCTGTTGTTCTTTCCAGAAGAGAATGGCACAGCTGAGGCCTTCCTCTCCGAGTGCACGCACAGAGGGAAGATGGCATGTGCCAAGAGAGGCATCTCCAGAGCCTGACCGTGCGGGGACCCCGATCCGGGACTTCCAGCCTGCAGAGCCCCGAGGAGTAAGAGTCTGTTGTGTGAGGCCTGGGGTGTGGGGTGTGTTCCCGCCACCCTACGGACCAATCAGGGTGCCGGGACCGGGGCCCAGGGTGCAGGCGCATCCCTCCCCGTGGCCACGGGACTCAGGGCAGCGTGAGCCTGCTCAGCAGACCTCCCAGCCCCGCTCAGAAGGGCCTGTGTCGCGCGGTGCGGCGGGTGTCCCATCAGATGGAGGGGCCGTGCGCCATCCTAGAGACCCCGAGGCGATGCGTCACGACATAGGCCCCTCGTTTCTGGAGCGAGGCCTTTGGCAAAGGCAGGAGCTCGGATACTCATGGGCAGATGTGCTGAGCCATCCCAAGGGGAAGGACACTGAGTGCAGAAGCACAGGTGGACAGGACCATCCAGCCTCAGCAGCAGAGGGCCAGGGGGTGGCCGTCCTGTTGTCCCAAACCGAGCCCAGCCACAGCATTGGAGTGTCCCCCGCTGAAAGTCTTTTTGTCTGGTCTTTTGTTTTGGTTTCTTTTGGTTTGTTTTTTTGTCTTTTGTCTTTTTCTTTTTCCTTTTCTTTTCTTTTCTTTCTTTCTTACTTTTTTTTTTTTTTTTTAGGAAACCATGACTAGTGATCCCTGCAAACAATTGAGGCCAGCCTCGCATGAACCTACCCTGAGGTAGGGGTGTTTCTGAGCAGAGGGAGGGCGGGGTAGCGACCACTCTGGGCGCCCCGTGTGGTGACCTTGCCGTGTTGCCCTGCCTGTGAATCCACACCCGAGGGCGTTTCTAGCCACACGGATGGTGTTTGCCTGGGGACTTGGGCTGCGGTGGACACGCGGGGGCTGCATCCCCGGGAGGAGCCGAGGCCTGTGGGCAGTGGCCTCCCAGGGCCTGTCCTGCTCAGGGCGCCTGCGCCCCAAGGACTGGGAGTGGGGCCCCTCCCCGGGCTGCCCCCCTCGCTCCCACCACGCAGAGCCTCCTAGAGAGCCTGCCCCGTCAGCCCTGCCCCCTGCGTCCTGTGTTGTTGAGGGATGTGCCACCGGGCAAGAACGGGAGGTTTCCCTTAGCACGTCAGGGGCAGCTCCCCGAGCAGACCGTCAGGACTGTCAGGTGTGCAGCTCACCCAGTCAAGACCACTCGGCAGCCCCTTGAACTAAGACATTCGGTTTTCTAGCGCTGCTCCACGCAGACGGCCGCGGCCCAGATTAGCCGATGTCTGTCCTCCTGGAAACACCCCGGGGCTCTTGAAACACGGCGCAGCTGGTACGCGGAGCGCCTGCCTGCTTGTCGTGGGCATCGGATCTTCAAGTTTTATATGAAGGCATTAAAGGTTTATCTTCTACTTGGTAGCGGCATACAAGAGACGATGTAGCCTAATCCTCCAAAAATTAAGGATGCAAAAAAGAAGAAGAAGAAGAAGAGAGAGAGAGAGAGATTAAGTTTGGAGGACATAAATGTTAACCACTTCCCAAAAGAAATATCCTTTAAAATGCACCTTAGGAGAATTTCTGGCTTCATTTGCTTTAAGTCTGTACCACAGAGGAGCACGTGCAAGAAGGACTCGTATGCGCCCAAAGCTGAGGAGCCGTGCACACACTCGTGCATTCTTAGTGTGCAAGGAGACCCTCTATCAGAGAAACCTTTTTTTTCTTTTTTAAGCCTGAGTGGTTAGAAATCACTCCAAAAGAGTCGAGTTCCATTTCCATCACAACCAAGTACAGACTAATAACCGTAATTGAATCTTTTTAATGACCCGAGTTGTTGAGATCTGTCGGGGTAATTATTAAGAAACCCCGTGTCATTACATAGAGGAAGCATAGGTGCTGGGCTTAGTTTTCAGGCACAGGATATGAGCAATTTTTTTTTTTTTGTCTGAATTCCTGATCTAGCTTCCTTGTGATTTTTGTGACTCACCTATTCCTCCAGGGAGGATCCTGATTGATTATGTGGTTTCTGGTTAATTAGGCTTTGACTGCTTCTGAGCCCCAGTCCCGAGGCAGCGGGCACCCCCGGCGGGCTGAATATTCAGTGCCTGGCTCGCTCCCTCTACTAATGACCTGGGTGGAGCCGCGGTGACAAAGAGGTAGTTTCCACAGACGCCTGCAAATAGAAAAATTAGTTCTCCGCCCCCCTGCCAGTTCATTTTTTGGTCCTTTGTTCAGCATAAAATGAAAGGCCCGACTGCCGGCGACAGCGTGGAACACTCAGAATGTTCTCCAATACACTAAAGGGGAAAATACAGAGGGCTTTTGGGGCTGAGTTATTTGTGATCTCCTGTCCTTATTTCTCTTTATTTCCCCTCCAGATATTAAATAAAATTAGAGTAATGGACATAATTAACTCCGAGTCTCATCTCAGAAGGATAATTTATTACCAGGTTAAAACCCCTTGAACCAGAACTCTAAGTGATTTGTAGTGATTATTATACAACACTTTCACATTTTTGCTGACCTAGTTTTCTTTTTCCAGAGAAGAAACTAAATAATGGAGTAAAAATGAGTCTTACCCATTTCACTGATTGCATGATTTTGTTGGGCTGTTTTTCTTCTTCTTCTTCTTCTTCTTCTTCTTCTTCTTCTTCTTCTTCTTCTTCTTCTTCTTCTTTTTTCTTCTTTCTTCTCTTTTCTCCTTCTCCTTCTCCTTCTCTTTTTCTTCTTCTTCTTCTTCTTCTTCTTCTTCTTCTTCTTCTTCTTCTTCTTCTTCTTCTTCTTCTTCTTCTTCTAAAGCACCTGAACATATAGGTTCTTGACTCGCTGGCTGTGTCAGGTAAGCAAGATTCTGAAGCTCCTTGGTGCTTGAGCCAGCCGCTGGTTTGACCTCGGGACCCGTGATCCGCGTGTTTTCAAAGGCTCTGCATGCACGCGGAGAGTAGGAAAGCCAGGAAACATGTAGAAATTCAGAGAATAGCAGCCACAGTGAAATACAATTAAATCAAAGCTATTTTAGAGCAATTTCTTTCAAGGCGTAGCGCTGAATGTTAGCGCCCGGCTAACAGGACGGCCTATCTGCACCATGCAAGGGGTCGGGGTGGTGGGGGCACCAGACTCAATTCTGGAAACCCAAGCAACTGCACATATTTGAAAAGCAAAACAAAACAAATAATGCTAGCAATGGAAAGCACAAAGGCAGAGGAACTGAGAGCATCTGGTCCAGAGCCTGCCTCCCATGGGCGCAGAGGACGCTCCATGACAATGTGCAAAACGGGGATGACCTAACTGGGCCAGCATTGCCTGAGAACGTGCTCCTATTGGCACAGCTCAGCCCTGCCCCCAGGCTGGGCCCGGAACCAGGGCACCGGGGGCGGGATTGTGCTGATGGTGGGGACTGCGTTTCCCACCTCGGATCCGCCGATTCCCGCCCGCGGCGGGGCCACACAGGGGCAGCAACTCCCGTCCCTGTGATTTTACGTGTTGGTTCCAGGTGTCAAGTATTCTTTGGAGGATTCAAGAATTACAAGCTGCAGATTGAGGTCCTCTGCCCCCTTTACCATCATTGATTTTAATTCTATCCCTGATTTGAATTTTATTGCAAAACTTTTCAGCGTTATATTCAGAGGGGAATGGTTACCTGCTAAGACAGGAAAGGCTGGAGCCATCATCATCATCGTCATCATCATCATCTTCATCCAGCAGGGCATGTTGGAGTAGATTTTTTTTTTTCTTAAGCTCTAGTGGTTTTTGCCTTTCTTCTGTAAATAAAAAGAAAATAATTCCAGTGACGTGGCCTCTATTTCTTGCTCGCTCTTTGCAGAACCAGAGCGCTCCAGCAGGAACGGAAGGGCAGGAGGGAACTGACCTTGCCACGACTCTAAACGCGCCCTTGCTTCCCCTTTTTGTGCACTTTGCCCCATTTCAGAGGTGACGACAGCTGGGTCCTTTCTGTTGAGCTCAATAGTACACGGATACGCAGACACCAGAGAGGCACCGGCACCCTGACAGGTGCTGACGACCCGGGATCTCCAGTTTCATGTCCCCTGGACTCTGGGGCACTCAGGACCTGGTACTTCCCAGCGTGCGGGATCCTTGAAACCCACGTGAGAGGTTTGCTTCGATCTACTCGGGCAGGATGCACCCATGAACCACGTCCCGTGACTCACTTTGTTCAAATCGCTCTTCCCTGGGCTTCGGTAGCTGCTGCGACGGGACGGTCCCTGCTCGTGGGCGTCCTCACCGGCCACCTCTGTGGCACTTCTGTCAAGAGGCCTCTGGAGAGTCTTGCCTGTATTTTGTGACCTTCCCACTGAAGCCCAGCAGGAGCCTGCCTGCCTTCTCCACGGGGACGGTTCACGTTTTTCCTGAGCTGCCTTTCTTGAAGGGATTTGCCTCGGCCACTCGAGTACAGCGTCTTCTGCAAACCTCCCTTGAGGACTCCGGCATCACCTCCACTCGAAATACACACTTTGCCCAAAATAAAGTATGGCTTTATGTTTATGTTATAAACTCGGCCATTTTCAATAGAGACACTTTGTTTTTTTTCCTATTTAGTGATCTAATATGTTCTTCACACCGATGACTTCGTGGAAAAATTAAAATGTGTTTATTTTTTAGATTGTCTACACAGATATTCTGGGCAAATAGATATTTTAGCTCTTCTTTGGAGTGTGTGTGTGTGTGTGTGTGTGTGTGTGTGTGTTGTGTTCAAAGTCCTGCTGACTCCGCTGCAGCAGGATCTCTGGGCAAGAGCCACCTCTGAAGCTCCTCCCATGTTCTTCTTACTCTTTTATTCTCTTTGACGTTAGTGGAACGCAGAAGTTGCGATTACTACAAGTATTTGAAGTTGGCCATTATGAGGCAAGGTCATGGTTGTCCATTCGGCATGTGCATCGTGGTGCCGCGGAGACACCCCCCCACCCCCGGGCTCCGTTGTGCTCCTTGGATTGTGTCCAGCCAGGCAAGTGGCTTCCAAGTGGCTTCTACCCTCTGATGCGTAGACTTCTTTTTTTTTTTTTAAGATTTTATTTATTTATTTATTCATGAGAGACACAGAGAGGGAGGGAGGCAGAGACACAGGCAAAGGGAGAAGCAGGCTCCATGCAGGGAGCCCGATGTGGGACTCGATCCCGGGTCTCCAGGATTACACCCTGTGCTGAAAGAAGGAGCCAAACCACTGAGCCACCGGGGCTGCCCACGTCTTGCATAGTCTTCTTATTTGTAAAATGCACATCATAGTTTCTCTCTCTCAGAATAATTGGCCAGTTAACAGTGATGTAGTCATATGTCTACCATGCAGAAGTGCTCAGCCACAGGTCGCTCTCTGTTTCTTTTTATTATCACTTTATCATTTATTAATGGCCATCGGAGAGACTCCTGGGAATTAATGGGCAACGTGAACAAAATGCATGCGCAGCTCATGGCTTCACAGAAGACACAACCATTTGAACAACTAACACGTAAGAGAAGTGAGTTGGGCTCTGGGGAATTAGTCTCGTTACGTAGGAGGTAATAGAAAATCAACGTCGCATAAAAAATAAAAATATAATATTAGATAAAATAACATTAAAAGTTTTTTGTTTTTGTTTTTATAGAAACTGACTTAATGGTCCAACTGCCAGGCTGTGAATACTAACAAGGGCACGATTGGCAGGAAGCAAATTGTTCTTCATTTGTGACATGTTCTTCATCTTCGGGGACTTCTTAGAATTATTCCTGATAATCAGCAATCTCTCGAAGGGCTGCAGGAAGAGTGGGGCTATTGTACTCTGATTGCATTTCCTATATTTTTGGAGGAAGAGAGTGATTTTCATTATTTGAAGTAAGTGGATATTTTATTTCCTGGAAATGAGCATCATCTCCCCAAAGCCTTGACTTTGGGGCTCAGAATTCTGATCATACCCTAGAGCCTTTCATGTTTGGCCAGTAACATAGATCCAGTGTGTGTGCGGGGGGGAGGGGGGTTGTGTCTGTGTTGGGGGTCATTCTCTGACTGCACCCATTTGCTTACACTATTATAAAGAATAAACA
This sequence comes from Vulpes vulpes, assembly GCF_048418805.1. Lineage (NCBI taxonomy): Eukaryota > Metazoa > Chordata > Mammalia > Carnivora > Canidae > Vulpes > Vulpes vulpes. Next base: position 117,229,405 of record NC_132781.1, read on the forward strand.
TGTTTTTAAACATATGCGACATCCCCCCCCCCCCCCCGCCCCGCCTCCGGCTGCTCCCTCAGATGCGCCTCCAGCAGAAGTGAGCTCAGAAGCAGTGTAGCCTCTGGGGCTGGAGGCCTCACCTCACGTCCGTGCTGCCGTGGATGAGCCCGACGGACAGGCCTCAGGTGAGCAAGCAATACGTGTACCACGTTCCACTCCCAAGGATTTTTACACACTTGTCATTATGAAGGTCAGGATAATACGTAACATTATAGAGATGCCCCGACAAAATATTGTTATTTATAAGTGATTTCGGGGAAGGCAAGGATACTGAACACAGCTCTGTTACACCTTTCTTGGCCCGCTTTGCAGAAAAAAAATTGAATTTCCTGGAATCTCTATGGTCTAATGCATCCCGAGAAGAGACATTGTCTCCAAAATCCAAATGGAGAACAATAGGAAATGTCTACATTGGAATCCACAAAACCTCCACAGCACTCCTCAGAGGCACCTGCTATGAACTTGGATTTATTTTTTACGTGTAGTTAATGGCACAGAATAAGGAATCCCATCGACACTAGACAGGCTGTCTGGCATCAAAAAATTAAAAAACGAAACTATTGAGGGGCACCTGGGTGGCTCAGTATCTCAGTTAGTTAAGCGTCTGCCTTCGGCTCAGGCCATGATCTTGGGGTCCTGGGATTGAGTCCCGCCTCGGGCTCCCTGCCCAGTGGAGGGATCTGCTCTTCCTTCTCCTTCTGTCCCTTTAAAGAAAAGAAACTATTGAAAGCAAAGCTCCCATTTGGCACAAATAATAGAATGATATAGTTAATTAAATTGTGGGGCAGCCCTGGTGGCTCAGTGGTTTAGCGCCTGCCTTCAGCCTGGGGTGTGGTCCTGGGGTCCCGGGATCGAGTCCCACATCTGGCTCCCTGTGTAGAGCCTGCTTCTTCCTCTGCCTGTGTCTCTGCCTCTCTCTGTGTCTCTCATGAATAGATAAAATTTTAAATAAATAAAATAATAAATAAATAAATAAATAAATAAACAAACAAACAAATAAATAAATAAATAAATTGTAACCATTATATCTAAAGTGTAATAGGGCTTTCTGATTTTGTCGGCCTCGGAGTAAATCTCCTCCCCTGACTCCGGAGAGCGTGGGGACCAGGTGCAGGCATGCTCAGCCTCTGTGTCCTCCCAAAACGTGAATTCCAGAAAGCCTGGGTTTGATTCTTAGCCCTAAGATGACCAGCTCTGGAAACCTGGTTCTTTGATGATCAGATCATTTCTTTTATTTATCTGTGAAAAGAGCATCAGAGCGGCCATCGGGTCCCACCCAGAACCTGAGAAGACATGCGGAGGGGCTTTGTGAATGAGCGTGGGCGGCGAGGAGCCCCTCTGCCCCGTGCTGACCTTCGCGTGGAGGGCATCCCCACAAGGCAACCTGACGCTCCTGGTTGTGTCACCAGAAAATAGAAGTGGGGCTTAGAGTGTGCGGAGCGAGAGGAACGGTCAGGTACGGAGATCCCGGTCTTGGGGTCCAGCAACCCCCACCCAGTGATGGCCTCGATCCCGAGCCCCGCATCTACACGGGCTGCGCTCCCTCTGTCTTTCACCGACAGCTGTGAAATCACACTGGCTACGCACAAGTGAAAACTCTCAAAGATTTCGGGACCAGTCGCCTGTCTGTTGCAGGGTTCTCCATGTCTTCGGCCTCCGCGGAAATGGAGCTAGCTGCAGGGGTCCATGGATCTTCAGATTTGTCCTGAAGTTAAAACAAAACAAAACAAAACAAAAACCAACATCACAGGTGGCGGCCCGGTCAGTGCTGTGCCTACTGTTTAATTGCAACGTCCAGGGGTGTACGCTGTGCTGTTCTCGCCTACTTCTAAATCAAACGTGTACAGATTATTCACTTTTTTTTCCAACTAAGGGAAATGTCAAAAGGACCTCCAAACAGGGATGGACTGTCTCCCACCCCCGTCCGTAGAGCATCTCACTCAGGGTTCGGAAATTGATTCTTCTCCGAAGACCTCCTTTTTATTCCTTTGACCTTTCGGATCACCCAGCACTGTCCTTTTAATTTATAATTCTCCGAGCTGCCGTTATTCATCTTCCCTCCTTCCCCTGCCAGCCGCTGGCGTCCCCACCCTGCAAAGTGCATCCGTGAGATGGATGCCCGGCACTGGCCTGCACAAGTCACCTTTAGAGTCAAACTACCATCGTTTCCTTCCTGGCAACCTCCGGCTGCAGGTGCCGAGAGGGCAGGGGTTCACGTCATCAGCGTCTGACACATGCAACACCCGATTTTAAACAACCTGATGCCACGTTTGCTGGCGCAGAGGGTGTGGGGAGCCAGGGAGTGTGGGGCCGGGGGCACCTGCCGGGCGAGCCGGCCCCGGGCCTTGTGCACCCAGGAAAGCGTTCCAGGACAAAAGTCCTCCCGTGGAGGACGGTCTTGCCACCGTGTCCTGTCTTATCACTTCCCAACAGACCTCGGAGCTTGAAAGGGTTTAGAAATTTGTTGAACTCACCATTTCCTGGCATAATGGGGGAATCGATGTGTCCTGCCTCTCGGGGTGCTCGGGAGCCCAGAATAATCCTACAGGGGAGAGCCGGGAGAGGGCCACCAGCAGTGGCTCCGCACCCCCATCCTTCAGGGGTGAACCCTGCCGACTCAGTGCCGGGGCAACCAACCGTTTGGTGGTGACGGCTCAGTGTGCACAGGGGGCCACGGCCTGGGAAGCTCAGGACACAGACAGAGACTCGGAGGGGGCACAGGTAAGCCCTCTTCCCATGTCACAGTTGGCTCTCCCGGGGGCAAGCAGCCACGCTCAGGAGGCAGTGATGGGGCGCGGGTCAGGAGAGCAGAGGCCAGCGGCCCCCCAGGGCACCCGGAGGGTCCTGTTCCCACACCCCAATTGCTGGGCGGCGAGCATGTGACCCAAGCCCATGGAAACGACACCTCAAGTTCCCCGCCCGTGTCTAGGAAGAGTGACCAGGTTTCCCACAGCCTGTGTGCTCAGTTTCCCAGGGGGACGCGGCCCTCTGGGAGCCTGTTTCGATGCCAATGCTGGAGGCAGAGTAGACACCGGGGAAGCCAGCCCAAGGCTCACTTTGCGCAGGTGTCCCCCCACCCGGACCCACAGCTGCCGGCCCTTCCCTGGGCTCTGCCGTCCGCCCTCTTCTCTCGAAGCCCCCCACGCAGGCACCGCCTTTCTGGATGCACTTTTGTTGTTTGGTTGGTTGGTAAATTCCTGAGACACAGAGGGAGGCAGAGACCCAGGCCGAGGGAGAAGCAGGCTCCATGCGGGGAGCCTGCCTCAGGACTCGATCCTGGGGCCCCGGGTCACGGCCTGAGCCGAGGGCAGATGCTCCACCGCTGAGCCCCCTGGGCGCCCCTGAATGTTCTCTCCAGTGCAGAACAATAGTAGATTTCCCACAGATTTGCACAGACAGCGCCGAGTTCCGGGGTCTCGCATGCCGCTCCCCACCGCGCCGCCCCGCTCGGGCCAGGCCGCTGTCACAGTTGCTGGCTCTTCCCGAGGCCTGGAAGGAGCAGAGCAGTAGCGCTGCCTCGGCAGCAAGTCCTCAGACGTCCTCAGCGTCGGCCTGCTCTCGACTTTCTGCTCTTGGTGGTGTGGGAGTCCGTGTGTGTCCTCGGGCTCCTCTCAGCTGCGACACCTCCCCAGACTGTCCCTGTGTTTGTCAACCTCAACGCCCTCGAGGAGGACCGATAGGTGTCTTGTCAAATGTCCCCCCGCGGGGCTTCATCTCCTGTGTCCCTCACTGTTGGGCTGGCATCGGGCATTTGGGAGAAGCGCCTCACGGAGAAAAGTGCCATTTTCACTGCTGCTCATCCGGGACATGTCCTATGGGCACGTCTTTGCAAGCGGATGTTAATCTTGATTATTTGTTGGGTTTCTGCACTGAGACTTGCTGGGATTTCCCTGTCCTTCCCTCCCGGCCTCGTTGGAGGGAAGTTGGTTGCCCATCACACATTAGGAGTGGGGAGGTAGCAACACTAACTCATCAGAGCTCTTCCGCGTGACAGGTTTCTTTTCACAATTCATGTATTCATTCCAGAATTTATTGATATCACTATGGATGTCCACACACTTATTTCATCCTTTGAGTACAATCCAACCATACTTTTTATATCCTGTTCTCGTATCATTCCAACCCCGGACTTTGAGAACTTCCATTGGCCCTTGCATCTCATTGACTTGCATTCTATTTTTTTTTTTTTTTTTTTGAGAACTTCTTGTTTTCTGATGCTGTGACATGATCTAGGTTCCTGTGGAACCTATGGTTCCTAGTTCCTTCTCTGGTCCTAGAATTCACCATTGCCCCAAGGAGCCCTTTGATTGGAGAACAATATGAGAAACAAAATTAGGATGCTCGTGAGCTTCCCATTGCTGGGAAATCCTTGCTTCTCGTCCTCCATGCTGGCAGAGCAAGGAGATCTACGTGAGCCCACCAACCCTGGTGCACATACGTGCCTGGAACTGTTATTTCTCTGTGTGACCGTCTGTGTCTCCATCAAGCGAAACATGAGCTTATATTGATGCATTTACTCTAATACACTCATCACCTGGTGGGTCATTCTACTCCCTTTCTTTGAGACTCCTCATTCAGCCTTCCCATTTAAGGAGAAGTTCTAGGAAAACAGACCAGAAGCAGCAACAAATACAAACATCTGTGTCTCTCGTCACAGCTGGAATTAACCATCTAGAACCAAATCAAAGAGAGTATTGAAAAGCGCATTGGTTCAGGTTTGGTCCAGAAAAAAGTCAGTCATCCTCACTCTGTTTCTATGTATTTAGCAACTACGTGGGTGAGTCCTCATCTACACTGCATCCTTTTTTTTTTTTTTTTTTTTTTGAGAGGAGAAAATTATTGGTTTCTTTTACAGTGTAATGAAATCCAAGTTTTCTTCAGATTTCAGTTTGGAGTTCTGACCAGCTCTGAATGGTGGGTCATAATTTCAGTTTGGCTCAATTTCCTTGGGTACATCCAATTCTTCAACCATAAAAATGAATTCTATTTTATGTACCTGCTAAGTATGACGAGGGTTGCTTGGTTTTACAGTTTGGGAAATCTGAAGAAAATGAGATGTCCTTCATTTCAAGCACTCGGTGGGGGGGTCTTGAAGATCTGTGGGTGTAGGGTGCAGAGAGCCCCCATTACTCCATCGCCCCTATAGGCCGTGTCATGAAAAAGCACCTCCCGTGTCACGAAAGGCACCACTGCCTCTTGTCTTAAAACCCTTCTGAAACCTGTTGCGGTTTGAGTGGTCTAACCGATGAAGTCTGCCCAACAGTCAAAGTCTCTCAGGCATAGACACACAATCCCGTCCTACACTTCAGTGTCTACTATGACCTTGTGTCCCAGGGGAAGGGAGTGGCTCATCTGAGTAACTTATTCTAGTTTGTTTTTTCATGGTGAAATTGAGATGTTAAATATTTAGGAAAGGAATAAGGCATGAAGTCAAGGCATCCAGGGGAGGGTGTGGTGCGGAGGTCCCTGAGCACCTGCCTACCCGGGGGCAGTGGAGGGCAGAGCCCTAGCGGATGCCTGTGAAAATGCTGTTCTGAGTCATCAGTAAGAAGATTGATGATTTATTTAATGCAGTCACATGCTCGCCAAAGACTCAGAAAATTAAAGTTACTCATCCAGCACTTTGCTGAGAAAGTAGTAATTTCACAACTTTAAGCCACTTGGTAAGAGTTTTGGACTCTGCTACTTCACAAGGGTCTTTTATATGTTGCCAAAGGAAAAGTGCATTGTGCAAAGACCCTCTGGAAATAGAGCATTTTCACCCAAAGTGTCAGGGGTTGTTTTCCCCACATTCTCAATAAATATACAAGCATTCTAACAAAGAAATACCTTTGCATTTTCTTGTCTAGATGTAACCTCAGTGGGCATCTCCAGGCTTGTAATTAGGAAGATTTGTCAAAACACAAATTGCAGGCCCAATACTGGGTTACTTCCCCAGTTCATCGTGGCCTCATGACCATCCTGCTAGCCTATCCTAGGAAGTAAAAATAGAACATATTTTCCAAAAATAACGAGCAGCAGGCATAATTACAGATATACTCTTGAAATCACTAACATGTGAACATAGATTATCAAAGTGTAGAGACCTGAGAAAACCAATTATAATAGTTTTTCGGTCGCTCCTTGAGCTATTCAGGATCTGTGAGCAATATTACACAAGAGACGCGTCCATCGGGATAATAACGTCTGCGGATGGTTTGAGTCAGTGCGTTTGTAGGATTCGAAACAGGAGGCAGGAGCGATTCCTGACTTACACAAAATGGTCAGGTTACCCTGAGTTATCTAAACAACCTCCTGCGGAAAAGGATGAAGTAACAGATAAAAAACGTTTTTTATTTGCACCGATGATCTTGACAGTGTGAGTAGCAGGGTTCTGATGAGTCCATCGTTCGGAGCTTCACCCAAAGTGTAAGATTGAAAAAGCTGGGGTCCCCCCCTTCACTTGGAGCCTAGGAAGGCCTCGAGGTCCTGTCAAATAAGGTAATAGGGCAACTAGCAAGTGACAGCTAACACGGAGGATGGAAGACAATGGCACCGTGTCACTGTCCATGGGGTTGCATGTGTTTTCTGCCCCCTGTTTGGGTAAGGATTAGGGCTGGCGGGGCTTGACCCCTGCGGTGCAGGACCCCGATGCTGGGCGGGTGTGTGCAGGTACTGAGGCTGGTGCCCCTAAGTCGGGCCCGGGAGCTGCAGGTGGTGTCCCGATGCCTTCGCAGAGCCCATCACCATGAGCTGGGAGGACCTTTCTTTAAGAACATGCTAGAACATCACGCTCATTCCCTTACCCAGTCACTCACAATTGATATATTGCTGGTGCAGTCCCCACGGCGCACAACACATGGTGTTCATCAGCCTGAGCACCACGGGGCTCCTGCTACGTGGAACCCACTGCTCTCCCAGGAAGTCTGACCCCGATCACAAGACAGGGTCTACTCTATCTCTTTTGAGAGGCCTCCGGCCCATAAAAGTCTACTTTGTTCTCACTGAAAACCTAATCTCTTCACGATTTCCCTATTATCTTTCAAGCCTGTCGGAGGCTTTTCCATTTTCTCTCTCGGTGCTGCAAATATAGGAATCCTAAGTATCCTAAATACATAGGAAATAAGGTGAGACAGAGTAGATTTGTCGTGAATTTATTTTTATGGACTCCTCTCCAGTGATCACATTCAGAAGGGATACCTTGTTTACACGTGTAAAGAGAGATGAAATTAGGTCTCAACATACCTTATATAAAAATCAATTCCAGATAAGTAGAGACTTAAATATGAATGATAAGCCTTTAAATCACTTAGAAAATAATATAGAAGAATATTGTTTATCTTAGGGGAAGTGCCCTGTGTATTAAACAAGATGCATGACCCTTTCTGTATGTTTTTGATAAATAAAATTTTCTAATGTGAACACCGCTGAGCATACAAATCTTTTCTTTTGTCATTTGTGCTTAGTCCCCTATCTTTTCATGTGTCTGATTTTTCTGGTTACGGCTTCTTTTAGTTCTCCCACTGCTTTCTTTTTCCGAGTGTGTGTGTGTTTGTGGATATTTTTATTACACGTATATTCAGTTGTGCTTTATCTTCGGAAACACCGTGATCATTGGTTAAAGACATATTTCTCCCAAGTGTTGGTTTTTGCTTCTATCCAGGATCATTTAAAATTAATAATAAATTATCACTTAAAAATAAAGTCACAATTTATTGCGACTCACAACATGTAGGCAGTGTATTCAGGACTCAGATCTCTGGGCTCCCCGGTCTGCTGTCGGGCTTCGCCTTGAGGAAACATGGAGCATCTTGCAACAACATTACACACACCAAGGATCCCCCAGGGGAGCCTCCTACCCTGTTACTTTTTTTTTATCTCTCTGGTTTTCTACCATTTCTCCCCTTAATTTATGAGCATTTCAATTATGCATTTAAAATACAACTTTTAAAATGTTTAGCCTACTCAGAATTACAGTTGTTTTGCTGCACTAGGATTGTGTTGGATGTTTTTTTCTGACCATATGTCAGAAAACCTTGGATCATTAGTTTTTTTTCCGGTCTTTCTTTGACAATTATCTTTTTTTCTCTGCTTTTACACTGTCATTTGTTCTCTGAGTTTGCTGAAAATTCTATCATCTGATTTCTTCATTTCCTGGTATCAATAGCAATACCATTCAGAGTTTTAAAAATACAACTCAATAAATATTTTCCAGGAGTTTGAGAGACACCATGTATGGAAATGAGAGTTTGTCTACCAAAAGTACCATCATTTTTAGCTCTGCAAATGAGTAAGTGAACTACATTTTTTCCCCCAACATCAGATTGCCAATGCGTGAATGCTGAGACTGGGATACATTTCCACAGACTTTAGTCTGACATTTTCCCTATGAAAATACGTATCTATTTTGTTTGATAATCTACAAATGCATTTTTTTGGTAGAGTGAGCATAACTGTAGAGCTTACATGCTTTATATAATAGCCTGTTATTTGGCAATTTTTAGGAAATAGTAGTTGTAAACAGTGATGAAGTATGAATGACAGGGGAAAACAAGATTCATTCTTGAATCCTCGAGAAATATGAGGAAATTGCAGTTAAGGATAAAAGTACCCATGGCTAGTGGGGGTAGTGGGTTCTGAATCCCACGCCAAGGGAGCCATATGCTTTCTTGGAAATTAGGGAAGCCCATGGCAAATGCTGGTTGCAAATCTCACCTCCAGTTTAGACAACCCAGACTCTGGCGCTGTCTGGGCACGTTTTAGGCAATGAACTCTGTGACTTAGTTTGAGGTACCATCTGTGAGCCCTTCAGGAGCAATGCTGTAAATTAAGTCATTGAGCCATTGCATAAGTTTTGAAAAGGAGCATTTCTGGATAAGAATTCAATGTTTTCCATCCCCCAATTTAACATAAATAACGCGTTACCCGGAATTCTACTCTTTATGTTGAATAATCGTTTTAGACACAGAGAGCTGAGAGATCTTGTATTGAATCAAATGAAAAGAATTGAAAATACAGTTTCACAGAAAGGTTCATGTTTATCTTCCCCGACCTTGTAGGTAAATGACACCGAAGCTGGGGCAGCTGGCACACTCAGGAAGCAAGGACAAACCCGAATTACTTACCCTGATGGAAAGTGGTTCTCTACTTTCTATTCCACTTCTTGCCACAGAGATAGCATATGCATTTTTTAAATTGACAATTATCACTCTAATCTCCATTATGGGTTTAAAACTTTTGCTTGTGCTGAATCAGTGTGACTTTAAGCAAAAGTCCATTTATTAAATCTTTTATTAGGCTTTTCATTATGCATGCTTGTAAAGATCTTAATAGAGATGTTAAGTAATGAAATTTTGCAAGTTCCTAAAATCTTCATAAATCTCCATAAATTGACTCTTTATGAGAAACCTGCTTTCATTGTGTCTGATTTTTATTCATATGCAACCAAAATGTTAATATACTTTAATTACAGCTAATATGATTTATCTCTTCACTCATTATATAAGTTAATTTTCTTCTAAAGAAGTCCTGTTTTCAAATTCTCTCCAGCAGTGTAGAATTAAAGCAATTATAGTTTGGCTCAGGAAATTAGTCATGAAGGTTCATGAATGCTAAAATAAATTGGAGTTTTCACAGGATAGATTAGGCCATATGCTTTCCAGAAGGAAAGAGGAGAACGGAAATGATTTCTGTTAGTGAGTTTCCTGCTGGGGAAATATTGAAGGTAAATTAACAAGTAGTCTTGACGTTGCAAAACCCGGGACAAATAGAATGGCCGTAGTTTTTATGGCTTCAATTGATCGAAGTGGTCTGGAACTCACACATTTAGAATCCAGGCATGATTCTAACACCCGACCACAAACTATGCTTTATTCAACATCTGGTTTTGTTACATTTTTGGCTTCGTTTGAGAGAGGATCTCAAAAAAGATTCTAAAATGCACTAGAAATATTTTTATGATCTGTGTTGGTGCAGGAAAGGACTTAAGTTCTCCTTTCTCAAGAAAGGAAGTGCCGTGCCCCAGCCTACCCCTCTTCATATTCTCCTACCTCGATGTCCCCATACCCTCAAGATTAAATTCAGTCAGGGATCCCTGGGTGGCGCAGCGGTTTGGCACCTGCCTTTGGCCCAGGGCGTGATCCTGGAGACCCGGGATCGAATCCCACGTCGGGCTCCCGGTGCATGGAGCCTGCTTCTCCCTCTGCCTGTGTCTCTGTCTCTCTCTCTCTCTCTGTGACTATCATAAATAAAAAAAATTAAAAAAAAATAAAATAAAATAAATTCACAGTCATAGCATAGTGTGTCTTTCCCACACACACAGAAAATATCATTCATGAAAGGTCTTATAGATGCTAAAATCTAGCCATAAACAATGGGTTTCTTTGTTCTGAAGCTAATGATTAACAGGCACGTTTTAACAAAACAATAGCAGAAATATTCCTTGTGAATTAAAGGAGAATGTATTTCCGGAAGACACTTCTATTCTGGAATATATTTCTCTTCTACAGACACAAAGATTGTGCATAAACAGAAAGAGCTCATGTAAAAAATAAACCAGTGTCCATGAGATAGGGGACAAACACCGTACAACAAGCCTCTGCTCCTCTAGTATCACAGTATTGCGGGGAAGGCCACTCCCAGTTTTGGATTCTTGAGTATATATTCCTGTGAAGAGTTTTCAATTCTGATAAATAAAAGGAATGAATGAAAAGGATTTCATTATTTGTTATCCTTCCTAGGTAACTCCCAGTCTCTTGTAGATTCTGGGCATATCATCAGTGAGCGATCGTGTAGTGAGTTTTCCTCGCTGTCTATCCCGGTTATCACCGAATTGGCTTGTGTGGTAGAGAAGTGAGCCCCGTGGTACGAGGGCTGCCTGTGTTTGTGCGCGTGTGTGCAAGCTCCCGGCAGCTGCATGATGGATGTGTCTCATATGTTGTGAATGCTTGGTGATTGATGATCAGCTAGGTGCTTCCATCCTGCTATTCATCATGAAGATTTCCTTATTAATATCTCTTAATCTACCAGTTCATGGATGAGAGGTTCTCTATCGTGCTAATCATGCTCCATTATAGGGTAAGTTATTAAGTGTCTCTACAATGTGGTACGTTGAGTATATACAGAAACATTATCTGTTTTCACCTCTGAAATTCCAACATGCTTGCTCTTTGTTTTGTTTTTTTCCTTTTTTCGTTTCTTTCTTTCTTTTTTTTTTTAATTAATTTTTATTGGTGTTCAATTTACCAACATACAGAAAAACACCCAGTGCTCATCCCGTCAAGTGTCCACCTCAGTGCCCGTCACCCATTCCCCTCCAACACCCTCCCTCCTCCCCTTCCACCACCCCTAGTTCGTTTCCCAGAGTTAGGAGTCTTTATGTTCTGTCTCCCTTCCTGATATTTCCCAACATTTCTTTTCCCTTCCTTTATATTCCCTTTCACTATTATTCATATTCCCCAAATGAATGAGAACATACACTGTTTTTCCTTCTCCGATTGACTTATTTCACTCAGCATAATACCCTCCAGTTCCATCCACGTTGAAGCAAATGGTGGGTATTTGTCGTTTCTAATTGCTGAGTAATATTCCATTGTATACATAAACCACATCTTCTTTATCCATTCATCTTTCGATGGACACCGAGGCTCCTTCCACAGTTTGGCTATTGTGGCCATTGCTGCTAGAAACATCGGGGTGCAGGTGTCCCGACGTTTCATTGCATCTGAATCTTTGGGGTAAATCCCCAACAGTGCAATTGCTGGGTCGTAGTTGCTCTTTGTTTTTTAGAAACGTTCATACCTACAAGATCCTATAATTACGCTCACGGCCATGGACTGCCGCGGACTTCGGAAGCTGTCTTAGATCTGCATTTTGGTTACCTACGTAGTGGCTTTGTAGTTAAAGAGTATGTTACATTGAAATTAGCTATTTTTCCTCATCTAACAAATGAGTATAATAACATTTACCATATAGGGTTGTTTGGAGCAGGATATATAAAGTAACTAGAAAAGTGCCTCATACCTACAAGGATCACAAGATGGTAAGTTGTTTCTTATTCATCCATTTATTAAGAATTTAGACATAGTATGGTGGTTAAACCATGAACTTTTAAGTGAGAGATCTAGGTTCTTCTATTTTTTTAAGATTTTATTTATTTATTTATGAGAGACACAGAAAGAGAGGCAGAGACACAGGTCGAGGGAAAAGCAGGCTCCATGCAGGGAGCCTGACGTGGGACTCCATTCCGAGTCCCCAGGTCACACCCTGGGCTGAAGGCAGCGTTAAACCACTGAGCCACCTGGGCTGCCAGAGATCTAGGTTCTAACTCAGTTTTTGCCACTAAACTTCAACTCAAAGCACTTAGAGCAGCTCTTTCCAACAGAAATACAATGCAAAATACACGTGCAAACTGCGTATTTCATTTTAACGTTTCTAGCAGCCACATTAAGGAGGTAAAAATAAACACAAGGAGTTTTAATAATTTATTTTATTTTACACAATATGCACCAAGTGTAATCAATAGAAAAACATAATCAGGCAGTTTATATAATCTTTTTTTTTTTTTTCATAGTCTTTGAAACGCAGGCTATGTTACACACTTTCAACACATCTTAATTTGGGTTTGGCCATATTTAAGCACTCAATAGCCACGTGTGCCTTGTAGCCATTGGGGAGTGTAAACTAGGAGAGATGTCTGAGATATGGCAACCTTTTGTATGAGGAGTACATTAATTTTTTTTATCCAATAAAAATTAATGTAGTACCTACTTACAAAGTATTATTAGAATCAAGGAAGATAATGTGCAATAGATAACACACTCTGCATGGAAGTCTGGCTCATGGTGAGGAGTCTATTAATATTATCTCTGCTATTATTGTCAGACGCTGTGTTGGGAACTGTGGCTACAAATATAATTAAGGTTCAACACGTGCCCTGGAGAAAGTTGGTGCTAAATGTGGACCAATGCAGCTTTATTTCAATGCACTTGGAGTAAATAAGTACAGTCATGGCAGCTGGTGGCCGTGTCTGCTATTTTGGGTTCGTCCCCTTCCTCCTGTAACAGGGAGGCTGAACCCTGAGCCAACAGGAGACATGATGGTTGAGCCAACAAGGGAGAGAGATGTGTTTCTTTCCTGGCTGGACTCCCAAGTCTTTTGATGCAATATACCCATGGCTTCCAGTGTGGTGCCCCCCACAGGGTTTTAGCTCCAACCTTGGCTTTCACCCCTGATCTGTCACCTTTTTTTGGGGGGGGGGGATTCCAGCTTTTATTTTTCCCTTTTTACACAAAACAAAGTAGAAGAATACAAGATTAAAACTGTGAAAGTAATTAATTGGTAGAACATATATAGACACACACAAAAAAATCCAGATAGCAAGACAGGCTTACCTACAATAAGGAAACACATGTAAAAAAAAAAATTAACACATGTAAAAATTAAGATAGTTTGTAGTTTTCATATTAAACATTAAAAAAATATGCTACAACAGGTGCCATTGTTTACAGTAATATTGAAGGGGGAAATAACACTTATTTAGGGACAGATATACCACAAGGTCCGGCATCAGGGCAATAAATTCACCTGTTACCTATTTGCCCTCTTAACTTGGCCCACCTCTCCATGTAGCCACTTCATGCTCATTGATTCAATAGTCAGCTCCACAATTCATTCCAAATGCCACATTCTAGAATTTGTGTTTCTTCTCATTTGGGAGGTTCCATGTTTTTCATTTCATTTTTTACTCCTCAGTCTCGCCTCACCCTGAGAACCTGGGGAAACTTCCCAACGATGCAGCAAAGTGTAAATCCCCTACCTTTGGCCTCTGGCTTGTGTGCTTCTGGGACAAGCACGGGCTGTTGCAGGAACAAGAGTTCTTTTGAGTAAAACAGGGAGGGTGGGTGAAATGGCATATCTGAGATTCTAGAAGTCCGTGACCGTCCTGATTGTGCAGTGTAGAGAGTGACCTAAGGGGTAAGCAGTCAGAACTGTGGGATGAAGGCTTACCTCCCGGTTTTCTCCCCGTTTTGCTCCATGACTGGAGATGGTGCCCCCTTCCCTACCCTGTCCTGCTTGAAATCAGAGAATGACAAGAACTCCACACAACCTGGTGAGCTCAAGACTCAGAAACATGCCCAGGAATCCGAGATCTTCACAGACTTCCCTCCAGCACATCCCAGAAAACTTCTGGTAACCGTGTACCTACATGTGTCTACAGTCTATAATTTTCCCCAATGAATTGTAGAGTGACTTGCAACCACAGTTAGTGGCTGAATGTTTCGTGGTGGTTGTTACAAGTTCGCACAAACTGGTTGCCTTTAAAAAAAAAAAAAAGATAAATTTATTCTCTCACAGTTCTGAAAGCTAGAAATCTACATTCAAGGTGTCAGTGGGACGAGCCCCCTCTGAAAGGGGAGAAGCCTGGCCTGCCTCTTCCAGCTTCTGGAGGTCACCTGCCATCCTTGGTGCTCTTTGGCTCATAGATGCTCCCTGCAAGCTCTGCACCTTCTCCCTGTGTGCCTGTCTCTATCTGAATCTCATCTTATAAGGAAACTAGTCATGGGGTTAGGATCCACTTAAATCCAGCGTGAATTTATCTTAAATCGATTACGTTTGCAAAGACCTTATTTCCAGAAAGGTCGCATTCACAGAATCTGAGTGAATATTTGAAGGATGCTTTTCAATCCAGTACAATTACAAAATCATTTTTATTATAATATCCAGATTCCTTCTCAGCCTTTTACTCTAAACAGTCTGATGTTTGAATCTGTCTGAGTTATTCACATATGAGTTCAATTTATACAAATTTCAATATAGATCGTTTTCATTCTTGGCAATTTTACACTCATGTTTTCTCTGCATATTCAGTGTGAACTGTAGTGTTTAATAGCATTTTAAAATATCTTTATTCTTCTTAAGGCTAACACATCAAAGATAAGATTTTCCTTTTAGGCTTGTCAGTTAATATCTCCTCCTCTTCCATAGTTTATTTATAGTTACCAGCTAATGTGATAGGTTCAGTATTTTACAATGACACATGAAAACAGTTTATGAAATAAGACATAAACCATGGAGGCATAATGTGTTATTTTTCTATGGTTCCTCCAGTAAATTGAATCAGACAGCAATCTGTTTGAAGATTCATCTCACAGTTGAAAAATAAAAATTTTAAATGAGCCAAGTACTAAGAGAAAGAATTTAACTGAGTAGTGGGTCCCTGCGAAACTGAACTTGGGATAAAGAACATAACAACGCCAGTACCCAGTTTGGTAATAAACAGACAATAGACAATATAGAGAATCACAGAGGCCAATTCCTACCAATGAACGTCTCATGGATGAGGGAAGATTACAAATGACACTAACCATTTTGGGTAAGGAAACTAGAAAACAGGCCTTTTGCCCCGTGATAGAGAAGGAAGTTAAAATGCTCCGTGGAGAGAAATTTGGAATCTCTGGCAAGTGGGATAAGATATCCATGTTCCCACTCTGACTTCCAGGGAAAGATGATCTGCACAGTGGTTGTGTTTCCAATGCTCCTTAGTACCTGGGCTTCATGAGTGTGTCAAAGAGGTTAGAGAAATAATAAGGAATCCATAGAAAAGGTGACAAAATAAAAAATAATAGGCTGACAGGCAAAAATGAGGAAAGAACATATGACTATTTTTTTATTTTTTTATTTTATTTTTTTTGTTTTTTGTTTTTTTAGAACATATGACTATTAAGCAAATGGATCAAGTGTTCTCCATAATGCATCGATTTATTGGAAATTATTTATTGATCCTTACTGTGTACCTGTCACTGCTCTGGACAGAGGATACTCAGCAATGGGAGGAAAAAAACAAACCAATTCCTCTGACTTTCTGAGAGAGATAGTAAACAAATTACATATAAATGAAATATATAAGTACATATATTACATATTGAATATATAACATATATCATGTATAATATAATGCACATTGAATTATATTCTATTGTATCAAATTGGATATCAATTATATAAATATATACATGAATTATATGTCCTCTGTATATTATATAATACAATATTACATATGATTTATTTTATAAATTGTATATATAACATATATATATTAAAAAAGTAAATATATTGGAGTGTGTCATGTGCCACGGAAAATAAAGAAACAGGGAAATGTGACAGGGACAAGCAGAAGGGCTGAGTTGGAATTTTTAATATGTTGGTTAAGAAAGGCCTCCTTGAGGAGGTGATATCTGATCAGTAGGAAGCAGGGATGGAAAAGGGGGATCTGAGGAAAAGATTTTTAGAAAGGGAGCTTCAGGCTGGTGAAGAAAGAAGCGTGGCTGATGGCTGGAGGGTCTAGTGGGTAGAGAGATGAGTGTGGTCAGAGTAGAGGCAGGAATGGGGACAGCCTTTGGAGACGCAACAGAGTTTCCAGAAAGGAGACTGGACCCAGGGGATTAGGGCCTTGTGAGTCAATCTATAGATGATGGCTTTTACTCTGAGTGCAACAGGAGGCCTGAGGATGGTCTAAACAGGCATTCGAAAGAATTATTCCACCGCTGGCCTTGAGAATAATTCAAAGAGTTCTACCTTGGAAGTAAGGAGACAATTAGACAGCCATTTCAATTATACCAATGGGAGATGGATGGAGTGTGTAAGGGGATAGAGGCGATGGGAATAATGGAAAGTGGCCCAAACCGGGATATGTTCTGATGGCCAGGTTAATGGTATTAGCTGACGAGTTTGTTGAGGAGTGCAAAGAAAGAGAGTGGCCAGGAAGATTTCCAGAGTTCTGAGTCTAAGCACCCTGTTCTCACTGACGTATAAGTTTGGGGGTCACCACTGTCTAGGTGGTCTTTAAAATACAGTGGAGACTAAGTGTCTACATCAGCAAGAAACCCAAGGGCACATAATGTGCAGGAGCCAACAGATGGAATAGAAGAGATCAACTCTGTCAGATGCTGCTCTGGGGCCAAATAAGACAATGACCAAGAAGAAGCCATCAGATGTAGCACTCCCTGGGCCACTAGGCAGCTTCACAGGGCCTCCCAGGGGCATTGGGATGAAGATCTGATGGGTGTTAGTTCAAGAGAGAACAGACAAAGTCAGGGAGAATGAACAAGAAGAGCTGTGCTAAAGGAAGAACAGAAAATATAGGAAATAATTGACATTAAAAAACTAGATGTAGATTGATTTGCCTTTTGTTTTGTTAAGATTAAATTAAATAATAGTGTGCTTTGTATGCTGATCCAAGGAGCCCATCAGAGGGGAAAAATCCAAAGGTATGGGAGAGAGGGGTGAATTCCTGGAACCATTCTGTAATGAAGACAAAAGTGGGTGAATCCAAGTGCACGGGTAAAAGGCATGGTCTTGTCTAAAGATGGGCAAGTTGTTTATAGTAGAGGAGGGAGGGCAGGTAACCACACAGAAGCAGATACGCAGGTGGGGGGACGAGTGGTGGGAGTTCAGGCTATTTATCTTCTGATTGCCTCTCACAATGATAAACAGGGAGCAAGGTCAACTTCTGAGCATGAAGATTAAAACCCGGGGGCTGAAATTTCTGCTTCTACCCATGATGGACTCGCAGAGACCTACCTTCTACCATGAACACACCAGACAAAATATATGAAACAACAGTGTTCAGACGTTAGAGCACAGACAAGATGCTAATGAGGGTGCAGTGCCAGTTGGAGCTCTCACCAGTGCTGGTGCGATGCATGCTTACAAAGTGCTTGCAGAAAACCCTTGGGAAATCTATAAACTTAAGCATATTATCACTACATGACCTGGCAATCCCATTCTTAGGTGTGTACTGAAGAGAAATGAAAAATATGTTTATGTAAAAACCTGTATGCAAAAATTTTCAGCATCTTTATTCATAATTCCCCCAAACTGGAAATAATCCAAATGTCCTTCAGCAGGTGGATGGATACATAAATTCTGCTATCCATATACACACTGGGATTTTATTTGGCAATACCAAAGAACGAGCTATTGATATAGCATGGATGGGTCCCAAGTACTGTACCAATTATGCCAAGTGAAAGAAGCCAGGCTCAAAAGGCTGACTAATGTATGTTTCCACTTATGTGGCACTTGGAAAAGGCAGAAGTATAACCACCTTCGACGATGCCAGAGGTTAAGTCTTCAGGAGAGGTCTCACCAAGAAAAAACTGCATGAGGAAAAAATTGGGGGGATGATGGAGCTTCTCCATTTACTGACTGGTGGTGGTCACATAAATTGTACACATCGTGTAGACCCTTATAAACATAGGCTACAAAGATGGTCTTTTCTTATATGTTAATCTTATACAGAATACTTAAATATTTTTTTTTAATGAACCATTTCCTAGGGAAATACTAATTATTAAAATTGTCTTGAGGTAGGAAAGGCTTGGACAGGAAAATAACTGCAGAAGAAATTCATAAATGTGGGTCAAAACACATCAAACAGACCCAAGCAAATATGCCCAATTGATTTTTGACAGCAGTGCAAAAGAAAGTCAATGGAGGAAAGATAACTTTTTTGACAAACGGCGCTGGAGCAGTTAGACATGCACTTCACTCTTTGCACAAAAATCAACTCGGAATGAATCATGGACTTACCCATAATACATACAACTGTTAACACTTGTAGGGGAAAAAAAAAGCCAATATAGGAGAAAACATTCAGAGCCCAAGGCTGAGTGGTGAAGTTTTTACACTTGACACCAAAGCATGATCCCTAGAAGAGAAAATTGACAAATTGGACTACATCAAAGTTAAAAACTTTTGCTCTGAGAAAGATCCTGTGTTTCCTGGGGTAAAAAGTGAAGCTATAGACTGGGAGAAAATATTTGCAAAACACCCAGGCCTGGTGCCTACAATCAATGGAGAACTCTCAAAACTCAAAATGAAAACAGTTAGAAAAGTATGTTTGGGAAATGGGCAGCAGATGTGGGCAGACATTCGACCAAAGACAGCACACAGAGGACCAGCTAAGCACAGGAAAAAGGTTAAGCCTCGTTAGCAGTGAGGGAAACAAGTTAAAACCCAAACGAGACAGGACTACACACCTATTATAATAACTAAAATAAAGAAATTGTGATAACACCAAGTGCTGGATATGATGCCAATAAATTGCATGACTCACACATTGCTGGTGGGAATGTAAAGTGGTGCAGCCACGTGAAAAATTTTGGCAGTTTCCTCCGAGACGCAACACGCATTCGTCACAGGACCCAGCAATCGTCCTCTTGCGTACTAATTCCAGAAAAATAAAATCTTAGGCTCACACAGATGGCTGTTCATGGATATTCATAGAAGCTTTAGTCATAATAGGAAAAAACTGGAAAAAAAACCACACAGGAATTTCCTTCAGTGGATGAAGGGTTAAACTATCGGTCCAAACACCTTGGATGTATTTCAAGGGAATTCTGCTGAGCAAAGAGAGCCGATCTCCAAATGTTATGTACCGTAGGAGTCCTTTATATAACACTCTTGAAATAATAAAACTGTAGAGATGGAGAGCATGTTAGTGGTTCCCAAGGGTCAGTGATGGTGTGGAGGAGGACGTGGCCACCGGCGGAGCCTTGCGGTGCATCCTCATTGTGGGGGTGGGAAGGCCAGTCTACAGGTGTGTTAAAATTGCACAAAACTAAACATATGCAACCATGAATATTTACAAAACTAATAAATCTCAATAAGTGGTGTGGGCTACACTAATTTCAATTCCTGGTTTTGATTCCTAGTTGTAGAGTTATCCCAGATGCTGCCCTTGGCCCTTGGCGGGAGGGTGCCTGAAAGACACACGGGACCTCCCTGGACATGTTTTGCACCTTCTTGTGAATCCAGTAAAAGGATAAACAACGATACCTGCAAACTCCATATGCAGATGTACATGCGTGTGATTACCATCGAACTGTGAGTTACTTGGCCTTGTGATCCTGATGTTAAGAATTTTGCTTAAGGAAATCATTATATAGTTGCCCAATGGGTTTATTATAGCAGAGTCAACAACAGCAAAATAGGTAGAAAAATAGGAGAAAAATAGGTAGTACTATCAAGAAAGGATGTCTGAAATATATTCTGTGAATTGCAAATTTTTAATTTAAATACAAATTTAACTACAAATCTGAATACAAAAATTTAATTTCATTTTTAAAACAAAGGGAAAATCATAATATGATATATTAGGATACGTACTGCTATCGAACAAAGAAGTCTCAAATATATTGTGTGAGTCACAAATCTTTAACTTAAATACAAATTTACAAATCTAAACACAAAACATTTAATTCGATTTTTCACCCAAAGGAGAAATCCATAATATGATATGTGTTAGGATAAGTACCACTATCAAGAATGGAAGCCTCAAATATATTGTGTGAGTCACGAATTTTTTATTTAATTTAAATATAAATTTAAATACAAATATACACACAAAAATTTAATTTTTAATACAAAGGAGAGGTCATAATATGGTATGTGTTAGAATACGTGATGCTGTAGAAACATGTCTAAAACTACTCTTAGGTTGTAAAACGTGCTCCAGTGACGGCCCCTGAGCCAGCCAGCCAGCGATTCCCCCTTTCTGCCGACGCTGGTCCACTGCCCGATGCACACGGAGAACCTGCACTGGTGGCCCGGTGACCCAGCTCCTGGTGGCCCAGTGACCCAGCTCCCAGGTGGCCAGGTGACCCAGCTCCCAGGAGTCTGGGTAACCCAGATCCCTCTGGCTCCTGCAGATGATCCACGCGCACGTAGAGGCCTACCCCCTTCCTCCGCAGCTGCACTGTCCACACCACGCCGTGGAAAATTCTGGCCCAGAGCAAGGAGAAGCTGAGGGGGGCAAGTCAGGAGATCTTCGGGGATACCGTCGGAAACGGAGGATGGTCTCGTTCTTTCCAGAAAAGGGGTGGCCCAGCTCGCCTCTCGATTTGTGGGACGAGGAAGGAAAGGCAGGCCACAGGGTCAAAGCCGTCGTGGGACCAGTGACACTGACTCGGACGGGCTCCTGGCCTGCACAAGGCTGGTTAGGGGGCCACAGCTGATGCTCTGACGTCCCTGGGAGCCCCCCCAGTTGTGCACATGAGGGGCCACGACGCCGTCACCTGTGTCGCCAGGCGTGTCCCCCTGTGAGTCTGCCCTCGTTTGGTTTTCTGCACACGTGGGAGTCAGGGGGCAGCCTGCAGGGCTGGTCCTGCCAGCTGTTACTCTGGTCCCCTTTGCACAACTGTAATCTCATCGACCAGAATAATTGGCCCCAACGTCCCTTCCCAACCAAGACTAGAGCGGCTGCTCATCGCGGGTCAGGGCCCTGGGGAAGCCTGACCGAAGTCCTATGTCCCGGGTGGCCCAGATGCAAGTCGGTGATGGTTCGAGCCACCGGAGGGGTCGCTCAAAGGTGCCCGGGCCCTGCCCCAAGAGGAGCCGGCCTTCCCCACGGATGTGCCCCTTTGGTCGGGACACTTCTGCATGCAGTTCGGCCTCATCAAGTGTCCTTTCCTCAGAGTAGTTTTTCTCTGTTCGGTCATGGTCGCGTCTTCTGTGTCCCCTGCTCCCCACACCAGTGGGTCAGGACAAACGCCACGTAAGACCGAGCAGCTTCTCCATGCCGCAAGCTGTCCTGGCTGCAGGGCACGCGTGCGGTGTGGCCACCGGGAGGATGGGGCTGTGTCACCCAGGGAGCACCCAGGGAGGTTCCGCGCTGGGAACCCGTGCTTCAGCAGCAGCCCAGGCTCAGGTCGGGTCCCTGCGAGGCCACACGGCGCGGCTGGCGTCAACGCCTGGAAGGCCCTGCGTCTGTTCCCTTTGGGCCACAAGAGAGCCTTCCCATAGGTCGGGGACTGGCTGGAGCTGCCCCGCTGCCCCCTCCCTCCCCTGGAGCCCATGGGACAAGCCCGTGGGGAGGGCCCCGGCCAGGGGAGATGGACCCCAGATGGTGGGTCTTGTGGCAGCCACAGTTTCCAGGTGCCTTTCAGCCGGTGGCCTGCGGTGACATTCAGATTTCCCACCAGTTCTCCCTCTGGTCACTCCACCCCTGCGTCCCCACTGGCCGGGCCCTGGGCGGGAGCTCGGGCTCCGGGAGCCATCCACACCCACCGCGGCCGCCTGGCCACCTGCGATGGTCCCCCGAGCTCGCCTGTGTCGCCGCAGGTCCCTGGGCTCGGCCCAGCCGATGTCCCTTACGCGTCATGTCCCCGCTTCACCGTGTGTCTTGGCGACACAGCTCCCTTTCCACTGCAAACAGAATGACAGTAATGGTCAGGCTATTGTTAAATAAGATAAATTGTTATAAATTATAATTTTCTCTTAAAACGCTTTTAACAGCACGCTAACCAATATGGCACAATGGCTGGGACGAGAAGAGGGAGGTTGCCAAGGAAACGTGGGTCTAGTGGCCGCAGAGCCCACAGGCAGGTGACAGGCCACCGGGTCACAACTGACGGCGGCCTGTGCTGCAGAAATGACGGTGCGGCCTGGGGTGACTGTCGGCTTGGCGCCCTCTGTCCTGGGCCCAACTCCCCAACTTCCTAGCATCACCGGCCCCCCTCCTGTGGGCCTCGGTCTCCCCTGGGCTGCCCCCCGGGCATGCACCCAGCGGCTGCCGCGGGGTCCCCTCCCCACACCCCTGGTCCCAGGCCGCAGGGGAGGCGACGGCCGTCGGGGCTGGGGACGCAGCCTCTCCATTCAAAGGCGGGACTGTCGCGAACCAGCCACACGGCTGCTTTTCCCGTGGGCGAGGACACGGGGCGCCTCCCTGAGAGCCCCCGCTTTCCCGGGGCGCAGCCTTCTTCAGGCGCTGTGGTTGCTTTTATGTTAAAAGTAACGGAGCAGGAACTGCTTTGGGCTCGATTCCCATGGTGACCGACGGTCAGGGGCGGGGACAACGGGCGGGGGACAGTAGAGACTGAGAGACGGAGAGACAGAGAGACACAGAGACAGAAAGGGAGACAGAGAGACAGAGATAGAGAAATGGAGACAGGAATAGACAGAGACACAAAGGGAGACAGACAGACGGAGACAGAGATGGAGGGATAGAGAGACGGAGAGATAGAGATGGAGACAGGCAGACACAGAGACAGAAAGGGAGACAGAGATAGGGAGATAGAGAAATGTAGACAGGGAGAGACAGAGACAGAGAGACAGAGAGATAGAGAGAGACAGGGAGACACAGAGACAGAAAGGGAGAGACAGAGAAGAGAGATAGAGACTGAGAGATAGAGACTCTGAGACAGAGACAGAGAGACAGAGACAGACAGGCACAGAGAGGAGCAGATAAGACAGCAACTGGTGAGAGAGAAGAGAAAGGACGGGAGGGCAGGTGGAGAGGGGGAAGGCAGGAGGAAGCCAGGCCTCGTCCCCTGTGCACGGAGGAGCCTCCAAGGGCCTGAGCTGTGGGTCTGTGGCCCAGGAACCCGACCCTCCACTCCTGGAAAACTCACAGCACCCAGAGCACCCAGGTGATGACACGTCCCTGATGCGCTGCCCCCTCCCGCCCCCGCCAGTCACCCACTTTCTCCTCTGCTGGGGCTCCTGCTGCAGGAGCAATGGGCATGGGCCTGCAGACCCCTGGGCCTCCGATCTCTGCTCCCCACCCGACCCCCGACCAGGCCCCGTGGCACCCAGCTGCAAGGCCCCGGGTGCAGCGTGGGGAGCTCACACCCAGCTAGCCACCACCCCCCCACAGCTAGCTGCATCCCCAGACCGGGTGCAGGCCCGTTGGGGCAGGAGCGACACAGGCGCTCCTCCGAGGTCCAGATCCCAGCCTGTCGTGCCTCCCGGGAGGAGGCAGGCCTGCCTCAGCTCAAGGCACAGCTTTGTGCTCGGGGCCATTGCTAAATGTGTTCCCACACCTGCTGGCAAATCGGACAGAAAGTCTGACAATTGCCTCTCATCACTGGACTTGCAGGACAGGAGGAAGAGAGTGATGTCAGGCAGCAGTCATGCGCTTTCCAGAAAGGTGGGGAGAAGCAGAGCAAGGGTTTGCTCGAGCAGAATTCAATGCTGCTGTAATTTCAGGGCGGCCTTTCCTGTGGCACAGATGTTTTAATCCTGAGGTTTTAAGGGAGGGTGTGTACGGAGCCTGGTCAGTGTGAGGACCGTCGTCGGAAGCCACTCGGGGGTGACTGACAACGGATTTTTTCCCAATGCATCGAGTTTCCGGCTGGCGTGTTACTAGGCTGCGGGTACTCGGGGTTTAAGGCAATCTTAGGGCCGGGTCCCAGGCAGGAAGAGCAAACCGTCGCAAGGGCTGATTGGAGGATCCTCCTGGTTGCAAAACCATCTCCTCCGTCAGTTCTTGGGGCTCCCACGGGCCTGCTCCTTGCGGGCTCGGGGGCAGGACACCCCTCTGCATGGGCCGCGTAGCACCGGTGGAGGGTCCCCCAAGGTGGGTGAGGAAACCGCTTTCAGGAGGCTCCTTGTGCAAACACAAACCTGCCATCGGGGTGGGAGTGTCACCAAACACTGCACCCCGGCTGGCCTCTCAGGGAGGGTGCAGCAGCAGGGACACCGGCCAGTTTGCTCCTGAAGATGATCAACCAAGACACATGCAAAAACAATTGCTTATCTTAGCACATAACTTAGAACAGGAAGTGGCCCTAATGGTGTGTCCTACTCCGCGCCAAACAGGGTTTACTTTATTGACACCAGCTTGATTCCAAAGTTATCTGGTGCAAGCATCACAAATGCACAGAGCATCCTCTCCTTACCTGGAACGTGGAGCACTGTCCTCTAAGTAGGGTGGTCCACAGGCCAGCGTCTGCTCATGTCAACCACACCCGAAAAATGTCCAATCTCTCTTTCATTTTATTCTATTTCTTTCAGAAGTTATTTATTTATAAAATAAAATTTTAAATATATTTTTTTATTTTTTTGTATATTTTTTTATTGGAGATTGATTTGCCAACATATAGTCCAATCTTTTTTTTTTTTAAGATTTTATTTATTTATTCACGAGAGACACACAGAGAGAGGCAGAGACACAGGCGGAGGGAGAAGCAGGCTCCATACAGGGGAGCCTGATGTGGGACTCGATCCCAGGACCCCAGGATCACGACCTGAGCAGAAGGTAGACGCTCAACCACGGTGCCACCCAGGCGTCCTGAAAAATGTCCAATCTTAACAGTATTCTGTGAACAAGCTTTCAAGGTGATGGTGACATGGGGGGGCACAGCTCCCCCCTCGGAGTCCCTCTGGTTCTCCTGATGACCCTGCCCCACGGGCCTTCCTTTCCACTCAACTCTGGGAACGAACTCTCCCAAATGACATTGGGCATCACCCTTGTGCCACACACAGTTAGCCCACTTGACCTTAACTGTTCTGGGGACAACAGAAGTGGTCGTGGGTAAAATTTGCTCCTGGTGGAGGGACAAAGGACTGTGGGCACCCAGGTTCATGCCTCTCATAATCAGTCTATCGCCCATCTACCATGTACCTACCATCTATCATCTATCTACTTACCTATCATCTGCCCATATTTCCCTGCATTCATTGCCTGGAACATAGACATTTTCCACAATGAAAGGCAGCCCTTAATATAAGCATCTTCCTGAAGATTTTTCTGAATTATACTGTCATTGGAACACCATACTTTCTGTACATAATCATGTTCTTTTAATCCAATTCTCATTTATAAAAACATTTCATTGACTCTCTCATGTGTGACTTCTGTGGATATATAATGACAGCATTCTGGAAAGAGAAGGATAAAATCTATGTTTATCTCCTTATGCTCAGGCAGGGTGTTTAACCAGCTGAAATACTAGCAACCCCGTTCCATCTCAGATGCCTCCCTACCCGATGTGGACCGGCCTGCAGCTTATCTATTCCACTCATTTCAACCATTTCCATAATTGACATAGACCTCGACAGTGTAGCTGAGTCTGATCAGCTGCTGAGAGAATTCATTTCTTCAGCTCCTGACCCGACCAGGGGCAGCCGCCGAAGTAGGAAGGATGGCAGGTTGGGACTAACACAGCCGAGCAGAGACAGTTCTACTATAGCTCCTGCTGGGAGAGGAGAACAAAAACTGAACTTGTAAGACAAAAATAAAAGCACTAACACTAGTCTCATAGATACTTGCCTTTAGAGAAAATAAAATAGCAGCAGGAAGGGAAAGCAGGAAGACACAAACAAGGTGTCAGAAGGAGAAAGGAAGCATTGCTGCGGTA
The DNA here is from genome assembly GCF_048418805.1 of Vulpes vulpes. Classification (NCBI taxonomy): domain Eukaryota; kingdom Metazoa; phylum Chordata; class Mammalia; order Carnivora; family Canidae; genus Vulpes; species Vulpes vulpes. The sequence continues at coordinate 117,255,567 of NC_132781.1, forward strand.
AATACAGCATCACAACAAGTTAATAACACATGAGTGATGCTTACAAAAAAAACAAAAACAAAACAACAACCCAGGAGTTGGATGGTGAAAAGCAGAACTGACACAAAAACTATCAACTGGCTGTTTCACAAGCCTGGGAAGGAAAGATGGGACAGGCACTTGGGGAGCTTGGGTGGGATCTCTCAGAGCTCCCTCGAACCATGTGTGCATCGTGTGGACATCGATCAAGTTCTTAGGAGATTCCCACCTGATTTGCAAACTTGTGTTCCAGCAAAATCCTGCACACAAATGCTTACAGCATCATTGTTGATAATCCCCAGAAACTGGAACGAAGAAGATGTCCTTCCGTAGGCTAAGGGAGAACCAAACTACAGGACAAGAGGAAACATTAACAGCAAGAAGACGGAACGAGGCATTGAGCAATGCAGAGCTGAGTGGGCTTCAGTGGGAAATGCCCAGCTGAAAAGGCCGTGCGCTACATGAGCCCTTTGATGGGAGGTTCTAAGAGAGGCACGGCTGAGAGATGGGGAGAGATCCTGGTTGCCAGGGGCTCAGTGGGGGGTTGGGTGGACAGGTAAAGCAGGGGGTGAAGCTATCGTGCGGGCGCTGCCGTGGTGGGGGAGACACCACAGTGCACTTGTCAAAATCCACACAGCTTCACAGCACAAACAGCAGACCTCAGTGTGAGCAAATTTAATATGTATAGATACACTTGGACTAAGAAATCCCAGGATGGAGTACAGACTGTGTCAAATCAACCCAACTCTATGAGAGTCACGTGAAGCAATCTCACTGAGAAGGATGGCGGAAAATATTGACTTAAGCCATTTGGAAATGAGTGGAATCTAAGACCAAATACAAAAGAAACTGTGCACAACATTGTACGCTAGTTGATAAAGTTATTTCCCACGGGGGTACAAACGGAACAACCCTGGAACCCATGTAGACTGGAATCTAATGGTTACTCAAAGGGGTGGTGGATGGCGGAGGGCAGGAGCCAGTGTGCTCACCCGTGATGGAGACGGTTCAAGAAAAGCAAGGAAGGTGGCTGGAGTGATTCGTGTAGTGGTGGATCAGGAGTGGACACAGTTCATATGATCGAACTCGTATGTAGCTTAATATAGATTCAGAGGTAACATCCAGAAGGATTTACATACCATGTGTACACACGGGTGACCGTGCACACATGTGTTCTCCTTGTGTCAGCTGAGAGGTCTCGCAGCAGTGGCTCCCCACTCGTGATGAGCACAACATTACATCTGGGTTTGTCACCATTCCCCCATGACATGGATCCTTGGAGATGAGCCTGCTTCTGGATGAGGGCAGGAAGTGTGCAAGAGGAGCCCGGAGCATCTGAAAGTGCCAGAAAATAAAATATCACACACATACACACACACACACACAGAGTCAATGATCGGCTTTGACAAAGGAACACAGAAGCCAGCTGAGGAGTTCTCAGCGGCCAAAGCTGGGGGAATCTGAGCAAGAAGATAAACACCCAAGTATGGACTGAGTCAGTGTGCAACATAAAAGATAAATATCCACGAGTCCACAGTGACATAGAGAGAAGATTAAATAAACGTGTGGAGAATGAGAGACACATCTACTGTGCGGCAGGATTGCTAACATTTTTTTGACACCACACCCTCTAAGAGGAGGGGTAAGTCCCCATCCACACACATGCTCTCCACGTAGCAACTTCCTCCTGAGGAGCAGGGGATTGAAGGATGACACCAAAGGATGACTTTACAGTGGGAACATTTGGCACACAGCACGTCAGCGGGGTGTTCACGCTTGGCATCAACAGAAACGTCCCATTGACAGTTTGTGTCCCTCCCCTGTGGGGTGAGGATAGAACTTTGTGATCTCCCTCCAAAATGCATGTAATCTCTGTCTATTCATGAGAGAAACATCTGAGAAATCTGAACTTGGTACAATCTGCAAAATACTGCCCACTACTTAGCACTGTCAAGACCACCTCCACCAAGGGGAGGTCTGAGAAACCGTCAGAGCTGAGCGGGGCCTGCACGACGTCCCGTGGCGTCCCTCATAGGATTGTGGAGCATAGAAGGGACATTATGTGAAAGTCAGAGGAAGTATGAATAATGTATGGACTTTAGTTAATGATCATGTATCAATACTGGTTCATTAATTGTGACAAATATCCCCTATTAATCTACTACGATATTAGTAACAGAGGACAGTGGCAGCGGGTTAGATATGTGCCTTCTGTGACTCCTCTGCAATATTCCTGTAAATGAAAAATGATTCTAAAATTAAAAGTTTCTCTAAGAACATTATGGGCCATCATAATATTATTCAGAAAGAAAAACGACTTCTTTCTTCCAGTGGGATGAGCAGTTTAAAATCAGTGACCAAGTGGGCAGCTAAACTGGCCTCGCCTTAGGATCGCTTCAGCTCACGTGTGACGTGAGGCCTCCAGGTGGGGCTTAGAGGCACTGACGGGCGCCAGAGGATAAAGGCGACCGTTTCTGCGGCACGACGCGGGGGACAGACACGTACCGGCGAGTATCGCGGGCTCTGCCCAGACGAGGTTGGGCTTGAACTTCAAGGAAACGTTCTTTCTCAGGTACAAGTCTACTTTCTTTGCTACATTCAAGAGAGAGTCTTCCGGGCAGTAGAAAGCACAGCAGAGAAGTGGGCCCAGGGGTGAGGGCTGCTCTGATGGACCTGACGTGGCTGTGTCCACACAGGTAACACGCACACCTGCAGGAGGCATGCGCTGGGGCACAGTCTGGGCAGCTTGACTGCTCGTCTCCCCACGTGTCCCCACATGTCCCCACATGGCCCCACGTGCCCCCACATCTCCCCACATCTCCCCACGTCTCCCCACACATCCCCACTTGTCCCCACGTCACCCCAAGTCTCCCCGCGGTGCAATGAGTCGTTCACAGAGAAACGGGGAGATGGAAAATTAATGAGAGCAATTTTAGAACCCGGGCGCTCCTGACGGTGTCATGTGTATGCTTTGAATTAGAGTAGGAAAAACAGAGGGAAGGACGCGGAAGGTGTCCTTTGGCCTCTAATTGCTCGGGGCTTCTACCTCCAGACTCTGGTGCCGAGGCCACCCTGAAGGGAGCCACCTGCGTCGGGCCCGGTGACCAGGGAAGGTTGCTGCTCAGCTGGGGCGCTGAGTGACCTCGCCTTCCCTTCAGCCCGGTGCCCACTGCAGCTTGCGAACAGCACAAGACCCGTCGCGCACCATCGTGTGGAGGGTAAAACGTGTTCTTGAACTGTAGGTGTTTGGTGATGACGTGTATTTTAAGAGCACAATCGTGCAAGGACTACATTAAGTGATGACACCGTTAAAAACCAGCAACTTAAGTTTCAAAGTATCAGGAAACTTGAAAAATGGAAAAATGAGCCTGATTGACAAGCACAAAGTACCCAGGAAAGATGACTGCAAGACACGAAAACCCATATCCATGATTTTGCATAAAACACCCTATTGGGCCACTGATCATGCTGGGATCGGAAAAACTGGCCTCTGATTTAATCTGATAACTCATCTCCTTGACAATAAGTTTCTCTATTTTGAGCAACATTTTGTACAATATTTTGCACAACATTTTGAGATTATATTAAATTAAAGAAATCGTTTTTACCAGCTTCAATTTTTGAAATGATGATTTCAGTTCTGTAAATCACCATAAAAGCATTACTATTTGGGGTTACCTATTTAGAACAATTTTGTAAACCCTGATCTAATGCCGTATATATGTCTGGCTTTGAAATTTTATCAAACTAAAAAAAAAAAATACACCACTATGGTTTTTCGCTGTACCTTCAAGTAAGAATTTATTTAGAAACGAGTGGTATTCAGACGTAACCAATGCTGAAAAAAAGTTTTCAGATGTTTTCTTTTTCCACCAGTAGCCTCAAAATCATGAATCAGAAGATTGTTTATAATCAATTACTTTGCAATTTGTCAGAGTTACATAAATTGGGAAATTTGTTATACACTATGATTGTCGACCATGATGCACATTTCTATAAAATGAAGATATTGCCCATGAATAAAAATGCAAGAATGAATGGAAGCCTTAGCTCTCTGTGTACATGGACACAGTAGTCTAAATAATGAATAACATGTGATCATTTTATTTCAGTTCCAAATATTTCCCATTTTGTTTTGTGTGATCAGTAGATATTCTTGAATCAATTACAAACTGTCCTTTTCTTTAAAAGACTAAATTATATTCTATTGTGTGCAATAAGTATAAGAAACAATGAAACATATGGGAAACATGTAGAGCCCATAAACTCATGCTGAACAGGGAACAACCAAAATTATGGTAATGTGAATTAGTCTCATAATATAGAAGAGCCATAGTAAAAGATATCTGCCATTTATTTTATTTTTGCTTTTTTTCATATCCATAATTAGCCATGATTTGGATCTATTAGTGCATTTTTGTTATTTTATTGGATTCAGAGCTAAGTCCAGTGGATAAGAAGAGCCCTATCTAAACAATAGCAATCTGCGCTATTTGCAGCCGCCCTTGGCTATGATCTCTGTTGGGGTACCAGGAGCCTGGCTAGAAATATAAAAGAAATTTCTGGAGAATTAGATGACTGCAGGGAGCTTTGAAAAGCTTTGACATATTCTCAAAACATCTAGAAGGCTGTGTGCATAGGGAAGTCTGTGTCTATGCCCCGGGAAGACATGGGGCAGGAGGAGGCCCCCACTGCTTATCTAACTAACCTTGAAGCCCTGTCCAAGCGCGCGAGAGAAAACTAAGGCTGTCTTGTGATCTTTCCAAAGTTTGGAGGCATGCCTTCCCACATAGATCCTCTTGGCCAAGGGTGGAAGGCAAACAGGCAAAGCATTTGAGACAAATCTTCCAACCTGTCATTGGCAGACCGCTAAATTTTACTCACCCTGAGGTTAGTATAAGCCAGACTTAAAAATCAAACAAGTTAAAAAAAAAATCCAACAGTAAACTCAGCAGCAACAAACTGAACTGAAGGGAATACAGAAACTACAGAATTAACCCAGAAGCGAAACAAAACCACACACACACAGGATGCCTGCCAACAACAAAAGACCCTGGGGGAAGGATCTGAAACCAGAGTTGCTACAGTGTAGTATCAAGAAAGTTAAGTTTCACCAGCAAAAAACATGTAAGATGTGCCAAGAACAGGATAATGCACCACATACACAGGCGGGTGAAGCAGCCGGAAGACTATGCACCTGATAGACGCAGTAGACAAAAGCTTTCAATAAACTATTATACATATCTTTGAAGAAATAAAGGAAAGTATGTCTAACAAATTATAACAAAATATAATAAGACAGGTCTTACCGAGTAGAGAACAGAGAACATTGACAGAGACACATAAATTATAAATAGAACAAATTAAAAACCCTGGAATTGAAAAGTATAGTAACGTAAATGAAAATTTAATTAGAGGGGCCCAAGAACCTATTTGCGCTTCAGAACTGGAGGCTAAGTCAATAGAGATAGTCCAGCGTCAGGAGAAGAAATGAAGAAGGAAGGAAACTGTAGAGAGATTTAGAAGACTTCCCGCATGCATGAGCAGAGTTCCAGAAGGGAGAGAGAAATACAAAGCAACAGAAAAAAAATATTCGATGACAGATATTTATGCAGAAATCCAAGAAGCTCAATGAATCCCAGATAGATCAGACCCTAACAGACTCATATCTGGAGATATCCGAGCTAAACTGATGAAAGTAACAAGGATGAAGCCAGGGGGGCAGACATTCCAGCATGATCCTTGGCACAAAACCATTGCTCAATATTCATTAGCAATTGTTTTTTTTTTTTTCATTAGCAATTGTTGATTGTATGTATGAGACACTATTTATGAAGAGGGGAACATTTATTGAAGTACTAATGGGCAGGCCCATTTATTCATTATTTTATTAAATTCTCACTAAAACATATCCCTTTCTTCTCATCCTCACTGCCCTCTCCTCCTCTGATTCACTATCTCCACCTCATCTGAACCGATCCCACAACCTTCCATCTGTTTTTCTGGGAACTACCATGACCCATTCCCTCCATCATTGTCCAAATCGTCTTTTCAGTAGAAATTTGGTAGAAATATTCTTTCTGCTTAAATATCTATACTAATTTCCTACTTCTCTGTCTTAGGACAGAATCCATAACTCTTGCCAAGGTTTGCACATGGCTCCAGTAAATGTCTCAGTTTCCTGTCTCCTTCCCTCAAGAATCCACATGTTGGACTTCACTTGGTTCTCAAAGTCCACCATAGGCTGTGCTCCCAAATGGTTAATTAATCCAGATTCAGCTCAGATACCCCGTCCTCAGAATCCAGTTCCTCTCATGACTTCTCTACTCAGATGGGCCCCTTGCTTTTTGCTTCCACAAGTGCCACATGAGCTCCCGTTGTGATATTCTTCACAGTTTGTTGTAATTACTTATTAAACTTATTAAATTACTTATTAACTTATTAAATTACGTCTTTCTTGCTAGTCTCTAAGCCTCATGGGAAATAAGAACATAGTATGGCTCTGTTCACCACCAAACATGCAACAATTAGCTCAGTCGCAGTGTTGGTTGGATGGATGGGTACAATATCGAAGGCCACCTGCATTTTTCTTTTCAAAATCTTGGATTCTTCCAAGAGTGAGTGTTGGCCAACTAAAGTGAAAAAAAAAATTACTTTAGATAGAGAATAGGGAGTATTTTGTTGTTTGTTCAAGGTGGTACAATGAAGCACGTAAATGCCTGTAAGAAACACACACAAGTCTAGAACAGGATCTGTAATAAATTATAAGAAAAGTAGTGTTTCGAGAGGTAGTGATTGAGGTATGCCTTGGTCTAATCTCTCACATTCACCTCTCTGATTTTTTGCTGCTGAGGAAAATGACATTTTAACAAAGACACTGTCTTTTTCTCAGCACCTCATGTGGTTCTGGTTGACATCTGATCCAAAGTGCAGCTACCAGTTAGTTCAGGTGTAAGATTTTTTTTCTTTTGCGACTAGTTCTTCTTTTCATACCTCACCATCCCCTGGCAGTTGGTTTCCCATTTTGAACGGGCTCCCTCTCCAGGGTTTTGAGTTCCGTCCAGCAGCCGCTGCCTTGTGACTCTGTGTCTTCGTTTGTACTGAGGGTGCAGGTGCACATTGCGGTAGCCGAGGCGCTGTGCCTGCTGCGGCCGACAACGCTGTCTGTGCTACAGCCTGCTCACACAGCAAGGTGCCAGCTTCTCACCCCCCCACCCTTGGTCCCCCGCCCATTACCTGCCCCCTCCCTTCTACCTCAGTTTTGTAGTAGATAGATACCAGACATGAAGGCTAGAAACGTACTGAAAATTATTTTTTTTAAAGATTTTATTTATTTATTCATGAGAGACACCAAGAGATAGACAGAGACACAGGCAGAAGGAGAAGGGAGCCCAATGTGGGACTCAACCCTAGGACCCCGGAGTCACCCTGAGCCAAAGGCAGATGCTCAACCACTGAGCCACCTAGGCGTCCCTCAAAATTATTTTGTGTCCAGGTTTCGCTAGTTTGGTTTTGCAGAACTGAACTGTGGTGAAGGTACATGTACAGCCTAGTGTGTGAGCAAGAGAATAAAGGCCGGCCCCATGCTGCAGAGCTCCCACACCACCTATGCTCCAGGACTTACCACTGTGTGATCCTGGACAAGTCACTCACCTTCTCTGGGTCACATCTTTAAAATGGACTTAGTGGACTTAATAGTCACACCAGCATCGGAGGATGTTGTGCAGAGCAAATCACGCAAGCTCTCGGCACAGTGTCTGATCATCAGTACATTTCGATCAACATTTCAATGTTCATACCCACATTACACATACCAACAACTAACAATGTTCAAGAAAAATGGGTTTTGTTTCTCCTGACAATGCAGGAGAAAGCTGCAGTGTTGGCAGACACACGCTCTGGAATGTCTTTGGCTCTTTTGACTCTTTATCTGCTCACCTGTATTTCTGTCTTCTCTTCTAGGAAATTGTTGGTTTTAAGTAAATGGAAAAAAATATGTGGAGCTTGGAGGAATGACAACAATATTTGGTGTCTGAACATGCTATAGAAGAATATTTGGGAACTGATGAACTAATGTCATGGGTGAAAAAGTCTGACTTGTGCCCTCAAAACTCCCCAGAAGGGGATATAGTATTGAGAGTGAATCCTTGAACTTTAGTGGGAACTTGAACTTGCAGCTTAATAGTCTTCTAAATATTTAATGTCAGAAGATTTATTCATCGTCTACAGGTCTCAGTTTTTCCATCTGTATAATCAGGATGATGATATGGTTCGTGTAATAAAGTAAAAGATGAGAATACACATGAATCTAGTGATAGGCTAGCCACTGATAGAGTGTGAAGCTTATTCCTTTTCTCTGATGACTACATAGATTCACTTAGATATTGAAATCTTACCCATGGGACAGCCCTGGTGGCTCAGGGGTTTAGCGCCGCCTTCAGCCCAGGACGTGATCCTGGAGACCCAAGATCACGCCCCATGTCACGCTCCCTGCATGGAGCCTGCTTCTCCCTCTGCCTGTGTCTCTGCCTCTCTCTCTCTCTCTCTGTCTCTCATGGATAAATAAATAAATTTTTAAAAAAATTCAAAATAAAATATAAAATAAAATAATAAAATAAAATAATAAAATAAATAAAATAAAATAAAATAAAATAAAATAAAATAAAATAAAATCTTACCCACAGTCCCAACCCATCTTATCCATCTGTTCTCGGTCCGTTCTAACCACCATTATCTAATCCCTCTGAGAACCACAGAGCTTCCTGTCTGTGACATCCACCTGAAATTACTGGGTGTTGTCACTTCCTCTGTGTGTGACCTCGGACAAGCTACTTCACTTCACTTAGCTTCCGTTTTTCTTCCGTTTTTCCACAAAATAGGACTAAGGGTGGTGTGGCTCTGGTGGGGCAGTTCTGAGAATTCCAATGGAGCAGCACAGGTGAGGCAGTGGGCGCTGTGCCCGGGAGGAGCTCTAGGAACGGCACATCAGGTCAAGGGTATTGGCAGTTTCACTGATTTGCCACGTTACGTATTCTCTTATCTGAACTCACACAACGTGATTCTCTTTTTCACATTGCTTGGTATTATTTTCCACCTGCATTGGAAAGTGCAGAAGAGGTATACAGTTTCCCCTACCCACTAATGAATTAACCATTTCAATAGTGTGTTGAAGAGGAGGAGGGGAGGCAGAGGACAGATCCTGGGTGTAGACTCGTAGGTGGGAGTGCTGAGCTGGAACTGGCGCGTGCCACCTTGCACCAGCCTGTGAGCCTTCATTGTAAGACACTCACAATTCCAAGCCAACTGATGTCAAGTTGACAGCTTTACATTTGGATGTAGATGTATAGGTATGGATATAGGGGATGGCCTGCCAGCAGGTGAGCCTCCTCACGATGTGTCATCAGAAGACTGATCGCAGCCTGTGTCCCTCCTGTCACTACATCTCATCTTGTAGGCATTTTATCATCTCACATCATCACAAAAGGCAGGGAGTATGGTACAATAAGATATTTTGAGGGAGAGATAGAGAGAGACCACAGTCATTTATAAATGACATTTATATTACATAACATTTATTATAATACAGTCATGATTATTCTATTTTATTATTAGTTATTGTTGTTAATCCCTTAAATTTGTCTGATTTATAAATTAAACTTTATTGTGGGTGTGTATATTTGTAAAGTGGCCTCAGTTTCAGGCATCCATAGGGGTTCCTGGAATTCATCCCCCCCCCCCACTGAAGGGGGGAGACTACTGCGAGTGCATGGACCAACTGTCTGACAGTGGATTGTAAAGTGTGGTCCACATGAGCAGAAAATGAAAGTCTACCTTGTAAAGTTATCTTGATAGCTAAAGAGAACATAATGCATACATATGTACACATACCGTCACCAAATAATTGCATCTGAAAAGATCTGCTTGTAGAGGTTTATAGAAGCAAAGAAGAGACACCCAGAAACAATAGTTATATACAAAATGGAATTTAGCATTCTGAAAAATCTCAATTGTTTTTAACCTTTTGCTCATTCAATTTTCTCATCAAATACTCCTTTGAATGGCTTACTGGATCGACAAGAAAGTAAATGCATTTCATATGGTTAATGTGACATCCTTCCCATGGCTTCGCTGGAAAAGACGTTATTTTCATTGTCGGGTTACAGGAAAGGAAGGTGATTCTGAGCATTTCTTTCATGTCTTTCTTTTATCACGAATCACAAAGAAAATGCAACTGAAGTGTTAGGGCTTCTGTACCAAATGTTGGTGATTAAATAAAACAAAGAAAATGGAATCATTCCCTCTCTTCTCCAAGTATGAGGCACGTTCTCTGCGTGCCCTGGCCCCTTGCGTGTCCCTCTAGGGAGCTCCCCACACCACCCAGCATAACATTTCAAAATACTCCTACTCCAAATACACTTCTTTTTCAATGGTTCCGACGTTTCGTTGAGCCACTGTGCTCGGGTACTGAGTGCTGCTATCAGTGGAGGTGAGGTCAGGAGAAACGTCAGCTCTCCTCCTCTGGAGCTGGTTGGAACCCAGTGGGAGGACGTGCCCACCAAGCAGGAAGCAAAGACCGAGCCGTCATCATTCCCGAACTCGACACATATTGCCATGGAAGGTGCAAGACACCCGAGGGGCCGACCGCAGGAGGGCTGGTGGCCAGTGCAAAATGTCCCTCACCACAGGCAGCCCCCAGAATGTACCTGTCCTGTATGCTGGGTCGTCCTGCATATAACTTCTTATCCCTATGCTTGCCAAAAAGAATGGGTGGGGCTTTGTACGGGGTGATGGTACATATTAAAAGTACCAAAATCAGGTGTGCATTCAAGCCTCCAGAAATAATTTACATTATACTGATTGCTGCGGTTGAGGGAAGAGTCTATATTCCAGATGCTTATTTGTGAACAGGAGGCTGGTGTGCCTACAGTCAGCTCACAAAATAATAAGGATGGACGGTTGCTAAGTTCAAAAACCAGGTCATATTCTGCAAGGCAGTGAAACTGTAGCCTTCAGGAGGATAGTCTCTCCTGGAAAGGAATTATTTGCTTATTACCCAAAAAATGGAACTAGTTTTCTGAAAATTAATTTGAAAAAATAGCTTTACATGGTCAGGGCTTTAACCAAGAATAAACAATAAATAGGAAAAAAAAAAGTTTCATGCTCAAGAAAGCCAAGTGGCTATTAGACAAGATATTTGAGCCTAGGGTGACGCGGAAAGGCCACATGACCTTTTTCCTCCCCTTTATTTCCAAATTCAGCACACTTTTTCCTGATGCTTTTGACTATGTAAGCGATACGTTTGCCTTGAGTGTTTTTTCTAAATTTAAAATTCACACGGTCCCCATGGTCTGATTAACACAAACGTCCTGAGGAGGACAGTGGGCTGCGGGCCTGGAAGCCAAGGTCGTCCCTGGGAGGCTGGCAGGGAACAAGCAGACCAGGGCACAGGCAAGGTCATGCTTTGATCACACGGTTGACTTTTGGGGCTTCTCCTGAGACGTAGTTATAGAGTTGTTTCTTCCACCAAAGATTTAATCAAACGAAACATGTGGTTTACCATACTTTTCCCCAAAGGGAATCAAGATCTGTTTTGTGGAATGCTATATACCAAATTATACCCTGTATCCCGGGAAAGTGAAGAGCATCACACTCAGGAAATGGCAGACATTTTCCTCATCTGCTTCCTCTCCTCTTCTCTCCCAGCCATGTGTCTGCGTCGTTGCCTGCGGAGGACACGGTGGCTTCTGCTCTACAGATGTGCGATGGCCTCAACCGGGCCCACAGGACATATTTGTCCCTGTCTCTAGGATGGGTGAAGGGGCAGGTTGACCGTGTTCAGTGGGTCTGGTGGCGTCCAGTCTTGCATCTCCTGCATCCCCTTGAAGACTTTACTCACCTGTTCAGAGGCAGCCCAGAGGCCCACGAGGTGGTGTACCTTTAGTGAATGAAATAAGGTCTCTTCTAAACCCAAACTACCGCTCCCCTATCTCCCCAGGTAACTAAACTTAGACAAGAGACAACAAGTCTCTGGATGCAAATGCATCTGAGAGAAATGACCTTTGAACTGGAATCCACATTACGGCATCGGGGATCCACCTGTGATCCTCTGGGGACATGCGGGTTGGGAAGAGAACCAGCGTGGGGAGCATGGCAGCTGGAAGGCCGGGTGGGGTAGGGAGGGGAGGCGAGGGCCAGGCCATCGAGGAGAGAGAAATCCTGCTGTAGTGAGAACTTCCCAGGTGACTTCAAGCTGGGGCTTGTCTCCACTTCCTTCAGCTAAAATTCCACAGCAGTAGGGATGCACTCGGGGAAACTTACTGAGGCCGAAGCAACAGGATTTGTTAGACAAATAGGTGGGAAGAAAGGAGGTGACAAGTGAAAGACTCCGAGTTAGAAAAACATTTTCATTTAAGGAAGATAAAGCTCTAAAATAGATTTATTTTTGACACTTGCCCCAGTAGCCCATGCATTATCTGCTTCAGAAAACTGTTGTGTTAGCTCTTTGATGCTTTTGATGGTGTTTTTACGACCCTACTTCTTTCTCTCAACCCTAAATTGAAAATACAAGATCAGTCTGCCCTCTCTCTGTCTCTGTCTCTGTCTCTGTCTCTGTCTCTCCCTCCCGCCTCCCTCCCTGCTAGGCTTCTCTTTTTTTTCTAGTTCGCTGTGCATCAAACATACTCTTCTTCTCAGCGACTTTTTTTTTAATTTTTAAGAGATCAGAAATATGAAAGATTTAGATTCAATTTTTATTTATTTATGGCGTTTTGAGTACATCACTTTGAATAATTTTCTTAGCGCGCCTGGTGTTTCAAGACCTCATTGAACTAACGGGGGCTACTGGTATCAGCATTTTGCCTCAAGAGGCCGGTAGAAACCGGACTCCCTTTATGTCTCCAGGATTTCAATATGCGTCCTGAGTATCTCCTCTGCATCGGGGAATACCGAGTACCGCATCCCAGAGGGATAGACTCTGTGCTTCAACCTATCAAATAGGATTTGGAAACCTCATGGAAAAGATAGCTCACTGTATTTACTAATATTACCCAGTTACTTATATTTCTGTTATATTTCTATGGGTACGTTTTCCCATTCCAACATTCTTTTTCTTCTTTTTCCTTTCTGAAGTTCCACCTTTTCTTCTCTCATTTCCTTTTCCCGTGGAGAAACTCCTCTATCCTTCCCTTCAGGTAGGTTCTTAGTGGCAATTCCTGATAGTCTTCCGTGTTTGAGGTGCCTGCATCCACGTCCCCTCTGCATTCGTAAAGTGTATTCCCTGGATAGAGGATTCACATTTCCCAGTCCCAACGTCTCAGAGCCCGAAGGATGTGGTGGCCCTTCCTTCCAGCCTCTGTGGTTTCACAGAATAAATCAGCCCCCAGGAAATGCCGTTCCTCTCTGGCTGGTACCATTTTTTCTTTTTGTTTTTAGTTCCTACGAGTTTAATCATGATGTGTTACGGCACTGATTTCCTTAAGCTGATCCTGTTTGGATTTTACTCAGTTTCTTGAATTTGTAGATTTATATTTTTGTCCTTAAATTTGGGGATTTTTCAATCCTTATTCTTAATTTTTTTTTTCTGTCTCACCTCTTCTCCCCTCCTCTCCTTAGGGACTCTGGTGACATGAATGTCATCCCCTATGTTATTGTCCCCTGGTCCCTAAGACACTGCTCTTCTTGGTTATGTTTTGTCTATTTTCCCTGTTGTTCAAATTGGGTAAATTCTATTAATCTGTCCTCAAATTTATGATTCCATCTTCTGTCCCCCCCCCCCTCTGCTATTTACTCTATTCACTAAGATTTCTACTCCATTTACTCTGCCTTCACTTGTATGGTTTACATTTGATTCTCTCTCTCTTTTTAAAATAATGTCTTTGCTGAGATTTTTCTATTTTTTCCACTTACTTTGTTAGAACCATATTTACTCTGAAAGCATTTTTATGAGGCTCCTTTAAAATCCTCTTCAGGGAATTCCAGCATCCGATCCATCTTGTGGAAATCTCTTGATTGTCTTTTTTCTCTTCCAAGTTGTGATATTTCTGGGTTTTGGTACGACGAGTGATTTTCAATTTTATCTTGGGCACTCTGGTCACTATGAAGCTATTTAATTTCCTCCTCTCCCACCAACAGTCCCTGTCCTCCCTTCTCTCCTTTGTTTTCTCTGCAAGCAGCCCCTCCATTTAAATGCAACAAGAGAATGGGTGCATATGTGCCCCTGTTCCCTGCCAGCACTACCCTGGAAAAAAGTGGGTGCTGACCCATAATGCCTTGTTGCAGAAGATGACATAGAACTTTAGGTCCTCCTTGGCCTCCCTGTTGCCTTCTTACAGAAGGTGGGGTAACAAGCTATATCACGTGGGTGCATCCGAGTGGTCATGTAGGCACAAACCCTTGGGGGTGCCACTGTCATAGGCAAGGGCTGACTTATATAGCTCTGGTGCTTTAAAGTGAGAGTGCAAGCTTTGGTCCCCTGTGGCCCCCCTGAGGCTCATGTAAGAAGGGAATGGAAGCTCTCTCTGCCCCCCACATTCCCTCATTCTATTCCAGGGACAAGACAAGGAAACACACATTACCGATGAGACCAGCTTCCCTCCAACACTCATACAGCAGGTGAGCCAGAGCACTGACTGGACCCAGCAGGTCAGGGAGGAAGATTAGACCCAGATCCTTGGACATTGAACACTGCCATCTACTCTGGTGGGCACGGGGGTGGGTGCAAGATAGCTCCCCACTGGACACTGCTGAAACCTGGTGGGGTTGGGGTTATGCTTCAGCTTTTCTGTTGATCTTTGGCTGGAGGACGACAGGGATGGCCAAAAGGATTCTGTTGTTAGCCAACCCTTTTCCAGCCCTTGAGTAGAGGGAATAGACTCTCCTCAGAGCTTGTGTGTGTGTGTCTGTGGGTGGTTTCGAGTTGAATGTCTCTCGGTGGGAAATATGAGAGGCAATAATGACCTGGAGAGCCCACAAGGAACTCACCACCACGTCATGTCTCCTGTCCTGAGGTCCTCAGGCACCGTGCCTTCTTGGAGCATCTTCTCGTGTTCCTTGTGTGTTGTGTGCAGTTGTGTGTTGGGCGGTAGTTGTGGTCGGGACAGGGAGGACCTGGAAAGGAAGGGCCGACTCCACGTTGGTTGGAACTGTAATTTTGTCGCATGTCAGTTCGAAGGATTTGGAAGTTGAGGTTTGTTCTTCTCCACAGGATGTGAGTGATTCAAATGAGCTCTTGAACAAATAAGAAGAGAACATCCATTTCATCTCTTAATGACATCTTGAAAATTTGAAATTGTTGCATTCGTGTTAGAGTGTAATTTCCTCAAGATGCAATGTAGTCATCAGCACTTCCTTTACCCTGTACGATATTAGTCTGGTTTGTAAAAATCTGTTCACTTTACCTTGACAATAACCCAGTTCTCAGAAATTCAGCTTTAATATTGGCTTACTGAGGAATAGTATCCCTTTAATAGATATGAATCAACACTGAACATAATGTGATGACAACTTGTAAGGAGGTCTATGTGACAGAACTGATTCCTATTTAATGGTTTTATTTTTCACTTGCTTCTGGTTGCTTTACTTCCTCTTTCCTGAATACGCCTTTCCTGAATACACAAGAAAGCATCTGACTCTGGATCAATGGAAATTTCTAGTTAGTTGAAACACTGGGTAGGTAGGTCTAGAATTTCACCTGACTCACCATTCCATTTTGAAGGAGTTAATTTTATCCTCCATGCCCACATTCTCTCTTGAAACAAATTTAAGCATATAGGTATTTTTAAAGTTAGGACCAAGGACTCCCACATCCCCGTGCTTCATGCTCCCCGATTCTTCAGGTGTTAGCATTTTACAACGTTTGTTCTAAGACCTCCCCGCCCCCCATATCCTATCTTCATCTTTATCTACAAACACACGCACACACACATACACTCACCATTATCAGGTCTCTTACAGGATTGTCTGCGGGCAAGCTGCAGAGATGAAGATAAAGAAGGCGTACTATGGATTTCCTTCTTAACACTCGTTCCAGCAACCTTTGCAAAATTCTACTTTGTATCTCACAAACTAACCAGGGGACGGTCATATATTACCAACAGATAAGCCTCCACACCAGGGAATCGACACTGATGCAACGCTTCACACCGATGCACACTTCCACCAGAGTCCCCGCAACGTCCCGTCGCTCTTCCCGGGCTCAAGATCCAGAATCCATCCCTGGAGCCAGTTGTCCTGTGGTTCAACCTCCTTCGACCTCAAAGAGCGTTTTATATTTTCCCTGTTGTGACCTTGATCAGTTTAAGGGGACCCTGGTCAGGGTCCATCTGGAGTTTTTCCACGTCCGCTCGGGGCGCACGGGACGTAGGGGCTGAACGCCCTTCCCAGCGAGCCACACGAAGAGGCACAGTCTGTCACCTCCTCCAGCAGTGGCCATGTTAGCCTGGGTCACCTTCTCTACTACGCGACTTAAGCATAAAGTCACCACTTTCCTCCTTTTGAAATTAATATATATTTTCTGAGGAGACTTTTGAGCTAATATCCTGTTTCTTTTTAAAAAGATTGTATTTATTTACTAGAGAGAGAGAGAGTGAGAGAGAGAGAGAGAGAGAGCACAAACATGGAGAACAGCAGGCAGAGGGAGAAGCAGACTCCCCGCTGAGCAGGGAGCCTGACACGGGGCTGGATCCCAGGACCCTGGGATCATAACCTGAGCTGAAGGCAGATGCTTAACCTGCTGAGCCACCTGGGGACCCCTAGTATCCTGTTTCTAACAGACACTCCACTCTGTGGCTTTAGCGCCCATTGTCATCTCCTGCGGGCATCAACGACCGGCGTGCTGGTCGCCAAATAGTCATTTCCTATTTCCATCATTCCTTCTGCATTTATTGGTTGGCATTTTAACTAAAGGAAAAGCTTCCTTCCTCATGTATTATTTATTTACCTTATGTAGTCATTTGTTTGTTTACTCATGTATTTCTGTTTTATTCAGCAAATTGTAATGCATTATCATATATAATTATTTTCATGCCTAAATTGTCCTGAATTTCACCATGCTAAGCCCCTTCAAGTTGGCTCCTGTGTCTTTCCCATCCTTTGAAGCCTTTCTTCCTGGCATATGTTATCCCATCTTGCACTTTCCCTCTCTCAGTCCTGGAATTTGCCTCTTGTCCAAGGAGTCCTGGTTCCCCTGCTTGGAAGACGGCGAGGAGAAGCCAACCTCTAGATAGCAGGTGTGCCTATTGATTATGGCAGCGGAGCTAGGGAATATGTAGCTGCACATGCACACAGATATGTACACACCAATACATCTGTATCTGTGCTTTCTCTCTTTGTGTTATGCAACTTTAAAAAATGAATTCAGGGGTGCCTGGGTGGCTGAGTCTGTTGAGCATCTGACTTTTGATTTCAGCGTAACACTCAGTGTGGAATCTGAGACTCTCTTCTTCTCCCTTCTTTCTATTCCCAACCCCCCCAAAATAAATAAATAAATCTTTTTAAAATGAATTCAAATCTATATCAGCAATTGCAGCCCAATACTTCAGGGCTTTTTTTTAGCCTTTCCTCTTTTCCTGGTTGAAATTCCCTCCTCTGACCTTGAGAAAAATGATACCTATTATCCTTAATACATTTCCTCATTAGTTCAATCTATTTATTATTTGCTCAGTGTCCTGCATCCCACTTGCATGAGTGACCTCTTTTTCCTTCAATCTCTATGACCCCCTTCCCTGGCCTCCATACACCCCACTTCCTCATTCCTGGCATGTAAGCAACACACCTCTGTCTGGCCTTGCACAGAATTCTGACTTGGGTATGGTGTGATTGTAACCAAAGAACATCTGAACCCTGAGCGCTAATGGGAAGACCCAGGTCTTCATTCCAGTAGTTCAAAGTCTACCATATGATTAGTTTCCTTCCATAACGAAGTATCACAGACAGGGTGGCCCAAGGCAACAGAAAAGTGTTCTCTCTCAGTTCTGGAGGCAGAAATCTGAGATCAAGGTATCATTGGCAGGGCTGGTTCCTTATGAAGGCTCTGAGAGGGGAACTGTCCCAGGCCTTTCTCCTGTAACCAGTGGTACCATTAGAACCCTTGCCGTCTCTCCATTTGAAGCCACATTACTACAGTATCTGTTTCTCTTGTCACCTGGTCTGCCTCTGCCTGTGCCAGTCTCCAAAGCCCACCTTTATTTACCAGTTATATTAGATTAGGACCCACCCTATAACAGTACAACCTTGTGTTCACTTGGTTACATCTACGAAGACCCCATTTCCAAACAAGGCCACATTCCCAGCTGCTGTGGGTCAGGACTTGAACACCTCTTTTGGGGGAACACTTTTCAGTGCACTTTGATGGTGAGGTAACAATTACCATGGATCTATTAGGAGCTACATGCTTATATTAATATAATCTCTTAAAGGCATGAGTTATTCAATATTGCTTTCTCCAGAGTTTCCCTAAGTCAGTGTTTGTTTCTTGTAAAGTATTGATGGCAAAATCAGTGTGTCCCAAGGATCTATTTTGTTTTCTTCTGGAACACAACACTTCAGGCTAAACATGGATACCCTACAGCCTGACCTCTTTCTCCCTGAGTCCTCTCAATCTGGAGGTGCTAAGACGGTGATAGTCTCCACTTAAGGCTTGTACGGTGGGTTTTATCAAATCCAATGTTTTTATTTTCCATATTCCTCCACTTTACTCTAATTACCTGTTACTTGGAAGGCAACAATGCACAAAAAGTTAGCAATGGTCAAAATAATTTTAAAACATGCTACTTACAAAGTGCTGCTGTCTAAAATACTTTCCTCCTTACTCAGCTTCAATGACTGATACTCGGCTGTGTGCAGAATGCAATTGCTAAATTGAATGTGACGCCCACCAGATTTTATCATCCTTTTTTCAGAGAGTGGGCTGCGATGCAGTCGGTCACTGGGTAAGAACGTTTCAGTGATGAGAAGGGCTCACTCAGGGGCCCCACAGTGTGCGTGCTTGTTCTCTGAAACACATCATCTTTGGAGCATGAAGCAAATGTCACGAGTGGAGAAACATAACAGCAGGAATGAACTCCCACCATGTCATATTCTGGCTACAACGCTTACCCGTAACAGTTGTCTTGTCTTCTAGCCACCACACCACAGTCTGCTGAGGCCCACTTTCCAGTGATCCTGTCCACCACCAACCCTCCCTAACAGAGAAATCACTTAAAAGCCCAGAGAAAAGCTCTTCATTTATTTCATCACCATTAACAGATTCCAGGGTAGAAATGAGACATGTGCTAGTCTAGGGACATGACTATTAAGGGTAAATGGATGACTCTGTTGTCAAGAATTAATGAGTGCCTTTCTTTGTTTATTTACTTAATTTTAAGAATTGATGAGTGACTTTAAAATCTAATGCAACCATCCTCCTCATCCACAGGGAATACATACCAAGACCACCAGTGGAGACCTGCAATCCTGGATGGTGCCAAAACTTATATACACTATGTTTTTTCCTATACACACATATGCTTACGATAAAGTTAATTTTACACTATGAGAATAACAATAATCATAAATAGAGCACGGGTAACAACAAACTGTAGTAACAGTGATGTGAGTGTGGTCTGTCTCTGTCTCTCTCTTAAAATATCTTCCTGTCCTGCACTCATTGCCTCTATCTTGTGATGACAGGAGCTGACGCAAGGCCCACCTGATGGGGTGAAGAGAGTAGAGTGATGTAGGCCCTGCGAGGTGTGTTAGGCTACTACTGGCCTTCTGAAGAGAGGCCAGAAGGAGGACCCCCTACTTCCAGACCCAGCTGACTCCCTATAACTAAGATCACAGCTAAGAAGGCACTATTGCAATGAGAGGAGCTGCATCAGGCCTGTAGGACACCTCACACACAGAGTATGGGGGAGGCATCAGAGCCAGGTTAATAGGGACAAAGATAGAAATGTATGTGACAAAAAAAGCTCATAGGGTTGAAATTGGGAAAGTGCTATGTCTACATATATCTTAATCCTTTAAGCTAGAGGTTCTACTATCACAGTGATGCAGATTTAGAGGATGTAAAAGCTGGTCAAACAATCAAGAAAAATAGGATGTTTTTTTAGGGGTAAAAATAACCAAAACTTAAAAAAAAAAGATGTTTAGTTGTCTGCTGTCAGAGTCTATCATCATTCTCTTGCAGCTAAATAGGAAAAGGTACATACTGAGAAGGGAAGCATATTTTTTAAGCCAGTTTTATTAGCTGAGGCAATGATTCATCTTTTGAAAGGTGGAATTAAATATAGAGCATTTAAAATGGCTGCAGTTAATTTCAAAACTTAATTTTACTAGAAAATAATTTCTAACATCAGAATTTGTATGAGAAATACCAGGAAGTCTGTAAATAAACACAATCCATGGTGAAGCTCCAGACGGTCACAGGTTAAAAAAAAAAAAAAAAGATCTTCCTTTTAATTTGCTACGATCTCTGTTTTAGACTCACATCAAGGCTATTTCTCAGCTATGGTTGGTGCCGTCTTGATGCCATTTGGACCATATTTGGACTTCCGTTTTCATGTAGATGCACTGGAATAAGAAAGGTGCTTTCAAATGGACCCAGAGATGGTGCAGAGGCCAGAGATCAGAACTGTCAGAGTCTGAGACAAAATTCCACGTGGGAAAATTGAAAAAACTCAGAATATTTCAACCAAAGGACAGTAAAGTAGGGAACAAGAATAATACTGGTTTTCAAAAAGTATTTGTTATCTGATGTGGTGCTAATGGGAGACAAAGGGTAAGATGGGTATCTCTAGGAAGACAATGTAGATAAGAACTCCATAAAAGGAACACTTAACAATGACAAGCCTTTGGGAAATGGCCAGAAGTCTGGAGAAGGGTGTCATCCCGGCACGCCAGTCCTGGGGATCCGGGAGCTCTTGATGACCTCTAACTCTTCCACCAAGGTTAAGATCCTAAGAAATGACTCCTCTAAACACTGGGTATCGGCCCCATATTTCCCAAGACAAAAGAGAGCAGTTTATATTTCAGAGATATTTATAGGTGGTCAAGACTTACATTCACGATTTGCAAAAATGCTTTCCCATTCCAAGTCAGAAAACTTGGGACGCTTTCGCATGTGGATGGAAATGCTGCCAGGCCAGGGAGTGGCCCAGCGGTGTTCATGGCTGAGAGCTGTCCTGGCTCAGCAGAGCACATGGGGACCCTCACATGTGTCAGAGGGCAGCGGGAGGCACAGTGCTTGGAGCTCCACTTCCTCAAGACCAGGCAGGTGACTCAGCCGTTAGCATAATTGTGCTTGGGAATGTGCTTCCCAACCAAGCGCCACGGTCCCCGATGCGAGTCCTACCCACGGGGGAAGTATCCCGAGGGTGGTTTTTGTCTGCCAACTGGAAAATGCTATTTGTTGCAAAACAGTTAAAAATGTTTCTTAAAATATTCAAGTGCGGGCAGCCCTGGTGGCTCAGTGGTTTGGCGCCGCCTTCAGCCCAGGGTGTGATCCTGGAGACCAGGGATCGAATCCCACATCGGGCTCCCTGCATGGGGGCTGCTTCTCCCTCTGCCTGTGTCTCTACCTCTCTCTCTCTCTGTGTCTCTCATGAATAAATAAATAAAATATTAAAAAAAATATTCAAGTGCTATTCATTTCTAACACTCGGGAAAAACTGGAAAATTTACATTTATTAGACTATAGACAATACAAGTGGTGTGGTATAAAAGGCTCTTCCTTGGGCTTGGGGGGTTCTGGATTCAAATGATGAACTTGCTGTGTGCCCCTCACAAATTCAATTCTTCCTACATGTTTCCTCATTGGTAGAATGGGAGTAACTCATCGGTGCGCCACAGGAATAAGTGACACGGCATGAATAAAGTGAGCAGGGATCAAAGGGTCACCCGCTCCCATGGCCCTTTCAGCACCCAGCCCCGCTGGTATGCGACAGTCATCTTCAGAAGTAAGACTTGCCACACAGGAGCCGGAGGCAGCAGGGGGGCTCCTGGGGCAGGGAATGCAATGCGTTAGGGGTGAACCCTGAGCAATCCTCAACGAAATCAACCATTTCCAGAGCCACCATCGTTGAGAAGAGCCGCCAGCGTCCTTGAGCTGCCACTTGGGCTTTGGGTATCGGCCTCGAATGGAAAACACTATGAAGAGAAGTAGATCCAGAGTAGATCTCAGAGGCACTGCACTAGGTCCTACATAAGGTTTGCTCCAGATGGACAAAGGCTGCACAGATTGGTGAGAATTCTTAGTTTTGCACATGGAGGGAGGTGTATGAGCACACACAGGTGTGCCCACGCGCACACACACGCACGCACACACGACCAGGGGATCTCTCGAAGCCAAGTGTGCTATTTTAGCTCCCAAGGTCCCTAATCCATAAATATCCGTGCTAATAATATATAATCAACTCTCTGGAAAGGTTTAAAAGCAAAAGAAATATAAACAAAGCTTTTACTTACCTCTAATTTGATTCCTGGCTAGCCAGCACTGCTCAATAGTCTACGGTTATTATCCACATGTATTTCCATTTAAAACGTGCCAGCTGGGGCCAGCTCTCATGGGAGAATTGTTAACAGCTGTCCCAGTGGAAAATAAAGGCATGTCACTTTAAATTTTACACCAGGGCCAAAGAAATGTCAGATTCCTGCCTCAGCTATATAATGACACACATTATCTTTGACCGGAGCACGTCCCATCAATTCATGTTCATAAGAAAATTACACTTTGGATTTACTTGATTCCTGTTCTTTATCCAATTTCTTACATAAAAAGGCAATTTAATCTTCTCTTCAATGCCCGCTGTATAAATATCATATTCAACACCAGCATGCTAATGTTTGGAAAGCTTGATGATATTTTTTTTTGAAATGCCGGCCACCAAATCCCCCTCTTTCTTCCAATACAACTGAATAATCGCAATCGAGCCCATTTTAATTAGTTATTCTGGGTCTCTGAGAAGTTGCGTTGCATTTCTGTGTTGGTAAATCTTCGGTTAAATAAGTCTTGTTTCCTTTACGATCTTGTCAAACCTAACACATATCTGCTGGCGTGGAATTCGTTTTCTAGCCCACTGACTTTCCGAGTACGTTAAATATGTTGTTTACCATATGTTGTCGTAAGGAAGTGGGATACTTGGACTTCAAACCATCTTCACGGGATGAGTTACAAGCCTCCAAATTCTCAACGGGTCAGACTGTCAGGAGCTGTTTATTTTGGGTTTTATTTTCATGCATTGCCTCTGGAGGATGGCACTCTGGGCCCCCCCACAAAGGGAGGAAGAAAATGCATTTTGGGGGATCCCCTGTCACATGTAATTGGAGATAGAGAGAGAGAGATGATAGATAGAAAGATAGATGATAGACAGAGATAGAGACATAGACCTCTCCCACTCGATCCGTTTCCCTGCAGAGCTCTAATACACCACGGATCAGAGTCCATGATATCAACCTGAATTATTACCGGTGGTTTTAACATTAGTCTCTTGGTTAAAGTAGAGCCTGCTGGATTGGTCCACCGTGAAGTTAGGATTTCCGCCTTTGGAAGAAGAAGGAAACTAAGCTACCTGAAGGAGGAAGCAGAATCTAGGTAGACTATTTCATCCAGCACTCTTCTGAAAAGAGGATTTCTCCCTCTCTCTTATTTATATATTATTTATATGCCCAATAATTTATTTATATCAGTATACACAGAAGGCTATTTAGCTGCAACTGTCACGATTTGCTTGCAGCGGCTCTGGCTGTGGGAACTCCTTGAGGTTGGGTGCAGGCGCCCCCGCGCACCCCCGCCCTTCCCTGGGGCCTGAGCACATGTTCACTCTCCGCCCCTGCAGGGGTCTCCGGGCTCAGCATGCTTTTCCTTGGCCCTGGCCATGGAACCAGTGATTTCCCCAAGTGGTGTTGATTCCTTTAATGAAAAATGGAATCTAAGGAAAAAGACTTGGGCCCTGGGTGTGCTCATTCTCCTGTGTCATCCTGCCTGCCGGCCTCCTCTGTGGGCAGAGCCGGGAAGGGCGTTTGCACGCTAGACCATACATATGCCTGTGCCCATATTTATTTTTGAATTTATCTGTCAGATGTACTAAAATGAACCTGTATTTGTGCTCACATCTCTTAGCATAATATAGCACAGCAGCCTCCTTAAAGGACTGAAGGGAAATATTAGAGACACAGAATTTTTAATAGTTGTTCAATATAAAAGTGAAAAGGAGGATTTTAACACATACACACACACTACATAAGCACACAGACAGAGAGCTCACCTCCATCAGGGGCATGTCACTAACACAAGGGCTCCAGGCTGGAAGGAGAGGAGCCTAGTGAGACGTTGGATTAGAAATTCAGTTTGTGAGGAAGTCCGAGACTAGCCAATTGAAATGATCCAAATCTTTTTTTTTTTTTCAAAATAAAAGCCTCTGAGGATTTTGAATGAAATGTAACTAAATTTATACTATACATATATATATATACACACACACGCATATATGATGTATGGGGAGAAGAAGCAAAGGAAGGAAGGAAGGAAGGAAGGAAGGAAGGAAGGAAGGAAGGAAGGAAGGAAGGAAGAGAGAATCTGAGATTTCAGGACAGTTCCAAGCAGTCTAACTGCTAATTAGTTGTGTTACCTTCATTTCATTTCAAACAAAATAGGTAGCGAAACAAGACCATTAGCACGGATGACCCAGAGTGTTTCTAAATCATGCAAATGTCAGCTCATCGGGTAGACACAACTTCCGTAACGTGTCCACACACAGACCCAGGGCTTGCGAGGCGTGATGCAAGATTAGACGGAGCTACAAGCCATCAGGGCAGCACAGAGTTGGCAGTTTCGACAACTGTCCCTTGGACATCACTTGGTAGGCATTAGCCGCTAAAGCTAAATGTTTTCTTTTCAGGTACATAAACGATCAGGTCAAAATCGTTTGCACAACATTTTCCAGGGTTTTCTTGTTGCTGTGCTATGGCTCGTGTTGCTAATTTGCATTTGGTAAGGCCTTGTATACGAGGGCACGGAGGAGGTTTTATTAGAATTCTAAACTTTTTTTTTCTATTTTAAAAACTATCTTTATATTTTAATGTGATTTTCATACACAGAAATGTGCTTTTTATGTATCAGTATTATCTCTTAAGGATTTTGATACGTGAAAAATTTTCCCCCAAAATATTACTGTTTAAATATACAATTATTTTCATAGTTTCTTTTTATATTTAAATATTTACTCCGTCTATAGTTTATGCTCATGTATTGTATGAAAAAGTCATACAGTTGAGTTTCTTCCATGTGTGAACCAATTATCATAATGCTATTCATTAACTAGGCATACTGCTAAATTATCGGAAATTTCACTCATTATATATCAAATATCCTTTTAAATGGGTCTATTTTTAGGACTTCTGTTCTCCATTGATATGTCTGTTCTCGAATTAATACTTCTTTGAAACTTATTATAGCTTGTGAAATATCTAGCTGTGAAATTCCTCTCTCATTATCTTTCTTCTATATTTCCTTGATTATTACGTCCTATTATTGCAGAAGAAATGTGTAATTATATTGTCAAGTTTCAAAATAAAAGCCATTTGGGATTTTGACTGAAATATAATTACATTTATACTATGTACTTTGCCCTATTTCTGATTTTAATAAAAATGTCTTTATTAGTTTCATTGTTGAGTGTGATGTTGGATACTGAATCAAAACCGAAGCTCAGTTATATGTTAATAAGATATGTTTATGTTTTTATAATAATATTAATAACTACAGTGTATTGAGTAGCTTACCATATGCTGTGCCGGGCTCTATATTCCAAATGATGACAATGATAACAAATTATAATAATATAATCATAATCCTAATTATTACCCCACACCTACTGTGTTCCAGACAGTGGATCAGACTCCTCACCTGCCTTATTCCATCTGTGCTCCCAGGACAGACTCTGTGAAGGATGCTGGTGCTCGTAGGATGGCGCAGCGCTCAGAGTTCCCAGCACAGCTCAGTTTCCTGGCCACAGAATGGGAGACAGGATGGAACAAAATCAGACATTTGTGTTCAGGGCTGGATGTTTCTCCTGCGTGGGGGCCGCAGACCATGGTTTCGAGCTCCGACCTGAGAGCAGCGGGAGGAAGATGCTTAGAGGTAGGTGTGCGATATTGCTTTGGGGTTGACATGAACACGCACCAGACTCAAGTTTGTTTAGACCAAAAAGCATATTTAATAGAAGAATACAAAGCTCTCTCACCAGATCCGAGGGTCTGTGTGTGTGCGTGAGCATAGGCGCATGCACACAGAAATACACACATGTGCACACACGCAAACATGTACTGGGGTTCGGGGGTGGCTGAAATGGGGGACTGGAACGCTGCCTGGGGACTCTGTCTCTGCACCCTGTTCTTCTCCGTGTCTTTCTGACTCTCCTTCCCTCCTCCTCCCTCTGTCTCCCTTCCCTCTTCCTCCCTCTGACTCCCTTCCTTCCTCTTCCCTCTGACTCTCTTCCCTCCTCCTCCCTCTGACTCTCTTCCCTCCTCCTCCCTCTGACTCCCTTCCCTCCCTCCCCCTCTGACTCCCTTCCCTCCCTCTCCTTCTGTCACCCTTCCCTCCTCCTCCCTCTGACTCCCTTCCCTCCTCCTCCCTCTGACTCCCTTCCCTCCCTCCCCCTCTGTCACCCTTCCCTCCTCCTCCCTCTGTCTCCTTTCCCTCCTCCTCCCTCTGACTCCCTTCCCTCCCTCCCCCTCTGACTCCCTTCCCTCCCTCTCCCTCTGTCACCCTTCCCTCCTCCTCCCTCTGTCTCCTTTCCCTCCTCCTCCCTCTGGCTCCCTTCCCTCCTCCTCCCTCTGACTCTCCTTCCCTCCCTCCTCCCTCTGACTCCCTCTCCTCCCCCTCCCTCTGACTCCCTTCCCTCCTCCTCCCTCTGTCTCCTTTCCCACATGTCCCTCTGTCTCCTTTCCCTCCTCCCTCTGACTCTCTTCTCTCCCTCCTCCCTCTGACTCCTTTCCCTCCCTCCTCCCTCTGATTCTCCTTCCCTCCCTCCTCCCTCTGACTCTCCTCCTCCTGACTCTCTTCTATATATTATTTATTATATATATGCATGTGTGTATATATATAGTTTGTATATTATTTTATAGTATATATAACGTTTTTTGATGTTCACTGAATGAAGCCCTCTGCTCTTTCATGTATCTGGAAGGCAGCGCCTGTCGAGTCTGTGAAGCAGGGTGCTGTTCTCAGACACGATGTGATCCTGTGGCACGGCCGGTCTGGGCGGACCGAAGACTCAGGAGCCCAAAGACACAGTGTGAGGAGGTATCCCTCGGAGCAAGACACGGGGGCTGGTGACTCCGAGAGCAAACAATGTTAGGATACCGAGAGCCACATGTCACGGGCCACTGCCTGGAGGGCGTCGTGCCCCCTGGGAACCACCTCCTTCAGGAACTAGAGGAAGGGAGCTGGGAACGAAGGCCACAACTCAAGAACCCGGTGAAAGGCATTGCCCTGATGAGCAAACCTGGAGTGTTTCGTCTTTGTCTCATTCCCTCCTGATGCCTGCAGCAACCCACCATGCAAGGTCCACACTGCTAAGGTCTCGCCTATCCAGTGGGGACGCACACTTAGACACCAAGTGGATCTCAAGGAGGTATCTGCACCCCTGGCTCACAGCGGACAAGACGTGGAAGCCCACGTGCCCATCCCCGGACGTGAGGCGGAGGATGAGGAGGGTACACGCAGTACAGGGCCATGCAGCCTTTTATAAAAGGAAGGCGACCCTGGCACGGGCTACAACTCGGGTGGGCCTGGGGCATCGTGTTCAGTGCGATAGTCCAGTCACAGCAGGATGAAGGCCGCGTGATTCCACTGACACGTAGAACCTAAAATTGCAGCCCACATGCCGGGCAGTAGGTGGTGCTGCTGTGGGCTGGGAGTGAGGAAATGGGGAGATGCTCCCCAGTGACCTCAGCTACTTGGGTGAGTAAGTCCCAGGGACCTGCATGCAAACTTGCACCCGTGGTCAGCAACGCTCGTCCGCACGCCTGAGAGTTGGTCAAGGTGAGAGATGTCATGTTGTGTGTTCCAGCCAGGATAGAAAAAATGGGGACAGTCTAATTGTGCAGCTGATGAGCTCCTTGGGGAACCAGTTGTGACATCCCGAGGGTGGGAGGGTTCCACGAGGAAACATCGGCCACGGGCCAGCGAGAGGCAGGAAGGCTCTCCCACAGGATGTCCCCAGGGGGTACGTGTCATCATAAATGTGTCCAAACCCATGGAATGTACGACAGCATGACCGAGCCCCAAGCTCTACCCTGGGCTTTGGGTGCTGATGACACGTCCACGTCGATTCATCAGTTGTGACACACGTGCCTCTCTGCTGAGGGATGTATTTGTCTTTGTCTTTGTTTTTTTTATAGCAAAAATATATATCTTGGTATCAAGCTCCTCGGTCCCTAAATACTCCCGATGTGATAATGAGCTGCTCAGATGCCTCAGTACGGGTTCAGACGCCACCACGACGGGCATAGCCACAAGGCAGACTCCAGAGCTGTTGCATGGGGGACGCAGGGCCTGGAGTGGTGCTGCCACTGGCAGGCAATTTCCTACAAGGACGGGCCAAGCCCATGGGATGTCGTGAATGAGATAGAGCTCAGTTTACCTGCTTCCTTCAATTTGCACTGAGATTACCTTCCCAGGCAATTCATTAAAGCTGTGCAAAAATGTGTCGTGCTTTTATGTACAATAGAGCAAGGCCTGGGTTTTGGTCCTTACACAGGGTCTTCATGTTCATCAGTGCCTGGCAGCTTGCTCCCCGATCACCTGGGTGGAGCCCAGGTGCTAGGAGACTCAATGCCAGGAGACTCATAACATTTTTTAATGGTGGGACGTTGGTATTGGGGAGGCCAGGCATGTTGGGGAGCAGGTTCCTTCCCTTAACCTCGCTGTGACCCTAAAACTGCTCTAGGAAAAACACAAGGTCGCGGGAGAGAAAGTGGCGGGGTGAGCAGCTTCTGGGGAAGAAACGGTTCCCAGCCAACATCACTACAAAATGTGTGCGTCCTGTGTTAAATGTTCTCAAAGGATTACTTACTTCTTCCTAAGCTACACATAATTTAATTCGTGTTACCTAATTAACATCGCACACCTTGTATCTTTACAAGGATCCTAATGAATTAATCATGAAATAACAAATGTGAACTATTAGAGGAGATGTCCGTGTAGGTAGGTGAGGATACACACGCCTACTGTATCTACGGACATACCAACCTACGTGCGTGGGTGTGCGTGCGTGTGTGCACGTGTGGCTAGGGTCTGGAGGGTCTAATTCATCAGTGCAGAAGGCCAGGCCGGTGGTGTTAGTCTGTTCAAGCTGCTGTAAAACACCACAGACCGGGCAGCTTAAGCATGTGTCCCTCAGCTCTGGAGGCGGGAGGCCTGGGACCAGCACCTGCACATCCAGTGTCTGGTGAGACCCCGTCCTGGTTTGTACACGGCGTCTTCTCGCTGTGTCCTTACATGAGGGAAAGGGTGAGGGAGCACCCCGGGGGCTCTGTTATAAGGATGCTAGTCCCAGCCTGGGGGCTCCGCCCTCATGACCTCCTCATCCCCCATAGGCCCTGCCTCTGACACCATCACTGGTGGTTAGATTTCCATGCATGGATTCTGGGACACACAAATATTCAGTCCCCGCTTCCTCCTCTCCCCCTAAATTCCCAGGGGGCGGATTTGGTTCATGAACACATTTTACGTGCTTATAACTATGGTAGCCATTCAGGTGGCCCACGTATAGGATGATGACATTATAGAATGCAGGGGCTGATGGCACTTACAGAATTGACAAACTTATTAAACAAAACAAGAAAATACATAGTTTGTTACTCGCTAAAAGGGAGCTGTATAGAATGACAGCCATGATTCACAAGATCACTGTTTTATTTATATTCACAGAAATTATTCAAAAGCATGTTGAGGGGCAACCTGGGTGGCTCAGCGGGTGAAGCGTCTACCTTCTGCTCAGGTCAGGATCTCAGCGTCCAGGGATGGAGCCTCACATGATGTTCCCTGTTCAGTGGGGGGTCTGCACCCTACACCACTACATGCTTGTAACCTACACCCTATACCCCTACACCCTTGCACTCTACACCCTTGCACCCTACACCCTTACACCCGAGTGTGACTAGCATCATTCCCAAAGCTGCTGGAGCCACCGCCTTTCTGACGAGACCTCCAGCATGTAAACATGTGCCCTTCTGCAGGGGTCATGTAGCTATCCTACGTCCCCATTTCCATGCCGTCACGTATTATGTTTTCTCATGGGTATTCAAGGAGCCTTGCCGGTGACACAGGAGAGGCCTCCCACGGCAGTAGGGGAGTGATGGGACAGACGAGGGGTGAGACTGATGCACAGGCTGCAGCCTCACTACGATCCTTTCATGGCCTTACAATTTCCCCTCTCAGTGACCCCTCTGACTTGAGGGTCAAACTTGAGCTACAGCCCTGTACCTTGTCGGCAGCTTAGTGCCTGCATCAGTCACACCTGGTGAAACTCCACTATTGGAGGAAAACTGGTTCCATCTCTGCAGCCAGATCCCCCTCGCCTTCGGCGGTCCTTTCTGATCTCAACACTGTGTTTTGCAAGGTGTCTTGTCTCCTCCTGACTTTTCCTAAAATTACCCAGTGCCTGATTGTCACTTCAGCCAGAAGATCAGAGAACGCTAAATCTGAAGTGATATTCTAGTTCCTCACACGTCTCAGGACAAAGCTATTCTTAGATTCCGTCCCAGATTCAAGGTGATTTACAATTCTCACATCAACAGAGGCATCGTCTCCCAGGGAGCAATCTCCTCACCCACTAATTGAGGAGAAAAGTTAGGTCCTTCCTCAGCACCGTGTTAGATGAGCAGACACAGAATGAGACACAGTCTCTGAGGTGAAGCACGGCCTGCCCAGTGCTCTGCCACCGTCAGCGAGCCTGCACCCCACCACCTCCACACAACCGGGGCTGGTGGTGGTCAGTCTGACATGTGGGGATGGATCAAGGAGAACTCGAAAGTGGCAGGGGCTTCATGGGACTGAGGCTGCTCAGACTGACTGGATACTTAACTAAGAGGAGATGGGGCCGAAAGAAGAGCCGGAGGCACAGCCTACGAGGTGGGGGACGGGTTAGTGGGACAAGCCATCCATGGGAGAGCCCATGACCACTGAAGACCTAGAGCAGGTGACAGCATTGGGCATTGTCTTTTATCTTTGTTTCTTGTTTTTCCCCTTTCCAGAAGATCTCTAATCATAACTTCATTCCATGCCATTTCATCCCATTCCATCCCATCCCATTCCATCCCATCCCATCCCATTCCATCCCAACCCATCCCGTCCCGTCCCGTCCCGTCCCATTCCATTCCATTCCATTCCATTCCATTCCATTCCATTCCATTCCATCCCATTTCATTCCATCCCATTCCATCCCATCCCATTCCATCCCATCCCATTCCATCCCATCCCATCCCATCTCATCCCATCCCATTCCGTCCCGTCCCGTCCCGTTCCGTCCCATTCCATTCCATTCCATTCCATTCCATTCCATTCCATTCCATTCCATCCCATCCCATCCAATTCCATCCCATTCCATCCCATTCCATTCTATTCCATTCCATCCCATTTCATCCCATTCCATCCCGTCCCATCCCGTCCCATCCCATCCCATTTCGTCCCATTCTGTCATTCTGTCCCATTCCGTTCCATTCCATTCCATTCCATTCCATTCCATTCCATTCCATTCCATTCCATCCCATTCCGTCCCATTCCATCCCATTCCACCCCATTCCACCCCATTCCATTCCATTCCATTCCATCCCATTCCACCCCATTCCATTCCATCCCATCCCATTCCATCCCATTCTGCTCTCGGAGGCAGCTTTCTGTTTACACTTCCCTCCCAGGGCTGGACCCGCTCTGTGGGAAATACAAAAAACATAGGAGAGCTTCCAGGCTTGGAGTCCTGCAGATCAGCCCTTGTTCGGGCCATAGAGATACACACACAGTTTCCTGTTCACATGACTTGCCCACACAGACTGTTCACATGGGACAGAGGTGTGGGTGCTCTGGGTCCTGTTTCCTGCCAAGGCCCCTAACCTAGAGCACTGTGATGACTTTCCTAAGGCCACCAGGCCAAGAGAGGGACTGGCGCAGGACTCCTAACCCCAAGTATTTATTTCCCAGTACCAGACGGTAATACAAGTGATACAAAATATCTGCACACACTCAGGCTTCCACAAAACTTTAAAATTTAGACTTCGTTTCAGTTTTACAAAAAAAAAAAAAAAAAAAATTCTTGATTTAATTTGCAGTCCTAATTTCCTGGTCATGTAGTAGAGGAATTAAGAAGACGACTATTCTCTCTTCAGTGAAACTATGACTCCTCCCATGTCCCTGAAAACAGGCATCCACTGGAGATGCAGAGAGCTCCGGGGGAGGAACCGGCTCATGCGATTGCTGGGTGCTGGGGCCTGTACCCGTCACTGGGGCGGCTCTCTGGAAGGGCCAGCGTGGGAAGCCTCCATTCGCAGGTGCAGGGTCCTTTTCAAGGAAGCTCGGCCTGTTCCAGGGGCCCTCGGCTGACACGCACGGGTAGCACGGGCAAGCCGCATCCATCCTGTAGAGTGCACATAGGGTTTTTTCTCACGGGCACCAACTTCTCCCTTTTCCGTGCTTCCCGAGGCTTTGCCAGGGCCCACATGGCAGCTCACCACCCTCCCTGCCCTCACCACAAGGCACCTGCTGGCTCTCTTACTGCTCACAGACGGTGTTCTGTCCAGAGGCCACTCTGTAAACCCTTGGATGACGGGCCTGCCTCTTCTATTGCCTCTCAAAGGCAACACATGGCTCTGCGATAGGAAGTGTCCTCCGACTTCATTCATTAGTGAGCCTCATGCCAAGACTCGAACATCTGGAGAAGATTTTGGAAAGCAGCAGGAAGAGTGCTGGCAATTTTCAAGTCAAAGCATATATGACAATTGTTTACTCTCGTCCACAGGGCCAGGAATGGTTTCAATATATATTTATATACATAACATACATATTAATATATACTACATTTTATATATATAATACATTGCATTTATATTAAACATAGATTGCATATGGACATTTATATATTTATTGGATACACAAGGTATATACCTATATGCATACTATATACACACCATATATATACAGCAGACGCAATGTGCGGTACATACGTCTACACACATGCACACGTGGGCACACCATATAAATGCATATATACACATTCACAAACTGTATATTCATACATATGCACACACTGTATAGATTTGTGCGTGTGTACATGTATTTTTTCCCCAAAAATTTCACTTGCTGGAGTGTTAAGGACTGGTTCTGTGGGCCACACGCTGACCCTCCCCCTGACAAATAGGCCTGTGAAATCCATCTTTGTTCACTTTTGACACCAAGCATTTCCATTATCCTCAGGGCTAAGGCCTGACTTCTGGCTCCTTTTGGACACAGTTGATGCCAAAAGTCGTTTTCACTTATCTTGACAGTGACAACATGAGGCTACCTCCGGGATGTGCCCACAGTTTTTCTGTTGTTCTACAGATGACTGCTTATTTTAATGGCAGTCCAAGGTAAGGATCTGGGACACAGCTCATAAAGAACAAGACACACACACACAAATCATTTTCAGAATCCCTCTGGGTTTGGAAAACATAAAATGATGGAAAACTTCCTCTCTCTCTCAGAGCCTTTTATAAAATGATTGCCTCCAGAGCCATGAGGTGCATTTAATTTTTAATGTGTTGATTTCAAGATGGTGCAGGATCCCACTGTTAACGACAAGCGCTCGCCTCTTTTGTTTATCGGTGGCATATGCTCGATGGTGGCAGCGCGTGTCACACTCTGGATGTCGCCCCCATAAACCAGACGCTGCAAGGAAGAAAAGGGGGCCTGGGTTTATCTTTAATGATGGAAAAGTCTAACTCCTGCAAGAAAGACATTCTAAGAGCTGAATCAAATATTTGATTTTCTACTAAACTACAAAATGAAAACCGTTTTTAACAAATGCTGTCATTAGAGCCACCTGAACAAGGACTCGAGGAGGACTTTGTATTATTGCGTAAAGTCCAATTTAAAATCACTTAACTTGTCACCTTAGGTGCTTTATCTATGAATTGGGCATCAATATTTAATCCTTTGTTTCTGAAGAAATTGCAACATAATAGACCATCTTCAGTGCTTTTTTTTGAAAAAAAGATCCACTTCTGAGATCTATATTTAGAATATAATTTTCAAGATTTTGCTTTTTCGAGAAAGTACTTTTTCGAAGATACATTTTCTCTCAAAGGGTATTTGGGAACTTTATAATGCTTTAACTTCTCTTTTGGAGTCTTATTTTAACCTCTGTGTTCATAAAAGATCAAAATGCAATTTATTTCACCCTTCTCAAAAATTAGAGTGTATCTCTCTTGAGTCTCAGGACCCTTCCATGCCGACTGGTGGAGTTTGGGGGATTTTGAGGACTGCGGGCAATGCAGTGTCACATCTTTCCAGTTGGATGGGAAAGAAGCGGCCACAGCTCGCTGCCTTCAGTCCTGGGTGCATGTCTGTGGATGTCTACACATGGGAAAGACACGGTTTTCATCGTTAAGAATTGATAGGCTTAAGATGACTCACATTCTTTCCTTGTTTAGTATTTAATTTAGTATTTGTAGAAATGGTAAATACAGAAACGAGTTTGCTCAGAAGCTACACCATCAGCTCACAAAATAATGTCTTCAGTCTTTCCAAGCTCCTTTGGGGAAATGATATGGACGACTGCTTGAGCACTTGTTTGGAGGTTTACTCTTTTTTCTTTTTTGTTTCAACGCATCTTTAAGAAACCTTAGTCCTCAACTTAGATGATTATGTCCTTTACATTTTTAATCTGTTTTTCCTGATGAATCGATTTTAAGAAGCGCCTGTAAAAACAGGTTCTCTGATTTACATTTTTCTAACAGATCCTTTGCTACTGAATTCAACGATCGTGCACGACTCCCTGCCAGTCCAGGCCAGGATGCTGTGGGCTTTTGCCTCAGTATCTATGGCCACCCCAGCCAGGGAAGAAGAAATATGCTGAGTGCTCCAGAGCCTCAAGAACTGTGCCCAACTCCCAAGGTCAGCCTGAAGGTTGTGTGGCAGGGATTAAGCACTGGAAATCAGATAGTGAGGTTGAATACTGTGTTTCCACTCCTGGCTACTTATTGATTTCTCTCACTCGGCTTATCTGTAATGTGGTTGCATTAAGAGCGCATCCCTCCTAGGTGTAATTTGGACATTAAAAGTCGATATCAATGGAAAGTTTTATTTTTCTTTAAAGAGAAATGGCTTTACCATTCTTTTATATTTTCTTAGCTTTTTTGAGGTATGATTAACATACAATGAAATACATACTTTGGAGGGGGAGGGACTTCAGAGTTGTACAGTGCTTTGTACATTTTTCAGAAACACATACATTTTAAATGTTCATTTTGATGAGTTTTAGTATATTTCTGCTTCTGGATAGCCATGATCTTACACATAATCTTCCAGAGTTCCCTTGGGTATCGCTCCTTCGGGCCAGGCCCCAGGCAAGCACTGGCCACCTTTCTGGCCGCACAGACTTCCTTTGTCTTGTCTACAAGACCACTTGGTATGCGTATTCTTGTGTTTTAAGTCACTCACTCAGAAAAATATTTTTGACATTTATCCAAGTGGTCACATGCTTCAGAGTTCCTTCCTTTGGATTGCTGATTATTTGTCCATAGAAGGAAGAAACAAATTTTTAAATCCATGTCCTTCCTGACGGGCAATTGCGGTTTCTAAATTTTGCCTATTTTGAATGAAGATTCTGTGAACACTTGAGTGTGATAGTGTGATAGTGGTTTTGCTTCTTTTTGGGTAAATACATAGGAATGGCATTTCTGAGTCACACTATAGACTCTGGTTTAACTCTTTAATAAAATGTCAACATTTTCAAAAGGTCTGTATTGTTGTGTAACCCCTCCCCCACCCCCCCACGTATCAGGGGGCCCCTTGCTGCGTATCCACACCAGCACTTGGTGTTACTGGTCTCCTTAATGCTAGGCATGTTGATGGGTATGTCCGGCTTCTACGTGGTGGCTCTAATACAGATCGCCTGATCATTAGCGTTGCTCAGCATCCTTCCATGGGCTTTTTGACTGTGTACATATCTTCTATTTCTGAAAAGTCTGTTCAAATATCTTGTCCATCTTTAAACGTGGTTTTATTTATATATTTTCTTACCTAGTCTAGATAGAAATCTTTCCGATATACACCTCCCACACATTTTGCCCTGTTCTAAAACTTGTCTTTTAGTTTTCTTAAGTTTTCTGTCTTTTAGAAAGTAGGCATTCTAATTTGTGCAAAGTCCAATTTATCAAGTGATTTTATGGTTTATACTTTTATGTCTTGTTTAAGACCTCTTTCCTTAACCCATAGCCATGAAAGTTTTTCCTAAGTTTCTTCTGGTTCAGTGTGTTCCCATGGAAATATTATGTGAGCTGTATTTGCAACTTAAAATTTTCTGATAGCCATATAAAACAAGGAAAAAATAAGCAGAAAGAAGTAATTTCAATAAAATACTTTATTTAATCTAAGATATTCAAAATAGTAATTTCTCAACATATAATCAATATAAATGTTATAAATGAGACACTTTACATTTTGGGAGCTGAATCTTTCATACCTGGTGTGTTTTACAATTTTAGCACATCTCAAGTAACACTGGCCACACTTCCATTGCTAGATGATCCTGTGTACCTCGAGCTACCATAATCAACAGCACAGTTATAGACATTTGATAATTTAAACTCTTCACCAAGAATGAGCGACTTTAAGTTAGTTTTTGTGTGTGGCATGAGGGTGATTTTTCTATGGATGCCTATTAATAGTACCATTTGTTGAAAAGATCATGTGTGTCCATTGAATTACCTAGCTGATCCACTTCTAGCTCTACTCTCTTCAACTGGTCAATGGGTCTATTCTTTGCAATTAACACACTGACATGGCTCCTGTGCTTGTATAGTAGGTACTGAAGGAGCTAACATCAGCACTCCAAGCTCATTCTCTTGTTTCACAGTTGTTTGAGGGTACTGTAGGTTCTTTACAATGTCCACTTAAATTCTGAGATTAGCTTGCAGAGGTATACATAAAGACTGGCAGGACTTTGATTAGAATTACCTTGAAGGGACCCCTGGGTGGCACAGCAGTTTAGCACCTGCCTTTGGCCCAGAGCACGATCCTGGAGACCTGGGATCAAATCCCACGTCGGGCTCCCGGTGCATGGAGCCTGCTTCTCCCTCTGCCTATGTCTCTGCCTCTCTCTCTCTCGCTGTGTGTGACTATCATAAATAAATAAATAATTAAAAAAAAAGAATTACCTTGAATTTATAGAGAAATTTGGATAGAAGTTTCATTTTAACTATTCTGATTCTTTCAGTTCATGAACCATATGTGTGTATGTATATATACATATATATATATATCTTACAATTCAAAAGCATGTATACATATCACATCATTAACTTCCTCATCATATGTTGTGCTTTTCTGATCTCACCCATATTTTGTTACATTTAGTTCTAAATGTCTCTTATTTACTTTTTAAAAAATTGATATTTTCATTGGTGTCTTTTAAAACTTCAATTTCCAATTGCTCTTGGTAGTATATAGAAACAGATTTGTTGTTGTATATTGCCCTTGTGTGCTATGGCATGGCTAAGCTAACTCATTAGTTCTAAAATATGTCTAAATGTCTTGGGATTTCTTTGTGTATGCCATTCATCTGTTAAAAGAAGCAATTTGGCTTCCTCATTTCTAATCTCCGCCCTTTATAGATCTTCTTGCTTTATCCCATTGGCTTCAGCCTCCGAGACAGGAATAGTCAGAACAGACACACTTACTCCCAACCTCAGGCAGAAAGCACTCAGCTCTTCCCCTTTCAGTACAGACTTGGCTGAGGGATTCTCATGGTGAATGTTTATCAGCCTGCAGAACTGCTCCTGTGTACCTTGCTAAGAGCTTTTGTAATGAATGGGATTCAAGTTTTGTGCAATACTTCATCTGCAATTATTGAGTCCATCCAATTTGAGGCCATAGATTATAACTCAAGCTCTCTGAAGAGGTAAAAATGTCACCTGAGAAATTTTGGGGGCAAAATGAGACATAAACTGGGTTGTGGTTTCTCAGTCTTTGTGGTAAGAGAGCAAGGTCTGATCCTGAAATGGGAGCTGGTAAATGCTCATGTGGTGTGAAAGACTTCAGTGAAGAAAGGCCATTAAGCAGTGACTCAGGGTGGGAACGAGTCTGTGTCCAGCCTCCAAAACTCTTCTTTGAAATATGGTGTGTGTGTGTGTGTGTGTGTCCAAAAGGGAAGGGAACAGCAGAGGAGAAGACAAAAGAGAGAGGGTGAAGGCAAGGGCAGGACTGGAAGGGAAAACAGGCGGACAGACCACCCAGGGACCATAGTGGGAGCCTTGGACCAGTGTGTCTGGCCGGAGAAACAGCTGAGAGAAGGACCTGGAAGTGCAGTGTCCCCCACAGGCCAGAGGAAAAGGAGATTGAGTGCCCTCCATCGGAGGCTGTGGGTACACAGCTCTGAGCACTTCTCAGACATAAATTAGCACGTGCCTCAAAGTGGCCCCATCACATAGGTTTTGCTACTAACTGCATGTTTCAGGTGAGAGTAGTTTGATGCACAGAGTGAGTGTCCATGGCTGCATCCAGTGGTGGTGATACCAGACTCCAGGCCCAGGCAGGGAGCCCACGGGTGGACATGCAGACCCTCAAGGGCCTCCAAGCTTGCTTCTGTAGGAGCCATAGCCGGCTGGAGGCTCCATGGGCAGAGACACTACATGCAGGTTGGAGGGACTGGGGGACAGGAGTCAGCCCCTCTGGACAGAGACCCTCGCAGGAGTGTCAGGGAGATGATGAGGGGAATGAGCTTCATCACAGCTCAGACATGATGGGGACATTTGAACTCAATTTGGTGGTACAGACATCTAGGGAAAAGGGTATCTGGTCACAGAGTGTCAGAACTGTGATCAGATTGTGGTTACCCGTCCTTTGTAGATTCACTCCTCCAGGGTTCCCACAAAACCTTTGCCCTGGATGCATTCTCCATCGGCATCTCTCAGGAAAAAAAAATGTTTTCTGAGTATTTTTGTTGAAAAGTAATGAGAAGACTAACAAAGGAAACATAAAAAATGAGTTTAAGTATTAATTTAATTGATTAATTAATTAGTTGTGAGATAACTATTCATGAAAGTAGAAAATTAAATCAATGGAATTGCCTATAAAAGTGCTTAAGCCATCATGTTCCCAGGCAAACAGGGTTAAAAAGAATCTCCCAAAGGCATACAGGAGCTGTTTTCCATCAGCTTAAAATATAGTTTTGGAGGATTTTATATGTAAAAAAATACCCTCAGTTCTATAGTTTGAAGACATATATCTTCAGAGAAATAATAATAATTTAACCAGTATGTTTGGGTTTAAGACTATAGATAAATGTAATTTCTTCATTTTGGTTCTCTTTATTTTCTTTATAATCATAAAATGTGCAAATTTTTTGATCCATACATTTAAACATGATTTTGGATGTTCCTATATTTGATCAAACTTCTCTATCGGGGTTACATTGCATCCAGAAATAGAAAAATATGGGCAGCCTGGGTGACTCAGCAGTTTGGTGCTGCCTTCAGCCCAAGGCGTGACCCTGGAGACCAAGGATTGAGTCCTGCGTTGGGCTCCCGGCATGGAGCCTGCTTCTCCCTCTGCCTGTGTCTCTGCTTCTCTTTCTCTCTCTCTCTGTGTGTCTCTCATGAATAAATAAATAAAATCCTAAAAAAAAAAAAATAAATAGAAGAACAAAAAAGGTGAATATAGGGCTTCTTTCTGGAATATCCACTTCAAATCTAGATTTGGGGAGAATGTATGTGGTGTGTTTGTACAACTGAGTAGGTAGGAGAGAAACATGGCTTACATTATTGATATAAAACAAAAGATTGTTAAAAATTACCCTTGTGTTGATTACCTCTCCTTGAGGTGTTCTATATAATTTTGCTACATCAGTAGGAGTACTTTAAAGACATAAATTTGAGACATAAGTTTGCTCTCTCTTTGAGGAGCACATGAAGATAACTCCTAATTAATAATTAAAAACAAACTGTGTTTACTCATGACCACAGTTGACCCTCCAACAACCTGAATATTTGGGGGTGCCAACACCCCCAATACAACCAAAAATGCACATTTAATGAATGACTGCCCTTAAACTCAATTGCCAATAGCCTACTATGACTGGAAGCCTTACTGATCTCATAGTCAATGAACACATATTTTGCATGTCGTATTATTATATATTGTATTCTTACAATAAAGTGTGCTAGAACCAACAAAATGTTGTGAAGATCATAAGGAAGAAAAAAATACATTTATAGCACTGCCCTGTATTTGTCTAAAAAAATCTGTGTGTAATCAGACCTGCACAGTTCAAACTTGTGTTGTCCAAGGAACAACTCTGTATGTCGGGGCCACGCCTTTGTAGGAGAAGTAGTGTGGATGAGGGATGGTGAGAACTCCGCACATTTAAAGTAAAATCAAATCCCACATTTCTAGACACCATATGTGAATTCAGGGAGAAAGCAAAATTCAGTCTTATTAAACACAAGTGACCTACATTCGGCTCTAAAGGAACTACCTGGGAGTTTCTCTCCCATTCTGGAGGTTTGCTAAAATGTCTGCTAAATGTTCCTGGATGCCTTTTGCCTCTCCTATGAATTGGGACAGAGGGGCCGACTTAGTAGAGACTTATTCCCTTAGGATGAAAAGGAAAACCTGCTAGAATTTATTAAGGACTTCGTTGTGCTCTACTGGCCTTGCCTTGATGTTCTTCGTGTACTTGAAGTCCTGCACCTTATTGACTGCCTTCTGGCGTCACTTTGAGCTTTCTGAAGCATGTAGTGCTGTCAGTCATTATATATGGGTGCGTTGTTATTGCGTTCCTCCAGATAAATGTGTTCAAATTCACCTTTCTCTAGAAACTGGAAGCTGACTTTATTCATGTGATTGATTACTAAGTGCGCCTTGATCTTTCCTCTTTTCCTGCAGCCTCACCCTTTGTCATGCAGCATTTCTCCTAATCTGATTCTGAGCTTGACGCTTAGCTTGTTCTGGCTAATGGGATGTCAGCAAAGTGATGCAAGTTGAAGCCTGCGGAGCACTTGCACGGGTGGGTCGGCACTTGCTAGTCTCACCCTCTGTCACGATCACGAGAAGGACATGTAGAGGCTAGCCTGCAGGTGCCAGGAGAGGCTGGGAGGCATGAGTGGAGTGCAACAGTCTCTGTCGCCCCGCAGAGCCCCTTGGACAATCCGTGGTCTGCTCCCTGGCATGCAAGCAAGCCAGCAAAGACCACAGCACATGCCATCAGGCCCAGCCTACACAGTAGCTCACGTGCTTGTGAGCTAAATAGAACTTCGTATTTCATATCCCTGAGGTCATTCGGCTGTTTCTAACACAGCAGGACTGTGGTGATCAACGCGTAATACGGCAGTAACACTATCACACCAAAGGGCCATCATAAATGCCTAAAATATCTGGCATTTTCTTTGGGACAAGTTGACTGCTGCAAGCTAAAAGTGATGAAGAACATAATTGAACATTGGGAAATCATGAGGAAAATGTTATTACAGTGAGCTGAGAAAATGCCAATCCTCCTTAGATGGTCCAGAAGATTCTGGAGGAATGCTGCATCTGGTAGCTTAGAAAATCATCAGATATGTGTTTGTGTGTATGTGTATTTATGCACACACATACACACTCTTAATTATCCTTAGGCTTGGGGTGGGGGGAGACTTCTAAACAGGTGGCTGCAAGTATCTTTGTCTCTTACTAGCTGCCTATGATGAGATACTACTAAGATACTTCAAGAAAGAGATTAACACAATAAAGAAGTGGCCAATTTCAAGGCATAATTTAAAGAAACTATTGCATCCAGATATTTCAGGATTCGAGGGCTGGGTAGCGGGAAAGGGAAAACTGTGTTCCTTCTTGAGCTTCTCCAACAAATAAAATCATCTTAAGTTATAATATAGCATCAGGATAAACAGAAAGTCCGTGATCTTTATCGTTAAGTCATCTGAAGGAACTAAGATAGCTAGTAGACCCGCCTCGCTGAAGCAGGACAAGGTTGGAGGAATTTAACTCTATTGTCCCATGGCAACCTGGCGGACTCGGAGTAGCTCTGATCATGTCTAGAAAGAGAAGCACTGAGGCACACAGATATAGACATACGCGCACAGAAGCAAATTAAGAATTTTGGTCGGTAGAGAAAAACTTAAATCTGAAACACAGAAAACCTACACATTTTTCAATTGTTGAGATGTTATGGTTTTTTGCTGTTGTTGCTGTTTTGAGTGTTTACTCTTAGGTTGGTTGATCCAGCAAAAGCACTAGCAAATAACAAATTAAACTGCTCAAATGTAGGAAGGCTGGAAGCAAGTTTCTTTGGACCAGAAACTGCCTACGGTAGGAGGCAGGGTGAGAGAGCTGTGCAGGAGCACGTCTTCCAGTGTCTACAGAAGAAGGCAAGGTGCCGAGTCAGAGGTAAGGGCCAGTCCCCACCCCGAGATGAAGAGAGCTTGCAATGTGCCCCCACCAGGACTCAGAGTCGCTGCGGACCAGGGCAGCTCTGGGGCTCTGTCTTAGATTTAAGCATCAAAAAGTCTAATGATTAAAGCATGCATAAACCTTTCTCCAAAAAGTAACATGCAAGTTGGCTTCAATATACTCTAGTTTTTAGAGAAGGTAATCTTTCTCTTTTAAAGCAGAATAATATTCTATTTTATATATATGTATATATAATATAATATATATAATAATTTCCTCCTTTGAGTACATCCAACTAAAAGTATGTATATATATATATATATATATATATACTAAATTGTATATATATATATACACATATTTATATCACACTTTCTTCCTTTTATTAATTCATCCATCAGAGACACTTGGGTTGCCTCCATGTCTTGGCTATTGTAAATAATGTTGCAATGAACATGAGAGTGCAGATATCTTCTTAAGATCCTGATTTCAATTAGTTTTGGATAAGTATTCAGAAGTGGGATTGCTGGATGATGCTATAATTCTATTTTTAACTTTCTGAGGAGGCTCCATACCATCATCGTCCAGAGTGGCTGCAGCAGTTTGCATTCCCCCCAATGATTCTTTCCTCCACATCATCACCTGCATTTCTTTTCTCTTATCTCTTGAATTCTAGTCATTCTAACAGGTGTCGGGGGATCGCTCATTGTGGTTTTGCATTTCCCCCATGATGAGTGATGCTGAGCATCTTTTCAGGCACCTGTTGGCCATCTGGATGTCTTCTTTGGAGCAATGTCTGTTCAAGTCCTTAACTCGTTTTTAAAAATTGAATTACGTGGGTCCTTTGTGCCAATTACTGTCTTAGGAATTTCTTATATATTTTGGAAATTAACCCCACATCTGATGGATGGTTCATAAACATTTCCTCCTGTTCCATTGGTTATCTGGTTTTCTTTTCACTCTGTCGATTGCTTCTTTTGCTGTGAAAAGGTGTTTTAGTTTGATGTAGTCAAAGGAGGAAATTCTATTTGCCACAAGATGAGTGAACCTCGAGGACATCATACTAAGTGAAATAAGTCAGCCACAGGACAAATACTGCATGATTCCACTTATATGAAGTATCTAAAATAGTCAAACTCAGAGAAGTAAAGAACAGAGTAGTGGTTACCAGGGCCTGGGGGTGAGGGGAGAGGAAAGTTGTTTGCAGTGGACATGAAGTTTCTGTTGCGTAGGATGAATAAATTGTCAAGACCTGCTATGTGTCATTGTCCCTTTGGTTAACACACTATAGTCTTCATGGTGTAGAGCTCAAGTTAGGTGTTCTCACTGCAAAACACACACACACACACCCATGAAAGGACACAGGCACACTTCTGGAGGTTATAGATATTTTTAGTGCCTTGGTTGTGGTCATGGTACCACAGGTATATGCACGTGTTCAGACTCATCAAGATGAATACCTTAAATGTGTGCAGGTTTCTGAACATCAGTTATAGCTCAATAAAGCTAAAAAATGTAATAACCCTGATAAATAAAATTTGAGTTTAGACCAGAGTGTGTGCTGTGTGTGTGTGTGTGTGTGTGTGTGTGTGTGTGAGGCTTCAGGGAGAAAAAAAAAATGTACATTCAGAGAATCCAAGCCATTTTGCCTGGACTGCTCATCTGGAAGGAGAAACATCACAGAGCACGACTTTCTGAGGAGATCCTGAATTAATATTCTCATGATTTAGGGTATCTGTGCCCCTCTGCTGAATCACTGATTGAAAATGTCACCAAAAATAGATTATGTATGTGTGGGGGAAAAAGGAGCTTGTGTCTAATCTGCTGGTAGATACTTGTGAAAACCAATTTACTTGAGAAATAAATAGGGTATCGTTTAATTTAAGTGGAACCGCAAATACGCTCCAGCAATTTTTCTGACCACAACTTCCATCTTCTAAAATCTAAAAATAAGAATTACATTTCATCAGCAGAAGGCCTTAGAATAGAGGAAGTTAGGATTTTCAATTTGTATGCACGCTAAGTAGTCAC
Source organism: Vulpes vulpes (assembly GCF_048418805.1). Lineage (NCBI taxonomy): Eukaryota > Metazoa > Chordata > Mammalia > Carnivora > Canidae > Vulpes > Vulpes vulpes. The sequence goes on from NC_132781.1 coordinate 117,300,232, forward strand.
TTCATCCTAAAGCTGTAATTGAAAGTCTTTTATATGGTAAATTCGGAATAATTACGGAACCAGAATATAGTAAATACGGCAGCCAAAGAAGTTCTTTGAAAACAAAAACTTAATTTTCAGTTTTTATCACGTACCTAATATTTGGCCTTTTATGAATAAGGCTTTCAATGTCTCTCGTGAATGGCGTGAACTATATATTCCAGGTGCAGCAGTTTTTGTTTTTGTTTTTTTCCTGGGAAAACAAGTTCCTCTTGTAGGAAATGTGCAAAGAGCATATTTGGCTTAATACATGATTATTTTTTTCTTGATAACAAAGACCGAATAATTTTAGAGAAAGAAGTCTCTTTCCTGGCCATTTATCAGCTCTCCCTCTGGAGCAGCCTTACATTTGTAGCTTCTTATTTTGTCACATCTAACTGAAATTCTTTAAAATGACTTTATCGGAAGGTCAGCCGCCTTTTCTATCCAATTTAATTTTATCTTGAAAATTTTGTGACTTTGGATTTGGATTAGTGATGAGTGAAGATAAGAGCACCGCCAGAGGCACTTGCACCTCCGTGGCTGGAAACCCAGCTTCCCGAGCAGCCAGGGTGTCGGGCAGCTGCCCACGAGAACTGGGACCAGGGGCAGGATGTCCTCAGAAAGGGGAGCTCCGACGTGAAGTCTTAGCAGGTCAGAACAGAAGAAATCGTAAAGTCATTCGAAGGCTCTGAAGAGTCCCCTGGACTAGGAAGACCAGTTGGGGTCTGATTAAGGTAACCAAGTGTCCCAAGAATGGAGGGGTCCACAGAAGGGAGCCTTGTGGTTTGCATTGAGGGGATTGAGAAAGAAAGAGAAAATACATATTTCCAGTGACATCAAAAGACTAAAGTCTTAAAATGGATGTTCAGTATCCTAATCTTCTTGGTAATAAATTGCCACAGTGAAATAGATGTTTTGGGCTATTTAGCGTGGGTGTCATCAAATCGTGTCAGCTAACTCATCTCCCTCGTTCCACTGTTTACACAGCAAGCAACCTCTTGGTTTTCATTTGACTTCCACGTAGGGCTTCCGATAGGAATGCAATGTCGGGGTTTTGCTGGCATGAACTAGATTCTAGTCGAATCGATGACATTACTTTTCCTTCCGGTCTTCTGCTTTTCCTGAGCAGTCTTATTACTGTATCTGCTGCATTAAATCTCCCAAGCATGCAGGCAAAGTTGTTTCTTAACATGCTTGTATTTTTTCCTGCCTGACCCACGCACCAGAAGGTCTCAGGGAATCCATGATGATGCAGAGCCGTGTTGGAAGCCCCTTACCAGCTTTTCAGAAGATCCTTCATCTTACTGGGTCTTCCTTTCCTTGGGTTGCTTTCCTGTGCCTGCCAGAGCAAATGATCACCAACTGGTGGCTTGAAATAACAGAAGTTGATTCTCTCAAGGTCCTAGAGTCCAAGAATCCAAACTCAAGGTGTCTTCAGAGCCACATCCCTCTGGAAACTCTAGGAGGATCCTTCCTTGTCTCTTCCGGGCTCTGGTGACCTTCAGCATTCTTGGTTTTTGGATGCATCTTTCCACTCTCTGCCTCTACGGTCACATTTCCTCAGCCTCTGTGTATGCCCGTGTCTTCTCCTCTTCTGCCTCTGATGAGGACATTTGTCATTGGATTTAGGGTCTCCTGGATAATCCAGGGTGATCTCAGTATAAGCTCCTTAACTTAATTACATTTGCAAAGACCCTTTTTTTCCAAACAAGGTCACATTCACAGGATGTGTGTATTAGAACGTGGGCATTATTTCATTTATGTCATTTGTTTCGGTAAAGAAACTCACAAAATCTCTGTGCTTGTTCAGCAGATACCACCCCCTTTGCAAATTCTCTGTGCTTGTTTTTTTTTTTAATTTTTACTTAGATTTATTTATTTATTTATTTATTTATTTATTTATTTATTTATTGAAGTTCAATTTGCCAACATATAGTATAACATCCAGTGCTCATCCCATCAAGTGCCCCCCTCAGTTCCCATCACCCCATCTCCCCACCCACTTCCCCTTCCACTACCCTTTGTTCATTTCCCAGAGTTAGGAGTCTCTCGTGGTTTATCTCCCTCTCTAATTTTCCCCACTCAGTTCCTCTCATTTCCCCTATAATCCCTTTCACTATACCTTCTATTTCCCGAATGAGTGAAACCATATAATGATTGCCCTTCTCCGATTGACTTACTTCACTCAGCATAATGCCCTCCAGTTCCATCCACGTCAAAGCAAATGGTGGGTATTTGTCATTTCTAATGGCTGAGGAATATTCCATTGTATACACAGACCACATCTTCTTTATCCATCATCTGGGACTCCTTCCACGGTGTGGCTATTGTGGACATTGTTGCTGTGAACATCGGGGTGCAGGTGTCCCGGCGTTTCACTGCATCTCTATCTTTGGGGTCAATCCCCAGCAGTGCAATTGCTGGGTCACAGGGCAGATCTATTTTTAACTCTTTGAGGAACCTCCACACAGTTTTCCAGAGTGACTGCCCATGCTTGGTTTTAAATCATTCCCTTGATCGTCTTCAGGGTTGGTTGCTCCAACCAGGAGCTAGCAGAAGTAGGTGAAAGTGCTGTGGATTCACTTGAGGGTCTCAACAATCCTTCATTAAGGAGACTTTGTATTATTATTGGAGAAACATTTTTATTTGGAATGTAATGGGAAAATCAATAATGCTTATTATGTTGCCCATTATACAAATCAATAATAAGCATTGTAATGTCATTAATTCTACATCGAAGGTATCATCAATGTGTTTTTTAGATTGTAATTACAAAATATATTCTACAGAACAAGTATTTCTGTATAAATCTTTTATATTAAAAGTCAGCATGATGTTAGCACAGAAAATTGAATCTTTATTTCCTACCTTATTGGAACGTCAATTAATATGGAACTTAAACCAGTTATTAAAAAAAAAAGATTGGGTTGAATAATATATGACTCTATGAGATCATAAGGATCTTCTCTCCAAAAGTTATTTTGAACTGCTTAATAGAACATCTGGTCAATGACCTTTTTCAAAAACAAACTGAACCCGTGAGCTGGATCGCCATATTTCTGAGGCCAGAACCATCATCAATAGTCCTGCTGAGGTTTCACAAAATGATTTGAACTTTCCTTACAAAGAAACCAAGTAAGAAAAAAATTAGGCAGGTTTTTGTTTTTTGTTTTTTGGGTTTTTGTTTGTTTTTTGTTTGTTTTGTTTGTTTTTTTTTTAGCAGGCCAGGGGGTGACTCAGTTGCATGCTCCCCTACAACCTGCCACCAAGATGCAGTCCCAGGTCAAGGGGCCGACTTGGGACTGGGAATAAGGATACAGACACAAGCCTGAGTGCCCTGAGAAGAAGCCTCACTTCTAAATGTTAGTTGCCTTTATAATTACTTTGTTAATGGCACCAGTAACACCTTTATATACAACTTCATTCTCCAGCTCATGGCCTCTTAGACAATTTGAGTGAAAAATACTTCAGAAATTATGAACTTCAGAGAAAAAGAGAAAAGAAAAAAATCTATCCAGGGACACCTGGGTGGCTCAGTCATTTGAGCCACCATCTTGATTTCGGCTCAGGTCGTGATCCCAGGGTTGTGAGACTGGGCCTTGTGTCTGGCTCTGTGATCACCATGGAGTCTCCTTGGATTCTCTCCCTCTCCCTCTACAGTCCCTCTCTCACTCTCTCTCAAATAAATAAGTTTTAAAAAATCTTTAAGAGAAAAATCTATCCAATTACCAAAAGTAATTTTGGTGAGAGGAAATATATTTATATAGACATGAAAAATTGGCACTCCCATTTGTAAAGAGAAAATCTTGGAAAAGTAAAGGATCAATTTATAGGACACACTGAGCAGGGACCATGGCTAAGCTTTCCTTCCTCAAAAATGGAACTCTACATAGATTTAAAGGACATGAAGGAAGCAGCCCACATACAGAGTAGTGTGTGTATTTGGTATAACCCTCCTTGTGTGAGCACGGAAGTATGTAGGCAAAAATGTAGCTTCACAGTTTGTGCAGTAACTTGTATGTGGGCATGAAAAGTATTAGTTTGCAAGAAACTAGTAAGTTAAAGAAAAAATCTGCGCATGTCCAATAATAGTTCGGGTAAAGACTACAGAAGAGACTTTGCAAAGATACAGATCCAGCATCTTCAGTTCTCACCATCCCTGAGATTTGAATGGCTCTTTGTAGAATTGTCTATTAATATAGGATTTCTGGATTACAAGCACTTTTTAAAAATACCATAAAATCTGAATATTTTCCTTGGTGCCTACTCTTTTTCTTTGGGTAGAGTTAATATGTCTCTCACTTTTCTCATTTATCTTAACCATAGATGTATTTAGTCCTTTGAATATGTTTTTCTAAATAAATTTAAGAGCATTAGTAGATTTTTTTAAACAGCTCTGCATAGCCTTGTTGTTTTAGTGTTAACTGTTCTAAAACCTTAAAAAAAATTACCAAAATGAGAGCACTCAGGAAATTGCATTGCCTTCAAGCACACTGGTGACAGAAGCACCATGCAAGATGTAAGTACCCATATTAAGGTCTGTGTTAACTCTGTGTTGAAACATCCACTGAAATGCAAACAATTATTTGTATTAGTTTGGGAAAATATTCCCCATATATAAGGGGCTGAGTATGGTTTCGAGATATTAGAAATTCCCTGACATACACTCACCCCATTAAGTGGCCTGTGACATAGAAATGAGAGAGAAAAAGAGGAATGGACACTGGTCTTTCTTACTTTTCTGTGTATCCTGTTGCTGTTTACATGCTAATTCTATTTCCAGAAACATATGCATTTATGCATTTATTCATGTTTTATTTTGTAACCAGAGAGAATTTGAAGACGGCCCGCAGAGATGCCACACACAGGGTGGAGTCCGGCCGGGTTTTTGCTGTCGGGTGCAGGTGGGGGTCCAGGCAGTGCTCACCTCTAGCACTTCCCATGTTGCAGACTGAGGATGAACGGGACTCGAGGCAAACAATTACTAGATGTTTGCCAACATCTGGGTAATCTAAGGAATGTCCGGGCACAAAAAGAGCTACCTACCAGTAGAGGCGCCCACCAGTAGATGAGTAGATCAATGTTCTCTTAATCGTCCTGCAGAATAGAAGACACACATGCGCTCTACATCTTGCAAAGTCATTCACGGTCTTGTTTTGCACTGTCCTGTTATTTGCACACAGACTACTTTCCTCTTGATATTCAAAGTGCATCTCGATCTGACAAATTTCTATAAATTCTTCTGTCCCTGGAAATGTGACATTAAATAGAGAATTATGCCAACTCAATTTTCCTGCCTTTCTGGTTCCTTAGCCCTTTTCTCGTGTCACGGCAGAAAAATCATTTGCTTGCAGTCATGAAGGTCCTAGATTTTACCATGTGGCACAGGGAGGGTTAACAGACACAATTAACTTTGGAATTCCGAAACGTGATGTAAAAACAAGGTCCTTGTGTTGCTAGTCCTTACATGGGGTCCTTTAATAGAGATTTCAATCCATTCAAAAGATAAGCATTTGACATAAATATTTTTAAATGGTTTCAAATCATTCAACTGTTAGATTTAAGCTCATTTCATTTTCATGGCTGGCTAAGATTTAAAGAAGAAAAAAATAGGAAGAAGAGGAACATTTGCAGCCTGCCTCTCACGCTGACAGTTTACCTACATGAGGTTTGGTGAGAACACCTTTGCCAGTACGTGAAGAGGAGCAGACACCTAGCCAACCACCTGCCTAACGGACATGCTGCCCATGCCTGCTTCTTCTGCAACAACTGCACAGACTGAGATATGAGTCCTTGAGGTTCTTCTTTGGAGAATTCTACAAGCTTCCATTCCCATAAACACAGTCACTGTACTCTGCAACGTTGCGCTGCGGCCAATTTGTCCCCACTGTCTCCCCGTGACTCTGTATTATGTGTTTCCCGTTGCCACATCTCAGACATCCCTGGTCATGGCCTCATTTGTTGTGCTTGAAATGAGCAAATCAGTATGAACATGACAGATGCAGACCCACCTACTGGAGTGAGGGAGATGGATTCTGGAACATGAAGTGGAAAAGGTCAAGTCTGGAAGAAAAAAAAAAAAACGACAGGAAAATTCCAGACAAAAAAGATAATTTACACATAATTGACTTCAAGGGTCCTTGTCTTAATTGGAAGGTGGTGAGAAGGTAAGATTCATACAGAATCAAGGACAAAGCTTTGCTTAACAATACAGGTAGCAAAGTCATGGATATCTGAGACGTACGCCCCAAGCCTGAACGGAATTTCAATTTTCCAAGAATCCTGATAAAAATAAGAAAAGGAATCCATTCTTAGAATAGGTGCAGGTTTATTTTGGGTTTCTAATATAAATATCGAAGCCCAGAGATAGAGGAAATATGGAATAATCATGGCTGAGGGTAAGGAGTTCATCAAGAAGCAAGATAAGATTGTCAATACGAGAGAACCCAAAGCATGGGCCGGGATCCCTTAGAACACTGCCTCCCTGATGCGGCTGCATATTAGAAATGGTTGTTCAGTTTTTAAAGTGCTGATGCCTGGACCTTACCCCAGATCAATGAAGCAAAGCATCCTGGGATGTGTCCCAAATATTGACATTTATTAAAAAGAGCCCCAGGTGATACAGTGGTCAGCAGCGACAGAGGGTTACTACCACAGCAGGTGTTCTCTGGTCTGAGATGGGAACTGGTCCCAAAAAACAGATGCACGAACCCTGGCAGAGCAGCAGAGACTGCTGGTGCCCACTTCGCACAGGGAGCTGGCAGGTGTCACTGAGGTTATAGACAGACGTGGGACACACCTTTACTTGGGAAATTTTTATTCATTTGAGAAGAAAAGACGGGTCTGGCTCCCACTCTCACAGCCACTGCAGTACATGGAGCTCCATAGAGACAGCGCCGGGGCAAGTGAGAGCCAGACGGGCACTGGGTGACTCTGTGCCTCGCTGAGGAAAATAATTAAACAGGGGCAAAGGAGATCCTAAGAAGCTGAGAGGCAAAATGTCATCATATGCATTCTTTGTGCAAACTTGCTGAGAGGAGCACAAGAAGCAGCACCTGGAGGCTTCAGTCTACTTCTCAGAGTTTCCTAAGAAGTGCTCAGAAAGGTGCAAGACCATGTCTGCTAAAGAGGAAGGAAAATTTGAAGACACGGCTAAGGCGGACGAGGCCCGTTATGAAAGAAAAATGAAAACTTATGTCCCCCCTAAAGGGGTAACAAAAAAGAAGTTGAAGGATCCCAATGAACTCAAGAGGCCTCCCTCAGCCTTTTTCTTGTTTTGTTCCGAGTATCGCCCAAAAATCAAAGGAGAGCATCCCGGCCTATCCTTTGGTGATGTTGCAAAGAAACTGGGAGAGATGTGGAGTATAACACTGCTGCAGATGACAAGCGGCCTTATGAAGAGAAGGCTGCTAAGCTGAAGGAAAAATACGAAAAGGATATTGCTGCACACCGAGCTAAAGGAAAGCCTGATGCGGCAAAAAATGGAGTTGTCAAGGCGGAAAAGAGCAAGGAAAAGAAAGAAGAGGAGGAAGACGGGGAAGATGAAGAGGATGAGGAGGAGAAAAGATGAAAAAGATGAAGATGAAGATGAAGATGATGAATAAGTTGGTTCCAGCGCAGTTTTTTTTTCTTGTCTATAAAGCATTAACTCCCCTGTGCACAACTCACTCTTTGTAAAGAAAAAAATTGAAATGTAAGGCTGTGTAAGATTTCTTTTTAAACTGTACAGTGTCTTTTTTTGTATAGTTAACACACTACCGGATGTGTCTTTAGATAGCGCTGTCCCGGTGGTATTTTCAATACCCACTAACCTCGCCTGATACAGTATGTATGGGGGTTTTAATTTGCCATGGAAATTTAAAGCAGGTTCTTGTTGGTGCACAGAACAAATTAGTTATATATGGGGATGGTAGTTTTCCATCTTCAGTTGTCTCTGATGCAGCTTCTACGAAATAATTGTTGTTCTGTTAACTGAATACCACTCTGTAATTGCAAAAAAAAAAAAAAAAGTTTCAGCTGTCTTGTTGACATTCTAAATGCTTCTAAGTAAATACAATTTTTTTATTAGAAAAAAAAGGAAAGATCCAGAAACTTCTTTATCATAGAAGACACCCTCCGAACATCATTTGTCACCTTGAGGGCCTGGTGACAACCGTCCAGCTTACGAGCGCTACTTGCCCTCGAATTGATCTGTGATAGTGAAATAGTCACGGTTCTGGAGAACCTGCAGAGTGCTGAGCTGGTTCACTGTCTAAGACTGTTTGGGGGGGTTTCGGAAAAGCGGGTATAAAATACATAACATATTATGTATTCTATATGTGTTCCCATTTATTGCTATGCATTTGCTCATGACCTAATTGCCCATACTTGATTTCCAAGAGAAGATTCCTAACATCTGTCCATTTTAATAAATACTCCTTCCTCTGCGATTGATTTTCTGAATAAGTGAAACATCACAGAAACAAATGGGAAAAAAATGTGACCTCTGTGTTTTGTTCAGTTGGATTGATCAGCGACCCCTTCATCCGCTTGCTCCCAGGTGACATTCTCTATTCCAGGCTGTCACATCTCATATGTACGCATCGTCTGATCAGGGTTGTTTCCAGACGCTGTGAAGTAGGACTTCAGTTCAGAGGGCCTGGTTTGCATGGCTGTGTGGGATCAGAGGTCCTCAGCAGGGAGATTCATCAGGTCCAGACCACCATCCCCACTCTCCTACAGTTTACTCCCCTCTCTGCGTGGCCCACCTCAAATAGACCCTGGCAAGCAAAATCATTTTATCTTGTTTAAATATCATTTTACCAACAAAGAAGCTATAACTTGTAAAATCCAAATACATATTTTGAGTTTCTATCTCTATTTGACACTTTTTTAAGACTTACGTCCTTGCTTAAATAATCCTGCTGGACACTGATGCTCAGTGTATTAAATGCTTTTGGCGTTTTCCAGCAAAGGTTATGTCCAAACAAAATGAGCACATTTTGAGAAGAATAAATAATAATATTCCATGGAGTTTATATAAACTCATTTTAATAAGTCATAATATCTTTGAGCAAACATGATGTTTTCAGATGCATTTACAAATGTCTGTGCTCCGTGGATCCCCGTGTCGATATCAGACACTGATCATGAATGCACTCGCACAGCTCACACACATACCCATACTCACACACTTGTGCACACACATACCCATGACATCTGACCCAGCTGTGTTATCACACTCTCACACAGAAACCTGAAGTTAGTGATAGATACCTGTTTTGAAATTTCCAGAGAAATAATTTCTATCTCATGAAGTTTTTTTTTTACTTTTGATTTTATACTGTTCCATGTTATCATCAATTATATCAAGAGTCAGAAAGTATTCCCAATGATTTTATTCACCTTAATTTAACCAATAAACATTTTTTTCTGAGTCAGTTTCAAAATTGTAGTTATTCCAATATCCAGCTGCAGGATTACTGAATTAGATGGGCCGTGGAGACATGAACAAAGCAAATTTACCAACGAAATATCCAATATGAGTAAAGTTTCTTTCACACTTTCTATAGACTACTTAGGAGATTTGATGTCACAAATCAGGAAAGAATGTTAGCCTTATAAACCTTTAATTCCATATCTTCTTGTATTTTTAAAATATATAAGTTATTGTTTAATATTTACTCATGATATTGCCCCTTTCCTTTATAATGTACTATACTATAATGATAATGTACTATCACATTATATCATTTTTTTTAAGTTTTATTTTTTTAATTTTTTTATGATAGTCACACACAGAGAGAGAGAGAGAGAGAGAGAGAGGCAGAGACACAGGCAGAGGGAGAAGCAGGCTCCATACACCAGGAGCCCGATGTGGGATTCGATCCCGGGTCTCCAGGATCGCGCCCTGGGCCAAAGGCAGGCGCCAAACCGCTGCGCCACCCAGGGATCCCCTCACATTATATCATTAAAAAGGAATACAGCAGCCTTGTTGCTTCATAGCTTAAGATACTAAATCCAAAATAACCATGTCTTAAGTTTTTATATCATATGTATAGAGAAAGATAGATATATTCTTTTAAGGAAAAGATTACCCTAAATATATTGTGGATATCCATTACAGATACTGCTGAAAGAATTAAGAATAGAGCCCAACAGAAGCAGAATCTTGAGAAGCCACTTGTTCTTTCCTTCCTCACCTGGCGAATCCTTTGCGTATTCCCCTGTGGTTTGCATTTATCATGATCCTTTAGGAAACAAAAATATAGATACGGTTTCTCGACACATAAGGATTTCCAGTTGCTGCTGAACAAATATGCTTTGGGATGAAGAGGATTAATTAGGTTTATTTAAATACCGTCATCAGAAAGAAAGTATCCCTAGGAAGAATAGGGCATTTCAAGGTTATTCTCTGATGCTCAGATTGCTAACTACTGTGAAGTCCTTGAATGGTGGGGATCAGAATTGGAATCTCTGCTAGATGAGAGCAGCACTCTTAATTTTAAGCAATAAAGTGCTGAAATAATATCTTTACATGATTGAACTAGCATTTGGGAACTAGAAATCCAATAGAAGTATTGAGAGGACTTTATAAACTCTTATCCCTAAGTGTGCATTCTGTTATCTACATGTAAGGTGAAAATAAATGTCTTCTTTCTATTAAAATATCATAAGAAGTCTGGGTGACCTAAGAATTATACAAATACATCACTAGACTTTTACAAGAATGCCCAAATAATATTGAGGATTGACATGCACATTTATTGAACACAGATTTTGTATGGGTGTATTAGCAGATGATGTAATTCATATACATGATGTAATATATATATATATATATATATATATATATATATATATTTATATATACATACATATGAGCTGTAATTCTTTTTTCTTTTGCTAAATTTTTACAATTCACCTAATCCAGAAATATGGCATACTAAATTTATTTGAGTTCCTTCTATTGCATAGTATCTGGGCATCACATCCTATATTTTAAAAAGATAATATACACTTAATATTTTCTTGTTTTTCTTCATGGTTTCCTGATTAACACTTACTTTGTTTCTCTTATTTTTTATTTTTCTAGGTTTTATTTTTCTTTCTTTCTTTCTTTCTTTCTTTCTTTCTTTCTTTCTTTCTTTTTTTTTTTTTTTTTTTTTTATGACAGTCACAGAGAGAGAGAGAGAGAGAGAGAGAGGGAGGCAGAGACACAGGCAGAGGGAGAAGCAGGCTCCATGCACGGGAGCCCGACGTGGGATTCGATCCTGGGTCTCCAGGATCGCGCCCTGGGCCAAAGGCAGGCGCCAAACCGCTGCGCTACCCAGGGATCCCGGTTTTATTTTTTATTTATTTATTCATGAGATACACACACACGGAGAGAGAGAGAGAGAGAGAGAGAGAGAGAGAGAGAGAGGAGAGAGGAGAGAGAGAGAGAGAGAGAGAGAGGCAGAGACACAGGCAGAGGGAGAAGCAGGCTCCATGCAGGGAGCCTGACGCGGGACTCCATCCTGGGTCTCCAGGACCACGCCCTGGGCTGAAGGTGGTGCTAAACTGCTGAGCCACTGGGGCTGCCCCAAGACTTACTTTAAAGTCTTTTCTTGCTAACTTTGTGATGTCTATCATTTTGAGTCTGTTTTTAGTGTTTTGTGTTTTAGCCTTACTTGGGGTTGTATTTTCTTGCTAACAGTTTCCTTGTGATTATTTATAATATGCCAGATATTTATATGATTTTTTTATATCTTTAAATTCAATATAACCTCAAAATCTAATTAAACATTTTGATAAAGGTTAAATACATTTATAAACTAAATTTACATCAAAGTATAAAATGACACATATTGAACCAAATTTGGAAAAGTAAAGATAATCATAAGGTTGCAATTAATTAATGTAAATGGGATGGGTTTTTTCAAAGGAAATGTGATTTGCCAAAACTGATCCCGGAAGACATAGCAACCCAGAACAGAATAATTAATACAGAAGAAAAAGCAATTTTTATTTTCTAGCATTATCCCTAAAAGTGTTCCCAACCCATATTGATCAGAAACGTCTCAGTCCTACTTGCTTTCTGAAAGCACTCTAGTACAGAGTCAAATGGGAGAATTTCCTATTTCTTTTTGTGATTGAGGAAAATATCTGATCTTAAAACGAAAATACTTTAAATGGCAAAAGGAAGGACGCCTGATTGGCTCAGTGGTTGAGCATCTGCCTTTGGCTCAGGGAATGATCCTGGGGGTCTGGGATCGAGTCCCACGTCAGGCTCCCTGTGAGGAGCCTGCTTCTCCCTCTGCCTGTGTCTCTGCCTCTCGCTCTGTGTCTCTCGTGAATAAATAAATAAAATCTTAAAAAAAAATAAATGGCAAAAGGAAACCATAAACCAATTACTTGGGTGTACTTCAATGCAAAATTTTAAGATATAGAATAGAGCAGTATAATAAAAAATATATATAAAGCCAAACTGAGGCTTATTCTAAAAATGGAAGAATGGGTTAAAACTTAAAAATCTGCATCCTAATTTAACCTATCAAATCAAGTCATATACCTTCTCATGATGCAGAAAGAATAGTTAATTCTTATTCTTAATTTTGACTCAATCTGCATAAATACTTCTACTTCTGGCATCAAGTTTAAAGAAGAAAACTTCATCCAAATCATCCCCATTTAATTAGTGATACACGGATGTCGACAATGACGACAGTTTTCCTCCTTCCCCCGCTCTATACTGATGTGTGGGATCAAGCTAAAAATATGAGTTACAACAACTAGAAAACAGAGAGCAAAGTGATGTGGTTTTTGTAAGTGATTGCACATCTGGAAAACTCAAAAATCATTTAAAAATTATTGTAAACAATAAGAAAATTGCTGAAAATTTGACACCCATATATGCAAACAAGGTAACTATAATATGAGCTTCATATCTAATACCAAAATAAACCCCAGAAACAACAAACGTAGCACATCTAGGGATAAAGTGTGAGAAACAAGTATGATTTGTGTACAAAGAAATGGAAAATACTTCTGGGATCCCAAAGGAAGACTTATAAGTGGAATCGATACTACGTGTTTTAATGGGAAAATTCAAAATCATCATCATCTTCCTAAAGACTTTAAAAATATTTAGGGTATTTACTTAAGACTTTAAAAATATTTAGGATATTTACTTAAGACTGAAAAAAATGATTCTAATGCCTATATGTAAAAAAAAAAAGAACAAACACATATAGAAATATAATTTCAAAACGGAATAATTAGAAAAAGATAGTCCTGCTGCAGCATAAAACATATGCTGAAGTAGGTAATAATCACTGTGTGATTTTATCTCTTTGTTAGATGGACGGGTCAATGAAATAGAACAGAATGCTCAGTAATAAACTCAAATAATACTGGGATTTGACTGTAAGGAAAGTGCCATTTCTAATGAGCAGGGAAATAGAGATTTTTCAGGAAATATTGTTGGAGTCCCTAAATAAGTATCCCTTAATACAGCAAATATAAACCCCCATGTTATTAGTTTGCTTATGTTGCCATAACAAAATACCGCCATGCAGGAGGCTGTGAGCCCACGGTTCAGGTGGGCAGGGCAGGTCCTGAGGCCTCTCTCCTGGGCGTGCAGATGCCGTCCCCTCCCCGTGTCCTCACGGGGTCTGTCTTGTGTGTGTTTCAAGGTCCTAACCTCCTCTTCCTACAGCGCTGCTGGTTAGATTGGACTAGAGCCCACCCCAGGGACTCATTTACTGTAATCACCTTGTTAAAGATGCTGTCTCCAAAACCAGTCCTGGAGGGAGCCAACAGATTTTGAGGGAACATTTTTCAGCCCATAACACTAAATTTCTTAACTAGTATCAGAATAAATCCCAGAAGGATCAGAGAGTCAAAGTCTTAATCATTGAAAAAGAACCCATCAAATTCTTGAAGAAACAAATGAATTTCTATGTCTACATACAACTATGATCTTGGGGTTTCAAAGCATGAATGAAAACCCTGAGGAGATGAGAAACGCTGATTAATTTGATCCCACAAAACATGTAAGCAACATTTACTTGGGAAGAAGAAAAGAAATAAAGTACAAAAGACAAAGAGAAAATTTGGAAAATATTTGTTGTTCATCACATGTACAAAATATGGATTTTTCTTTAAGATTATTAAGTGCCTTGTGTAATGTGAAAGAGATTAATGATGCTCTAGTTACAAGGGTCAGAGGTATGATATGAAGACAGTTCATGGAAAAAGAAAACATAACTTGGACTCCAAGGATACACAGTACCTCCTCTGCCTTTCACAGACTAGAAATGCCCATGAAGGTGTTCTTACCACTGTGTCTGGCAAACCATGTCGAGTAAACTGTGAGGAAACAGGCTCTGTGACCTTGTCACTGATGGCGCTTGGGGTTGTGTTGGCGTGGGCCAAGGGCCAGATGGTACACATGTTAGCCCTGGCTTCGTGAGCCTGGAGCCTGCACAGGCGGTCCTCCACTCGGAGGGGCCTTGGCCTGGTTTAACGCTCGACTGTTGCTGTCTTGAGAGTCCTAATAATTCTTGAACAAGGTGCTGTGGATTTTCATTTTGTAGTGAGCGCTGCAAATCATGTAGTCAGTGTTTTTGATTTGGGTTTGCAGACTATATGTGGCCTCAATCACATACACACACACATTTCTGGGTACCGTTTAAAAAAGATAAAATCCATTCTTAGCCTCTAGGTCACACCAAAAAAGAAAAAAAATGGATAGAAAGCTGGATGCCGGATTTGGGTCATGGACGCAGATTACTGACCCAGCTGTACAACTTGAATGGTATGAAGGTGATTTGGTACAACCTAAGGAAATTCCTCTTTCAGACACATTTAACAAGAGTGATAGAAAATATTCTAGAGGTTATTCAGCAAAGTATCGACTGCCATGGACATGACAGAGAAGAATCCCTAAAAGACTAGATTTCCCAAACACATCATGGTGTCCATACAATGAAATACTCTACGACTGTCTAAGGGATGACAGTCTTCCCGTCAAGATGTGCACAGATCTGTACTATATTGTTCTGATGAAAATAGGGTTCAGAAGTGTGTGAGCCATGCCTACACCTAAGGACAGATACCCACAAGCGGCCACTGGGACAGAATGTCGGGGTACACAGGACAACAGGAGGTTGAATGGACCACACATTTTTAATTTTTCTCATGTGAATACTCTGATTTAATCCAAATAAATAAGAATCCCTTACTCTTCTTGGGGATATCACTATATGGGCAAATGCCGTTTCACTGAGGATGACATGTTGTCCTGTTCCTGTCATGACTTCAGGGCTGGGGATGACCCCAACCTGTGATCAATCGTGTGTGCGTTGGCCATCTGGTCTTTTCCTCTCTCTCAGGTGACCACCTAGTATTCTGTTCCGCCTCAGCTCGTGTGCTTCATGTTTTGGTAACAAACATATTTGCTGCAAATATTTCTCATTGTCTCTCCCATAGAATTCAACTCATTTTTCATATTAAGTATGAAACAAAACATTTAAAGAATTTGAGAATTTAAGATACAGCACCTATGTATTAAATGGTCTATTGTTTAACAGTTTGGATCTGAAATATATTTTGTTTATGTCATGAATTGTCAGTCGCTATATTAAAATTTCAAAAGCTGTACTTCAGGCTACTAATATTGACAGTGCTATTTGTTTGTCCTGCGTAGGTTTTGACAGAGCAAACTGATACAAATTCTCATAGGATTACTCATTTGCTGTGATTCTTCTGTCTTGTTTTTATTTTATTTTTAATTTTTTTCTCTGTCTTGTTTTTAATATCTTGTGGCAAAAGCTCTTTTCCAAGTAGGTGGGTTATGCTCCCTGAATAGTTAGTGCAGAAGAAAATGGAGCAAATAAACTACATCTTTGCTTAAAATTAAGAAGATATGAGCACCAAGGTGGCCCCACTGGATAATCATCTAACTTGATTGCGGCTTAGTCATAATCTTGGGTCATGGGATCAAGCCCTGTGTCTAACTCCAAGCTCAGTGGAGAGTCTGCTTGGGAATCTCTCTCTCTCTCTCTCTCTCTCTCTCTCTCTCTCTCTCTCCTCTCTAATATATAAATAAATCTTAAAAAAATAAATCAATCAACAAGATAAGGTCTACAAAGTATTCTGTGTAGTAAAATGGATTATACAGACTCTATATCCAGGTAACTCTCATAATATATACCTCGCAGTACATAGCAGTAAGCATTAGTCTATTTATTACAGACTTGGGGGAGATATAATTAGTAGGAGGCACAGGATATCATCTCAAAGTGCCAGATGATCAATTCCAAAAATAGTATATTCTGTTCGTATCATTATCATTATCATATCACTGATGAACTGGTTGTTCTTTCAAATGATATCACTCATGTACATAATGTCTCTGAAGTCAGGGATCACCTTAGTATGGAACGACCAAATCTGGGGGAAAGCTATAAGAAAACAATGACGCGTGACACAAATCTGAAGAAGGAAACTTAAAATTATCTTCTTAATTTTTACAGCTGAATGACCGTGGGCTATTTCCTCAATTTTCTCACTCAACCCAACTCATATTAGGGCATCTAAATTTTAGATCAACTTTTTTTTTTGGCTGTAAAATACTGTGATTCTCATAAAGGTTTTATCTTCATTATCGTCATCATCATCAATACGTTATTACTACTATCATTATATATTATTATTATTCCTGAAAAGAAAGAGAGTGTTTAAACCAAAACCAAATAAAATCATACTTCCTGCCATCCTACATTCAAATCCTCTGTCCTGGATGGATATCTAAAATAATGAATAGCTATTATGCAGTTTTTCAATCCAGTGGGAAATGATCCTCCTCTCTGGGTATGATTCCTCAACACAGCATCGCTAATGTCAGCCTCAGGGATGAAATAATTCTTCTCCTTTTATGCTAAATCCCTTCGTGTAAGAGCTCTATGA
This sequence comes from Vulpes vulpes, assembly GCF_048418805.1. Classification (NCBI taxonomy): domain Eukaryota; kingdom Metazoa; phylum Chordata; class Mammalia; order Carnivora; family Canidae; genus Vulpes; species Vulpes vulpes. Next base: position 117,317,182 of record NC_132781.1, read on the forward strand.
TAGTGGGTGCAGGTGGTCTCTGGGCTTAAATGTGTGTGTCTGTGTGAAGAGGGGAAGACAGAATGAATACTGATGTAACTCTTCATTCAAATAATCCTCAGGAGCCCTAAGATGTGTCCAGTGTTTTTTATTTACATCCGTAAGTTGACTGAGCTTTAGTTAAGGAGAGCTGGGAGGAGAAAGTATGAGGATGGAAGAAACGTAAGCACATCTTGTGATTACAGAGCAAAGTCATTTAGGATGGATGTGATGGAGAAAGAAACAAGAAAGTAATTTTATCAGAATATACTCAAGGACAGGGGTACAACATAATGACTAAGAAAAACACATACGGGGCGCCCGGGTGGCTCTGTCAGTAGAACATGCCACTCTTGATCTCAGGCTTGTAAATTCAAGCCCCACGTTGGGTGCAGGGATCACTTAAAAATAAAACCTTAAAAAAAAGAAACCACATATACACAAATATTTACATAAAACACATTGTGCGACAATGTTAGTGACCTTTTAATGTAGGGCACCTAAGAGAATTTAATTATAAGACATAGTACATATTTTCTGCAGGTGTGTTGAACTGACTTAGTTTCTTAGAAGGTGATAAACGCTATACATCTGTGTTCATCCAGTTGGATCTCTCTCTGACACCATGGAAATTTTGCAGTTTTGCATTTTTAACGAGTTGAGGGGTCGAAGCCTGACGTGCCAGACTTGAATCACATTTTTGCCAGGTCTGATCTAGGTCAAATCTCTTAGGGGACATGTTCTTGAGCCAATGAGACGCTTCAGCAGCTCAAATGATGAGCAAGAGACAAGGGGCCCCGGGGACAGATGACGCGGCCCAGGGATGTGTCAGAAAACACAGAGGTGGTAAAGCACAAAGACTGACTCCTAACAGTGAAACTCGGCACACGGACAGAGACTTTAAATCTACCCAAAGAAATTAAGTCAACAGCCAAACGGGAAATTTGCATTCAACCCTCAGTGCATTCATTTCTCTCTGTCTCAACAAATTTACATGCAGAGAAAAAGCATAATTTGAGAATGGATGCTTGGTTGCCCCATATCCTGGCATGAGAGATGGTTATTACCCATATGTGCTAAATATTGAGCAATCAAGTAAATTTTTGCTTCTTCACACTCAAGAGAATTAGGAGAATAACCCCTGCTTAGGTCCTACTGAAGACACTAAGAACATAATTACCTATCAAATCCATAGGTAATTAGTAAATATTTCCCAAATGAATGTTGTAGAACGCAGTTCTCATTTCATTACTTAAATGAAATCCCGTAGAATTCCACTTTAAATAATAATCACGATAACAAATAGAACAATGCCATTCACCACCAACCTACACGTTCAACCCTGTCTCAAGATTAAAAAAAAAAATCACAATTTAAAGCAATGACTTTCTTAAAAAATCGACAAATTGGCAGTTGGATTATGTTGTAATAAACGGGAGGTTTTCTCAGAATCCCCCGTGTTGTCCAGGTTGTTCGTATCTATAGGGTAGAAGCAGACTCCCAACTCATTGCTTTTAAACAACGTCTTCTGTGCAGAGAGCTCGTTGCACAGTGGGAGGAGTCCGATGGCAGTGCTCCTGGGATGGAGAACCACATGGCATCTCCTTCCATTACGGAGCTGGGACGGGGATGCTCGGGGGTGCACAGGTCACCTGCTGAGCGGAGGTGCGGATGGCAAACTCCTGGCACACGGGTGGGTAGTGCCTTGTCCCGTCATAGTTAGCAGGGCTGCAATGACACAAAGAACAAATGATTCTGCGGGAGAAGAGAGTGATTTTAAGGTTACAGCATTATCCTCCCTCCCGCAGACACCTGTAGTAAAATTAACAATTCGTAGTAGCGACGACGGCACACCTGGCTGGATTGTAGTCACACAGTAAGGGGCTTTCTTTGCTCTTTTCCTGAAGTGATCATGAACGACGTGGAATCAGGCTAGGCTGGCCTCTTGATTTCCAGGGAATTGACAAGCTTCGCCATTTCCTCATCCCCACTGTTTTGAGAGAATACAGATGAATTAAAAGGAGGAAATCATGGGTTTCTGCGTCGACTTTCCGTCTATCAACTCAGCCACATGCACCCAAACTGTTGGCAGATGCTGATATGACATGAATCCACGGAGACACAAAAGTGTGGGCTGTTTAGAAATCCTCCCAACGAGGAATTAATACCTACCATCAAAATCACTGCAGTCGAGAGGGTCTTTGTGTTTCCAGAAAGCTATAATTAAAACACAAATTAGCTGGGAGGGCTCCGTGTCCACAGATTGATTTATTGGTTTCCAACTAAAATTAAGAGAATTTTTGGAATCAGATTCAGGGAGAAGTGTAACCCAAGCTACGCCAGCGATCCTCCAGCCTATACACGACTCCCCACTCCTTGTCAGGCAGAGTTGTCTCTGTCCCATTGTCATCTGATGTTCAGTTATTTCTCCACAGGTTCTTGTATTATCCTCCTTTGCCCAAATTTCCATCTCTTCTCTCCAAATGGTCCAAATTGAATCCCTCCTTCAAAGCCTGGCGGCCTCCCCCCACGGGCCCAGTCCTTCCATGACTGGTCACATGAGTGCAGCACGATCAGCCAGGAAATCTGTGAAAGTCTCTATGTACATGAAATCATTTAGGGATGCCTGGGTGGCTCAGCGGGTGAGCATCTGCCTTCGGCGCATGTCGTGATCCTGGGGTCTAGGGATCCAGTCCCCCATCGGGCTCCCTGGAGGGAGCCTGCTTCTCCCTCTGCCTGTGTCTCTGCCTCTCTCTCTGTGTGTCTCTCATGAATAAATAAATAAAATCTTAAAAAAATTAAATCATTTAACTTCCTACAGTTCTCTAAGAGAGCTCAGTGTAATTATTCCCATTCTAGAGAGGAGGAGACAGCACAGGGATGATTTGAGTCATCCAAATTAACTCAGGCAGTAAGTGCTTGGAATAGGACCTAAATCCACCCAACTGGGTCCAGAATCTGCTCAGTGGACCATTGCAGCATGCTCCCAGCGGGTGGCATGCTTCAGACAGCCGATGTCTAACTGGAGCTGGATCTAGACCCATCACTCTGTTGAGGTTACAATCTCTACATAGAGACGTAGATATGCATTTATCTGCAGTTTTATTTGTGGAGACAGGTGACAGGTGGGTAGGGAGGTAGATGGATGGATAGATAGATAGGATGGATAGATAAATAAGGTGGATGGATAGGTAGGTAGATAGGATGGATGGATGGATAGATAGATAACTAAGGTGGGTGGATAGGTAGATGATAGATAGATAGATAGATAGATAGATAGATAGATAGATAGATAGATAGATAGATGATAGATAGATGACAGATCGATGTACATGTCCTTAAGCCCTAGTAACCTCTGTCGGGGCAGGAGACATACTATTTTAGTCACATGACAGGACACCAAGTCCGAAGCTGTGAAATGCAGTTTCTAGTCAAGCAATACTTCATAACTGTTAAAAGACTGGCATCTGGAAACAGCTAAGCTTGAAGCCGGGTTACATTGTTTACTGCAGGATGACCTTGAGAAAGTTTTTAACTGAGTCTCCCTTGTTTCATTTGTAAGTAGTTTGAAGTAAGGGGTCCTCCCTCACAGGGTTTGGCTGGTATTAAGTAACACTGGTACCTCTCCCCACTTGAAACAGTGCCCGGCACGTTCGGGACACCATGGAGCATGCTGGATCGCGGGGAGGTAGGAGCTGATGCGGAGGTCTGCAGCCCCTTTCATCTGCTCCCAAATAAGTCATCAGCATCCAATGCGATTTGTCAACATGAGTGCATTTCTGTGCTTCAGACCTAAGATTTCACTAATATCTCAATTTTCCATGGGTAAGTTTCACCACTAGGGAATCGGCCTAAATTTCAGGCAAAGTCAGCACCCTCTTTCTAAATACCAGCCAGACGGGGTCCATTTGGCTCCAACATCTTTCCACCATGGTTGGATAGCTCTGCTTTGCCAGTTGGATTTTGCACTTGATTTTTTTTTTTTTTTTTTTTTTTTTTTGCTTGTTTATGTGCAAGGAGCCTGGCTACGAGAGAACGACATTGTTGAGAATGTGTTCCCAGCTGGGGGCCCCGGGGAGGCACACCGTTGTGCACCTGGGAAGGCTTGTCTTGGTTGTCAGTAGACCCAGGCAGAGCGTGGGTGTAGATATTGCCCCTGGAGGTGAAGATTGGTCACCCAGCCACTGGCCCCACCCCCAGCCCCGGGCCTGTGATTGCAGAAAAACCGCAGGGGTTTTGTCAAATAGCCCCTCCCTGAAGTCGAGTCAGCTGATCCATTATTGCTTCTTCAGTGAGGTTTTTGAAAACCTTGCATTTGTTTAGATTTCCATTCAACCAATTTCCCCTCCTTCTACTTGTTCTAGTAATTAGGCTAGATGATGAGAAGAAAGAAAGGAAGAAGAAGAAAGAGAGGAAGAAAGAAAGAAGAAAGAAAGAAAGAAAGAAAGAAAGAAAGAAAGAAAGAAAGAAAGAAAAGAACTGCTTGAGTATTGACCATGTACTGCAAAATTCTCAAAACCTATTTCCTTGCTTTTCTTTAATTTCTTGGGATTTTTTTTTTCCTGTTCATGTTTTCAAGTGTCTGTGAGGCCGGGATTTCAGCCCCCGCTGCTCAAGCCTGCTGTCATTTCACTGCTCACTGGGCAAGCCCCTCTGGGAGTGGCTGTGAGCTGGTTTGCAGCTAAGGACCCCCAACGGGCGGCTCTCCGAGGCCTGTGATAAGTTGGGGGGGGGGGCTGCTCCTCTTGAGATAAACCGCGAGCATCCTCTTCAGCGTCCCTGTTCGCTTGTCTCGCCCCGTGACATAGAGCTGGAACCCAGAAACGTCTCCTTCCTCATCCATATTTATACTAAGAAGAAATGGGCATTAATGAGAAACAATTGCTTAAATGAGACTTGCTCTAAAGCAAAGGACTTTGCGGATATTCCGGGGTTTAAAGGGCAGCCCATTAGGACGGTTTCCATCTCTTTAAAACAGGTCACCTTGGGGTTCTGGGGAGAGAGTGTCATTCTCAAGGTCATCGTGTGCACCGCGCAGCGGCCCGGGGAGAAGTGAGCCCTGCAGATGGGCTGGTGAACGCTGAAGACCAACTACCGACTGGCGGTGCTCCGGGTCCTGCCGTCCTCTGGCCGACAGGCCACGGCCGCTCCACGCTTCAGATTCGCCCACTGACCTCCTACCGCGGGAGTGTGGATCCAGAGCGACCGTTGCCTTACATCGTGATCCTGACCACTCCCTCCGCTCTCAAGGTCCACGGGATTACTCCCTGGGTCCACTACACCCACGTCCGGCCAGCTGACCCACACGCCATCCTCAAGGACTGTGTTCCAGAATGGAAAAGCCAACCGGACAAGGACAATCCCCTAAAGCTAAGACTGCGCCCTTCTCACTTACTTCCCACCTCCAGGACTCCCTAGTCTGAGGTTGTCCTTCAAAATAGAAGGGGATTAGACTTAGTCTTCTTACAACAAAGGGTGGGGGGCGGGTATGTGCTGCCTTAATCATTCCCCCTGGTTCACGCTGAGAGCAACCTGGACCCATGAGGGACAAACATACACCCAGGACACCATCACCACAAAGAGGGTAATAAGCATATCCATCACCAGCCAAAGATTTCCCGAGTCTCTGCTGGGAACCCAGCCTGAGATCCTCCCTCTTAACAAGTTTTTAAGTGCACACCCGCGTGCTGTTAGCTATAGGCCCTATGCCGTACAGCAGAAATCTACAGCTCACTCATCTTGTGTAAGTATAACTTTATTTTCATTAAACAATGTCTTTTTTTTTTTTAATTATATTTATTTGGGATCCCCAGGTGGCTCAGCGGTTTAGTGCCGCCTTCGGCCCAGGGCATGATCCTGGAATCCCGGGATCGAGTCTAGCATCAGGCTCCCTGCAGAGAGTCTGCTTCTCCCTCTGCCTGTGTCTCTGCCTCTCTCTCTCTCTCTCTCTCTCTCTCTCTCTAATGAAGAAATAAATAAAATATATTTTTTAAAGATTTTATCCCAAGACCCTGGGATCGTACCCTGTGCTAAAGACAGATGCTCAACCGCTGAGCCACCTGGGTGTCCTTACACAATAACTTCTTTTATCCCTCTCCTCCAGCCCCTGGTAACCATCACTCTTCTCTCTGCTTCTATGAGTTTGACTCTATTAGATTCTTCATGGAAGTGGAGTCATGTAATATTTGTCCTTCTGCAACTGCATTATTTCCCTCAGCATAGTGTTGCCAAGGTTCATTCATTTTGTTGCAAATGATAGGGTTTCTTCCTTTTTTAAGACTAGATTATTTTCCGTGGTCTGTATTTACCACCTTTGCTCTATTCATTCATCTGTTGATGGACATACGGGTTGTTTCCATACTTTGGCTATTCTTAATAATGTTGCAATAAACATGGGAGCGCAGATATCTCTTTAAGATTCTGATTTAAATTTGGGGGGGTCTGTACCCAGAAATAAGATTGCTAGATCACGTGGTAATTTTTTAAAAAAATATTTTATTTATCTGACAAAAAGAGAGAGAGAAAAAGCATAAGCAGGGGGAGAGGCAAGCAGAGGGCAGAGGGAGAAGCCGGCTCCCCATGGAGCAGGGAGCCCGATGTGGGGCTCCATCCCAAGACCCTGGGATCATGACTCGACCTGAAGACAAACACTTAACTGACTGAGCCACCCAGGTGCCCTGATCACATGGTAGTTCTATTTTTAATGTTTTGAGGAATCTCCACACTGTTTTCCATAGTGGCTGCACAAATTTACATTCCCACCAACAGTGCCCAAGGGTTCTAATTTCTCCACGTTCTTGCTGACACTTACCCCTTGTCTTTTTAATACAGCCAGTCTAGCAGGTGTGAGGTGATATCTCACTGTGGTTTGCATTTGCATTTCCCTGATGGTGAGTGATATTGAGCTCTTTTTTTCTACTTATTGGCAACTTGTGTGTCTTCTTTGGATAAATGTCTATTCAAGTCCTTTGCACATTTTTAATACATTTGTCTTTTTTTGGTATTGAGTTGTAGGGATTTCTTACATGCTTTGGAAATTAATTCCTTGTCAGATATATGGTTTGCAAATATGCTCTTTCATTATATTGATTGCCTTTTCACTCTATTGGTTGTTTTCTTTGCTGCATAGAAGATTTTAGTTTAATATGGTTTAATATAGTCCCACTGGTCTATGTTTTCTTATGTTTTCTGTGCTTTTCTTACCTTCAGATCTTTAATCCATTATGAGTTGATTTCTCTCTATAACGTTAGATAGAGGTTCAATTTCATCCTTTTGTTTTGTGAGTGTACAGTTTTGCCAACACCATTTGTTGAATCCTCCTTCTGCCCTTTCCCATTGATGCCTTTGTCGATGATCAGTTATCTGTAAATGTGGGTTTATTTTTGGATCTCTATTCTGTTTCATTGATTCATATGTCTGTATCACACTGTTTTAATTACTGTATTTTGTAATACACTTTGAAATCAGGAAATGTAATGCCTTCCTTCAGGGTGGTCCTCTCTCATGATTATTCAGATGCTATAGGTTAGGTGCTATAGGTTTTGTTTGTTTTGTTTTTCCATATAAGTTAGAATTTTTTTTCTATTTCTACAAAAAATATCTTTGGAATTTTGATGGAGTAACATGGAATCTGTAGATCAATTTGAATGTATGGACATTTTTAACAATATTAAATTTTCTAGTCCATGGACATAAGATATCTTTCCATTAATTTGTAGCTTCTTTAATTTATTCTCAATTTATTATAGTTTTCAATGTACAAATCTTTCATCTCCTTTGCTAAGTGTATTCCTAAGTACTTTATTCTTATTGATCCTATAGTTAATGGAATTGTTTTCTTAATTTTCTTTTTGGATAGTTCATTCTTAGTGTATAGAAACACAACATGGTTTTATATATTGATTTGGTTCCCTGCAACTTAACTGAATTTCTTTATTAGTTCTAACAGTTTTTTTTTTTCACAGAGTCTTTAGTGTTTTATATATGTAAGAGCAGGTTATCTGTAAGCAGATATCTTGTTATTGCTTCCTTTACAATTTGGATTTCCTTTTTTTTTCCCTTGCCTAATTTCTTTGGCCAGAACTTCTGGTATTATGTTGAATTAAAAAAAAAAAAAAAAAAGAATGAAGAACGGCCTCCTTTCCTTATTCCTGATTTTGAAGAAAAGCTTTCAGAAGGAATGTACCTCAACATAATCAAGGCCATATGTAACAGTTTTCCCTCTTTATTTCAGAGTTATGGTCAGAGTTATGGAGAAACAAAAGTCCTATAAGAAAAAGTTTTGCTGTTGTCTTTTTTTAATTCTAAGGATCTTCAAATGATTTGTGTCCAAAGTTTAGTTTGGAGAATATCCCAATAAAAGTTTAGGAAATGCTCATTTGTAAGCTATCGGATGATCTAAAGAAGGAGTTTTGAGGCCGATAACCTCCTCCAACTCCCTAGAGAATGGAGAGAAACCTGTGTTCAACCCAGTGCTTTGCAGCCTAATTTTCATATTCCATGAAGAATTGATCCATATTCCCACATACAATCTTCGGGCTAATTATTTCAGTCTTCTGTGGTATACAAAGTTTACAGAAATAAATTGATTTGTCCCCTTGCCATCTTCTGAGCAGCCCTAAACTTCAGGATAAACACAAATCAATCAATATACTATTGTTTCTAACATTAAAGATGTTACCATCTTGGGAGAAAAACATACATGTAAATAGATGATTACATGCAGCATGTTCTCACCTCCACACTGCCCAAAACTGTAGGCACTCAGAGGAAGAGCCAACCATGTATCAAGAGATGCCAGATATGGTTGCTCAGTGGAAATTGCAGTCTAGCAGGATGTTGAGGGACATTTTGAAACCCAACAAGTCTTGAAAACACCAGGAGAATTTTCACTGTAGGCACAGGGACGTGATGATAAGAAAGGACATGGAAATTTAGAGATGAATTGCAGAGAGTAAACATGCTAAGGAACAGGAGCTGGAAGGAAATGAGGCTGTAGAGGTCCACACATGCCAATCACTTACTCTTTCACTTCTGGAGAATCCCAGGAGAGAGTGAATGCATAGGAGAGAAGCATAATCTGATCTTTAGAGGTAGGAGTGAAAGACAAATTAGGTAAGAGTGGGTGGGAAGGACTGCAATCAGGAAAGCCTAGGTGACCATTGAAGAGCACAATAAGTAAGACGGTGCTATTACTGTGGCGTTCAAACACTCTAGCACACCACCTTACAGCCCTAATGACTGTTATGGGAACCTTACCTGTTTGGCATTCCAGGTTTTGATTACTTTGAAGAGTCAAAATTACTAGCTGAGATATTCATCCGGATAAGGTTGACAATGCTAGGCATTCTGTTCAACAAATAGCAATAACAAACCATGTTTTGGGGAGGAAGAAATAAGAGGAGATTTCAAGATATTTTATTTTTAGATTGCAGTAAATTTTAAACAGTGAAAATTGCTGTATCATTTTCGCTACAGGGATTCCTGAATGTTTGTTTTTAAAGTTATATGGTAAGTATTACAACAATGTGTAGGTCTTTTTTCCTGAAGCTCAAGGTAATATAATGTTCAGGTTTATGATGGTGTGATCATGTGATTACATGTTTCAGTGCTGTTCGATCTGAGTCCCTACAGCCTGCTCCAGTGAGACATGGGATATGCCCTGGAATGATGGTGGTTCGCCAACAGCTCTGCCTGTGATCGGGGTTGACAGTGAACCTAAATTAGATTTCCTACAACGTCTATACATCACACTCAGGGAAGACTCCATTGACTTACCCTCACTTCTCCATAAAACTGAAATTCAGTTTTGATTTAGCTTAATTAAATTAGTCACAGCCAGTTGTGCAGTTGTAGAAAGGTGTAAGTCCTTAAAATCTCTTTCTCGTGGTTAAACCTAAAATGATAACAAAAGGAACAGACACAACTATAACAATACTTATATTCCAGAGCAATATAAGGAAAATGTTTGCAAGCATAAAAGAAGGAAAGTGCTGCATACACAAAGTCAGAAAGCACGCATGTCCACGTAAGCCTTACCTAAGCTGGTCATGGGAGAGTCTTTGTGTTCTAAACAAAGTCCAAGGTACACATTAAAAATGACTCTTCCACCCTGTAGCACCTAGAAAATGCCGAAAATACAGTCGACTTCATTCTTAAAAACATTTGAATGATTAGTTATTACGATGCACTAGAGTTGATGAGCTCTTCTTTGCTGCACCTCTTGGTGCTAAGATCTACTTGTACCGCTTGCTCTTTCAGCTTCACAGCCTCCTCTCACAGAGATGCTCCACACACTAGAAAATAATGCGCAACTGAAAGATTAAGCAAGCAAGTGAAATTTCAAGAGGACTCTAATATTCTGGGGTCTGTAACCATGCAAGCATTACTTTGTAGAAATTCTGGGAAAAAAAAAAATAAGTCCGTTACTAGATTTTTACAGGCTAGAGGCCTGGAATTTGAACCCAGTGGAGCTACCGCATAAGAGATTTGGGGTTCCGGCTGGTTTCTGGGTCATTTTATGCAATGATGTCCTTGTGTCTCTGACTCCTATGCCTAACTTCAGTTTGTCTGCTGCTGGAAGTGACCTTGCTGAATTCTAGTGATGTTATGATATTACGAAGAATCTTATCACAAATTTACTTTCGGAGATGATGCTAGAAGTTTAAACTGAGGACCACGAACTTGGGCTCTCAGTCTCGAGCGAATACAAGCCAGCAGGTGTTACTCCACTGTTGACAAACTGCCATCTGATGGAACGTCCGTGGGGATGTTCCTGCCCTTCCCCTTGCTCGCAGGACTGGAATGAACCCCTCCAACACTTGATTTGGACCAGCCCTTTCCAGTTTGCACCTCTCCAGAGCCACATATCTGATGGCAGAAAAACTGTACCTTTCATCAATCATTCTGCTTTCTCCCGGAGAGTCTCTCTTCTGCTAATCCAAATCCTACCCGTCCTTAAGTCCAGCCCAAATGTTTCTCAGTGCAAGCTTATGCCACTTTCCCCCTCTCTGCCCTTCCATGCCCTTGGGTGTTCCAAACAGTATCTGATAGTCAATGTAATATTCTGACAATTTGTGTGTTTTAACCTTGTACAGTGGAGTGGCATTTTGCATAGGAATTTGCTTCTAAAATCACTATTTGTGTTTAATATGACTCAGCTGCTCTCCATAAAATATACTGTAGAGCCAGTTGTGTTTCAACAAACAATTCCTAATGGCCTAATTAGCATTTACTGGGTCCTTATTCCGTGCCAGGCTCTAGGTTAATGACTTTAGAAGCAGAATCTCATCATTATCACCATTCCACAGTTCAATAAATGAGGACTCTTGGTGGTTATGGGATCCTGGAGCAGAGCTCTGCAGCCTGTAGCCTAGTTCCAGAGATCCCATTTTTAGCCACACTGCTACCACATGTGCCCCCCATGCAGGGCATTATGCTGACTACAATGACCACTTTTCCTTTAGTGACCTGGGGCAAGATCAGTGACTGGATGGCCACCCACAATGCCGATCCCAAATATAGTGTGGGTTCCTTCACCTATACTGCCATGTAGGAGCCCTGACATTTTCTTGTTTACAAATATTTTGAGAATTGCACATTTATCACGATGCAAGCTAACATCTTTCATCTTACATCAAAAGATGTCTGTTACTGAGTTTAATAAATATATCAATCTAGTGCTTTGAAGCCCCAGGCACTGCAGGTACTACAAATAGCACTTCCCTACTGGGACTGTGGTAATGTTTGCACGCATGGCTTGAAAAATAGTGCTGTGTTCAAGAAAAACAAATCAGCTGCTTTTGTTAAAAAAAATATTTTAATGAAATGTAGAATATATACAAAAGCCATGTAACATACACACATAATTTAGAGAATGCTGACTTACAAGTGCTCATACTTGCTTCTCTAGCTCGAGCACAGGTGTCTTTCTTTGGAAACATTTGCTAAAGGAAAATGAACAAACAAAACAAATAAACTTTTCCTTAGCTGCCGTCTTCAAGAGTTAGGCCAAACATCATCAGTTTGGTGGACTGAAGGTGGACTCCTTACGATTTTAATAAAATAATAAAATAATCCGATGACAAAGAGTTTCAACCCAGTCAATTAACTGATTCTCCATTTTCAGGGAAAAGTGAGAAATTCTGAAAAAAAAACAGGGTCCTTTTAGGGGAGTGAAGTAATTACTTAATAAGATGATGAGGGCTTGATAAACGTGCTACATTTCTATCCATATGACTTCTTTTGAAAAATGTCTGTTCAAATCTTTGCCTATGTATTTACTAGATTGTTTCCTTACTGTTAAGTTTTGAGAATTCTTATATATTCTGGATATTAATCCTTTTATCAGATTCATGATTTGTGAATATGTTCTTCCAGTATGTGCTTATCTTTCATTCTCTTAAGCATGTTTTACAAAGAATAAAAGTTCTAAATTTTGAAAAAAAAAAAAGATGACGAGGGAGTAGTGCTAGATTTTGCTTTCTCAGAAGTTTGAGCACGACCCACGGTTGGGAAGTAGATGCGGGCAGGCGGGGTTGTCTACAAAGTAACTCTGGAAGTTAGGAAGTCTGGTCACCACACTTCAGACATTGCCTCCCAAGTGAATCGCCAAAAGCCTTCTAACTCTACGCATTCTTTAATTTACCATTATCTGGATCTGGCCTTTAGCTTCACAAACCCAGAATGCATCTTCCAAGCGCATCAAAAGCTATTTTCTTCTTTATGAACTCACATCCACCAACCCCATAAGACCAAAATATAACCTCAGGGAACCAAATTATTAACTAAGATGTTAAATGCCCCTGTCCTTATAGACAGGGATACTCACGGTACCATTTTCTGATCAGTTTCCTGAGTAAGAAGCTGGTTGAAAAAAACAGAATGAGAAACTAATTTCCAATGAAAAGTATAATTCTCACGGGGACCAAATAGTCCTCTGTCAAACTACAAACTGTGAAACTATTGGACACATAAAAGTCTGTTTGTATATTCCAAACCTGTTTTCCTACCTCAGTTATATTTTGGATAGATAGGAGGCTTTCCATAATATCCAGAGGTAATTTCTAGATTAACTCTGTCCTCCTAGCTCATTGCTACAGACTCAGAATGTGTATGCCCCACTATCATTTACCATTTAATCATTCTGCATATTTATTGAAATGTTTTATGTTGTTTCACAGCTTTCCACATCTGGTGTATATGGACTCCAAGATCCTTGAGGAAAGGGAACACTCTTTCACTTTATTCTTACCTACAACAGGCACAGTGTCATATTCAATAAATATTTCAGTTTACTTTAAAAATATTTTCGTTATTCACCCATAAGATATTCAAACTCAGATTCACATGACAGTCTTAGTTAGACATCATATCTCCTTGTTGAAATCTCAAGGTCACTGCTCAGAAAATATCTCCCACTGTACCTACAAGCAGACGACAAAAATTAAGTGGCCCAAATGACAAAAAAATAATTATGCCTCGCATAATAGCTATAAGCAATTCTAATAAATTTTCAGATTCTCAGTGTACATGAACTACTGATGGAACCTAGCAGTATTGTTGCAAGAAATGCCATTCAAAACATAGATGGTGACTATGAAGAAGAACCTGCCTTCATACTGGTCTTCAACAAATGCAGGGTATAGTTGAGAATAACAGAAAACAGATAGTAGACTTCCCATCTTTTAATTTTTTTTAATGTAGTAATAAGAACTGAACTGAATGAAACTATACTCAGAAAATAGTAGTATCGCTGGTGAGTATTTGAGACACCACAGTGGTCTAATGCATTTCAATCTTTGAACGTCTCTTCCTCCTTTTCTTCCTTCTTCTCTCGATACCAGAGTACACGCTGTGCGAAGAGCAGTGAGCGGGGCAGAAAGTGATTTATTTTATCCTAGTGGGTGGTGATGATCTCCATCCAAAAGAAATCAGTTTCAATTAAACAAAAATCTGTCTTCTTTCTTCCCCTCCATGGTTCTATTCCTTCCTTCCATCCTCATCCTCTTTCTTTGAGTCCATCTTTTTCACTCTTCCCCACCAAACCCTAATCTAGAAATAGAACAACAGAACTGCTTCCTTCCAATGGAGGACAAACACCTCCTTTCCCTCGGGAGACGGAAGACAGTGGAGATGCCCATGCCCTTGAATGTGGTGTTTTATGGGATTATCCTGTGGAGGCTGATGGTGATTACTTTGCTGAGTCTACGTTTTGTCTGACATTTCACCACCATTAGGCAAACATTATTCTTTCTGTTGGTATTTGTTTAGTGAGCTATATACTCAGTGGTGTATGATTTATATAAGTCACCATCTCTTCCTGGTGGCTTAGGCTAAATTATTATCCAGGCATTCCAATTTAGACACACAATAAGGGACAGATTACTAAACCCCAATGTTATACCTCTGCTGAACAAAGCCTTATTCCTTATTCATGGTGTCATGCACAGTATTCACGTTTCTAATGAAAATGTGGGTTGATCCGTCAGCTGGAATAGCTTTAGGGCTTTTTGGTATTTCCGATTTTATTCTCAGAGAATGCATATATATATATTTTTTTTTTTTTAAATTTAGGGACTGATGTGGTTAGGAATATTTAGATGCTATGCCTTGAAAATAAATATATTGATGTCTTGAACTACCTTCAATGAGGTGACCACACTTGTAGGTTGTCTTGAATAGGACCATTTTCCCTGCTCTAACGCCATGAACATCACCCCACTCCCCTTCCCTCTGAAACGTGTCCTGGGTTGGGAAATGAGTTTTATGGACATCCTGACTTTGAGGCACAGATGAGTGAGGTTCCATGGAATATTCCCCTGGGAAGCTTTGGAAGACGATGGGTGGGGTCCTGAGTGCAGGCCCCAGGCTGGTGGTGGGGAGTGAGGTGGTGGGAGGGGCACGGGAGCCTGGGCTTCTTCCCCCACTGGCCCCCTCAATAGCCGGGATGCCCAGGGAATGAGAATGGATTTCGGAGGTGTATTCATCAAGTGTTGTCAAGAAAGGAGTTCAGGGATCAAATGCATTTTTAAAAGACTGCATCAAGGGTTCAAAGGTTGGTGGGAGGAGAGGGAAACTTTCCCAGAGCTTTTGTCATGCTGGTGTCTTGGGTGACTTTCTTTGTTCAAGAAAACCCTAGGGTCCTCCTTAGGGTCCTGTGGAAACAGTGTTCAAAGCAACATACCCTAGGGAGTATTGTGAGATGGAATTACAGCTTCCGACTCTGAATGGCACTACCAGGCCATACAGTCCTCCCTCTGAAGTCCAAATACTCAGGAGGGGGAAATAAAGTCGCTGTTACCTGGCCAGGCACCTGGACCGGCCTCGAGTCCTACAGCAGGTGGTGTCAAGCCCTCGGGGGACGACCTGGGCCCAGGGACATAGTGCATTGCCTGGGGTGGGTCCTTATACCCCTGCCCTGCAGAGCCTCTCAGAGACCAGAGAAACTGGCAGACCAAGAAGAGAACTTGCTAGAACTGCTTGTAAGATTCGTCCACATCCTTGTTTATTTATTTATTTATTTCTGGTAGAAAATGATCATTTTCATTTGAGTGGAATACGGGGAAATTCAGATAACACTTATTGTAACTGAGAAAGGACCTGACCACTCTTCTCTAAATGTGGAATAGAAATGCTTAATTTCCACCGGCGTTAAGTACTTCAGGTAGGAGTCATATTTTATCTCAGAAGGAGATGCATTTCTTACCATTTTTGAAAATATAAATATCCGAGTACAGAAAAGCATAAAAATAAAAATATACATCAAGCTTTTATACCACTTACAGAAATGACTTCAAATATTGAAAAATAAGTTGTCTCCAGGATTACCGAGAGGAGTTGAGAGGAAGAACTCCATGGTAGCTTTTAAGGATTTACAGAAGGAAAAGTACTAGCATTTAAAAAGCTTATTCTATAAAAATGCTGAGTTCCTTCCCAGATCGTTTTTGATACCTATCTACTTAGCCTCCTCTCACTGGGCCAGAAATCGTACAGTGAGCTTTTGATGAACTGTGAACGTGAATTCCGGGATTTTTAAGGTAACAGATCTGTACCACAAAAGCAATTTCTACATAACTAAAAACAGCAGAAAGGAGTACCTGCACTGATGCTTTATTTGGCAAAATCCCCGCATGAAAATGAGTCTAATTGTTAAATAAATATTTCAAGCAATACACAGCTAACTTAAATTTCTGGGAACTTCTTTACATAATGATAAAATTAATGTTTAATTTATATATAAATGATATTAACTAGTGTTTATTTTACATCAAAAAATATATCCCCCTTTCATTTAATACATGAGGCTATTAAAAGGGTCAAATGTCCAGATGCTGTATTAGGGCTCCTTGAAGATGCATTTGCTTGCTTCCTACATTAGTAGGAAAATTTATGGGAAGGCTCCCGGTATGTGTGCCCAGGAACAGAGAAAGAGCAAAGTAACAGCAATACATTCATTATTGGGATTTGTCTTCTTAACTTTCTTCAAGAGATAAGATTACAAACCACAAGAAAGAAAATATATATATTGGGGCCCCTGGGTGGCTCAGTGGTGGAACATCTGCCTTTGGCCGGGTGTGACCCTGGGGTCCTGGGATCGAGTCCCGCATCGGGCTCCCTGCATGGAGCCTGCTTCTCCTCTGCCTATGTCTCTGCCTCTCTCTCTGAGTCTCTCATGGATAAATAAATAAAATCTTAAAAAAAAGAAACTGTATATATTAAATATAAATATTACGTTTCTATAAATGACATATGTACCTAGTATATTTAGCGGTTAAGACCCCTAAGGTGGAGATTGAAAGCCATCTGAAAGTGTCTGTCATTAGGTGGTTGAGATCAGTCATTCCTATACTTGCAGATCGACAGATGAGCCAAGTTTTAAAACAAAAGTGTATGCAGGTAACCAACATCAAGTTGTCCCCTTTAATTTTAAGTAAAGGCAGTAAATAGAACAATTAGTGCTAAATATCATCATTTCATCTCAAGTTGTAGGTTTATCTTAAGTATGTAAGTTAACTATATATATATATATACAGACACGCATATACACCTCCTATCTATCTATCATCTATCTATCATCTATCATCTATCTATCTATCTATCTAAATTTTTTTTTAATTTTATTTATTTATGATAGGCACACAGTGAGAGAGAGAGAAGCAGAGACACAGGCAGAGGGAGAAGCAGGCTCCATGCACCGGGAGCCCGACGTGGGATTCGATCCCGGGTCTCCAGGATCGCGCCCCGGGCCAAAGGCAGGCGCCAAACCGCTGCGCCACCCAGGGATCCCTCTATCTATCTATCTATCTACTATCATCTATCTATCAAAAATCAATTGCATCCATTCTGAGTGGTTTGGAAGACGGATTACCCTTTTTAAAACCTTCCGCAAAGAATGGGATGATTAGTAAGAGTGATGAGGACAGTCTAGATACGCTTCCAGCATCATCCCAGAGCTCCAATTCTAGGTGTTTTACATCATCCACATGAAACTTTTAAGAGACCGACTTACACCTTCCTCCTCGCCGTTACACCGCATAGGCTACGGTGTGAGCTCTGAATGCACACTTGGGCATTTCTCGTGATTTCTCCCCGCACAGGAGCTGCGCCAGGTCCCAAGGGCTGGGCCTGCTCAGGTGCTGCCCCCGGCCCGTGCCCTGTGTTCAGCATCACAGGGCGGCGAGCGGGGCTCCTCCCGCCGAGGCCAGGCTGGTCCAGGGCTCAGCAGGCGCTGAGAGACTCGCCGTGGTCAGTGCTCACTCACTCATTGCGTTCCTACCATCAGCTTTCCTATATCTTCTGTCGCTGTCACCTGAGCTTTCGGATCAGGACCTTTAGCTGTTGTTTAAAGTTGGGGGCTCTACTATTTCTCAGCTTCGCTAAAGCAATCTTGATGGTATAAGTGGTATTTGCTTTGGCTCATTACTATTTGGAAATATTGTTTCTCTGTAGTTCTGTGTTGTTGTCTAACCTTCATCGTTTTTCTGTAAAATGTTTTTTTCTAAATCAAACCTCACTAGCACTCTTCTAGAACTACTCGGATACATAGGGTGACACCATCTCCACCAGAGTGGACCCTCGTTAATGACTCTGGGACCCCTTCTTTCATATTTGCAGCAAAGCCATGAACTGAACCACCAAAATGAAGGGGCTGCATTTATTTCTTTGCAGAAATAAACACTCTGCTCTTCCCTGGGAATCCTGTCCTGAAAGGCTTGGGGTATGGGGTCATGTAATCGACTCCAACAGAGTGATGTTAATCTGATATAATATTTCAAACTGTGCTTTGGGGTAAAATATTTACCTCCTAGATGTCGCACTGGTCTAACCTTCTTACAGGAAGTGCTGCTCTGTCGGTCTTTACTGGCTCTGGTGTGATGCTTTGTGTAGACCCCCAACACCTGGGTGGGGTCCCTGCCATCCCCTGGCGCTCAGGGAGGGTATTGTTCATGCTGTTTGGGGTTGCTTGGGGACCGTGTTCCTCTGAATGGCTGTTCCCTGTTTCTGGAAACACACCTGCAGCTCCAAGTTCACTTTGGCTTCTTCCATCTGCCTTGGAAATCCTGGCTGCAAAGCCATTTCAACCCGGATCCAGCAATCTCATCTGGCAGGATGCCTAACACACCGGCTATCTGCCCTAGGTGCTCGTGCTCATCTCTGAGTCCTTTTCACCCCATGGAGGAGAGAAGCCATGGACGGCTGTCCTCAGGAGCCTCCCCTGCCTACACGTGACACGATGGAATGTGAAGTGCTGGAGAGTTAGCCAGCTGGGGATCCGGGACCCCTATTTGGAAAGGGGTCAGCGACCCTGGTTAGTCTCGAGTTACTTCATACATGTCCATCTTCAGCACTGAAGCACCGATGGGATGGATCAGGGCATACATGGTCATCTGGACCTCCATCTCTTTCTGACCTTCCTAGTGACCCTGCATTGTGAACCTGCCATTTGGGGAGTGGCCAGAGGCAGGGTTTCTGCGAGGGGTGTGCGGTGTGCTGCGGGCAGCCTGGGGAGAATGTTCTACTAGCCCCTGAGGTTTCCTTTTGCTCCCTGCACAAAGGGATGTTTCCAGAGATACCTCCCACCGGTGAATGAGATTGAGGCGGCGAATGAGGACCTTGGGTATGATCTAACTGCATCCCCCTCTGTCCCTTCTTCATCCTTTGCCCTCACAACCCAAAGGAGCAGATGGAACCCTTTTGCAAAGTCTAAGCAATAATCTTTCACTCTTAGGGCCAAACCCCATTGAGGGGTGGTGATGAACAGAAATAGCATTTCTCCACCTCATTTGAGAAAATCTGTGATTTGCACCCTCTTACCTTGACTTTTGGCATACTAACTGAATTCAGAAAATCTTGCCTTCCATAACAAATTCTGGCTTTAAGCCTACATTTCTTGCTAAAAAAATAGAATTTTGAGTTTCAGAAGTTATTATTCATATATATTTTAGTATGTTATCTGAAATACTACTGTCCACCTTCTCCAGGCCCATGACAGAGAGACAGCCATGGGAATATCATGAATGTGACACAGAAATGCAGATGAGAAAAGGATGCTAATATCCTAAATATAATTCCCTGATATACATGGTATTCAGTAGCAATTCATCAAATATCTTCAGTATAAGCTACTTTTCTGGAAACTACGTATCAGTTAAAGAGAAGAGATTGAATAAGAAAAAAGATGGAAAATATCAAAAGACCAGTTTGTTTTTTAAAGACCCGTAATCAAGAGGCTATAAAGCTGTAACTTCATCAAGCTTGTATTTCATTGCTTGTTGTGCATCTGTTTTGTTTGTTGGTTTTTGGTTGGTTGGTTTTAGTTTAAACAGACTTAAAAAAATAAAATAAACAGGCTTGAGGTTGTGGAATTATCCCATCTCCTTTTCCATTATTGTAAGTAAGAGCTCAATGGACACAACTCTTGTGTGTCATTATTTAGATGGAAGATAAGGGATTTGGACATTATATTGAAACCACTCTGGTGGGGAATGTGTATTGGACACAAGTGTCGCTTGAGGGCACCCAGCATATCTGAAGCCCCTTTGTGTGTTTGGGGGTTGCATTGAGTCCTGCTCTTCTGGAATAACTACATGCCCTGTGTCCCTTGACGCTAGAGCACAGGCCTGTGATCCAGGATCTATGCCTCGAGGTGCAGAATCCGATATGACATTCTCAGGAGCAGGGCACACACAGCATCTGCATCTTCCAGCACTAAGTGATGCTTTTGGAGCCAGAGTTGAGTGCGGGGTGGCAGCGCTGGAGCCTCTGGCTATCATCCTGTGTGTCTTTGATCCCTGTACCTGTGGCGTGCTGTTCAAGGAGCTCACTGTGGTCAGCTGTGGTGCTCTTGGGTAGTCTCACAGGCTGGCTTTTGATCCTCTCCCAAATTCTCAGATGATCAAATTATCAAACTGAGGTTTTTCCACAACTTATGTCTTACTGAACTAGCTGTGCTCTATTCCCTGTGACTGTGAACCAGTGTAACACAGGATGTTG
The DNA here is from genome assembly GCF_048418805.1 of Vulpes vulpes. Lineage (NCBI taxonomy): Eukaryota > Metazoa > Chordata > Mammalia > Carnivora > Canidae > Vulpes > Vulpes vulpes. The sequence goes on from NC_132781.1 coordinate 117,337,694, forward strand.
GTAGAAATTCTCATGTCTTAGAATTGCAGTGGGAGTGGAATATTAATAAAAATTATTGGGGCAGCCCCTGTGGCACAGCGGTTTTGCGCCGCCTGCAGCCCGAGGTGTGATCCTGGAGACCAGGGATCGAGTCCCACGTCGGGCTCCCTTAGTGGAACTTGCTTCTCCTTCTGCCTGTGTTTCTGCGCCTCTCTCTGTGTCTCTCATGAATGAATAAATATAAATAAATAAATAAATAAATAAATAAATAAATAAATAAATAAAATAAATTATGGGCAACCCAGGGCTTCTAAGTAGCATATGTGTATTTAATTTAGGAGATGAATTTGTAAGTGCAAAAATAACAAATAGAACTTTAAGTAATAATAACACATTGTCCACCTAAGGGAAAGAGCTGAAGAAACTTGCGTCAAACTGGACTGGATATAGGAAAACCCTCATACGTTCCTTAGACTCCACTGTCTCCTCTTCCATTTCAACACTTTTGATACACTAAAACCTTGACACGCAACCCTGTTTCCCAAGAGTCTCATTCTGCCTCCTTCCACAAAGTTTACCAAAAAATTCATACTAGATTTGACTTAATTAAAATAGTGAATAATTGGGCACCTGGATGGCTCAGTTGGTTATGTTTCCAACTCTTGGTTTCAGCTCAGGTCATGATCTCAGCATCCTAAGATGGAGACTCTGCACTGATAGGAGAATCTGCTTAAGATTCTCTCCCTCTGCCCCTCCCTCCATCCCAGGTTCATGTGCATGATCTCAAATAAATAAATAAATAAATAAATAAATAGTGAACAAGCCAAAGAAGAAAGTAAAATTAGTCTCCAATAGCATTACCCTGAAAAACACATTAACAGCAATCAATAAACACACCTAATTTTTATATATAACCACATCTATATAAAGCTGATGGCATTGAACATCTTATTAAAGACTCGCCAGTGTCGGGGTGCCCAGGTGGTGCAGTTGGTTAAGCATCCAGCTCTTGGTTTCTGCTCAGGTTGTGATCTCAGGGCCTTGAGATTGAACCCCAAATTGGGCTCTGCGCTCAGAGGGCAGTTGGCTTGAGATTCTCTCTCCCTCCCCCTCTGTCCCCCTCACTCTCTTTCTCTAAAATAAATAAGTAAATCATAAAAGTAAAATAAAACAAAGACCTGTTCATTCTGTTAATGAACACTGCCATGAGTTATCTTTCTAATTCATCATGGTTTATTGCTCAGATAGATCTCCACGTTAACGGCTACATATTGTTCATTGGATGAGTGTTCTCCAAGTTATCAAGCCAACCCACATTGTTGGGTGTGCAGATTACATCAACACTTCTGTGAATAAACACTGAATAATTATAATTATAGTTTTGAGATTCCTTTTTAGAAATGTTATTGTGGACATTCATTCAGATAGCTTTGTTGAAACAGACACGTCTCGATTAGAAATAAGAATGAAGGGCATTCTTGAAGAAGAAAGAGATAATTCAGCCGACAGATTCTGAAGGTATGCAGGAGGGAGAAGGGCAGTGTCACACTTGGTCTCAATAACCAGTAAGAAGAAACAGTACTTACAGGCTGATTTTATTCAAGCCTATTATTTTCCTACAACTCTGAACCTCACTCATGGATTACTTAGCAGACACTGTAGTTGTCTACTCAGTGCACATTCTTTCCCTCTTTATTGATAACTAAGGCTTAATTTTGTTTAGGAAAGCAAGAAGTCTGGACAAAATGCACATTTTCCTGATTTATTTACAGCAGAGAGTAGCCCTTGGGCCACATTCTGGCCAACAAAACACAATAGCCAAGAACTCTAAGGACTGGGGCCATGCTTTTGCTTGTCTGGTATAGACACCAGTCTCATTCCATCTTCCTCCTGCCTTGAGTATGAACATGACATTGGGGCTGGAACTGCATCTTAAAATTTGGGACAATGTGCAGGAGAACAAAAGCTACTTTGTAAAGATTGTTGCCATTAATTCCAGGTGAATGTTATGATTAGTTAAATCTGGGAAACATGGCCATCAGGGAGGTTCCTGCACAAATGTCAGAGCATGGATGTAATAGGAGCTCAACAAGTGATGAGCTCAATAAATGATGAATAAGTGAATGAAGAATGAATGAACAAATACAATTTTAAATTATGGGTTGATTTGTTTTTCTCTACTTTTGACATTATTTTCAACCTGAAACGTTTGGTAATCAATCTTAAGGAAGAATCAGTGGCATATGGATAGTCTCAAATTTTAAGTTAGAGTTATGGGTAGTTTTCATATGGATTTCCTTTGCCTTCAAAACATATCATGCTTTTCAAGTCCATTGAGGAATTGGTATAATGGTAAGGTGCATGGCCATCTTTATTTTGATTTTAATTTAAAAAAAAATGAGCGGGAAATATCAGAAATGGAGACAGAACATGAGAGACTCTTAACTCTGGGAAACGAACTAGGGGTGGTGGAAGGGGAGGTGGGCGGGGGGTGGGGGTGACTGGGTAACGGGCACTGAGGGGGGCACTTGGGATGAGCACTGGCTGTTATTCTTTATGTTGGCAAATTGAACACCAATAAAAATAAATTTATATAAAAAATAATTCAATAAAATTTTTAAAATATATTTTTAAAAAAAGAAAAACATAATTTAAAGTTAAAGCAGGCACCCATTTCAAGGAAAGATTATAAAATCACACAATCAAAAAACAATGCCAAGTTTATTTCAGAAGCATTATCTAGGATTTCAGCCTGGTTATCAGGTCTAAGACTTGAATATTCCTTTCAGATTTTGTTCATGATTATCTTTACATTATCTCCAAATAGTCTCATATTAGTGCAAGTTTATGTTGAACTTGCTGAACCACAGTAATTATTTTGAACAATATTAGAATCATCATAATTATATTCTCTCAGCATGAGTAATCAGTAGGATAGGTTCAGATCATTCTGGGTTATGCAAACTTAAAATTAATTCAGAAAATTGTCATTTGAAGATTTCTGAAGAAATATTTCATTTCATCTGAGTGCATGATTTTGAGAATTCTAATCATCTCTAATTACTCTTTTTATTTTATTCTTTGCAATTGTTATGAATTGCTATCTTGAATAGGAGGAGCGTCAATGAATATTTATCAAGTTCTTGTTTATTCTAAGGAATGTAGCTTTATATCCCTATCAAATTTACTGCCTTCCACCCAATCTCTCACTCTCCCTTATGGTAGAGAAGTCTTAGCATGATTACTTAAATTTTAGATCACTAATGAGGTGACATTCATTAATGGTAGCATTAAAAAATGTATTGATTGGAATGGCTTCCTGGCTTTCCTTGGCCAGGATTTAGTGCTTCACAGGAACAGTAAGAAAGGTAGTCCTTTGGCTCATATTTTGGGGACAATTTAATTTGGTTCATACTCAACTTACCAAAAAAAAAAAAAAAAAAAAAGCTTGTAAGATAAGAATAACAGCTACTGATCATGTGGCATCAATTCATTTCACCATTCCCATTGTTCCTTCAAAACCATCAGCCAGCTTAGTGAGACACATGCCTGGGTTTGGGTACAAGTGGGTATGTGAGGCTCACCTGGTCCCATTCTGAATTTTATCAGCTTCTGTATATTTTGAACAGCTAAAAATTTTCTACATGCTAATTTCAGAAACTAGCAGTGTTTATTATTATCTATTATCAGATGCATCTACTTTTTATTTTTTTGAGCTATTAAGCCCCTGGACAATATGTTTTATATCACTCAAAGGTGTGAGTTTTGGTCCAGCATTTCCAGCACCTCTGAACATCAGCTGCTGAACAGAAGCATGGCCCAGACACTTGGTTCTACCTCTGGGTCTGGGTCAGTGAGTGGCATGGACTTGGCCAAGTCTGTCTTGTGCTCTGACACTTAGACCCCTCATCTGCAAAGAGGATTGGACTAGATGTCCTCTGAGACCTGACCTGAGACCAGGGCAGCTCGGTGATCTAGCTCAGGATAACGTTACTTTTTAACAAGATGGATACATGGCCCGGAATAATGAAAGTGGAAATCACGGAAGCAATGAAAGTGCCCCCGGGAAGCTAGGAAGCACTCACACCTGTAAGTTGAGAATAAGATGCAATTTAATTTTTTGAGTTTTTTGCTTTTTAATTTTTTCTCATTCAATATGCAGCCCCGTTGGGCAAAGACTTCATCCAAGGGCCAATTTTCATAAAATTCACATAGATGTTGAATTTTCATTTTATCAAATCTAATGATATTTTGTTTAATTTGCTAGTAGGAAAGGATTTCAGGTAGAAATCCTCAAGCCAAACAAAGAAGTGATTTGGTATAACCAAAAGTATAAAAGTTTTGCTAATCATACATTGTATGTTAATATTCCGAAAATAATTTTTAACATTATAAATATATAAGTGGCAGTTGTATCGATTCAAGGATAATCACATTTCTCACCGGAACAAAACTCCTAATAAACATTCCAATGAGGTTACAAGACAGTTAACACAAGCAGGAATTCAAATTATCATGAGTTAAGAAAATGTATTAAGTTTGGGCACCTAAGGGGCTCAGCAGTTGAACTTCTGCCTTCAGTTCAGGTCATGATCCCAGGGTCCTGGGATCGAGTCCTGCATCGGGCTCCCTGCAGGGAGCCTGCTTCTCCCTCTGCCTGTGTCTCTGCCTCTCTCTCTGTGTCTCTCATGAATAAATAAATAAAATCTTGAGAAAGGAAAAGAAAATATATTAAGTCAATAGAGACTCTTTCTGCAGAGAATAAGAGCACAAATTTCCATACATATATTTCAATATTTTATTCAATTTATTTTTTAAAGGGTTCACTCATTTCCTCCAACTCCCATCTCTTGCTTCTTCTGTTCTATTATTTTGTTTTGTTTTGTTTACTGCGTTACAGCTGATAGACAACCTCAGATTCCTTTCAGGCATGCAGCACAGTGAATCAGCAACTCTGTGTGTTACATTTGCACAAAGTCTTGATGCAAGTGAAGATGTGGGCTAAGCAGGTACGTGAGAGAAGAGCTTTTCACATAGAGTAAATCTTTGGGAGGAAGGTCCAAGGCAGGAGTGTGGCTGCATGTTGGAGGACAAGCCAGCTGGCCTGCATGGCAGGAGAAGGCCTCTAAGACTTTAGGTGTTTACATGCACACGGTGAAGATGTAAGGTTCTTAAGCTCCTGGAAGCTTTACTTCAAGCAGCAAAGAGAAACATTGAGCGATTAAGAGCTTCAAGTGTGCAAGTGCTCTAGAGACACACAGGACAAAGACAGCATCTAGCGATGGCCTGGTGTTGTCTGAGGTCAGGAAACGTCCCCCAGATTTCAGCCGTGTTTAGCCTGAGACCTTAAGGATGAATCGAATTAGCAGAAGAGGGTGGTGGGATGGCATCGGCCAGGCAAAGGGAACAGCAGGAGACGTACGGGATGGAAGGAGCCTTTCCCACTCACGACACTAAGATGTGTTCAATGCCGGCAGGAGAGACACTGGAGAGAAGGTTTGTGTCTAAAATTCTGCTCTAAGAAATGCATCAGCCGCTAACGCGGAGCCTGGGGAAGCCATTGCTCATCACCACCTGCCACGTCCTCCAGAAAACCTCCTCCGGCCACACGTGGCCCGAATAAATTTTCTGCCTATTCAAACAGCAGAAAAATGTGCAAGTAAAGAGAAGGTAGTGATTTCTGTTTGTTAATGATTCCATTTATCTGCTTGGGCTGGAAAACTGTGCCTGCTTGAGCTCATGCTCGTTGGTGACCATGATCCTGCTTCTCTGCACAATCTGCTCTTGGGTTGGAAACCGCAAGTCCCATCTCCCCATGTCTTCCACCTGCCAACCATTCATTTTCCTTCCCTTTATTTTGTAAATCCTTACTTCGTAAAACATTTTATCTGTGGAGTCATTTCTTCCTGACTTGTTAGACTGTCATAAACCTGGAAAACCTGAAAAATAAAGGAAAACAGGATAAGAGAAATAAGACACCAAAGAGAAATACATGTTACGTCTTCATAACATGTTAGAGCGTGCTACAATCTTAATGTAAAGCACACGAATGGATAAACGAACACCCTCACATGGGCACCTGGGTGGCTCAGTGGGTAAGGCATCTCCCTTCTGCTCAGGTCATGATCTAAGGGTTCTGGGATCGAGCCCCACATTGGGCTTCCTGCTCAGTGAGTAGTCTGCTTCTCCCTCTCTTCCCCACTCCTGTGATCTCTGTCTCTCTGTCTCTCTCTCTCTCAAATAAATAAATATTTTTAAAAATAAAGTTAATTAATTAAATTAAAAAAGAAGACCTTGAGAGAGTTGATTAAACATTTAAATTAAGAATTCAAAAAGAAGAAAATAAACCAATGCACTCAGGGAAGATTCTTTTCTATTACTAAAGCAAAGAATAAATACCATTTCTCTTTTAGAAGACAAAGACTTTAATAAAAGATAAGAAAACTAAGCACGGTTATTTTTAATAAAACATGTATGAGAACACACATAAACACAAATGCTATGTAAATCAAGGGAGTGAGAAGTTCAAAATCCAATGAGATAAACTGGATAGGAAATTTTTGCCAAAGGGATTATCAGGCATGGGTACAAAGTTGCATATGTGAGATATTTATCACAGTCCTTTCATGATCAGCAAGAATTAGGAATATCCTAAGTGTCCAAAAAAAAAAAAAGGTCTGCATTGGTTTAATGTTTTTTTTTTAATTTTTATTTATTTATGATAGTCACAGAGAGAGAGAGAGGCAGAGACATAGGCAGAGGGAGAAGCAGGCTCCATGCACCGGGAGCCCGACGTGGGACTCGATCCCGGGTCTCCAGGATCGTGCCCTGGGCCAAAGGCAGGCGCTAAACCACTGCACCACCCAGGGATCCCCTCTGCATTGGTTTAAAACAGCATAACATCTTGGGGCACCTGCATATCTCAAGTGGGTTGAGCATCCGACTCTTGATTTGGCTCAGGTCATGACCTTAGGGTCATGGTTGGAGCCCCACATCGGGCTCTGTGCGTAGCGTGTAGTCTGCTTCTCCCTCTCCCTCTGCCCCTCCCTCTGCTTTCTATCAAATAATAAATAAATAAATAAATAAATAAATAAATAAATAAATACTTCTACATTTTTTTAAAAATCAAACAATGTAAATTCTTGAGAAGAAATGTTCAGAAGACATTTGAAGGTTTAGCTTCAAAAGTAGCTAAAAATGTTTTAAGTGGTTTACCACACTATTGATAAATGATTCTAATAATATTTAAAAATTATCATTTCAATATGGACCTTCATACTTATCATATCATTGTTAAATGCTAAATATTATTCTTGAGTAAAATATTGAGAATTTTACTTAGTATCTATTTACTTACAGTATTAAGTTCTAATGCTAAGGTAAGTATTTTTCTAAAAGACACCAGAAATAGATATTCCAGATTGTCACTCATCTTTTGATAGTTGAATAATTTATTGTGTGTGGTTTCTTTTGTTGTTTTTCTTTAGGGAGTGTCTCAGAAATTTCTTCTGCAGAACTTGATATTATATAACCACCTTTACTAAGTGATAAGAGCTGAAGGCAGTAATTTAATTTGTGCATAAATCATAGTCTGTGGGGTTCTCTTCAGATGGTTCACCTATTACCCCGCAACTGTTGAATCACCTCCTCCTTCCCATGGTAATTGGAGATGTCACCTTTGGCGTATACTACCCTGCATATTCTTGTGCTTTTTTTTCCATTCAGCTTGTAGACTCATCCCTAAGCGCTGCTTCAACAGTTCACTGTATGTTCGCGGGGTAGGAAAGTCCCTCGTGTCCTGCTCACGTCTTCCTTCTTCTACTGCATCTATCCTTCCAGTTGTGCTTCAGAGTATTTTTTAAAAATATATAAAGCATTCTGAAGAAGTGACATCAACAAAACATCAGAAGAGGGAACTTCAAGTGCCCGTCCCCAAAAGAAACATTAAAAGACAAGCAGAAACTTCCAGAACCAAGGTTGTCAGACCCTGGAAAACAGAGTGTTACAAACTCTGAATCAAGACAAAGTCAAGGGGCATCTGAGTGACTCTGTGGGTGAGCATCTGCCTTTGGCTCAGGGCGTGACTCCAGGGTCCTGTGATCGAGTCCCACATTGAGCTCCCTGCAGGGAGCCTGCTTCTCCCTCTGCTTGTGTCTCTGCCTCTCTCTCTGTGTCTCTCATGAATAAATAAATAAAAGTTTTTTTTTTTTTTAAAGACAAAGTCAAGTTAAAAATGGTAGAAAGCATCTTGGTGATTTGAATCTGGGCCCCTCTCACTTTCTCCCAGCTCAGTGGAGGTTCTGAGGCTCACTGTCCATGTCATTTGTGTGGGGCCTGGCCCGGTCCCCAGGAAAGCAGAGCAGACCTTATTTGCAAACCGTGTCTGTTCTAACTCATCTGGTCTCCCAAAGGACTTGAGACAGATGCTTCCCAGGGCCAGAAGCTGTGAGCTGTGAAAACATGTACGGTGCCCAGGATAAACCCTTGTGTGTTGGGTCAAATAATTTCTGAAAAGTGCCAGGACCACTTGCTGGAGAAAAGGGGAGTCTTTTCAACAAATAGTGGTGATAAAACTGGATCTCCACACACAAAATAAGGAGGTTAGATCCTGACTCACATCATGGACAAAAGTTAAAATAAATCAAAGAGCTAAACGTAAGAGTGAAAACTATAGAAGTCTTAGAAGAAAATAGAGGTAAATCTTCATGAAATTGGATTGATAAATGAATATATGTATATATTCATATTGTCCCTAAGGGTTATTTGCATTGTCTATGTGTGTATGTCTATCTATATCTATATCTATATCTATATCTATATCTATATATCTATATATTAATGTAAATATTAATGCATTTTAATATATACACACATATCCTAAATGCCAAAAGAATGAATAAAAAAATTGAAAATACATAAATTGTACTCAATCTGTCAACTTGAATGGTCATGTGGCCTCTCTGAGGATATCTGTGTTTGGGGAGTTCTTTGGACCAGTGGTAGATGTTATGTGAGAAAGGAGAGAGTAAGTGATGGGTTAAACCATTGAGATTTGGGATTTTTGTTAAGGCATGTAACCTTTTTACCCTACTGAAGCCATGACTCCAAATTACTTATTTTTTTAAAGATTTATTTATTTACTTATTTGACAGAGAGAGAGAGAGAGCACCAGCAAAGGAGCAGAGGGAGAGGGAGAAGCAGACTCCCCGTTGAGCAGGGAACTCTACTTGGGACTTGATCCCAGGACCCCGAGATCATGACCTGAGCTGAAGGCAGACGCCTAACCGATGAGCCACCCAGGCACCCCTGTGGCTCCAAATTTTTAACAACACGGGCCTATTTATCTTTATCTGCAGTAGTTTCTAAAATCCACCATTTACATTTAGGTTTTTAATATATTGGAATTATAATTTTTGACTAATTTTTCCCAAATAGAAGAACTATTGTTCTTGAACTGAACTGTCCTTCATTTCCCAGCATCCACAGTGCCCTGTCTGCTAAATGTGAAACTCCTCTTCCAGGTCAGCAGAGTTTCATGACCTCTGAGCTACTCCTTCTCCATTTAAACTTATGAATCTAATGATCAATATTCTCAGGAATACTAAAATCAAGTCAGTTGTGAGGAATGTGGTATTTTGTTGAATTACACAACAATGTAGGGATAATACCTTTATAGTGTTCAGTAACTACAGTGTTCAGTTCAGTAGCTCGTCCACGATATATCTTTTTCTAGGGCACTACAAGGAAATCTAGTGTAACGTGAACAGAGTGGTAATAGCTGGTGTTTTTGTCATATTTCTGGCATTTAAACACCCCACTTTTATCATCTCACCTTTGAAAATGATTTTCGCTGAGATTTTCATTTTGGGGGCATCTGTCTTATAAAGGTAAAAGGAATTCATTCTCTTACTTGTTCCAAAATAGACTTCTAAGACTTTGGATATTGAATTGAATGGAATATGTGTTTCTGCATACATTGAGATGAAAAGGTGTTTCAGTCCTTTCATCAGTGAGAGTGATAAGTGGCCGCACACGTGTGCTCATGTTCCATCAGCCACGCATTCCTGGAATAAGCCTACGTGGCCATGTCGTGTTTTCTAAGAGAAACATTGTGGATTTGAACAAAAAGAGAGGGTGTTTGCTGGGGGTATCCTACAGGAGCCGCATTAGAATACCCTAAAGCACGTTTCTTGCATCGATAAGGCATATTTTTCTCCATAAGGCTTTTCCAACCTGAAAGTCAAGACCGTTTGTGTGGCAGGTGACGTTCAGACAGACAGCACCGTAGTCCAGTGAGCACGCTGATGGAGAGAGGAGTTAGCCTGGTCTATGGGATGGTTTAGGAGACAGAAAATTCTCCCCTCCAGTGATGCCACTCACTCAATACTGAGATTAAAATATTGCCAAACAGAAATTTCTTCAACCATTAGGTCCTACCCGTTCTGCACTTGGGTGTCGGTGAGACTCTCCTGTACCCTGGCTGGGAACTGTCCACACACATAGCTTTCCTCTCTGCAGCGGATCCCTCCTGGGATGCCGCATCAGCCTCCCTGCTCAGCCTACGCTACTTGAAATTTCGCTGGCAACTCTACTTACGTAACTTGAGCTTTTCTGGACTCCTCTCTCATTTTCCCATCTCCCTCTGCTAGCTTGGAGCAGGTTTTGGGGGCATACACTTGTCATCTCTGAAACTCCAGACATCAGGGTGGTGCCAGGGAAGGGGAGCCTATAGACCAGGGCTTTGGGGACACTGGAGGGCCTCCGAGCCACGTGACCGGTGCATCACCAGATGAGCTCTCCCATTTTCTCAAGTGACCTGGTGTCCACTGACTTGCTGGCCGGTGACTGGTTCTGGAATCTACCCCGGGGACAGAAAATCAGCAGGAACTGGGTGGTGGGAGTAGAATGAAGCACTCCAGAAGGCTCTATCACTGAATTAACTCCTATTATGAAATTAATATTAAAATAATTTGATAATATTAATAAAATTTCATATTATTTTAAAAACGCATCTAATAAATGAAATTTTGTTATGGTATCCAAAGATAACGTTGAATAATAATAAAGTCAAATAGAGTATATTCTCAATTTAATAATACTCTAGTTATAATGATTTACGGAAGTCATTATTTTGAGTAAAACTGCTTATTAAGTGGTACATTTTTATTTCCAAATAGACTGGCTCGTATCTATATGTTTAACTAGCTTCCTGGCCCCATTGCCGGTGCTGTGTCAGGGCTTCTGTGTAAAACAGTTTGTCTGACTAATTAAAATGTGATTTCCAAGCCTATTTGTTATTACTTCTATTATCTTCTTGTAAGGCTCTGAAATAGCATGTTTATGGCTGCCTGCAAACTCATCTAATTTAATATTTGCCTAGTAACCTAAATGTCCCCATTTAACAGCAGCTGCCCTTGGAATACAGATTTTTTTTTTTCCACAAGGCAAGCTAAATTTTAACTAATTGTCACTGCGATATTCCATTCTGACTGGGTACATGAGCCTTTTCGATGGTGAAATTGGAATTGTTAAATGCAAGCGGTTATTAATTTGTTCTCAGTACAAAGGATGCAATTATTCATCTAAAAATAAAGCTCTTAGGGTCGGGAGAGAAGCAACGAATGGAACAAGTCCTCATAATTTAATATTCTTCGTTTTGATTTTCTTAGCAGATCTTCTGAATGACATTTAGAGGCCAGAACTGAAATTATTAGCCAGCATGACCAAGCAATTCAAGGGACTGTAATGACTCCTACAAAAATTATGAAATGAAACCAAATGATTACAACATTTTCATAGTAATTGTCCTTTTCCATCTCAGAAACCTGGAGGAGGCCTGCAGGGGCCGACAGGTGCCCCGGGGCCGGTGGCCGCCAGAGCCTGACCTCCGTCGGGGGGCAGCACGGGACCTGGGGTCTGCTTTTCCACTGGGGACCCCGGGCCATGCTTCCCCCCTGAATCCCACACCGCCAGGGGCCAGGATGGATGCAAAGTTATCACGGAGTTTAATTCACTGGCTTTGAATGCGGTTTAGACAGAAGAACTCAGGTGATCTGAGTGCCTTCGGCCCGTAGGAAGCTTGGGATTAATGTAAACCGGTTATTCCACAGAGAGAAGGACACAGAGACCTCACAAAGCCTCAAAGTGCACGAGGGATCGGCGTGGCTTTATAAAAAATACATCGAAAGGACTCCTTGACCGTCAACTTGGGTACTTGGCTTTGCGTCCATGTGGCTGGTCCCTCGCCACCTGCAGGCTGGCGGGCTCCTTACCAGGTGGACCAGGCTGTGGGGCGTGGAGGCCTGTGTCCGCGGGGCCCGCTCTGGCCCACAGGCGTTACGCCGACCCGCAGAGGCCTGACCCCGAAGTCCCTCGGGGGGGTCCTGGAGAGTATTTCCCCACCTATATTACATCGTAGACTCTTGAGATGGTTTCACCCGACCCTAGAGCCAGAGTGGGAGACAGTGTGGCGGGGGCTGGCTGGGCTGGGGGTACAGTCTCCACAGGACCAGGACTCACCCCTGTTCCGAGCAGCTGGGGGAGCAAAGACCGAGGGCCGCTCCCCTGCCTGGTCAGGTTTCCCTGACCCCCCCGCCCCCGAACCCCCCGCCGTCGGGCCATGCTGGAGTCCTGGGCTCTCTGACAGCCCAACACGAGTCCTCTGTCCCCCCCACATCAGGGTCGCAGGGCCACCCCCCCACTGGCACCGCCCCCCCTCCCCCATCTACCTGCTGTCAGATGCTTCCCTGCCGCGAAGATCCTGCAAAACTAAAATATGTGCCGTCTGGCTCTTTGGATGAGACCTGTGCCAACCTCTGTTCTAGCGGACACTTCCATGGCTCTTCCTTTTCCCAGAAACTTCCAGTAGGTCTTTCCCATTGTCACTCTCAGTTGATCAAGCTGTTTCTGTGGTCTATTAAAAATAAATAAATAAATAAATAAATAAATAAATAAATAAATAAATAAAATACTCTCCGTTTCCAGACATCTAACTCCCTCTGCCCACGTGACGTCTCCCGTGCACTTGTTGAGGCTGGTGGATCTCCCACGGCATCTCCCACGGCGTCTCTGGCCTCTTCTTGCTAGGCCCTCGCCTGGGGGAAGGGGCGAGGGGCTCTCTGGGGTCTCTTTCACAGAGACACTGTAGGATCTCATCACCTTCCAAAGGGCCCTCATCCTGACACCATGACCTTGGGGGTCAAGTGTCAACACGGGAATTTGGAGGAGCCACAACCATTCAGCATGTACCACGTATCACATAGGTCCTTTGGGCTCCTGTCTGCATAAGCTCCTGCTCCCCATCAAGCAAGCGCCTCTCCTGGTTCCAGTGCAAGTGGTGTTCCGCGCTTAATTGTTGGGGCCAGAACCTACACGTGTTATTCATCCTTTCCCTATGCTCATGTACAATCTTCCAGCAAATGCTCTATCTTTAAACTGTATCCAGAACCCCACAGTTGCACAGCACCTCCACCTGCACCACCTTGCATGGAGCCACCAGCACCTCCTCAGCCGCAATCCCAGTTCTTCCTGCTTCCTCATCCTCTACTCTATGGTCTGCTCCCCTCACAGCAGATGCCTGACTAGCCATGTAGAGCACGTCGGCCAGGTTAGGTCCCTGCTCGACAGCCTGCAGTGGCTTCCCACGCCACTCAGGAAAGAAGTCAGTGTGTAAAATGGTCTCGAAGCCTTATAATTCTGGCCACACCGACCACGGCCTGCCTCACACGCACACTCACCCCCTTCCCCTTTGCTGGTCTTCAAATACACCAGGCATGCTGCTGCCCCAGGGCCTTTGTCCACGCGGCTCCCGATGCCTGACCTCTCTCGCCCTGATTTTCACATGCTTTGCTCCTTCTCGTGCTTCATGTCTGTTAAAATGACACTTCTCAGTGCGTCACTCCTGGCCATTCTGCTAAAAATACAATGCCTCCAACCGACACTTCTATCTCATTCTCTCCTTACTGAAGCCCTGGATTTTTATCTGGCCCATACCAAACACTACATGGATTTTGTTGAGAGCCCAAATAATGCTCTGCTGTTGCAGTTTGGACCTTCCTGCCTACATGGTTTCATGCACTTTCCTCTCTCTCTCTCTCTCTCTGTCTCTCTCTCTCTCTGTCAGCACCTGTCACTGTTCTTATGACATCGAAGGAGTACTCAGAACGGCATAGGGCATCGCACCAGTTGAAGCGCTATGTGCATTCCCAGCATGTTGCCTCGTTCTCCAACAGGTCTCGACCCTCATTGTCCGCGCTCGGCCCTTGAGCCTCTTCTGGCACAGAACCCAGGCCCCATCACCCTGAATAGCACTGAGAACATGCATCTGTCCCCACGTGACCTTTCTCCTCTCCGTGCCTCCCTGCAACCTTAGTCCTCTATGCATTCAGCAACTATTTATTGAACATGTTCCATGTGTTGCTAATCACAAGGGATGTAATAGTGAGCAAAACAGGCAACGGGCCTGAACTCACAGGGCACTAATGTCGGCCCAGGAAGCAGGGATTAAGCACAGAACACCACCAGGTACAATTGCACACCCTCCTGGTGTAGTAAACTCAAGTTACAGGGCGGAAGCAACCCCAGCTTGTATCAGGAGAATGAGAAAGATCTCCCTGAGAAAGAGACATTTAGATGATATGCCAAGGATGAAGAGAAGTAGTAATAAGCTGGGGATCCCTGAGTGGTGCAGTGGTTTAGCGCCTGCCTTTGGTCCAGGGCGCGATCCTGGAGTCCCGGGATCGAGTCCCACGTCGGGCTCCCTGCATGGAGCCTGCTTCTCCCTCTGCCTGTGTCTCTGCCTCTCTCTCTCTCTCTCTCTCTCTCTCTATGTCTATCATAAATAAATAAATAAATAAATAAATAAATAAATAAATAAATCTTAAAAAAAAAAGAAGTAGTAAATAAACTGAAAGATTGGAGATGGGAAAGGTGTGATTGCCCTGAGAGGGCGAGGAGCCAGGGCTCCTAAAGGCAGTGGTTTCCAAGCACAGCCAGTAAGAGTGAGCGAGAAGCATCCATGGGTTATTCTGGCAAAAGAGTTTATGTAAAGCAATGCCCTCGGGGGAGTTTGGTCTTGGCACAGGAGGAAGGGCACTGCTGAATGGGAGGGGGCAGCGGCAGGGCCCACAAACCTTTTATTCTCTTTCTTCTGAATGACGTGGAATCATGTGTCATTGTTGTGTGCACACTACCAGGAGTGTGAATCCTCTTGTAAAGTGATTCTGACTCTGGGGATTTTATGTCTCCAGCACAAAAAGGGAGCGGCCCTGGTATGTTTAGTCTCAGGTGCCAAGAAATGTCCTGTTTGGGAACTCCAAATACCCTTGAGCCTGGGACAAAAGAGAGGTGGTGGGGCTAGCGGGCGCTGGGGGGGGGGTGCACCATGGAGTTCAACTGGAGACCGTGGGGCCTTTGTCTGAGGCACCCAGTGGGTTGAGCGTCGAGAACAATTATGAGCTGCTTCTGTAAACGAGTGTGGAGAGAGCAAGCAAGCTAGGGAGTCGATAGTATTTTCTTTCACTGGCTCTGTTTTCTGTGGAGCCAGTTGGCATGGGACGTCCTTTAGCTCTGGTATACTTTACACAGCACCGTTTGTCACCTACTATGTACAAAGAAGTGCGATTGTATTCTCAGGCGTTTTCATTGGCTGTGTTGTTTTTTTGCATTTAGAAAGTTAGTTAACTTGAATTACAGATTCCTTTTCCAAATTCTTCTCACTGGCTCTGTCTAATAAGTGGTGAAGGCATTTTAGATGTCATGCTCTGATCATTTTGGCAGGTAAACTGGATCCTAGGTAACACAAATTATCCAAACTTAGTGATAATCCAAACTTAGATGGTGATATAATGGCACTAAGGGATTATTTTAGAAAAACTTAAGATATCTTTGTGGTTGGTGATCCCTGGTTGGCTTGGCTGTTTAGCACCTGCCTTCGGCCCAGGGCAAGATCCTGGAGTCCTGGGATCGAGTCCCACATTGGGCTCCCTGCATGGAGCCTGCTTCTCTCTCTGCCTGTGTCTTTGCCTCTGTGTGTGTGTGTGTGTGTGCGTCTCATGAATAAATAAATAAAATCTTTAAAAAAAAAGATACCTTTGTGGCTAGAAAACCAATGGATAACACTGAGTCCGTGCCAACCACCGCTGTGGTGTGAGAGTCGCTGTTATTTTGAACAATCACTTATTACCTATTTTTAAATTACTTAGATAGACATTACAATTCTTTTTTTTAAAGATTTTATTTATTTATTCATGAGAGACACAGAGAGAGAGAGAGGCAGAGACACAGGCAGAGGGAAAAGCAGGCTCTATGCAGGGAGCCCGACGTGGGACTCGATCCCAGGTCTCCAGGATCATGCCCTGGACCGAAGGTGACACTAAACCGCTGAGCCACCCAGGCTGCCTGACATTACAATTCTAATCAACAGATTTCTCTGGAAGATATTCAGTGAGTGGATGTTTAATGCAAATGTCCTTTGGGTTGTAGAAAAGACAGTTTTACATGCAGGTAAAGGCAAAAGCATAGTTACAGGTGGGTGATTACCTTGATTTTGAGACAGGCAGTGAAAGTAGAAAGAAAAGGTAAATGTGCCTCATACTGCAGAGAAAGCATTGATAGCAAAGAGTTCATGACTGGATTTGGGGCATCAAAGAGCGTGAAGTCATGGGTTACCTCAGAGTTGAAACCTGATAACTAGCAGTCTGATGATAGAAATGAGGAAAATTTGGTGAAAATCTTCATTGGAAGACATAAAGATGAGATTAATATTAGATATATTGAATTTTCTTTGTTCAGGGAAGGAATCATTTATCAAAGCCCAAATCTCGTTGATTGTAATTTAAGAAAATCAAACCGGTGTAGATCTCGCCCTCTTCCTCTTTCTGTCAATAAATGTTGGAATGAAGATAACCGATTCTTTGCAAAATAACTGAGGTGCCACAATGTCCTCTAATAAATAAATCATTCCATTGTTCCAAATGCATCGTGGAGAGATGTGTGAGATAAAGGCGCTCCGCGTGAAATCGGCTTTCAATGAGACAAGGTGCTTTATTGTGAGATCTCTCCCACTTACCTTGCTCCATTGAGAGGACTTAGCACATCAAGGCAGCAGGCTTCCTCCTCTCACATTTTGAGAGAGAGGTACCTAGACACACAGCTAAATCTGGTGCTCTGGGTATAAAGTGAACCACTGCAACATGAAACACGTTCAGGAAAAATGCGATGGGAGGAGTTACCGATGAACCCGCAGTGGTAATTAATGGAACACTTATGCCCATTGTAGTTACGAGGTTGGCCTAAGTCCAGTAGGACAAGGAAGTCAAGTCTCCTAATTAGCTATGATTAAAGAACAGATAGAAAGTTAAAATACACCAGGACACACGGTAAAAGATGAACCATACTCAGAACATTTTGAAAATGGCTGACGTTAGGTCTAAATACCTTTCTCGAGATTTTAAGGTTGTTCGGGCACATAGACTGTACATTATCATAGAGGACGGTAATTAAACATCTACTCTGCTTGTCCTTTAGTATTTCATATCTGGTGTCATCTGATATTGGGACACACACAGAGAATAAGCCATCTCCAACCAAATTTATGAATGAATGTGTGCTCTGAGCCACATTAGTGATATGATGTGTAAACACCCACCCGTAGGTTTTACTGCAACAAAACTCTGTATACAACATTACGACATATTTTCACATCATTTCAGGTATGTGACATTTGTGAGTCTGAGGTACTTAAAGTCCAGAGATTATTGTATCAGTGATATATCATCGAATGCAATCTCATAAAGCTGAACTTAAACCATCTCCAGGTACTGAGATGATAAAAGTATCATCCCATTTAATATTACAATACATAAAACACATTTATCTGAGAGCCATAAATGTTATAACTTAAGACATTAATAATTATTTTTATTGACTCAGTAATAATTAAACGCAGATGTTTCTGTTTATTATGGTCTTCGTATATTGTATGACCATTAATTTCAGACAAGAATGTGGAATTTGGATGTTTGTTAGCCAAGTGGAAAGCTGGTAGTCCCTCTGTAAGCTCACACTCAGGGGCTTTCTTTTCTGAAGGGAGAGAGAATGTTTTGTCAAGGAAAAGCAATGGAGGAGGAATGTCTGGGGGAAGGCCTGGAGAGCGCAGAGCTAAGGACAAGAGCCTTCCAGTTAGTTTGCGAAGTGTATATATGGATAGTGTGAACCAGATACATTTTTAAAAGTCCGACATGCTCCCCCCCAAAAAAGCATTTATATTTTAAGTGTTTTCAAGATGGATGTCAATTATTTGTGTAAACACAGAAGCCAAAAGTGATATGAGATGAAATCTTTCTAAGATTGGATTATAATAATAATTGTTGTGATTATTGTTAAATTGTGATGATTATTACATTTGTCTGTATCTATCAAATAGTTGTCTGAGATTTGATTGGGGTTGTGCTGAATCCATAGACCTCTATAAGCTCAAATTAAGATCCCGGCCCCATTCTGTTAGCCCGCAGATCCACTCGACCACAAGTTCCATGGAGTGTAGACAGTAGTCTAGAGATGAAGCCTACTCTGGAGTCAGGTCTTGGACAGATGGAGACCAGAGAGGCAAGACCAAGACAAGGGATCTTCCGGGAAGATGGGGTGATGAGAAAGGACAGATGAAAAAGCTTCTGTTCAGGCACCTTCAGGGCCCACCATCAACTATAATCCACCTGGTGTGGTGTTACTCAACACAGCAGCCAGCCCATCTGAGCCCCCCTACTTCCAAGCCTAGCCCACCATTGCCCTGCTCCAAAGGACTTGACAGTGCTCATGTCAGAACCTAGGGCCCTCCCGCCTACCTTAAACATGGCCTACACAAAGCCCTGCCGCGGAGAATTTCAGAACCCTGGCTCCAAGAGCAAGTCCTCATCACACTCTGGAGCCAAAGGGAGGAACCAAGGCAGGCGTTTCTAAGACGACTACCCTGGAAGAGATCCACATGTGTTCATCATGACCCTCCCGGCACAAGGAAACGCCGAACATGCTAGCATGGGTGGGAACACAAGACCACCCATCCCCAAAGACTTGACCTCCGCATTTCTGGTGGTTCAAAGTTTTAAAAACCAACCTTGATGACTGTGGAGTGCATAGACCACGGTGACCACGGCCACAGGATTACTAGTTAAGCTTTATGATCTGACCAGCTGTTTGCAAGAGCAAAGTCACGTCAAGGTACCAAATTCCTCTGAGGGCAAGTACACCTGCTCCCATCTTATATAGGACAGTGGGGTTTAAAGAAGATAAGTCACATTTCAAATTGACAGGTCTAAGAGCCGAAACTATTTCTCTCCTGATTTCCCACGTTGTTAGCTAACACAAAGCACTGTCTACCCCAGGAAAGTGCCTTACCATCATTTTCAGTTTTCTCCTATGACAAAAAAATTTCATTTCTCACAAAAAACTGATTTTATTTCCCCCTAAAACTATGAAGTCAAAGAATATTTCATAGATTCTGGTTCCTTTCTCATCTCTTCTGTCTTCCAGCACAAGGCTTCTCTCTCTTCTCTTCGCTCACCTCTCACTTGGACTTAGTAGAGTTAAGGACCCTCAGGATCGATTGCTTTTGTAATGGGAAAAATTAAAACCCAGTATTGGAAGCCACAGGCTACGGGAGGGTGAAAGTAGCTCCTCCTATATTGCACTGTTCACCCTTCATCAAGCACCAGCCCCCCTCCCCCGGGCCTGAGAGGGGGAAGAGGTGAACGCAGGCCTGACACTGTTCTTGGGTCTGGTGTGAGTTCCACGTACCAACAAGGAGGACACACAGAGCACTGTACGGGGGAGAACGTGGAGGACAAACTCAATATTCAGAACCCACTCAGATCCCGATTCATTGAAAACAAGAATTTAAAAAAAAAAAACCCTATATATATTCAAGACAATTAAAACATTTGAATATGGACAAGTTATTATATGACCTGATGGATTCTTTTTTTTAAATCCTCTTCGGTATGATTATAGGGCTGTCCTACAACCTGACATGTACACGTCTCCTTTCCATTTAGAAACATGGGATGAAGTACCTGGAGGTTAAATGACATGTTGCCAAAATTTTATCTTAAGCGCTCCCACAATCGGGGGAGAAAAGGACAGAGAGGAAGGCAGGTGGGCAGGAGGGGAGAATGAGAGAGGCGTGAGATCCCACCTACAGATGAGGTTGGGGAACGTGGGCGCGGGATGACCTACACGTAAGGCTTCATTCTACTTGTGCTGCTGCGCCTGGGTCTGTCTGATGTAATACGAAATTAAAACAAGAAACAGTTTATGGCATAAAATGAGACCTGATGGGTTGCTTTGAGAGTCATTACGAGCAAACACCACTGACTTCCCACTCGGCTCTGAGCTGGGGCCCTGCGTGTCCTGTGGGGAGGACGGTTGCACTGAAACGGGCAGGTACGTGCCAACGAGCAGTGCACATCTCCCAGGACGGGTGAGTCAGCGCACCCCAATGGCGTGTCTCTGGCCTCCCTTTTGGTTCCCAAGGTGAGCATGATTAATGCAAAACACAATTCAGGAGGTTCTGAGCCCTACCCTTCCTTTGGCATGATTTAAATGTAAAGCAGAGATGACTATTTCACAATCCACTGATAAATTTTTTCTAAGACCAAAAAGTTGCTAGCCTGAATATGAGATTTGTCTCATTCTAGACTCTGAAGCTGCTCTACTTGTCTGTCTGTCTGGAAAAGAAGTAAGACTCCGGAGGAAGCTATAAATTAACAGGCCACACAAAGTTCTCTTTTAGGGAAGACGTTTTCATTTCCAGTCCAGCCGCCCGCCGATCTCACCAGACTGTTGCCTGAGGACTGTGTCTGGTGAGAGGTGTGTCAGCGAGATGGAAGTGCTGCCGCCAACGTATTTCCCAAGGTCACGATGCACGATTCATAGCAGCTCAATGAGGTGTCATGTCAGTCCTTGGGATTTCAGATGCCACCACAACACGGCCTGGAAGTACAAAGCCATTCCTCTTGTCGTGTTTGGGCTGGTGTGGTGGCCGTGCAGGTACTAGGATACAAGCAGAGCCCTCTCGTTCTGTGAAAACGATGGGTGTGATGCATGGTGCCCTGGGAGGCGTGTACATGTTCATCCCCGAGTGGATCATCTTAGGCTCCACTCGTAATTAAACTTACGAATACGGTCTTGATTCATTCCTTGACCCAAATACCATGCCGCAGTGAAACTATGTGTCCTCATTTCCTCTGCTTTTCCCCTGTTTTCTTAACTTTTTGTTTTTAATTTTTTAATTAACCTTTTCATTTTGAAATATGTGCTATTTGCAGAAGAGTTGGGATGATACTACAGAGGATTGCCATACGCCACACCTGATGTCCCCTGTTACTAACATCTTAAATTGTATATTTGTCATAATTCATGAGCCGGTATTAATACATTATTACTTACTGGAGTCCATGTTTTATTCAGATTTTCTCACCGTCACTTTTTAAAATTAACTGCATCACACTGGCAATCCACTTGCACATGGTCTTATTATGGTTTCCTAACACTTTACATGTATGATCAGATTTAATAATAGTAAATAAGACACAATCAATATTAGGAACCCCCTATGTTTTTTGAATGAAGAAAGAGAAATTCAAAATTGACATAACACATAAAGTTAAATAATATGAAAGAGAACAATGGGGATTAAAGCAAGAATTCCTAACATTTTCTGGGGCGCCTGGGTGGCTCAGTTGGTTCAACATCTGCCTTTGGCTCAGGTCATGATCCCAAGGTCCTGGGATCGATCCCCCACATTGGGCTCCCTGCTCAGCAGGGAGTTTCCTTCCTCCTCTCCCTCTGCCTGTGTCGCTCCCCTGCTTGTGATCTCTCTCTCTCTCTCTCTCTCCCTCCCTCCCATCAAAAATAAATAAATAAATAAATAAGTCTTTAAAACAAAGAATTTCTAACACTTCCTTTTTTTATTTATTTTTATTTTTTTAACACTTCCTATTCTACTTGGATGAGATTCTTTCCTCGCAAAGAAGATACCATTTTTGTGAGAAGTATGGCATATCTATAGTAAAGTCGTTCTTGACATAAGATCCATCCATTTATAGCCACATAATTATTTTACACTATAGGAATTAAATAAATAGGGAGCTGAGAAATAATTCTATGCTATAAGAGCTCAGAAATGCTGAAAATGCTATACTAATATCATCCAATTATATTTCCTTCCTCCTAGTCACCTGCTCCTTTCATCCCTATTGATTTTGTATACATTGTGCCTACACTAACCTATGCCCGTAATTATGGACTCAGTACCAAATGACAGAGAAATACTTATTTTTTTCCAGATTAAAGAATTCATTGCAAACATGAAAACAAGAAACTTTGAACGACCTCAGAGAACGTGATGGTAATTATTTAGTATTTAGAGGATCTCTATTTCCTCTTTCTATTTCTCCTTCTCCTGTCTCCTCTTCTTCTCTGAATCCAGGTGCAGAAAATATAGCAATTAATATTAACCTGAATTTGATTATTTGGCTCTTCAGCATTTCATTGGATTATGTTGACTTGGTAATTTGATTGCTCGGCAGATGTGAACTGTACTGATTGCATTAAAATATGTAAAGGAAATGAGGAAATATCACCAAACCACATGGTAGAGAGACTTGGTCCCCTGCTGCTGGGCATGTCCTCCAGGGAAAGAGATGGAGCAGTGAGTGGCGCGGCGGTGGCCCCTCAAAGCCTCTTCTCCGAGGAGCCCACTGTGAGACAAGGTAACATGGGACTTTGCAGCCAAGGTAGTGAATTTGCACATGGAGTGAAATCCTCTGAAAATGCCCATGATCCTGTTAAAACTTAGCTCATGGCTGTCCTGCTAGAGGAAAGGATAGCCTTGCTGGCCCCTGGAGAGTGGGCATAGGGAGCGAAGGGAGCATGGGGCTCCTAAGCCACGGCGGCAGGGCCTGGAAGGACACGGTGGGGACCACGCAGACCGACGGCAAAGGCCAGGCTCTCGTCGGCAGAGCACGTCCCACCGGAGTGAGCAGAGCAGGGTGCTGAGGCTTCAGACTAGGCGGCGTCAGGCTGAACCTTCTCAAATAGAACCTAGGCTCTGACCAGTCTCTCTGGCAGGGTCCTTCGGGGGGCCAGGGGATGGCAGGCAGGGTGGCACGCTTATGCCGCCCAGGGCATTGATCCAGAAGCTGAGACAGACCTGAGCTGGCACATGTTGGCCTGATTTGCTGCCGCAAACGTAGAATATGTGGCTTGGCCCCAGTAGAGCCAGAGGAATGTCATGAGTATCGGGACCCTGACGGGCAAGTGCCCTTTGCCGGGTAAAATATAAGACATCTGGTCACCTTCACATTTGAGATAGACAATGAATAGGTTTTTAGAGTGTGAGCATGTTCCCTGTGTGCCTTTCTATTTTTACTTGAAAAACCTGATAATCCCAGATAAATACCTCCTACGGTTTCCAAGGTTCACCACCGAGAACCCCAGAGGAACATTTGGGAGGCCGAGTTTCTCCAGAGGCCTTGCAGAGCAGCCCGAGTACTTCCCAACAGGAAGGAGGACGTTACCCGTGGACCCCCCCGCCTCCCTGCCTGCCTCACCTGGTTCTCAGCCTGATTGCGTTTCTGATGTCCACCCCTCCTCTCATGTTGCTTTACTTAGAACCCTTTATTTTGTTGCTTATACAGTATTTGTCGGATTTGGGGCAACATTAAAGCCGCTGCCATCTAAATTTGTGGGTAATCATTCAATGTGATGTACTTCCATAGATTTACTTTGCAAATGCTCGGATATATGTCAACGCCTTATCTGTGGGGCTTTGAAAATTAGTTTTACAATACATTCACAAAAATTTAGATTAGAGGAAGCCTCCACGAGCCACACTGAATAATTCAGAGAACAGTGACTTGACGCTCATTTATTAAATATGAAAAACACGGCATTTATGCAGTGCTTTAAAGCTCTGGCGTCTATCAATGACAATTTCCATCTATTCTGAAATAAAATGCACAATCTGCCACTGATATTATGTTTTCCCGGATAACTCAGACATCATTCTTGCAGAGGTAATAAATTACAGTATCTCCTTCCTGAAACACGACAGTCAATTAGCCATTATCTGCCATCCAAACAGTCAACTCACTCCTGAGAGGATTTCGAGATGAATCCTGTCATTCAGCCCATAAGCAAATTGATAAAGATTTTTCTCCCCATTGTAACAGAATCTGTGAATAGTCTGACTTGGTTTCTCGGTGAGTGTACAGTCACCTGCATTGGGAATCCATCACACGTCCACGTGGCCCGAGACACTCTGCACATGGAGCTGCGGGCCCTGGGAATGCAGCTGGTCTGAACTGAGGCAGATGGAAGTGGAGACACACACGCACTGGAGTTTTGACTTAGGATGAAAACAAAAAACACTGTATAATATTTTATATTAATTGCATCTTGGATCCATTTCCGTATATATGTATATTGGTATATGAAAGATATTGTTAAAATTCCACCTTTTTTTCACTTCTTGATGTGACCACTAGAAAACTTCGTCAATGCACCTCACTTCGTGTTTCTGTGGGCAATACTGCATCAGACAGTAAGCTTCCTGGGGGTGAAAACTGGGTTGCATCATCATGGTTTATACTCCTATAGACGGTTCTTTGAACAGCAGGCCATTTCCACAGTCTACCTTCTTACTTTGCTGCAAAAATCACTGAAATTGGGCTTCTGTTTTCACCCATCACATTGCACCATCCCCAAAATGATTCTTCATTATTATTCACGTTGTTTTATAATATACAACCCCCACTTCTCACTTCACAGACCTTTATACTTGACTGAGCATTGCTGCACACACTCCTCGAACGCTCGCTCTTTGCAGGGTCTGTGCCACTAGACTCTGTGGATCGTTTGTTCTCTGCTAACGTCCCTACTGAGCCTCTGTGGGTTCATCAGCATCCCTGCCCTCAGCAGTGTTGGCTGTTTTCCTGTAGATAATATTTTCTCCTGTTGTGATTTTATTCAATTGGGTGGTTTAACTATCACCGACAGACTGGTCTGTTTATGTGTGTGTGTGTGTGCACATGCATGTGTAAATTATATAAAAATCTATTTTGTTTTGGTGTCCCGGGAAAGGGTGATTCACCCTGTGTGTGGGCGCGAAGACCAAACCTGGCCTGTGAGCGAGGTCCACGGTGAACTGTTGCACACGAGGGAGGGACTCCAAGGCCTCTGCTACATAGCTTACAATCACGAGGACCTATTTGTGTTTACAGACCTGTGAGTCAACTGATGTTTGGCTGCTGTAGGCCGGGCTCAGCTGGAAGCTGCAGGTCCCACGTCGGTTGGCCTTGTCTCCAAATTATGCATTTGATTCCAGTTCCTTAGTTTCTGGGAGGGTCCCAGGAGGATGGGGCTGGGGCTCAGAGGACACATTCTTCTCTGTGGCTGGTCACCAAAGAGCAAGAGCCAAACTATGCAGGCGATCAAGGGAGTCTGCTGTAGCATCATATCCAAACTCAGCACCAGTGAGGTGGCAAGGTGGCTTCACCCAAGGTGGGAATGTTACCTTACAGTGAACCAGCATTTTATGATTTTTAAACATGTCCTGAGATGTTTCTTTTATTTTCAAGTATTACTGCCATTATTGTATTACTCGGGAAAAGCACAGTATGAGAAGTGACTTCAAAATCTCAGTGGCTCACAAAACCATGTGTTTTATTCTTCACACTAATGTGCTTGTGAGTCAGTTATGACTCTGCTCATAACAACCTCATTTTGTGACCCTCTCTGAGGGAGCGGCCCCCATAAGTAACGCCGCCAGTCTTACAGCAAAGAGGAAAGAGAAACATGGTGAATCTCAAATTGGCTCATAAAGCTTTTCCTTGAAAATGACACACATTACTTCTATCAACATTTCATTACCCAGAGCACAAGCCATGCTGCTTCTAAACTCAACAGGGCAGGGATGTATAATCACCCACAAGGAAATGAAGTAAATAATTGTGAACAATGCAATCTGCCATACTTCCTTGAATTCAAGCATGGATCATATTTGCAAACTTTATTATTCTTTCTGATTGTGACACCATCGGAATACAGTGAATATTGTCCCTGAATTTAAGAATGTTCAAAAAATAATAATCTGTGGCTTTGTGGAGCTAAATTTCCAGAAAAGTCAGGCATGTTTGTTGGACTGATCTGCTATGTACAATTCCATAAACTGGATTTTTTTTTAAGAGCACAATTTGTGAACAAACCAAATGGCCACAGGACTAATGATCCAAAAGACACAACAGGTCAGGGGTGTATTTGGCGTTATTTTCCTATCAGGAATTGGCCAGTTATAGAAGTGTAGAATGAAAATCTAAAAGGCTGAAAATCTAAAAGATTGAGATCATTCTGCAGAATGGACTTTCTTCCCAAAACCTGGTTGTGTGTTGAGACATATGAGGCACACACACTCAGAGAAGGTTTATTACCCACATAGTGAGGTTGTTTGGGAAGGCTCCCTTGGCAGGGGCTCATTAAATCATACTGTGGTTTGGGAGAAGAATGGGGTGAAGTCTCTCGTGCTCATGGTCTGGGCCATGTGTGCTTTAAACTTCTGGCCAGTGTCAGAAGCAGGAACACTAGAGTATTAGCTTGCACAGATGTAGAACAGAGGTGAACAGTAGTGGAGGGGCTGGAGGAGTCAACAGTCAAATATCAGAAATGTAATCAGACTTGTTATGACACCTTTTAGGTGGGACGTTAGAGTTCAGAATTTCCAAGAGTAGAGGACCTGGTAAATGTTCTAGGAGTTGGGTTGCACACCCAACAGGGCACACACCATGTGAGCAGAGTAAAGCAGAATAGGCAAGTCCCATAGACACTGAAATATGGCATTGCAACATCTGCACATCTATTTGAAACAAGAGGCTACAGGACACTTAGAGTCCATAGCATAATTGCCTTAAGGAAAGAAAAGTAAACACATCATTTCTGGGGGAAAATAATCTCACTCACCATTTCAAATTACATCTATATTTATTCATAAACAATATCTGATATGCAATCACAAAGAAGTAGACATGTAGCAATGTTCTATGTTAGATTTGAGGAAGAATAAAGATAAACCATTGTTAGCTGTGTCTCAGTCAGCGCTGGCTGCCATTACACAATGCCACAGGCCAGTGGTTTAACCAATGGAAATTTATTTATCCCAGTTCTGGAGGATGGATATGCTAGATCAAGATTTTAGCTGATTAGTTGCTGGGTGAGAGCCCACTTCTTGTCTTATAGTTGGGCACCTTCTAACTGTGCCCTCACATGGTGGGGAGGGAGAGGGAGGGAGAGGGGGTGTGAGCTTTTTAGTGTCTTTGGTGTCCTAAAAGGACACAAATCCTATGGGTTAAGGGGCCCCACTCTCTTGGCCTTATCTACCTGAGATTAATTAAGGCCCTCTGTCCAAATACAGTCACATTAAGACTGGGGCTTTACAAAACATAAAATCTGGGAGGAAACAAACATTCAGGCAATAAATGTATACAGTAAGACCAATAGGAGGTCAATGTAATGGGATTATCAAAAGTGAATTTTAAAATGATTAAGATTAATATGCTTAAAAATAGAACTCAAGACTAAAGAACAAATGACCCAACTTAAAAATCAGCAAAAGACTCCCTAGACATTGCTCTAAGGAAGATATATAAATGGTCAATAATTATATAAAAAGATGTTTAGCATCACTAATCACTAGGGAGATGGACACAAAAACCACAATGAGATACCCCTGCACACCTATTAGCATGGATGCTATCAAAGAGCACACAAATGAACAAAACAAAAACAAACAAGTGTTGATGAGGATGTAGAGAAATTGGAACCCAGCATTGCTGGTAGGAAGGTAAAACTGGTGCAGCTACTATGGAAAATAGTATACTGTTCTTCAAAATACTAAAAGTAGAATTAGCATATGATCCAGCAATTCTGCTTCTAGTTATATAGCCAAAGAATTGAAAGTGGGGCATGAAGAGATATTTGCACACCCTTGTTCTTAGCAGCATTATTCCCAATAGTCAGAAGGTGGAAGTGATCCCAGGGTCCATCAGTAGATGAATGGATAAACAAAATGTGGTCTGTTCACACGATGGAATATTATTTAGTCCTGAAAATGAAGGAAATTTTGATATAAGCTACAACACAGATGAATCCTAAAGAATTTGCTGAGTAAAATAAGCCAGTCACAAAAGAACAAGAACTATCTGGTTTCACTTATCTATAGCATTTAGGGCAGTCAAAGCCATAGAAATAGAAAGTAGCTGGTGGGTACAAGAGGCTGGGGTGCTGGGAGGTGGCACTGGGGAGTTGCTGTTTAGTGGATGTGGGGTTAGGTTTGGGATGATGACAAACTCTGCAGGTAGATGCTGGTAGTAGTTGGGAAGCAGTGTGAATGTTCTTAACGCCACTGAACCATCCACTTCAAAGGTGTTCAACTTGTAACTTTTACAGTTTATATGTTATACCACAACTGAAAATAAATTAAAATAAAAATAATAATTTTTTTATGGATGAGTTCTGCAGAGAACTGAAAGTGACATGAAAGAATCATACTAAAAAAACCCAGAGTTTAAGGACACAATAACGGTAATTACAATGATGAGTGAATTTAATAGACTATTAAAGACAGCTGGAGCTAGAGCTGACAAACACTTTACGCCTGAAGCACAGAGAGAGAAGTCAGAAACTAAGAAAATGAAATAGGACATTTAATCCAACTCGTTTGTAAAAGCCATAGTCTCCATAAAACTGATTCAAGACTCCAAGCCACAGATTTGAAAACCTCTACAAACTCGAAATAGGGAAATAAAAAGGAAACCATCCAGGTTTATCCTCATAAAAAAGTGCTGTAAACCAAACACAGAAAAAGTCTTACAAATATCCAGACCAAAAAAAGTCATTAACTTCCAAAGAATATTGTAATGACATCTGACATCTCAACAGTAGCAATAAAAGCCAGAAGACAATGGGATGACATTTTCAACATGTTGACAAAAATTATGCCAACATATAATTCTATCATAAGAAAAATACCTTCTTCAAAATGAATGCAAAATAAAGATATTTTGGGGCAAGCAAAAACTAAGATAATGGTTTATGAGCAGACACACAGACATTTGAGAATAATCTTCAAATAGGAAGAAAATAATCTAGCACAGAAAGAAGGTGAAAATTATCAGTAGAAAGAGTCAATAAATAGGCGAATCTAAACAAACACTGATTGTATGAAATAGTAAAAAAAAAAAATGCCTTGTGGGACTGAAACTATATAGAAAATCTAAATACTTACAAAATTTCACAGATCAGTTTTACTAACCTTCACACTAATTTCGGGTTAGTCACGTTTCTAAAAGACCAGATAATTCACAAGCAAGAAGAGTAGAAAATTAAATTAGAAAACATTAGGATAATTCAATTAAAAAAGACAAAGGAAATTGAATAATCGAATAGAAGAGGTAACTAGAATAACTGTTAAAATTAAGGCAGAGACTGAAAGTTGGGTATAGAACAAAACACAGCTGCCTATGAGAGACATACCATTATCTACTGAAACAAAAAGTTGAAAATATTAGTATGAAAAAAGTTATATCATGCCACCACTCTCCAAAAAATAAAAAAATATTTAATTATACAAATATCAGACAAAGTCAACTTCCCTAAGAAAAGACACAGTATGAGAGAGAAAGAGGAGAATATCTTAAGGAAAAATTCTAATCTCCCAAATAAAACTTTTACCCCTTTAAAAATAGCTTTACTATTGCCATTAAAATTCATCTGTAACAGACTAATCTACAAGTGGTACCTAGTGGTGTATAAAGGGCTAATAGTGCAAAGAGACAAAATTCAGAATGGATGTTAAATGTCTGAACTACATGATGAACTAGCTTTATCTCACTGAGCATGAAAAACACTGCACCTATCAACCCCCAAGTATGCATTTTTCTCAAAGACACAAGAGATATTTACTGAAACTGACCATAGACTGGGGCACATAGTGAGTCTCAACAATTATCAAATGACTCACCTCATACAGATGATAGTTTCTGCATGCAGTAAAATTAAACCGTATAGTGGCAATAAAAACATTTCTAGAGGGGGCGTGAAGGGCAGAGAGAGAGACAGAATCTTAAGCAGACTCCCTCATGAATGCAGAGCTGGACGTGGGCCTCAATCTCACAATCCTGCGATCATGATCTGAGCCGAAATCAAGAGTTGGACGCCTAACTCACTGAGCTACCCAGGGGCCCCAAAAAACATTTTAGATTCCACATGTACTTGAAGATTAAGCAGTACTTTTCTGGATAACTTACGGGTCAAAGTATAAGTCATTGTGTACCAGAGTGAATCAGAATCTATTTTGAACTAAATGAAAGTAAAAAAATATATATATGACATTGATGCCTCTCAACTTGAGCTTTAGAGAAAATATAAGTACATATATTTAAAAAGACGAGCTTATAAACAGGTATGTCAGCATTGACCTCAAGAAGCTGTAAAGAGCATGGCAAATTAAACCCAATGCAATTACTCTATTTACAGAAGAAACAAACTCAAATTTTCACCCAAATAATGCAAAAAAAAAAAGAAAATGAAACACTAATTTGTGATAAAAATCAGTTAATGAAAGGAAAGCTCTTTACTATGATAGACTATCTAAAAAATATATATATATATATATATATATTATGGTAGCTGAGCTATATATATATAGCTACCATAATAGTTAACAGTGAGAGACCAACAAATTCAACAAATTCCCTCTGAGATTAGAAACAGGACAAAGATGGATTGAATTGATTCACCAATTCAAGAAATCATTGTTCTAGAGGTCCTAGTCTGTGTAACAAGGCACGGAGAAGATAGCAAACAAATATAGATTATAAAGGATTAAAGAAAACCAACATTAATCATAGATGTCATGTTTGTTTTTGGAGGAAATCCAAGTGTGCCTCCAAAGAAGCAATTAGAATTACACAAATTTACCAATAATATGGAATATAAATTATATATATATATATTTTTAAAAGGAGTTTTATTTTATAAATGCCAGCATGAAACAATCAAACAACAATCTTTGGAAAGAAAAAAAAACTGCCATTTACAATGACACCCAAAGCTCAACAGGCCTTATGAGTAAATCTAATAAAAGATATGTAAGAATCTACTGAAACTAAAATTGTTAAGACAAATGAAGACATACTTTAAATAAAAAGACTAATATCCTATGTGCGTATTTTGAAAGGCTTTAAGTTGTAAAACGGCATCTAACAAAATTATGTATAGATTTAATGAAAACTCAATCAATACCCAAGATAGTTGTTTTCCTTTTTTTTCCCCCAGTGTGGTAATTGATGGACATACTGAAACATACATTTGGAAATGTAAAGGGCAAATATATCAAAGAAAAATTTTAAGAAAAATATGGTGGAGAACTTAAGTTACCAGGTATCAAGACATTTCAAAGCCACATTCATGAAAATGATGTGATTGTTAGTGTGAGGATAACCAGCTAGACCAACGGAATGGAAGGTGTAAGACCAAATATAACTAAGCAGCTAACCAAACAAGCAAACAAATAAAACACTAACATTTTATCTAAAACAATGTCTAGACCCAAAACAGTAGGGAAAGGGGGTTCTTTTCAGTAATTTGTGCTTGACTAATCAGATAGATACCCATACAGAGAAAGGAGGGGCGAAAAGAATCTTCACGACCACCTTACCTCATACTCCCAACTAATTCCAAATGAATTGTTGAGAAAACTGAGAAAGAAAGGTAAACATGACACTTTCCCTGTAAATGTCAAGATAGTGAATAAATATGTCTGTGCCATCCATAAGATCTCCATGGCAACTGCTCACCTACACCTTTGCAGGGAGAAAGCAGCATCCTTTAGGACGGGCGTGGCCAGATAGGCCTACAGGCAACAGTAGCAAAGGAGAATGGATTCATGACCTAGTTGGAAAGAAAGATTCATTGAATACAATGCAAAAAATTCAGCCTTAAGGGAGAAAATGAAAAGTATCGATTACATAGAAATTAAGAATTCTTCTGCATCTAATGATGGCACCAAGAGAAAAAAAAATTGCCAGTCACTGGCTGTGAGAAACAACTGGAACCATAGTGGCCTGCTACTGAGAGTGCACATGTAAGATCACTCTGGAGAGCAGTTCATCATTGTCTGTGGAAGATGAACATTTGTGCTCTATTGCTGTTTCTAGGTGTTTCCCACAGGACGTATGTTTATATACACAGGTACTAAAATACATGTATTCATTCAGAACAACATCATCTTTAGTAGCGACATCCGTAAAACAACCTAAAATCCTCCCCATTCAGAATAAACAAGGGGAAACCATGGAATATTATGTTGAACTGAAAAGGAGTGTATGATGCCATATGAATGTGGAAGAATGAAACATGGACGCGTTGATGCTGAGTGAAGGAAAGAATGAACAGAAAATACAGCTGGTGTGATTTTAAAACAGCCCAAATCAGTGAATTTTGGAAACAGGTTGGTGTGGTGATCAGGAGAGGAAATTGTCGGTGTCTGGTACACTATTAATTGACCTGCATGGTGTTTTCACCCTGTAACAGTTCATCTAGTTGTATTCCTTGATTTATGTACCTTCCTTTATTTATGTTAAATGTTTTTTTCTTTTAAGATGAATGAATATATATTCATATATATATTATGAATATATATATATATTCAAATATATTCCCCCCCCCACCCAGTATTCCTCAGGTTAAAATATCTGACTATTTTAGCTCCAGGACCATATTTACAATGCTCAGAGCATAATCTCTAGAGCCAGAATTTCCAGGTTCAAACCCTCAACTGCTCTGCACTAACCTTGGGCAAGGTCATTGATACTTTTGTGCTTCATATTCCTCAGTTGAAATGAAAAAGCTAATGTCATGATTCCTGTTGAGAATTGCACACGATAATGTGTGGACCCCCACCGAGCAGGACACAGAGTAAGCACTAAACCTTGGTAGATTTTTCTGCATTTCAATTTACATTTTTATTCTCATCAGATGTAAATCCTGAACGTATTTAACTGTTGTCAATTTTCGTGACCTTTCCATTACGGGAGCTTCAGCCAGTAGTCATTATCTAAATGTGGTAATTATTGAAACATTGACAATGAGAAATAACTGATGCCAGCTTGCTATTCCATAAGTTTTAATGCTAGCAAAGTGTATTTGCATAAATATATGTATTTTAGTGTTCAATTTTGGGTCTATAAATCCCTAGCATCAATGAGAGTCAAAAAAGCTAATGTTCTTTTGTCTTTTTTTGGTTCTGATTTAGTGTGGTAGCAGTAACTGATTCTGTTCAGCAAGCAGCACACGGGGGTGATGAGGTTTCAAGCAGCACATTGGCCTCCTCCTAAGTTCTGTGTCCAACAAACGAGCCACCAGCTCTAGTGAGCAGCCAATTTTGCTTGGCAACTTGCAGAGTCTTCTCTTGGGTCACTCTGATCCTGTTCAGGAAAACCAGGAGAATATTCTCCCTCTTCTTATTGGAAAAATTCAGTTTTATTGAACATAAGAAAAAAATACTTCCTTCTTTTCTGCCACTGGTGAGAACACAATCAATGGTGTTGGTGAACTAACTATATTTGCAGTGAAGTTACAAGGATAACGGGGCAGTTAAGCAAGCAATTGAGATTCTAGGGACTAATACTGATTTGCTACGACGCGCCACCCTGACCGCGCGACCTAGTTCGTGTGGAGTGTGAGCGACATCCTCTTAGCAGTATTTTGTCGACCCAAAACGGAAGCAAACAAAGCAGCCAGCTATCGACAAATCAACGGAAGGGGACACGTTGTGTATTCCGGTTAGAGCGGAGGTGGTGCTGATGGTGTGAAGAGTGACACGTGTCTACGAGGCACGTCCTGTCAGGGCACCCAGCCCGTGCTTGGAAAATCAGTGCTAAGCAGGGATGCAGGGGTGAAAATAGGGGAAGCAAATGCGTCTTCCTTCGCCATTTTACCTAGGATCAGCCATGGCTTTGTGCCGAAGGCTTTTTAGAAAGATATGAAGCATTAAAATGACTAATTATAAGCACACTTTACACCATTCCGTGAGGCCTTTATGATTACAAAAAAGCAGCACACTTTCTAATTGCTGCTGAGGGGCCTGCGGTGTCTAATATTGTATTAAACCACGGTACCAGCATTTTAGTTACTTATGCAAAAACCACATCTGCAATTGATAGAAATATTTATCAGTGTGTTCACCAAAATGAAAAAGCACTGAAGCAAGTAATAGCATTTAAAACAAATATAGGAAAGTCCAAATGAAAATGAAGCATTTGAATAATTACACAGTGTGCAGCCCGGAATAAATGATATCAAAATCCACTTGTGTTTCAAATCAACAACACTGACACGTAACAGAATCTCGATGATACTGTACGAC
The DNA here is from genome assembly GCF_048418805.1 of Vulpes vulpes. Lineage (NCBI taxonomy): Eukaryota > Metazoa > Chordata > Mammalia > Carnivora > Canidae > Vulpes > Vulpes vulpes. The sequence goes on from NC_132781.1 coordinate 117,372,147, forward strand.
AAAAATTCAATCCGTAAAAACATCCTCGTAGAACATTTCAGGACAATGGGAAATCTGCAATTTTTCTTTCACATAGAAGAGTTGGATGCTGGAAATCATTATTTTTTCATTATTATCTCGTGATTACAGGATAATAATGATTATCTACTATCTCATGTAACTCATGTGTTCCAGTTTAGGGCTCCCGCGTTGTGAAGACTGTAAGGAGTTTAGCGTAAGCTTCCATTTATTTCAGGAGCTCGTGACGTCAGATGCATGAGCTGCTGCTGTCCTGTGCATCTGCAGTCCTGTCCAGGTGAGGGTGTGCCCCAGGAGGTGTGGGGCACCTTCCTGCTTGCTCCTTCTTTTTCTTTTTTTTTTAAGTTTATATATATATCTTTTTTTAAGGATGGATTTATTTATTTATTTATTTATTTATTTATTTATTTATTTATTTATGATAGACACAGACAGAGAAAGAGAGAGAATGGCAGAGACACAGGCAGAGGGAGAAGGAGGCTCCATGCCGGGAGCCCGACATGGGACTCGATCCCGGGACTCCAGGATCACGTCCTGGGCCAAAGGCAGGCGTCAAACTGCTGAGCCACCCAGGGATCCCCCTGCTTGCTCCTTCTAAAGTGCGTGCAGCCACCTGGGTTAGCAACTTGCAGCATCCCGACCTCATCCCTTCCTCCCATCCTCGGTGAGCTCATCATCCCGAGACTGCGAGAGGCTTCCGCGTGCCTTTGCAGCTAGTGGTCAGAGGCACCGTGAAGGGGATGAGGGGGCAGCACAGGGCCTCTGGAGGCCATCTAGTGCACAAAATGAGCTTGTCCGTTGGTCTGAGTACTTGTGGGGATGGGAAATCTGCTTTTGGGGGCTCACTTGTGTCCTCAAAGAAAGCCTTCTGCTTTCAGGGCTCCACGCAACCCTCCGGGCATCCTAACGGAGTCTGAATGCGAGCGGCAGGTGTCAGGCAGGCCAGCTGGGCCAGGTAGGGCCCTGTCCAGAGGCCGCCCTCGGGGATGTGCCAGGCTCTCTGGGAGCGTCTGTAGGAGCGGAGGAAGCAGCCCGAGCCCCCAGGAAACTGGCAACTGCAGTGTGGACAGGCCTGAGACGTGCTTCTGGAGGCCCGAGACATGCTTCTGGAGGCCCGCCTACTGGCGGGCCAGTGGCCCCCTGGGCTTCTTGGCTTATTGAGGTTTAACTGACAGAGAGAAATTGCCTTTCCTCTCGGGATACGAGGTGCTGCTTGATACACACATGACATGATGAGTTCATGGCCCCACAGGGTTACTGTTGGGGTGCGTGTGTGGACAGTCCTTGGGGTCTATCTCCTGGTGGATGTCACGTGTGCAGTGTGGCCCAGGTAGCTATTGTCACCGTGCTGCACCTGACCTCCCCCGAGCGCACTCGCCTTACAACTAGAAGTGTGTACCCCGTGACCAACATCCCCCATCTCCCCAGCCCCCAATCCCCAGCAGCCACCCCTGTACTCCGTGACCAAGAATTCAGCTTTTTTAGATTCCGCATGTCAGTGAGACGAGCTTCATCTTTCTCCATCTGACTTATGTCCCCCGGTGCATACCCTTGAGGCCCAGCCGTGTTGTCGCAAATGGCAGCGGGTCTTTTCTGCTATAGCCACAGCGCGCGTGGACGGCTCATCTCTCCACATCACGGCTGCGGGGAGGGATGCTGCAGTGAACAGGGCAGTGCACGTATCTCATCGAGGTCCTGATTTCAATTCCTCTGGGTCCAGATGCTGAGGCAGGATCGATGGATCATAGGGTAGCTCTAGTTTGAACTTTTTGAGGAACATCCCCACTGGTTTCCGGAGCTGCTGCGCCATCTCGCTTGCATACCGAGGTCCTATCTCCACAGCCTCACCAACACTCATCTTTCCTTGTAGTTTTGGTGCTGATCCCCCCAGCAGGTGGGCGGTGACATCTCTCCACGTTGGGATCTGCATTTCCCAGAGGAGGGGTGACGCTAAGCCCCTGTCTGTGTGTCTGTGGGATAGGCCGTAGGTCTCACACCCCATCACCTGATTGGTGATTTTCCCATCACACAGCCCTAGTTCTTCCTTACAGCAAGATCTGTTAGAGACTAGAGATGGAGAGAGTCCTCATGTTGGCAGAAGACTGGCTGGTCCTTGGGGGTCAGCTACTCCCTGGGGCCCATAGAAGGTGCTGGCATCTCCTGGTCACACGGCTGGGTTCTGATGATGAAGATTCCAGAATCAAGGTCCTTAGGCTAGAAGCCGACTGCCCTTTTGGACTGTGAGGTAATAGAGGGAAAGAGGAAAAGACCCCAGTGTGGAGAAGTCAGCCCAGGGACCCTCCCTGGGAAACGTGCTAGGGCTGCCGCCGCAAAGTCCCACAGAGAGGGTGAGTTGAAAGGATGGGACTATACTGTCTCACACACATTTGGAAGCTAGACTCTCAAGGTCAAGGCGTCATTGGGGTTGATGTCTCCAGCCGAGGCCCGTCCAGACCTGTCTCCTGGCATCCGCTGGTGGTTGCGATCCTTAGTCTTCCTCACCTTGGAGATGCTCCCATCAGGCAGCCCATCTTCAGGCACTGCTTGCCCTTTGTCTCTGCCTCCGTGTCCACATTCCGGTCCTCTGTAGAGACCCCGTTTCCAAGTAAGGTCAGGTTCTAAGGTGCGGAGGGTCAGGACTCTTTTTTTTTAGGGACATATTTCAACTCAGAACTGTTTCTCTTCCAACACCATCCCCTTAAAAAACAGAGTTCAATATATGATTTCAAGTGATCTTAACTGCAGCAGCTCTGGCATTGATTGTGTAGAAAGAGCTCGGATTTTGAACACGTGGACAAGGGAGTGCACACACACGGTAAACGCGGGGGAAGCTTGGAGGCGCCCACCTGTAATTTATTCTAGTTCTCAGCTCCTGGCCAGCCCTCTGCTGTGCTCGGCCCCTTTCTTCCTCAGGCTGCTGCTGCTTTGTCTGGCACCGGCCCAGAAATAGCAGGTCCACGGCGAGCACCCTGCGACCCCGGCCCATGGCACCTTCCAGTTCCTTCTCAGGTAGGACGGAGGAAAGCATCAATGAGAAAAAATCACATCTGAGGGCTCTGATGAGCCTTCTTACTCAGCAAGAAGGAGCAAATCTAGAAAAGGGTGGGAGCATTTAAATTTCCAGACTTGGGAATTATTCTAAACAGGTGGAGACCGCATGCTGGTAGTCTAAGAGTGGAAGTGATTTTTCTTTTCTCTGAATCCCAAAGAGGGTCATTCAGTCATCAGAATCCAGGGGCATCTGGTAGTCAAATCTATGCAGAAATATATTTTTTACACGACTCTGCTAGACAGTCTTGAGAATAGAGTAAAAGATATAAAGTACATCTGAGTCCTCACGGAGCTTCAATGCTAGTTGATAATTGCCCGTGGAATATTGGTGAAGGCCCAAATACAAATATAAATGCCAATTGGTGTCAGACAGCCAAGAACATGGAGAGTGAAGACAAGAGGGGTCTAACCTTAGGGGTTTAGATCTCTGTTTTTTCTGATTTTTTAACTGCCTGGAAACAGCACAGAATGTATTCTCTGATCAACTGATACTTGGGATTTTTTTTCCCTTAACATGCCAGGAAGGATTATCTGCCAGTGGCACCCTATGCTCATATAATGTCCAGTGGTAGGAAACAGGTATGTTCCCTAGCAGAGAATAAACTAGGCATTTTACGGCTCTCCTGTTTACTGGGCTGTGTGACCTGGAGCAATTAGCTCTGCAAATTTCAATTCCAGTGCGATTAATGCTGAATTCACACTTTCCGAGGAAAGATGCCTGGGACTTCTCAGATTAGAATGTACCGCTTCCAACGCATGTCACAGATCCCACATCTCAGATTTGCTTCAGTGCTTGACTGCAGTGGTATGCTGGGGTAATGGATAGAAAACTAGCTGTTATTTTCCGCTGGAAAGCCCTTAGCTGAAATTTAAAAGGTGAAGTAGACCTTTCTGAAGTGTTATCCTCTGGTCTACAAATGTAAAATTTCACTGATGTTAATAACCACTTTTTCTGCATTTCCAAATTCTAAATATTTCTAAAAGTTTTCACTTTTTATAAGTTGGAGTCCAAACATTTTTCGAGACAAAACTAAACCTGACCTGACGTGAGACTATTTATAGTCTCTTTTTCTTTAATCTTACGTTCAGTAATATTCATGTATGTCATTGCTGGAGTAATAGGTGTTTGGTCACATGATGCTACTACTCCATGCTTTACCTGAAATATTGTCAATGCACATTATTCTTTCTAAAACTATGATGGTTCTGCAAAAATATATATGGCCTGAAAACTTATACGTAGTAGATTCTGAGACACTAAAACTGTCTTGTATTATATTTCTTAAAGTAACACACTTTAGCAGAGATGAAAAAAGGTAAATACAGTATAATAACAAAGAAAAACCCAACAACAACAAATCAAAAAAAAAAAAAAAACCCACCTGAGGGCAGCCCAGGTGGCTCAGGGGTTTAGCACCACCTTCAGCCCAGGGCGTGATCCTGGAGACCCTGGATTGAGTCCTACATCGGGCTCCCTGCAGGGAGCCTGCTTCTCCCTCTGCCTGTGTCTCTGCCTCTTTCTCTATCCGTGTCTGTCATGAATGAATAAATAAAATTAAAAAAATAAAATCCACCTGAGTATGGTCAGATACTCACCCAGGAAAGCTTAAGGCACTTGGGGGAACTGTGGGAAAAATCTTTGCAATGTTTCTGCTCATCTGTCTTAAGAGCCTGTCCACCCTCAGCCCTCTACCATTTTGTGAAAGTGAGGGCACGCTCACAGAAGGGCACGCTCCCCGAGGATGAATGCTCCCGTGATAGAGTAACAGAAACTCACTTGGATGTGTGTTAAATGCGGTCCTCTCCCAGGGCATTTAAGGGCCGTACGCATTCTTACACTGTCTCAAAATGCTGTCCAAGATGTTTTGTCAAGTTGGTGACAGAAGGATGGAAACGGCCTTGCAGAATCGGCGGTCAGCGGAGGTTTGGTCCCTCTCCTCAGGGTGGCTCACGCTTCTCCATGCAGCAAAACCCTCCGAGTACGACGAGGCGTTTGACCTGCACCCAGTTTACTCTTTATTTGTTGAAATGTTATCTACTCCAGTTAAAGTGAGACTCAAAATACACAAAGATTGGAAAAGGAAGATACAATTTTATTGACAAAAAAAACAAAGATGTTATGGATTTATTTCCAGAAATAATTGTATCATTCTTACATAGAAGTTCAATATTCAAAATTCATAAAACTTCTCTATAACATTAATAAACAAAAATTAAGATACCGTAACATTGGGATCCCTGGGTGGCGCAGTGGTTTCGCGCCTGCCTTTGGCCCAGGGCGCGATCCTGGAGACCCGGGATGGAATTCCACGTCGGGCTCCCGGTGCATGGAGCCTGCTTCTCCCTCTGCCTGTGTCTCTGCCTCTCTCTCTCTCTCTCTATCATAAACAAATTTAAAAAAATAAAAATAAAAAATAAAACAATTCTTGTTAAAAAAAAAAAAAAGATACCGTAACATTTACCATTTACTATAGCAAAAGAAATACAAAGAGTCTAAAAACAAAATATGCAGAAGACACAGATAAATATACTCATTATTATCAAAAGTTGTTGGAAAGTACTCATTGGAGAAGTAGATCAATGCTCAGGAACAGAAAGAATAGAAAATTAATGTATGTTAGATATTTTAAAATTGCTCTGTAGATTCCATGCAATTTCAGACAAGGATTAAATGTACTTCAAAGAGATTTGGGGCTGGACACAAAGATTCTTACCTGTATGGCTTAGCTTCAGCTGCTGTAATTAACTCCTGCAGAACAGGAGCTTGAGCCAGAGACGTTGATTCCCTCACAGCTCAGGAGCCTGGGAGTCTGAGACCAGGGGCCAGCATGGCTGGGTTCCGGGGTGGGGGGTGGGGTTCTCCTACCAGTTTACAGATGCCACCTTCTCACTGTGTCTTCACACGGTGGAGAGAGGTCTCAGGTGTCTTTTCCTCTTCTTCAAAGCCCATCAGTCCTCCCAGATCAGAACCCCACCCTCTGAACGCATTTAATTCTAATTACCTTCTAAAGAACTCTCTCTCTCAATATAATTGCATTGGGAGTTGGAACTTCAACCCCTAAATTTTGGGAGGACACAGTCCAGCCAGAAGCATTATCCATCAGCAGTAGCTCTATCACTTCTCTGATTATAAGTTTCCTAATATCCATAATAAATAACATAGTCTGAGACAGTTAGGGTAAAACTTATGGTAAGAAGTAAAAGACCTAACAGTGTTGGATGCTGTAATCCACCTCTCTAATCCCTCTTTATGCCTCCTGAAATCACTATGCTTTTGTTTTACATGAAATATAATAAGCCATCACACAAAGTCATGTTATTTTTGTGACTGTTGATTTATACTGTTGCAAGACGGAATACGGCCATTATTTTTTTAAAGTGTATTAATTTTATACCACTCGATATCAAATGTTGTCATAAAAAAGACATATTTTTCAAGAAAAGTAAAAATTTAAAAGAAATTAATATTCAATCCTAGCGTCTCTAATCAAATCACAGGGTATTAGTAATTCCAAAGCAATGCTAAGTAAGAGTTTTGCAAGATGTCTTTATATTTTTTTAAAAAGTAATGAGATATGATAACTGTATTGAAAATTTGAATTTTAAATAATATGGTTGAAATCTTGAAACTGTAGATTAGTAATATCAAAATATTAATATAAAGCTTTAAATCGTATACACACTCAAAATGATTTAAACAGAATGGTTTACATGTACATGCCATGTATATTAATTCTATTCTTAACAGTTTGGGAGAAACCTGGGTATAATACTTTGTCCAAGACAATGGAAATGTCTAAATTTTAAAACTCTGAGCTCCCTTAATTGGTCTCATGTTCTCTATAAGAAAGACAAAGTCTTAAGTGCCTGAAATGACCAGGCTGTGGGCAATCATCAATGAAAACCCGAGGTAAGTGCCAAAGTATTTGCATATTTTCATCATCATGAAAAGGTTATACAATTTAACAAATGCCTTATATGCAGAATGCATAAAGACAAGCCAATGGAAAAAATGGATAATCACTTGAATATACAGTTCATAAAAAGAATATTAAAGTGACCTATAAATATATGAAAAGGTACTCAACATCAATCACCAGAGAAATGTAAATTATAACCATGATAAGGTAGCTCTGTACACGCACGGGAAAGGGTAAAGTAGAATGAAGTGCTAAGGAGAGTGGGGGGCACGGAACCCCAGTGCAGTGCTGGAGGGAGTGTGATTTGGATTAACCAGTCTGAAAAGGATGGTCACTAATAGAGCTTCACTTACATGCCCGATATCCCAGCCAACCAAAGACGTGCGTAGGAACGCTTATGACCTGGCTACACACAACAGCCCCAAACTAGAGACTACCTAAGTGACCATCAGTAGAATGGATAAATGAGCCGTGCTATATTCACACCAGAGTGGAGTACAGGACAGTATTGAGAACAACAACAATAAAAAAAAAATAAATAAAATAAATAAATAAATAAATAAATAATGTAATCTCAAAATCTCATATCAATCTAAAAAAATACTGAAAAAAGTTAAACATTAAAAATGGAATGCTGTACGCTTCCATTCATAAAATGGTTGAAGCAAACATAATAATGTACGAGGTTAGAAATTGGGAGGCTGGCAATTTTTGGCAGAGCTGGTAATTGTATGGAAACACGACGGTTTCTTCTAGAACACTGGCATGCTCAGTCCCTCTGTCTGGGGTGTGGTGATGCTGGCATGTTCCTCTTATGAGTATCTATCAAGTTACCTACTTACGATATGTTCATTTTCCCATATGTATTTTATACTCAAATAAAAAGACTAGAGAGAGTGCGCTCCCTGTGGGATAAGCTACCTTCAAAACAACTGAATCACGTGTTAAATATCATCTGCAGGTCAAAGAACATTTCCCAAAAAAATGGAGCCAAATGGCTATTTCCAACCTGATTGCTCATGGAAAAGAGGTGTCTCTGTCCCCTTTAACACAGGGACCAAAGCGGCTTCTTCTCTCTTTTCCATATGAGGACGACGACCCAGCTCTGACCCACTGAGCTTTTGTAGTTCTGAAGGAAAACGTTAAAACGCATTAAAATCGTTCTTATTACTGTATTTCACTTGCTTCCCAGAAAGCCTGTCATAGAAGTTATTACATAGATTGGTGATGACATCACAACAACTTTGCCACAAAGTCAGCAAAAACCCATTCTGCAAATGAATGCCAGCTTTCCCGTGCCCGTTGATGACCAAGAGGAAGAGCCTTACCAACCAATCCTTTTCTTCCATACAGAGGACGCAGCTCTTTCTTCTTGCTCCTTATTCGTGAAGACCCCGAAGTGGTCTTCGTTCTCCAGCTCTGTTTGAGAGTTGACCTCCGTGGTCACACGTTGTGCACATGTCTATCCTTTGCTGGACTTAGGGCGTTCATCCAGCATATAAATCATGAGCATCACCGGGTTCTGCTAGACCATTCCTCCAGTTTAGACTCATCCGCTCACACTCTTGATTTGCCCAGTTCAGTCACATACTCAAAGTCTGAACTGTGAAAACAAAGCAACAATATGGTGACTAATTATGCTTGTCCAGTCTGCAGTAATGAGTTGTGAAGGGCATTTACTTAACATGCCCCCTCTGAAGCATTAGAACATGATTGCAAATGGCACGTGTGACGTCCAGCAGTCTTTTTTTTTTTTTTCCAAAATGTTTGCAAGTTATACTGGGAAGTGGGAACACGGAGGCAAAGTGACAGCTCCCGTCACTTAATGAGACGTTTATTAAGAAACCAGGACTGATGATAAGCTGCAAATTAGCCATAATATAAGTAATCAGCAGAGATGTCACATTGGTAGAGGAAAAATGATAAACAGCCAAATGCTCATCCCTGTGCTCATCAAAAAGTACCTGCAGTTCATTACAGACGGTAATTTGCTGGAATCCCAAGATGTAGGTAGAGGAAGTAAGTGTTTTTTTCTAAAGTGCATTCATCAGTGCTAGTCTGTGGTTTCAATGCGGATTTCATAGATTCCTCAAATCACACCTTTGAGGTTTATAATTTTACCTAAGTACTATCGGTGTGAGTTATAAAGTATCGGTAGACTCTGAGACTTCGGGATGTGTCAATAAAATTTAAAGAAATAATATTCTAGGAAAATAATTCAATAATGTAAGCATTTTCAAGTACTCCCAGTGGGTACATAAGCATATTGGAAAAGAAATCACTAATTGCAATTATAATGGATTTCTACACTATGTATACACCCCAAAGATGGAGGTAGAAGGAAGAGACATATAAAATGGGTTATTAAAATCCTTATTAAAGTACTCAAGATTAAGGTGTTCTAGAATGAAGGAAGATGTCACAGGTAAGATTTCTTAATTTCCTAAAAACTCAATCCATACCTATGAAACGCTTGCTGGGGCCATCCCTAAACAGCTTCCACCTGGAAAAAATCATGTTATCTATACCAGGCACGTTTCCAATATGTTTGCATTATAAGGTTACCCTAAATAAGTATTTACCCTTTTCACCCCTCCAACCTTAACCGCTTAGCACGGAGCCAGAAACACAGAAAGAAATTAATAAGCACATTGATATTCCCACGCTGGCTTAATATTATGGGTACGGAGACTGGACGGTGCTTTAGTAACCACCATATCCAGCTTTTTATCAAGTGAGATTTATGTGCCTAGAAAGCTATTTATGCAAGCTGAAGATTCCCCATGGTTCCAACCCAAAGATAGCAAATAAATATTAATTGACTCCAAAAATAAACAAAGGAAGGAAAGTAGGAAAAAAGGAGGAAAGAACAAATAAGTAAACATTAACGAGGTGAAATAAGGACCACACAACAATGTTCTGTCTTACAAGTAATTGCCAAACCCCAGTGACGACTGCAAAGACATATCTGAAGCCAGCCGGACATACTCAGTTCTTCTGCGTGTGTTTTATGATCATCTATCCCTAGATATTATTAAATTATCACCTACAATGTAATCCCCTAAAACAAAATTTTAAAAACTCTGTTTGGATTTACTAAGGGCTCCCGAAAATGAGTATTTTCTTCTTAGACCTGCCTGAACAAAACCTTCTAAAGCTTTCATGCTGAAAGTCCATCATTTCTTCTCAAATGACCAGTGCAAATGGGGGGGGGGGGGGGGGTATTATGTAATAAAATGGAGGAGAAAAATACTCATGTGTTATATATAATCTCAAACACATGCAAATAACATCATATAATGTCATAGATGATGATATAATATACCTTAAATAATTTTCATCTGAACTCATGTTAAAATCATTATCAGATTGATCTGTTTCACTTAGTGACATGCATTTAAATTTCCCCCACGTTTCTCCATGGCTTTATAATAAGCTCATTTCTTTTTAGCTCTTAATAATATTCCATTGTCTGAGTAGACCACAGCTTATTTATCCATCACTCCCTGAAGGACATCTTGGCTCTTCTAATTTTCGGAGATTATTTATTTTATTTTTTTTAAGTAGGCTGTATGGCTCAGCATATACCCCAATGTGAGATTTGAACTCACAATTCAGAGATCAAGAGCTGAGCTTAAATCAAGATTTGGACACTTACCCGACTGAGCCATCCAGACACCCCGAGGTTTTGGTGATTATGAGTCAAGCTTCTACAGACATCCATGTGTGGATTTTTGTGTGAACATAAGTTTTCAACTTCCCTGGGTGTAGGTTAAGGAGCATGATTGCTGGTTTATATCATGATTGCTAGAGTTCCATAAGAAAACTCTACTTAAGACTGTTGTGAAAAATTGACAACTGTCTTCCAAAGTGGGTGCACTATTTTGCATTCCCATCAGCAATGAATAAAGTCTCTGTTGCCTCACATCATGGCCAGCATTTGACGTTGTTAGTGTTCTGGATTTGAGGCATTCTAATAGTAGGGTAGTGCGAGCTCATCGTCGTTTTAGATGGCATTTCCCTTATGACGTAGATTGTGGATGATCTTTATTTTCTATTTGTCCATCTTCTTTGGTGAGGTTTCTGTTGAGACCTTTTGCCTGTAATTTAACTGGCTTATTTGTTCTCTTATTATTTGGTTTTAAGAACTCTTTGTATATTTTGAGTAAGAGTTTCATTGTCAGTTATATTCTTGTAAAGATTTTTCTCCCAGTCGGTGGTTTGTCTTCTGCTTCTCTTAATGTCTCTTGCGAGAAGTTTTTAATTTTCGTAAGGTTCATTTTAATAATCCTTTCTTTTGTGGATTGTGTCTTTGGTGTTGTATCTAAAAAAGGCACCATTTTACCCAACATTCTCTAGATTTCCTCCTATGTTATCCCTAATGAATGTTATGCTTTCGTGTTTTGCACTCAGTTTTGTGAACCTTTTTGAGTTAATTGTGGTGTGGTGTGTCTACATTCCTTTTTTTTTTTTTTTTTTTTGCATGGTGACACACAGTTGTTCTATGTGGAAAGTTGCCCCATTTGTGGAAAAAACCATCTTTTCTCCATTGCATTGTTTGTGCTTCTTGGTCAACTATTTATGTTTCTTTTTATAGCTATTATTTATTTATTTATTTATTTATTTATTTATTTATTTATTTCAAAGAGAGAGAAAGCGCACATGAGTAGGGGGAGGGGTGGAGGCAGAGAGAGAAGCAGACTCCCCCACTGAGCAGGGATCCCAATGCAGGACTTGATCCCAGGACCCCAGGATCATGACCTGAGCCGAAGGCAGATGCTTAACTAACCGAGCCAGCCACCCAGGCGCCTTGTCAACTGTTTACTTTTATAATAATGGGCCAGTATTGGTTCAGCAAATGGAACAAAGGAGCCACACCAATGAAAGATGATAGTACTGGGAGAAACTGTATGAAGGGTAATACGACAATTGTCTGTACTTTGAGCCAATTTTTCTACAATACTAAAACTGCTCTTGAAAAAACCCTGAATCTTAAATAATGCCGGCCATTCACATTGCCATCTTCCCTAAGATCATTTAAATACATAGAGTGAGAACTGGCATGGCTTGGAGGACAGAAATAGCTGCAAGGGAGGAGGCATGAGCTATATCACGTGACCAAACTTATGTCACATCTGGCACATTATGAAACTTGGACTTTATCCATAACTGTTTTACGTCCACAACATATTTTCCCCAAGGAAATAGCTAATAATCTAGAAAATAATCAGAAAAGATACGGCATTGTAATAATTCAGTGGCTTGGGAGAGGTACGTAGGAATTAGCCCAGCCTCTGCCAACACCACACCGGAATATCTTTATTGGGGCCTGAAGCCACCCAGGCAACTTTCTGCAGTTTTTATCTACAACATTCCTCTGTCTCGCTGCTCGCTGTAATCCATGTAAAACACTGGCCCTCCACCACAGAAAATAAAATAGTAAATGGCACCTAATTCACTGAACTTAAAAGGTGTTACAGAGTTAATAAGCAAATTAATTTATCATCTTCAACCAGAAGAGTAATTAAACTCCAGAAGAAATCTGACTCATAATTGAAAATGAGTAATGAGCAAGCAGGATGTGAAGAAAAATAAATAAGCGTAGTCATTAAGAGAGGAAGTTAGTCTAACAAGGGGGCATAATGTCAAGTATTTGTCACCTACGGCTCAGAACATCCTGCGTCCATGCAGTGGGGCCGCTTCCAGGAAGGGGCCTGCGGTGGGGCACGGTTGGGGCTGTCAGGAGGGGCAAGGCCGCTGCAATGGGTCGGGGGCGGGTGCCTGGGCCTCCCCACACTTAGCCCTTGATGACGACAGCGTGCAGCCACTGGGCCAACAAACTATATCCAGGTTTCTGGACTTAATTACTTCTGACTAGTGACCTCAGCCCTCAAAAGTCTCCACCAAACTTACTGAGGATGACCTGGTGAGAGGCCAATTTCATAAATCTGAGGTTGAATCAGGAGTTTCTAGAACTTTGACCAGGTTTTGCACATCAGAGGACGAAACGATGTAATCTGAAAACGTCAACCTTCTTTTTGTCAGTCCCCGTTGATGGAGCGAGTTGAATGTCACGCGCACGGCGCTGTGCAGGAATCTAGTAAATCTAAGCGACTGCAATGCAATGAGAGATGGAGTTGGGGTAATTAGAAAATAAAATTAAACAAAGCACCAAAATGGTGAGTAGGTAACACAGTAAGTACTCGCCAGGCAGAGGGCAGATCGGGCCAGCGAGGGTTATTTGGGTGAGCTTCTGGGATGGGAGGTTGGCGTGAGAGAGGCTTCGAGGGGTGCGGGCTTCAACCTGACATGGGAAGTGTGGTTTAATAGGAGCAGGTGCCTGGGGGGCCAGGATGGCTGCGTGGGCGAGGGGGGCCTGACCTGGGCAGGCAAGCCTACAGGTGGAAGAGACGGATTAGGAACAGGACGGGAGGAAGTGGGAATCCAGCTTACCTGGAACTGACTGGGAGGCCACTCCACCTAAATCCACCTGCGTTTCCCTCCGCATCTTCCCGCAACCCCAGCAAGAACTCCACTGTCTGTCTCAATCAACTGATTTCTGATTACATTACGACCAGTTAACCGAATTAGTTGAGAGATGGAGAAATGTCTGCAACATCATCCCATTTACGCTGGTGGCCAGAGGTACGTGAGTTTGTCGTCCCGGGGTTTCTGCTCATCAGAAGTGAAACGTTGGCATCGGGGAGGCAGCGGCATGATAGTTCTTTCTCCAATTAGGCCTTGGAGGTTCAGCAAAGGGACTAATCCTCTTTATCTCGCAATAGCATTGACCTGCGTGTACACAGGCTCTCCTTTTCTGGGCTTTTGTGTGGAACTTGGCACTGCTTTGAAAAGTTATTAAATTATTCACTTTTAATGTTTTATTTGCCGTCCACTGCCCTATTTTTTTTTAAAATGTAGATATTTTAAAAGATTTTATTTATTTATTTGATATAGAGGGAGATAGAGAGAGAGAGCACACAAGCAAAGGGAGTAGCAGAGGGAGGGGGAGAAACAGACTCCCCATCAAGCAGGAAGCCTGATGCCCCAGGATCATGACCTGAGCCAAAGGCAGATGCTTAACCAACCCAGGCACCCCCTGAAATAGTAGATTTTAAATAAACTTTTCCTTTTAGAATTGCTTTAGTCGTACAGAAAAATTGCAGTGATAGCACGAATCACCCTGTAACGCATCCCCATTTTCCCGGTGTAGGATGTTAGTAACACCTTACACGAGCATGGCACACCTGTCACCAATAAAGTGACAACATTGAACATTGCTACCAACTGGGGCCCATATTCTGTTCCGAGTTCCCTGGTGCTTACCTCACATCCTCTTTCAGTTCCAGGAGCCCACCCAGGATGCCTACGTGACATTCAGTTGCCACGTCTCCTGAGGCTCCCGTTGGCTGCGACCTTGCAAACACCGAGAAGAACTAAGATGCAATACAGAACGCACCACTCCTGGGATCCGTCGCGTGTTTCCTCCTCCTGAGACCGAGGTCGGGTGCTTCGGACCAAGGGAACCAAAGCCAACTGCCATGTTCCTCGCATTGCATCAAGGCCTCTCTGGCCGACACCGCCCTCACGGTCCATGGGCTCACCGGGTCTCCCCTGGCCAGGTCAGGGCTGGTAGCTCCCCCATGGTCTGGCCTTTCTAGCCCTTTCAGGCCCTGGGCCCGAGGGAGGGCAGCCCGAGCCCCAGAAGGGGGAGCCACATCCCACCTCCTGGAGAGCGGACCACCTGCAGACGATCAGGGCATCTGTGCGGCCTGTGCCGTGTCTTTATTCCATGACTTATTCCTATCGATATGGGCACATGGGTGTCTATTGTGTGTTTTGCGATCTAACCCGGAACTACATCATCCACTTTGTGCATCTCGTCCTTTCAGCTTCAGCCCCTGGGACCAGTCGGCTCCTGTGGTCTCTCGAGATTTTGCCGACAGTGTTTTCTTTACTTTGGGTTGCTTTTGTTTTTCACTTTCTCACTTTCTGCCACTACAAGAAACACCAGGCTCATCTTCTCTATTATATGATTTTATGATTAACAGAGGCCCAGAGTTTGTTCAGGTTTTCTTTGTTTTTAGAAGTTGTCCTTTTCTTGATCCCCGGCACACCGCGGTGCACTCGTCAGAGTGCTGTCGGGCAGTCGTGCTATGCATTTCCTTTTAGTTTCTTCCTAAAGACTCCACTCATCCAAGGTGACCTGTGCCAGCACCACTCACCGTCATCCCTCAGTGAGGTCCATTCACGCATCTGTATTACAATTATGTTATTTGGTCGTAGTTGGTATTCATTCCTGGAGTTTCCCAACCTCCTAAAAGATTTTTCTTAATTTGCATGTGTTAAGACTCCCTTTCTGTGCTGTGAAGTTCTACGAGTTTGATAAATGCAAAATGCCATGCATCTTCCGCTGCATTGTTACACACGATTATTTGATCGTGCCCCAAATCCCCTTGCTTCACCTTCACCTTCCCGTTCCATCACACAGCTGGCAGCACTGCCCATTTTGCCATGTTTGTATTTTTTTTCATGTATTTGCTACCGTACACCATATAGCTTTCCCAGACCGGCCTCTTTCACTCAGCAATATGCATTTCAGGGCCCTCTCTCTCTATGCCTTCAGGGCTCATTTATTTTCTATCACTGAATAATATCCCGATGTATAGATACATCCCAATTTGCTTATCCAATCACCTATCAAAAGACATCTTGGTTATTTCCAGTTTTCAGTGTTCATGAAAAAAGTGCTTAAGAGCGGCTTATTGGTGTGGACGTACGTTTTCAGAACCATCGGATAGATACCAAGAAGTGCTAAAGAATTATGCAGTGACTATGTTTAGTTTTGTAGGAAACCACCAGATAGTCTTCCAAAGTGACTGCACCCTTCGGCGTTCCCACCGGCAGTGAGCGAGAGTCCCTGTTGCTCCCCATCCTTGTCAGCACTTGGTGTTGTCAGGGTTTGGATTTTAGTCATTCTAATAAGTGCTGTTATTATCTTGTTGGTTTAATGTGCAATTGCCTAATAATACATGACAGAGAATGTCTTCTTGTAAGGCTGTTTGCCATCTGCATGTCTTCTGTGGTGAAGCATCTATTTAGATCTTGTTCTACCTCTATTTAGGTCTTGTTAAAACCTCTTTTTGTTTTAACTGAAACTTTATGCCTGTTGATTAGCAATTTCCCCACCACGGGGTACCTGGTGGGCTCAGCGGTTGAGCATCTGCCCTCGGCTCAGGTTGTGACCCCGGGGTCCTGGGATTGAGTCCCACATCGAGCTCCCCACAGGGAGCCTCCTTCCCCCTTTGCCTGTGTCTCTGCTTCTCTCTGTGTGTCTCTCATGAATAAATAAATAAAATCTTTAAAAAAAAATTCCCCCACCTCCATAAACACCATTCCATCTTTGATTTTGTGAATTCAACCACTGTAAATACCATGTCCACATGCAATCATTCAGTCCTTGTCTTTTTGTACCAAAGTTTCTCACTCAACATAATGCTCTCAATGTCTCTCCATGCTCTCTTACAGGACAAAATGTCCTTTTTTAAGGCTGAATAGCATTCCATTGCCTGTCTTTGATTTTCTATATTTTTCAGAGTTTTGAATATGAGGTGACCCAGTGATCTTGTTTTGGTTTTGATACCTCCTTGCTTAGTGTTTCCTGGGCTTCCTGGATCTTTGGTTTAGTGAAAATTATTATTAGTTAATAATTTTCAAATATACTTTTTTTAAGATTTTATGTATTATTCATGAGAGATACAGAGAGAAGCAGAGACACAGGCAGAGGGAGAAGCAGGCTCCCTGCTGGGAGCCCGATGCAGGACTCGATCCAAGGACCCCGGGATCACACCCTGAGCTGAAGGCAGATGCTCAACCACTGAGCCACCCAGGCGTTCCTCAAATATTCTTTTCCATTACTGCTGACAATATCTCTGTGCTCTCTCTCTTCTCTATTTCTACTTGTCCAGATATGAATGTATTCTACTTTTTGAAATTACTCCAAATTTCTTCAATGTTCTCTCTCTTTTTTTCCTCCTCATATTTCACTTTGAGTAGTTTCTGTTCAACTATCTTCCAACACACCGGTTTCCTCCTAATAAGTACCCAACCTATTGGCAAGCTCATTAAAAGCACTCTTGATTTCTGTTGTAATCTTTTTTTTCTTTTTTAATTTCTAGCATTCTCTTTTGATTTGTTTCCTTACTTCCTTCTTTGCCTATGTTATATATTGTTGTGTGGTATCTACTTTTTCCATTAGAGTGTGTGACTACTTATAACAGCTAATTTAAATTCCCTGTCTGTGTGGAGGGGAGTTTTTCTACAATCCTATGATTAAATTTCATTTTTTTAGTGGTCCTGTGTTGCTGGGATGTGTTTATCAGCTTTTAGATTTTCCTTTGGTGCGACAGGCGTACCAGGGGGACTGCAGGTGGCTGAGTTTCCACTCCCTGGGATAAAGAAGACTTCCAAACAGCCTTTTCTTCTTCTGAAAAGGACTCACCATAGGAAAAACTCTGGAGTTATTTAAAAATGGTTGCTTCCCCCCATCCCGACCCCTGTGGGGCCATGAGGGTTCTTAGAGTAGAAACCCGCTGCAGTTCCTGGAGGCAAAACCCCACGGTGTCTGCAGGCCCTGGAGCTGTTCCTGTTCTGCTAGGGCCCATTCCACCTGCAGAATTGGCCAAAGATGTCACTCTGATGTTTCCACCAGTTTATGGGTTCAGGGACTTCAGGTACAGGTGATGTTCTGGATTGGCCTCCCTCCAGATTTCAGAGTGGTGGTTTGCTCTGCAACTTCAATCTTCTGAAGTTCATGAAAAGTCAGTTAGCTTTTTCAACATTTTTGTTATGATTGTTAGGAGTCCACAGTGACAACTTCTGATCCATTTACATGTCAGAGCTGAAACTGGAAGTTTGTCTCTTTTGTTTTATCCTTTATGAGTCTTTACATTTAAAGTGAGTTTCTTATAGAAAACATATAGTTGAGGTTTTTGTATTTGCTTTGTTTCGTTTTCAGTTTTTTCTCTTCTCCATTTTGCCTATCCCCCCTTTTAAAAAATTTCGTGTGTATAGAACAATCATATTTAAAGTTTTACTGATGCAGTTAGGTTAGTACCTGTCATATTAATAACTATTTTTTAACTTATTGCTTCTCTTCTGTTTCTTTTTTCCCCTTCTTTCTGCTTTCTCTAGTTTTAATTGGTCACTTCGTAGGATTCAATTTTATCTCTACCATATGCTTTAAGGGCAAAATATAATGAGCACCTCCTTTTTTGGGCCATGCTAAAATTAGACTAACTTTGCTCATTAATTATATCTCATAGAGGTGACCATTTTGTAATTTATTTCCTCTAAAGGTGTTCTTTTTTCTTTTAGTATTCAGCAAATTCTTTGGAATGCCGAGAAAATTTTCACTCCCTCATAAAATGAAAGACAGAAAGCCAACACACACAGAAATGTCTCAGCCTTTACGTAAGTAGCAGTCCTATGCCATCTTTCTCTTTGTTGAATTAAAAAAAAAAGAGAGATGAGAAAAAAGAAAAAAAAAAAAAAACATGGTTAAGGAATTAGCTGAAACTCACAGAATAATGGTCTCTAGCCCTTAGTGATGCCCAGCTAGCCATTTGTGAAAAGGAATGATCATGAAGGTCTGAGTTAAATCATGTTAATTTAAGAGCCTACAACAATGAAAATGTTCATTCTGTGATCATTGTAGCTCCAATCTCCACTATTATTATTAGTGAATAAGGTGTCTGGGAGTTCATGGTACTATTTTTAGAACTTTCTGTAAATCTGATGTGATTTGAGAAAAAAAAAATTATAAGCTAAAAATAGACCATACTACTAATGTGCCTTGAAATCTGAAATAAGTGATCTTCAATTAATTACAGACAGTGTGACATGATTCTTCATGTCCTGTAGCTGCCTTTTTACCTTTGATAAGAATATTGTTCACCTGTGAGTTTCTGAACATTTCACCTGCAAAAAAAGGAAGGAAATTCTACAGCTCATCTTTTTTAATGAAAAAAGAAAGTCCTGGGCAGCCCAGGTGGCTCAGCGGTTTAGTGTCGCCTTCAGCCTGGGCCATGATCCTGGAGACCTGGGATCAAGTCCCACGTCGGGCTCCCTGCATGGAGCCTGCTTCTCCCTCTGCCTGTGTCTCTGCCTCTCTCTCTCTCATTCTCTCTCTCTCTCAAATAAATAAATAAATAATCTTAAAAAAAAAAGTCCTCAGAATTTTTCTAATAAATTTATTGACAATGAAATCATGGTTCTTTATTTACAGAAGAGGTACACAATTTTGTTCTGCTTAATGAACTGTAATAAAACAGGTTGGCTTGGGTGAGAAGACAGTATTACTATTATCACCATTATTATTATTTGTGATATACAATGGCATCCTCAACTTTGCTTTTGCAAACACTTTTTACCCGACAAAGGCACAGACACTGAGGCGCAGACACCGGTCCCTGTCTCTCTTTCTCTCAGCCAGGACACCTCCAGATCTCTGCTGTGTTTATGCTGTGCCACCTTTTCCCCTTGAGTGCCTTTGTCTGGGACAGGACAGCACATGGGTAAGACCCTAAATTCTTGCATAAACACAAAAGGTGAAACCTACCAGCCCTTGGGACCAGTTGGAAATTTTTAAAAATAGATTTTTTCTTTGGATTTGACAACCTAAAATGTTTGTTTTAGTAGGATGGGTTCAAGCTTCATGAGGATAGAGCCAACTGCTTAGAGTAGCTCGAGCTGAAAATTCACGGTTTGCTAACTCTCTAAATTACCTGGCACCCTGTTCCTGATCTCCGCTACTATACACACGGGAGAGAAACAGGCTTTGGAAAGGCAGCGTGGGTCTCCGGCAATCCGAAAATGCAACAGAAACTGCCTTGGACATCAGATTAATCCTCTAGATCGTATCAATATCCTTGGCAAACCCCATCTTCTCTGTGCTACAATGACATTTCAAATGCATAAATAACGGCACGCTGGAAGTGGTCTTTACGTAAAAGATTTGCATGATACCACGAGGAAGGAAGACTGAAGCAGACGTCAGACCTTACAGCATGTGCTTTACTCCATCTTGGGAGGGGATGCAACTGTTTGTACAAAGTGGCGAGCGTGTGCTCTCCAAACAGACGCGCGTTCAGTTTCCACGTCACTTACGCAGAGGATCGCAGCGGAAATCTAAGCTGCTATTAAATCTGAGAAATCACATTTAGTGTCAAAAAGTAAGGAAACTGGAAGATGACTGCATCCTTCCGGGTTTTGTCACTTGCCAACTGGGTCACCTGACCTTGGATCAGTTCCATGATTCTCTGCCTACCATTTTTTAATATCTATTAAATGAAAATTCTATAAAACACACATATAAAACCTCAAAGATGGAAGTATCTTATACATTGGAAATAATAACCAAGTGTCAATCGGTATTACTCAAGCAAGGAACCTATCAACCCCACCCCCACCCCCCGAGCTTCCTACTACTGTTTTATGCCTTTCCAAAAAACATAAATAATATTAAAAACTTTCAGCTTTTGTCGGGTAGCAGGGCTGGGAGGAATAAGAGTGTGGATTTTCATTCCTCTGCTGGGTCGTGAAGACTATTGACTAGGTGCCGACCTGCGTGGCCTCCCCTGCCTCTGCCTCCCTCGTGTGCCCCAACCTGCGTTGCTGGCCTGGCCAGAAAGGCTCGCTCCGAAACTTGGAATTCTTAAATTCCCTGCCACGCTTTGGGAACACTTCATCTCTGGAGCTGATGGGAGGGTGTGAGAAGATGCCAGTAGATTAATGGCACAAGGCCGCTGAAATACAACGAGCCTCACAGCCGCAGAGCATATCTGAAAGCAACACAAAGCCAAGACAAAACACCTTCTTCTTGGCAAGAGGGGATAACTTATTCTTAGGTTTTGTACTCACCTCATCTCTTAAATGGAAGTAAATGGATTTTATGGAAATGCTTTAAGTAAATAATTCTTTAAAAGCCGCAAGGTATCTCACAGAGTCGCTCCTGAGTTCGGGAGCTTATTTTCCCCTCTGTGTTGTGAACGATTTCACTGCAGCCTGACGGAAAGGTTACCTGGACAGGCAAGAGTAAAATAAGTTAAAAGGGTGAGCGGTGACCTTTGACAATGTGGAGAGACATGTTCTATTTTACAGGAAAGCTGTCACCACGTAGATGACGGTTGTATTAATGCGGAAATGGTGGCCACTGTAGGAAGGTCTTTCAAACTCTCAGATGCAATAAAAACACTCATTTTTGTGTGAACTCATGTTGCTTGATCGTTAGAAACCAGTTTCTTAAACCTGTTTGCGATAGCAGTAACAATTAAACCAGGTGACTTTAATAAAGCTCCTACTTGCAACAGCCGGCTCTACAAAAATATAACATTTCCCGGAATAAATTTGAACCCCGTGGCAGACTGTACGTTGCAAATCATGACATTTTGCTAAACAATACTGAAGCCTAAATCTAAGTAGCTGTATACTACCTGCTGGGTACAAGATTATAATTTCCTAAACTTGTCATTTTTCCCAAACTCTAGACTTCTAACGTGTAGACTTCGTACAATTCTAATCCTAATTTGGCTCAGTCCAGTTTGTGTGAGTCTGTGTCATCATCTGTGTGACACTTGACAAGTTGCTGCTTAAATCTATACAGAAAGTCTAAGCATTAAGAATAACAGGATTTTTTAAAGAAGGTGAATGCAGTCCTGACCCAGCTCCCCGAAACCCCCATAAAAATGCTCTGGGAACTTGGTCGTTAACGCTGGCTTCTCCCTCTCCCTCTCCCTCTTGCCTATTAGCGGGGATCTGGCTCCACTGGGGACAGCTCTGCTCCGCAGTCTCTGTGTCAAGGCAAACTTCCCGCGTGTCTTTTCAAGATCCAGGAGCCTGGTGGCCCCAAGACCTTGCCAGGTCCACTCTGCATCGGCCCGTGTTCTCCTTCTTTCGATAACAGCATCCACTTTCCTTTTGAGGACGTGTCTGTCCTCCAGCCCCGTTATTAGGAAAAAAGATCCCTCCTCTTCTAAAACAGTTTCCCAGATGCTTTGGAATAAAAAAATAATAATTCCTTTCTTCTCCACATCATTTTATAAATAATGACATACCTTTTTTAGAAGTTGCAAACCTAAATATATTTTATTAAAGGAGCCAGCTGAGCATCCATTTTACTGTTTATCAGTGTTTAGCTCCTAACGTGCTGGGGAAGATGATTTGAAATTGTCTAAAGTTGCAGAGAAAGTGATAGTCGGAGGACTATTTCAATGTATAGAAAATTTCTAGAAAGACTGGGGTATTTATGATTTGCCTCGTATTATTTGTCAGGCTTGCAAAGCATGACTTCTTCAACATCGATGCTAATCAATGACCTCAGAAGTTGAATCCTGCAAGCAGTTTATTCTGATTTTATTCTCTTCCTTATTAAAAATCTTTATGTGTTGATAGTTTGGTTCTCGCGGTCACAGTGCCAGGGGAGTGGGAACAGGAGGCAGATGTAGGTGTAGATGCCTGGCTGGGAGTGGGGAGCCCGGAGACCCCTTCCTGAGATCTACTGGAAGCACCCCAACATGGGCCTGGCTGGGTTCCGGAGCCGTTCTGGGCCGGGGACTCCGGGCACTTCCCATTTGGCCCCTATTTTGAACTGACACATGTATGGCTGCCCTCATGCCTGTCCCCCCATTGCAGGATGGCGGGATGGGAAGATAAGCTGTCCCCAGGGTCACCCGCACCAGAGGGCAGATGATGCCTCAGGAGCTGTACAGGTGACACCTGGCAGCCACGTCAGCATGGAGACCTGGTTTTCACGCTGAGCCATTCTTCGTGGCTGCAATGACAGGATCGACGTCCAAGGAGGGCCAGTACACCTCCCGGGAGGGCCGTGGACGACCTCGGTGCAGGGCGGGCTGTGGCAGGCCGGCTTCCGTGTGGCGCCCGCCCTCCCCACCTCCTGGTGTCCACAAGCCCATGGAATCTTGCCTCCCTGGGCCCAGAGCAACACGCAGCTTGCCCTCAGCCCACAGGGTATGACAAAGGTGATGGGATGTCCCTGCCATGATGACGCTCTTCCGCGTGGGCCTCCCCATGCTGCTCGCGGCCTCACCCCTGCGGCCTTGAGGAAGCAAGCCGCCCTGAGCCCGGAGTGCCAAGGACGCGCCCGAGTACACTTGGAAGGGGCCGTCTCCAGGTGAGCGAGGATGAGAAGCTCGTCCTGACTGACACCTTGGTGAGGGTCTCGCGGAGGACCCAGTTAGGCCGTGTCAGGACGCCTGACCCAGGGAAACCAGGGGACACCAACGCGTGTGGTTGTGGGTAAATACGTTGGTGGCAACCCATCCCACAGCCCTGAGCACCAAGGGTGTCCGTGGCCCTGAGCACTAAAGCCGTGTCCGTGGCACCCTGAGCACTAAGGCCATGTCCGTGGCCCTGAGCACTAAGGCAGCATCTCTGGCCCTGAGGACTAAGGCCGTGTCCACGGCACCCTGAGCACTAAGGCGGCATCCGGGGCACCCTGAGCACTAAGGCCGTGTCCGTGGCCCTGAGCACTAAGGCCATGTCCGTGGCCCTGAGCACTAAGGCGGCATCCGGGGCACCCTGAGCACCAAGGCCGTGTCCACAGCCCTGCCCGCAGCCTCTGGCTTCAGCCTGGTGGACATTCATTGCCCACGGCAAACCACGGTTCGGAGGCACTATTTTGTTTCTGATAAGTTTTCTATATTCCTTGGAGAGAAATAAAGCGCTGTTGTGATTGATTTCTGGCTATGAGTTTGGGCTTAATATAAAGAATCTCCGGGAAGTCATTGAAGCAATCAGCACATGCAAAATGGTGGCAAAAACACATTAGATTAACAGCTCATCCCCTCCAAGGATGCTATCAGAGAAAACAGCTGTAAACATGGCATAAATTCGATTCAAGTTAAGCACAGCAATCTAGTTCAGGCTATTGATCTCGTCCCTAATAAATTAGTGGGTGAATGCCTGGCTGGGCCGAACAAAGGTTGTTGAAAATTCCTCACCTATAAACACTCTTGAATGATTCCCAACCCTATTTTCCCGACCTGATTTTATAAAATAGAGCTTAGGAACTAATTCCCAGTTATCCAGGCAAAGGTTTGGTGTTAAAAGAAAGCAGTGCTTTTAACACCAATTAATGCACGGTTTATAGGGTCCCATATGGCGCACACGCTGACGGAAGAAATGCACGGATTAAAACAGAGATGAGACGAAGCGGAGGCAATAAGTAAGAGACCCTTTGCCAAATGAAAATGCGTGCGTACTCGGTGAACTACTTCGAGGCAGGGCCGAGATTTTCAAAATATATGTGCGCTGTCGCTTTATCTGTTATAAAAATAAATTTGGTAAAGTCTCATCAATGAAATGATCTTGTAGGAAAAAAAAAAAAAAGTACGTCCTGGTCTATGCTAGATTCTTCTAGAAAATGAACAAATGCAGCTGTAAATAAAAGAACAATATATAAAGTTAGATGTACAACAGTACTTACTCTCCAAATGTGGCCTTCAGCAATTTATTGACTACTGAAAAAAACATATGACAGCGTGAAGCCAGCAGGCCGCAGATAATAGACTATCTGGAAAGAGGATCCTTTATTCCACACACAGCAGCAGCTGATAAATGGCTCTAGTGTCGGCTCTCACCGGCGTCTCCTCTCCCCCCACCCCGACCCCGTGTCCCTGGGATCGGAGACTAATAGCCCCCCAGGAGAAGGTGGCTTGACACAGGCCCTCTCACCGGAGAGAACGCCCCCATCAAACACCTGTCAGGAGCTTGCGCCAGGGACCCGGGGAGAGCTCGTCGAGCATCTACCCAGACGCGTGGTATTTTCAGCAGGAAAAACAGGGGGAAAGAACACAACCCAGGGATTTATTTCTGCAAAGGGGAGACGCTTAATGATCCTGGGGCCAGAGGGTAGCCGGGGCCTTCGTGGTGTAAACCTCCTCTCTTCCCACGTAGCTCCCCCCCTCCCCCGGAATGGTGGGATGTGTCCCAAGGGGTTCCCATGGTGACTGGGAGGCTTGCTTCTGAACCCGGTCCTCGGTCCTTGCGAGGCTTCCCGCAACCCTGGCCTTTGACCGGAGGGAAGGGAGGCATCAGCGTCACACGTGCCCAGTGACATTGAGTCGCCGGGAACGTCTTGTGTCCGGAGGGGCTCCGTGGGTGCCTGAGTATGTGACGCCAGCAGGTGCTCAGGGCCCTGGGGACAGGCACCCACAAGCGCCCTGGGGGGGGCAGGAGCACCTCCAAATGGGCTGCAAGGGGGCCCACCTGCACAGTCAACCCCCTGGCTCCATGCCCCCACTTTTTTAAAAAAAGATTTTATTTATTTATTTATTCGTGAGACACACACAGAGAGAGAGAGAGGCAGAGACACAGGCAGAGGGAGAAGCAGGCTCCATGCGGGGAGCCCGACGCGGGACTCGATCCCGGGACCCCGGGGTCACAGCCTGGGCCGAAGACAGATGCTTAACCACTGAGCCGCCCAGGTGCCCCTGTGCCCCCTTGTTAGGAAAATAAATACCCATGATTTCAGCCAAGTCCTGCTTGTCTGCTTGTCTCTAAGACAAGACGTCCGGCGTCTTTAAAAGGCGACGGGGAAAGACGGGGATGGTTCTGGGGCCGCGCGGGTGTAGAGAGAGGCCGCGAAGCCATTTTGAGGACGGGATTTTAGCGCCATAATGAAGACGGATGGCAATTAAGGGCTCTTGAATCATTTAATAAAGAGAGGAGATTAAGGGAGGCGAGCACCCCTAGGAAATCAGCGGAGAGCAGTGAGGTGGTTAATTAGTGGCAGCGACCATGCACTCGGGTGGACTTGGGGAAGTGCTGCCCAGACTCATTTGGGGGATGATGGGCTTTTTATTACCTTCAGGTGGGAGTGATGCGGGGGGGTGAGGGGGTGCTGGGAGGGGAAGAGAGGCGAGACCCAGCCCCCTCAGGGGGGCTGCACACTCACTCCGGGATCCCTCCCCTGGGGACCAAGGCCCCGGCCCCGGCCCTTGCCCGGGCCCCAGGACAGTCTGTGTGGAGGGGCCTGACGCCCCCAACTCGGCAGCGGCCTCCCAGGGCCCCGCCGAGGCCCCCCTGCAGATACTAGGTCCAAAGGGACACTAGGGGATCCCTGGGTGGCGCAGCGGTTTGGCGCCTGCCTTTGGCCCAGGGCGCGATCCTGGAGACCCGGGATCGAATCCCACGTCGGGCTCCCGGTGCATGGAGCCTGCTTCTCCCTCCGCCTGTGTCTCTGCCTCTCTCTCTCTCTCTGTGACTATCATAAATAAATAAAAAATTAAAAAAAAAAAAACAAAAAAAAACAAAGGGACACTAGATCCGTCTCCACAGCGGCCTCCCGGGGCCCCACCAAGGTTCCCCTGCAGACACCTGCCTCACAACACCCGTAGCCCCCAGAAGAGGCCCAAGCACAGAGCTCCGAGGGGCAGGTGAGGGTTTGTATGAGGGGACATCTCCGCCCCCGCGGAAGGCTTACCCCCCACCCAAGGACCCAGAGCACCCCCAGAGCGTGGGAAGGTGCGGGCTGGAGGAAGCCGAAGGCCCGGCCCCTAGCACTGTTGCTGTGGAGAGGGGATCACAGGGCGGGCGGATGGGAGCATCCACTGGGAGAGAGCACCCCGCAGGCCCAGGGTGGGGGGCGTGGGGACCCCGAGGAAGGGGCCCCGGGCCAGGCTCACAGCAGCAATGGGGAGCAGCGGGAGTGGCTGATGGCACTGTTGGGAGCCAAATCCCATAAATAAACAAAGACCAGTGAGGCTGGAAGGGCGGCGGGGCCCCTGGACCCTCCAAGGGGTGTGAGGGTTGTCATCATGCAGTGGCCCTGGGGCCACGCGACCAACCACGCCATCCCTGTCGGGCGGGCGGGGGGGGGGGGGGGGGGGGGGGGGCGGTGCATCCCTGCGATGAAAGGCATAGTCCGCACAGTTTCCCAAGTGCACCCCAGTTTTCGAGCATGGAACCCACTGCCTAAGGACAGGTTAAGCTCTGCCTTGGGTGGGGGGGGGTATGAGAAGGAACATTGCCGGCTCCCCCCCAGGCTTGTCTGTCCCCAGCTCAGGAGCTCCAGATTCATCCGTCCCCAGCTCGGGAGCTCCAGCCCCGCCTGTCCCCCAGCTTGGGAGCTCCAGCTCACCTGTCCCCAGCTTGGGAGCTCCAGGCCCGCCTGTCCCCCAGGTCAGAAGCTCCAGGCTTGCCTGTCCCCCAGCTTGGGAGCTCCAGGCCTGCCTGTCCCCAGCTCAGGAGCTCCAGGCCTGCCTGTCCCCCAGCTCAGGAGCTCCAGGCTCGCCTGTCCCCCAGCTTGGGAGCTCCAGGCCCACCTGTCCCCAGCTCAGGAGCTCCAGGCCTGCCTGTCCCCCAGCTCAGGAGCTCCAGGCTCGCCTGTCTCCCAGCTCGGGAGCTCCAGACTCACCTGTCACCGCCTCTCCAGAGGCTCCTGGATGGGCGGAGGCTGCCGTCCACACGGACTCGTCCCTCATTCCCCCCAGTTCAGCAGGTACCCCCCTTCCCCGTGCTCCTCTGCCCCGGAACCCATGTTCCAGAAGCCAGCCACACCCTGTGGGCAGAGGACCTGCTGGAGCAATTGGGGTGGATTCTGCCATTTCCACCTCCTGTGAGACCCCTGTCTTCAGGAGGCACAGAGGCTGGCATCATAGTGATGGAGGATCGTCCAGGCTCTGGTTTGAGGGACTTGGGGAGGCTGAGAAGAATGGTAGGACTCGGTCTACACCAGCAGAAGTGTGTTCTCTCTTTTAAAATATTTTACTTATTTGAGAGAGAGTGAGTGAGCACAGGCAGCGAGGGAGAAGCAGACTCTCTGCCGAGCAGAGAGCCTGACAAGGGACTCGATCTCAGGACCCCGAGATCACGACCTGAGCCTAAGGGAGACACTCAGCCCACTGAGCCTCCCAGGTGACCCGAAGCCTGTTCCTGTGTAGCTAAACCGGGCTTCAAGGTAGATGCGCCCCCGCCCCGAGGGTTAGTCCCCACGGACCTGAGCTGCCAAGGGAAGGGCGGTGCCTGCACCTCGGAGATGCGGCGCCCAGAGCAAGCTTACGCCTGCCCCCTGCGATGGTTTGAAAACACACTTTTCCCCAAGAATAGCAGGAGCTCAGCCCCACATCCGTTTGTAGGACGTGGGTGGACGGACGCGTGGGTCTTGGTGGAAACTGGTCTCGCGTCTGATGCTGCAAACCTCCCCTCGCCCTGACGTCCTTGGCTCTGGCTCCAGTTTTTCTTTTTCCTGCTGTGGTTGTGCCAACTGTGGACGGGATCACTTTTTTTTTTTAATTGTATTTATTTATTCATGAGAGACACACAGAGAGGGACGGAGAGAGAGAGGGAGAGAGACCCAGGCAGAGGGAGAAGCAGGCTCCATGCAGGGAGCCCGACGCGGGACTCGATTCCGGGACCCCAGGGTCATGCCCTGGGCCGAAGACAGATGCTCAGCTGCTGAGCCCCCCCCGACGCCCCGTATCACTAGTTTTCATTCCTGAGTCACGGTTCAATTTAGCGAGCACGGCCTGAGCACCAAGTGCGCAAAATGAACGGAACTGGCCTTTTACTTCAGAAGTTGTTGGTTGAGGGGGATTGGCCATTGTGCGTGACAAACTCTCATTGTCGTCTCGCTATCTCTTTCCAAATATGCAGGTGAGTTAGCTCGCAGGCGGCAGGTGCGTTGGGTGTTGAGGCCTGGCAGCTTGGTGCAGAGGGGCCCGGCGGCCGGGTACCCCGGCACAGGCCCTGCAAGTGGGAAGAGCCCCGTCCTGCTCTCCCCACCCCTGCTCCCAGCACCACAGACTTACGTCCCCTGGGAGCCGGGCTGTCTCCAGCCCTGGAGCGAGGCCGTGCGTCACCGTTTTACTCTGGTTTGAGGTCAGAGGCCCTTGCTTTCTGGGCCTTGTACATATTCAAGAAAATCGCATCCAGATCTGTTTGTATATCTGCAAGGAGATCCATTTACGCACCAGTTCCCGCTCTGGCTCTCCTCTAGGCTCCCAGAGAGATTTAATTAATGCGCATTAGCGGAGAAAAGCTTTAAAAATGGGCCATTTTCTAAAGACCGTGAAAAGCAATCTTATATTTCGTGTGATTTCTTTCAATTTTATTTTAAATCAGAATGCTTACATTGGAAAGAAGAAGGAAATAGCTTATGTGCACTTGTGTATCATTGTATTTCGGATAGTTCAAGCACATTTAAACCTCTGATATTAGGTATTTCCCTGGAGTTGAATACTGAATAATCGCAAATTTGTATTATGGCTAGGTTACATGCCTGTGCTACTGTCTTTGAGCCTCACTTTCAATTTTGCGCTGATCACATTTCTGAAGCTTGAACGCTTCTGCGTTATATCTATCTTCCCCTCAAAAAAAAAATCTAGAATCGCAATTTGTTGTTGTTGTTGTTTAAAATACTTTTTAGCAAACGGAGAAAGAAAAAGAAAAGCAAACAGGACAATGATGTTAAAGTTGCTCTCCAGGCCTCCGCTTTTTCGTCGCGGCCGCGCGGCCCTGCTCCCCAGACCCCCTTTCCCAGGAACTCCCTCTGATTCTTCAGGAACCATTCGGATCGGGCTGGTGCCCCAGTCAGAAAACAGGAGCCTTCCCAAAGTCTCGGTTGACCTACAAGTCTAGGAACCTCAGGGTCCGATCTCCCCTCCCCGCCTCCTCCCAGCTCTTATCAATGACACTTTGCAGAGTTGAGGATTCACTTCCTTCCTCAAAGCTTCCCTCACTGGCCTCTGGGAATTGGTTCCCCTTGGGATCTTCTCCGTGGAATGCCTGAGGTCACCCCGGGCCGCTTGTTGCCTCTCTCCATTTCCTCGAGGAGCGGAGGGAGGCAGGGTTACTAACTTCCACCAAACTTTCCAGAGATGGTCTGTCAACCTTATGGACTAGGTTTTACTGATGAGGGAGCAGAAGGCACAGGGAGGGCAAAGCACAAGCTGACCCCTTGCAACCCTCGCCCACTTGCCCCATCGTGGGGGTTGGGGGTACGGTTGACATTCCTCAGGCAGTCCTGGCTACCCTAAAACAAAGGGAAGCGAGAAAAAAAATAGTTAACTGAGAAGAGATCACAGTCCTGAGGGACCAGAGTCTCCATCAGCTTACAAACGTCTTCCTGATTTACAAGCAGACAGCTTACTTACCAATAATCTAACTTCCAGATACCCATGGACTCAATTTCCTGGAGCCCTACCATCACCCTCCCCCCTCAGTAGAGATATTGGGAAACAAAGGCAGAGCGAATGTAAATAAAACTAAATTTCCTGTAACCTACAGCCCCCTTGACAAATACTTGACTCAGGAGGGAGGCGTCTGACGTTCCTCTTGGAAGCTCCCAACCCTTTGGATGCCTCGCTAGAGGGAAAAACAACCTTAGCTTGACAATGGCCAGGCCTCCAGGATCCAGGGAGTCCTCCTTAGCATATGAAAGTCCTTTTGAAAACCTCCCTTTGTCCTGACCTCCCCCAATTCCCAAGTATATAATCAGTCACCCTTCACACTTACAATGCAGCTCTTTCTGCCCAAGGGTCCCATCCCTGTGCTTCAATAAAATCATCTTTTTTATTTTTATTTTTTTTGCACCAAAAATGTCTCAAAGATTCTTTATGGGCCATTGGCTCCGGACCCCAACACCACTTCAAACCACATCATTATGATAGGCAGTGTTTAGAATGAAAAAGATGTGTGTAAATTATTTCAGGCCACTTTGTCACTTGGTATTAGAAACAGGAGAACAGGCCATATGTAGGGAATAATTTCAAACTGTGCACTATTTTAGTTTCATTCGTCTGACCTGTAGGATCCGCAGAATGGGAAGTGTTCCAACCCAAATCCGTTGCAAGCGGATGGTTCATGCTAGATGGTGAAGCATTCTTCTAGGCGTGAATCCTAAAGAAAAGTCTTCAGTGACAGAAATCTCTAAGTTGATACGAAGGGCATGTACCTAAGTCAAACTGGCCAGGGCAGGGAGATCATGAAAACGCCATCGAGCAAGTGGGCTTCTCTATCAAAGATCGTGTTTCTCCAGGAATCTATCCATCACGCTCCCTGGGAAAGCTTGTCCTCTGACCATAGCAGTGAATCATAGGCCCATAGTGAATGGCTAGCCCTACCATGTTCCAAAATTTGTGTCACAATTGGGAGAACATTGAAGCAAGTCAGGTTCCGCACAGACTCAAGACGGGAACTCATGCTCTCTTGGGGTGAAGGGGACCAGGCCCATGGAGCTGGAACTGGGTGAGGCTGGCAAGCCAGCCCTCGAGCCTGCTTGTAGGCCTTCCCACATTGGCCGATCTCCATCTGAAGGAAGTCTTGCGTACTGGATGACATCATAGAGCTTGCTCACCAATGATGAGCTTGAAAAAGGAAGGCAGAAAAGTATTTCTAGATCAGTCAAAATCTGCCCCAAAGTAGCTCTAAGAAGCCGATCTCATTTCCACAGGTACTTCACGTTCCAATGAGCGGCCCTGCAATGCCATCTACCGAAGTCACGGGAAGGTCATACGTGAAAGTATCATGCACACCTGGAGTCCAATGTATCTAAATTCATTAGGAAACCTTGAAATGGAAAATCGCTCATGTGCGTACAGCCCGTACCGATGAGTACATGGATGTTCATACCCTACTCTAGTCCCTACGTATCTGGCCTAATTGGGGAGAGTGACACAAACCTCTTCCAGATAAAGCCCAGCCCTCTGCGTCCCTCCCTGGGGACGACCCGCACGCTGACCTCAGGATGCAGCGTCACCAACATGCCTCTGTGCTTGACTGCATGTGCTGGCCGCTGCGACAGACACTTGGGGAGCACGTTTGTAGACACACGCCTTGGGAGAATAGCATCCCGCCACAGCACCTTTCTGCGACCTTGCCATTTCCCTCACTATTCCGTATGTGAAATCTCTTTTTTTTTTCGTATGTGAAATCCATCCCTGTATAGAGAGATGAATAGATTTAGTCCGCCAATTCTAACTTAACATGTTGATATAAAAATATCGCCATTTCCTCTATTCCTCCACTGATGGGTAAGAATCTGATTTCCAATCATTCCTATTACAAACAAACACTGAAGTGCCGTTTTTACACAATTCTATTAGGCCCATATGAAAATGTTATTGACAAGGCTAGAATTTTCTAGAAGCGTTGAAGTAGATTTACTATAGCGGCCAATTTTAATATTGTTGCAGAACCGCTCTCCGAAGTGGTTTTACCGAGGCACGTTACCGCCAGCCACTGTTCAGAGCCCCTTTTCCCTGGTCATTTGTGCTAACTCTCAGGATGTCACACATTCTTTCTTGCAAATCTGATTAATAAGAGATGAACTCTCAGTTTTCTTAATTTGCATTTCTTTGATTACCACTGCGGTTTTAATTCCCAATGACTTCCCCACTCACAGGAGCCGGCCTTGCAATTAAAGGATGGTGGAGTTTTAGCTTTATTATCTTGACAGTAAATCTGCCTACGTCACCACAAGACTTTCAATTTCCAGCACCATTGACATTCTAGCATCACTACTTCTAGTTTCAATTTTCATTCTGCCTTTGCACCTTTGGTTTTCGTATCTTTTTCTTCATAAACAGTGTATGTTGATTCAGCTTGGTTCTCAGTGCTTGAGAATAGTTTCTGATAGACTTGTCCTCTCTCCATGTGCCAAAGACGTCCCTAGCCATTAGTAAGTCTGGCACCTTTCCTCTAAGATCAGTGGAATAAAGACATCCTTTTTTCCAATGGTCTGGCCATATTTCTAAGAGGAGGACAAACTATACTTTCCTGTGCTGAAACCATCTGTACTTCTTCCTTGGTTCCAAACAGGCCTCAAGACATCACTGTCCTAAACCAAAGGGTCCTGTTCTCACGGGTCTGCAGTTAGAAGCCCCTATTATTGTTTCTCCATCTGTAAAAACAGAATGGCCAGACTCCCCAGTTGACAGACAAGGTCACCAAGAGGATGTGACTTCCGGGTGACCCCATGAGGGAGTCCTCACCCCCTCCCCATTCTTGGAATATGTGCATCGCCCACCATTGCCACAGTGGGAGCTGTTGAGGCTGCAGTGGGAACTGTTGCAAGGCCACAGTCTTGAGAAAGTAAAGTGTTGCCGTGGCCATCTGGACTGAATGCATGACTGAGCCCAGTTACAGCCTTTATACAAACTTTTGAGATTCTGATGGTGGGTGCGGAGATCTACTTGTCTTGCAGCCGCCCAGACAACCTCCTGTGTGAGTTCCCTGGCTTATCATCCTTGCCAGCAACCAATCTGGACCAGCTGCCTCCTTCTTCTGTGTCTCCCTGCTGTCCTTGCACCCCCCCCTCCCAGGTGCGGGGGCCAGTGTGTGAATCAACACCAGTTGAGCTCACAGTTCTAATCAGTGACTTGGCACAAAAGTAGACATTGCTTGAATACAGTATAATGTATGGGTGGGTAATGCAAGACACAAGCTGCCCTAGAAAAAAAGCCCCACGAAACGGAGAGCTCATTGGCACACTTCCAGTTGATGAAAGTCCAGTGTTTCCACATGGGAAATAGGCATGGAAGAGAGGTGACTTCCTTTTCCACATGCCTCCTGCATCAGATCTGTGTGTGCCCATTATGGTGGACTTCAGGGATGTGAGAAACGCTCTCCACCATTCCTAACGGGAGGCTTTTAGTGCTCTTTCTAGTTTTGCTTTCCTTGGACTTTTCATGAGTATTGATGTTGGAAGACGGAATAAAACCAGACACAGCTAGTTAGCTTCCATCTGAGCCTTAGAGCAAATAATTGGGCATTACAAGGTCCAATAACATCAACTTGTCTTGTGAAAAATGCTGAAAAGTAAAATCCACCCATAGTAAGAAATAATAATAATATGGTAGGCAGGGGCACAGAGGCTGAATAGATCTTGCCCACTGAGAAACCTGAACGCACCGTGAGTCAGTCTGACCTGATGCACCTGTATAGGGTACGTGTCACCCCTATGTCTGGCATCCCGTGTGCTGGCTTAAACAGTTCCTTTTTGCCCATTGATATCACGGGTGACTTGGGGGTCACCTCTTCCAGGAAACCTTTTTGTAAAATTCAAATTAACTTAGATGCATCATCTATGTGTGTTCATAGCATGTGGTTCCTGTCACCATAATAACAGCATATGCTTTATTTTTGTTGCTTCTTTGGCTGTCTCTGCAACTAATCAATTAGCTCTTATTGGGGAGATTTTTGGATTGTCACTTTGTTTTGATTATAGCATCCAACACGGTGTCTGGCACATAGTAAGAACATAATTTATGTTCGGTTAAAATTGAAGAAGTGGCTTCCTAGCAGTCAAAGAGTCCTCGAAAGTTTCAACGGAACTAGCTGCATATTTAAGGACTGTTTTCAAGTTTAATTAGACGGATTCTTACAAATATTTGTATATGAGATGCTTCTCGGTCAATAAACCACTCAGTTACTTTATAAGCAGACAGTGTCTCTGCTTGATCCAATTTCTGTTGCCTTCCAAGTGTTGATATCACTTACTGAAGACTAATCATTAATAGACAGCTATACGGATTTCATGTCTGCCTGGTCAAAACGATGCCGTCCCAGACTCCCATAGCCAGGCGTACTCCCAGGGCTTCTTTTCTGGTCTAGAAATAACTGAAGAGAGGTCATCTCAAGAGATACTTTTCGCTGCCTTTGAAAGATTTGCCATTTCTAATTTGCTGAATATGGATTAAGTTTAGATTTACATTGAAGTTTAGCAAAGAAGAATACTAATAATGAAGGAAAAAACATGGATGATATGATCAAAACCAGACCCTTAGCCTCCTTCTTCAAAAAGCTATTCCATGGTGATGCTGGTCCCATGAATAGATTTTCTCTCCGACAACAACTGGCACGTACGTTCTGATTTGAAACTGGAAGACTGGCTCTGATTTTCAGGGTCTTGCTATTGTTTGGGGGCATTCTTGTAACCATAATAGTTGGGCTATTTATGAACCATTGCATTTCAGTAATTCCCTGATACTTAATTCTGAAGGGTTTTGCAAATCTAATGCTAAGATTATTCAGTCCTGGAATTACGAGCATTTAGTCTTAAGCAGCATTCAAAGATTTCAAGCTAATGGTTTCTGTTACTGGTTCTGAAGACCCGTCCATATTACGAAGTCTCACCGTGACCCTGGCTAAGAGAATAAAGTCATCAGAAAGAACAAAAGGAGCTTTATGGGGGAAAAAAGTTGAAAAGAAATAATAAATTCTAGTCTTAGGTCTGTTGTGATAAGAATGTTGGTCCTGAGCCTTTTTCCCCTTAGATCTCAACTTACCTATTATAAAGTAATAATAATAGCCAGAAAAAATGTCTCCTTTGTGGTTGTTTGAATCAAATGAGAAAACATACGATGAGATATTTCATGAATATGAATCACTACTGAATTGTTACCATTGTATTCCTTCTATAATTACCTTAAAAGCCCATTTGTAACAGCCCATATTCAGAACTTTCTATTTCAATTTGTCAAGTTTTGGACTGGATGACTATGTCTCTTTTTCTTCTTCTTCTTCTTCTTCTTCTTCTTCTTCTTCTTCTTCTTCTTCGTCTATAGTAGACTATTCTGGGATGAGTGACACACTTGTTTTGGTTTTAATTAGAATTACAGTTTTATTTTGTAAACAGATATTCCTGGGAATATGAGTTTCAAGTATGAGCAAGTAACCTGAAAAAATCACCAAATATGGTTTAGTCAATGAATCTCCAAAAGATGAAATATACATCAGATTAAATCACTTAAAGTTATTTTTAGAAAATGTTATAAAACATGTTTATTTAGGTGTATGGCTTATATAAACTGTCATTTCTATATAATGATACATTATATCATTATATATGAAGTATTATGAAATTATGAAGGACACTACTTATACAATAATTATTGCAGGCTTTTAAGGGTTAAGATTCCTTTACCACCTAATGCACTTATAATCAATTAAATTTTGCATTTCATAAATTCCGCTCAGAAAAAAATTATATATTATGAGTCAAATTTGCATTCCATATTCATTTAAAAGGAAATAGAATCATGAAGTCCCTGACACCCAAGAGAAAATGAGTAGTCTAGGAGTCTGAACTACTGCTATGAGTTGAAGAAATAAAGCTTTCCTTTCTTTTTTCTCTTTTGATTTGCTCTCTTTTTCCCTGAACCTACCAAGTAGTGTTTATCTGTATGTGTACCATTCTTGTGTTAAATTTTGGTACACCAAGATAAGCATTTTTAAACTTCAAGTATACTTAATTAGACTTTATTTGAGGAAATAATGAATTTTTTTTATTTTGAAATTCCAGAAGTCAGAGTTTGGGAGCGATTGTAACTTGTCTTTTTATTTCTCTCTCTCTCTCTCTTTGTTTTACATGCCTACACAGCTCACACTGCTACTTGTTAACACAGTCTGTTTTTGTTAAATAAATATATTTTTGCAGAGACTTCTCTACTGGATAGCCAATCTGAGCATCATGAAATTCAGGAAATGTATAGAAATCGTGCTGATCAGAGAAAAAAAGGAGAAATGGAAAGAAAGAAGAAAGAAAGCATATCCTTTCCCCAAAAATGGCTAAGTTGAGCCAGGGCCATTGATTTGTCTACTGCATTCCCAAAGGATTTTCATTACAAATGAATGAAAGCTTGGGAAATTTAATAAATGCTTAGATCTAGAAAACCAGTCTTTCTTTTTTTAAGATTTTATTTATTTATTCATGAGAGATACAGAATGAGAGAGGCAGAGACACAGGCAGAGGGAGAAGCAGGCTCCATACAGGGAGCCTGACATGGGACTCGATCCCGGGACTCCAGGATCACACCCTGGGCCAAAGACGGGGCTAAACCACTGAGCCACCCAGGGATTCCCAAGATAACAAGTCTTAATACAGATAGGGACCAACCAGCTCTCAATTTGGCTAGTATCCTATTAACTTTTAGGCTACCAGGGATTGGATATGTTTTACAGTTGAGATATAATACAGTATAAGGAAATTTGAATGCCATGTTAGTCTAAAAAATTTTATATTTAATAAAATAATTTTCTTATCTTGAATAAAAAAGAGGAAATCAATGGTGGCCATAATTTGAAATAAAAGCAGGTCCAGCCAGAGAAACAGGAAGAAAATAAAAATGATACAGCATTTTTGTAACAAACGTTCCTGATAGCAAACTTAGAGTTTGCCATGGGTGTGAATGCCATCTTTTGCATATAAGCAAAATGAATTCATCTCCATGGATCCCAAAGATCAGCTTTTTTTTTGTTTGTGAAAGAAGTGGGATCAATGTAGTCTGTGTAATATTTCTGACTTGGGCTCACTATGAAACAGAACAGGAGAAAAGAAGTCCATTCCAAATCCAAACCACGAAAGTAGCTATTTCCATATGATTGGCAAATCACTGCTTCTCTTTGGACTCAGATTTTTTTTTCTCTCTTCAAAATGATGTTTTGGGCCAACTGCCCAACCATCTCTATTTTCTAAGATCAAAAGGAATAAAACTGGCTACTTTGAAGAATGATATTTAATAATACAGAAGTTAATTATCTGAAATTAGAATAGTTGCAGAAACAGCACAAGATATGTTGTCTCTTGATTTTGGCTTTCCCAATGGTTTCTTCCAAGAAAAGATTGCTGCAATAAATCTAAATAAATAGTATGCAATATCTAAAGCTTAAATAATTGTTAATTTGAATTTAAGTTATTATTATTTTTTAATATGTTCACCAAAGCAAGAAAATTTTTAAGGAGCCAACAATGGCTGGATGCACGGAAGGAGTTGGGGCCTTCCCATGTAGTACCTGTTCCCTTGCATGTAACGGGTATGTGAGGCCATGTCTCCCAGATGCAAAGCAATTCAGAAAACAATTTGTTTATCCCAAAAATGTATGTTTACTCTATACTTTATTGCTGTACTGGTATGTGGAGTCTGTCATTAAACAAGTAGATTTATGTGAGTGCAAAAATCCACTAGAAGGCACAGCCTGATTTAAATCACAACCACAAGACTATACATAAAACAATGCCTTGGAAGAAGCAGAATGACAATCAAGACAATCAAGCTTCCTGAGTTCTGAGCCCCAGTGGAAGTGAGTGATCTGCAAAGGGGGACCCAGGAAAGGAGACTTACCCTTTGTCCACGGTATATTTACACTGCGAATATGATATTATTATTGTGAAATTTTCACAAATGAAAACATGAGTCCTGTTCAGAGACTTTTTGTAATGCCTGAGCTGTGCTAACAGTTCCATATCATACCCTCCTTTAGTAGGTCAGGGATTCATGTTGGGACGTCTGGTGTCATCATCAAAAGAATGGACATACAAAAAAATATATACAAAACAAAACAAAACAAACAAACAAGAATGGACATACAGGGGTGTCCATATAACCGAGTAATAAAGCAGAAAAATGGGATAGTAAAGAAAATTATTAATCCAGGAGAAGGAGAGGAAAGAAGAGCAAAGGGAACATAGAAAAAGTGGAAGAAATAGAACACAGGAGTGAAGTGGTTGCTGTAAATCAAAATGCTGAACAAATTCACTGAATATAAATAAATGGAATATTCCTACTAAAATATGATTCTTTTTTAATCGAGATTCGGAGCCTATCCTGAGCCACTCCTACTCCTAAGTCAAAGGAATCCTTGGTGAATTGGAGGCTACTGGTCTGATGGGGGAGGATGTTGGTGGGATGAAATGGGTGAGGTGTTTGAGGAAACGGAGTCATGAAACTGAAGCCACTAAATGGAAAAATGGGACACAGATCCCCACAGGACTCAGTCACTGATCTCACAGGACCCAGTCAGAGGGTAGAGGTCAGCATGAATACACACCTCTGAGCTGTGAACGTGGCCCTGCAGGACACAGAAAGAGCACAACGGAGTGCCCCAGGAGGTGGCGCCTGGTGTTTTCTCCCACAGGACAGCTCACCCCCGGCTGGCTGTGCTCCTGGGGGGCCTTAGCTGTCAGCAGGAGCTCAGGAAGGGAGGCCCTGCTGGAAGAGACCAAGGCCAGGTAAGAGACTACGGGCTGCAGGAGGTCATGACTCTGAAGACCACTGAGCCAGAATGGTGAGTGATTTGGATACTTTCCTGCGCAGGTGTTATGTCAGCATTTAATAGACAAGATAATGATTGTCAGGGTGTCTGACAAACAGCTAGATGTTCTACGTGGAAAACATGAATCTAAGCACAGGACACCTGGGTGGCTCAGTGTTTGAGCATCTGCCTTCGGCTCAGGGCATGACCCTGGGGTACTGGGATCGAGTCCCACATCGGGCTCCCCACAGGAAGCCGGCTTCTCCCACTGCCTGTGCCTCTCCCTCAGTGTCTCTCATGAATGAATGAATAAATAAATATATTTTAAAAAAAAGAAAAGAAGAATCTAAGCCCACAGTATAGTTGAGAGAAAAGGACAGAAAGAAGTTGGAATACGCATGCGCCGGTACAAGACCAGCTGATGTACCCATAATAATATCACACTAACCGGAATTTAAGTCAAGAAGTATTACCAGACACGTTATGATAAAAGGTTGACATAACAGTTCAGATTGTCTTTGCAGCTAATGATAGAGCCTCAAAATATATAAAATGTAGAAAGCCAATATGACAGGAAACTTTTCAGAAGCACATCAAAAAATCCCTAGAGAAGGGAGAGAGGAAATTGAATCTACACAACAAAAGAGAAATTTTATAAAAGAAGCTCTCCAATAAGAAAACGAAGAGCTCCTTGGAAAGTCAACTCTACTGTTGAATATACCTATTGGCGAATCGAAAAAAAGTAAATAAAGACGTTTCTCCTAAGTATTAAGAACTATCAAAACAATGGCTAATAGGAAGGAAATTGTTAAGAAAGGCAGGGAGCCCGATATCCAATTTATGGGAATTCCAGAAAGACAGATCCAAGAAAGAGTGTGCACCAGTTTCCTATTATTACTGACATCAGAGAACATTTCTTAACACTAAAATACTTCATCTCCAAACCGAAGCTGCACACTCAAGAATCTATTAGGATGAATAAATAAAGAGCACACTGAGGCACCTAATCTGAAATTAGAAGAATACTTGAAAACCTTCCAACGAAGAAGAATACGATTGCTCAAATACTAAAAATCAGAACAGCATCAGACTTCTCACAGTGGTCCTGGAAGCTGGAAGATAACACAGTGATGCCTTCAAAATGTACAAGGGAACAGTTTTCCAATTCAGAATTTCAACCCAG
Organism: Vulpes vulpes; assembly: GCF_048418805.1. Lineage (NCBI taxonomy): Eukaryota > Metazoa > Chordata > Mammalia > Carnivora > Canidae > Vulpes > Vulpes vulpes. The sequence continues at coordinate 117,412,368 of NC_132781.1, forward strand.
CCAAAACATCAATCAGGTGTGGGTAGAATAAGGGTATTTTAAGGCAGGAGTTCTCAGAAAATCTATCTCCCGTGGACCCTTTCTCATGTACTAAGAACCATGGCTACATAATCACCGGGGTGAGCTTGTAAACCCAGAGATGAACCAGGCCGGGCAGAGAGGGCCTTGGAGCCCAGGGGCAGGATGCAACATTTTAGCAGGCAGATGCCTTTTGGGTTTGGCTGCATGTTTACCAGCACTCCCAGTGATTTCTTACCACCTCTCCCAGTGAAGAGGCCAGAAGAAATGCTGGAAATGTGCAGAGGGGGGGAAAAAAAGGAAGAAAATTTTATCAACTCCAGGAAAAACAAAAGGTTTATAATCACAGAAAAGGAAGGAAATGCAATCACCACGAAATGCCAGGCCGAGTCCAGTAAACTGGACTAACTCAGAGTGAGTGAGTTGAGCTGCTGCTGCATTGTCCTGGATTCGAATGATGGAAATATGAGGGGGGGGGGGGGCTGTGTGACTTTTCTGTAGTAGGAATGTCAATGGAACATGCTTATTAATGCTTAATGGATTAAAACATGATTGATGGGGATAAATTACAGAAAAAAAAATACTAAGAGTAAGGCTGAGATGGCTGGGTGCCCAGTAGTACTTGGCCACACCACTTGCCTCTTTACAGGATATTGTATTTGTTCCCTGGGGCAGCTACGACAGTGCCATGACCCTACAGACCTGACGCCTTCAACAACAGACATTCACTGGGAGCTTGCGGTCCAGGTGGGCAGGGCAGGTGTACCCGAGGCTTCCATCCCCTCCCCATGTCCTCACATGGCCGTCCCTCTGCATGTGTCTGTGTCCTCATCTCCTCTTCTTATCTGGACTCCAGTCAGATTGGATCAGGGTCCATCCCAGTGACCTCGTGTTACCTTAGTCACCTCTTCAAAGGCCCTCTCTCCAAATAGGGTCTCATTCTGGGGCCCTGGGGCTAGGATTTCCACATACAAATTTTGAGGGACACAATTAAGCCCATAGCATGTGCCCAAATGCAACATTAATAGAGTAAAGCTACAAATTTAAGTAGATGCATAGCAAACATATGTATTTACTAAATCATATCATATTATGCCCTTAAGTGCATGTATTGCACTGTATGGAAATCTATAAAATTGATTTTAAGAGCATGTGCACGGGGGCATTTGGGGTACATTTTATTTGAACTAAGTACTATTTTAGTAATTTTTAGAGATCCCTCTTTCTTGGGCTGCCAGTGTTGAAATTATGTCGACTTAGAAGATCAACACTGTATTTCTGGTGAAACAACTGGAATTGTAAGGCGCCTGTTTACAGCTTTGCGTCCTCCCTGTTTACCCACACACATTCTGAGAGGGAAGGCGGGAGACAGTGGCGTGGAACTCGTCACTAGGGGCAAGTGCATGCCCAAGGAGACGGGGCGGGTGTGGGGGGGGGGGACTGACCACGGATTGTGGGCCTCTCGCCCATCGGTGCCACTGTCTCTCCCAGAACGACTGAGAACAGATGGGAAGTCTCTGCTTCCCCCTCCATCAAGCAGCAGTGATTGGGGTCCCGTCAGCTCTGAGTCTTCGGGGAGTCCTCCTCATATTTCTCGTTGCCCCACTTCTCTCCGGGAATAAAACCCTTCGGCATAAGTCTGCAGCTCCCTACAGCCGCTGCCTGCATAGCCCAGGATTGCCACGTGTTATTACAAATGACGGCTCCACTGATCCCAAGGGGGTGTGAACACGTCGGTGGCCCGGAGCGAAGGAGCGGCGCGCCCACAGACCCCGAGGCTTGGTGTCCTGGCTGTTGTGGCCAGGGCGGCCGCGAGGCTGACTTTCTTCCCCTGGAAGGTCACCGGTGCAATGGTTCGGGGCTGTGGGCTCTCACTGCCTGTCAGCAGAACAGGTGTCACAGCACGTTCCTATTCCCTGCTCGGTCCTGCTGTGGGGACCGAGCCAGGCACTGACTTTGGCTCCGACATGTGTCTGTCCCGACGACGACGACGACGAAGCTGGGGACGGCCCCGCGTGGGTGGAAGGCTCTCGGAGGGGTCACGCTCTGGCCTCAGCCCTTCGCAAAGTGTGCTGGAGGCGGCCACAGGTTCGAGTACTGTCATCGCCGGTAAGTTGATGAGCCGTCAGTCCGAAAACCCTGGAAAGGCTCCACTTGGTCACTGCTCCTCCACTCATCATCGGTGACACGGGCCCCGGGGCCTCTGCTGGTTGTGAGGCACCGTGCTGGACATCGGGACCTCATGGGGACACCGCGGGCCCTTTGGCTGAATTCACCTTCCAGTTAGCAACGTTCCTCCGAACAGACGACACTGCGATAAGGCCAAAAAAACAAAAAACAAAAAAAGAATTAAGTTGGTACCTCTCAAGACAGCAAGACAGCGACACACAGCGCCAGGAGAGCCCCATGTAGTCGGCGACACGATCTTTTGAGACGATCAAGAAGTAAATGGGCCCGCAGCTCGGTGCCAGGCCGTCTGACGTGGGCCAGGCCAGGGCTGGAGCTGGGCCACGGGCGGGAGCACCCTGGCCTCCGCGGGAAGGGCTCCCCCGCGCTGGGACAGCACACGCTGGGACAGCACTCCTCGACCTCCCATTTCCCTTGGAGATGTTAGCACAAGGCCGCTAGAGGATTAAAAAGAAAGAAAAAAGGAAACGAAAAGGTTTCTTTTGCTTTTTCCCACGTGCAAGAACGGCCGGCAGGGCTGCTTTCTCTCCGAGCAGGCCCCGCGGTCCCCGAGGCCGCTTGGTTGGCGGGGCCCCGCCGCACGGGCGAGGTCGCTGGCTGAGCCAGAGCAGGCCCTCGTTGGGGACCCTGGTGTGCAGCGTGGTCGGGGTGCCCGTGGGGGATATGCTCGTGCATCCATGTGGAACGGCTCTCCCCGGAACCCGCACCGTCGCAATCAAGACGCCGTGTTCCGCGCCTGGTGCCCCCGTCCTATTTGTGCAATGAAGCCAGAACTGAGGAGAGCATCAGGCGCTCGCCACCTTGTGCCCGGGGCATGCGACAGGCCGTACCCGGGTGGACGGTCCCCCGAATCATGGCTTGTAATGCCACTTAGCACGGCCAGCCCCCCGGAAGCATGCACGACCTCCTCTGCACCGCTGGCACCTAGAGATCCGGGGGGCTCGGCCCTGCTGGAGGGCACGTGCGTGGGGCTGCAGCCCATGGCCTGTTCCTTGGTGGTTCTTGGGGTTACGAGGGTCTCCAGTCTCCTGTGACACAAGAGGAGAAAAAAAAAGCAGCCACTTGGGGCAAGAACTAGATCACGGTGTTCTCAGATGAAAAATCTTAGGTCTATGAGCAGCTCTTAACAGCAAAGCCGCTGGGACACGTCTGTCCTGTCCACGGGGGTCCAGGAGGGCAGGTGCCCCCGCTTTTCCTTCTCCCGCTGTTGCCGTCCACAATCCTTCCTGCTCCATCCATGTCCCGCCGGGGGAACACGTGCTTTTCTCTCTTTCTCTCTCTCTGCTTTGACGTGGAATAATCCAGCACCCGGGCTTTTCCAGTCCTGGACTTTACCTGCTGTTCTGACCAATATCACCTCCAAGGGTGAGTGCGCAAACACAGAGGAGGCTTCTCTCCCAAATGCGATGGTAATATTTAACATCTGAATACGCAACTGTTGTATTTGCCTCAAATAAATGTCAAGTCAATTTGTGTAAACATTACGATTTACAGAAGGGGAAACTAAAACACAAACATCTTAAGGTTTTTATCCGAGGATGATGTAATGGTAAAGGGCAGACCCAAAATATAAACTTCCAGCTCCCAACTCTAACGCTTTTCTGATTGTGGCGTTCTGGAACCCATCTTGCGGGATTCGTTTCTCTGTGGGTAGAGTTATTATATGATCACATGTAAAATAAACATTAAGTGCCAAAAAATGCTAATCAGCCAATTAAGGAGCAAGTTATTCATAGATGTGTTACACTTCTCAAACTTTGGGGCAATTGCAATGTTTAGATATAGTAAGATATATTTTACATTCTTAAATAAACACTTTTGGAACATAGCAGATGGTGTAAATTATTTAATAGGAGAGAGAAAAATGCTTTACAACTGAATCAAACTGTATATTTTGATACTCTAAGTTATTAGGAAGGAAATCCAATATATTATAATCTTTATTTTATTATGTAAGGTTTTTTTTTAATTTCAAAATGTTATTGGAATAACCATTTTAAACTAGATTTTTAACTTTACAGAAAAAATGCAAAAATAATACAGAGCATTCTCATATATTACCCACTTGATTTCTTCTACTAATAACATCTTATATTCATACAGTACGTTACAATGAATGGGCCAATATCAATATATCATGATTAACTGAATCCTATTATCTACCCAAACTTCCTTAGTTTTTACCTGGACTCCTTTTTTCCTGTTGTGGGGTCCTATCTAGGATGCCACCTTACATCTGTTCTTCACGTCTCCATAAGCCCCTCTTGGTTGGGACAGTGTCTTAGGGTTTCCTTGCTTCTTCCTCGTTATTTTTTTTTTTTTTTTGGTTTCCTTACTTCTAATGACCTTGACGGTTTCAAAGAGGCCTGGTATTCCGTAGAATGTTCCTCAGTTGTGACTTCTGGGATGTTCACTTATGATTAAAATGGGGTTACGAGTTTTGGGGAGCAGGACCACAGAAATCCTGAATTCTACTCCAGAAACCAAGACTGCACTGTATGCTAACTAACTAAAATTTAAATTAAAAAGAAAAAAAGGTGTAAACACCGTCCTCATCAAGTCTTATCAGAGAATGCATGATCATCATGATCTGTCACGGTTGATGACAAACATTCTATTCAGAATAATTTCTAATGATTTATGCAGAAATTCCACCCTCAAGGTGAATGAAGTACAGCAAAGGGAAAAAGACAGTAACTTTACAGTGGAGACACCTGACACAAACTACCTGGCTGAGGTCTATTTATCCCTATATACCTGTTTAGCTAACAGTTCATTTATATTAGTATGGATTCATGGATATTTATTGCATGCTATGAGTTGTAATCGAACAATATTTATTTTCTTGCTCAAATTGTTTCAGTTTTCGCCAGCTCTTCCAGTTGGCTCTTGAGTCCCTTTGACACACCCTATGTCATTATTGTGATCATTATTCTTTTTCTCCAGCCCTTTGTGAGTGCTGGGAGGGCTTGTTGCTGCTGGCCTGTTGCAGTTTGGGGCTCTCTCCGTTGACAGAGCAAGGCAATACATGTGTGCATATGACGCTGTGTTTATGCACACACCTACACGTATCTCTGTATGTGAGCCTCTGTGTCTACATTAAGCTATAAGTGAGTTCACAGTGATGCCTCCACCAGGAACCCATGGATCATTCTACCCATCGCCTGGATCATTCTACCCATCGCCCTTGCTTATCTATTCCCTCCTTCTCCAACAGTGAGAAACATGGCTCCTACCATCCACCATCTAGGCACGTGATTTTTCATTTCCAGTATACAAGCACAGGGATGTCACAGGGGTTAACACCCTCCCTCCCAAGGGAAACATCCTTAGCAATGAGAATACAGTATTTACGTGCACGTTCTTTCACTTAAGGCCTTATGGTGTCCACTCCAAAGTTGTTTGGGGCAGCAAAATTTCCCCAGTTCCTCTTAAGGAAAAGTGTTTTATATTAATTATCACTCAGGTTATTTTTTCCACATTGCACATTCCATTCTGGGATACTACCAACCTCCTAAATATTTCTTTTATTATTTTTTATTTTTTTAAGATTTTATTTATTTATTCCTGAGAAACACAGAAAGAGAGGCAGAGACACAGGCAGAGGGAGAAGCAGGCTCCATGCAGGGAGCCCGATGTGGGACTCCATCCTGGGTCTCCAGGTTCAGGCCCTGGGCTGAAGGCGGCGCTAAACCGCTGAGCCACCCGGGCTGCCCTAAATATTTCTTTTAAGTAGGAGACATTAAGGTTCATTCTTTGTGCTGGTAAGGTCTATGGATTTTGAAACATGCAAAATGTCATGTATCTATCACTACAGTATTAATCAGAATTGCTTTATTGCCTTAAAAAGTCCACTCTGCTTTGCCTGTCCAACTGTTCCTCCCCCTTCCTCCAAGCTCCTGGCAAGCTTTTTTCCTATTGAAATCTTTTTTTTTTTAAGATTTTATTTATTTATTTGAGAGAGAGACAGACAGAGAGCAAGAGCAGGGGTAGGAGCAGAGGGAGAAGGAGAAGCAGAGCCCCACTGAACAGGGAGCCAGATGTGGGGCTCAAACCCAGGACCCTGGGGTCATAACCTGAGATGAAGGCAGATGCTTAACCAACTAAGCCACCCAGGTGCCCTTGAAATCTTTTAAAAAATCTTTTTATAATATCCATAGTCTTTCTTTTCCAAATTGTCATAATTGAAATCATAAGGTAGGTCGTCTTATCAGACTGGCTTCTTTCACTTAGTAAGAGAAGAGTCATTTGTGTCTTGTTATGGCTTGATACTTCATTTATTTTTATTGTTGAATGATATCCGTTGTATAGATGTATTACAATTTCTTTACTCGTTCACCTATTTTAGAATGTCTCGATTGCTTCCAGTTTGTGGAGCTAATGAATGAAGCTGATGATAATAAGTTTATGTGTGAACAGAAGTCTTCATCAGTTGGGTAAATACTTGGGAACTCAATTTACCACATCATATGATAAGACTCTATTTAGCCTTGTAAGAAATTTGTGAAACTCTCCTGCAAAGGGACTGGGCATTCTGCAGTCCTTGCTCCAACACATGGGACTTCTGCTGTCCCAATCTCCCAGCTTCCGGTGACGTCAGCGTGGGAATTATAGCCACTCTGACAGGTGTGTTGGAATATCTCCTTGTGATCTTCAGTTCTCTAAGGACAAATGATGTTGAACGTGTTTTCATATGCTTATTTGCATTAGCGTGTCTTCTCTACTGAGGCATCTGATCAGATCTCTTGTCCATTTTTTCATTGAGTTATTTTCTTACTGGTGATTTAACATTTTTTTGATATATTTGTAAACAAGTAGTTTAGCAGATGCAAATGTGTTTTGCAAATATTTTCCCAATCAATGCTTCTCTTTTTAGTCTCTTGACACTGTCTTTCACGAAGCAGCCTTTTTTAATTTTAGGAATAGTCCATCTGATCAGTTTTTACTGACATAGATTATGCTTTCAATGTTGTATCTAAAAACACATAACCATGGGTGACGGGCAATGGGGAAGGCACTTGATGGGATGAGCACTGGGTGTTATACTATATGTTGGCAAATCAAACTTCCATAAAAACAAATGAAAAATAATTAAAATTAAAAAAATAAAAACACATAACCAAACCCAATGCCATGTAATTTTTCCCCTATGTGTTTTTCTAGCAGTTTCATAGTTGTTCCTTTTATATTGAGATAGTTAATTAATTTTCTCCTCAACTGATAAATCTGCTACTTAACTCCTCTATCTCAATGATTATACTTTTCTTGCTAGAAATTCTACTTGGAAAAAAAAAAGAAATTTCTACTTGGTTGTTTTATAAATCTTTTAAAAATAATATCCAGGCTAGCTCATTATTTGTCATTTTAATTCATTTTATTAATTTAAATCAATTGTCTCTCCTGTGTCAGCTTCCTATTTTAGATATTAAAGGTTTTTTTTAAATTTTTTTTTTCTGTATGCTGGTTCTTAATCCTGGTGGATCATTTCCTCATTTAGCTTCAAAATTTTCCTATGGTTTCATCTTGTTAATCATTGTTTTCCACACTGGGTTATTCCTTTGACCTTTGTATTGTAAAAGAGTTATGCTAAAAATAGTTTTTTTAAATGAACCACTCTGAGGGTGGGAGGATATTGATGAGGAGGAGACTTCACCTGTGTAGGAGTGGGGGGCAAATGAGAAATCTGTATACTTTCTGCTCAATTTTACTATGGACCTAAAATTACTTTTAAAAAAGATTAAGTCTAATTAAGAAAAAAAAATAAAGAAAGCTTTGCATATGTTGGCACCTCAGAGAGTTCGCTAACTCATAACCTAGTTGACATATACATTGTTTTACATTGGGACATCTACAGAGATAGAATACGAAGACCTTATTTTATAACCACTCAAAGCTATTATTAAACATAGACTTTTTCTTTCCCCTGTTCAGTGGATGGAGATGGAATTGAACTGTTCCTCTCTTGCACTGGGACACTGATTCCATAAAGATCTTTTGACCAGGTTCTCCGTTCCATTTCCATCTCTTAGGAGGGATAGCCTGCTGTGTGCGTTTGAACTGCTGTCACTGTGTTCTAGGCTCTGTCCTCAATATTATATCATCAGATACCCAGGGCTGGTGCTGTATCCACTTCCTGACCTCTAGAGAGAAATATAGGTAAGAACAGAACATCTTCTTTTTAGTTCGGTGACTTGCTGAAGGAGATCATAACGTTCTGGAAGGATAAATTGTGTGGCGGCATGTGGTGATAGAAAGAGCTAGAAATAAGAATAGAAAACAGAGAGACCAAGAGAGGTGTCTCTAGGCATTGAGAGTAATAAATTTCAATAAGACTTAAAATGCTTTGTAAAAATTGGCATAACTTAATGACCTTGATTTCTTTAGATATTTGAGGGAGAAATGACCTTTAATTGTCACATTGGACGTGAATTGTGTCGTTCATGATCACGCGTGTGAGGGGAAGGTTGATGACTCTCAGTGTTGCAGTAGGTTTGCAGGAAGTTGAGACCTAGGTGACAGGTGTTTGGAAGGCTGTCTGCATTCCGAATGCAGTGTCAGAGCACGGGGGCCGGGTGGCTCTACCCCAACAGTTTCACAGACAGAGATACCCCGAGAGACCCCCACAGCTGCCAGACAAAATGACGTCAGCGCTCACTCTGACAAAGACCTATTTGAATGCCATCTTTTAAGATATATTTAATGGTAATATTTCAAATGTTGCTTTATGTCTCTAGAGCCGCTGGAAACATCAGATGTACAAATAATTTACATAAACAGTCACCTGAGTCTTAAACAATAACAGCACGTCGATGATGAATGGACTCAAATACACTTCGGGGGAATATGTATGAAGAACATGAAGTGAAGCTCCCAAGCTTATGAGGAGACCTAGTGATTAGCCACAGTTATTTCCATAAAGGGATTTTTTCTTTTTAAAGAAAGACATGCTTTCATTCTGGCAAAAATAAAATTATACACCAGGAAGAGTATACACAAAATGTTCTCTCAAGTCTCTTTCTCGGGGAGCTTGCTTCAGCATTGATGGAATTGGACGTTAAGGTATGGATTCGTCTTGCCCATTTGGCAGTTGAATGGAAAACCCTCCAGCAGAACAGGACTATGACCTATGTGACCCGTCACGGGGGAGAATGGGCCAGGAGGCGGTGGTGTGAACCCCAGACACATGGAGTCAGAGTGAGGGATGGGATGTGTTTGACAAGCGAGTCTAAAACAGTAACTATGGAATACATTTAGCATTTTCTTCAAAATAGCCATTTGTTCATTTGTGTTTTTTCATTGGTTCACCCATGAATTGATACTCATTCTTCCCTTTGAAGCTTACCTGCGAGGCCCATCTCCCAGGCCCTGTGTGGGGCACCACCACACCAAGACAAAACCCGACGCAGCCTCTGTTCTGGGGTAGGGGCCCCACTTTCCACGACATGAGTGAACGAACTGACAGGGATAGAGACATCGCTTGGGGTTCGTGGAGGAGCCCCTGACCTCATGGTTCCTGTTACCAAGTCTTTAAGTCCCTCAACCCCTTCTGTACTGACTAATCATCCAGTATCTTTTTACCTTAGATGTTAGTTTGCATCTGTAGAGATTGCTCTGGGTCGTTGTAGAGTTTCCGTGTCTCCACATGCTCAGTCTTTCTCTGGGTGTCTGCACATGTTAAATACAGTTATGGAAACGATGTCAACGTCTTTAGTTGCCAATTCTATGATTAACGCCATTTCTGGGTAGCTTTCCAGTGATTGATCATTCTTTTTATTGTGGGTTATATGGTCCTGCCTTGGCACATGCCTGGTAATTTTTTTTAAAATTTTTTTAAAATTTTTATTTATTTATGATAGTCACAGAGAGAGAGAGAGAGAGAGAGAGAGAGAGGCAGAGACATAGGCAGAGGGAGAAGCAGGCTCCATGCACTGGGAGCCTGATGTGGGATTCAATCCCAGGTCTCCAGGATCGCGCCCTGGGCCAAAGGCAGGCGCCAAACCGCTGCGCCACCCAGGGATCCCTGCCTGGTAAATTTTAATTGCTTGCGGGACACTGTGAATTTTACCTGTGGGGTGTTAGATACGCTTGTGTTCCTACAAAATCTCCTACAGTCTTGGTCTGGGATGCAGTGCAGTGATTTAGAAACTGACCCCATTGGGTTCTGCTTGTAAGTTTTGGCAGGTGAGACCAGGGCAGTGGTAAGTCTAGGGCTAATTTTCCCTACCGCCTAACACAACTCTCAATTCTCCTCAAAATAGAAGATTTTCCAGTCTTGCTGGTAGAATGTGATTGCAGCCTGTTGTTCCTCGAAAACCCATTTGAGCAGTTCTCTCACCAGGTGTCTGCTGCCTCGCTCACACGGATCTGTCCCCGGGTGAGGACGCAGAGAGGAGACTGCAAATCACAGCTCGGTGCGCACCTTCTCTTCTCCAGCACTAGGTTGTGTGGACCCCATCAGCTCGGCCTCCCCCTGACTCCTGAATCACCTCACTGCACCCCATCTGTAACTCTCCCAGCGCTAAGTCTGGGCGAGCATGGGCTCACCTCTTTACTTCCCATCTTTCAGGGTCCGCTGCTCCTTCACTGCCTGATGGCCAAAAACTTGAATCCTCTTGCTTCGTACATTTTGTCTATTTGTTTATTACTCATTTCAGGCAAAAGGGTAAATCCAGCTGCCACTGCCTCATCTTAGTCAGTCGACTCCCATTCGTGCATTTCTGATGGTCGAACATTGTGGATGTAATTCTAACTTAAGATGATTATGTAGCATATAATAAAATGCAGAAAACGTAACCTGAGATAGGTAGTGCTATTTCCTTTAGAATAAAAAATTAAATGTGAGATGTATTATGAGTCAAAAGTTTGACAAGGTTATTTCTTTCTATGGAATATATAACCAAAATTAATCTAGTTGTATTTATATTGCAAATAAATTATGTCTATCTTCTCTAGACTTTATATATGAGAGTGCTAATTTTTATTATCACCTACGCACACTTTACAATGCTGGGCTTACATATAAAAATACATATGATGTATACATGGATTTTTATGTAGGTCTCATTCAAAAGATGCATATTTGGGTATTATTCCAACATAAAGGAAAGAAAAGTATAATTTAGAAAAAGAAAATGATTTATGAAAATGATTACCCAGGGAATCATTTATGAAATGATTTGAAGACACCAACCTATCACTCTAATACCTAAACATATTCTTTTACTAAAAGATTATGCCTTAAATATACTTACATTTTTCCTTTACAAGTTTGATTTAAAATAAAAATAAATTTGAGTGATGAAAACATTACCTTCCCCACTGACGTTTTACATTAAATCTAAGAGGTGAAGCTTGGGTTATTTTATTTTATTGTATTTCTCAAATAAAAGCATTAACAACCTAATGATATAATTAAAAATCATACCTATAAGGCCTCATTGATGGAACCACAAAGGGAACATTTAAATTAATAACCCATGGTTACTATTTGAAAGAGAAACTGTTTAAGATTCAAGCTTGATGATAAAGCAAGCCCGTTTCAGTAAAAGTTCTAAGAGAAAATTATGAGTCCAAACTCCTAAGGAGATTATACTGCTATAGATTGGAACATAAATGTTCAAGAAGACAGATGATGAATATTCTTTAAAGTCTGTGAATCTTTAAATGCAAGCTGAAAAAATAAGGCTGCATTGAATTTTTATGATATTCTATGGTTACTGGATAAAAGAAAGCACAAAATCAATACTTTCACACTGTATCCAGTTCTTATTGTAATTTCTAGCTAGAACTTGATAATTAAATAAATATAAGTGCTTTTTATCTTTAAGCTACTTGGAAAAAATGATTTTAAAAACCTTATATAGATGTGGATTTAGATGAATAACATCAAATACACAACCCTTTATAGTACATTTTTCCATTTGCAAAATTAATAGGGACTAAAATGAATACTAATTTGGGGATATTTGGTAGAATATAGTTCTTCCTTCCATTGAGATATGATTAATAATTATAATATATAATGTCTAAACACTGTCTAATGAGCCTGAAAACACTAAGTTAAACAAACATATTAACCTTGTAGCATGAGTTGGTTAGTGGTATATGGAACCAAACATTTCCCCATGACATATTCAATATTAATGGGATTCCAGGCCTTAGCTAGGACAAAAGCTTTCTCTCTTCTTTTTCTATTTCTTTCAACAGTGGCTACCAGTGCACATTTAATTTTTTTGTTTTAGTTTAACAGAAACTATTTTATTCTGAGCCAAATATATAAATAGAAAAAAATATATATATATGACAGTTTATGGAAGGGCATCCCAAGGCTGAGAGCCATTTGGACATTTGGATTGTTGATTCGCAGGAGTCATTTATAGAAAGAATCCAAGGGGGAGTGAGGGTTTTTTCCCCCTTTATTTATACTTTTAATGATTTATTAATTTATTTGGGAAAGAGAGAGAGAGCATGAGTGAGAGTGGGGCAAAGAACAAAAGGTGAGGGAGAGGAAGAAAAGCAGATAGCTATTGAGCACAGAGTCTGTGTCAGGGCTCTATCTCACGACCCTAAGATCATGAACTGAGCTGAAACTAAGAGTTGGATGCCCAACTGACTGAGCCACTCAGATGCCCCACGTTTTTTCTTTTCTTTTCTTTTCTTTTCTTTTCTTTTCTTTTGTCTTTTCTTTTCTTTTCTTTTCTTTTCTTTTCTTTTCTTTTCTTTTCTTTTCTTTTCTTTTCCTTTTCTTCTTTTTTCTTTTCTTTTCTCTTTTCTTTTCAAGATTTTATTTATTTATTCATGAAAGACACACAGAGAGAGGCAGAGACATAGGCAGAGGGAGAAACAGGCTCCATGCAGGGAGCCCGACGTGGGACTCGATCCCAGATCCCCAGGATCACACCCTGGGCCGAAGGCAGGGGCTAAACCATGGAGCCACCCAGGGATCCCTGGTTTTTTCTTTTCGATATTGGTCTAGGGTTGTTTTCAACCAAGTCACACGTACAATCTTTTCAACGGTTTTCTTCTTTGGATGGTTATGTTCTTTATGAATCTCAAACAAATTTGGAAATAATTCTCTTTGGCATAGAGAGACCAGTCTAGCAGGATAATCGCTTTTCATTTCCTATCTGTACCTGCATACGAACAAACCATCTGGACAAAGAAGTGGAATAAAGCCAGGCCACTCTGCTGTTACATTCAATTTAGACGGTTTTGATATGATGTGAGTTGCATCTGAGTCCCTGACCACCCTCAAGTCGTCGACTTACAGTCTGAAGTGCATCACAGCTTAGAGCTGATGAAGTAGATTTGTTTACCTGTGGTTCTGATGGAAGTTATTCATGTCACGTAAGAGAAAAGAATTCAGAGTAAACTCAACCAAATACCAAGCATATTTTGTGTATATGTTACAGAGTAAAAAAATAAACCTTTCTTCTGCCGCTGGCCCCTTATTATCTTGTGAAGAAGACAGACTTGCAGGCAGACAACACCAATGCAAGGCAATGCAAGTGACTCCTCGTCCTTCTTGAATGCATCTTCTCGTGAGTGTATCTATCACAATTTTAGTGAATGTGTTCATCATTCCTACTGAGGATATTGCTAGGACTTCCCAGCTGATCTGTGTTGAAATCCTTGCCCTCTTCTAATTATCTGCAAGAATTTAAGAACACAAATCTCATCTTGCCTTTCTCCTGATTGTCAACCTCCAGTGTCTGTACCAGCTTCAGGATGATGCACATGTATGTGTTCTGCTATAGCCACGTCCTCATACCCTACCACCTTTGTCATGGCCATTTCCCAGCCACTGCAAGCTTCTCCCCTATTCCAGAGGTAGTCATAACACACACACACACCCATCACGCACACCCCTCTTATGGAGCACCCTTGATTTTTCGGGACTGAGTCACTTAGTTATTTGTTCAAACATCTCATTCATCTTGGTATGCTTTCCAGAGTCCAGAATATTGTCTGGGGAAAAGTAAGTGTTCAGTAGTCTAGTATACAAATAATTGTCCTAATAAAAATGTAAACCGTTACAGAGGTACATAAAAATAAATTATTTTTTACAGCTGGGGTTAAGGAAAAATTTATTGAAGGCAATGGCATATTAATTTTGCCTTGTCAAATGAATAGATGTTTTTAAAGGCAAAGATGAGAGGGTGGAATAAAACAAGGCCTTGCCAAAGAAAACAGACCAGGTCCCATTTTCTCTTCTTTCAGACCAGAGATTCCCCTGACAGGCCAAAGTACAACCCACAGTCCCAGCTACGGTCCTGTGCTATGTCTGCGGAGGATCCCCTCAGCTTCCTTCTGAAGATCCTCCTTCTTCTCCTGCCTTACAGGATCCCAATTTCATCCCTGGCAGCAAGGTGGCTAGCTAAACATTTATATTCCCTAGATTCTCTTGAAGTTACTGTTCATCATTTAACCCACTTCTAGATAAAGAGACATACGTAGAACTTGCTAGAATTGCTGAGAAAAGGGTTGCTTCCTGGACATAAAGGTTGCCCTGCCTTTTACATCGTGCATCCTCCCTTCTCTGGCTCAGCTGCGAGGGCCAGCGCTCTACGGGCCATTGTCAGAACGAGGCTAAAGGTAATACAAGAGGTCTCAGGCGTGAGTTGATAAAATGATATAAACAACAATCTACTTGCAGATTTCTTGACGTTAAAATTTTAAAACAGAGCCAGATTTGCTTAATTGACTCTGCTTCTCACAGCCAAGCACAGTCCTTCGCGGAAACAAGCCTGTAATGGATATTGCCATGGATTAAGTGAAAGGAAATGTGATACTTTTTCATGGCCAGCTGTGCTGATAAAGTATTTAGAGATGTGTGCAGCAATTTAAAATCTTACTAACAGCCTTGTGACTCTTAGGTGCCTACCCACCAGCCTTTAATATATG
This sequence comes from Vulpes vulpes, assembly GCF_048418805.1. Taxonomy (NCBI): domain Eukaryota; kingdom Metazoa; phylum Chordata; class Mammalia; order Carnivora; family Canidae; genus Vulpes; species Vulpes vulpes. The sequence continues at coordinate 117,427,476 of NC_132781.1, forward strand.
TGAAATATGTAGAAGTACATTTAGAAGATGTACCAATGATTGGTTTTAGCCCTAATCACATATTTAGAACACAAGTATCCACATAGTTGACCCTGAGTGCCTTCTCACCAGAATCTGTAAGATGAGTGACAGTATAGGCTTTCGACATCCCCCTCTGAGTGGATGGGTCAATATACATTTTTTTTTAAAAACCTGGATTAATTATAAACCAACTAATCAGATCCCTCAGTTTTGTGGCATATATTTTTTGAAGGAAATCAAAATATGGCAATTATGACACATGATATTCATTTTTAATTGAAAAAAATCAATGAAAATTATGAAAAATCCAGGAGATAATCTGAGGTTGGAAGATCCCAAATTTCATACTTTACAATGGATCATTAAAGCCTACATTTAGAATTAGAATAGGGTGGGGTGGGAAATAGAAATACAATATGGATTTCCTCATAGGAATTGCTGGCAAAATAGACTGATACATTTGGGGGATTTTTATATGGTTTTATAAGATTTAAATCAACAGTACTTTTCTGTGTACCCTGAATTGAATGGTAAAGAGATGAATAGCAAGGGTGTTCAGTGATGAGGAGGATACCTTTGGCACATGTGGAGCAGAGCAAGGTGAGTGGCTAGAGGCTCCGTGTGAATCCAACGTTTACCAAAGTGCTGTGGAAAGCTCAGGGCCTGAGCCACTCCATTTGTTTTTGTTTTTTTTTTTAATAAATTAATTTTTATTGGTGTTCAATTTACCAACATACAGAATAACACCTAGTGCTCATCCCGTCAAGTGTCCACCTCAGTGCCCGTCACCCATTCACCTCCACCCCCCGCCCTCCTCCCCTTCCACCACCCCTAGTTCGTTTCCCAGAGTTAGGAGTCTTTATGTTCTGTCTCCCTTCCTGATATTTCCCACACATTTCTTCTCCCTTCCTTTATATTCCCCTTCACTATTATTTATATTCCCCAAATGAATGAGGACATACACTGTTTGTCCTTCGATTGACTTACTTCACTCAGCATAATACCCTCCAGTTCCATCCACATTGAAGCAAATGGTGGGTATTTGTCGTTTCTAATGGCTGAGGAATATTCCATTGTATACATAGACCACATCTTCTTTATCCATTCATCTTTCGATGGACACTGAGGCTCCTTCCACAGTTTGGCTATTGTGGACATTGCTGCTAGAAATATTGGGGTGCAGGTGTCCCGGCGTTTCATTGCATCTGAATCTTTGCGGTAAATCCCCAACAATGCAATTGCTGGGTCGTAGAGCAGGTCTATTTTTAACTCTTTGAGGAACCTCCACACAGTTTTCCAGAACCGAGCCACTTCCATTCGTGAGTATGTCCGGGAAAAATGGGAAATCCGACCCTTCATCTGAGTCCATCCTCTGTTTCTCCATCTGTTCCAGAGTCCTCGTGGAGATGCTTCCCCAGGAGGACTCACCTTCCACCTTGTCTTGTACCAACAAGACAGGCATCTCTCCTGGTCCTTGTGACCTTCTTTCTGGCCCTTTTGACCTTCTCCACAGTGAAATTCTCCTTTTGCCTTTGATAAACCAAGGTCATGCAGTGACCATGTCAATATTCAAACCAATACAAGGGGACAAAATAGTATTTAGATGAACCTCTGGTCAACCTGCACTAGTCACGTTAAAGATGAGATGTAATCCGCATGTCTCGTAGCAGACAATAATTCACTTCAATGTAATTACTTCTTAAATCTCTACTATACTTCGAGATCTCATACTTTTAAATAACTGTGATGGGGAATTTGGCCTTACCCAGAAAGATAGGGTCTTTGTGTCTGGCTCCTGGGAGGTAGCTTCTAACCCCCTGGAGTTTCCTGATGACAGAATGGTTTTTGTTATTTATGAGGGGCCCTCGGACCCCCCCTCCCCGCCCGAGAGTCTGACATAAGAGGAGACTCAAGGTTGGGGGCTAGCTGTTCCAGAAAGACCCCATATGATTTAGTGTTGGGACTTGGGGTCATAGGGTATAAATCACCCCCAGAGACTGAGTTCAACCCCTTGGACCATCCATCAATCATGTCTACATAATGAAGCCCCGATGCAAGCTCTGGACTCAAAGACTGGTGAGCCTCCTGGGTTGTCAATACTCCCGGCACGTTGTCACAAGTCCAACAGGGATGCTGGGAGGAGAATGTGGACGGAATATGTCGTGAGAATCACACAAGTTTCACGTTTGGGACCCTTCTAGATCCGTTGTCTCTGTGTCTTTCTGTGGCTAATCTGTGTTCTTTCCCTGTAACAAACACAAGATAATAGAATTTTCACTGAGTTCTGTGAATCTCACCAGCAGCTCAGTGAGCCTGAGGGTGGTTGTGGAAAAACCCACACTTGGCATTATGGTCGGGCATCAGGTGGGCTGGGCGTCTGGAGGGCTGGGTCCTTCACGTCACGATGTGGCTAACTCTACGGAACACCTTTGTTTAAAGGCAACACATTCCACTCAACGTTATAGCTCTCCATCTATCCGAGGTAACACGACTTTACTTAGTAAAACAAATACACTCATTTTGTCATGTCCTCCAACAATCCAGAGAATTTTATAGTCTAATCTCATCCTGCATCTGTCCCATGGGCAGCTTTATTCATAGGAATCCTATTTGGGGAAAAGTTAATTCAGCAATTATCATACAGAGAACACGGTCGTGTTTGAAGCGGAGTTTTTTCTCCCACGGACTGGATCAAAATTATGGTATGAGACACCTTGGTTTTCATGGAAACTGTGTCTTTTAGATGCTGAGCATTCTATTACAGCATCTTGTTGATTCTCACAACCATAAAAGAAACGCAGGGAATGGAAATCACCTAAGTTTTTCCCAGAGGTGTCAATGTTCTTGTGATACTAACACATTTTTTAAAATTCTGGCTTATGATGTAATAATGCAAAGTCCCAGGGAAGGGTGCAAGTCCCCGGGGAGGGTGCAGGTCTACAACTGGAGCTTTGACCAGGTCTCACAGAAAGGAACACCCCCAAAGGACAGCAGACTCTTGTGTCCCTGCCCAGTCGCTCCGTGGCTGATGGGTGAGGAACCCTGCACCAGCTCGTGGGGCCGGCCCGGGAAGAACTTTGCTGGCAACACACACCGCACCGAGGCTTGCAGAGATGCTACTGCATTTAATCCACGAGGAAGTAGGGAAGTATGCAAGGTTGCTCTTATCCCACTTCACTTTTAAAGGGGTTGGTTTATTCACCCAGAGTCACAGGATTCAGGCTCAAATCTTGATTCTGCTCCATCAACTCCTTACCCTAAACCACATCGCCGTCGAAGTTTGCCTTGTAGACGTCTCACCTTCTTTAACCTCCCCGCCTCTTTCGGAGTACCGTATTCCTACCTGTTTTCGTGATTGATTTGGTCATACTTTATTTATTTTATTGTATTTTATTTAATTTTATTCATGTTGCTTATTTGGGATTCTCTTGCCAGAAGAAAACCATACTGACAGGGCACCTGGAGGGGGCAGTGGGTTAAGCACTGGACTCTTGGTTTCAGCTCAGGATGTGATCTCATGGTCATGAGACAGAGCCTGGCACTGGGTTCTGTGCTCACCTGGGAGTCTGCTTGAGAGTCTCTCCTCTCCCTCTGCCCTCTTGCTCATGCTCTCTCTCTCAAATAAAAAAATAAGTATCTTTTAAAAAGGAGAAAAACGTATTTATTTTGTAACTGAAACATTTGGATAGCTCATGGTCACGAGCCAGACAGCAGTACAAACACATCCCTCCTTCAGAGGACTTCCATCACTGTGGCACCTGTTTAGAGATATTTTGAGACATGAATCTTCCTAATGGCCCTAAAACTATCCCCCCATTCATGTGTAGCAGTATCCAGCTGGCAGTTCCAGGGTATTTGGTATGTAGGACCCCATCTTCACGATAACAGATCACATAACCATCTGAACTAAAAGAAAATTAAATTGATAAGCATTTTACATGGGAAACAGGCAGCGCAGGGCTTGATTTGAATGTGCGAAGCACTCAATGCAGAGGGAAAATGTTAAGTACATTTTTAAAAAGCTGTCGTAGTGTCATCAGAACAAATCCCACGCTACTAAATGCAATCAAATCAGACTCAAGAACACATATCAGTAAACTGCTAAACTTGAAGACCGATCTGTTAGGCACCACACGCACATCTCCACTCAAATGCTGAGAGGGTGTGGTTGTGGGTCTTCCATTTCTCTCGCCGATTTCTATTTCCAAGAGCCACACTGTGTTTTCTCCATCTGCGAGAGATGCTCTCGGCCCGTGGGTGGACTAGTGGCTCCGATTGTCCACGGTGCCTGCACCCCTTTTCCTGCTGCCCCCTCTGGTGCAAGGGTTCAAGGAATGGCAGCTACTTTCCCTGCAGCCTCTGCGAGCTGAGCTTGTGGTTCTCTCCCACCAATGAAAGTGTGCACGAGAGTGCCGAGATGGAAGAGAATCAGAAGCCACATTATTTCTTTTTCAAAAACACGAGTGCAAAGGACGAGCTTCAGCAGACCTGAGATTGAGCAGCAAGATTAGGTTTCTCCCTGCAGAGGTGATCGGCCCTCGTGGATACTGCTGGCCATTTTCTGACCCTGAAGCCACATCCGAGGGTGGTGCCTTATATTCTTTCTGGTTCTCCATCTCTTCTATCGGTTTAATAATCACTACATTTCAATCCTGCCCAAATTTTGAGCAGTTTTCTCTCCCTGATACAACTGTAAGCAATGGAGTTGTCGACCTTGAACACCCTCGAATACCCTCAAGATGATCACTGTTGATAGCTGATGGTTTCATTTACTCAGCGAAGTTGCTTAATTTGAGTTAATGTTTTAGGATTAAACAAATCCCAAATTTTTCAGTAAAGTTATCATTGCTGGATAATGATCATTAAATCCACAATGTAAGAACTGAATGAAATTAGTTTCAGTATAATTGAATACTGTAGTGAAGGTAAATAAAAACCCATGGACCTTACAAAGATCCACTCAAAATCATCATTTTACTCATTGTAAAGAAGGAGATATTGGTGACCTGCTTTGACCCACATATACTTTACTCCCGTTAGGTGATCATCCATAAAATGGGTGAGGAGGAGACCCAGAGACAATGGCATCCCACCATCCCCAGGCATGGCTTCATAGTTTGAGTCTAGTAGAGGCCCTTCAATTTTAAGGCTGTTTCACTGCACTCTCCGACTTTTTTTAGCTACACAGAATTTGGCTGAGGACAGGGTCCTGAGAGGCCAAGTCTGCAGTGGAGATGTTTATGTGAGTCATACATGAGAGTGTGCTCTCAGGGGAACCCACAGGGGTTAGGGGAACACGGGAGAGCAGAGGAAGGAAGTGCTCACACCAAGGTTAGTCAGCCTCTGCCTAAGCCCACAGGGACCCCTGGGGTGCCCATGGAGCACCACTGTCCCCTCTGAGACAAGTGGCCTGGTACATCTCCTATCAGTTCAGCATGGGTGTAGGATGGAGCTGATGGGACCTTCCTAGGCATTTCTGGGGAGGCAGTCGAGGCCAGGGTGAGGGCAACTTTCTGGGAAAGCATGTGGCTGTGGGGCAATGAGCACCCTACACGGGCTGCAAGCTGAGGGTCTGAGGTCACCGGCTCCTTAAAGAGATCAGAGCAGGTCACCAATAGCATCTTCTATGCATGTCACTGTGGGTTGTGTTTGGTTGCGGAGCCAACAGGATGTCAAAGCATGCACTCCTGAGCCTCACTGATTCCCCTTTCCCCACCCATCCTATTTGGTTTTGAGTGTTTAATGTGTCTACTTTATTGAGTTTTTTTCTCATTCCAGATATAAACAAATACAAATATATGTTAATTTGTATTTTTCCTTTTTTGTATATGTGCATGATACACAGTGGTGTATGTGAGAGCTCATTGTTCACTGTTCTCTGCTTTTCTCAAGAAGATAGACGTATTGGTATCTATTGGTATCTCTCCATATTGGAGCATAGAGATCATCCTTGTTCCTCCAGAGACAAGCATGTGTTGATGAGAATTAATTCATCCAAGCTAGCCAGTTCTTACTAGGCCCTCACTAGAGAGGCATTAGCTAGTCCATACTGGTAGGGCTCCATGTCTTTGGATATGCCATTAAATTAATGCCACTTAGTTAGAGATGTGGTATCAGTGATTCCTCCAATGCATGGGGTTGCCTCACAACACGTGTGAGGTATTGGCGTCCGATCACTCCGATGTGTGCTGTGAAAAGTCAGATGCAGACACTGTAGATGTACTTGAGAACATTCTCATTTCAGATTTATTTATTAATGAAACTCCTAATAATGCCAATAAACTCATACAATTCAAAAATAGTCTAGCAGATGGACTATGCAACAAAGGAATAAAAATAACTGAAAAGTCATAAAATGTCTCATTGTTCTCTGCTATGAATAATAATAAGAATTCAGAAACATTGTGGCGTGCTCATTTCATAAAAAATGATTTGATTTATGTCAATTTAATGTAATAGTAGTCTGATTGGCCTGCATTGCATTGTATTAAACTTAATTTGTATCTATTTCAGACCTTGAATAAATCAGCTCTAAGCAAAAGCCTAAGGATTAAGGGATATTTTATGATGTATCATAATAGAACACCTGATCTCATTGGTTTCTTTTTGTGCCACTATAAACCAAATTCCTATTGATGATTGTACAGGTGATATTTTACTGCATTATTTTCAACCCTTATTCCACAGCGAATAAAGCATCTTGTCTTCTGAAAGAAACCAATACACTTTGTGTGTATTTTTTTTAATCAGAAACTACTATGTAGAAAATGGACGGTAGTGATAATATTGATGGTAATTATAATAATAACTACCGAATGATAAAACGATACCACATTTGTGCAAAATATATCCAACTGGAAAATGTTTGAATTACAAACACAAGCCGATAAGGGCTACGTACTGTCTGGGCCATGACGGTGTCCGAAGGACGGCTGCTGGTGGAACATTCTACTACCCACCCTCCGCGTGACCTCAACCAAGAGACCTTCGTGTATGCTTGTCTCTCGCCCAAGTAGATTAATGAATCCAGGATGGAAGATGTCCCCGAAGTGATTTGCATGTATTGATTACATGTCATGAATGAAGTGCCGGGGGTGAAATTACTAGAGACACAGGAAATGGGGAAAGCACCACTGTCACCGTCGTTTAAGTAAATGACTTGGTGACTCTTCCTGGCGGGTGATGATACGCCTGCTGTTTACACCAACAGCGGCTCGAGCAGCGACAGGACACCCCATGGCCCATGCTCCTGACCGACTCCAGCTCCGCACTGAGCTCGGGCTCTGGAAATTGCATTGATCGAAACTGATGACGACGGGGCAGTCCCCAGCTGTATGATTCAAGGACCTTTCATAAAAAGCACGGATTTCAAAGTGGAGATTGTACTCATGCTTCAAAACCGAAGAGCCAGGAGAAGATGTGGGTGTAGACAGCTCAGCTGGCCAGGAGGATGACGGCGAGAAGACCCGCACACAGGTGACAGGCCAGCAGAAGCGACCGTGCCAGCTGCCCGAAGGGGGCCCAGCATCCGCTGAGCTTAGGGAAGGAGCACATCTGTATGAGCAAGGGCAAAGGACAGTTCAATCAAGGTCGCATGGGCCTGGTGCTGTGTCTGGGTGCTGTGTCCCCGCCCGCTGGGAGCTCCCCAGGGCGCTCCTCCTGTGCGTTCAGGATGGGGTCTGGGTCCTGCCAGGCCACAAGAATGCTGGAACCTCCTGGTCATGCGTTTATCCCACGTCACCCAGGAAATGCCCCCCAAACCTCCCAGCGCCAACGCGTGTCCCACCCCAGCGCCACCCATTGGTGGCCGTCCCAACATGACGGGCCACCTTAGCTCCTGGACGAGGGCTGGGGGCTTGCAAAGATCCGATCTGGCCATGGATGCCGCCCCAGGACATACCATCCCATGGGTCTGTAAGACCAGGTATAAAAGAGACGCCAGAGGCACCCATGAGGATCATGTCTGAAGCATCAGCAAACAAACAACAGGGACATCAGGGAAAGAGGCCTGGTGTCACACTCTCAGCAGCAATGGCCATAGCATGAGACACTATGAACATGTTCTCATGTTTTGTGAGTATTTTCAACTTGGAACTCTTTATAAGAGAGTCTCCTGAATATCGATCAGGATTAAGTTAAAACAATAACAGCGAAAGTCCATGGCCAGCTGGAGCCTGACACCTGCGTGGTTTGCTGTGCTGCCTATGGGAAATGCAGACGGCATTTAAGTGCTGTAAAGTCAGGGACAAGCGGGGCTGAGACTTTGTCCCCATGGCAAGCTGGCGTGTGGTTTGCACGAGTTTCCTGAGTGACAATGGCATGGCATTACCGTGGTCTGCCTGGGGGCCTACAACCACAGCCCAGAGTCTGGGCGACTAGTAAACAATAGATGCCTGTGTCCTCAGTGTTGGGGGATGGCCTTCCACACCTGGAGGAGAGCACTCAGGGGACCCCGACCAAGTGGCCCCCTGACCTCAGACTTCTGGCCTGTGGACTGTGGGATGTGCCGATGGGCAAGGGGGTGTCTGGGACCCATGAAGGCCCATGAAGGTCCCATGAGGGGCACTAGTCCCATGAATGAGGACCCCCCTCATGGCCTAAGCACCTCTGAGAGGTTTCACCTCCTACCACGGATTGAGAGGTAGGTTTCAACATAAGAATTTCGGGGACACAGACCACAGCAGACACAAAACTCCTGGATCAGACAAAGATATTGTTGCTCATGACACACCAGGACACTTGAGCTTTGTGTTAACATACGTGCCCTCCGTTCCCAAGTCAAACGCAAGCAGGAACACGTGGCCAGGTGGGTCTGCACACACGGTGGGTCTGTGACATAGCTGCGGACAGAGGCAGAAGCTTCTAGAAGGAGGTATAAAATAAATGGGGGGACTTTCCAAAAATCTAGTATAGTTGAAGTCTCAAAAAAATGAGGTTATACTAATGCACAGCATGCAGCTTGTAAGAGTCAAATAAAGCTTAAATTGTGCATTAGTAAAGGTCATAGTCCAGCCACTTGTGACATATCTAACCCAAAGTAGGGGACGAAGCCAACGGAGTTCAGGTGAAAATGTAGAATAGAATCATAGCGATAGAATGAATTTAGCATTACTAATTTACTTTGTCATTGTTGTCGTTGATGTTTACTATTACACATCGAATAAAAACGTATTAGGTCAAGTGAAGCAGGTAATTGGTGCGTGATTATGAGATACAGGCGATCAGATATAGATTGTAGGATGGACCAGAAACCCCTAGAACAATAACTTTTCTAAAGACCTATGGTTCACAGATGGAGCAAACTACACTCTGGTGCAGGATTGAGCAGCCACAGAAAAGTGTATTTGAAGCCTCTCTCAGAGGCAGTGTGCAGAGGGTGACACTGGAAGCCCGACTGGCGGCCAGAGCTTAGACTGTGCTAATAATAGACACGCTGTCTATTGATATTTTCTTTTGAAATTAACCTATAGACAAATCTCTCTTTTACTATAAAAATAATATAAATAGAAATGATTTTGTGAAAGTAAAAAAATAAAATAAAATTCAGCGGAGAGGGGAAGGTGAGAAGGAGGGAAACGTCGATAGCACTCTCGTCGTACTAAGTTGGGAACGAGAGCCATTGTGTGAAGTTTGTGAAATAAGAGGTGGAGGTTTAAGAATATATTATACATTATGAACAGATCACATATGAACAACTGAAAGCAATTATATGGTGATGCCGTGAGGAGTGCAAGAGAGAGGAGAAGACAGCAAGAGGTGTGGGCCAGCTGCATTTTCGTCAACCAGAGAAAGAAACCTATAAATAGAATTGAATCACAAAATCAGCCCGCGTGCACAGGTGGTGGGCTGCCTGCGGAACCTCCAGGAGGCTGGCCCCGGGGGCTGGGTCTGTGGTGGGGACACCCCTGCAGGTGTGGGCGTCACTGTGTACCCCCTGTATTCTGTGATGTTCTGGTTTTCCTTAAAAACCAGAGCTAGAAGGTGCAAGGATTCTGAACACGACGTTGCTAATTACTGAGAAAAGGGCCAGAACTGAGGTGCGGGCCCCAACGTCAGGATGGGCTTCCCTCCCCGCCAGCATCATCTGGAGAACCCTGGAGAGATGGGAGGTCCTCTGGCCCCGCCTGCTTGTTGCCTCCTAGACTCTGTCTGGAATCTGCCCTGTGGCCCACTTTGGGGTGACCCCGCTTTCACAGCTATAGGGCGACCGTGCCCGTGTCCCCTCCCTGCAGCTGTCACTGTGCCCGAAGTCAGCGTTGGTGAGAAGTGGCGGCTTCCACAACCCCGTCAGGTGGCCACCACCTGGAGTGAGCCGTCTGCAGACACAGCCCTCCAGGGGGACCGAGTGTCTGGTGTTTCCTGTGGGCGAGGCTGGGTCCGGGAAGTGTGCCGATGGCGTGGTGGGGCTGATTAGTCTCCCACTCCGCAGCTGCTCTGCCGTCGTTGTGTGGGAAGGAGCAGCACTGACAACGATGGCCGCTGGCAGGCAGGGGTGAGCCATACAGTCCATGTCACATGGGCCAAGCTTCTGGAAGAGCCGTAGACGCCATGACCCTTCGAAGAAGGCTCTGCAGCCAGAGCCCATCAGCTGCACGGGGACGCGGAGGGACGAATGATTCCCCGGGGTGGCCTACACGACCTACGTGGGTGTCCGTGGGCGGTGGAGCCGCCTCTTTGCTGTGCCCCCCTCCTCCGCCCTCTGCTGTCCACCTCTTCCCAAGGTCAAACTAGACCCAAGGCCTAGACATCGCTCCCTCCCTGTCTACTGTGCTCCTGCCCTTGGTCTTTGGAGGACCCTCGACTCCTCTTCGGTTATCTGGAGCTTGCTGGATGCTTGCCAGCCTCCCACCTGATAAATAATGAGTCCTTTCATGCCGCCTGTTAGAAATCAATAAGTGGCTCTCTAATTGCTCAAAGGAAAAGGAAAATAAAGGGAAACTGCCAAGGAACTTCCGAAAGGGTTAACCTGTGCCTCTTTGGAGGAGAACGAGAGAGTGGCTCCCCCGGGCTCGTGCTTCCTCTTCGCGGTATTGAAATGTAAGCAGCAGCCGACAGTCTGGTTAATAACAATTCAAGCCACTGTCAATCTTTTTGACCAGTGTCATCAATATTTTACACCACAAAATAACAACAATTAAAAATCAGCACCAGGAGAAGCACTTGGGGGCAAACGTGTCTCAAAGGCGACAGGGAAATTGACGACGGCGGCCGGTGCCTCCGACAGAAGGTCGAGAGACACGTGCCTGTGATTTTGTTTTCCAAACAGTGTGAGTCACAGAGGGACGTGATGCAGAGCAAAGGTGCGGTAACTGCAGCCTGGAAAAGTCGGAGGAAAGTGATTCCCGGGCCCAGCAGCAAGGCCAGGAGTCGTTCCAGTGGGCTCAGGCCGTCACAGGCGTGAGATGCGCGGGACCTGATGAACTCCAAGCCAAAACGGCGTCAAAGAGAATCTCCACCTGATGCAAGCGAGCTCGCGGAGCATGCCCGAAAAATCAAAGCTCCATTTTTTCCCTCCCAATTCAACTCTCATTAAGTTGTTTTTTTTTTTTTTAAGATTTTATTTATTTATTGAGCGCTTGCAGGAGCGGGGGTGGGGGTTGCGGGAGGCAGAGGGTAGAGGGAGGAGCAGACTCCCACTGAGCAGGGAGCCCTGTGTGGGACTCGATCCCAGGACCCCGGGATCATGACCTGGGCCAAAGGCAGACGCTTAACCCAGTGAACCACCCACGTGCCCCAAAACCAGATCTGTTTCAAGATCATCATTTCATTAATGTGTACGTGTCGCACGTCCCAACGGTGCTGCCAGGGGCATGTCAGAGCATCCAGCACTCTCTCTCAAGTGCATTTACAATGCTCTCTGCTAGGAAATTGGAAGTGATTTTCAATCTCCTCATGATGTTGGCTCCTGTGGACAGGGCCCAAGTGTTTCACCTTCTATCAGATCACACACGAAACGGTTAAAAATCTGTATTTTCACAGCATGTGAGTGCATTATGTTTTTCATTCTTAGCTGCATGTTGGGAACATCACACAAAGGATTTCCACTGTTTTTACTTCACTTCCTGGCAGGCCTGTGGTACCAATTGTCTCCTTTGGTCTCACTGATGAGTAAGAGAAGAAGGCAACAGGGGCGCCTGGGTGGCTCAGCGGTTGAGTGTCTACCTCCGGCTCAGGGCGTGACCCCGGGGTCTTGGGATCGAGTCTCACATCGGGCTCCCTGCATGGATCCTGCTTCTCCCTCTGCCTGTGTCTCTGCCTATCTGTATCTCTCATGGATAAATAAATAAAATCTTGAAAAAGAAGAAGAAAAAGAAGGCAGACAAGCAAGGAGGACTCCCCACCCCTCCATTTCCGTCACTGGCATCATGGGCAGCCTACGTGTTTGGCTGATGGAGGCAAGTAGCAGGAGCAAGAAAGACAGGAATGGCCCCCGGGTTGCTTGTGTTTGAGAACGCAGCCCCTTCCTCCTTCACCCAGTGCCAGCATGTCCTAAAGGTAAGTGTGTTTGGGGGCCTGGCTGACAGTGACCTTACCGATTCCTACAGTGACCCAGCAGCCTGCTCTCCCCGTGGGCCTCGCAGAGCTTGCAGGCACCACTGGTACTCCCGGGACACTCTGAGTGTGAATGCAGATTGGGAGGCTGGGGGTGCCGCAGACAAGCACAGGGGCACCCGTCTCCTCAGCCCCAAGCACACTCGTCATCCACGGGACCTCACTTCCTAAACCAAGTTCATACACGAGTTATTCAGAATTCAAGATGGTTCAGCAGAGCATTGATCTGAGTGCCCCCCCCCACCCCCCCACACACACCCAGGACCTCGGTCCCACTCATCAGTGCATAGACACACTCCTCTCCTCCCATGGGCCAGACAGACAGACAAGAAAACCCTTGACTCCAGTTTCCCCGCAGCTAGCACTCAGCCTCACTTCTTCTCTTAGAGCAAAACCTCTGAAGAGTTCCCTCTATGTCTCATCTCCAGTTTCCCTGCTCCCGTTTTCTATAGAGTCCATTGGCATGAGGGCTTGGCCCACATCACAGCCATGAAGCTGCTCTTCCCAGGGTCACAAATGAGCCAAACCCAGTGCCAGCTCCTAGTCCCGGTCTTGCCCCTGGCTTCTAGATGCCACACTCCACCAGCTGCCATGACCCGTGCCTCTTCACCCACCACGGTCTCCTCAGAGCATGTGTTGGCCCGTTCAGGGAGCAACCTTCCCTGCCACTCTAGCGTCCTGCTGCCGAGAAGCACATGCAGTCCCTGGAGATCTATGAGTCGTCATGGCTCACAAGGACGATGGGCCAAGACCAGACATAACAAAGATGGCGCTCCGGGTGGATGTTTAGGACGTCACGGGATTGCCATTCGTCCATGGCTAGTCTTCCTGACTTCTCTAGGTAAGAGAGAAAATCCTGGTGATTTGGGTTTTCTGGAACATACGGCTGAATCTCTGGTACACATTCTGAGCAGTTGTCCCTGACTGCTGCTGCCATTCTCTAGAACATACAGCTTATTCTAAATATAAGCAAAACATTTACCAGGCGGAAACTCCGAAGGATGAGTAGGGACAGTAAAATTAGGTAGAAGTGGAATACAACTTAGTCATCCCTCTGTCCAGGGCGAGTTACTCCTACTTCTGAATTTTTGAGACAATAGGAGGTAAGTTTATGTCTGAAAACAGATGCGATCTTGTGTCGAAGTCTAACTTGTTGAGACTCTATTAAACAATCGAAGCATGTACTTTTTTATTATTCTGAAAACATTAATGTATTACCGTTCTCATTTAGAGATATCATCCATCTGGTATTGAACATTTTGTGTTAGGTATTCATTCTCCTCAGGATTTATTTTTTTTCTCCTCTCATATGAGCCTGTGCCTCTTTCTGAAAAGTCTATATTCTGTCCATTTCCTTATGATGATGACTTTGTCATACATCATGCAAGTTTGCTTCTGAAAGTTTTGTCATTGACTACTTGGGTCACGTGGTCAAAGCTCATGCTTATCACACAGATTTGATCATTATAGCTTTAAAACAAGTCTTAAAACCCAGTTTAGGTTTTCCAGTGTTGTTCTTTTTTCAAGATTGTCATAGGAAATTATGGCATGTCCCATTTCCACATGAATTTTAGAATAAGCTTGTCAGTGTTCACAATAAACATGCCGCTATTCTGATTGGGGTTACTGTGAATCTGCAGATTTATTTGGTATTACATACTTTTTCTTAATTTATCCATAGCAATTTGTAGAAATATGATTGAGTTTTGGAAGGTGACAGATGGTAATTACACTTACTGAAGTGAGCATAGCACAATGTATAGAATTGTCAATTCACCACATTTTATACCTGAAAGTAACATGACATTGCATATCAACTGTACTCCCACAACGACCAAAAGAATTGATAAGTAAATTTAATAAGCGCCATAAAGTCAGGTCAACCGAGGACCTTTATTTGCAACTGGAATGAAAGGTGTCCTGCGCCCTTTGTCTACAGAGATCTGAAGTGAGAAATATTTTCTTTTCTTCTGGGATTCTTGCTGCTTGAAAGAAAAATAACTTTCCTTTGTATGGATAAAAATGATCTCAGTTGGGTCTCACAAACAAGTCTTCCCAGCTGAAATTATTACCTCCATTAATAATGAGAAATAAGGTCAAGAAGGTTAAATCAGTTGTTGATGAATAGACAGTGTCAGAGGGAGGTCTTGAACATATGTATTCTGACTCCAAATCCACGATTCTTTTTATATAAAGATTGCTTTATTAAGTAACATATATTTGTATCCAGACTAAAAAATAGACATTAGGAGTCTACTGTCTTTGACATCTGTATTCCAATTTTGTTGACTTTTATCGGTCATCAGTGTGATCTGGACCATGTTGAGTATTAAGAAGAAGAGACCAAAACATTCAAGTCGTTACTGAATAGATACCATTAATAGGAAACATGTGTACTACCTAGTAGATGAATCTCTGCTTTTCCTTCCTGGACGAAGTTGACAGTACATAACGATGACATGAATGAGGGCATGGGATTTAGGGGGACTTAAATCCAATTGCCACACTTAGAGTTACTTATCCATCACCATGAATGCCTTGACTTATTGGAACCCACTGGCAAAACCCACAGTATTCTGCTAGAATAAGATATTTTCACCACAGTCAAGCAGAATAATGCTGGTAGGGATGAGAATTGAATATATCAGAATCCCTATTTTTCATGATTGAGGCTGAGGAAAAGTAGAGGGCCAAATCAATTTTCTGACCTGGTAAAATGGCTTAATATCACTTTAGAAATTGAAGACATTATAAATGTAATCCATTTTAAACTTTTTACGCTAGGTATAGAGTAGAAAATATAATTCTTTATTGGGAGCTCTTACAAAGGAATCGTTATATTTTCAGTTATTACATTAAAATTAGCATGTTAGAAAATACTAATTTTAAAAAGCAAAGGTTACTGGTTAAAATAGTTCCATCTTTTTTTAGTCAAAAAAACCTAACTTGTTTTAATATTTACATGTATGATGCTTTTGATGAGATATAGTGTGGTTCCACATTATATCTCTTTTCTTTCAGGAAAAGAGATGATGACAGCATTTAGAATGAATAATGTTGTAAGGGTCTTTGCATATATTTAGAGGTACCTCCTAGCACTTTTATAAAAATGTAGGACCAACACTGAGGAGACTGGGTTCCAACCTCTGGATTTGAGCAAATCATACAAATTCTTCTGAAAAATAGCGGTTATAGCATTATCATCAGGTAGGATTTTTTTTCTTCTTTTCATTGCCGAGATACCAGTATCTTTACTCCGATTACTACTAAATTTGGAGCCATTACACTGACAAATACATATATTCACTATATGAATATATATTATTACATATAATATATATGATATGCATATATATTAATACAAAAAATACTTCAAAGAATTTTACTATTTATAATTTACAGTTTTGTTGAGGAAAAAACTTGTGTGCTAAAATTGTCAGTGTCAGTTTTCTTAATCAAAAGCCTGAGTTACTTACACATAGCAATCTTGCTAGAAAATGTGATATTCATATCCACACTGTACTATACTTATCAGAGCCTAGGTTGTGGGAAATGCTATCTATGGGAACTTTCTTAAGACACTTGAAATCTATTTGTCTCACTCAGGGACTTCTCATTTGGATCACAGATTACTAGAAGGTAATCAGATTGAGCTATCTGCTTTAGGCCAGAACCATGGTCCCCTGAAATGATCTATACATTTTGGGTATATTGAATTGCCCTTCTCTTGGGAGACACTCCATGCCTTTCACGGGTCCTCAAAGATTAGAAAAATATAGATGTTGTCATTTGGGGTCATAAAATCCCTTTCACTGAATTGTATTTTGGTCCTGTAGTCCATCATGTACCTTAAATGCAGGACTTCATGCAATGATCGCATCAGTGTAACCACTACATTTATTGTGTGGGCCTTTTGCTTCACGAAGTTCTATCCACAGTGTGACTACAAAAAGAGAATTGTGTCTCACAGTGGAGTACCAGAGACAGCTGTGACCCCGTTCTTCCTCTGAGCAACGTGTCCCTCTTGTCTCATAGACACTCTTTGTTTTGACATGTCCTTATTGGATGCAGGTGGGAGCAGAAACTACTGTTAGATGGGGGACCTCATCCTAGACAAAACAGATGAAAGCCTTCTTCTTCACAGAATACCCATCTTTGATTCCATGCATTTCACTTTCTGGGGGCTGACCTTGTGGACTCAGGGCATTTTGAAATCTAAAACTGATGCATTTCTAGCCATGCCTTGGCTGTGAGGAAGTCTCAGACCTCTTACAGGCCTGCCGTAGCAATCCTGTAGGATTTTGCAGCGCTTATTTCTACAAACTCACTTTCCTCTTTTATTCTGTTTCCTTTCACCCTAGTATCTTTATATATTATTAACAGATGATTTAAGGCAGCGTGTATGTTCTTACTTTAATCAAAAAGATTACTAGTTGCATTTCAGGGAATTTGGAATACAGGTTATATTTGCTTCGTGTCTTCTAGAATTCTGAATAACCCAGAATAAAGTCCCACATTAAGCAAAATAGTTCGTGAAAAATCTGAGAATTTTTGAAAAAAAAAATTTAAGGAGCCCTCTGACAAACCCAGGTATTTTACCAACAATTGATTTAATGCAGGACTGGTTACATGATTTCTGACCCCCAATGCAAGATGAAAAGGCAGAGTCCCCTGCTCAAGGCATGTTAACAATTTTTAGATAGTTCCCACAGGACATAAACTAAGGTCAAGCTGTTGTGGATGAGGGGCCTTGTGTGACCCCACAAATCCCACACTCATGCATCTGACCAAATCATGGATGCTTAAAGCCTAATTTTTTGGTGAAGTTCAGTTTTCAAAACAAAAAATTATTTTTGGTGCAAGTTATGAGAAGTGAACCCTGAGAGAACTATTTCATGATGTGAATGTGAAGACAAAGGAGATAGTGTCAGCTGGCTTCATTCCCACCACGGGGGCGATCTCTAGGCATGCCATGATGTTAGCGTGCCTCATGCTGAGTTAGCATGACCATCTGAATGCAATGCAGGGATGATTACTCTGCTTATAAAGAACTGCTGGCGGTGATACAAAGAATTCAATAGCGGGGTCTTTTAGCATCAAAGGAACTAGAAAAACACCTACTGTGATACACTGATGAAATGACATTAACTTGAACTTGGGACAGTCATTCACCTCTTGGTGAAAATTTCATAATTCTCTTAATTTAAATGTCTTTGTTATTCTAAAGAGTGTCACAGGCTGGTGGAATGCATTTGCAGAAAGTTAGTAAGACCTGAAAAAGGAAAAAAAAAAAAAAAGCTTTCTGGAAGTAATGAGATATTATAGCAAGGATGCAGAACACAAAATTCATATGCATATGTCTCATATACAAGTGTCAATCACTTTTTTACATACAGCAATGAACAAATGGAATTTAAAATAAAAAAAATACCATACCATTTACATTAGCACCCCAGAAATGAAATACTTAGGTATGAATTTAATGAGTTGTATGAGAATGGAATCAAATAACTACATAAATGGAGAGGGATTCCATGTCTGTGGACAGGAAGACTCAACTTTGTCAAGAGGTCAGTTCTTCTACCTTGATTTGTAGGTTCCACACAATCCCCAATCAAGATCTCAGCATGTTATTGTGTGAATATCAGTAAACTAACTCTCAAGCTTAGAGGGATATGCAAATGAACCAAAGTAGCCAACACTACTGAAGAGGAAGAACTAAGTTGGAGGCCCCACACTTGTCAACATCAAGACAATGTGGTATTGGTCAACAAAGAGACAAACAGATCAATGGAACAGTGCAGATCCACAAATAGAGTAAACTAATCCTGACCAAGGAGCAGAGACAAGAGAGCAAAAATAGTCTTTTCCTTAAACAGCGCTGGAACAACTGGACATCCACATGCAAAAACCAAAACAAAACAATCTAGATGCAGACATACACCCTTCACAAAAATGAAGTCAAAATGGATTATAAATGTAAATCTAAAATGTCTAATGGTTGATGTAGGAGAAAGGCTGGATGACCTTGGGTTTGGGGATGACTTTTTTGATACAACACCGAAGACAGGATCTATGAGAGAAGTGATAAAATTGAAGTCTTCTACTCTGCAAAAGAGTCAGTCAAAACATGAGGAAACAAGCCACAGATGGGGAGAAAATTTTTGGAAAAGACACATCTGATAAAACACACCAAGAACTATTAAAATCCAGCAACCAGAAAACAGCCTGATTTAAAAATGGGCAACTGATCTGAAAAGACACCTCACCAGAGAAGATTCTCAGATGGAAAATAAGCAGAGGAAAAGCAAATCAAATCAACAATGAGATTCTCCTACACACGTATTAGAAAGGTCAGCATCCAGAATGCTGAAAATGCCAAATGCTCATAGGATGTAAAGCAGCAGAAACTCTCAGTTACCTATGGTGGGAATCCAAATTGGTCCAGACAGTTTGCAAGACAAGTTTGTGGTCTCTTGAAAACTAACCATCATTACCATAACATCCTGTAACCATGCTCCTTGGTATTCACTTAAAGGAGTTGAAAACAGGTTCACACAAAACCTGCACACAGATGTGTGGCAATTTCATTCATGATTTCCAAAACTAGGAAGTAATCAGGATGTCCTTCAATAGGTGAGTGGGTCAACGATGGTCCATCCAGACAATAGAGACTTACTCAGCACTAAAACGAAATGAGTCCTGAAGCAATGAAGAGACATAGAAAGACCTTAAATATGTATTACTCAGTGAAAGACGCCAATCTGAAAGATCTACACACTGTAGGATTGCAACTCTATGACATTCTGGAGAAGGAAAAACTATGGAGACAGAAAATGATCAGTGGTTGTCGGGGGTTGGAGGGAGGGGGGATGAATGGGTCAGCAGAGGGGATTTTTTAGGACAGTCAATGACTCAGTGTGACACTGTAAGGGTGGATACATGTCATTATACATTTGCCCAAACATATAGAACGTCCACCACCAGAAGCCTAACCTAATGTCAAGTACAGACTTTGGGTGATGATGACCAGATGTTAATGTAGGTTCATCATTGTAACAAGTAGTCCACTGCGGCACAGGATGTTGATAATGGGGAGGCTGTGTCTGTGTGGGAACAGGGGGTATTTATAAACTCTCTATACTTTACATTCAATTTTGTTGTGAACCTAAAGCTGCTCTAAAAAATTAAGTGTGTTAAAAAATGTAAAAACATAGTAAGTATAAATTCAATGGCCATTATCCTTAATCATTTGATGTCATTGAAATACTTGATTTTTATTGAGAGTATGAATTGCAAAGGCAAAGAGGCAGACATTGCCTCATGCAAAGAATCCAGTTTTTGGTAAAGCATTCTGGTTTGAGGTGTTTTGTAAGATCACATTTTCATGTCCCATTCTCTCTAATTCTAGATGCTAAGTCACCAGTTAAAATCTGCTTCCCTTGTCTTCTGTCTCAACAAAAACGTTAATGCTGGAACCAAATGGCATTTTCTCAGTTTTACAATTCACCCTCCTTCTGGGAACGGGTAAAGTGCACACACTCTCCCAGGAGATCGGGTGTCAGGCCTAGAATGTTCCCCTCACGTGGAGGACTTTTGAACCGCGAGTAAATAATAATTGTAATCAAGCTCTCCACGGATAATCATCCAAAAGCTGAACCGAGAACCTGAGAGCCATGGCTTTCAGTATGATTTGTGCCCCTGATTTTTCAATTTGAAAGAGCTTGTCAGATTTCTTGACATTCAGAGAAGATGCTTTTCTTTTTCTACTGTGGATAAATGTTCATTATCCTTAATTGGCGTTAAGTGTGAGCGTCTTGCTCGTGATTGCCCATCAGTCCGCGGCTTCTTGTTCAGCCTCATTAGGTTTTCTGTTTACACCCACTATAAGGAAACAGGTTAGAAATATTATAGGCAGGGGCTAAAAGCATTCAAAAAATATTTGCATTGTGTCAAATTGCCAGTCTTTGCACAAGCTAACAATTTATTTTCTCCTCATAACCGTGAATGCTACAAATTTTGTGGCTTACACTGCAATTTCATTTAAAAGGCATTATAGCCTGCAATCTGAGTTCATTTGGTGCTAGTCTGGTAAATGGCCATCTCTCATCTCAAAAATTTCAATCTAAGTACTGATCGGCGGGTTAATATTATAGAAAGTGCGCCCTAGGGGAACATAAAGTGATGGTTGGATTTTAGGGCCTGGTAAAATAGTTCTCTACTCCAGAATGGGAACAGTTTAATCAACAAAACGATGTGGAGTAAATATGCCCCTTCCTGGTGTTTCAGTTTGAGTGATCCTTTACCAGAATCTCACAATTTTTCATCATGTACTTTTGTTTGCTTCAGATGTTAATTTTAAAAGGTCTATTCATTTTCCAGAAGCATAGATTGAGATAGACATACATCCTACCCTGTAAATAAATAAATAAACAAACATAAATTGAAATATTTTTGCAAAGATTTAGAAACCGCATGAGAGCTTCTCTGGCGTTCACTGCGGGGTCCCACGGTGCCGTCTTCTATGTCCACAATCCCCCTCTTTTTATGCATCAGGAGAGGTCCTTTGATATAATTTTGGTCAAATGCCTGAGTATTATTCCTCACGAGTAGCATTTTCTTGCAGGGTCATCTTTCAAATGATTGGAGGGACACGGCGCTGACTGCTCTCGATGGGCCCATGGAGGCCCACGCGCAGCACGTCAAATCCTGGTGCGGTGTCCCCCCCGACAGCCAGCAGGACAGGCGTCATTATCTTCCATGTGCAGTCAGATGAACCGAGGCTCAGAAGGCTAAGTAATTTGCGAAGGGCTCCAGGGGAGGCAGTGATGAACCGTGGCATCAGGCCCGGGCTTCTTAGGATTCACACGCGCTCCTGCCTTCATGGGCATGTCTCTACTGTGCTTTTCCCTCAGACCGGGGCGGGGTGGGGGTGGGGGGACCATCCTGATTGGGAACGAAGTGAAGTCATTGCTCGGAGTGGGTGGCGGCTGTGCAGTTGGCTTGCTCTGGCCCTGACAAAGCTCTGAGCTGTGTGGCAAAGTCAGCCCGTGGTGCCCGTGGCATTGCAGCCTCATCCTCCTTTAGCACAGAACAAGGGGTGGGACTGCCTTCTGAGGCGACTGCAAACACTGGGGGCCGTGGCTGACGCGGTGGGAGGACAAGTCACAGGTAAGTAAGCAAACACAAGCGCAGTGTGTCCTCTACAGTGAATCTCAGATGGTCGTGGGGTCCCCAGCCACTTGAGTATCAACTAGACATCGTCTTTGGAGACTCTTGAAATATTCGATTTTTAGTATCTCTGTCTGCTTCACTAAATTGCAAGATCTTCAAGGTCAATATATCCAATTCTACATAGATTTGGGATTGCCTTTTTTTTTTTTTTTTTTTTAGATTTATTTATTTTACAGAGAAGAGAGAGAGAGAGAGAGGCACTGCAGGGGAAGGAGGAGCAGGAGAGAGAGAGAGAATCTCAAGTAGGCTGCCCGGTGAGCATGGAGCCCAACATGGGGCTCGATATCACGACCCTTAGATCGTGGCCTGAGCCGAAACTAGAGTTGGATGCTTAAGGGACTGCACTACCCAGGAGCCCCAATTTGGGATTTCTTTTAATGAATAATAAGAATACAACGCGGGATGATAATGAATAATGAGATCCTCAATCTCATGCTAGAAATGAGCCATGGCCAGGTTTAGTGGCCCTCCCAGGTCACGCAGGCACTCCGTCGCAAACCAAAGAGTTAGAGTCTGGACGTCGCACTCTATGCTGAGTGGTCTGAACCCTCTACTCACAAACTTGTTCTCTGCAGCTTCCAACACACTCATTACAAATGCATTTTAGGCCCAAAACGTGGGATAGTATTCAGGATTTTCTAAGTCATGCTTGAATCAACATACAGATGAAAACATCATCCTATGCAAAGCTTCCTATATGATGTTTTGTTGAAAAACACTCACACCAAACTCAAAATACTAGTTAAAGAAAAGGAGGGTTTCTGGAAAGCTGGAGGAGAGCCTCTCTGTTTTAGTTTATGCATTTACTTCTTTAAGCAGACTCTACACCCACCATGGAGCCCAACATGGGCCTTGAACTCACCTCCCTGAGATCAAGACCGGGCCGAGATCAACCCACTGAGCCACCCTGGAGTCCCAAGAGTGTCTTTGATTAAGACTTCATCCATTTCACTTGAAAAGTTGTTTTCCAAAATGTGTGAGTCCCCAAGAAACCGGGACTTCTACAAGGCCCAGCCAGATGCACGTCGCAGAAGAACAATGTTACAGGACCTCCTGTATGTAGCATGAGCCATATTATCCTATTATAAATGTCTGCAAAAGAGCCTGTGATCCTTAAGCGTTCCTGGGAAGCTGCCCCACGATGCTGGGAATGCTGTTTCAGGCGGTCGTCAGCGTGGGGAGCACAATGCCCCCCAACACCAAGCTCCGTGTTAGAGGCTGCGCTCAACCCTTCCAAGCGGTGGCTGCAAATTATCCCGCCCCCCCCCCCGCACCCCGTGTTGACGCCAGAGATAGGAAACAACACCCCTGATTGTCCGTTTGTAATGTAAGTCATGGGAAGAGACCCAGCACAAGGAATCAGTACGAGTTCTGGGCTTCATCTGTATGCTCATGCTTCATCCGTATTCTCCTTCCTGGGAGGTGCTCTGGTGTCAGTGGGTCAGGCTGCGCCGGGCGATGGGTAACTCGGGGTGCCCCCTGGGTGCCCGTTGTGCCCGCTGGGCCCCAAGGCGATTGCCTTCCTTCTGGTGGTGAGCCTCACCTGCATGGTTCAGGTGCTCACTCACCTGCAGCCCCGAGCCCCTCGGGAGGAGAGCCTCCCCCAGGGGGTGACGATCTCCAGGGTGTGGGCAGCTCGCTCAGTATTTCCAAATTACATATCTGTCTGAGGCTGGGGCCAAGCCCTGGGTGGAGCTGCACAGCAGATTCCAGGGACCCCGGGAGGGACAGAGCACCCCTCAGCGGGACGTGTCGCCCGGGGAGTGGGGGCCCTGCGTGAGCCTCCTGCTCCTCCCTTTCCTCGGTCCCTCCTTGGCCTCAGCCTCACTGAGGCACCTTTGCTCCCTGCAGGGACCCTGACGCGGGACTCGATTCCAGGTCTCCAGGATCACGCCCTGAGCTGAAGGCAGTGCTAAACCAATGAGTCACCCAGGGATCCCCTTCAGGTCCTTTTCTGATCACAAACTGAGGTATTGGCAAGGTCTGTAGGTAAATCTCTCACGGTAGAGTTTTGCAAAAATGATGCTAATTCAATGTACATTGAAACAAGCGACCAAAAACGCCAGTACTATGACATAAAACCGTAGTGATGACGTTACACACCCTTTTAATAATATCTTATTAAGTTAATTCATTTCATGTATGTTGATCCCGACTTGGAACTATAGACTTACGTAGATGATCCAGTGTCTTCTTATAAACTGGGAAGGATATTTTGGCTACTTTTTTTCGTGAACTTAAATCAATGACAGCCCCCTTCCTGGAGTCTACTCCAGTCCTCGGGAATGTCTAAGAGGTGCATCTGATGGCCATCTCGTGCCGTCTTTCAGAGATGTGCACACGGGCTCAGCCCTTCCCGGCCTGTGTCCCCCCCGGCCCCCCGTGTGCCTCTGACCTCCTCGGTGATCACCCGCCACCGCCAGACACCCCCCACCCCCGCCCTGCGGATTTCCTGTGCGCACAGTGGAAAGCCTTTCTCAAGCACAGATTACATTTACTGTCTCTCCTGTCCAAAGGCCTGTCGTCTGCGACGGAAGGAAATTAAACGGGATTGGCGTCGTTCGTCCCTCACAAAGCACAGCTGACTATTCTCCACCACCTTGCTCTCCTCCAGGTGATTGCAAATTGATTCCTTGACAGTTTGTTTCCAATTCCTTCCCAACGATAGAAGCTTTAAGCTGACCAGTTGATGATTATGAAGATAAAACTCCCTTTCATTTCAAAAATGAGCAGTGTCATCAGTTCGTGCGACTTCAGGGACTCTCTGTGACCGCCGTAGGTTATCACAGACACATGCTGTTACCTGAGGGCCTGCAGGCAGGGCTCAGGGTCTGGCTCCCCCACCTCCCTCACCCTATAAACTCCCTCTCATCCCTTTTTCTATCCTACACTTGCTGCAATCCAGCACATGCTCTCCATTTACCAGATTTTCTTTTCTTTTTAAAAATATATCGATGTTCCACATAGAGAGGAATCATTCATCTGATACAAAAAACGAGAGGTCAGGTGGAGGAATTAAAAGCTCTCGTAGCTGAAATTCTTTCGGGCGCTGGGATAGCGTATTCGTGTTGGGACATTGCGGGTTTTTTCCAGTGCTGTGCAACTTCCCAGATAACTGTTCAATTGACTACATATGTCGAGATTCAGATTGCCAAATTATTCACAGATTGTAAGAAAAAGACTTGCAGGGTTTTATAGAATCTGTGATGAGGAGTGATGATATGAGTTCAGTTGTGTGATAAAGCGTTCTAGAGTCAACAGATGAGTTTCAATGTATGGTGCCAAATATTCTTGATAAGAGGGATCCTCTTGGATTTTTGATTAGGGACCAAGGGGAACCCATTATTTTTATATTTTTTCTAGTCTGCTGTCATCCAACGGCTGCACTGGGGATGATTTGCTGAATGGCACATTTGTGTCTTGAACCAATGGAAGCAAATGGCAAAGACCCACAATACTTGCTAAGCTCCCCAGGAAGGCTGGGACCACTGAGCCTCCAAAGCCAACAGTAGCACAGGCCACCAGTGTGGTTCCCAAAGCAGCACAGCACTGTAGACTGTGTAATCTTCAAAACCTTCGTCCTTGTTGGAGTGAGATCTAAAAAGAAACATGAGTTTAGCCTGTAAAAGCCTCCTTCTTCAATCCAGGGGCCAAACACTTTGGTCAGCTCTGAATCTGGTGCAGAGGATGGTCGGCGAGAACCAGGGGACCTGGCCGCGAGCAGGAAAGCTGTGCTTGCACAGCGCTGGCTCCCCCACACACACCCCACCCCCACCTCCCCGAGCAGGTGCTTCCACTTCTAAGCAACTGGATTACAAGGCAAAGCTGGGCGGAGATGTTGGCAGTGAGCCGAGAGAAATCCTAAAGACGAACATCATGTAATGCCACTCCCTCCTTCCTGGTGGTTTGGTAGGAACATATTACAACAATGAAACCCACTCTTCCTGTTGACGGTGAAAACGTCGAATGATCTGTGATTCGCCCTCCATGTGACATTCATCCCAGCTTTGTCCCGTCTTCCTTCGATCACATCCTGCTTCATTTGATGGGAATGGCGTAGAAGACTCAGCCTTCGATCCTGAGCGCAATGAAATCCAACGAACCAACCAATAAGCCAACTAACTGCACACACACAGACACACGTACCCCCAAGAACAAGAGAAATGGCTCATACGAGCTAACAGAGGTTGTGTGGCCAGAGAAGCTTCTTCTGAGGAGGCACTCTTCAGACCAACAGTAAAGGTGATGATGAAGGGGTTGGTGACTCCCATAATTCAATCCATGCCTACCTTGGCAACAGGTCCCCCGACCGTGTTCCATCTCAGTTGCGCTCCTCTGCAGTCCCACGGCAGCATGGGAGAGAGCCAATCATGCCACCTCCTTGGGGCATTCACACTTCGTATTGTCAGGAGTGTTGTATTCTGTTGGTCATCTGCCCGGGCATACAGTGGTATGGCATTGTGGCTTTCTTTGCGAGTCCCTAATGACTGGCAAAGATAAGCACCTTCTCCAGAGCTTATTTGCCACCCAATTCTTTTCTTCGGTCTTATGTCTGAATTGTTTGCCCTACTTTACTGGGTCGCCCATTGTGGTTGTATATTCAGAGATCTCCATGTTCTTCCTCCCCAAGACCTTCTTCGGATACACATTCTATCAGGACTCTCCCAGTTTGTAGCTCTGTGTATATGGTGAAGTGTGTATTTTCATGTGGTTCACTGTATCTTTCAAGAGCCAAAGTTTTTAATGTTGGTGAAATCCTGTATGGTTAGAACGCTGCCTAATCTATAGGAAACACTCAATAAATATCTTTTAGATGAATAAATAACTCACTATTTCAAATCAACTCTTAGCATTCATTTCCTCCATTAACTTATCCTTGTTTTTCAGATGTGGGTCATGCTTTTTGTGTTATATCACAGAGATTTTAGTCAAATCGAAGGTCACAAAAATGTTGTTGTGTTTCCTTCTCAAAGATTTAAAGGTTTTGTTTTGTTTTTAGTATTTTGTGATTTGTTTTAATATTGTGGAAGGTATGTTGTAAAGTTAACTCCTTTTTTTTTTTTGCAGGTGGTTAGTCAATTGTCCCACACCATTTCTTGAAAACACTATCCTTCCTTGATTAAATTACCTATGTATCTTTGTTGTAAATCAATTGAATAAACATATAAACACACGCAGATACCATTGATCTTTGTGTCTCTACTTTGGTCAATATCAGAATATCACATTCTCTTGATAACTGTGGCTTAAATAGTAAATCTCGAAACAAAGTACTAATGATCTACACATTTGTTCTTGCTTTTCAAAATTCTTATGACTATTCTAATTCTTTTGATTTTCTTCTGTCTGCATTTTAGAATCGGCCTTTCAGCATCTACTCAACAATCCCACTGGAATTTTGATTGGTATTGCTTTGAACCAATACATCAATCTAGGCAGAATTAATATCTTAACAATATTGACTCTTCCAATCCATAAACATGACATCTATCCATGTACCCAGTCAATTCTCAACATAGGGGTGAAGTGTATACTTTGTGGGATTATTATCTAAGCTTCAGCGGGTTGGTGCTATTGTAAAGGATACTGTGGTTTTTATTTTATTTAATTTTTCTAATTTCTCATTGTTCATATACTGGTTTCTGGATATTGGTTTTGTATCCTATATCTTCGTAAAATTATTTATTGCATCTATAAGAGTTTGTAAATTCTTTGGTACATACTATGGAGTCAATTATGTTGTTTGAAAATAAAAGTAGTTTTGTTACTTCTTCACCAGATTATGTAAACTTCATATCTTTTTTCTTGCTTTATTGTACTACCTAGAACTTCTGTCACAAACCTGAGTAAGAGTGATGAAACAGACATGTTAGACTTATTTGTGATGTGTATGAGTTTTCATTTTTACCTAACACAAAGTATTTTAAAATTTTCTTTGAATCCTTCTCTTTGACCCTCAGGCTATTTAGAATTATATTTTTAAATTTCCAAATATTTGTGGGCTTCTCAGATACCTTCTGTTTTATTTCTTCATTTTTCTTGCCAGAGAAAATACTTTATATAATTTCAGTTATTTAGAAGTTGCTATGCATTGTTCCGTGGCTCACAATATGACCTAATTTGGTGAATGTTCTGTGTGTAAATAAAAATAATGTGCTTTCTATTGTTTGGGGTCTGAGTGTTGTATAAACGTTAATTGGTTGATGTTTTTGCTCAGATACTCTTAATACTTGATGATTTTTCATATGCTGTTTGATTCCTGAGAGAGGAGTGTCAAAGTGTTCAAATAAACGCTTGGTGGATTTGTCTATTTGTCCTTTCCAGTGTGACAGTTATTTCTTTCTTTTTTAAAATCAGAGAGAATAATTTGTTTTGTTTCTTATTGAACAAATATATTTGTACTGATGGAGAATCTGGTTTATACACATAATTCCTTCTATAAAACCCTGGGAGTCAGATGACTTCAGAAGCTCAGAATTTAGGATGTTTTAGAATGATGATATGGTACTTGAAACAGATACCATGTAAGGCTTGGAACCAAACACATTAACATCTCTGCGGGGAAATATGCAGATACTGGCACTCAGTGGGTACAGAAAGATATTCATAAACAGCCTCATTGAGTTCAGCCAGTGAGTGTCCCAGTGAATTAAGACAAACCTTCCAGTTGTCAAAGATGTTAGATTGGGGAATAAGAGATAAGGGACCGTGGGACTGCAGCAGTGTATATTTAT
The DNA here is from genome assembly GCF_048418805.1 of Vulpes vulpes. Classification (NCBI taxonomy): domain Eukaryota; kingdom Metazoa; phylum Chordata; class Mammalia; order Carnivora; family Canidae; genus Vulpes; species Vulpes vulpes. The sequence continues at coordinate 117,456,017 of NC_132781.1, forward strand.
AGATATCAATACTATAAATTATAATTAGATATCTAGCTAAGTGTACTAAGAGCCCAGGAAAAGAACACATGATAGAAAGATTAATAATAAAATGACTCCATCAAAGTAGCTTATAGGAAACACTCATGAGCCTGTCACATCCATGTGCACAAATATATATATATATATAAATATATTAAATATATTAATATATAAAATATCTGCACTCAAATATATATAAACATATACATATTTGCACTCATTATACCTACATATAAATTCAAACATACTCACACCTTTTGTTTTAAAGTGAGAGCTAAGTGTCCAATAATAGGGCTGTGAAGTTTGGTCAATATTAAATTCTCATCAATAATTAAATAACCAGAATTACCTTTTAAGCCATTAGCTCTACTAGGGCAAAACTTATTTGTGTAATTGAACTACTTTTATGAAAGTGATGAAAAATCTTTTAAACAGTCAGTTTATTATGGGGAAACAACATTTTATTTAGCCACATCTAATTGAAATCCACTTTCTAAAAGAAGAATCCTTTGCAGTGCATAGAAGTAAGAATCAGGTCTTAGCCATGCCTGGCCCTCGGTGGATATTTGAGGCTAATGATATCCCGTTTCCCCTTGCCTTACCCTCAGTGCCAAGACTGGCTGTTTCTTGGCCTGGTCTACCGACCTTGTAATCTGCTTTATAAATGCAACTTCTGTTTCTTGCCGCGTTTCTGTGACACTTGAAGAGTTGAAAGGAGAATAGAAGCAACCTGATCTCGTGTAAACACAATTAAGCATGTACAGATTCTCTGCTCTAATGAAAGTATATTGCCAAATCAATCTCATGTTACATTTTAACCTAAAAAGCAATATTTCCCCAAATCTGTTTAATCTTCAATTAATCATTCAGAGAATCTGATAGACTTAGGGTTTAATCCACTCATCCTCTTATTATCTACAAAATGCCAGGTTCACTTGATCTTCTTGACGACATCTCACAGGTTAATTAATTTGAAAGTTTTTACAAATTAAAGTTTCCGATCTTTGCTCATGTGGAAGCTGAACTAAATACTCAGAAGTTCACAAAAGGTTCTTGTTGCAACACACACACATTCACACGCATGCCCGTGTGTGTGCACGCACGCGTACACACACACACACGTGCCATGAGGATTGAGTCCTTCATGTCTTCCTTGAAAATGAAATACATACTTTCCTCTGAGTATCCATACAGATGATTTGGAAAACCATTTAAATAAATAGCTTTTTCAAGAATAAGAATCCCTGATGATTTAAAGCTTCTGAAATCCTAAGAAATTACTAAACACTCTCATTGCACTTAAAACATATTAGTTTTTCTCAAAACCTTGGACTGTCAACCTCTGTTCCATGCTAATCAAGTTAATGTAAAATTGAAGGATCTGAGGTGGGTTGTAGGGAAAGAGATTTAATATTATTATTTGAAAAATAATTTATTTTAATTATTTCTTCACAAAGTGTCCTCTCTAAGTCTCCGTGGATTATTTCCTTATCATTTGGCTGTGACAACAACATTGTCTCCAAGTGTGTGTTTGTATGTGTCTTTACAAGGGTGACAACATAAGGAACATCCTTCCTTCTTTGCCAAGAGGATGAAGGGAAACTCAGCAACATAGGAGAGAAATAAGATGTTATGTGCTGAATAATAAAAGCCTTTTATTATTAAAAATAATAAAATAATTATTATTTTACAGGCTATTATTATTAAATGGCCTGTAAACAGGCTATTTCAGACTCTGGATCCCCATTCAGGTTGTTTCTTCACTTATTTATGTTTCGGCAACACACAATGCATGTTTGCTACATGAAGGTAGCAATCTTGCAAGCTTCCCCTTCTCCCTATCTTCTCCATGTGCTGCTAGAAAGTAAGTGCCCTAAGAAAACCAACCTCTCAGCCTCTATGCAGTGCAGGGATGACATCATAGCCTAGGAGGCAGATTTCTCCTCCTCTGAAGCCAAGAAATCATAGCATGGGTCAAGGAATGCTAACCAGAACTCCAAGGGCCCAGAGACGCCTGCTGATCGATTATAATCTATGTGCACTTAATTTCTAGGCCAAAAATCTGCCTTGAGCTTCTGAGAGGTAAAGCAATCCTTTCACATATTCTTCAAATTCATAATTTTTAAAACTAAAAATAGTAGGGCTCCCAGGTAGAGATGTGGTTAAGCATCTGACTCTTGGTTTCAGCTCAGCTCGTGATCGCATCAGGATCCTTAGATCAAGCCCCACATTGGGCTCTGTGCTCAGTGGGGAGTCAGCTGGAGATTGTCTCCCTCTCCCTCTGCCCCTCTTCCCACTTGTGCTCTCTCTCTCTCTCTCTAAAATAAATAAATCAAATCTTAAAAAAAAAAAAAACTAAAAATAGCACCTCATGCTGAAGTTTAGGATTATAGAGATTAAGTAAAACAATATCATAGAGTAACAAGCTCTGAACCTCACCCAGGTAAACAGAAGCTGCTACTAGTAGAATGAAAGGAGTAGTAGGGGTAATGTAATAGTTAATAATAATAATTAATAACAATGGAGCCACGAATGATGGTGGGGCACGCGGCAGCAGCCTCTCTCTGAAACAGATGTTTGCCACGTGCAGTGGGTGCTAGCCCACAGACCCTCTGAGCCCCGTTCACTCATCACACCCCTGCTGCCCGGCCTGCTGCTCACCAGCTTCCAAATTTCCATTGCAAGCCGCGTGTTTCTCGATTCAGGATTCAGCGGGTTGCTGTGAGTCTGTCTTTTTATTCAGAGTTCTAAAAAAGTTATTTCTGACAGTTTCTGCTTGTTTTCTGAAATTTCCATGGAAAGACGTGTGTTTGGAGCTGCCAACACTGCCATGTGGCTGGCATCCTCCTAAATTTATTTTTAATGCATGATTTATAAAGGGACAAATCTCCTGCGCCCCAGGCCCTACCACCCTCGACAGCTGTTTACCTTATTCCCAGGTGACACCTCCCCGTGCTCCTGGTGGGGATGAGATGGTTCCAGGTGGTTCCACAGGAGCCCTTCCAAACCGCCTTTGTAGCATTTGTCCCACTGCATCATGATTGCTGGTTTAAAGCTCTGGGAGCGACATTGGTGTGAACACCCCTTCGGCTCTGGTCCTGGCCTCCTTCATACATCTGTGTCTGTGACAGACCCAGAGCATCTGCTCCCCAAATATTTTTTTTTTAGAAAATCAATACATGAAAATATCCTATATGTTCTTAAATCTTATAAATATTCTGACCAAGTCATTTTTGCCTTTCTAAAAAATCCAAAATGAATCCACTAGAAATAACGTTTCCAGTAATGATACAATTCAGTACGTTGTCCGTAATTAAGATGAACGTATGAAAACTGCTGTTGTTTCCTAAGAAATGAATGGAGGTCTAAGAAGATTAATATATAACTTTTTACATGTATAAACATACAAACAAAATACAAGAGATGTATTGTCAAAATACATAGGAAAACTATAACCACAACAGTAACAGGATTATAAAGAACCTAAGGAAGATGCTTTCTGATTTATAGAAAATACAGATATGATGGGACGCCTGGGTGGGTCAGCGGTTGAGCGTCTGTCTTTGGCTCAGGTCATAAGCCTGGGGTCCCAGGATCGAGTCCTGCATCAGTCTCCCTGCAGGGAGCCTGCTTCTCCCTCTGCCTGGGTCTCTGCCTCTCTGTGTGTCTCTCATGAATAAATAAAGAAAAGCTTTAAAAACAAAAAGAAAAAGAAATGCCCATATAAAGAAAATTATACAACCTTAATGATAAGAAATAAGTGGAAAAACATCATGTGTTCCTTGAGACTCTGATACAAAACTTAAAAATGAAAATGGTTCTCCAATTAATACATTGATTCTGACCACATATAAGCATATCCTTCAATTCAAATATCATTTTTAAAAAGAATTTATGTTTGAGTAACCATTTCTAAACTGAGCTATAACTTAACTTTGAATATGGCAATAATCAAAAGCATTGTTAATAATTAAAATTTTTATCACAAAGCACATGTATGCCTTCAGTACTCTACCCAAAAAGCAATCAATTTTAACATTTTAAAATCATTTTTTAAGTTGTTATACCTTCCCTTCTGGAAATAATATCAATACTCCTTGATGTAGCAATTGTACATCATCTGCTATGATATAAAAGGAATTAATTAAATTCCCTTTCCCACAAATTTTCATCATTTTATTTTATATTTTTAGCATTTCTATTTGAGGCTTTGTATGATACTCGGAACATCTATTAGTGTTTGAAGAGATTGTGATTATACCTATTGTCTCACGACTGTGTCCTCCGAGAACATTATTATCCACCCGCAGCCTCCCTTCTACAATCCCCTGCAAACGAAAGTTGTCTGCTGTAACTTTATTTTTACATTGTCACAACAGATGCCATCTTACTGGTCTCATGGCAGAAACTGGCAGGTAGGAAGCCTGGCACACGGCCCCCATTGTATGTAGGAATAGGTTAGTGGGGAAGACAGTGGTCATCCCACGACAGGGAAGTGGGGGATTACAGGTGGGTAAGAACTCGACAGCACCAAACTGGGCAGTGACGTGCAGACGAGGGAGCTGACGGGGAGGCTGTGTCTGACGCCGTGTGGGCATCCAACAGGTGATGTGGCCGTGGGGGACGTGGTGGGGGAGTCCTCGCAACATGCAAAGGACCCAACCATCCCACTTCTGGGAGTTTGCATGGAGGAACTAAATGAGGATCTTAAAGACACACCTGCTCCTCCGTGCTCAGCACAGCACTGTTCACAGCAGCCAGGATGCGGAGCCACCCAAGTGCCCACAGGCAGAGAGTGCATGTGCATGTGCACGCACACACACACACACACACACAGAGAGAGAGGAATATTATTCAGTTGCTGAAAAACAAAAAGGAACAAAATCCTGCTGCCATTCTCAGTGATGTGAATGGAGGTAGAGGGCATCGTGCTCAGTGCAAGAAGCCAGATGCAGGAGAAACAGGGCTCAATCAACCTCACCCCTATGTGGAATCTCAACCTGACCCTCACAGAGCCTGAAAGCAGATGGTGGTGCCAGGGACTGGGGTGCGGCGGCGAGAGGGGAGGTGCAGGTCACAGGGGGCGACCTTCCAAGTGGAAGATGGATAAGCCCTGGGGCCTAGTGTAGAGAGTGGAGCCTAGAGCGAGCAATTTGTCTCTTGCAAGGGAAATGTGTCAGGATGCTGGGTGCTAAGTGTTCTCACCACTCTCCCATGCATGCATACACACATGTGCACACACACGTGCACACACACATAGAGTGAATGTGGAAGGTGACAGATGCATTACCTCACTTGATTCTGGTGCTCATTTCCCAGATATCAAAACAGCATGTTACATACCTTAAATATACACATTTGTTTTAAAGACTTTATTTATTTATTTGCAAGACAGCAGGTGCACAGGAGCAGAAGGGAGGGGCAGAGGGAGAGGGAGGAGCAGACTCCTTGCTCAGCAGAGAGCCCAATGTGGTTCTTGAACCTAGGACCTGGGATCATGACCTGAGCCAAAGGCAGACATTTAATCTACTGAGCCCCCCCAGCGTCTCAATTTTTTTTGTCAAGTAAATCTCAACAAATCTGTTTTATTTTTTTAAGAAAGAACTAAGGATGAGTTAAGCTAAGTAGGGTGTGGGAGCAGAAAAATTAACATGTGCAAATGTCCTGAGGTAGAAGGGAGTGTGAGGTGTTTGATGGAGTGAAATGTGGCTGGACCCGCAGACGGCGAAGGGGCAGTGGGAGGAGAGGTGACAGTGAGAACCCGGAACAGAGTGCCCACGTCTCGGGAAGGGTTTGATGCTTCTGTGGGGAGCGCAGAGAGGACATAGGGCAGAGGACCACACCTGGTGGTATAACAGCCCTGCGGCTCCACCGTGGAGTGCTTGCGGGACTGTGGACGTGGACACCGTGGGGCAGGCCACCGCAGCAAAGGTGGTGGAAATTTGTTTAGAAGGAAAGTGGTTTTTGCATCAACAAGACTCAGACTGACTCCAGGCTGTGGTAGAAGGAGACTACGCGGTCAGTGGAGGTGAGGGCTGTGCGATTCGCGGCTGCTGGGTGAAGTCTGTGCTGCAGGAGGGAGGGTTCCCACAAGTTGCTCAAAATCATGATTCGTCTTGGTGCTTGTTTGTTTGTTTTTATAAAATGTGATTATCTGTCCCTTTCTTCGTTCTTGGAGCTCCTTGTGGCCCCTGACAATACTCCTGTTACACGCATTCCCGTCATCATGGCATTTCTTACTTATCGTCACTATTGCTTGGGTTTTCTTCCATGGTTGTTCCTGAACTCATTCTTCTTAGGGGATGTTGACACCCTTTGCTTCTTTAGACCAATTGCTTTTCCGGCCTACACACTGTGTCTCGTACCAAAATCTCCTTTCCTCGGATTCTTATTATTTCTACAATTTTTTACATGTCATTTTTTATTGTTTTTCTTATTTTATTTTATTTATTTATTTTTAAGATTTTATTTATTGATTCATGAGAGACACAGAGAGAGAGAGAGGCAGAGACACAGGCAGAGGGATAAGCAGGCTCCATGCAGGGACCCCGATGTGGGACTTGTTCCCGGGTCTCCAGGATCACTCCCTGGGCTGACGGTGGCGCTAAACTGCTGAGCCACCAGGACTGCCCTCTTTTCTTATTTTAAATAAAAAATTTTCTTTATTTTTTTTAATTTTTCAGAGAAGAAGCACATGAGTTCCTATTCTGAACCCCAACATCACTGAATACGAGTGTATCCTTTGAGCTTGATAGATTTGCTTGAGAGAAACTTTGATGAGAAGAAGCTATTTGCTTTCACACATCTGAGGGGCATAGTCCTCTGCAGTCTAGAATTCACTCTTACCAAGGAAAATCTGATTCCTTTCCACCAATAAGAATATTTTAAAAAATTGCCTCTCTCCACCCTTAGGAGCTTTAAGGGCACTTTAAACCCGGCATTCTCTAAAGTCATGATGACCGAGTCCAGGGAGATCAATTTGCTCTTACCACAAAAATGTTAGGGAGTAAGTCTACTCAGAACTTCAATGATTAAACAGCAATCTTCATAGTTTTGGAGTTTGGTTGAGGAAAAGCGCCTGTAGGCTCTGCTCTGCTTCACAAGCCTTCATCCCCCTCGGATTGGTGACCTGCCTGGGCAGGTGCCTTTACGCACCTGGGGGAGCACACAATAGCAGGTCCCTCAAGCTGGACCACCTGCCGCACACACACCACGGCCTCCTTGGTCAGGAAGTTAAAGAGTCAAAGGTTAAAGAGCAAGAGAATATGTTCAACCCCTTTAGTGGAAGGAATTACAGACTCAGATGGAAAACCATGGCCCCTGGTAACTGTGAAGATGACAGTTCCCCACGGGATAAGGATTCTTCCCCGGGGACGCTGCCCAATGCTCAGTGTTCTCTGTCTCCCTATTCACTGATGTCTCCTTCAGCTCTGAGGAATTGTCTTGTATTTTTTTCTGCATCTATTGTGGGTATGATTTTTATTCTTTGTTCCTTAAATGAAACGTGTCATAGTTATTGACGTGTGGATGTTGACTCATCGTTGCCTTCCAGGGATGACTCGCACTAGATCTTGACCTGTGATCCTTTTACCGGGCTATGGGATTCAGTTTGCTGGTATTTTGCTGAGGATTTCTGCATCTATGGTCAGCAGGACTACTGGCCGGTGGTCTTTTTTTCTTGCAGTGTGCTTGTCTGGCATTGGTATCAGGGTGGTGCTGGATGAGTTTGGGATTGTTCCTCCTTTATTTTTTGAAAGAGTTTGAGACAAATTTATATTCGTTCTTTTTTTAAATGTTTATAAGGGTTCACAAGTGAAACCCTCTTGTCCTGGGCTTTTCTTCATGGGGCGATTTTGGATTACTACTCAATCACCTCCCTCATTATTGGTCTGTTCAGATTTTCTATTTCTTTGTGAACTTCCATCCATGAATTGAAATATTTTAATGTCATCCCTTTTGACGTTCAGATTTGTTGTTTTATCGTGAAGCATGGCTTGATTTGAAAAGTGTTATAAACCATGTTTTGGAATGTCCTGGAATCACCGGGTGTCTCACCTCTGTCCTGGATACAATCAGGCAGTGTATTGACTTTCCAGAGAACAAGCATCTCTTTGTCACTATAGTGATGATGCCAGTGGCATGGAAAAATAAGGGGAAAAGGTGAAATGAATGAGAGAGAGACGGAGGGAGAAAGTGAGAGAGAAGGGATTCAGGAAGGAAGGAGGAGGGAAGGGAGAGAGAAACAAGCTTCCCGCTTGGTCTGGTCCGCCACTGATGTTTATTCCAAGATGTGGCAATAGTAGGAAGTCCCAGGGAGCACTGAGGTGAGGGCATGCAAAAACTAGACCCCTAGTGATGAATTTTGACTAATAAAATTAGCTCAGAGCTAGACGGTTCTTCGGAGAAGCCCAAACAGATGCATAATTAGAGATGGAAAAGTACTGGGAAGAGAGAAAATCAACTTGAAATAACATCATCTCTAATGGGTTGTGTTGATGTTTAAAAATTGGATGTAAGCTATTTTAAAACACACACGCGTGCGTTTTGTGACCTAGAGTAGCTAAGTGCCCTAAGGAGTCGGGCACAGAAACGGAAATAACTATGATGTGAAATACCAATCACTGGAAGCCAATTATTTCACATTTAAGATAAACACATCTTTTAAACAGATTGCCCGCTGGCCCGGTCGGTCTGGTGCATCTGGCGAGTCATGCACGGTGTGCAGTCAGTTACTGGGAATGTGCTAAGACTGTTGGGGTAGCTCTTAGAGTCAGGCCTCCTACCTACTCTCTTCTCCATTTTTGATTTTGTAAAATAGTGGAAAAGGTCCAGCCTCACACATCCCAGTGTTGTGGTAACTCGTGTAACCTACCGTCTCCACTTCCCTGCTACGACTGTTGTGCTCAGTGCCTTGAGTGAGCTTAGAAGGAACTTCCTGAGTTGCTGGTGTGGAGGTGCAATGGGCGCATCAGGAATCTGAGAAGAGAATTGGCTCCCACTTTCTGCTGTTCGAGAACCTCCTGACATGACGCTCCTACACTCACCCAAGGGGTGTCCTCCTCAGCGCCACAACTGCCGCACGTCTTCGGGGCATCGCCGGGGAAGCCCACGGAGCATCCGGGCCCCCAACGACTGCCCCACCTGCACCCGCGCTGCAGAGAGAAAGGGGCTGAGAAAAGCGACCCCCGCCTTCCCTGGGTGGAGGGTCTCTTTAGGCAGTGGGAGGACCTACACAGGACGTGAAGTGAAGAGTAATGAATGTAGGATGAAAATACAGAAGCGCTTTGGGATTTCAGCTATATCCACTGTGTGCGCATCTTCTAAATACATTTTCAAACTTTAACTGAAACCATGCCGCTAGTTTTGTCACCATAGTTTATAAAGTAAAAGTACACACTGGGGGCGCCTGGGGGGCTCAGTCGGCTGAGCATCTGACTCTTGGTTTCCGCTCAGGTCATGGTCTCAGGTTCCTGGGGTCGAGCCCCATGTTGGGCTTCACGCTCAGCACTGAGTCTGCTTGAGATTCTCTCTCTCCTTCTCCTTCTGCACCTCCCCCTGCTTGTTCTAAACAAACAAACAAACAAACAAAATATATATATATTTATTTATTTATTTATTTATAAGATTCCGTTTATTTTTATTTTTAATTAATTAATTTATTATTATTTATTTTTAAGATTTTATTTATTTATTCATGAGGCACAGAGAGAGGCAGAGACACAGGCAGAGGGAGAAGCAGGCTCCCTGTGGGAAGCCCGATGAGGGACTCGAACCTGGGACCCTGGGATGATGACCTGAGCCGAAGGCAGATGCTCAGCTGCTGAGCCACTCAGGCATCCGTAAATAAATCTTTTTTTTTTTTTTAAGTACACACTGGAAGATTTTTAGTGTATGGATCAAAAGGGTGTATTTCTTGCTAAACTCCAGACCCATATTCTTACAAATGAGCTCACACTCTGGAGTGGAGCCACTCCAGAGCTCCAGTCCTCACAATACTGTCAGAAGCCCAGGTGAGCTTAGGAACCAAGCTAAGAAGAATCAACCCAGGAAAAGGTCATCACAATCTCTTATTTCCAGGAAACAGCTCACAGATGGAAAAATCAATTCGCACATGACCGAAGCTTTTCACATTTTTCAGACTTCTTTTTAATTTTAACTCAAATGTTCCTTTTCCATGATAAATCTTAAAAGGGGGGGGGTGGGGTGCGGGGTGCGGGTGGAGAAAAGCTCTTGAGGTCACCAGACACCGTGTTTCGCTTGGAATCGAGTGCGTCGTACTTGCTCTGAATCGCTTCCTCTTCCCTGTGCAGTTTTGGAAACTGCACACACTGCTGCTTAATTAAATCTAGACAACTTTAGTAGCTGTTTCCTCTAGCTTACAGTACGGAGAAAATAACTATATATTTACTTTATTGGCGACAACATGAAAATTGTGAGTGGAACCTCTTTACAAATTCAAATGTGCACTGTGGAAAGTTAAATTGATTTAGCGTCTGGGGTGGGAAGCCCCGGAGACGAGGCGAAGCCAGCAGCACATTGTGCTGCTGGGGAGAGAAGATCCAGGCTCAGGGTCTCCTACAGGCATTACTTGAAGGGAGGGAGGGGAGGAGGGAGGGAAGGAGGAGGGGAGGGAAGGAGGAGGGGAGGGAGGAGGGAAGGGAGGGAGGAGGAGAACAGGGAAGAGGAGGGAGGGGAGGGAAGGAGGGGTCGGAGGGAAGGAAGAAAGTACAACTTTCATGCAAATGTCCAAGACACTTACACCAAGACAATTACTGCATTTTTCTCACTAATCTGCAGGCTGTGTCCACATGCCTCCGTGTTATCAGGCGGCTGCAAGGATGTTGCAGGAAGCTTCGTGATTTCTGCTGACTGCTTTTCCCTGGAGAGGTCGTCGCTATAAGCGTGTCCCTCCCATGTTGCTCGAGTCACTTGACCCTGATTTACGACGGTGAGGATTTATTCCTGTTTCCTCACCTGGTTTAGTCAGATTAGCACATTTTCGACTACTTCTCGCAGCACTATTTGTGGATTTGTGTTTGGGGGTTTGCATGCTGGTGTGTGGGGGTTCCAGACCTACTTCTTCCAAGGGGCTGGCTGGAAGTTTGCACAGTCAGAAGGCGAGAGGGGTGTGGGAGCTGCTGGCTGCCTGCCAGGGCCCCCTCCTTCAACTGTGTGCGGGAGGCCACATGGGGCTTGGCCGGGGTGGGGGGGTAGTTCCCCAGAATGCTGGCCCCACGTCCCCATCCCCGTCTTGCAGGACAGCCCAGCTGGATCTGCTCTCCCCCTGCAAGGACACCTGCAAGGCCCAGCGGGCCTGGGGATGAGGAAACGCACTGCCTCGCTCTTCCCTGGACCCCGTGGCTGCGCTCCCGGGAGCTCGCTGCCACCTCGATGCCACCTCGCCCCCACGGTTGGTCGCCTCCATCATCCGCTTGAGCTCCTGCAGGGATTATTCGTAGTTCCTTCTTAGGATCTGCCTACGGACACGTCTGAATGGTAGATGCATGTGTCTGTGGTCAAATCTGGCCATGTCCTCCTCTCCCGCGTGGGTCACTCTGCATCCCCTCGGGCACAGGCTCCGAGCCCACGAGGCCGGGAGGCCGGGGCAGGTTGCTCAGGGCACCGTGTCTCCAGTGAGCACCCTGCAGCCCCAGTCTCCTCCCCACCCCCAGGCCTCAGCTTTGCAATATCCCTTCAACTTATTTTAGAACTAAACCAACACCTATGCACACACACGATGTCTCTAACTGTGTAAATGAAATCATATCAAATATGCATTTTTCATTTTTCCGGTTGGGCTTCCCTTCTCCTTTCTGCTCACCGGCTCCCCCACTATGACTCGCACTAATATTCGAGCATTTCTATTTCTCAGTATTGTCCGCATGTTCCTATAATTACGTAGATCTTGTAACTCGATAAACACACACGCGTCTATGGTTTCCGTGCTCCGCGTGGTGAGGCCAGTTTGCTGCCTGCCGCACCTGCTTCCTCTTCTCCACACTGTCCTGCAGCAGGAGTTTCAGGACATTTTCATAGTTCTCGTCCCTTCCTTCCAGTGGCTACAGAGTTACATCCTGGGAAGGCTGCCTGCTGGACCCAGCCCCACCGCCGCTGATGGGCCCTCACCCTGTGCCTCAACGGGGGGTTAAAGAGCAAGGGGTGATGGGGAACTAAGCGCAGGGCATCTGAGAGCACAGGGCACTTGACCAGGAGCTGGACTATTTCTACCCCAATGAATTCTACAGCCCTCAAGGGACCCGCCAGCGACCAGTCCCCCTGTGGGGCTGACCACCGCCTCCCCTGAAAGGCCGTCATTGGTCCTCGCCCATCACTGGGCTCAGAGCTGAACGCTGCACCCTAATCACACATCCTCACACGCATGTGGTCTGGGCACGCTTGCAGCGGAGCAGGACTGCATTTTCTACAGATTCTGTTGCAACTTCCACGTGTGCTAACTCAAATTTCTGCCTACGTTGCCTGGAAGTGCACATTTCAGCCACCTCAACCGACAACGGGAACGGTGGGAGTCTTTTAACTTGGGCTGGATGAGCAAGTAAAGTAAAAGTACTTTTACTTTAGGTAATACTAAAATTTTATGAGCATTTAACTCCCTGCTAAGGAACTGGAATTTGCTTTCAGACATCCGATGGCCATTTGAACTTGTTCATGATTCTTTTCGTAGGTGTCAAATTCACTTTTTAAAACTTATATTTACTTAATTATTAATGGCTTTATTGAGGTGTACATAACTGATGGACAAAATGGAACATAGTGCTTGTTTGATGCGTTTGTAGGTGTGCATACATCCGTGAAACCATCAGCACAATCAAGGTAATGAACCTACACACCACCTCCCAAAGCATCCCCTGTCCCTTTGCGGGGGGGCGTGCGTGGTAAGAACACAACACAAAGTCTACCATTTTAAGTCATAGGTACACGAGACAGTACGGTTAACTACAGGCTTGACCTCAAATCATAAGGACTGCTCCCAGACCTATCACGTTTCCACTAATTTTGTTGATGATCCACTTTGCTAATCCAACAGGTTACTGTTTTTCTACAAATGTCTCCTTTCTCTGGCATTTCTTCTGAGTGTCCAGTCTTGGTGTAAAAGGTCTGCACCCTGAGATTGTCTATCTCAGCTCCGTATGTGTTCTCGTAAGAATATTCTTGAACCACCATTTATACCTTTAATCCAACTGGAATATTTATTAATGTATGTCATCAAATAAGGGGTTTTCTTTTTTTTCCCTGCCTGATGGATAATCAGCTGCAACATCACCTTATAATAAATTATAAATCTCCTATAAATAAACATTTTGAGGTATAACTTGCCTATAAGAAAATGCACCTGTTTTAACTGAATGATGAGCTTTGACAAATGTATGTACTCAGGATACCACGGCCGCAATCAAGACACAGACCATTTGCCTCATGCCAAGACGTTCCCTTGTTTGTGGCTTTGTGCAGCCAATCATCCCTACCCAAGGCCTTGGGCAATTTACTGATGAGATTCCTGTCGCTGTAGATTAGAACTGTTTTTTCTAGAACTCTGTGGAATTATGTATTGGATGTATCAGTAATTCAGTCTTTTTTATTGCTAAATGGTTTTCTGTGACCTGGCTATATCTCATTTATTTTTAACCCACGCTACACTGTTGGATATCTGGGTTGTTTACATTGTTGGCTACTATGATTAAGCTTCGATGAACATTAATGAAGAAAATAGCCCGGTGGACTGATGTTGTCATTTTTCCCGGGCAAATGTCAAGAAGTCCAAGAGCTGGTGTATAAGTCGATTACGTTTTGAACATCGTAAGAATGTGTTTTGCAGCATCTGTGATCCAGGGTGTCCCATCCTTTTTACATCCCCACTGGCAATGTGTGACAAGCCCCGGGGTGTGCAGTGGTATCTCACTGGCATTTCAATTTGCACTTCTATCACAGTTAAAGATGTTGAGTATCTTTTCCTGATTATTGGGCTTATGTGTATATCATTTTTGTGAACCATCCATGTGTTGTGTATATGTGTATTCTGAATAAAGTCCTTTAATCAGATATATGTTTGCAAACATTGCTTCCCGATATCTTGCTCTCCTTTTCAGTTACTTGTTATCCTTCCAAGAACAGGAATTTTCATTTTGATGAAGCTCAATTTATAACATTTTGAAAATGAATCATGCATCAATATAATACAAACCAAAGGTTGAAGTCTACTTTTTTTTTTGTATTGTTACTCAACTTTTTTTTTTTTTTTTGTATTGTTACTCAACTGTTTGTACACAACTTTGACAATTTGTCAAAACATCATTTTTCTCCACTAGGTTAACTTTATAGCTTTGTAAGAAATCAATTGACCATGCATATTTGGGTTTATTTCTGGACTTTATTCTGCTCAATTCATCTGAAGATCTATCTTTATGCCATTTACAGTCTTGATTAATAGGATAGTGACTCTTGAAATTAAGCATTGTAATTTTTTTCAGTTGTGTTCATACCTTTCAAAATTTCATTGTTTATTCTAAGGTTTTTTTGCACGTTTGTAAGGATTTTTACAATAGGCTTCTCAGCTTCTATCATAAAGTATTCTGAGACTGTTTTTGATATTGCATTGGATTTATAGATCAATTTAGGGAGAATTGATAATCTGGACAGTATCAAGGTCACTAATCCATGAACATGGTCTGTCTTCCCAATTTTTATTTTTATTTTTAAGATTTTATTTATTTATTTGAGAAAGAGAATGCAAGAACATGAGCAGGAGGAAGGGCAGAGGACAAAGCAGACTCCTTTCTAGGCAAGGAGCTGATGCAGGACTTGATCCAGGACCCTGGGATCATAACCTGAGCCGAAGGCAGATGCTTAACCGACTAAGCACCCAGGTTCCCTGCCAATTTTTAGATTAAAAATTTCTCTCAGCCAGGTTTTGTAGTTACCAGAATAGGTCTTGCATGTTTTGTTGAATTCATTGTGAAGTATTTTATGTGTACAGAGGCTATCACGAGCAGATATCAAAATGTATTTTCCAAATGGTTTTGATAGTACTTAGAAACCATCGGTTCATGTATGTTGGATATCTGGTCACAGTGATGAATTCATTTATTATTTTTATGACTTTTTGTTAATTATTTTTAATTTGTTACATTCAATGATTCATGTTGAGGAGATTCTCTACCTTTCCTTATTTGTTAAGAGTTTTTAAGAATAATGAGTGTTGAATTTTATAAAATAGTTTTATCTGTTGAGATAATTAATAATTTATCCTTTTAATACAGTGAACTAATTATATTGATTGATTTTAAAATGTCAAAGCAAATTTACATTTCTAGCATATCTCCCAGTTGGTTATAATTTACCTTTCTATTTCTGTATGGCTAGATTCTCTTAATGGGTTTTGTGATGGGTAATGCTGTTTAGGTTCACAAGGGATGTTTATATTTCCCTATGTGTGGTGACTTTGTCTTGTTGGAGTCAGGGTAACACTATGTTCATAAAACAAATTAGAAAGTATCCCTTCCTCTTCTTTATCTGACAGAATTTTCCTAGATTGGTATCATTTCTCTATATGTGTGATATAATTCAGCAAGGAAGTTAATGAGTTTGAAATTTTACTTGTGGGAAAACTTAAAATTATGAATTCAGTTTTTGTAATTGACTGGGGGCTGATCAAGTTTTCTTTTTTTTTTTTTAATTATTGTCAGTTTTGTTAATTTATATCATTCAAGAAATTTGCTGCATCCAAATTGTCAAATTTATGGAAATAAAGATGTCTTAAATATTTCTTCTTTTTTTTTCCCCAGTTCTCTAATATCTTTAGTGAGGACCCCTCTTCCATTTGTGAGACTGGCAATTTATATTTTCTTAATTTTCTTTTTTCAGTGTCACAAAAAGTTTGTCAATTTTATGAAGTTTGTTCAACACCTGAGGTTAAATTTCCCTGGTTTTGTTTCTTTCTGTTTATTTCAGTGTCTTCAAATTTTATTTCTATTATCTCTTCTCTTCCATTTACTTTGGGCTTACTTTGATATTCCAATTTTGTAATGTTTTTAGGTGGTAGGTAGTCTGATTGAGTTCAGACCTTTCTTCTTTTTGAATACCATTACCTGAACCAGAGTTTTTAAAAATGTGGTCTGGGGTTTCCTGACACTCTCTGAGGCATTCCATGAGGCCAAAATCATTGTTATCATAATTATATGACACCACCTTTCCTGCTGTAGAATTATTAATACCTATACCTTCAATGCATGCACTGTCTTATCAAAACCGGCAGCAGCTCCAAACTGTACTAATTATCATAGTTTTACTCAGCATGATGCACCCTCAGTTTGAAAGATGACAGTGCTACTTAAAGATATTCTTGTAAAAGCAGTGAAATTGCTTATTTTATTAAATGCCAACCCTAATCCACATCTTTCCAAATATTCTGTGGGATGAAATGGGATGTATGTATAAAAACTCTTGCTGCATGCCACAGTGTGATGGTTTTCTTGTGGAAAGCACTGTGCACTCTGCCTGAATCTGGCAGATATTTTTCACCAAACTCCACCTGACTTCAACCCCCACAGACAACTGTGATTATTCAGACTTGGGTATTCGGCAGACATTTTCTCAAAAACGAACCAAGTAAATCTGTCATTTCAAAAAATAAAATTAAGTTATTAGTGTCCAGTGATGAAATTTTAGAATTTAAGTGCTTGACAGTCTCACAACATGTAAAGGCTTTCCAGTGAGGACAGAAATGATATTAGTGACCATAATTTCCAAATGTCAACATATGGGAGATCTCAGGGGCTCTGTGAACTGATGTTAAGTGGCCCATGAGTGAAGTTGCAAAATTAGACACTGGGAGAAGTCTCATTTCTCAAGATCCTGTTTCCCTCCTCACTCCCACTCATGTCATGGCCGCAGTGGGTCTGTTCTGTGCCCTCCACCGTGACCGGCAAGATGCCCTGTGCTCAGTCTGTGATGGGCTGTCAACTCCTGTGGTGCATCTGAAGGGGGTTGCTGTCTGCATTCTCCTAGAAGCCCAGAGAGAAGTATTTGCTTTGTATTATTTAAGTGACAGAGTAATAACCCTCTTTGCACTTCTGGTTCCTGAAAAAAAAATTAAGATTTTGGCAGCTCAATAGTAAAGATTTACAATCTGTTTAATGAAATCTTCTAATATAGGGTGTGTTGTGCCCAATTTTTTTTCTTAAGTAAACAAGACGATTAATTAGTTTTGTGATCAACAAAACGATAAATGCCAAGTAAGAGCCTTGCAGAAACAAATATATTTATTATTCGGAAGGGGGTAGCCAGTTTTTTTCCTTTCATTTTAATTTAAAATTCCATAATTATTCATAATTATAATCATGCACTCTCAATATGTCACCATTTGTTTTGTAAATCCCCGTGTCATTAAAAACCCCTCCAGGTCAGACTTCCTAACAGGAGTGTGTTTGTGTATCTTGCCAATGTGACAGAAATTTACTTTTTAGGATTACAGAAAATGAGAATTTGATAGTTATATGTGATTGTTCCTTCTTCTTATGCATATCAATTTCTTTCTTATACAAAAGTGGAAGGGAGAAAACATTTAAAACCCAATAAACACTGCCTATACTGATGTCTTGACAATCTTGTGCTAGAGAAATTTGGGAATTAAGAGCTAACGACCAAAATTAAATTTTAAAATATAGCCTGTCATTTCGTACAAGTAATTTATCCACATCTACCCACTTACTGTGCATAAAATATCTTCGTATTGTACTTTTGTCACACCGGAAGATAATTTCTGCAGTTGCTCTGAGAGCTGGGAAAGCCACTTCAATCCCTCTAAATAGCCTCTGCTCTAATTATTCCTATGTAAGTAGTCTCTCCTCTTTCCTGCATAGACATTTGTCACTTTGCATCAGTTCTTCCCACATCTCCCCTAAAAATGACACTTGAGAAAGAAGAAACAACAAACCGGAATGGTGCGGGGTGGTGTTACAGAAAGGAGGTTTCGAAGATATATCTCAATCAGGAAAGACCAAGTGTTTCTAGTGGACTTTGGGGAATTGCCGGGGCAGGCTCATGGGACCCGGGAGGGTTTCTACCATGGAAGCCCTTGTTTCTGTTTTTCAAGAGAGTATAAAGCAAACATCTGGAAGCAATTAACAGAGAATATGTGTTCCATCTGATTTTCTCTTGTCCTTTGTTTCACAGAAAACTGAAGCGGTATCACTTGGGTCACACTGTGCTGATGGCAGAGTGCTGGCCATCGGATAGGCATGGTCCTGGCCTTGCAGGAGCTGTGGAGCACCAAGACTTGTGTGAACCCTGCTGTCATCCCAGGGACTCTGCTGAGTACACTTTTTATGCCTCTTAGGGAAAAGTCCAAACAGAGCCGATTCTCCTCCCAGGTCCATGGGGAGACACCCCTTCTGTGCTCTGAGAGAGCCTCCTGTAGTCATGTCACTTATCTTCCCCTGAATACTATCAGCAGGGTTGGGAAATGTACAAGCAGGGGCAAGATTTCCCACACTTTCTCTCCTCTCTGAGGGCGCTCAGCACTGCTCCAGGTAGCGCCTAGGCTGGACTCGCAGAAGAAGGGAGAAGTAAGCGGTGTCTCTGAGACTGGAAGGTTTTAGGGCCTTCCCCGTGGTCCATCTAAGCCTATTCTGGTGGATACAGATCTGCCTCAGTCTGCAGGGGCCCAGACTTATGACAAAATTGCATAAGGCTCTCTTCCTACCCCATTAGTCTGAACATCTGAAGAAACAGAGTCAGAGAAGAATTAAGTGGTTTTTCCCTCTCATTCTCTCATTTTAATTTTGGTACGTGGGATTATAACTAGATTCTATGGTCTATCATCCCAGCTTGCTCACTTCTGGTGATACTCTTCCTGTTGTTCACACTCTTGGGAGGAAGTTATAACCACGTGTAGCCAGCCAACTGTCCACTTGACATTCCATCAGCTTCTCCACAATCGCCGTTTCTCCTGGAGCTAGATGGCTGCCCTCTGAGTAGTTTCAACCAACGAACTCTGGGGAGAGCAACATGTGTTTTTCCTGACCCTCCAGGTTTTTCTTCTCACTTTATGGTCACCTAGATGTGGAAAGGAAACAGAACATTTGTCAGCCTGGGTCCTTGAAAGACCATACAGCATGAAGGAAAGGACCATGGGCCAATGGCATGTCTGCGAGTGAGGCACATGCCTTAGTTCTGTCAACCCTTGGAGATCCAGTGTTAATCTATCCCTGCAGCTTAACCTAGTCACACTTGACACATTGTGTGAGGTCATGCAAGTGTGAGTCTGTGCATCTCTGTGTGTGTGCATGGTGTGGTATATGCGTTAGAGTTGGCAGTGGGACAAAAGTCTCAAAGTTGGAAATGTGAATGAAGGACAAGATTTGCTCCACAGAATCAAGCTGTCTAGACTCACTAAGCATAATGAGATTAGTGTTTGCAAACAGCAAACAGTTTTCAACCAGGGTGGTTTCACAGGCATTGAGCTGCTTACCACCATGACATGTTAGATTTAAAAACTAAGATGGTTAACAAAATCCATTTTTAAGTTTCCCTTTTATAAGAATGAATATAGTCTTCATCTTAGCAAATGTCTGATTATTTATAAGAATAGACAGTTTTAGAAACCAGAGTTTTTAAAAATGTACTTTTCTTTTTTTGATGGCTTTTATGACTTTTATTACTTTTAACAATAGGAGTAATTTGTGAATAAGAATACATGAATTATTAAAAGTAATAAAACATTACCTATACGGTAAAATCCCTCATGCAAACTAATGAAAATGAAATCACGACTGTTCAAAATCTTTGGGATACAGCAAAGGGGGTCCTAAGAGCAGAGTACTTTACAATACAAGCCTTCCTCAAATAATTGGAAAAATCTCAAATACATGAGCTAACCTCACACTTAAAGGAACCAGAGAAAGAATAGCAAATAAAGCCTAAACCAAGCAGGAGAAGAGAAATAATGAAGATTAGAGCAGAACTCAATGAAATAGAGAAGAACTGTAGAACAGATCGACGAAACCAGTAGCTAGTTCATTGAAAGAATTAATAAGATAGATAAACCCCCCAGTTAGACTTATTAGAAAGAAAAAAGACTCAAATTAATAAGAACATGAATGAAAGAGGAGGGATCACAATCAATAACAAGGAAATACAAACAATTTTAAAAATGTATTACGAGCAACTATCTGCCAACAAATTAGGGAATCTGGAAGAAATGGACACATTCCTGGAAACCCACAACTTACCAAAACTGAAACAGGAGGAAATATAAAATCTGAAGAGGCCAATAACCAGGGAGAAAATTGAAGCAGTCATCAAAAACCTCCCTAGACACGAAAGTCCAGGGCCAGATGGCTTCCCAGGGGAATTCTATCAAAAGCTTAAAGAAGAAATAATACCTACTCTACTAAAGCTGTTTCAAAGGATATAAATGGGGTACTTCCAAACTCACTCTATGAGGCCAGCATCACCTTGATCCCAAAACCAGACAAAGACCCCACCATAAAGGGGAATTATAGACCAATATCCCTGATGAACATAGATGCAAAAATTCTCAACAAGATACTAGCCAATAGGATCCAACAATACATTAAGAAGATTATCCACCATGACCAAGTGGGATTTATCCCCGGGATGCAAGGCTGGTTCAACACTCGTATAGCAATCAATGTGATTGATCACATCAACAAGAGAAAAAACAAGAACCATATGATCCTCTCAATAGATGCAGAGAAAGCATTTGACAAAATGTGGCATCCATTCCTGATCAAAACTCTTTGAATTGCAGGGATAAAGGGAACATATCTCAATATCATGAAAGGCATTGATGAAAAGCCCACCACAAATATCATTCTCAATTGGGAAACACTGGGAGCCTTTCCCCTGAGATCAGGAACAAGACAGGGATGTCCAATCTCACCACTGCTATTCAACATAGTACTGGAAGTCCTAGCCTCAGCAATCAGACAACAAAAAGATATTAAAGGCATTCAAATTGGCAAAGAAGTCAAACTCTCCCTCTTCACAGATGACATGATACTATGCATAGAAAACCCAAAAGACTCCACCCCAAGATTGCTAGAACTCATACAGCAACTCGGCAGTGTGGCAGGATACAAAATCAATGCCCAGAAATCAGTGGCATTTCTATACACTAACAATGAGACTGAATAAAGAGAAATTAAGGAGTCAATCCCATTGACAATTACACCCAAAAGCATAAGATACCTAGGAATAAACATAACCAAAGAGGTAAAGAGTCTATACCCTAAAAACTAGGAGAACACTTCTGAAAGACATTGAGGAAGACACAAAAAGATGGGAAAATAGTCCATGCTCACAGATTGGAAGAATTAATATTGTGAAAATGTCTATTCTACCCAGGGCCATCTACACACTCAGTGCAATCCCTATCAGAATACCATGGACGTTCTTCAACGAGTTGGAACATACAACCCATAAGGAATGCTACAGCTAAGCCTGAATGTAGGTTCCCCTAAATATAGGATCAAGCTGCCATCCCACATGCCTAGTTGTGACAGCTGCAAGGCTGTAATGAATCACTTCACTCATCACGGGTGCAGCAGAAGGACTGGGGGCGAGACCTGAGACCCTCCCCACCCCCAGGAGGGAACTGTTGGCGGGGCCTTAGCAAGTTCTGTGATCTCCTGTAGACTTTTTAGTTGAAAGGAAACCTTCTTTTTCTTTCTTTCTAATTGCTTCGAGCCCAACTTGACATACTTCATTTGCAAATGTTTCACTTACATCTGTACTACCACTTACAATTTACAAATGATTGTTTCGATTCAAAAATAGTAAAAGTTGGATAATAGTGCTAGCATATTGTGCTGTCTAATTCCCTGCCCGTGGCATGGTAGCGTGCAATTTATTCTGGTCTCACAAATCAGTATTTACCCTCTGTTGTATTTGCAGATATACATTTAGTAGTAAATGCTAATTGGAAATGTCAGGATTTTTCAATCTAATTAGTATAATTGCTTAGACAAGAGGAGCAAAAGTCTTTATTTTTTAATGTAAATCCATTTTCCGTGATTGCCAAAAAGGCGAGTGTAGCTTCTGTTTCCTAGGTTACCGGGAAGAGTCGTGGTTGTCAAGCCTCTGAATCTCTTGACATATGAAAGCATTTGCAGAGATGAAACTCTGAGAAAGATGCCAGGCGCTTGTCAAAAACCTTTTTTTTTTCCTCCTTGTCTCATATGCTCCAAAAAAATTTGTAAACTTGGTACTTCAGATTTTTCTGCTCTAATTGTGAATCGAGTCATGTGTGAGTCAATCCATGCTTAAATTGTGTTTAAACTCTGATAGATTTTAAATTCGACTGTCAGAAACACAGCTCAGTGTCCGCCGACCTCCACGGAGCACACGGCGGCAGAGAAGATGGACATCATGGGTGTGTTTTATTTCTGGGGGTGCGGAAAAACCAAGTCAGCAGCATCCAAGTCAAGCCATCTTTTGAGAACTTCATTTCCAAATTGCCAGTAATGTGACATAAGTTCACCAGGAAAGTTCTTTTTTTTTTCCCCCTGCAAATAACATAGTTTTAGAAACAAACATACAGAGCAAGGTTCACATGCATCTTTTCTTACCATGGCGTGGAATTGCAAGTGGACAAAAAGCTCTCAATAAAAACCAGCCGCTCCTAATATTTCATCAATTAGGTCAGGGAGGGCATTATCTAAAAGCCAAATAAGACAACGCGTATTTGATGTAATTCCAGCTACAGTGGCTTGTTGGTGCGAGTGTTTGCTCCTGCCTATGAGAAGCTCTCTAGACCCACAGGTGTCTTGTGACCTCAAGTGCAACACACCCCCTCACCCTGGGGTCAGGTGGGCACTGTGACCTGCTGTGAGCCTATGTGACCTCCTCCACTTCTGAGCAGGAGCTCAGAATATGAGCAACCCATCAATCGTCGAGTTTGTGTTGACTTTTTGTTCCAGGTAAAGGATGCTTCCACCCAGGTTCTAGAAGGAGAAGGCTTAGGGACAGTGGCAGCCTGGACAGACCTGCAGAACCACAGATGATCCTAGTGAGCCTTGCATGTCATTTGTGGGAAGCCTCTGAGGTTGCAGGTGGTATGGAGCTTGGCGGGGCTGACCATTCCTGCGCGGAGGCCTGCAGGAGCCTGTGCTCTACGAGGGCTCCCACCACTTCCTCTCAGGGTGGGCTTTCGCTTCTTCACACTTTATAACCTTCTGCTTTAAATCCTTCCCATGATCAAGCTTTGCTCACATCTCCCTTTCTGAGGCAAGTTCCCTGCCTGTTTGTAGAGGTTGGTTAGGATTCGGGGACCTGGGTCAGTGTCCAGGTCAGCCCTAGTACCCCTCGCTAGCTGTCAGGCTCTTCATCTCCAAACTGTGCAAGGTGGAGGTAGATCCTCAGCTTGCTTTTCACATGTGAGTCTTTCCAGCTCTTATTTCCTCAACCTTACATTTAACACCAGTAGCCTGAGAAATGCAAACATCAACGGGACAATACCATTTTTTCCCGTTATTCCCATTGTACCAGGCTATCCACAGAGGAAAGATGTAATCTCCTTAGCCATAGGAGTGGCTCCCTAATGACTTTCTCCCTTTGCACCTATGATGCACCTACTGGGTGGCCACTGTGGCTGCACTCACTGATGACAGGTGTGAGCGGACCGAGCTCAAGCACCCCGTGAAGGTCAGAGCCCGGCCAGGCTTCTCTGACTCCTTTTCCATCCCTCCTTCCCACGTAGCTGACTGGACAGCCGTGAGCAACCTGTTCTCAAAAGCACTAAGTCTTAACTGGAAGTAACCTCCGAGCTGGAAAAACCCACTGAATGGTTGACAGTGGAGACAATACAGGGAGCAAGAGTAAATCAGGGTTGGGAGCTGCGGTTCACAACTTTGCTTGGGGACCCATCACAAATGGGTAATTGCGATGGCATCAGTAAGATCTGCCCATAGTTCTGTTAACCTTGTGGTCCTGGGGCTCCTGGGAGGCTCAGTTGGGGAAGCGTCTGACTCTTGGTTCTGGCTCAGGGTGGTGACATCGAGCCCCCTGTCAGGCTCTGTGCTCAGCGGGGAAATCTGCTGCAGATTGTCTCCCTCTGCCCTCCCTTGCTCATGTGTGTGCATGACCTCTCTCGAAGATAAATAAATAAATCTTAAAAAAATAATAAACCCGCGGTCCCTAACCGCAGCTCAACAGCTGGTCAACATACTAAGATTAACGGTCATTACGTGGCTTGGCTTGCCACTGGGTAAACTTTCCTCCTCGGAACTTGGGCTCTCCCTGCGTCTGTCGGCTCACAGAGGTCATCTGCCGTCTGTGTCTGGCTCACACCCATTGCTGTTCTCCACTGAAAGTCCACCATTTAAGGAATGATCGCAGGTGGTAGATTTGGGTGACTTCATTTATTTCTATTGTTTTCAAGCGCAGCTGGAAGGTTTTCATACAGGATAGCGTTTTGTCACAGGCATTAAGGAGCAACTCCATGGAATAATGTCTTTTATCCGAGGAGCCAAGAGTCCACAATCTCAAGGGCTACACAGCAGTGAGACGGGGCCATGGAGGGTGTTGGTTTTGCTCCACTGTGAAACAAAGCTGCACAAAGAGAAGTTTGGAAGAGCAGCCATGCGCAGGGAGGGCAGGTGGGGGAAAAGGGATGGAACGGGAAGGACGACTCGGGCTGCTGTTGCAGCAGGATAATGCTGACAACTTGAGTGTCATGAATACCTGGATGCTATCAAACACGCTGGGAGGACACACAGCAACGATGTCTCCACAGGGCTACGGAAGGGCCCGGAGGGGCACCTGCCAGCATTGGTGGCTGACAAGTGCACAGAGTCTATGTCCTGTGGAGCATGAGGTCGAGAGCCTGGGAAGACCCACGCCACAGCCACCTGAGCTCCATTAGAAGAGGACCACCAGACTCGCAGACCTTGAAGGACCGTCGGCGAGGGCACCCAGGACTTCACATTCTTGGAAACCGTGTAGCTCCGAGTCACTGTCAGGGGCAAAAGATGAAAGCTGAGAGGCATCTGGGTGCGGTGTGATGGATGGTGTGTCCCCCCTGGGGGGCAGGAGGCTGGGAGATGGGGAAGGCAGCCCCACAGGTGATGCACCTGCCCACCAGGAGCCGGGCAGAGGGGTGCCCCCTTCAGCCCCCTCGGGAAGACCTTGACCCGAGGCTGGACCGGGGCTGGCGGACTCCTTAGCTGGGACTATTTACGTTACGTGCTGCTGTAGACTTTTGCAGGTTGGCCTCCAGAAACTCTTATAATATCACTTCTTGACAAGAAATGGAAATACAGGGACGCTCTTTAGAAAGAATGGATCGATCCACGGTGCCCGAACCTGAAAGTCCTGCACTGCCGGCAGTTGATTATGGGTTGGAAGCCAACCCGAGCTCCTGTTGGCAGGGCCCGGGAGGTGTGGCGCCTCCAGGACAAAGGTTGTGAGCAGATCGTGCGTTCGATGGTCACTTGTAGGCAGCACACAGAAAGCCTCCAAATTCTTCTCGGTGTGGGACCGAGGGTTGTCCCCTGCCCAGGGGGCTGCACCGGGACCAGATCCTGAAGGGCATGGCGTCAACTGCTAGCCCCATGTCACTGTCCCCACAAGTCAGTTGGGCTCACGGTACCTTTCAGGCCCAGTCCGCCGGTGTGCTCGGGAGGAGCGATCGTCCACGAGGACTCTCATCTTGGCATTTATTTTCCTTCTAAAGGAGGGAGACATTTTTGACAGAAAGAAAAATAATAATAACTGGAACAATATGTTGAAAAGAGAGTTATCCCTCTTTTCCTCAAATACATAGAAATTTATGTTCTGTCTTTTCAAGACCGTGCGAATGAATCTGTAGGATGTGCTCACATGCATTATGGTTTTGCATGAATTATATTTGTGCCTAAAATACAATCATCTTTGAAAAATAAGAGGGAGGGGCACCTGGGGTGGCTCCATCAGTGAAGCATCCACCTTGGGCTCAGGTCTTGATCCCGGGGTCACAGGATCGAGCCCCACATGGGGCTCCTGACTCACGGGGCGGGGGGTGGGGGGCTTGCATCTCCCTCTGCCTCTGCCCCTTCCCACCCCCTCCCTGCTCGTGCACACCCTCTCCCTCAAATTAATAAAATCTTTAAAAAAATAAATAAATAAAAGTAAGGAGGAAAAAAGTCACCCTGCAAATAACACGTCGCTCGGCGGTGCTCTGGGCAGAAGTCGGGCGCGCCCAAGCGTGAGAACATAATCTGTCTTCCTGCCTCTGCAGACAGCAGGACGGCCTCGGACTGCCGCGGCCCCAGCCGGAGAGCGCCTCCCTGCCCGTCCTCTGTGAAGACTGTTTTGGCAGCTCCGTGTTTCTGGCTGAGTGCTTCTGCTGAACCGGGTCCCATTCAGCGTTTGTTATCAAGTTCTACTGTCTTGCTCATCAGAACCAGGGTATTTTATGAGACTCGTATTTGTCACTTCGTGTTTTAGAAGTTCAGGAAGGGTAGCAGACGAATAAATCTTTTTATAAAAGGAGAAGAATATTAGATTTTTTTTTTTTTTTTGGTCTCACGGCTGAAAAAAGTGATGTCGATGCCTTTTTTCTTTTCTTTCTTTCTTTCTTTCTTTCTTTCTTTCTTTCTTTCTTTTCTTTTTTTTTTTTTTTAAAGGAGTTGAAAATCGATTCTCATGGGGTTTACCTGAAATACCATATAGGGATACGGGATTACAGAGTGACTGTCAAAATGCAGCACGTATGTAAACGATACGAGGAAATGTGGGTTTGATGGGCTTGGAGTGTCCTCAGAACGTCCGGCCCTTGTGCTGGGCATCCAGCTCAATGCACGCTGCCACCTTATTTGAGCCACATCCATATCACGGCTTCTCCTAGCTCTCACATTGCTAGGACATAAAATTGCATTTCACGTTCACAGCGTCCATCACTCCATCAAGTAAAGCAAATACCGTGGCCTTTGTAAGAACTTAATGCATAGACTTTTACGGACCTGGGTCACACCGTGTTTCCTACAACCTCTGGTCAGTGACCTGGTCTCCAGCGATTAGGCTGTGACATGTATTTAATCCTGCCCGCGGCGCCAACGACGCAGAGAGGAATTTCAGCTTTCTCAAGGAGAGCACAAGCACTAGAACAACAAGGGACACTGCTTAAATTATTGAGAAAGAAAGGTACCTCAGGCCTTTAACACTGCGAGACACAGAATTATATTACTGCTCAAAAGTAATAAACACCCAAGACTTCATACAAAGCCACAGTAATTGAGACAGTATGGTGTTGGTGAAAAAACAGATGGACCTAACACTGGAACATGCTGACTACTCTTTGGTGAAAGAGTCAAGGTGAGACATCAGAGCAAAGGTAGTCTTTTCAACTAATGGTGCTGGAAAGACAGTATGTCCACGTGCAAAAAAAAAAAAAAAAAAAGAGTCTAGACCCAGACTGTGCAGCCGTCTCAAAGAGTAACTCAAAATGGATTGCAGACCCAAGTGTCAGATGCAAAATTAGAAAGCTCCTAGAAGGGATCCCTGGGTGGCGCAGGGGTTTGGCGCCTGCCTTTGGCCCAGGGCACGATCCTGGAGACCCGGGATCGAATCCCACATCGGGCTCCCGGTGCATGGAGCCTGCTTCTCCCTCTGCCTGTGTCTCTGCCTCTCTCTCTCTCTGTGTGACTATCATAAATAAATAAAAATTAAAAAAAAAAAAAAGAAAGCTCCTAGAATATAGGAGGAAATCTAGGTGACCTCAGGTAGGACGGTGACTTTTTAGATACGACACCAAGGACACAATCCATGAAAGAAAGGACAGGCTGGACTACATTAAAATTAGAACCTTCTGCTCTGCAAAAGACACTGTCAAGAGGATGAGACAACAAGCCACAGAGTGGGAAAAAAAATATTTGCAAAAGACACACCTGATAGCTAGCTATTATCCGAACATATGCACACATTCTTACAAGTCAACCGTAAGAGCACAGGCAATCAGATTAGCAAATGTGCCAAAGACCCTCATGGGTACCTCACCCAAGAAGACGTCCACATGGCAAATCAGCATATGAGAAGGCGCTCTCCGTGACGTGTCATCGGGGAAATGCAAAGTAAAACAACAGCGTGATGTCAGCACACCTAATCTGGCACACGAACACCACCCGGTGCTGGCGGGCACACGGAGCACCAGGCAGGCTCCGTCTCTGCTGGAGCGAATGCCAAATGGTGCCCCCCTCCCCCGCTTTGGAAAGGTGCAGTGGTTTCTCACAGAACATTCCCTTACCATACAGCCAGGTAATCGTGCTCCTTAGTGTTCACGAAGGGAGCTACAAACACATCCACGCAAGAACCTGGGCGCCGTTACTCACAATGGCCCAAACTCGGAGATAATCAAGAGGCCCTTCGGCAGGCGATGGATAAGCCGACAGTGGCCCCTCCAGATGATGGAACGTTATTCAGTGCCGAGAACAAATGAGCTATCAAGCCACGAAAAGACGTGGAGGGAGTTAGAGTGGACGTTACTCCGCGAAAGAGGCCAACCTGGAAAGGTCCCATATGGTATGATTTCAACTGTAGGGTATTCTGGAAACAGCACGACCCTGGAGATGGAAAAGTAAAAAGATCATTGGTTGTGAGGGGCTGGGGTGAGGTGGGATGAGGTGGTGGAGCTTAGGGTTTGCCAGGACAGCGGAACTACAATTCGTGACACCATCATGGTGGGCACATGCTGCTCTACATGCGTCCAGACCCAGGGGATGTACATCAGAGGGACGTCTACTGCCAGCCGCGGACTCCAGGTGACAACGGTGTGATGGTGCAGGTGCATGGACCATCAGGTGGGGGGTTGGCTTGCGGGGAGGCAGGGGTAACATGGGAAGTCTTTGTATCTTCCCCTCAATTTTGCTGTGAACCTAAAACTGCTCGAAAAATGGGGTTTTTAGAGTCATGAGCAACAGGTTTACTATTTTCCAATTGCCCGTTATTCGAGGTCCTAGGCTAGACTTCCGCTGCACTAGGCTTCTCCGACCCGTGTCCAGGTGTGTCCCTTGAACAGGGGATCACGATCTGGAGAGCATGGTTCCCCTTCCGGGGGGGCTGATGTGATGAATGGGACCTTGGAGCTACACTGCACATCACACCAGGGGAGAAGCTGGAGATACACGAGGGACGGGCAGAAATGATGTTTGAAAAATCATACCTTTCGGGTCGTCATGGCTGGTCAGACACAGCAGGCCTGCTCCGGGGAAGGGTGCTGCAGAGACCGTCCTGAGGTTCCCCGAAGCGCTTTTGCTGGAGCTTAGGTGCAGTGTAGACAGGTGCGTGCGGGCTGGTGGGCCGGGCGCTTTCTCAAACTCTGCAGCCATCAGCTGAAACGCCATCATGCTGAGACACGAGGCTTATCACCCCGGACACAGCACATGTTGGTGTATCACCCAAAATAGCAGGCGGATTGATTTTCTGACTTTATACCACGTCGCGTGTTGGCATCGAGACACCATTGTGGGTGAAGACTTAGCAGGTATGCAAGCGCACGGCTCTCCACAATTTAGATGAATGAGAATTTTTATAGAAGCTGTGACTATAACAAAAGTCCAAGTTTGTGAATTTATTTGAGAAGAAAAATCAGATATCGAAATATAAATATGTGGAGATTATAGGTGATTTTAGATTTATATTTCTACTTTCATATTTAGTGATTTTTTTATATTTTACTTTCTAAAATGACTATGCATTTTTTATTATCAGGAAAAGATTATTCATATATGCATAAGAATGAGCTTTATATACAGGCTAACAACATATAACATTCTTTAAATATAAAATTATTTTGGTAAAATGTACAAATATATAAGTAGCACACAGAAACACACAGGAGCAAATACACTGATAGAAAGTATTTATGTAAAAAAAGGAAAGTATTTAGGTATAAATTGTTGGTGTAAGTTGAACATCAAATGCTACTAGCGTATGTCATTTCTCTTAATATGATCATGCTAATATGTACATGAATCCAATATGATTAAGATTAGAATTTTAATGAATTATGTTAATAAACTGTCAAATATTGCTTATAATAGGTTTAGGTCTTGTGCATTCTTCTCTTGACTTTATATTAATTTTTTACTAGACATGCTTCTGAAAGTATTTAGAAAGTCAGGCTAGTTTTATAATTTTGGGACTCTGGGTATAAAATGATAAACTGGGATTATAAGCATGGATATACTTCTTACCTGCCTGCATTTATTACTGGAATCTGACATCCGATGAGCCCGAAAGCAGCGTCTCTATGCCAGAGACCCGGGTCAGAAAAGTCATGATTGAGTAAAATCAAAATGACCCCTGGCTCAGACATAGTGTCCAGCAGGATAGGATCTTAGGGTACAGGATACGTGACCTCTAGGACTTCAGGTTTATAAAGGAACTGGGGAGGCAATGTCCTGGGGCCCCAGCTGCCTGCATCTTCGGGCCGGCTGGTGGATGAAGGGATGCATACCCCAGGGGTTGGGCCACAAGACCCCAGTGTTCCCTCCTCCCCCGGCTGAGCGTCAATGACCAGGGTGGGCACAAATGCCGGGCTGTGAGGGTGACGGAGCAGCCACCAGCCTGGGCGTCCCTGCGGCCCAGGAGCAGGTGCCACTTACCCAAAGTCTGCACAACCAAGGTTGGCAGGGACCATGCTCTCGGGAGGACTTGGGGCAACAGAACGTTGTTAGCACCAGCCCGCGGTGCTGGTGGCATTTAGCTGGAGCAGGGACATTAGATGAATTTAGATCCGGGTCAGCAGCTTTCCGTCAGAAGTGCAGAAAACAGGGAGACCAAGCGCTGGGGGCCTCGCAGGCTTAGGATGGTTGCTTTGAGGCCTTAGGTTAGAGGCAGAAAGGCTGTCAGTGACCCGCATGGGCTTGAGGGGTCAGGTGGATGCCAGCACCCCACCCTGGGCCACCGTGCTTCACTCCGCCCTCTGCTGCTGGGAAGGGGAAGCACGTCTGCCAGCCTGGGTCCCCAAGTGTCTGTGTGGAGTGCAGAGCCACCCCCTCCCGGCCCACTCCATCCAGTTGACATCAGCTCTCCGTCAAGCCACTAAGTCATCCACAGATTCTCACGGTAATACATGGGAATTCGGAACAGACGAAGGACACGGATTTCCTTAACATGGTATTTTATGTTGTAAAAAATCAGTGACACAGAGCATGCAGTTGGCCCGTGTGCTATTTAAATATGCATCCGACCCGGAGACGGCTGAAAGCTACACGCCGGCACGGTGATGATATTTATTTACACCTGTTGGGACTAATTTATGTTTTCTTCTTTTTTGCACTTCTAGACTTTCTAGATGTTTGTTTTTTAAAAAAAAATGTTTCAGGGGCACCTGGTGGCTCAGTGGTTGAGCATTGCCTTCGGCTCAGGGTGTGACCCTGGGGTCCCGGGATTGAGCCCCTCATCGGGGTTCCTGCAGGGAGCCTGCTTCTCCCTCTGCCTGTGTCTCTGCCTCTCTCTCTCTGTGTCTCTCATGAATAAATGAATAAAATCTTTTTTAAAAAGGATGTTTCAGAGTAATTTCTACAATGACAATTTGTATTCAGTAAAGAAAATACTACTTGTTATTTAGAATAAAAATCTTCCTGGAAAAAACAAATTCCATACATACATGCTTCTTCTTTTTCTCCTGATTCATGCTGCCACAGGTGAACCACTCTCTCCCGCAAGGCCGGTTAAACCAATCTGCGAGGCAAACACTAGGAAACCATGAAGACCCAGGTCATTTTGTTTCCTTTCTTGCTGTCCATGCCTTGGTTTCTTCAAATCTTTGTATTACCACTACTATATATATTTTTATATAAATATAATATATATAACCTCACTATTATATATTTATATATTTATAAATATTATTCAATAATATATTCATATTTATTCATATATAATATAAAATATATAATTTATTTATATATTATTTTTATAATATATAATAATAAATATTACTAAAATTATTATTAAACCATTATTATTTAATATTATTATTTAATATTATTAAAATATTATTAAATATTATTATCATATTATATATTTTTATATATTTATTCTATGTAATAAACTATATATTTTATTTATTTATATAATATATAAATATATAATATTATTTATAAATATATTTATATTTATTTATGTATAAATATATATTTATATATATAATAGTGGTAATACTATATATAAATATATATATATTTTAAAGATTTATCTTCGAGAGAGAGCACCTGCACATGCTCACAAGTAGAAGGGGGAGTGAGAGAGAGAATCTCAAGCAGACCCCCCAAGTGTGGAGCCCGATGCGGGACTCAATCTCTCAACTCTGAGCTGACACCAAGAGTCAGATGCTCAAATGACTGAGCCTTTAATATTTTATTTTTTCATCATGATAAGTTCACTCCTCCATCCCCATCACCTGTTTCCTCCATCCCCCGAATCCTCTTCTCTCTGGTGACCATACGTGCATTCTCTACAGTTAAGAGTGTGTGTCTTGGTTCATCTTTCTCTTTTTTTCTCTTTGCTCATTTGTTTTGTTTCTTAAATTCCACATTTAAGAAGAGATCATATTTTTCTTTGACTTATTTCACTCAGTGTTATACCCTCTACTTCCATCCATGTCATTGGAAATGGGAAGATTTCATTCTTTTTCATGACACCACATCTTCTGTATCCATTCATCAGTCGACGGGCACTGGGGCTGCTTCCATGTCTTGGCTCCTGTAGATGATGCTGCTGTGAACACAGAGGCGCATGCATCTCTTTGAATTAGTGTCCTTGCATTCTTTGGATAAATATCAAGAAACACACTGCTGGGTCATAGGGTAGCTCTATTTTTAACTCTTTGAGGAGCCTCCACACTGTTCTCCAGAGTGGCTGCACCAACGCACATTCCCACCAACGGTGCACGAGGCCTCCCCTTTCTCCACATCCTCCCCAACACTTGTTGTTTCTTGTGTTCTTGATGTTAGCCCTTCTGACAGGTGAGCGGTCGTATGTCACTGTGGTTTTGATTTGCATTTCCCTGATGGTACATGACATTAAGCAACTTTCATGAGTCTGTTGGCCACCTGTAGGTCTTCTTTGGAGAAATGTATATTCACACCTTCTCCCCATTTTTTAATTGGGTTGGTTTTGGGTGGTGAGGTATATTGGTTCTTTATATATTTGGGACACTAGCCCCTTATCAGATAAGTGATTTGCAAGTATCTTCTCCTGTGTGGTAGGTTGTCCTTTAGCTCATAAGACTTCAATAGTTATTTGAGGGTCTGTACTACATGCAAGGTGAAGAATGGAAAGACAGATGTGGCCAAGGCACACGGTGAAGACAGTGGTGAAGAAAAGAAGCCTATCTGGGGTCTGTAAAGCACCCTCGCTGGTGAAGGCACCTGCTCCCGCTAAGTCTTAGGCATTGCTTTTATTCTTGAGGGTAGGGTGGGGCATTGTCTAGTCTTTTACATACATTTTAAAACAGAAGGACAGACTTGGCCTCAGAATCCCCCGGCAGTGGATGAGGCGCTTGGGGAATGTGGGCGGTGGGGACAGCGGGTGTGGGAGGCTTTCCACCCGAGCAGGACGGCTTTGGGCGGAGAGGGGCTGTGCTGTCCCTGTTAGGTTCCGAGGCCGCCACCTGCTCACCCTGCCCACACAGCGTGGGACCATCCCAGGCGTCCTTGCTGCTCCCTTGAACCCCCCGGAAGAGCTGTGACAGCCGGGCCCCGAGCGTGAGAAACATGTCTGCAAGCAGGGATTAAAAATAGCAACAATGTCCTGAGCGTGCAATCCAGGCTCAGTCAGGAGAGGACATGAACAAGGCCAGCAGCAGGGCCTGGATGCACTTTGGGGGTGGTCTTTGTGTGCCTTGTGTGTCCAAACACCCATCCGCCGTCGGCGGCCCGGCAGCGACAAGGCCCGCGTTCCCGTTAGCTGTACCTGCGGCTCCTGCCTGCGAGGGTGGCAGCGCCACC
Source organism: Vulpes vulpes (assembly GCF_048418805.1). Lineage (NCBI taxonomy): Eukaryota > Metazoa > Chordata > Mammalia > Carnivora > Canidae > Vulpes > Vulpes vulpes. Next base: position 117,490,006 of record NC_132781.1, read on the forward strand.
TGCTCCGTTCCTCGGGACAGAGGCTCGGAGGATTCTCGCTTTCTTTGTTGCTTCCATGTGCAAACCTTAACATCAGCAAATAGAGCGACGATCTCGGCCCGGATGGAGGACGCCTCCCGCCGCAGCTGCCCCATATGCCCCCGGATCACGGCCACGGAGCTGGACTCGGTGTGCGGTGGTAGTCACTCGGGCTGGCAGTCCACACGGCTGGGCACGAGGTCCAGCTTGTCCGCGAGCACCCTGGGGAAACAGAGCCCCCAGCCCAGCTGCCTTCGGCCACCCTTTGCTGCTCATTTAACTTGACACGGGTCCCTTCCTGTATCGGGCAACACTCCCGCTCCCCCCACTGCTGTGAACACCCACCTCCCGGGGGGACGAGCCTCCCAGCAGAGCCTGCACCCCAGGCCATGCCCCCCGCGCCCTCGGTGGCTGCTTCAGCTTCCCCGGGGTCATCGGTGCTTCCCAATGGTCCCCTTCCCTGCAGGCCACGTGCTGCTTAGTCCTCTCTACTTAATCGCCTTCCCATAAGCACCAACACGGTTTCTCCTCCTCTCTAAACACTACATTTTCAGCACCTAGAACAACGTCTGGCACCTGCTGTGTCGTTTGTTCAAAATCATGAAGACAGGGTGCTACGGAGACTTCCGACGATGTAGGAAGGACGGCGAAGTCTTTCTAAAGTACCCCACCCCTGCTGGGCCACGGAACAGTGGGTGCCCCGAGTGAATTATGTTAGCAGGTGGGAAACCTACGTCCTTTGAAGGGGACGCGTCTTCAAGATACCGGGAAGGCCGGGCGTGTCCCGATTAGCCGGTGAGTCGGGGCAGCAGGCAGGCCGAGGCTCGCCCACTGCCCACTGCCCAGCCGGGCGCCCGCTGGCCCTCCCACCTACCAACCCCCCCCCCCCCCCGGGGCAACTGGAAGGGAGCGTGTTGATGCTGCAACACAAGTGTCCTGGATGCTGGTGGAGGCACAGAGGAAGGGACCAGCTCGGTGGCACAAAGTCGGGGACGCTGGTCCTGTTCACAGGTGCCAGAGAATCACTGGAAGAGGTGGCTGCGCGGCTCCCTGCTGCCGGTGACCAGCCGCAGGTCAGGGCCAGGCCGGAGAGGCGGAGGGCCTGTTCCCGCACCCATGCAGCCGCGCCGGGGCCATGAAGGCGGGGGTAGGCCCGGGAAGGTGAGTGAGGGCTCCAGCCGGGGTGGCTGCTCAGGACACCGCAGGCCCGGGGCCTGAACCCCACAGGGATCCTCGCCGCTCCGGGGCTGGACCCTGAGGCCCAGGGTGGGGGGGGCTCAGGGGCCTGCACCCAGTGCCTCTCGCTGTGCCCTCCCGCCCGCTCCTCTGAGAAGAGGTCCTGGTTGCTCTCCTGCACCCTGGTGGGATGCTGACCTTCGGGATCTGTGTCCCCCACAACCTCTGACCTGCACCGTGTGCTCACAGCCCCGTCAGGTGGTTGGGAGCTGTCCCGGGGGGATGCTCTTGCTCCATCCCTAACAGGGGAGGGAAAGCCCCGGCCTGGACCCCATCAGAAAGGGGCCTCCAGAGTCCCATCGCTAAGGTGACGCTGGCAACGCCCGCACCCAGAGCCTGGTCACCCTGCTGCAGTGTGCATGACGAAAGAGGACGAGATCTGCCGTCTGCCCTGTGACCAGGAGGGTGGAAGACGACTTCCGTCCACACCCCTGCCCCTCTCTCGCTTCTCTGCTACGCTGTCTCCTGATGGGCCGTGCACCTGTCTTGTCTTTGGCCCCCCTGGCTCCCTGTCCCAGGGAGGCGTGGTGGGGGGGCCCAAGTGCCCTGTCGGGCCTCAGTTTCCCCTGCCACTCCAGCCTCTCCCGCCTCTGCGTCTCCTGTCGGGTCGGGTCCTTGATCACAGTCCAGAAGGGACGCAGCAGGCCGACGCTGCGGAAGCGGACTCACTGTCCTGGGCGCCAAGCCGTCCGTTCTGAGCACTGCAGACTGTGGAGCTCGCCTTTGGCTGTTTGTCCTGTGAGAACCACCCAAACTCCCACGTACTCACTGCAGGTGCCGACATCACAGCCACCGTTCTCCGGTTAGGTCTTCCCACTTACTCCCACACAGAATTCACATCAATTTTGACCTTATGGAGAGCACTCGCACTGCACACCTGACCATACAGCGCATCCTCTCAGGACGGCGACCACGGGGTACCTGAGGCCTGAGTGAGCTGGGGACAGAGACTTGCAAAGTCCTGGTGGGTCTTTTCTGATGCGTGAAAATATCACCCCTCATTTAAATGCTTAACCAAGGATATTGTGGCAAACATAATGTCGATATTAAATTCACACCGTGTCCCCAACCTGCTTTTATAAAATGAAGGAAGCATCAAAATTCAAGGAAAACAGAAATTGCTTAAAATTTGCTTATTTTTAAAAAGATTTTATTTATTCATTCATGAGAGACACACAGAGAGAGAGAGGCAGAGACACAGGCAGAGGGAGAAGCAGGCTCCATGCAGGGAGCCTGAGGCGGGATCGATCCCGGGACCCCGGGGTCACACCCTGAGCTGAAGGCAGACGCTCAACCCCTGAGCCCCGCAGGCATCAAAATTTGAAAAAAAAAAAAAAACCTCATAACTCATATGTAAACATTTATATTGGTAAAGTTTTCTTAAGTCTGCAAGATAATACAAAAAGGATTAAATATGTTTTAAATCCTCGCGGAGGAAAAGTAGTACATATATGACTTAAAATTTGCCAAATCTCAGGTTTTGAACAGGAAAAAAAAATATGCGATATGGTCAACAGCACTACATGTCTTCTGGTGGAGGGACTCACTGGGAGCCTGTGGGGAGGTAGGAGCCCCAGAAGGCACGAGTGACACACGTATATCCGTTAGTCCAACATGTGGGGTCAGGACGTGGGCATTCTGACTCACGGACATTTCAGGTCAAATGTTGCAGAATCGAATCATCATCGCCTTCGTCAAGGGAGGGGTGGGCAGCAGACGGAGCCAGAGGAGACAAGCGGCTGGAACAGGAGGGGCTGCAAGGCTGACGGGCTCACAGGTTCCGCCGGCATTTGTTAGAAATGTCCCATACATAGGTTTTTTTTTTCCCCAAGTGTCAAAGCCCTGGATGGGGAAGGAATTTCAAGGTCTTGAAATAATTGAAGAGGTCATAAAAATGTGCATCACAAAAACAGAGTAGGTTCGTGTAAAACGGGGAGTTGAACACTGGGAAATAGGGTTAGAACAACATGAAGTGTGTCTTTTCACAGTGTGACCAGTTGGTGTGCATTAACAAAATGCACAGCAAACCTTCACTTAGAGAAGGGAGCTACAGGATGCGCAAGGGGCTCAGCGGTGGAGAGTCTGCCTCTGGCCCGGGGCGTGACCCCGGGGGTCCCGGGATCGAGTCCCACATCGGGCTCCCCGCAGGGAGTCTGCTTCTCCCTCTGCCTTGTCTCTGCCTCTCTCTGTGTCTCTCATGAATAAATAAACAAAAATCTTAAAAAAGAAAAAAAAGGAGCAAATGAACGAACAGATTTTATGCGATAGAAACATTGGTAAATAAATATCAATAAACCCCCCAAAACAGGCAGATTTAAAAACCTTATTTTCCATCCATTATATTTTGTGACATTTGTCACAAAGATTCATACTGAGTGCTGGTAATGATGGGAATAAAACAAACGTAATTTTGAGAGGAGGATTCACAGCCAGATATTTTTTGGGGGGGTGGGAGGGAGGGGAATGAAGACTTTATTTTGCAAATATCAAGTCTTGAATATAGGAAACCCTTTCATCCAATAATTATACCACTGGGAACCTGGCCTTAGAGAATAATAAAGCTCTTGACACAATTATGCTTCTATCCACATTTTTCTATTAGTTAGAATATTTAAACCGACTACAACGTGGTGTCAAACTCTGGTGCAGACACGTTGACTGCCCAGCCCACTGCAGGAAAGACGAGTCACAACACGAAACACACGTCGGCTGCACCAACAGCAAACCTCGGGGACGCGTGCTTCTGCGCACGGGACATTAGCAGAGGGAGCAGGGGCAGCGGCCACGGCCGCAGGGGAGCCAGCGGATAGGTGGGGACGGGAGGGAGCTGCGGGAAGCAGCACCAGGCTGGGGCCCGGGCCCCCCAACGCACCGTCCTGCTCAGCCCCGGGGGGGAATGCCCGAGGTTGACCCCGGGCTGCAGCCTGGGACGCGGCCGCGTTTCCAGAAGGGTCTCCCCCCGACACGTGGCCTCTACTGTGTGTGCACTAGGGCCACAGCCCAGCAGCTCTGTTCACCAACACCCCAAACACTCTCGGGGGCGGGGGGGCTTCACAGAGACCCCCGGGAGGGCTGAAACCGTGGGCCCCAAACTTGAGACTGGGACAGCTTCCTCACAGGGTTGCAGTGAGGATGTGTTGACAATTAAAAACCTTACAACTGGGGCCCCCGGTGGGGGAGCTCAGCGGGTGAGCACCTGCCTTCGACCCAGGGTGTGACCCCGGGGTCCTGAGATCGAGTCCTGCGTCGGGTTCCCTGCAGGGATGGAGCCTGCTTCTCCCTCTGCCTGTGTCTCTGCCTCTCTCTGTGCCTCTCAAGAATAAATAAATTAGATAAATGCATTTTACACGAATTTATAAATAAATAAATAAATAAATAAATAAATAAATAAATAAATAAACAAATAAAATATTTTAAAAAATAAAAATGCAAGTAACAATAAAAACCTGACAACTGGGATCCCTGGGTGGCGCAGCGGTTTAGCGCCTGCCTTTGGCCCAGGGCACAACCCTGGAGACCGGGGATCGAATCCCACGTCGGGCTCCCAGTGCATGGAGCCTGCTTCTCCCTATGCCTATGTCTCTGCCTCCCTCTCTCTGTGTGACTATCATAAAATAAATAAAATTAAAAAAAAAAACCTGACAACTAACAATAGTGATAGTCATCAATATTCCTCGCTGGCTTTTTTTTTTAGAAGACGTGGTAAGTGACCTCTGTCCCCACCGGGGGCTCAACCCCACAGCCCCGGGATGGAGAGCCATGCGCTCCACCGGTCACGCCCTGAGGCGCCCTATGCGTAGTCTCCGCTTTCTGACAGGGGCCTGGGTTCCTGAGGTGGTGGGTGACGCAGGGAGCCAGTAGGTGGTGGGTGGAGAGGAGAGCTGGGCGCAACGACGGACGGACAGTCACAGACCATGGAATGATAAAGGCCCCTCAACTGGAATGTTTCCGCAGCCTGTCCGTGGTTTTCACAGGGAGGCCGTGGGTGTCGTCGGGTAACCAGGCCGCCATAAGAGGCTGGCAGCCACCTGCAAGGATGCTGAAGTGCTCCGGCCGCCGTCCCGAGCACGGAGGCCCCCAGGGCGCCAGCCCGTGCTGTCCACCTGCCCCGCAGGCCGCATGCTGCAGCCGTGTGGTCGAGCCCTACAGGGCGGCCTGGGCACGTCCTCCCCAGTCACACCCGTCGGGGACGCGCCATCTGCGTCCTTGGTGGCAGAGGCGTGTGGCCTCTGGCTGGCAGACTCTCATGTAGCCTCATTTTCTGCACTTTTCTGCAAGAGGGCAAAAGCTTCCTCCTTGTGTCTGGTTAAATTGTATCAATGACAGAGGAAAGGAAGGCACACGAGCCATCAGCGGGTCACCTGGGGCTGTGTTTGATTAAAAAAAAAAAATCACTTCCTGTTTTTTAAAAAAATTGCCTGCGCCCGTAGATGTTTGGTGACCGGGCACGAACTCACGAAGACACACTTTCTGGGCGACGCTGTGCAGGTGTGCTCTGCCGCGGGTGCTGTGCCCTGTCCCAACCGCAGACAGCGGCTCCTCGTCCCTCTCAGCCCCCGACCACCATGCGGACGACAGGGGGCCGGGTATATGCGAGCCGCTGAAATCCCAGGTATAAGGAATCCATCACGTGTACCCCTCACCCCGCGGGCACACGCCATCCAGTGCTCATCTACACCGCGGTAACCCACTGACCCTCCCGCGCCGCTGCCTGGTTACAAGCTCCCAGGAGACAGGTACTCGGATTCAGTCTCCCTGGCAGGCGTCTCGCCGGCCCTTTTGTCGTCCAAACCGTCTCCACAGGTCTGATCTTTAAAACTTGGATTCCATTGCCAAGAGCCTCCGAGTTGATTTAGACGATGTCTAACTAGGAGTCCGCAAGGCTATACCGCAGGCTGCTTGCTCCCTGGCTAAACTGCACGTGGTTTATTCCGGGGCTCCGTCGCTAGTCACCGTTAGGAAGCCAACACCTCCCGTCGCATAATTAGAGCATCTGTTCATGTCCCTGCGAGTGTCTGTTCTTTGTCTGGTCTCGTTAGCGTTGGGATGTTCTGGGTCTTGCTGTGCGACTAAATGTCACTTGCATCCTGGAGGTCTTGTGTACCGTGTTCTGAGACCCGGGATCGTATGTAAGTCTTCTCTCCTCTCAGGCCACCGTCCTATTTAGGTCCAGCACACGTGCCCCAGCTGCTTGGTGGACCGTGGCGGAAGCGCCGATGTGCAAGGCCCTGGCCATGCTCTCTGGTTGCCCTGTTGACACGTCGCACCAAGGCTGTGGAGCCGTCCCAGAGCCTGTCCCTATACGTAGGTGTCAAGCCCCTGGCAATGATGGTTCAACTCAAGGGTTGCCCCAGATCTCAGCCACGGCCTTAAGGGATGCCTTTATGGTCCCCTGCTGGTCCTCCTCCCCCTCTGGCTGGCAGGGGAAGGGAAAGCAGCCCTGCTTGCCAACACCAAGCAGCCATGGGCAGGGCCTCCACTGTTTCCTGCCCGACATGAGCCCGGTGGGGGAGGGCATGAGTGGGGTCATTTCCTGGAGCTCGGGTAGGGTGGGCTGGGGGTCACGGAGGCCTCCATGTTGGGGGCCACCCCACAGGCTCCTTCGGCTAGACAAGGCAGGCATCGCTGGGGCCTTGTGTCCTCACCGCCCATTGGATCTCAGGGTCAGGGCCTTCTCTAGACACCTAAGAGGTGGTGCTTTCCAAAGTCAGGGGATTAAAAAAAATAGAACAAAAAACCTCCCTGTTGTGTCCTTTCTCACATCTCCACATCTTTAGTCTGACTTTTCCTCCATCTTTTTTTTTTTTTAAAGATTGTATTTATTTATTCACGAGAGACACAGAGAGAGAGAGAGGCAGAGACAGAGGCAGAGGGAGAAGCAGGCTCCATGCAGGGAGCCCAACGTGGGACTCGATCCCGGGTCTCCAGGATCACACCCTGGGCTGCAGGCGGCGCTAAACCACTGAGCCACCCGGGCTGCCCCTTTTCCTCCATCTTTAAGTGTTTCGTAATATTTGGTTTTCATATGCTATTCAAGGTTTTGAACCATTTGGAAAAACAGCAGGATGTGTTTACTCCATCTTGTCTGGGACTAGAAGTCAAGTGATCATCACTTGTATTTTTTTTTCCTACGTGCAAATAAATCTGAAGACAAAAGGGAAAGATGAGATGAGAGATACCTACACATCGTTTTGGGGTTTAAGGCTCTTATCCCAGCCTCTGCCTCTCAGTGCTGGGAGGGGGCATCAGGAAAGCAAGACACTTGGGGGAAAAGGAGTTCTTGACTATGCTCTCCGTCTGGTGCTGAGGCTGCTCAGTGACCAGAAATAGAGGAAATCACCTAGAGATCAGATCAGAACTTTTGGCTCAAAAGGGGCACTGCATCTTTGAGGGTAGGAAAGTCAGGGAGTCTGGAACGCAGACCGGAATGAAGCTTGTGGGTTTAGGGGTTGTATGGAAGCTTCTAAGTCCTTCTCATTTCCTCCAACTCTTGGACCAAGTTTGGTGCATTCAAAGATAAAAGATCAATAGTAAGAATTGTGAGAAGACTCATCCCAAACATACTGAGGCATGAGTGTGGAGAGGACCAGAGACCCTGAAGTGTCAGAAGGACCCCGCTGGGAGGTCCAAGCCTCACTCACCTTCAAAAAGAGGCGCAAAACTCAGATTTTGAGCACCTTTTATTAATGTGATTACAGTTATAGAAAATCAGCATTTATTTGGTAATAACTGCATGTCACCTTTCCTGGTTTTCACTTCTACTGGCATTACCAAGATGCCAAAATCATTTCCACCAAGGAGCTTAGATATAGTCGTTAGATCAGATTTTGTTTGCCAGAAAATGTCTGTATTTGGTCTTGATTTTTCAGTCTATTTTCATTGACATAGAATTCTAGTCTTGGGACACCTGGGTGGCTCAGTGGTTGAGCATCCGTCTTCAGCTCAGGTCATGACCCCGGGGTCCTGGGATCAAGTCCCACATCCGGCTCCACACAGGGCTACTTCTCCCTCTGCCTGTGTCTCTGCCTCTCTCTCTCTCTCTCTGTGTCTCATGAATAAATAAAATCTTTAAGAAAATAAAAAGAATTCTAGTCTAATGGTTATTGTCTCCAGTTTAAAAAGTCTATTCCATGGTCTTCAGGCGGCCATCACTTCTGCGTTAGGCTCTCTAATGATTATGGTTGGTGGTTTTGTTTTTCCTTCTTCTTGTTTTATGAAATTTAGCCACTGTGTCTCAAGATGCAATTATCATATTTGACTTGGCACTGAATCTATGATTTTTTGAATGTGTGAGTTTTTGTCAGATTTGGAAAAAATCTGAACAGGCTTTCTTCAAATATTTTTTTTCCTTCTCTCCCCCCTTCCTTCCTTATTCTTGAAATCAGATCACATGTGCGCCATTCCTTTTCACCAAGGCTTCTATTTCTCTTGTGACCTCTGTTCTGTAGCCCCTTTAACTTTGTGCCGTTTTCTGTAGATTTCTCCTGACCTGTAATTCAGTTTACGAATGCCCCTCTCTACAGTTTCTAAATGCTGTTAAGCACCTCAACTGAATTATTAGTTAATACTTATAGATCTATGACTTCCTCTGGTTTCATTTTCCATTTTTTTTTGTTCCATTTTCTAGATTCTAATTCTCTGGTAAAATTTTCCACCTTGCTATCTCATTTCCTAAATGTATTCATTAAGAGTTAAGAATTTGAGGCCTAGGACTAATACTTGTTTTACCTGTAGCCCTAATTCCTAGGATGTCATGGTTCTTTTAAGATTTATTATTTTAGGGACACTGGTGGCTCAGCTGTTTAGTGCCTGCCTTTGGCCCAGGGTATGACCCCGGAGTCCTGGGATCGACTCCCACATCAGGTTCCCTGCATGGAACCTGCTTCTCCCTCTGCTTGTGTTTCTATCTCTCTGTGTTTCACTCACGAATAAATAAATAAATAAATAAATAAATAAATAAATAAATCTTTAAAAAACAGATTATTTTAGAACGAGAGTGAGAGCACAGTGGGGAAGGACAGAAGCAGAGGGAGGAAGAGAATCTTAAGTAGTCTCCATGTTCAGCAGGGAGTCAACATTGTATTTCTATTGGGAGCCTAATACGATGTTCGATCTCACGACCCTGAGATCACGACCAAGGGTGAAATCAAGAGTAGGATACTCAACCGACTAGCCCACCCAGGAGCACCATAGGATGTCACTGTTCTTGATGGCTGGACAAGAAAGGTAAGACCTGATCTGATCGTCCTGCAGTCCACAGTCATAAGTACAGCAGTTTACTTGTACGTGCTCACCGACAGAATGGTTTTGTGCATGCCTGCCCATTTCCAGGGTCACGGCGACTCCTGAAGCAGAGCCCTGAGTTGTTTCTGCGGGAGCTCATGGTTCTAAGCAGAGCACCTACTTTGCTGTGTTGGGGCCAAGCTCCTTTAGCTGCCATTGTCCTTGCACATTCTCCCCTCAGCAGATTAGAATTTGGCAATTTTGGAAAGGAAATTCCGCACAGAATGCCAGGTTTGTATTTGGTAATCTCTTTTTCTCCAGGGTCTCATCCCCTTGAGTCCTGACAGCGTTGACAGCTTTCCAATGCCCTAAGTAGTTGGGGATTTTGTGCATTTAATCCAGTTATTTTGCTTGTTCTGGATCAGAAAATAGGTCTGAAACAAATTACTACGATATAGATGAACACAGAAACACTTGCTTTGTCTACAGTATTGATTTCAATGAGGTCAGGAGCCAACTGTCTTGTTTATAATTAGGTCACCAGCTACTGTCTTTGAGTCTACATGTGACCTCTGTCCCATGTGACTAAACTTGCCCATTTTATACCTTTTTATACAGACAACACTCCATTTCTTTCTTTCTTGTGGTTACCTTATTGCATTTCAGTTTATTTCTATTTTATGTATATATACATTCTCTATATTCATAGTCTATATTTTATTATATGTAGATAGATTAATTTATTTTTATTTGAGAGACAGAGAAAGCATAAGCAGGGAGAGGGGAAGAGAGAAAAAGAAGCAGATTCCCTGCTGAGCAGGGAGCCCGACTCAAGGATCCATCCTAGGACCCTGAGATCATGACCTGAGCCGAAGGCGGATGCTAACCAGATGCCACCCAGGTGCTCCTGTATATAGATAAGACTTTAAACATTGCTTTTCAATCTATGATGAAAAAAGCAATTACCTTTCCACTTACTTTATACTCCACCCCTCCCACCACCCCCAATTATTTTCCTTTTACAGGAAAGTCCCTTCGTTTGGGGTCATATCTATTGTTACTCGTCCCCATGTTCCTAAGTAAAATACTCATGCTATTTGGACAAAGATAGCAATGAGTTGACTAGAGATGTAGTTATAAATGCAAATATAAGTCAATATATGTATGTTTATATTTTATCCATGACACTTTCCACCTGTCACATCTATTGGGAAAGTTTAATCCCTCCTTGAATCAGAGAGATGAGTATAAAGAAGCCCAGTGTGACTGCACCATTATGGGTATTATGCCCAAACTAGACTGATCTCTGCACAATAAACCTCCCAGCATCTGCAGATGGATCTTTTCAAAGTGGCTTCTGTCCACGGGGACGCTACATACACAGCCCCTCCGGTCTTCCATCCTCCACAGCTGCAATCCTCATCAAATTCCAGCATCTTTTGGAAGCCCTGCCTATTGGCCCAATTTATTCTTTCATTCCTCCTGGAACCCAGGACCGAAAGTGATGTAGGATTGACTGTGGTGTCGCTACCTCCCCGCTGGGTCATCATGCCTCTGCTCCTTTGCAGGAGTCTCAAAACCAAACCAACAAAAGAGCAGCTGCTTTATGCTTCTGTTGTTCATCTGGGCACTGACGCTGACTCGGGAAAGTCTTCACCTGGGAGACCCACGTGTGTGGTCCTCTCTATCCCATTTAGTCTGAGAAGTGTTTTGTTTTTATAAATACAATGTTGACTCTAGAAAAACAGGTACCTTGTCATTTTTGCCACTGTGTCCCCAACCCTTGGTGTGGTGTCTGTCACAGAATAGGACTAGGCAGATACTTCTTGGTGAATGGGAACAGATTGGTATAAACCATCCATTCGGCAGCACCAGCCGACGGCCTGCCAGTGTCCATACATAACTGCACTCCCGTTCCTTCTTTCCCCCACCCTCTTAGATTTCTGCATATTTTCTCTGGGTCCCTTCCATTCTCCCCCTCTGTAAGTACCCCCTCCCTTTTGCATCCATGCACACTGAAGTTTTTGGTCTTAAAAATCAAAACCAAGTAAAACCATCAACCGTTAGAGCCCACGCTGTACGCCAGCTGCTCTGCCTTACATCTGCACACCTGCAAGAGGTATGTGCACATCCTGGAGCCCCCCGCACGCTTCCATCTATCCTGTTCCCTCAAAATTGATAGACACAAAAGTGCAAAATATTCTGAATTCTTGTCAGTGAAGTCCCGAAGAATGTGTGCAGAAGGGGAGACTATGAGTATGAAATCTTAGGAGGACAGAGTTTAGATTAGGCTGGGATGGAGTTCAGTTACAGCTGAATGAGTGAGCTGCTGTGAGCTTCTGAATTCTGGCCCCGCTGACCTGGTGGCATGTGTAGTCACCAGTGCCCACAGCTAAGTTAACAGAGATGCTTGGATTTGCTCTCGAGTGTAGAAGGTGACCCGAAGACTTAGATAGACATAGTGCATTATTTGTGGTAAGTAAATTCATCTCCTGTTCCCCAAAGAGTCCAGGATTTACTTTTTTTTTTTTTTATGAAAACCTTGATAAGTATTTTTTGAACAGAGTCGCATTACCCTTGAAAAATACTTGAGTTGCTCTTCAGTGAAAGTAGAAGACACAGGTGAGGCATGCTCCAGCTGAAGTGGGTTTTCTCATGTAAAAGAGGAAACAAAATCATGGGTTGTATTTAATTATAAGAGAGCAGATCATCATGTTTCTACCAGTGGAACAGGGTGGGCATGCAGTCTGACAGGTGGGCATGCACCAGGAGAGGTGGATATTGTGAAATTCCTACTTGATTTATATACACCTCAAAATATTGGGGTGGTACAGGTCTGGCTGGAGAAAGGGTCCTTCATCCACCTTCCAGCTGTAAGTCTCATCACAGGCCAAACCCCGTTAGCTTAGACAGAGACAGCACTTATTTGGACAGGGATGCTGAGGATGCCGCACTAAACACCAGGAACATTCAGGTCCTCGCATCCGTGTCCACTTAACGTGGGCTGCTGCATGCTGAGCACATGATAGTTACGTGGTCACCTCACACACAGTCTATCCAAAGTACCAAATATGTGGTCATTACAGAGAAAGCGCCAGCATCTCAGGTAGGGCGCACACAACGGTGAAGCACCCTGAGTACTAGGGACAGGAGATGGCTCTGTTCCACCTGGTCAGGTGGTTCATGGTTTCTTGGTCTTTCTCGCTGCAGATCCGCTCATTTCCTTGACCACCCATGGGTGTTGTGTGGTCGAGGAGTTTCTGAAAGGTGTCAATCAATGGAAGAGCTGCCATATTCAGGTCCCCGATCTGTAAAACAAAGATGAACTCAATCTCAAATTAAAAGTGAAAGTCCCTTCCCTTTTAAAACAGAAAGAAACAAGTCGAAGCTATAATATAGTCCTGGAGAAATGGTAAAGATCAGGGTCATCAAAAGAAGTCTCAAAAGAAGCAAGTCTAGTGACACACCTACCTAACCACGTCGGCACGTTTTTTAAAAGAGATGATGAAGGGGTTGCTTTGATTGCATCTACTGTTCCAGTTCTACAGTGTTTATTGGCAGCCCTGGCATGTGGTGGGCAGCTGTTTACAGGGCCAGTACTTTGGGTGCTTTTCTATTCCATAAGCATGGGGCCCTCGGGCATTACATCACATCTCTGGATCCATGTCGTAATTCCAAAGGGATGTGAACGGTCCCACCGGCACACAGTAGCATGCTGACATCACCTGTACAAGGGTGCGCTCACAGTAGCATGCTGACATCACCTGTACAAGGGTGGCAGTTTTCCCAGATGCCTTGATGACAAACGTGTGTTCCAGAGAATATTTCTTATTTAATAAATTCCATTAAAACAGAAGCTCTTAAAACTTTTAACTAATTTCTGAAGTCTACTTAGACGGGACAAGTGGTTAAATCTTTTGTTCGAACCACCCAGGAAACGAGTCACCACGCCACCTGTGAGCTAGACCCAGAGCAAAATTGTCAAAATTGCCCTCGTTTAGGTTAATTCAGGTGCTGTAACAGACCTTCACAGACAGGCCATTTAGGCAACATACTTATTTCTCACAGTTCTGGAGGCTCAAAGTCCAAAAGTGAGGTGCCAACATGGTCAGATAATCACTCACATGACCTCCCTGGGTTCATACAAGGGCGTGCAAGCAGACCTATCAAGTCCATGTCTCTTTCCTATTTATAGGAGCATTAACTCCCTCATGGGGACCCACCCTCATGACCTAACTGAACCCTCCTCACCTCCCAAAGGCCCCATCTCCCATTACCTTCACACTGGGGTGTAGGCTTCAGCACAGGAATTTGAGGGGGATGCAAATAGTGCACAGCCGTCCTGCTGCTGGTGTTGCCTACATAGCAGCAAGCTCTGCCAACTGGACATTGTAGTTCGTGCTACAGATTTGTGTGATAACTCATGGGGCTTCTGGAAAGCCCTCCGTGGGTCACTCGGAGACCTTAGGCATTCTACAGCCTTGTTTACCAATGAGCAAGCTCACGTTGATAACAAGTCTCAGCCTGCCACGGGACACTAGGAGAGAGGGCGCCTGGTAATCGCGCAATCCAGACGGCACCTGATAAGTCACGCACCTGCTAGTCATACCCGGACACCAACAGTCTCCACGGGAATGTTTCTGAATAGATCCCGAGAGCACACCCAGCGGCCTGAGCAGCGGCCCCAGCTGGCCGCGTTACCGCGGCACCTCGCTCGACAGCTTCAGGTTGCTTCCCGGGAGCAGCGGACTCGGCAGCAAGAAAAGCCAACTTTATTTACAGGTGATTTTGCCCAGGCTGCCAGTGGCCCTTCATCATTGCTGTCACATAAGGGTGGTTTAAATAGGATGATCTCTATAAAGTTAATTTTGATTGAAGGCAAGATCAGTGATTTATGGAAAGGTGCTGATGTCTTGGCTAGATGTTGGAGGCCCGGGAAGGAGTAATATTTAAGGATCAGGAGAATGGCAGCGAGGGGGCTTGGTAAAGTCAAAGGAAGATGGAGAATGAACTGAGATTCTTTGACTATCTGTGCCCACACGCATACACACAGAAGGCGTCAACTCGTTTTTGCTACTGGTTTGTCTCTTTCCCCAACCAGCTCAGTGTCATCCAGAGGGCTTATGACCAGGGCCGGCGCTTAGTCTGGGCAAATACCATCCATTTGGGCAGCAGCATGGGTCTCCACTCATCACCCATCAAAGGAGGCCTGCGTTGGGGTGGAAGGTGGGCACCGGGCAGCTTCCCAGCTATCAGTAAAGTGTTATCTCAACTCTTACATGGCTTTATTCCTTACATGCAAACTGCTTCAGCTGGATAAGAGAGAAAGATTAAGAACAAAAGTAAGACTATCATCAGAATCTTCTCTGAAATCCAAGCACTTTTGGTGCCTAATTTGAGATAAAAGATGGAATCTGGCATACAAGACCAAATTAGCATTTTGTGACATGGAGACCCCTGAGTCGGCTATAGTTGCAGATTTTTACAGCTAATTTTAGAAAACTATCTATAGTTGCTACTGGCTTTATTAGGAAATCAATGCTTCAGACCATGGCAGCACATCCGAATTCCTGAGGAATCTAAAAAAATGCTCACCACTGCCAGGCTCCAGCCCTTGATGTCCAAGCTCCAGATCCATGAAAGAACTGGTCTTTGCAAAGTCTTCACCTGGATGTTGCATGATCACATCATATCAACCTAAATATGTATTTACAACTCACCTTGCCAGCTCCCACTTGGTATTTTCAACTTCCAAATCCAATGAGTCACCCGGCTCCCCACTTAGGTCTGCTTATCTCAACCTTCATTTTATTGCCTCCTTCTAAGCCCCTCGTCTAGGACGTAACCTCTCAGCCGCCTGCACTCATGCGTAGATTCCTAATGCACAATACAAATATCCTCACTGACAAAGGAAATACCATGACGATGGTCCTCTGCCTGGAGCTCCTGGTTTCCTGGTGCCGCTACAGGTGAGACCAAAGTCCTCATGACTTACGAGAGATCTTTTCCTAACTGTCCTTCATCAAGGCTGTCCGTTCCACATTCCGAGGGTCCCCTGCATCACTCCTCATTCTAACTCAATTATTTTGCCTTTATGCTTATTATCATTGCATAAGATCTCTATTTTCCATTAAACTAAATGACGTAATGCCTGAACCAAATCAAACCTGTAAGCAGGTTGCAAGATAGAATTACTTAACACATGAATAAATGGATATAGGTAAAGACTATTATATTAGACAAAGGGTAGTCTAAGAAGAAATTCAAAGGTAAAACACTTTAACTTTTATAGTTTTGTTCAATTTACTTGTCTAAATACTTAATTCATAAGAGTTATTTGTGGAAATAGATAAGATATAGTAGAAAAAAAGCAAGTAAATGTCATTTTATCTTAATAGCATTATTTATCTAAGATTAAGGAACAGAAAAAAATAGTTTGTGACAATTAAAATACAATGACTATTATAATGAGCCACATTTTTAACTCTTTGAATGATTTTTTGATGCTTGCTATGCTCTCAATTATCTTCTAGAGTTTGCAGACCTGATTAAATATCTCCATCTGCTATGTGCTGAAACAGATATTTGTTCTTCTACAGAAGGATTTTTTTCCCCAAAACTAATGGTATTTTGCCAAATCCAAGAGGGTTTATCAATTCAGTTGAATTATTAGAAGGGATGAGATAAGGCTCATATTTCTGGAACAATTAAATGTGGCAGACGTACCAGGTATTTGGGTTATGTTACATTTCATCTTCACACTGGCTCTGAAGATGTTTATCCTTAAATAAGGAAATGGAAGCTCGGCATGTGTGTATCTTATCCAAGTATGCACAGTTACTGTGGCACATGGCAAAGTCTCCACGTGAGCCCATGTCTGAGGACCCCTGAAACCATGATTTACTCAACAGTATAACATTTCTGCCATTATACTCTGCCTGCCAGAAATTGTTGGATAACACTGCAATGTCACATCAGGGCACATTGCCTTATAACCTCTCAAGAATCTCCCTGATTTTTGTGTGTATGTGTGTGCAATGCAAGTAATCACATTTGTTTAAAAAAAAAAATCATCATCCTTAATGGGGAAAGATAGAGCTTTTCCTGTAAGGTCAGGAACAAGATAGGGATGTTCACTCTCACCATTTTTATTCAACATAATACTAGAAATCCTAGCCACAGCAATCAGCAAAAACAAACAAAAGGTATCCAAATTGTTAAGGAAGAAGTATAACTTTCACTATTTGCAGATGACACGATACTTTAGGCAGAAACCCCAAAAGATTCCACCAAAAAACTGCTAGAACTGATAAATGATTTCAGTAAAGTTGCAGGATACAAAAATCTGTGTACAGCAATCACTTGCATTTCTAAACACCAATAATGAAGCAAAAAGAGAAATTACGAGAACAATCCCATTTACAGTTGCACCCAAATAATGAGATACCTAGCATAAACCTAACCAAAGAGGTGAAAGACCTGTGCTCTGAGGAAGGTATATAACATTGATGAAGGAAATTGAACCTGACAGAAATAATTGGAAAAAACATTCCATGTTCACAGAGCATTGTTAAAATGCCTATGCTATCCAAAACAATCTGCACATTTAATGCAACCCCTGTCAAAATGCCAATGGCATTTCTAACCAAAATAGAACAAGCAACCCTAAAATTTAAATGGAACAACAAAAGACCCTGAATAGCCAAAGAAATCTTGAAAAAGAAAAGCAAACTTTGAAGCACGCAATTCCAGACTTCAAATTATATTACAAAGCTGTAGCAATTAAACAGTATGGTACTGGCACAAAATAGACACATGGCTCAATGGGACAGAATAGGAAGTTCAAAAATTAACCCACGATTATGTGTTTATTTAATATATAACAATACAGAAAAGAATATCCAATGGGAAAAGACAGTCTCTTCAACAAATGGACAGCCACGTGCAGAAGAATGAAACTGGACCACTTTCCTATTCGACACACAAAAATTCAAAATGGATAAAAGACCTAAACATTTGTGAGACCTGAAACCATAAAAATCCTAGAAGAGAGCACAGGCAGTGATCTCTCTAACACTGACCATGGCAACTTCTTACTAGATATGTCTCCTCAGACAAGGGAAACAAAAGCAAAAATAAATTACTGCAATTACATCAAAATAAGAAGCTTCTGCACTTTGAAGGAAACATTCAACAAAACTAAAAGGCAACCTACAGAATGGGAGAAGGTATTTGCAACGACATAGCCAATAAAAGGATTAGTACCCAAAATATATAAATCTCAATACCCCAAAAAACAATGCAATTTGAAAAGGGCAGAAAACATGAACAGACATTTCTCCAAAGATGACGTACAGATGGGCAACAGACACAGGAAAGCATGGTCATAGTCACTCATTAGGGACATGCAGCTCAACACTGTGAGCTACAACTTCACACCTGTCAGCATGGCTAAAATCAACACAAGAAGCAGGTATTGGCGAGGATGCAGAGAAAAAGAGAAAAATTCTCAGCTCAAGCACTGCTGGTGGGAATGCGACCTGGTGCAGCCTCTCTGGAGGACAATACAGAAGTTCCTTGAAAAGTTAATAGAACTACCCTACAATCCAGTGATCACACTACTGGATGTTTACTCAAAAAATGAAGAATTCTAAGTTGAAAGCATACGTGCACCCCTTTTATAGCCGCGTTATCCACAGTAGCCAGGATGTGGATGCAGCCCCAGGGTCCATGGACTGATGAATGGATACAGAAGAGGCGATAGATACACAACGGAACATTGCTCAGCCACGAGTAAGAATGAAATCTTGCCATTTGCAGCAACACAGATGGAGCTGGAAAGTCCAACGCTGAGTGAAATAAGCCAGAGAAAGACAAACACCATACGAGTTCACGCAGATGTGGAATTTTAGAAACAAAGGAAAATATGAGAGATAAACCAAGAAACAGACTCTCTCCTCTAGAGAACTGATGGTGACCGGAGAGGAGGTGGGTGGGAGATGGGTGGGAGATGGGTGGGATAGGGGATGGGGATCAAGGAGGCACTTAGGGTGAAGAGCACCAGGTGATGTGTGGAATTGGGGAGTCACTACCTTGCACGCCTGAAACCAATTCGACACTGCATGTCACCCGGAATTGGAATAAAAAGGTAAAGACAAGGCTATTCCGAGATAGGTCTGAAATTCAAGCACACACGGCAGAAAGGGAAATAGGAACGAATGCCTTCTGAGACCATGGCTTTCACCTCAAGCGAAATGCAGGCCGGGGTGAAGGAAATCGTGTGAATCACACAAAAGTAGAGAAAAAAGATGATGCTACACAGAATTGTAGACACATGTACACACGTGCCACAGTCTTCTCTCTACTGTGGGTTTAACGTTTCTCTACCGCTACGTGGCCCCACATGCTTGCCCACACCACGGGGGACCTGGTCCTGCCCCTGGAGCTCCACTTCGGGGAGAGGCTCTCCATCACGCCCGGCTCGACGCCACGACCGGGAATCCGGCCACAGAGACGGAGCTGCCCAGAGCATGCACACATGGGGATGCGTGTCCGGACACTACAGACTCTCCCATCATCTCTGCCCACCCCCATCCCCAGTACACACTTTCACATGCAAAACGCTTCTGCTTCGCAGGGGGAAATGGACTGATTTTTCTCACCAGGGTCTGAGGAAGCCTTCCCGACAGCTTCACCAGACTCAGCGTGGTTGCCTGGATACTCTCTCTCCTTCTCTCTTATTCTGATTAAAGGGCAATTTGGAGATTTTTTTTTTTAAAACTGATCTGTCATCTAGAAATATTATCAGCCCTCCCTTACACTGATTTGTGAAGTGGCAGGTTGAGCGTGGCTATTTAGAGATGGTTCTTCAATAGGGTAAAATAAGACATGGATTTCCCCATTTCCTCTCTCTCCGAGGAATGTGTACGTACTAAATGCAGTGAAACTTCTATGGGTAAATGGCCTCAGCAGGTTTGGGGAGTTTCTAGGGAGTAAAAACAACGCAGGCATGAACCGAGACGTCTTATTTTACAACTTAAAAATAACCATTATTGCAAATAAATGGCCATCGGAATGGTGCTTTGGGGGCGGGGGACAAAATCCCTCAAAAATCAACATTTTTAGAGGACTTTAAAAACCCTGGTCTCCGATATTTCACATATAAGGAAGTCAATGCCCCA
The DNA here is from genome assembly GCF_048418805.1 of Vulpes vulpes. NCBI lineage: Eukaryota > Metazoa > Chordata > Mammalia > Carnivora > Canidae > Vulpes > Vulpes vulpes. Next base: position 117,509,664 of record NC_132781.1, read on the forward strand.
TCTGGATTCAGACAAAATTTGGGTTATAAAAATTCATATCTGCAATCAACATATTTGCATAATCCAGCTTGAAGTAAAATTTGCATGCAACGAACTGCATGTATGGAAGGTGTGCACACTGATAAATTGTGATTATAATATGCACCTGTGGAAGCATTACCATGATCCAGAGCACACACGCATATAAACATTCAAAGTTCCCTGTGAAATTCATTCTCCTCACTCCTGCTCATGACCTCATCCTCAGGCAGGAGGTCTTTCTCTAAGATTACTTTGCTTTTTTCAATAGATTTTTCATAATGGAAACAGAGTATACATTCTTGAGCTCCGGATTATTTTGGCATTGATTCATGGTGCTGGGTGCATCGCTACTTCATCCCTGTTAAGGGCTAAGTAGCAATCCATTGTAGGAATATACCAGATTTTGTTCGCTTCCTTCACCTGTAGGTAGACCTTTGAGTTATTTTCAATTTTCTACTCTTACAAATAAAGCATTTATAAACATCTGTGTTCCTTGGGAGGATATACGGCTACATCTATGGTCAGAATATATTTAAATTTTAAGGAACTTGCCACTCATTTTTCCAAGTGACTGTACGATTCCACCAATATTTCCACCAATAATGAAGAATGCCAGTTGCTCTGTCCCCACACCAGCATTTGTTCTGGTCAGTCTTCTTAAAAATTTTTAGCCATTCCAATAGGCATGCGCATTGTGGTTCTGGTCTGCATTTCCCGAATATGTTTGAGCATTTTTTAAGATATATGGGACTTCTTTGATGAAATTTATTAAAATCCTTTGTGTATTACTGCATTGTTTTCTGAGAGTTCTGTATATATTCATATATCTGGAAACAAATCCTCTATGCGATGAACAGGGTTCATTCTTTGCAAAACTATTTTCAGTTCTTGTATTTTCATTTCCTTAACAGTTTTTCAAAGAATATTTCCCTTTGTTCTAATGCCTAATTTACAGATTTTTAAAATAATGTTATGAACTTAAAAAAAATGTTATGAATTCTGCTATGGGTATATTAAAAAAAATCAACTTTAAACTAAGATGCAAAGGATTTTTTTCCCTGTTATCTTCTAAACTTGTATAGCCTTTGGATTTTAAAATGAGATTTTTCCAGTTTTTATTCAGTTTATTTCTACCTTCTATATCTCTAACTTTTAAATATATGAAAATTATAATTGCTCCAATGTCTGTTAATTGTAATTTGTACCTGTTGTAGTTGTTTTGACTGATATTTCTTCTAATTATGACCTTTTTTTTCCCCTTGTATGTCATCTCAGTTGGCTGTCAGATGTTGTGGGTGTTTCTCGGGTGCTGAATACCTGTTCTCTTAAAAATATTGGGTTTGGTTCTAGGACATGGTTACATTGCTTGGAAGCAACTGGGTTCCTCTGGCTCTTGCTTTAAGGACTTCTGGACAGGATCATCGCCAGGATGAAGACCCTCTCCTCTCTTTTTGCTCCACCCACGGCCCCATGAGTTACAGGGATATCTTGTCTGCATGGTGGCAGCAGCTGTCCCTTCCAGCCTGGACTGAGCCCTGAGCTCTACTCTCTGATATTCCGGGGTCTTAGTACTTCCCTCAAACATGTGTGGGTATTTACTTTCCAGAACACCCTAGGACACTTTCAGCATCTGTCCGGAGTTCTCTGTCCTGCAGAGACAAGCTGCTCTGCGGTTTCTCTTGAATCTCAGCTTCATCTCAAGCTTCGGGAATCCATGGTTCTTGGCTTGGGTTCTTAATCTTTGCACTCCAGCCAGAAAATTCTCTAAAGGCAGTAATCTCAGAAAATCATGGTGCTCCTTTGTTTACCATCCCTTAGGCATGAATATTCTGTATTGTCCAAATACCCAGTGTCTTAAAAAAAAACATTCATGGATTTGTTTTTTTTTTTCCTGGTTTTATGTATTCATCATTGCAGGCAGGATCGTCAACCCAGTCCCTGTTACTCTGTCTTGGCCAAAAGTGTAAGTCCTTCACAATTTTTTTTTTTTTTTTTTTTGCTAAAAGGAAATTGCTATAATCAGAGAGTAATTATTAAATAACTCTCTACATTATAATCAGCTAAAACCACCATAAATGTTGCTCTCTGCAAATCACTATGCTTTTTATGCCAAATCACTTTATGGGTTACCTCATGTTGAATGTTATGAGCTCCAAAGTAGGTTGCTTCTGACATTCTAATAATTTGCATTGGGAACAAATACACTAAATCAGAGGGAATACTTAGCAGGGGGAGGCATGTGCTGAAGTAGAGGTATTGGGCGAAGGCCAAAGGAGGGATAGAGCCAGAGGATGGGTGAGGAAAACAACAGAAACATCTAAGTGAAAGGGGGAGGAGAGAGACACAAAAATCATCTTTTCACTGCGCCACTGTTAACACATAATGCAAAGCACGGAATGCCTGAATGGTTAGTCACTGCACATTCCTGATGCTCAGCTTGTGTATTATTTGCTCTTTTCAATTATTAAAAACAACATGGTAGGAGGAGGAAATAAAACAAGCACAATTAGGGGGAAATGTCTGGATTTTAGACAATCTCCAGTGAAAAGCTTAAAAAAAAAAAGAATCCTACATTTTGATTACAGTTTCTTAACCCATATGCCAAGAAAGGTGGATGGACATTGTGCATTTTACTGGTTTAAATATAATTTATACTGCCCTGTCCCATATCATTTTATGAACCCAGCACTGATCAGATGGCATTTAAGAACTAGCCAATACATAAGTTTATAAAACAAAAATATTTTCATAGAAGTTCTAGGCAGATTCAGAACCCAATAGATCAAAGATGTAGGTTTATGAATGTTTTAGAATCCCATCTCCTATAAAATTGAATTGGGTTCCCAGACTGAGTTCCCATGAGAATTTTATGCAACAATTCTCAATTAGAAGGGCTTTAAGACCTTACTCACTTGACCCCAACATTCTATTAAATTGAAGTATCATTGTCAATAATTATGAAACGAGTGGTATTTAGCTAAGTAACCATGGAACTGGACAGTTCCATTTTATAATCAATGGTGAAGAGACCAGAACAGTAAAGATAAGCAGAGATAATTAGTTTAAAGGGAGGCATTTTTCTCAGCCCCAATGTACCTGAACTAAGTTGGGAGTTCTTGCTCCTAAAAGGTTTAGGGATCAAAATTAAGAGCAGTATATGCAATTCTGCAAAAATCCCTGTCAAGGTCCCTCAGTTCTGCTTCCAGAGAAGTTCAATTTCCATTCCAAGAGATGTAATTCATCATCAAAATGATATCATTAAATAAAGACTTGATAGCTCAATCAAGCACTGGTTGACTTTAATTTGGTGATAGACTAATTTAGAACCTTCAAGATATTAGGGACGTCATAAGGCAGAGGAGCCCATGCAAAATTGGGAGTGATCGTGACATGCAGGGACCCACGTTGATGATTCCTAATACCATATTGTGTTTGCAAATACTCTTCCTTGTTGGGAGGGAGGGATTACTTTCAGCACAAAATCCATTTAGGGTAAAATAAAAGACTTTTTTGATGTCAGATCGTGGGGTACAGATAGAAGCAGCAGTCCAAAAGGCTCAGAACATTTTAAGACAAAGTTCCAGACCATTAAAGTAAGAAGTGACCCCTGGGTTTAACCACAAACATTCAGCTCTTAGAAGGTAATAATTTTAATCACGAATACCACTGACAAAAATAGTTATCTGAAGTAAGATCAGAGCCATTACATAGCCAAAAATAACACTACAGAGCAGCAGCTCGCTGAGGCAATCTGAGGTAGACGGGGCACATCGTGGCATACACACAGAAAGCATTAATGGAACAGCCAAAAACTGAATTAGAGGGAAAAAGAGAAGACAAAAGTAAATGATCGTCACCTATGTCAGGCCTTCAGCACACTCTGTATAGCAGTAATTAAAAAGGAAACAACACTAACAATTTTGACTGTGTCTAATATTGACCCCAGCCCATCCCACTATTCTCATGGACTTGTTCCTTTCTACAGACAGACATCTAAACCATCCTGATCTGGAAACCAGGACAGGGTGGCCTGGGAAGGCAACCAGCAAATGCTATGGAATGTTGGTTTGCCCACATTATCATCATCCAGGTGTACTATAAACTACACGCCTAAGGAATGAGACTCTGGAGAATTAGCCTTGTTCTGATTCTACCCCTTTTTTGCACTTTGTTGAATGCTTGAGTCTCTTCAGACACAAAATGAAAGGATCAAATATTAAAAACCTGTAAAAATATTGGTAATTCATCACTTCTGTGCACACTGTGCTCTAATCCAATGTTTGGAAGGCCCAGATGGAGGCCTAAGCAGTGACGACAGAGGGGCTTGGGAATGAGTGTAGGTCAGGCTCTGGTGTGAAGATCTTGTCGAGGGGCCTCCAGCCCTTCACAGTTAGCCTCAGGGGCTCAGCGTCCACACTACTGACATCCTAGACTGGGGTTACGGGATAGTTTATTGTAGGACCAGGTCCTGTGCTCTGTAGGTGGTTTGCCAGCAGCTCGGGGCTCTGCCCACTAGATGCCAGGAGCACCCCCAGTCACGACAACCACAATGTCTCCAGATATAGCCAAATGTCTCCTGGGGGCAGCTGAGAACCACTGGTTTCCGTGTAGCTCAGTGAGACTACCTGAGTTATAGGGGCCCCCACACCTGCTTCTGAGCTCCGGGGAGAAGAGCATGCTTTCCACCTAAAAGGACAGATGGGAGAATTTTCATGAGGTGATCCCTGCTTTCCTCATAAAAAAGCATTTGTCATCTGTGTTGGGTGATGAATCTCACATTCCCAGGCTTCTTTGATGCTTAAAATATCCTTTGCTAGGACAGTGTCTGTACCCACACATCTTTATTCATTCACACGTCTTCCCTGTGACCACTGCAGCAGAGCAAGTGAAACACTGCCAACAGCCACCTCCACCCTGACTTGAGGGGTGGGGGAAATGGAGGGACAGCCCATGGATATGAAAGGGCTTCTGCAGCTGCCCTGCTTAACATAGACACACCTTCCCCAGCTGCACAGTGAGCACGTTGAAGAGAGCCCCTATATGAACTTTCTGGATTCCAGTATATACACATCTGTGGCCCGCACATTGCTCAGTGAGGTTCCCATTTGTTGGAGTTGTAAACTATTACTGATGAAAAGACCATCGCCCAGAAAATGCCCCTTAAACCATACCTTAAACCTAGGACTAAGCTAGGGCTGGGTCACAAATCAAAATCTCAATAAGGTCTTCCTACTAACCAAAGTTGTGGACATGGGTAGGTCTCATTTTAACTGTGGAGTAATGCACAGAACATGGTGCCATTTCTTCCCATTTAGAAACTCAAGATACGTGCATGTAAATGTACATTGTTGAAAACAAACGCAACTCTCTGTGAAAGGATAAGCTCACCTTCTTTCTCGATAAGGAGAATGGAAGCAACCCAAAACAGGCTCTCTAATGCTTCATTTTAGGGGAATAAAGATGTTGATAATTAAGAGGAGTTATATCAGTTGGAGTTCATGAAATGAAAGTAGTTTAAAATATACAAGGCACTTTTGGCTCGTTAAATTTTCCAAGCAACTCAAACAGGTAGTTTTTTCTCTTCCATCTTTAACTTATGAGCTGAGCAAATTCAGTTGCTGATGAGCATGGAGTTGATTGGCGATAAACTCAGAGATCTGAATCCTAACCTCATGCTTTGAAATCCTCTACTCCCACCTTCCTAATGATTCTATGTGGAAAGGTACATTTTCTGGTTGCTACCATGGGATCAGAAGATAATGACTCAAGGGTAGAAATGACAGTTTACTATTGCACTGGGATTCCAGAACGTGAGACCAGTCCCTCCCTCGAGACGGTCATGAGAACACGGGTTGATGAGGCATCCAGAGACCTACACTGCATCAATTCCTAGTGTTAAGTGTGCTTAATTCCACAGCATATAAAATTCTGAATAAAAAGGTATTATTTCCTGTCAAATTCCCAAAAAACTTATATTCATTATACTTCGATGATATTCTAGGACAGGCTTTTTTTTCTTTACAAATTCAATTGAAGATTTATTCTCTCAACCAAAACAGGAAAAAAAAGAAACATTTTCCCAGTATTGTATTCGTATACTTGATAGAGACGATATACAACAAGCTTAAGGCAATTTGCCATAGCTGGAAAATCCAGCTTTTCTTTTGAGACAGAAGTTTTGTAATTCCATGATCTTGAATTAAAAAAAAAAGTGCTTTGCGTTGGAAGTTAGGGTCATGAAGGTCTCCTCATGAGATATGGAGTCAATGACAACCAGTTTATAAATATTGTCAGAGTGAAGAAAACTGTTAAAGACGCCTAATGAGATTATGAAAAAAGTTTAATGATTTCAGCAGGTGAAAAATATCTTAATACCTAACCATCTACTTAAGATTCAAATTTGACACATACCCACGCATTGTAATTAAAGGACCAAATTAGAAAAATTAACTTCCACAGTATTTAGACACTGTCCTCTCATTTGAAATGATTTTATGTGCAAAACTCAAAGCTTTCACATAGATTCATGAATCATTTTCAGGCTATTGCAGTAAAGACAGTTGAAACAAGAGCTTTGGCTCTTCAATTTGGAAATGGGACTGGCTGTTTTACACTGTTCTAAGACCCAAAGGGGTTGAATCATCCAGAGCCATCTAAACGTTAGGTGAAAAAGGCCAGGATGGGACCCATTTCCTTGCCTGCAAAGCCTATGTTCATATATATTTGCAACTTTCCTACCTAGCTTCACACTGAGAAAAATGTGGACGTGTTCTCATGGATTTCCATTTCTATAAGGCAACTGGGAATTTTCCAGAAGCCTTATAATTTCTAGGGCTGAGAAATACTCCCCCCAGTGGGAAGGAATTAAGTAGCAGGTTCAGCTGAATCATTGCTTCGACTATGAAAACAGATAAACCCCGTATGTGATAGCGATTTCCCTGGTCCATAAATGTCCTAAGCTGTTTTAGGCCCTAACTGGATAAGTCTTGTGCTTCCCACTGATAGGAATGTTGATTTCCATGAAGAGCACCAAGATTTGGCCCCTTAATAGTTTTTTAAGCAGATATAAATGTCCCCTTACTATGTACGTGTCACACAAACTCCCTCCATCATAGATTTGCATGTAGTTTCTCACACCCTGCTGTTACTAGGAAGCTCATATCTCGGTATTAACTGAACCCTCGTGCCTCTGGCATGTTTTTAGGATCAGTTTTGTCCACTGGGTCTCACAATTGAAGTGTTTGCATCTTCGGTATTAACCTCCTCATGGTTGGACAAGTTCTTGTGTTTGTTCTTATCCACATTAAATAAACCTATGAATTTGGGTCAGACCCAAAGCCAAATATTTAATTGCATTGGCTTTACTTTTAGAATTTCTCTACTCCTGTACCTAGAACATTAATGTACAGACTCTTCCAGAATTCTGCATCTACCATCAGAGAAGACTACTATTTCAACATTCTCTTGTTCAGTCATTGCAAGTTATACAAATGGAGGCTGATGTGTTGCGAGACTCTCAGTTTTGTCTCACAGCCCTTCATAGCATTTACCTTTATTTTGAGCTTTATTTTCAGAGATATTTTGGAGTTAAAGTCAAAAGGGTGAACTCTGACAAATGTTTGTACATTGAATGTAAGTGAGTATACATTTAAGTAAATTTAGAAAAGATAAATGTAAAAGTTTTATGCAGAATGTAAAATATGTAAATCATAAACCCCAATCGTCTAGGGTATACTCAAGGAAAGTGGATGGAATTACAAATTGTAGTCAGGATAAGTACTCACAAACTTGGTTTGCTACTTCTTTTCCTTTTCTCCCGGTCTAGGCAGACCTTTAAGAGTCATTTGGAAAATGTACACTTGTTTAAGAATGATATCGTGGCATTTTTAGGGCCGAAAATGTTAACATTAGAATGTTTGGCTCTGATGTTGAAACAAAAAGAACAAGTGTGGCAACTGACAAATTTTCCAAACTCTCCACCAACCAGGGGAAGAGCATAAGGCGGTGAGGAATTGGGCTTTGTCAGATGGGGAAGCAGAAAGACGGTCGCCCATAATCGAGGGGCATCAAGATGGTCCACCAACACCGAGCGTCTGGTGGTCCTGACCAGGAGGCTCCTCCACAGCCCATATTCCCGGAGAAGCACTTTGAGATATGACCAACGTACAAAAAGCTGTACACCTCAATGCATTCAACTCGGTGAGTTTGGGCAAGTGTACACCTGTACAAGACCACCACACTGGACACTGTGAATGGCAGTATTTACTGCTTCCAAGTAAATCTCTATTGTGTTAAGAACACTTTACACAAGACCTACCTTTTTTGGCCATTTGCCAGGATTACTGATAACCACCATACTCTCTAGGGCCAAATCTCGTAGAAGCTAAATTTTGTGCACTATGACCAACCCTTCATTTCCTCCTCTAAGCCCCAGCAACAACCATTTCACCTTCTGACTCTGAGTTGATGTCCAGATCCCTCACCCAAGTCCCATCAGGTGATGTTTGTCCTTCTGCGTCTGGGTTTTTTCATGGAGTATAATGTCCTCCAGGTGCATCCACGTCATCCTACATGGCAGGATTTCCTTTTGAATGGCTGAACTTCCATCATGGGTCTACACCACATTCCTATCCATTCATCCATCAGTGGACAGTTAGGTTGTTTACACAGTCTTGGCTACTGTGAATAATGCTGCAATGAACACGGGGGTATAGAGCTCTTTAAGACCCAGATTTCATTTCCTTTAGATACTCAGGAGAATTACTGGATCATATAGTATCTCCACTTTTAATCTTCTGAGGACCCTCCATACTGTTTTCCACAGCGGCTGCACCAGTTTGCATCCCCACCAACAGTGCATGAGTATCCCCCATTCTCCACATCTTCACTGACACTTTTTTTTTTTTTTAATAACAGCCATTCTAACAAGATATCTTGCTGTGGTTTTGATTTGCATTTCCCCTACTAGTGATGTTCAACATCTTCTCATGTACCCGCTGGCCACTGTAGATCTTCTCTGGAAAAAAAAAATAATAATAATCAAGACCTTAAGTTCTTTGCCTATTCTATTTAAAAATCATTCTGTCATGATGTGGGAGTTCCCTACATATTTCAGATGTTGAAATGGTTTTATGAGATAGTTTGCAAATATTTTCCTCCAGTACTGCTCTTCGGTGAAGCAGATGGTGGAGGCGCTTGGGAGCATGACCACTCGGATGAGTGCTTTCACTCGTGTCCTGAGACCTTAAACCTCCATCCACTCTGCCAGAGGCTCCCAACATGGTCCTTTCATTTTTGAAACATGGGGCAGTGAACAAAGCACAAAGGAAATATTTTTTCTACTATCCTCCTTTTCAAAAGCATGCCTACAATCATGAGACAAGTGGCAAAACCGTAAAACCAATGTCTGTAAAGCCACAATGGGTTGCAACAGACATTGGCCAGAAGGTTCTCTATGAATCACTTCAAACAAGCCCAGGATACGAGAGCTATGCTTTAAGGTACCACCGATTCTCATTTAAAACACCATCTCCTTATTTTATCTTGTCTGGTGGGGGAGAAAAGGATATTCTTTTTGGGGGGTAAATGTTCTTTTAAACTGTTAGATTGTGTTATTTCTCATTTTAAGTAGCTTTTTATTATGTTTATTGCTGACTTATGGGACTACTTCTCACAAGCTGATTTTAGAAGCGCAGCTCTGATTTATATTGCGGGCAAAATATAATAGTAGGTAAAGTGCCTTCTCTACTCCTGTTAGCCTTGTTGCAGGTAAACTTTACTGTCTTGTTACGTGTGAGCTCTTCTGAATTAGAACATGTTTTAATATTTTATATAGGCAAGGGGCTGCTGGGAAATAGTAAAAAAAAAAGTATATTTTTACACATATACACAAATATGTACTCACACGCGAACTTTTACTTTCATAATTTTACACATGTACAGGTTTACTGAGGACTGGAAAATGTGTAGAGTATCTAAAATGCATGAAGTCAATATTTCCTCAGAAAAAAAAAATCCCTGAAAAATTTTTGAAGGAACTTGCAGGACTTTTATCATACATTTGAAATTTTTGAATTCAATTAGCCAACATATAGTACACCATTAGTTTCAGATGTAGTGATAATTTATCAGTTGCGTACAATACCCAGGGCTCATCACATCAGGTGCCCTCCTTCATGCCCATTACCCAGTCACCCCATCCCCTGACCCACCTCCCCTCCAGCAGCCCTGTTTCCCCAGAGTTAAGAGTCTCATGATTTTTCTCCCTCTGCTGACTTCTGCACTTTCTTATATTCCACATAGGAGTGCAAGTATAAAACGGTCTTTCTCTGATTGACTTCTTCCGTTCAGCAGGATACCCTCCGGTTCCATCCATGTCGATGTAAATGGTAGGTGTTCATCCTTTCTGAGGGCTGAGGAATATCCCATTGTATGTAGACCGCATCATCTTTATCCATCTGTTGAAGGACATCTCCAATCTTTCCGCAGTTTGGCTGTTGTGGACATTGCGGCTATGAACATTGGGGTACAGGGACCCCTTTGGGTCACTACATTTGTATCTGTGGGTAAATCTCCAATAGTGCAATTGCTGGATCATAGGGTAGCTCTATTTTTAACTTCTTGAGGAACCTCCACACTGTTTTCCAGAGCGGCTGCACCTGCTGTGCAAGAGGGTTCACCTTCCTCCACAGTTTTGCCAACATTTGTTGTTTCCTTTCTTAATCTTATCCATTCTGACCTTTGTGAGGCGGTATCTCATCGTGGTTTTGATTTCTATTTTCCTGATGCCAAGTATGTGGAGCATTTTTTCAATACATTTTCTTCAGTAAGATTTTGAGCATCTATATGTGAAGGCAAAAAAAATCTAAAGTTTTAGGAACAATTGAATTAAACGTCTTAATTCATACATATTTGAAACTATAAAATTTTTCAAATGCTTTTTATAAATCTACTGAGATCATGTTTTTCTATTTAGCTTATTTCTAAGATTCAAAAGTATCAAGGCATACTCCTATCTTTCTATTTCATAGGTATAATTTTAAAATATACAAGATTGAATTTCTGAAGAATTTTACATTCATGTTAATAGGGGGAGGTCTGTGGTCTTCAAATCTGAATTACCAGTTTATCTAACACCTACATATGTGTTAAACTACACATAACATATGTATAGACATTCCATGTATATATGTATATCCTATGTAAACCTATCCCAGATGTACACACAATCACCTATGTGGTCATAATGTTCTTTTTATGCTCTAGGAGAAATGAATGCCCTGTTCAAAAAACTACTTCATAAATATCAAAATTTTCTGTAAACCCAATTGGACATTATGCTCGGGACAGGGGTTGTTTTGAGTCTATGGTTTCATATTCTACTTTTTCATACTCCTTGGTTGGAGTACATTTTTAAATCTATTTTTTTTAACGTCAAAGTGTTTTAAAAATATTAATGTATCATTTCATCTATTTTGTTAGGGATGTGTAATAGAGATGTGTCAATTATTATGACATATATGTCAATTATTATAAATTTGAACACAGTCCAGTTATCCCAGCACCACTGTATGAAGAGTCCTTCTATTGATTCTGTGTCTGGAGCTTCCTCTTTTCCATTCCTCCCTTATTTTTAATTCTTGTGCCAAAAATCCACTACTTAACGCTGTGTTTTAATAAATCGAACCATCCTCATGGTCCTTTTTCAGCCTTTTCTGGATGAATTTTATGCTTATTTTCTTCCACCTAATATTCAGAGCTGGCCATTAGGTTCCATTGCTGAAATCTTCATTGGATCTTTAACTTAGACTTTAGAGAGGGTTAATATGAACAATATTAAATATTCTCCACTAGGAAAACAACATCCATTCACCAAGGTCTTATTTGGTCTCATCCCGTCTCTGCCTCATGCCCAGAATTTAAGTTCCACAAAGCCATGACAACACCTCCCTTTTCTGGTCACGGTGTCCTAATTTCCTAAGCATGGAACGGGTGTGAACATCTACATGTTGAATGAACAGAAGGAAGTGCGATGAACAAGGATAGCTGTAAGCTCACGTAACAGACCTGCAAACATGCTGGGCGAGGCCTTGCCAAGGTCAAAGACTGGAGCCTGGTGAGCTCAAATACAATGTCTCCTAAATATCCAAGTTCAGACTAGCCCCTGCCTGTTAGGTCTATGCTCCCTTCCCCTGTAAATATGCATTGAGTAGCAGCTTGTGAAAGGCAAGATATCACCAGACAGGCCTTTCCAACATCAAATTTTCCCATCACGGTGACAGTCTTCCTTCCACTGATTTGATAAACTGCCCTGCCAAGGGTTAAGAAGCAGTAGGCAATTAAGCCTTAGCCCAACATGCAAGCAATATCTGCTGTGAACAGATACAGAAGCTCTAGGAGGCCTCCAAGAAAGAGCCCTCGAAAGGCTGCTGGTGGCCCTGGAACGAGAGGGAGTCAGATGTGCTTCTGAGCAGCCCTCGGCCTGGTTCATTACATGGCAGCCCACAGGCCCCTAGTGGCAACGGCATCAGCAGGGAAGGCTGGTAGCGTCCTCCAGCGCCACACAGATGCCTGAACCATGGCAAGGCAGAGAGTTCAGATCTGTGTTCACTCCTTACCATATACAGTTATCAAAAACCCAGCACATTGACACATTACGTATTGCCCCCGAGTTCTGTGCATAGGAAACAAAGTAAAATGGACCACTGACCTATTCATCATACTAACAATAGTCAAGAATGCAAAAAAAAAAAAAAAAAAAAGAGAGAGAGAGACAATAGTAAATTTTTTGGAATACCTTGTCTTTCACAAAAGACAAATCAATTGGTGGTGATTAGAAGCTTATAAACATATCACTCCATAAATATATATATATATATTTTAAAAAACTAATGTACATAGGAATGAAAACGGTGTCCCTGAAAGATCTTTATTTCCTCTCTTGTATTCCCAGTGATATTCAAAATCATTTATTTCTGGCTTTAACTACTCTTATCCCTAAATACAAATTTTATGCTGTGTAGTGTCAAACATTGTAATGGCTTCCCTATGTTTTCAGGATTCGGCTGCCTTCTCATCCCCCCTAGTTCTGCCCCCAAATAGAGGAATATTACTCTTTTTGTTATTTTCAGTTTTTACTCTTAACCCCATATTTTATTTCTTGTTTCATTATCTACACATACCATCTATTGGCTATTTTGTAGGATGAGAATGTTAATGCCCTGTTACCAGGAGAGCTTATGAAAACTGCATCTCTGCTAGTTATCACTTCTCTCCTACGTGATATTATCACATCTCCACACCTAGAAGCCCGCTGGATAACCCTACAAGGAAATAACTGTTGGTAATGCAAAGAACACTTTTAATTAGGGTGAGTTTTCAGATTTTTCCATATCAAACAGAAACTTGATAATTTTTGAAACCTAATTGCAAAACAAGCATCCTCAGCTACCACACTCCATCAGAACAATAAATGGGATTTAAATTGAGAGCTGTTCCCAGAGCTTCCTATTTTCTGTCTCCGTTTCCCTGTTCCTGCACGGTTCCGCTTAACGGTTCTTTGTATATTAAAAACTGGGCTATCGAAATATAATGCCAATTTAAGGTACAACAATTATTTATATTAGCGTTACTGGGAGAAAAAAAATATGATGTGGTAAATTAATCTTTGTGCAGCAAAGTACTTCTTAAAATAGGTTTTCAGCATGCATGGTAATGAACTATTGCTATCTCGGCTGAACAGGCATCTTGAAATAACTATGTCCAAAGTTGTTTAAAACCCGTCCCCGAAAATTTCAGTCTCAGCCACACAGGCAAGCGGATTTCTGACTTAGAGCACCCAACAGCACAAGCCCTTCCCCACCCTGCCCCCCAACCCCTTGCTCAGTGTGGGCGCGCACGAGTCAGCCGTGACTTTTACATGCCTCCCTCTGACCTTCCCATGATAGTCTTAATAAGGCCTGGCTGCCGAGGATCAATCAGCCTTCATAAAGCAGCAGCCTTCAGATTAATCTCCTGTTATTAATTTCACAAGGTAAAAAGACAAGCCAGCCAGCCAGGATTGCTCTCACCGCCGTGTGCTCCCCTAAAATCACTGTCTGTGGACCACAAACAAGTTTCCAATTTGGTGAGGCTGTAAAATGTGCCAGTTTCATAAAAATTAATTTAACTGGATGCAACAGAGTCTGGGATCATAGGGATGAGGCGGGCACGGGTCGTGGTAAGTGGCACCCCCCGGTCGCTCAGGGGCACCACAGCCACATCCGTGGGGCCCACGCCCGCCCCAGTCTCCCGTTGGATTCTTCTCTTCCCACATAGCCTCTCCTAGGGCTTCCATCCTCTGCCTTTTAGCCTTAATTACCCCTCCCGGTCTCCCTTGACAACCAAATTAGAAGGTACACGTACAAGTCCGTGATGATCGCCCTCCTCCTCATCCTCAGAAACCACAAACCACCCGACCGTCAACCCGGGCTAACTTTGTCAAGGTTGGCTGTCTCCCGGTAACTAGATTTCCGACAGACAGCTCCAGCGCTGGAAGAGAAGAAACACAATTATATAATCGCCCATTGATTTTTTTTTTCTTTTCCTTCCCCTTTACTATTATGTACAATTACCTGAGTTTTTAGATGGTTGAAGATGGAAGTGGAAAATTTACGGAGATTCAACGGGAGAAGGCTGTATCCTGGCGGAGTACAGGCGACCTATGCAGGCCAGGGTCCTGGGCGGAGGCTTTGGACTTCCTCATGGGGCCTTCAGAATTTACTATGAACTTGGCTTGCAAGACTTCACAGTGGTCAGAGGATCCGTCGAGCCCCCTGTACCTGTAAATACGAACAGTTCAGCCTCGGTACCTTTACACACACACCAGACTCTAGTCTCGGGGCCGCGGCCTAATAAGGACAATGACCTTCCCCTTTGCATGTGTCCTTCATGATGGTAAGTGTCCCACTACACAGTTTCCAATTTGGTTTCGAGATGTATTAACTAGAACCTTCCTATCTTCTCTCATGAATCCCTTGCATGAACACCCAATTTTGATTTTCGGTCTTTTTGTCGGCACTGGGACCTCCCCAACCACCTGAATTCCTGCTAACCGTGAGGATTCCTGAGGAGCACCATTTTCCATTAGTTCCTACATTTGATCATGGTGGTTGTTGTTGGTGGTGATAGTGGTGCTGGTGAGCGGGTGGTTAGTAGTGGTCCGAGGTTAGAGGTTAATGAGGCCACATTTGAGACCTTTGTTGAGTCACGGGATCATCTTGACTAAAACTGATTTCTCTTCCATTGCTTGCTTTTTTTTTTTTTTTTTTTTTTTTTTTTGGCTTTTTGCCTCTGGCTTTCTCTCCATTTTCTCCTTAATTTTCCCCCTCCCCCATTGATCCTGTCCGTGGACTCTTGGTAGAGACAGAATGTGGACTTTTAGAAGATTAACTCAGATCTTACTGCCATCTTGCATAATTTATAGCAAACCTTCCAGCCTCCATGAGCAGAAATGTCTGAAGAAATAGGTCTAAAGTATTTTTCAGCTTCTCACGGGGCTTCACAAATCAAAGATCTCCTCAATACCTAAATATAACTACAGACTTGGTTTTCTCCACCAGATGTAAAGTAAGGCAGTTTATTTTTATAATGCTTTGGGATATGTGTAATATCACATATTCATATATTTGCGGTCGTGCCTACGCTTGGCTGAATTTTTCATTTTTAGTGCAGATATTGATCATCAGAAGGGGAGAGCTAGAGCAGAGGCTTCTGAAACTGCAGGGTATTTTCCAGAGTCACTTTGTCAGAAAGCTAACAGGGAAACATAACTCACCGGGAATGTAGGTACTCCTCCAGAAGAGATTTACGAGGAGTTGGAGGGAATTCGGTTCAGGACTGAGATAAGGAATACAAACCAAACAGTACTGTCAAGTATTATGAGGGTGGGCCGCAGTCATGATTGCGTGAGCAAAGATCATTCCAGTCGCTCACCTGACACAGCAGTCGATCCAGAATAAAAGATAGCAAGGGGATTGCAGGTCGGGGCCGTCCAGGACAGGGGGGCAGGTGTGGAAGGCCGTGTTCCCGCAGGTAAGGGGCCCCGCAAGCAAATGCCGCGGCCTCTAACTGCTGCCCAGCCCTATTGATCGGGCACCAGGCGCGGAGATGAAGGCCGGGGCCTGGGGGTGGGAGGCAGGCCTGTTTTTTTAAGCAGGTTATTGAGCTATGTACATGGTCTCAGGCAATTCCAGCTCTAATCCTTGGAAATTGCAGGAACCTTAGGGGAGTAAAAATGCAATGAGACCTTGACGGAGGAGAGGCTTCCCTCAGCTCGAGATGATTTATGGGGAGAACACACACCCCCGGTCTGGGTCAGAAAGCATCAGGAGAGATTAGAAGTTAAAGCCAGCCTCCTCAGTGACTGATCGGGACCGGATCGGAGGCTGGTGGGGCCTCTAAAATCACCCGTAATGACCTGCGAGTCACCAACATGACTGTGGGGTAACAGGAGGGAGCCAGCAGAGAGCAGCTCGGCCGTCAGGCAGGCCCCTCTTCTGCAACATTTCTACACTCATGCGAGTCTCCCTCACTGCTTATGAACTACATCCTACCACCCACGTGTGTTAGAGGCGAAGCTAATTGATGTTCATTCAGCGAAAGTAAGAGACTTCCCTGTCGACGTAGTTAATAGCCAAGATGGGGGTTCAAAGGATAAACCGCTGCCCTATTGAAAAAGCAGAAGTGGAAGGAAGAGCGATGAGGCCTCTACATTCAGGCTTTCAGATGCTACGGGTATCGGATAGAAGAAGCCGAGGGCCCGCGATGCTCCCAGTACCTGCAGGAGACGTGCGTTCCTCGTGCTTAGGCCCGCGTGCACGAGAAAGCAGCAGAGGGGACCACAACCCTGCCCTGGACAAAGTGCGGGCTTCACTGCACCCCAGCCCGGGGCCCTTGCCAGTCCTCCTCCTGGCTGTCCTCGTTTCCTCATCGACACAGTCGCGGTTATCTCGCAGCTTTGCAAGGAAGACAAGCTCCAGATCATAGTGTTCAGGAGACTCCTTGAACTATGGGATGTGGAACACGGGAAGCCCTGGACGACCAGCCACACGGACTCCGGTCCTGGGACATCAGAAACTATTCAGTAGCAGGAATAAATGTTTAATCTGCACTCATCTCTTTGAAACAAGACCTAGAATTTCTTTCAGATGGCCGAGGAGGGGACTGGGGACTCGTCCAAATTTGGCGATTGCTTGCATCGTGTTGATGGAAATTTATCTTTCGTTTGAGCCTTGTTCACTCACAAACACGGGTGATCATAGTGACCGCAATGATCGATGCCCGAATAGAACTCCTATTCACTCAATACCGCCAAGCACCACACGCCACGCAGGCTTCTGGAAGTTGATATGGATCCTCCCGTTCCCCCTGGTGAAAAACAATACACGCACATTTTTATAATCATTCAAAGGATTTAAATTTTTTGAAATTTCAAAACCATGACCTGAAAGGAATTACCAAAATGCCACCATAAAACTTAAGGGTATTACGACTAACCACCTGACACTTGTTATTAAACCCAATGAAAATACTAGCCTGTGCCCCTCATATCCAAATGTAATCATTTTTTTTGGGTTGAAACCGGAGAATTCTCTATTATCACAATTCTTGCATAATCATCTGGAGTTAGAGACCTCTCTGATCTGATACTTTGATCCCGGGTAATAAAAAGCAGAGGCCAGGACCCTCCGACAGGGCAAGGAGACCACCCAACAATTACACAGAGCTCCCTGGCCATCTCGGGGCAAGAGCACAGAGTCCCGAACTACTGCTCAAAATTCGCATGTTGTGTGCCTGGGCTGGGAGCACGGGGCTCCATTTTTAGGGAAATCTGAAAGGGGTGATCCCATCAAGCTAATGCATTTTTAAGCTCCAGGAAACTTTAAACATCAGCCACCTCCAAGGCCTTGGCAGAGACCTGGTCAAAGCACACACATCATCAGGTGTTTTGTGGCACTGGCCGGAGTGAAGCGCTCTAGTTCTTGCCGGGGTCGGCTGTATGGCACATGGCTGCTTAGATCATTCTCCTTGCATGGGGACTTCAGGGGCAGGGGGCTGAGCTAGGAACCTGATTGAGCGGATTGAGCTTGGGGTCAGGGGGCTGCGCCTCCATGATGGAGAGGCCCGCACCTCCGCAGGCTGGTCAGGGGCCAGGCTCGCTGATGGAGGGCAGTTTGCCAGCCGCTCCGGCCCGTCTCCCACTGGGATTCTAAGGGGCAGGACCCAGGAGGCTCCGTAACAGGTGCCCATCCTGCAGCCCAGGCTGGGACACAGCACAGACATGTGCACAAGGTTGGCCACGTCAAGAGGCGGAAGCCAGCTCACGGACATCATGCTCCAATCCTATAGTTCAGAAAATGGATGTTAGATCCACACCCCCCGCCCCCCACGAGCAACAGTCCAGAAACACCTGCAGGACATGACCAATGATGTTTAAAACTAAACATTTTAAAACTAAACAAAGTTTAAAACTAAAATGATAGTTTTTTTCCTTAATATTAAAGGAGTATCAGATCAACAATTCTAACAGCGAGCTTCTTGCTCGCTGTCTGCAGGTGCAGACAACCCTGATGTAGAACGAGCACCCAAACAGGAGTCCACAGCGGACGCAGGGGCCTCGGGCTGTCCGGAAACACGAGGACTTCAAAACTTCACGAGGTCTGGGTGTTTGGGGGAACTTCCCAGGCCTCATCCCACATAGACGCACTTGCCTAAATACTCTTACAGTTTTATGTTTTCTTAGAGGAACCCCCTCCCAGTTGTAATGCTCCATCACCATCAGAATCGGACCCATCCCTCAGCTACTTGAAAACCATGGCCTAGCACCAAGGGCTGGCAAGCTACAGCCTACAAAGCCACCCAGCCTCCCTCCCAGTTAGGGAAGGTGTATTGGGATACAGCTCTGCCTTTTGTTTACGTGGTGCCCGCCGCTGCTTCCTCCCCGCACGGACACAGTCAACTTGGGGCAGAGATCTGCCCCTGCAAAGCCTGGACCAGGCCCCATCTAGCCAGTTTTCTGAAAAAGTTTGCTCACCTCCAACCGTACGGGACGTGGTCAATATCTAAACACAAGCCCTCACTTCTGCGAAGGTCTCATTTTGAGACTCTGAGGTTTCTAAGAAGCAGGTTTAAATAACAGGTTTAAAACATTGTACTTAAATAACCATGCCTCGTTTCTAATCTTAAATTTCTTTAAAGAGAAAAACAAGCAAATACAGGAGCAGTTACTTAAAGCAGGTAAGTTGATTTTCATAGTAAAATAAAATTTTTCCTTAATATACCTTAGGGTCCTTAGACTGCTGTCTTATATTGAGAGGTTTTGTGATTTCCAATCCATAGATTTTTTTTCATCCAATAAAATAATTTTATGGATCAAAATTCACTTTGTATTTTTAAAATCCAGCATTAAGTCAAACATGGATATTTATACAATAATCTTTAGGTCTATCTCATGATACACCTCAGGGTTCTACAACATTACAAGAATATATTGTTAACGTTAAGCTTAAATATTTGTTTCTCTTAAAATTCCTAAGTCTCCCTGCTGGTTGGTTCAGGAGAGAACTAGAATTTTCAGTAAACAAAACATATGTAAACACCTGACACACGTGGCCCAGAGTCTGCACACACGGCCACACACAGTTGTCCTAAGTACTTTTTCCTGATTGCTCTTGAAAATCGAGAAAAAGATCCCTCTAATGTGTGTCCCTAATTACTCTATGGCTGGGCTTCCTTCCCATTCCAAATGTTGTGTTAATAAAGGGTTGTTCCTCTCCGACAGAGGCAGCTTTTGCACTTAATTGATACTGAAGCCATAATTAAAACAGAAAAAATAGCTCTGCCATAAAGAGGAAAAGGAAAATATTTTTTTTCTCCTGTATGTTGCTTATCACCTTGAGATTTGGTGAAACGGAAAGCAGTATTTTCCCAGAGCCATTCTCGACTAGTCACAGGGCAGGGGATAATTTCTGCCAATAGGCCAGGCACCTGTCCCATCTGGTTTTCACTCCCAGGACTATTTGAGGGTGGTGGTTTTCTGAAGCTCTAATCACAATCATCTCAGTGTGATGTGAATCCTTTTATGCAACATCTCGTACACCCTCGGCATTTACTGAGGGATGGTACAGTCTCGAAAGAAATGGTCTTACCTAAGGGAAGCCATTTGGGCTTTTGCAAATCCACCAGGAGAAATCTTCTGTTTTGACCTGCAGCCAGAGTCCTTCTAGAAGCTTTTCATAATTCATCTCAGTATCCCACCACAAAACCATCTCCTTTCTCTGGGAATGAGCTCAGATTGGATCATGCAGTAGGAGAGTATGGAAACAGGATCAGGGATGTGCCTTTTCTCCACTGAAAATACTTCTGCAGGCTTTTGATACAGTCCTGGATCAACAGTGGGTCAGCATACAGATAAGATTATGCAGGACTTGTTCAATCTTAAGTGAGCATCTAGAAAAGAATTTGCTGAGGTGTTTTGGTATTTTTGAAAAATATTTTGGACTTCTGGGGAAAATTGTAGAGTAGAAGGACCGTAAGGTCACCTTATCCCATGGATACACCTAAAACACAGCAGTGGAAATAACCCAGAAAGTGACCTGAAGGCAGAACAGACTGCCCACAGCTCTATGTAGAGAAGAGGCCACAAAGAGGACCAGGGACAGGGGCAGGATGCAGTAGGGAGCTACATGGACTCACAGATGGTCTATGGGAGGGGTTCTCTGCAGGTACACTAAGGGGAGGGGGACAGACCTCACCCCAGGCACCCCAGGCAGGAGGTCATAAACTGAGAAGATGAATCCCTATCACATTTGGCTTTGAAAACCAGAGGGATTTGGCTTCAGGAGTTCTTATGATCCATGGGGCTTAGCACCTGGAATTTGAAAATCAGCAGGCTCAGCTCTGAGAGCTGGAGGAAGAGGAAACTGACTCCCCGTCCTTAAAGAGGCAGCATAACAAACAGCCCTGCTGAGATACAGCATGGAAAGAACAGTTTGAAAAACACCTGGCATATGCAGGAGGAAGACTTGTGGGGCACCTGGGTGGCTCAGTGGTTGAGCATTTGCCTTTGGCTCAGGTTGTGATCCTGGGATCAAGTTCCACATCAGGCTCCCCATGAGGAGCCTCCTTTCCCCTACCCCCTATTGCCTGTGTCTCTGCCTCTGTGTTTTTCATGAATTAATAAATAAAATCTTTAAAAAGGAGGAAGATTTTTTTTACTAATCTCAGTGTGCTGGAGGGACAGGGTTCTTTGGGAGACTTCCCCAAGGAAAACAAGAGCTGGCTGGCACCATGTCCCACCCTCAGCCTAGATATACTGACACCTACGGGACACAGCTCAGTACAAGTACTCTCCATGTAGCTAACCGGCACACTCCCCTCTCTCAGCAGATCCTCCTGAACCTAGTTAACACTGTCCACCTCCCCTCCCCGTGCTCTTCTCTTGATCCACCCCATCCAAAGCTGTTGCCTCAATCCCTGGCAGCTGCAGGCCCCCTCTGGCAGTAGACTGGCATGGACTCCCTCCCTCCAGGACTACAGAAGGAGTCTCCTAAAGCAGTTCCAGGTCCCCTCTCACAACAGACCTGCACAAATCTTGCTAACATGTACTCTGCCTTCGTGATCTTCTGTGGACTTGCTCCTCCCTCCAACATGCCCTTGGCAGGAGTCCATCCAAAGCTCTGCCACAAGCCAGCTGTGTGCAAAGTCGGGACCAGTAGCGCTCCAAAGTAACCTAAGCCTTGGGGAGAGGGTAAAACAATGCATATACCAGTCCAACAGTAGACCACACCAGTGAAAGCCTCTTAGGACAACACAAGAAAAGCACACTGCAGTTCACTGGAACTGTAGCTCTGGTAAATATATGATCTGACTCAGCTCAAGTTCAGTGCATCCCCAGACTGCCCCCTTAACAACATAAGGACCAAATCCTGCCTATTCCAGGCAAAGAGAGCCATTGCAGATGACTGGACTCAAGGGAAAAGGCTCAGCTAAAGCTCAGCCAAAGAGTAGGATATGCACGACACATATAGGAGACCCTCATGATGTACCAGGTTTTGGTGGACAGGAGCATTGTAGGGCACTCTGGGCCCTCCTACTCCTAAGGCCACTACTCCTAAGAGCAGAAAATGTAGCAGAGTTCCTGAGCACAGAAATATGTCCCAAATGAAAGAACAGGACAAAACCATAGCTAGAGCAAGACAAAAATGGAGATAATATGAGAGATAGAGGATGTAAAGTAATGGTCAAAGATAATCATTAAACTTAAGAGTGGAAGTTATCAGTGGGACCCTCAACAAAGAAAGATCCAGAGATGATGAACTCAGTAAATGAAATTAAAAATCCATTAGAGGGCATGAGTAGACTAGAAAAGGCAGAAGAAGTGATCAGAAAAATGGAGGACAGGATAAAAGAAAACAATTAGGCTGAACAGAAGAGGAGAAAAATAAATGAAGACTCAGTGACAGCATCAAGCAAAATAACATTCATATAATAGAAACCCCAAAAGAAAAACAGAGAGAAATGGGGGGAAAACAATTCAAAAAACATAATTAAACTTCCTAAATCTGGGGAAACAAACAAATCCAGATCCTAGAGGCACAAAGAACCCCTAACAAAATCAACCCAATGAACTCCATACCAGAACATGAAGTAATTAAAATGGCAAAACAGAGTAGTAATTTTTACACTGCTAAACAAAGAATTTACATACAATGGAAACTCTCTAAGAGTATCAGCTGATTTTTAAGCAGAAATTTTGCAGGCTAGGAGTGCTGAAAGAAAAAAAAATCTGCAGTCAAGAACTATAAGGAAACTATCAAGCAGGGAATTCACCATGACTAAATCAGCCCTAGAAGAAATATTAAAGGAGACTTTGACCATAAGTAGAGTAAGTAGCACAAAAGCAGTAAAATTAAGTATATGTAAAAACTTTAGTAAAGAGATTCACACACACACAAAAAAATAGAAGGATGTAGAGTATGACACCATATACCTAAAACATGGTGGGGTGAAAAGAACAGATTCAAACTTACGCAGCCATCATCTTCGCAGGGATAGCTTATATATGTTATATACACAAACCTAGTGGTACCCGCAAATCAAAACACACTGATATACAAAAGGTTAACAATAAGGAAACTTAGTATATTACTAAAGCAATCCAGCATATTGTGAGAGAGCAATAGAAAGAAGGAACAGAGAACAGAAGACCTTAAAACGTAATAAAATATATGCTGCCAACAAGAGACTCATTTCAGACATAAAAACATGCAGATTGAAAGTGATGAAGGGAACATCCAACAAGAAAATATAATTGTAGGGGCACCTGGGTGACTCAGTTGGTTAAGCATCTGCCTTTGGCTCAGGCCATGATCTTGGGGTCCTGGGATCGAGCCCCACATCGGGGAGAGCTCAGTGGAGAGCCCGCTTTTCCCTCTCTCTCTCTCTGTGCTCTCCTCCTCCCTCTCAAAATCTTAAAAAAATAAAAGTGTAACAACTGTAAATATTTATGCACACCACATGGAAGCACCTAAATATACAAAAGCAGCTAATAAAGTAATCGAGAGTAATACAACAATAGGGCACATTAAGACCCCCTCTTCCCTCAATGGATAGATCTTTTGAGCTGAAACCAATAAAGAAATGTCTTCAAGTGACATTGGGCCATAAGTACAGAATATACATACAGAACATTCCAACAACAACAAAAAACAGAATACACATTCTTTTTAAGTACACATGGAAAATTTTACTAAATACATCACATATTAGGTCATAAAAGCAGCCTCAATAAATTTAAGACAACTGAGATCATACTATGTATCTTTTCTGACTATAATTGTATGAAACTAGAAATAAATCAATCACAGGAGAAAAACTGGAATAAACACATGGAGTCTTAATCATATGATACTAAATAACCAATGGGTCAAACGAAGTAATCAAACTTAAAAATCAAAATGTAAGGTGACACAAATGAAATGAAAACAAAGGTCCAAAATCTCTGGGACACAATGAAAGAACGTCTAAGAAAGAAGCAAAAAGCAATACAATACTACCTCAGGAAACAAACAAAATCCTCAATTTAACCTAATGCCTAAAGGGGCTTTAAAAGAGAGAGAGAGAGAGAGAGAGAGAGAAAGTCATGATCAGAAGAAAGGAAATAAATATCAGGACAGAAATAAATGACAGTGACTAAAAATCAATGAAACCAAAAGCCGATCCTTTGAAAAGATAAACAAGATTGACAAACCTTAGCCAGACTCATTAAAAAAAAGATAGGACCCAAATCAGAAATGAGAAGTAACCACTGATACCACAGAAATACATAGGGTTATATGCTAAGAAATGTAGCAACATAGAATAGATGGATAAATTCCTGGAAACATACAGTCTTCCAAAACAGAATCAGGAAGAAATAGAAAATCTGAATATATCAACTGATTACAAGTAAAAAAAGAAATGAATTTGTAGTCAAAAAAAGTACCAAAAAAAGATCCAGGATCAGATGTATTCACAAGTGAAGTCTACCAAATATTTAAAGGACAGTTAATACCTACTATCCTAAAACTATTTGAAAAAATAGAAGAGGAAGGAAAGCTTCCAAATACATTCTGTGAGGCCAACATTGTCTTGATATCAAAACCAAAGACACCACCCACACCCACCCCGCCCCCCCCACACACAAACACTACAGGCCCATATCTTTGATGAACATAGATGCAAAAATCCTCAATAAAATATTAGCAAAACACCTATCACAGCACATTATTAAAAAAAAAAAATCACTCACCACAACCAGGTGGCATTTATTCCCAGAATGCAAGGATGGTTCAGTATTCATAAATCAACATCACACACCACATCAAGATGATTAGGGATAAAAGCCATGCTATCATCTTAATAGATGCAGAAAGAGCACTTGGCAAGGTCCAACATCCATCCAATAAGGCAGGTTTAGAAAGAAAAAATACCTCAACATGATAAAGGCCATCTATGAGAAATTCACAACAAACATCACACCCATTGGTGAAAAAACTAAGCTTTTCCCCTAAGATCAGGGGCAAAACAAGGACATCCACTCTTACCACTTTTATTCAACACAGCACTGGGAGTCTGCACCACAGTAATCAGAGAAGAGAAAGGAATAAAAGACATCCAAATTGGTAAGAAAGAACTGAGACTTTGACTATTTGCCGAGGACATGATACTATACATAGAAAACCCTAAGATTCCGCCAAAAAACTACTAGAACTGATAAATGAATTCAGTGACACTGCAGAATACAAAAATCAATGTACAGAAATCCACTATATTGAAGAAGATAAACAGTCCCAATTATAATTGCACCAAAAGGATTAAAATACCTAGGGATAAGTGCAACTGAGGAGGTAAAAAATATGTACTCTGAAAA
Source organism: Vulpes vulpes (assembly GCF_048418805.1). NCBI lineage: Eukaryota > Metazoa > Chordata > Mammalia > Carnivora > Canidae > Vulpes > Vulpes vulpes. The sequence goes on from NC_132781.1 coordinate 117,535,135, forward strand.
TTATAATACACTGATGAAAGAAATTGAGGATGATACAAATAGAAAGGTCATCTACATGCATGGACTGGCATATTAGAGGTCTGTACTACCCAGAGCAACCTACAGATTTAATGCAATCCCTATCAAAGTATTAACAGCCTTTTTTTTTTTTTTTTTGGGAACCAGAAGCATCCTAAAAATTTTTATTTGAACCAGAAAGGACCCCAAATGCCAAAGCAATCTTGAAAAAGCAGCTGGAGGTATCACAATTCCAGGATTTCAAGTTATCCTAAAAACTTCAGTAATCAAAACAGAATGGCACTGGCACATAGACTCACTGATCAACCTAACAGAATGGGGAGCCCAGAAACAAATCCACAATGGGGAGAAGTCAATAAATGGTGCTGGAAAACTGGACAGCCACTTGCAAAACAATGAAATGGGACCATTTTCTTACCCCATACACAGAACTAGATTTTAATGGATTATGGACTCGAATGTAAGACCCAAAACCATAAAAACCCTAGAAGAGAGCCTAGGCAGTAATTTCTCTGATATTGTTCATAGCGAATTATTTCTAGGTAGGTCTCCTCAGGTAAGAGAAACAAAGGTAAACTACTGGTGCTACGCCAAAATAAAAAGCTTGTGCACAATGAAGGAAATCGTCATCAAAACTCAAGGACAACCTATGGAATTAGAAAGACATTTAAGATTTTATTTATTCATGAGAGGCAGAGAGAGACAGAGAGAGAGAGAGAGAGGCAGAGACACAGGCAGAGACACAGGCAGAGGGAGAAGCAGGCTCCCTGCAGGGAGCCCGACATGGGACTCGATCCTGGGTCTCCAGGATCACGCCCTGGGCCAAAGGTGCCACTAAACTGCTGAGCCACCCAGGCTGCCCTGTGAAAAGACATTTCTAAGTGACATATCTGATAAAGGGTTATCCAGTATCCAAGATTTATAAGGAACCAATGGACAGAAGACTTGGACATTTCTTCAAAGACGATATCCAAACAGCCAAGACACACATGAAAAGATGCTCAACATCACACATCAGGGAAACGCAAATCAAAACTACCACGAGCTATTACCTCACACCTGTTAGAGTGTCTAAAATTAACACAGGAAACAACAAGTGTTGGTGAGGATGTGGAGAAAGGGGAGCCCTCTTACGTGTTGGTGGGAATGCAAACTGGTGCAGCCACTGTGGAAAACAGTGTGGAGGTTCCTCGAAAAATTAATAGAACTACCCTATGACCCAGTAACTACACTACTATGCATTTACCTCCAAAATATAAAATGCTAAATCAAAGGGATACATGCATGTCTATATATTCATTGCAGCATTACTTGCAATAACCAAATTATGGAAGCCACCCAGTTGTCCACCAATAGATGAATAGAGGTGTGAGGCATGCGCGCACGCGCGTGCGCGCACACACACACACACACACACACTGGAATAATATCCAGCCATAAAAAGAATGAAATCTTGCCATTTGCAATGACATGTACAGAGCCAGAGGATACAATACTAAGTGAAATAAGCCAGAGAAAGACAAATACCATAGGATTTCTTTTTTTTTTTTTTTACCATAGGATTTCAATCACGTGGAATTAAGAGAACAAATGAAAAACCAAGAAACAGACACTTAACTATAGAAAATGAACTAGCGCTTACCAGAGGAGAGGTGGGTCAGGGGATGGGTAAACGGTAACGCAGGTGAAGAGGGTTAGGAGCATACTTCCCTTGATGAACACTGAGTAATGCGTACAATTTTTTAAATCACTGCACCGTACTCCCAAAATGAACACAGCATTATGGTAATGCTACTGGAATCATAAAGCAAAAAAACAGTATGGAAAATAAAAAAATATTTTGAAGGAACATTCGTATTTCCTGCCAGTTAATGTGCGTCAGCCTTTTCCCAACTAAGAACCACATGCGTCCATTCAAGGAGGCTCTTCCAAATACACTACCGTAAAACATACCACATAATCCTCATTTGGAGCAGAAATGTTTATAATTCTGGATAATACTATAAATTCACAGGTTGTGAAAACTATTAAGTCCTCATCATATTTCTTCTTGATAATTCTGAATAAATAAATCTATGCTGTTAATGTGTAGTGCAACCTGGAAATCCTTTCAGGATAAAGTTTTGATCCATAATTTCTAAGTTATAAGACTTCATTTGCTTTGCTTGTGGATGTTAAGGGAAGAATTTCCATTTAGGCAGTAATGAGGAATCAGGACTAAAAAACCCAGAACAAAATTCTATCTTAAGACAGGCCAGGTCTCTCAGAGCATCAGGACTGTGTGTGAAATTAACCAGAGTTTTGCTGAAGATTCTGACATTCATAAGATGCCACATAATGGCACTTCTTTAATTTTAATTTACACATTGATTTCAATACACACGGTCCCAAAACAGGAGCTGCAGGTTTTCCTCCAACACAGAGACAGAGAACTTTCCTATTAGTGTTTGTTGATCAAGCGACTCTCAATCTATATCAACCAGTTCTAAGGTGTTTACCGACGTAGCTGCGTAAGACAGGGCACGTGGAGAGTCATCGTGCTGTGTCTTTCCAAAACGTAAAATGTCATTGTAGGTTTTTCCATTAATAGGACTTCGGCGGGCCTGCTTCCAATGGTTTCACGTATGTTCTGAGTTTCTTCCGATAAGCATCAGCCTTGCAACGTGATGGAGCTAAGTGATTTTGCCCGAGGCAAGTATCAGAGCAGCCTCCACCCTCAGTGGGTTTCCCTGTCAAGTGTCGGAAACAGGAAGGAGAGGTCCTCACAGGCTTGTCCCTTTCCGTGCAGCCCTACGTAGGGACGCAGTTTGGGGCTTCCTGCATTACAGATGTTGACTCAGATCCTCAAGGACACACAGATGGGCCCCAGGCTGAAGCATCATCTCTGATGTTGGTTAGCAAACTGGACCCCATATAGGGAGGTTGGGACCAATCGGAGAGGGACACAGGCCCCTCCAGGCAGCTTCAATAGGCCAGGGCGCTTGCGCAGGATGCTATAGCGGGCAGCAGCAAGAGGAGCATATACACGCACGTCCCAGGGCCTAACAGTCCTAGAGGATCACACGAAGACCTTAGTGGGGTTTGGGCCCATCCACGACCACCCACGTGGCCTTGATGGCACAATGCTCTCTCGAGACTGTGCCCTGGGAATAGCTCTGGCCATGGAAATGGTGGGCATCCAGGTCCCGCTTCCGTCCCTTATGATCGGTTCCTACAATCCCACATGCCTGCCCCATCCTCCTCGTCAGGGATGGCCCTGGGCTCTCAACAGGGGGTCTGACTGACTTGGAGGTGGCTCATCAGAGGCAGATGGCACAGCAGCAACACAGGTAAATGGGAGAGAAAATACACATCAAGATGGCAATTCCTACAAATAAGGAATCCCCTTCCGACCAAGATACCACAGGACCCAAATCACGGATTTAAGTCCCTTGAGCTGGAGGTCAGATCGTTCACGGTATCCTTTTGGGTCCTCATGTGATTTAATAAGGAGGCATCACCCATCACGTATGAGCACAACATTCCACCTGAAGAGCACAGGTGCCTCCTTATGCAGCAGTGATAACATCCAAACCCATCATATTTCTTTTCTCTTAGGGACATTCCAGTCTTCAGAAGTGACCGGCTTCATAGACTACCCTTTCTGGCCCGCTCAGTGAACTCAGTGTTTCCATGTTGCTAGAACATCCTCTGGGCTCCTGGGGGAACAGATATGGTGGCCAAATGGTCGTAGGAGTGAGGCAGCAAAATGTCCCCACCTGGCCTTGTGGAGAGGAAGGCTGGCAGCTTTTGGAATTTTACCAGGTTGTGAACCCCATGCACGCTGGGGGGGTGGGAGGTGGGGGGGAAATGCTTCGAGGTGTGAGGAGACCGGGGGCAGGAGGGGCCAGATCAGGACCCTCACCTTCCCCTTTCTTGTGAGGGTGTGTGTTCCATTCCAGGTAAAGTACATTTTCACAGGTCTAGCTTGCAGCAGGACATGGGACCCCAGTGGAGACTGAGTAGTTCTCGTCACCTAGGGGTGCTAAGTAACCCACCTGTCCCAGGTGGACATCCCAGGGGACTTCCCACTGAAAATTCCAGTAGCTGATGCCTTCCCCGGGTGTGATGAGGCTTGCCATTCTCAGCACCCAGCACACCACCTGGATGCGAGCAGGGGTCCCGGTCTGGCCTGTGGGACAACAGGCCCTCCCACTTGACCGTTCAAATATCTTGAAGCCTGAGGGTTGGTCAGGCCGCTCAGCCAAGGCAGTTTTGCATACTAGTAACTTAACCCGCTGCTCTAGTCAGTCCGCTTTCCTTTCCTATAACCCTGCTCCGTGGGTTAGCAGGAAGGTAGACCTTCCATCCAGCGTCCTGCTCTCGAGCCATCCTTAGATTTCTCCCTTGGAGGGAGAGGGCACTACTATGGACTGGTCAATCCCTCACCAGGTAGGAACTCCAGAGGATGGTCCTGGACTCCTCCGTGGTTGCCCGGGGACGTCGTGGAGCACACACAGGACACGGTGATACTGCGTGAACCTGGTACCCATACTTCAGGGACAATCCGGCACTTGTCAGCGTGCCATCCCACTGGGGGTTATGGTGGCTGCTCTTCCTATGTACCCAACCCACTGCATCTACCAAAGGGTCGGCAGCTGGGGCTGGTACTCGAGCGAGGGCTTCAGCTCCCGGGCTTTGAGGGAGTGTCACTGCCCTATGAGCCAGGAGGAGGAAGGCAGGGAGGACACCCCAGGCTCTTACAGACAGACCCAACCATCTTGCCACATACATTCTCACCCTGCAGGGGCCTAACCAGGATCACCCACGTGTCCGCTTCCCCTTGTCCGAGACAGTCCACTCGCAGTCCAGCCCCCGGCTGCGGAGAGAGGCCCTCAGCTGCAGAGAGAGGCCCCACCTGGACGGGTGCCATGAACACCTCGGGGAGCTGGTGCTTTGTAGGGGTGTCAGCTTTCTGTCCCCTTCCAGAGCTGGGACCAAAGTCCCAGGGACACTCTGTCTCTGCCGCAGTGCCCGCCCTGTACCTTCTGGAGTCATGCACGCCTCTAACACACACGTCAGCCCTGCTTGGGAGATGCTCAGAGCAGTCACCTGTTTGACTAGCATTTTTGCTTTCTGGAGGTCGCTGCTACTCAGAGCCTGGATCCACATGTGCCCTCTTTTGGCCATGCAGCATAAGGGATAGGAACACTGTGCCAGAGGGGGAATTAAATCCCCCACGTCCCTACAAAAGCTTGCACTTCTTTCACATTCTTAGGAGTTGGATAAACTTGTAGCTTATTAATCATAGCTTTGGGGACAACAGGTGTCATGCCTGGCCAGATGACACCCAAAACCTGGCTGTAGTATCTGGGCCTTGAATTTCCTGTGGGTTCGCTGCCCATCCTCTCATAGAGGCTCCAGCAAAGCCTGCAGGGTGTCCTGGGCAGCAGCGGGGTAGATGTCCACATGTTAACATCACGTCACAGCCCATTTCCCTGGTGCGGGGAACCATCGCAGGACAGAGGGTGGGACTTGGAGGTAGCCTGGGAGGAGCCCTGGAAGGTTCACTGCTACCCCTGCTCCATATGAAGGCACTGTGCATGTCCTGGAAGATGAAGCTATTCCGCAGGGACACTAACAAGAGCACTGTAAAGGGCGAGACTTCAAAAATGTTCGTAATTAAAGATCTGGTAAGTTCACGGTAGTGCCAGTGACATGGGCGCTTGGCTATTTCTGTGACATATGACGTGGCAAGAGAACGGGAATTATGACTGGGACATGGTAAACTTTTAGGGACTTCCTGCAAATAGAACCTAAAGGTTCAGCCTTTCTATTTGACGATGCTTCTCATGTCATTTAATAAAGAAACCTAATTAGCTTCTCGCTCTCCTGTAATGAGACAATACGTCTTTTGGGAAGTTGCACGGATCACGGATCTCGTGGAAAAATTCCAAAGTCAGCTCAAGGTCAACAAGACTCCACTTAGAATCTGAGGTTTTAAAAATGCGTAAAAAAGTATGAAAAGGTTATACTCATCGAATAGGATCTGTTTACCTAAAATGACAAAGCTTTCCAGGCAAATGCAGAATGTTACCTGGGGCAAAGGAAAAAAAAAAAAAAGAAAGAAACTGACTTGTCTTAATAAAGAGCATTTTCTTAAGCAACCAGGGCTTTCGTCGAGGCAACCGGAGACCCAGGAAAGGACAGAAAGGACAGAAGACAGGGCACATTAGGTCAAAGGTAAAGAGGAACCCCGCACCTTCTGCCCAAGCACACGGCAGCGGCCTCAGAAAGCGGGGTGCCTCCAGCAGATACTTCCTTCTAAACACACACGGTATTGAGAGTAAAGCTGGTTTCCCTTGAAGCTGGTGAAATAGAGTCCCCCCTCACCCCCCGATGAATGGATTTCAGTCGTACCGGCGGGGTGGAAAGCCTCACAGCAATGAGCCCCCCAGCCTCGGTGCTCACCCCAAACCCCAAACCCCCAGCCCCCAGCCCACTGCAACACAGGAAACTCAGATCATAAGCCTCCGGATCCGAAGTGTGTCTCCGGCAGACAAACAAGCTACCTGCTCGAGGGGCTGAAGTCCCCAACAAGGTGGGAAGACCCGAGGGTGTCCCCCGCCCCTCAGCTGTCCTGTGGCCCAGCTGGAGCCCCCACAGGTCACGGCCAAGGTAGTGGGGGGGGTCAGGGTGGTCCTTGCTAACACTCGCCCTCCCAGCAGAGTAGACAGCATGGGGCCGCCTCTATCTCCTCCCCATCCTGCGCAAGTCCCCTCCGGCCCCACATCCTGGGATTCCAGCCCCCTGCACCCCCGAAGCCAGCCCACTGGCCGACCCCGCATGTCCCACATACTGCAGCCCTTCAACTTCCCTCAGTCCCCACCTTGGGCACCAGGGGCCAGGCACACGTCCACTGCAGACGCCAACCCTCCGTGCAGCCACGTGCCTAGAACTTTCTCAGGTAAGTACAGCAGACTACCTGGCCTTTCCAGGGCATCCTGTGTTCTCAGGGTGATCCAGAAGCCTCTACTGGATGGGCCACCCATCCCGCCCAGAGCTGGACGGCCAACTCAGGAGCCCACCATCCCCTGCCAGATGCCTCCTCCCCAAGACCATGGCCAACTCAGGATGCCTCCTCCCCAAGACCATGTGCAGGCCACCCATCCCCACAGAGCTGGATGGCCAACTCAGGAGCCCCCCCACTAGATGCCTCCTCCCCAAGACCTTGGCCAATCAGGAGACCCCATCCCAAGACCAAGTCCAAGCCACCTATTCCCTGCAGAGCTGGATGGCCAATCAGGAGCCCTCCCCTCAGATGCCTCTTCCCCAAGACCATATCCAGGCCACCCATCCCCGCAGACCTGGATGGCCAACTCAGAGGCCCCCAGATGCCTCCTCCCCAAGACCTGGTCTTCAGTCATGTGGCTGGCTCACCAGTTGTTCACACACTGGCCCCTACACATGGAAGGCTGGGAGACTCCACAGAGGCAGGTCACTCCAAATTGGTAGGTGGCAGTTTTGGTAGGCAAGGACACTCACATCTGAGGCATCCTTGGGTGTCCTTGAGGAGTGTAGCTCCACCCCCCTCACCCAAACTTGAGGTTGAGAGAGACACTCGCCCTGGGTTCAGCCCCATAGATGTATAGCAGATAGCTTCAACACCTTACTCTCTTGACAATGGTTCCCACTCTGGGAACGGTGGACAGAGCTACATTCCGAGGGTGGAGAAGGTGAGGGGCCTCCAGGTGTGTGGGGCCAGCTTGTAAGAGTCCACGTCCTTGGGCAGCCCGGGTGGCTCAGCGGTTTAGCACCTGCCTTCAGCCCAGGGCGTGATCCTGGAGACCTGTGATTGAGTCCCACATCGGGCTCCCTGCATGGAGCCTGCTTCTCCCTCTGCCTCTGTCTCTGCCTCTCTCTCTCTCTGTGTCTATCATGAATAAATAAATAAAATCTTAAAAAAGAAAAAAAGTCCACAACCTCTTTGTGACCTTCAACAGGCCAGACTATGCACTACTGACTGTTCACCTGGATCCACCCCTCAGGAGAACCAAGTGAGCATCCTGTCCCAGGCCTAGCTCTGCCCCGAGGCCCCCAGCTTCCAGGCCAGCTCTCCTGTGCTCTCCACCACCTTGGACAAGACCAATGTGATGTTCATCTGTTTTCCTGGATGCCTCAGGCCAGTAGCACCCACCTCTCCACCTTCCCATCCCCAGAGGGGTTCCCGTGGGATCCCCATCCTCCTCCCAATTCCTTTGCTAGAACAATAGAAAACTGAAAATCCATACAAAATCCAAACACTGGCCAGCATCTATCTTCCAAAATTACAGACAATAAAGAACATAATGTAAGGGCATTAACACAGCAACGACAAGGATCGCGAGACAGTTTTCAGACGTTCCAGTGGAACTGTGATATACTGTGATATAAATGGAGTTAAGGCTTTTCATAAATGGCACGAGGTCCGACTGTGATGCTGTAAGCAACGAGAGCCATTTAGGGACCCACCTTCAGACGTGGTTTAACATCATCCTAGAACTGAAGAACCAGAGGAATTGAAGCAAATCCAACCACATTAAGTAGCGGTTGAGATGCTCTCTGTCTCCTTTTACTCCAAGTTTTATAGCTTTTTTTTTTTTTCTTTCCTTCTGATTGACCTGAAATGCTCAGCTTTTCTTATCTCGAAGAGCAGCCTGGGACCCGGAGGCAATTAAAATATTGATTAGCCATTGCCTAAGTTTTAGCATTACTGTTGCAAATGGAGGCATGTTAAAAATTTTCAGAGTTTATTTGAGCAGAGATCGATCAGAATCGGGCAGGACAGAGCCAGAGGGTGGCAGGAGCCCCAGCGACACAAGACTCCTGTAGAGAAAAGGCAGGAGCAAAGCAAGGGAATCATCGACTGGCTCCAGCTGGAAGCCTGGCCTGCTGGCTGAGGCCCGTCATCCTTGGGCTTCCGTCTGTGACCTTGAGGCCTCCTGGGCTGCGGTCCGGGTCCCGCGGGTCATCGGTCACGACCGTCCAGCCACCTCCGGCCACTGGGGCTTGAACTTACCACTTCATGGTCTTTCCTCATAAAGCCTCCACCTACTCCCATGGGCCCTGTGTTTTATGTTGTTGGATGGGATCCAGAGAACATCTGCTTTGGCAAAACAGATGAAAGGCTGGCTAGAGGCGAAATCTCATGCCCCTTTGGTCTTCACTGCGCCGTCATCAACTACTGACCAGTCGTTAGTTCGGAAGTTGGCTGCTCTCGTGTGCGCCTGAGAGGACGCACATATCCATACCGACCAGGGCTCGGGCTCGGCGTCCTAACAGGAGCCGGCTTACGGGAACTCGGGCGCATCTGGGGCAAGGGTTTTCCTCTCGGCCGTCCACTGCAACAAACTGTGAAGGGATCTTATAAACAAAGAGAAAAACAGAAGGGAACTTGCAAAGTCACGTCTAAATAAGAGTAGAAATATCCACTATACCTTTTAGAGGTTTACCATTTAGGTCTCAATCCTCAAAACAAAATCTTATGCCCAAATTATGGGGTGAGGTCTGAGGGCATGTTCTTGTAGTGTAGGCATCAATTGCCAACTGGCATCACAGGTGGTAATTTTTCGCCCTTCCAATGAGTTTATTCAACACTTAAAGGTCCATGCTAGTATTAAATGTGTCTCCCTAAAGGGTCTCCAGTTTTAATTCCAAAAGCACCACACCGCAGGGCCCAGATTCTAACTGTCCCGAGAATGACTGCTCATTTTTGGTCTGATACCAAAAGATTAGGATTTTGTACCAAGCGCGTGCACAACAGAGATCTCTTTGAAAAAATAACTTGAAAACCAGTGAGGTCACCTGGGTAACTTGGATACAGAGGCCCCTTGAGAGTTTTGCAGACTAGGGAAGATATGCTATTTAATCGGTTTCTTCGTTTTTCTCTTTCACTCAGACTTGGATCCATCCCCGTCCTTGCCATAGTCCCAGGAATTACACTCTTGCTGTTTGGGGACTACGGTGAGCTCCCTGCGGGACAGACTTATTCCTGGAACATGGTTTCTGAGGCTCTGCTTCGTCACCATTTATACTGACTCCAGCATGCAGCCCCTGCCACCTGAGGGGGGTGCATTGGGGGTCCTAATATACCTCTTTGGTGGGGCTTCGCATTGATAGTTTAAGCTTTCAGTATAGTTGGCACATTGGTTTCAGGTGTGCAGCCTGGTAAGTTGCTGTTACGCTATGCTCCCATCCACGCCCATATGATGCTCTTACACCACCATTGTCTGGCTGCACCTTTCACCCCCATGACTCATTTACTCCAGGCCTAGAAGCCTGGACCTCCTACCCATCCCCCATGCCTCATACCCTCTTCCCTCTGGCAACCTGTTCCTTCCCTATAGGTCCCTATAGTTCATTGTTCTGTGTGGATTCCGCATGTAAGTCACATCACATGGCATTGGTCTTTTGGATGACTTTCACTTAGCATAACGTCCAGGTCCGTCACTGTTGTTCCAGATGGCAGGATCTCAGCCTTTATGTTCGCGTAATATTGCATTATGATGTGTGTAGGTATCTATTCCTTATCCATTCATCCAAATAATTTACACTACCCTTGTTTCTCTGTCATCCAAGGTGGTTGTACCTTCCCCTAACACCTTTCCTTATAGAATCGCTTCCAGAGAAGTTCATTCTGTATTTTAGATCACAGAAAATCTAGGTTGTGTTATTCTGAGCTCTTTCTATAGCTGCTTCTTTGGATAGGAATTCTCTTCAATTTGATGAGCAACTTAGGTTTATACCCTGCCTACACAGCCAGATTATTACTTGCTCAGGTACAAATAGCCTATGGCTTAAGATTGAGATAATAAAAGTCCTATGACTGTTTAGGATTACAAATTTTACTTTTATGTAACTGGAGGAAGATGAACACCCACTTAACTTTCCAGACTTTCTTCAAGTCATGGAGGGGATGAGACTGTTCCCCATGCCTCACAGAACTTTTTTGAAGAGTCAAGGATGTGCTATAAAGTAAAAGCAAGCTACGGAATATTATTCAATGTAAATATTTCCCTACGTCCCTCTGATCTTTCTGATCAGGAACAAACAGGATTCTGGGTAAATGAACTGATGCAGTTGAGGCAACCTAAAGTGTATTTTAAGAAATCTAACTTCCGTAAGTCCTCCCTTAATTATGATCATTTCAAGCAACACAATCTAGACTGAAAATGTGCAACATGAACCCCTCAGCAAGGTCATTGACATCATGAGGACCTCATTTCCACTAATTTTCCTTTTCTTAGTGTCTGTTCCCTTCTGGCTGCTGTAACAGAACAGCACAGGGTGTGGACAGCAATTTCTCAGTTCTGAGCCTGGAAGTCCAAGCTCAGGCACTGAATGGACTGATGTCTGAGGAGAGGCTCCTTCTTGGTTCACAGACCAACTTTTGCTGTGTCCTTTGGGGCAACTGGGCTCTCTGGGCCCTCTCCATCAAATTCTAACTGGCGGGGGGGGGGGGGAGCCTTCTGATCTAGGCACTTCCCTCAAGGCTCTTCCCTCCTAATACCCTTAACTTTGGAATAAGGATTTCAACAAATTCCGGGAAGTATAGGGATGGAAAAGTTTTTTCTTCCCTCTTAGGTTCTTTTGCTAGCCTAATAATTAAATGGACACAAGACAAATTAAAAGAAGAAAACAAACTGCATATCCATAGGAGTCTCAAGTAGACCCATAAGAGGTCAGGAAATGGAACCTTACAGGCCATCCTCAGCTAAGGAGAGCAGCTGTGAGGCTTCCAACAGGGGGAAGACAACTCTTGAGAAGATGAGAGCAGATGTTCGGTCATCAGACCTCCCTGCCCAGTCATGCACATAGTCTTTCTGATGTAACAAGCAATCTGGTAATAGCTCTTTTTCTGGTACTGAATCCCCTAATTAAGTTCTTTTAGGCAGTTGAGAGAAAGGTAAAGGCTTTTTCTGAGCCTGCTGGGTGTTACTTCCCTTCAGCTCAAAACAATCCACATGCCAATGTGGAACCTGTTGGGGTGACGTGTTCTGCTCCCCCCATTAGTCCTGTCAAAGATTCTCCAAGAGGCCTCATCCAGAAGCTGAGGTGGCAGGCTGCTGCTTCACCTCTTTGAATTAGTCCTGACAAGAGGTCAGTTCAACTCATCTGACGTAGAGAGGTGCGTGGGCTTCTGTATTATACAAGCAAAACAAAACCAAAACCCAGTAATTAATGCTCAGAAGCATAAATCACACACTCAACTGTAAACCCAGCTTGAGTTATGAAGGCTGCCAGTCGAAAGCGTTTTTAGATGTCAGGCTCAAACCAACCACAGACGGCATTGGGGCAGGCCTGCCAAGGACAGCTTGCTTTCTTCCTAGTTCAAAGGTCTCTCAGGACCTGAAAGGTCACACAGCAATAGGCACAAGGATTATCCCATGGGAATAAAGGGAAAGGAGAGAAAATGAGTGAAAATATCAGTGAGGGTGACAAAACATGAGAGACCCCTAACTCTGGGAAATGAACAAGGGGTAGTGGTAGGGGAGGTGCGCGGGGGGTTGGGGTGACTGGGTGATGGGCACTCGGTGTTATGCTATATGTTGGAAAATTAAACTCCAATAAAAAATAATAATAATAAATCAAAAGAGAGAGAGAGAGAGAGAGAGAGAGAGAGAATTATCCCATGGGAGCTGTAGTGGTGTGTTCTCTGAAGCCGGTACCAACTTGGCCACCTGTAGCCTTGCTGGGCTTCAGGGAAAGGGCAGCTACAGCTCTAGCGGCTCCAGGTGAGAAATACTGGAGAAAACAGAAATGTTACTTTGGGGACAAAGAGTTCAATACTGGAGAAACCAAAGGATTTCAGGATCTAGTTACCATAAGAAAACAAAACTTCACAAATAATGCTACTAGGATCTAGTATGCATAAGAAGTATTACAGAAACATCCCCGTACAGTTACCCCCAATTTCTATCAAAGGTAATTAAAGACTGATTTCTTTGAAAGTCGGTCCTGTCTGAATTTTTAGCCTGATTATTTACACAAGTGCAATATGAATAGTAAATGGCCAAACAAGATCTTTTAACTCGGCTTTGCTGGAACTTTTCATAAATGTCAGATTGAGGGGGTGCCTGGCTGGCTCTGTAGGTGAAGCATCAGACTCTTGATCTCAGCTCAGGTCTTGGTCTCAGGGTCATAAGTTCAAGCCCCACACTGGGCTCTGTGCTGGGTGTGAAGCCCACTTTACAAGAAAAAAAAAATTTGACTTTTAAAAGGTTCTCAAGGCTGGGGAGGCAATCCAAAAACTCACCATCAGATTTCAGCTGCAATACATTTGGATTTGGGTGAATTCCCGTTTTCTCGAGGTCCCTGGGCCTGTCAGGTGGAGCCTGCATCAGTTGTGAACTCTGCACATAGGCCTTGATACTTCATAATTTCACAGCAGGGTCCGTGGTCAAGAGTCCTTGGTGAGGTCCTTTCTTTAAATCTCACATTCGCAAAAACATCTAAGTAAATCAAACTGTAAATAACCCTTTAAAAATGCCTGTGGGTTAAAGTTCTGGTGTGCATTCACTTTTTAAGGAAACGTAATTATTTCTGTGGCATGCAACCATTCAAGAACTAACTGGACAATAAATATTGACAGGCTTCCATAAACCCCCAACGATCTCTGGGCTGTGTTAGTGACATACCCACGGATACAACCCTAGGAAGGTTTATCACTTATTTGACAACACTTCCTACGTAATTTAACATACGAAGTCAACCAGAGTACTTGCAAATCTCAGTGTTCACTTGCAAATTGAAAACTCCATGTAGAATTAGATTTTGGGAAAACATCAAAATATCCAAATGTGTGATTAAATAGACTCACAGATTAGAAAATAATATTGGGTTATTTAACCAAAGTAACAAGATGGTAATGCAAATGTACAAGATCACATAGTTGTGAAACTCCTCAGCTCCCCTATTGTGGAGAGGACTGGGTTTTCTCAGGAAATGGAAGCCCTGACTTGACCAAGACAATATGAAGCATGGCAAGCTATTTTGCTAAGGCAAAAATCTTTGCTGTCCTGGGAAATCATTTAAGACAAAAGAAGAGAAACAACTTGAGTTTAGTCTAAGAGCAGATTGATAATCTAAAACAAAAAACGGGATCCCTGGGGGGCTCAGTGGTTTAGCGCTGCCATCAGCCCAGGGCGTGATCCTGAAGACCCGGGATCGAGTCCCACATCGGGCTCCCTGCAGAGCCTGCTTCTCCCTCTGCCTGTGTCTCTGCTTCTGTGTCTCTCATGGATAAGTAAATAAAAATCTTTAAAAAAATAAAGCCCATTCTTTGAAAACTTAAATCCATTCCAGTGTTAGAGTTGGCCCACATATAAAATCCTTGCCCCAAGATTCCTTTCCACAGAGCTCATCTAACTTCTATCCACGCCTTATTTTGACCTGTTTTTCCTGTTCCCATTTCTTTTCCTCTCTTAGATTTCATTTACATAAAAACACTATTGATATTAAAGCTTTTTTTAAAAAGACACTTGAATTTGAGCCTGAGCACACGAGAAAAATTATGTCTCCCCTGCCCAGCTTTCTACATGTGTTTAGATGGTTTTCCTTTGTCCTCTGAAGCAGCCCTTGTACTACTCCTTTAACAAAACCTCTTCCTGTCTCATAACTTGTGTTCTCTAAAACACATTCTACTTTCTTCAGAAAAAGTTTCCCTTATTTTTAGTAGTTTTATTAGAATTATTAGCTCTTAGAAACCTTCATTTCTAGTGAGAACGAAGTCAGCAATTTTGAACTGTAAAATACAGCATTCTTTAAATTGCTAAATTAATATATTTTGCAATTTCTAGAGGCAATATGCTTTCTCAGTACTTTTTTAAAAATATGGCCCAAGACCTATTTACTCCGATTCATAGATCTTTAGTTTTTCTGTAATAAGCACCCTGAAGTATATAAGCTTATATTATGAATGCTCCAGAATTATATGTTATTTAGGTATCACCTAGATGCTCCATGAATTTCCATCACTTAACTTCAGTTAGCAGGCCTCTAAGGGTGGAAAAAAAATGGGGGAAATGAAGATATGCCATAAAACACATTTAGTATTAAGTTCATTTATAAGTTTTTATCTCACATCTAAGTAATTTACTTGTTATATTTCTATTACTCATGAAAAGTTCATGAGACCTTCAAAAGCAAACAATCACGTGATTTTTCTTGCAGACGTATTTTGCAGTAGAGGCCACATGAGCTTATCTACTAACCTGAGTAGGATAGGAGTTGTAGGTCTGCACTGTAGCTTATCTCGGTAACTCTGAGGACAGATCTGTTTTAATTAAGCCAACAAACAAACTAGAGTTACTGAGGATTACCCCAAATGTTCTTAAGCAGCATCTGGGTTAGTTTCTGTTATATTTCTGAGAGTCAAAGTATTTACCTTGGTGAGTCCTTTTTCCCTTCTTTAAGCTAATTTAGACAAGTTTTGGCATCATTATCTAGAGGAAGAAAACACACACACACACATACACACACTGGCATACCTCAGAGATATTGCAGATTCCCTTCCAGATTATAAAGCAAGTGCAATAAAGTAAGTCCAATGATTTTTTTTGTTTGTTTCTAGG